>NC_137940.1:18862888-20127382 GCF_963969265.1 Rhamphochromis sp. 'chilingali' | reverse complement strand
GAAACACATGATGGGCAAACGTGTGGACTACGCCGCAAGATCTGTCATCTGCCCAGACATGTACATAGGCACCAACGAGATAGGAATACCTATGGTACATCCCTACCTTTGTTAAAGAAGACGAGATCAAAATGGTATCAGGACTGGAGCTCAAAGTTTTCTGGCTGTTTTGTGTATCCGTGCAGGTTTTCGCCACCAAGCTGACCTACCCTCAGCCAGTCACTCCCTGGAATGTGAAGGAGCTCCGGCAGGCCGTTCTCAACGGGCCCAACGTCCACCCCGGTGCCTCCATGGTGATAAACGAGGACGGCAGGAAAACCATCCTCTCCCCTACCTGCCTCGCACAGAGGGAGGCGGTGGCCAAGGAGCTGCTGACACCCTCTCCAGGTCCACGCAAGATGCCCATGAAGATCGTAAGTCAGCTGCGTGGATTGAAACAGCAGTCAGTCACAGATTTAACGCCCTGCGTGAGCGCTCACTAGCTGCGTTTCGTCTGCTCAGGTGAATCGACACATAAAGAACGGAGATGTTTTGTTGCTCAACAGACAGCCGACTCTGCACAGACCCTCCATCCAAGCCCACTGTGCACGCATCTTACCAGGAGAGAAGGTAGCTCCGAGCTCCTCAGCCGCTGTGCTTTGTGGATTACTTTGATCTGTACTTGATCTCAACTCGATCTTCCAGGTGCTGAGGCTCCATTATGCCAACTGTAAAGCTTACAATGCTGACTTTGATGGGGATGAAATGAACGCTCACTTCCCTCAAAGTGAGCTGGGCCGAGCCGAGGCCTACACGTTAGTCAGCACTGACCAGCAGTACCTCGTCCCCAAGGTATGTGTGTGTATGCAGACAGTACACAGGATTAACACTGCAGCCCGACAGTCTCAGGGATTATAGCTGCAAAACGTTATAAACAGACTGGATTATACATGTAAGACGACCACGAATAAAAACCCTCTAAACTTCTATTATTTCTAATGGCCAGCAGGGGGAGACTCCTGCTTATGGAAATAGAGCCTCTGGTTTTAATGACTCATGTATGGAAGCCCGTTTCTGCCACAAAAATTTTAAAAAAGTATCCATAACTTGAAATTTTGAGTTGTTTTCTTGAAACTTGGCGTTAGCTCTGCCCATCAGTGATCTACCTGAATGAGGTCATTTTCTTGTTACCCGGAAGGATATGGCGCAGACTAACGTGCACTCAAAACCGGATCGCAACAAATCGGCGCTTTTGAGAGTACGTTTGCTGATATTAACGCCATGTGATTCAGCTAATAACACAAGAATTTCATCATTTGTGAAGCCACGCTGAAAATACTCAGAAATGTGTGCATTCATGACTGGCTGCAGTACTGCTAGCTTAGCATAGCATTTGTAGCCGAGGGCTTCAGCTTCTGGGTAACAAGGAAATGACGTCATTGACGTAGGTTACTGATTGGCAGCGCTAACTCGAAATTTCGAGTTACTTTTCTCAAAATTTTGAGTTAATAAGTCAAAATTTATTTACTTTTTTGAGAAAGATGAATTTGTTTTGTTTTGTTATTTTTAGTGGCAGAAACAGGCTTCCATATCCATGAGCTTAGCAATAACCTTCACTTTTACTCAAAGACGGACTGATTTAATTTTTAACGATCAAGTTGCGTAACCTTGAATGACTTTTGGATCTAAGTACATCAGGTGACCTGTATTTGTGGAGTAAGGGAAGTTGTGGCCTTAAGAGATCAAAAGTCTTTATTTAGGTGTGCATAATTATTAGGCAGCTTCTTTTGGGCCAAAACAATAAACTTAATAGACTTTAAAAAGGCAAAAAAAAAGTCTTTCAGAGGGATGCAGCATTGTTGAAATAAGATATTGGTGTGTGATCACAGAAACCCAACCCTAGTCAACACGATCACAAGAATTGTGTTGGCGTTAAAAAGACAAATTAACCGGCGAGGTGCAGGCGGGGTTCTGGTCTGGACTGGCGTTACTAAAGATGAGCTCGTTGGACCTTTTGGGGTTAAAGACTAAAACTCAACTCCCAAACCTGATTCTGGTTTTTATGCAGGACAACGCTCCATCGCGTGCATCGAAGTACTCCACTGTGAATCTGGAGTAAGGGCCTCCTTCCTCTCATGAACTGCAGGTTGTACCTTCTCATTCTTCTCTCCTCAGGATGGTAAACCTTTAGCAGGCCTGATCCAGGACCACATGGTGTCAGGAACAAGGATGACAATACGAGGCTGCTTCTTCACCAAAGACCAGTACACTGAGCTGGTGTACAGAGGGCTGACTGACAAACCGGGCAGGGTGAAGTTACTTCCTCCAGCAATACTCAAACCACAGCAGCTATGGACGGGAAAACAGGTGAGCGAACGTACATTTGAGTTTTGGTTTTAATAGAAGCTTTTCAGCGTGATGCTGGAAGCTGAACGAAAGAGTTTAGTCAAAGGTCAGCGTGTTAATTATCCATCGTCTTGAACTCTAATAGTAAAAATAAGGAATTCATGGCTTCAACATCTCTTGTGTGATGATTTCGGTGCTCCTCATAGGTGGTGTCGACCCTCCTGCTGAATGTGATCCCAGAGAAAGCTGTGCCTCTCAACCTGGCTGGCAAATCAAAGATTCCTAGTAAGGCGTGGATCCAGGTCCCACCACGAGCCACTCCAGGGTACCAACCCGAGAGCATGTGTGACTCTCAGGTATGTACACTCTTCGAGCCAAAAGTACTCGAATTACTCAGTTACTAAAGGAGACCAGGGATCTTGTATTTCTGATTTGGTTTGTGGCGTTGACGCTTGCTTCTCCTCTTCTTTCGAACGTCTTTGTGTTCAGGTGGTGATTCGTCAGGGGGAGCTGTTAGTTGGGGTTCTGGACAAAGCTCATTATGGCTCCTCGGCTTACGGTTTGGTGCACTGCTGCTATGAGCTGTATGGAGGGGAAACCAGCGGCAAACTGCTCAGCTGTCTGGCTCGACTCTTCACTGCATACCTGCAGCTCTACAGAGGCTTCACTCTGGGTAAGAACCCGGATACTGACCAGTGTTCTTCGTTCCTCCCCTGAACCCTGTTAGTATTACTGCAATCACACAAATGTGTCAGGTACACTGAGAGCAACCTGGAGAAAGATTCTGCACACTCGAGCTGTCCTTTGGTCAGATGAGACTAAACTAAGAAACGCTGCTGATGTTTGGAGAACGCAGGAAGAGAGAGACCACAGGGAAGCACGGTGGTGGGACTATTATGCTGCGGGGACGCTTCAGTGTGTCTGGAACTGGGAATCTCATCAAGGTGGAAGAAACCATGAAGGATGTGTGAAGATTTTGAAACACAACTTTAAGCAGTGTGTCGTCCCACATGACAACGACCTAAACACACGTCCTGGTGAAGAACAACCTCCAGAAGTTCAAAGTGAGCGTTGCTGACTGACCTGCACAACGTCCTGACTTTAAAATCTGTCGGGTGAACCAAAGACCAGGGTCCTCGCTAGAAGGCAGTTAAATCTGGAGGATCTGGAGAGGTTTGCCAGAGAAGGACAGGCTGGGGTTGCTCCAGAGACGTGCATGAGACGACTGCAGGCTGTTAGCCAGCATAAAGGATGCACAACTGCATCATCATTTTCATCCTGGTAGTTTTTGGTTTTAGGGGAAAAAATAATGTAACCATCCAGCATAAAGGGATATATTAAAAATTCCTTGCTCTGTTTACCAGCACTTGGGAAATGATTGCTAAATGCTGATGATTCACCTGTTTGTCAGTTGTGTACAAGGAACAGAAACACTAACTTTTTCCTTTGACCTGTGCCCAGGTGTGGAGGACATCCTGGTAAAACCAGGCGCCAACAAGCGGAGGAAGAAAATTATTAAGGAGTCGCTGAAGATTGGAACCAAAGTGAGTAAAGCTAATGTGGTCTTCACTGAACAGCCTGCAAGCATGAACGCACGCTCTACATTTGACACCACAGAGAGACTAAACTGCAGCTTTGTCAAATTCAGTGCTTCCTCCTTCCTGGACGCCACTGGCCAAAATGGCTGCCACAGTAAAGGTGTAGTTCATGGGCCCCATGGTGCTGGAAAATGGCCTGTGGGGATAAATATGTACTACACACAGTAATTATATTACGCTTACCTGTACACAGTCATTAAGTGTCTGTGTGTAAGGCTGTTTCCAGTTCTGCTGTGTCCACAATAACGCTTCTACAACGCTGACGTTTCAGCAGGCAGCTGGGTTTATAAATCACTGGGAAAACACGTGTTATAAGACTCGTTCGTACTGAGGACGTGCGAATGCAAACATCAGTGAAACACTGTGCTCGTAGGCTGAATGTGGGAATGACAAGAATGAGATGAAAGCAGTTCGTGGCTGTGGTGAGATGTGAGAGCCACAAAGATCAGATGAGAGGGTGTGGAATGGTCTGTAGTGTGCAGTGTGACACTGTCAGCTATAGCGGATGTGGCTAATTAATGGGGAAAAAGGAAGCTGTGTTTAGCTGTTAACCAGTATAGAAACGTGCTCTTAATAAATGAATCTGTGTTATCTGCAGGGTTCCATAAAAACTGAGTTTTCTAAGGAGAGCGCTAGCAAACACGCTTTGCTTGTGAGTGAAAAACAACAGTCATTGGTGAAAAAAGAAAAAAATCACTCCTTCCCTGTTGGTGGAAAAATGTACCATGTCGACCAATCAAAAAAATGATATGGCAACATGTGGCATCTGGTTGTTTGGGAAGAGAGGGAAGCTTTAGGAGTGAGCGAAAGAGAGAGAGACAGTTTTGATACATGAGAGATTAGTGACGTTTATCGTGTTTGGAGTCTCAAGTTAGTGTGTTGTCTTGTGTAGTTAGTGTGTGGTGTAGTTGTTGTTTTGTTTTGTGTGTCAGTTCTACTAGTGAACGTCACAGTTGCTGCCTTAAAGCCACCAAAGGCAGATTGCAGCGTAAACGCTGAGTGACACAGCTGTTGTCAGACCTGCATGTTTATCCCTGTGCTGTTCTCATCTGTGTTATAGTGACACAAACTATTTTTTAGAGGTGGGAATCACCAAACATCCCACGATACGATATTATCACAATACTTAACGCACGATACGATATTATTGCAATTTTTTAAAAATATTTTGCGATATTCAGATTCTGTACATAAAGGTAAACTTTATCAATATTCATTTTATCTAATATCAAAGTCTCGCACTCAGTCTTTCTCTCATTTCAGTCAGTTTTATTGTTGACAAACTGAACGGTTTGTGCCACAGTCTAGTCCAACTTAACTGAATGCAACCATCTGGTACAATTATAGCTATTCTGCACTATGCAATATGAAAACTATGCAGCCCCTTCAGCAACTGAAGAATTTGAAAGTAAATTAAAACAAAATATAATTTTACATTAAATAAAAAAGTTTTAAACTTAATTAAAATAAAACATGTCTTAAATTAAAATAAGTAAACTGTCATGTTTATTGCTGCCAAAAAAACCACATTTGGACAGTGAAGGAACGTCAGGATTCTTGCTCAGAAAAAGGATCAACATGCTCTGAAGTCAGAGTTCCAGTCCACAAAAACTTTTTTTGTAACAAAATATCGATTTCTGCTGTCCCTGTATCGATACATTATTAGCAAAGAAAATATCACGATACTACACAATATCGATTTTTTTCCCCACCCCTACTATTTTAGGAGTTGTATAAATAGTTTTTGTGCCTTCTTATTTGATGCAGAACAGCTGATTGTTCTGTAAATAATTTTAAATGGTTATATAAAAAACGTCTGAGCCTTGGCTGTATTTTTAGGTAAATAATACCAAATAACTTTGTTGTTTGCAAAAATTTCTGTTTGCATTTCAAGTTATCAAAATGATTCGCTAAACATGTTTTTGGTTTTTACAGTCAAAAATATCACTTTCTACTCATATTTTAAATTTTGTCTGAATTTAGATAAATTGTGCTGATACAGTTTGTCAACAGGAGAAGAATATCTCTAACAAGTTGATTTGTTCACATTGTCACATCTTAATTTTTAAGTGAAATGTGCATTTTGAGTTTATACATGATGTATATAAGGCGACCGTTTCCTTTTGCAGTACCGGTATTTTTGTGTGGTTCGTTTTTCTATTTCTCAACAAAAGGTGAACGAAGGTGTTTAAGTTCACCGAGGATGGTTTGTTTTAATTTTCACATGGTCTTACTGAAGTGATGCGAATTGAAACATGCATTCTTTTTTTTCGGGGGGGCATGTGCTGGAAAAGCTTGAAAAGGGACCTTGAAAGTGCTTAAAAAGTGCTTGAATTTGACCCTGAAAAAGGCCTATGAACCCTGTATCTGCTTCACTCACATTATGGTGATAATAATCTGCAAGTGGTTGCTGCATTAGGTGATTTCCAATAGGGGGCAGCAAAGTCTACATATTTTCAGATTGTCCACATGGTGGCTTTAAAGATTCGGTGCTTTATTATTTTTGTTTTTCCTTTTTTCTTTTTGTCATTCAGGCGCTCCAGGCTGCTTTTAATCTGCCCACCAATGTGGACCAAGCCGAGGCTCAGAGTCGCTGGCAGGATGCTCACCTCAACCCAGACCAGAGAGACTTCATCACGGCCGACCACAAGTTCAAAGAAGTGGCAAACCAAGTCAACAATGATATCAACAAGGTAACCTGTCACTGCTGTTTCAGAGCCACGTTGTTCCTCCTTTGTTTGCTTTAAGAATAGAAGGTTTAATGGTCCAGTCACATGTCTGCGTCGTTGCAGAGGAGGCGTCTAAAGAAACTCATTTGATTTGTTTCTGAATGTGTAAAAATGTATGTCAGAAAACGTCTAATCTCATCCTGTATATCAGATCAGTTGATTTATTGTTGGGCTCTAGTGTTGTCATGATTGGTTATTGAGACTGTTTTTAACAACATTATAGATTTATCCATTTTAATTGCATCTTCTAAAGCATTAGATCGTTCCTTTCTATAACTCAGACACCCTCAGACAGGTTTCACTCCGTGTTTGGTTTAATGCAGTGTGCACGTTGTTTTGTATGCTGGTTAGGTATGTATGCCAGTTGGACTACACACCTCTTTCCCAGACAACAACCTCCAGCTGATGGTCCAATCAGGAGCCAAGGGGTCTACAGTGAACACCATGCAGGTACGGCCCTCCCCCTCGCTCTCACATTCACCTTGGCTTTCCTTTTGATTTGATAGCCAGGTGTGTTAAGCTACAGATGTCCTGACCTGTGTGTTGGTGTGTGTTTCAGATTTCCTGTCTGCTTGGTCAGATTGAGTTGGAGGGCCGTAGGCCTCCACTGATGCCCTCTGGGAAATTCTTGCCGTGCTTCCAGCCCTACGACCCTGCGCCCGGTGCTGGAGGCTTTGTTTCTGGAAGATTCCTCACAGGCATCAAACCACAGGTAACGTTTAAAAGTCACTTTTACATGATAGCTCCTTTTGTGCGGCCAGGTGAAGTTTTTTTTTTATAACGTTACTTAAGGAGGTAGACTTTGATATTTTGAACATTTAGCTGTCTTGTAGATTTAGATACATCCACACTCAAACGTTTAAGACTGCTTGAAAAATGGCAAAAAATCATATTTTCATTTTCGTAAACCCCCCAAAACAGAAATCAAAGTTGAGACATGAACTCAATGATGAGGAGCTTCATTGTTATTATTGATCACTTCAAAAATTCGTTGCGGCATGCTTGATGTAAGCGTTTCCATGAGGTGAGCGAAGTTTCTCCATATGGTGAAGACGGCCGCACGAAGGGCGTCTGCTGTCTGGAACTGTCGTCCGTTTCTGTAAACTTGCCATCCATCCCCAAAGGTTCTCAGTTGGATTTAGAACACGCAGGATGGTCCAAAAGAGTGATGTTACTCTCCTGAAAGAACATTGTGTACTGTAGCGTTGTCCTGTTGAAAAACCCAGGCGTTACCACACAGACAAGGGTCACATAAGAGAAGAAAACTCTCTGCCACCTTTCAGTGTTGCATGTTTGGTCCAAACGGTTGATTCTGTGGCGTCCAAGGAGACGAGGCCTTTGAAGACATTTGTTTTTGAAGCCCTTCAGTCTCAGATGCCATCTGATGGTTATAGGGCTGCAGTCGGCACCAGTAACGGCCGACTGGACCATCAAGACACTGGACGATCCTCCAGTGTCTTGATGGACAGCCAATTGGATCCTCCGGCTCAGTGCTGGTGAATTTTTTTGGGGTCTTCCACTTGAGGTTTTTGTTCCATAACCCTCAGGATCATTTAAGAAATTACTTACCTCAGCCGTGATGGCGTGCTGTGAGAGACCCTATGCATTGAGGGTGGCTCACACTCATACCATAAAAGAACCACTGGAGTTCAACCCACCGAGACCACTTCCTGTAAAGGATCCCAATGCGGTTGTTCTCATTTTATGCTCTATAGAGAGAGCTAAACCTCGCTGCTAAGAGCAGCTCCTTAGAGTTCAGGTTTGCTGCTGATGGTTTTTTTAAAGTAAACTCTGCTTCTGTTGGGCACAGTTGAAAGATAATAAAGGCAAATATGAGGCACCTGATCAGAGTCTGGAGTGGCACAGCACAGGATTTGAATACTTTCTTCCTTTATGATGCATTTCTTTCATCCTCAGGAGTTTTTCTTCCACTGCATGGCTGGCAGAGAAGGACTGGTCGACACGGCCGTGAAAACATCCAGATCAGGATATCTGCAAAGGTAACAAAAGTTTTACTAACACAAGCCCCAAAAAACACAGAAATGCTCCCTGTGTCTGTCTGGGGCAAGAAATGCAAATATTATACGAATTTTACTCACTGTTGTTTTGGCTGGCAATGAGTGCTGTGCAAATGAAACATTATTCAAATCTGAGTTCACAGGATTTCTGAACAGCATTCATATGTGCACTGCTTTGAGCTTTGTAAATCTCTTTGCATGCCAGCGTGGTCGGATAAAGCATTAGTCTTCGTTTTGGAGTGAACACAAACAGAGATGATTTGTAACCAGAAACCCTGTTTTGATATGAGATTGAGAAGCAAGTTGATTTGATTTCAGAGGGAAATGTTGCTTCCATGTGGCAATGTATGGAAGTGAGCAGCAGAGAATATCAAACGCAGGTGTTTCAAACACAGTGTAAGGTCATTAATATGGCACATCTGCCCCTCTGCCTTCTTCAAACCATTTCCTCTGCAGATGTGTCATAAAACATCTGGAGGGTTTGGTAGTGCAGTACGACCTGACGGTAAGAGACAGCGATGGCTCTGTGGTCCAGTTCCTGTACGGCGAGGACGGACTAGATATCCCCAAAACTCAGTTCCTGCAACCAAGACAGTTCCCCTTCATAGAAGACAACTATGAGGTATGAACACAGCGAGGATGTGAATGGTAATCTGAGACGGTCCACATATCAAGGTAGTGCTGCAAAGCTAAACTTTACCAGCCATGGCTGATGATACACGCATGGCTGGCTCAGTGTTTCATCATCTGTGTACTGTCTGCGTACAGCTCGACAAGTTATAAAAAGGTTTTGATGGTAAACGACTTGTTAACCGCAACCTTAACTTTGCACACAAACCATTTGTTGATTCACAGCCACATTACAGCTCCCTGTGATAGTGCTGTGGAAGATCGCAGCCAAATTCAGTGCTCCCCCCTCTGTGGTTGGTACTGGCCAAAATGGCTGCTACAGTGAAGGAGCAGGTCATGGGCCTCGGTGGGGGATAAATATGTACTGCATACAAGCACATTAGTGCTCAGCAACTCAGATAATACTGTGCAGTTTCCATGACGATTTGTTGTATTAGCCCAGCTGTTAACAAAACTATAAATATTTGTTAACTGTTAGCTTAGTTTAGCATGAAGCTACAAAAAGAAAGCTAAGCCACATTAATCTGAATGCGCCCAGACTATGGCGTTATTATTTTAGTGCCTCTTTTGTGAGCGCACGTAAAAATATTTGCAAGTGCAAATGTTGTATTTTGAGAAGAAAATTATTTTGAGCTAAGAAAAGTTTAATTTGAGCAAACAAAATTCATTGCTGCGTGCAAGAAGTCTGTTTCAGTGTTTGCTAATATCCATATACATATGCAATAACAGCCCCTCGCGCTCAGATCTCTGCTCTGTGTGCTCACAGACATCTGCACACCTGCTCTCAGTGTGTCGCTCGCGCTCTCAGCAGCTTTCCTCCGTGCACGCTCAACTCTTTCTGTACGCCGTTATAAGTGTGCCACAAAACTGATTGGTTGGTTTTGTGGCACATATATATTACATATATATATATTATCCATATACACACACATTATTGTGTGTGTATATGGATAATAGCAAACACTCAAATACATTTGCACATAGAAATGAATTTTTTTTGCTAAATTAAACTTTTCTTTATGCAAAATAATTTTCTTCTCAAAATGCAAAATTTGCACTTGCAAATATTTTTACGTGCGCTCAGAATAGAGGCAGAAAATAACGCCAAAGCAGACAGGAACTGATTTGTTTATTGCGCCATTCTTTCAAGCTGATGCTTGGCAGACTCCGGTTGCCTAGGTAACCTTCTACTATATTTTCTAACCTGTCATGTGTGATTATCCTGCGCTCACATTGGTAGTCACCATGTATATTGGGAGTAAATGTCAATGGTCTCTGGTCAACACATCTGTCTGAAATTGCTTCTTACGTGGACAAAGCTTTAAGGAGCCTCCACCATAAGAAGTGATTTGCAGCACAAAGTCAGTGACCTCCAGAAATGACGAGCGAATAAACAGCTGGCGAGTCCCGAGATACACTTTCCTCACTTTCGAGGCGATAAGTTGAAGCGGCTACAAACGCGTGTGCCGGATTTTGGTGATTTAGATATAACAGGATAGTAAAATTGTCAGAGTGACAAATATACCAAGGCAGCTGGTGCTTGAATGTCTGCCGGCGAGCAACAATAAGTGACAGTGACGTGCAAAGAGCAAATGACTTCCTGTGTACAATGCCAGTTTGAATGAAGGAGACGTGTGTTTCCTTCCTGCCAGGTCATCAGGAGGTCGCAGGGCCTGGATGAGATTTTAGCACGTTTAGACCCTCAAAGTGCCACTAAGCACTTTGCTGCCATCCAGCGCTGGAAAGCAAAGAGAGAGTTAGCATGTCCACGGAGTGGTATGTAAAAATGTTTGTCTTTGCAGGGAAATTATTTCCCACATATTTGCCCGAATGATATTTTCGAGATGCACTGAGTGTAAAATCTTGGACCAGTGCTGATGGTTGACATGTCTGCCCAACTCTTTCCAATCACACAGTTTGATTGTAAAACTTTTCTTTTTGTATGAAAAAGTAAAAAATTGTCTAAATTACCACTTTGAACTGTTGTAGGTCGTAGCAGCAACTTCATCAGGAGAGTCCAGTGAATCGTTGCATGCATATTTGTGCATTGCCTCTGTAACTAATGTTTGCGTTTCCATGTTTTCATCTCTGCCAGGAGCGTTTTTGCTTTTTTCCCAGAAGAAGCTGGGAAAATTAAAACAGACTGATGAAGTAGAGGCCGACTGTGGCAGAAATCCTGCTGTGCTGCAGGTACGTTTGCTCTTCCTCAGCACATATTGTATAACGTGAACTCCCGACCTCCAATGTAGTCGAAATAAACAGCGTACTGAATTCTGTTCACTTCACAGCTTGTACAACAGTGGCACACTCTGGATGAAGCTAGCAGATCCAAATACTGCAGGAAGTCCTCCCGCTGCCCGGAGCCGTCGCTGGGCCTGTTTAGGCCTGATGTCTGCTTTGGATCAATCTCTGAAAACTTTCATGGCATCACAGAGAAATACCTGCAGAGCAGAGACACTGCGAACCAAGACAGACTGGACACACACAGGTATTCAGTGTCTGAATATTCAAATGGGGACAAATACCTATTACAGTTTTAGAGAATGCCTGTGCTTTGCTGATCAAAAGCACTTCATTTAATGATCATGAACTAGTGTGAGCACATCTAAAAGCAGAGAAACATCATAGCAAAGGAATGCAATGTTCATAGAAACCGCAAAAAACCCCAAGAGCGACATCGTAGACTCTACAGTCTTCAGTTACCATGTTAAAGTTCATGAGAGTTCAGATAGAAACATACTAAAAGGCTTGTTTGGCTCTTCTCTCTACAAAAGAACCACATCATTGGTTAGCAAAAATGCATCTGCACAAATGCCACACATCATATCAGGACAAGCATCAGACAAAGTGTTGGAGCGGTGATCATTTCCAGTTGCAGCCACAGGACCTGGACACCTTGCAGTGATCGAGCTGACCACAAACTGTGTATACAAAGTACTCTTAGAGGGTTAGGCTGACAGTTTGGCCAAAATAGGGTTATGCAACAGAGCAGCATTCAGAGCACAGCAGCAAATCTAAACGAGAGCAGCTGAAAAAAGATAAAGTGCTGGTAAGCGCTCAAAGTCCACATGTGAGTCTGCCTGAAATTTACAAGAGCTGTGTGTAAACAAATGCCAAATACCAGGAAAGTAAGGTTGCCAAGAGGAGTGGTCCAAATATTTCTACACAGTAATGTGAAAGCCTGATAAAACTGTTCCTGTTAAAGAGGGATGCACAGAGTCCTGGGAAAACCTGATCGAAAAGAAAGATCCCAGAAGTGCATTTCTAATTAAACGAAGGACGAGAACCACCAAATAAAGTGATGACAGCACGTGTGAATGAAAACTGAGAGCTTTCTTTGTGTAATTCGAGGCTAAATATAGACAAAGGGGTTTTTACGCTCATGTACCTAGAACAGCTGGAAACAGCTGGGACAGATGATACTTGTGCAGGCTATAACTTTCTGTTTTTGTCCTCAGCCTTCGCCAGCTGCTGCATTATAAGTGGCAGCGTTCGCTGTGTGACCCAGGTGAAGCTGTGGGTCTGCTGGCAGCTCAGTCCATAGGTGAGCCCTCCACCCAGATGACTCTCAACACCTTCCACTTTGCTGGCAGAGGAGAGATGAACGTCACTTTGGGAATACCTCGGTAATGACTCGTCCTCATCGCAAATGTGGGGGCACAACAGTGTCATAGTGCCGTTAAAAGAGTCTTTGCACACTTTAATAAGCTTTTGCACTTGGTTGATTCAAAAGAAGTGTGGGCCGAAGGAAGCATGAGGTGCTGGTTGAACCAGTCGAACAACAATACGGCGGCTTGAAAAAATAGAATTACGGACAAAATTGCACACTCATTAATGAAATTGAGGAGTGGGCCAACACGTTACAGTTGTTTCCAGTTAGCTGTGTCTGTAAAGGGTTTTGTTAGGGGTGAACAGTTATCAAACACTCAGGTGAAGAAATGACACTCAGACAGTTCAGCAGGTAACGTGCACGGGTGAGAGCCCAACAAGACTCACACACCCCACACTTGTCTTGCATCTTTATTTATACACTCAGTATAGTGATGTCACATGGCAAAGCAAAGATAAAACAGGAACTTAGCTGCACGCTCTTCACTCGTGGGGAGAGAACATGCAGTTTCTGGAACTTAATCTAACAATAACAGCTTGTTTTCACAACTCATTGTGGTGTTGTGATGTGACTGTTCAGAGAGTTCATGATAGAAAGACCTTTGCATAAGCAGAAATATTAAACACTTATCAGTATATCACTCAGTTGCATTTCATGACAATAAAACTTAAAAATCCTCTAACAGGCAAACTGTATTTTTAGTTCATACTCACATTAAGGTTGGGTGGCACTACGTGTGCAGCAGGTTGCTGGCAGCATCCCTGTGTCAGAGGCTTTTGTTTTGTCTGTCAAAGCCTTCCACTATACCTTCCCTCAGTTTCTCATTTTGTGTGTGTCCTCCTCAAAGTCTGAGAGAGATCCTGATGGTGGCCAGCGCCAACATTAAAACCCCCATGATGAGCGTTCCAGTGCTCAACAACAAGAGAGCTTTGAAGAGGGTGAAAGTGCTTCGTAAGAAGTTGGCCCGGGTGTGCCTAGCTGAGGTAGGAATCACTTCTCTTGCGCGTCTGATTTGCTTACTTATTCACCTTCCCAATTTTCACTCCCTCTAATCTTTATTGCCTGGCACATGTTCCCTGATCCTGCCTGTCATTAACTGTGGCTGCATGTGAGGAATGAGCGGGAGGAACTCACTGCAGGTGTGTGTGTGTGTGTGTGTGTGTGTGTGTGTGTGTGTGTGAGAACAGGTGCTGCAGAAGGTGGGTGTGGTTGAGACGCTGCGAATTGAAAATCACCACAAGCTGCGGGTGTTCAAAATCACCTTCCATTTCCTGCCTCCAGAGCGCTACTCTGATGATAGGCTGTTGTCACCGCAGCAGATCCTCCACTACATGGAAACCAGGTGTGTGTCTGTTTCACTGTGCCATAAAGGAAGCACTGTCATTGTTCCTCACCTTCCTCACGCTTTGTTTCGTCCTTCCAGGTTCTTCCGTCTCCTCCTCGACGCCATAAAGAAGCGCTCTGCCAAGCTGGCCTCCATCGCTGTGGAGACCAGGAGGGCCACCGCCAGAGACAGGGATGATGACGGCAATGGAGCAGCTGCCTCAGGAGGGGTCTGTTTTTTAATTCAGTGTTCTTTTGAAGCATTTACAGCACATGTGGTGTTCAAACATTTTCTTTCCCACTGCAAAAACAAACCTTTGTCACGTTGTCATTCAGCAGTTAGATGATGGAGAGGAAGAGCAGGAGCGAGAGATCGTTGACGACCAGGAGAATGAAGGAGATACTGACGCTTCGGATGCGAAGAGGAAAGGCAAACAGGAAGAGGAGGTATGAAGATAAGAAATGTGGTGTGTGCTTGAAGCCCACTCTCTTTCCTGCCTGTCGCAACTGCCAGTGGGCGATCGTGGGGAGGCTGACAGATACAAAACAGGAAACCAGACACAGTGCATGAGATGTTTAAATATGAGGTGTGGGAGTCCTCCGCTGGGATGAAGTTGGAGTCGTTTTTGAACAGCTTGGTACTGATCCACTCCACGTACTCATTACTTATTATACTTATTGATCATTTTTCCCTGCGCACCAGGTATGGTGAAATTGGCTCGGTTTGTCTCCAGTACACCACAACTCATGCTAGGCCCTTCACCTGGGTCTGCGTTTTCTCCAGGATTCGGGTCAGACTGACTGCTTTTTCTTTTCAAATATTTATCGATCACTATGCTGCGTGGTCCCACAGCATGGCTATTATGTAATTATATTATGTCTTCTTCATCTTCTTCTGTTTTACTGGCAGTTGGCAGCTCTTTTAATTAGAGCAGGCAGTTGTACTGCCCTCTATTGGAAGAGAATATAATTCACGGCGATCGCTTAGAGCAGTGGTTCCCAAACTTTTTTGCTAGGCCCCCCTTTCTTTTACAAGAAAATCTTCGCGAAAATCCAGAATGTGGGATACTGTTTGTCAGGATTTGGAGAGCCCAGCGCGTGCTCCCAACGCAGGGGAAACTAATTCTGCAGATGAGACCTACCTTGTGCAAGTGAAGCCAAAGGAAAGATATGCTTCATCATATTTTCTAGTATTTGGCTTGGAAGGAAGTTGGTTTGACGATGCTTCATCTTCTGCTTTGAGTTTTTGTGGGAGCCCCGTCAAAAACCTGTCCATTATGCTAGCAGTGTCCAAGCATTTTTCTTGTTTGTTTTTTAATTCATACAGGGCCTCCCCTGCAATGGCTCTGCGCCTCCCCTAGGGGGCGCGCCCCACACTTTGGGAACTTCTGGCTTAGAGTACTAATCAGGTGGAAGTAGATCATCTTCCACGGCACACCTACGTGTCACGGCACAGTGGTTGGGAAACACTGCTTTAAAGACACAACACATTTTGGGGTCAGCTTGGAAGAAAGAAAGATAATTGCACTGTCACACCCAGGCCAATAGTACAAGGAAATTGGAAACTGTCCCAGATCGAAAACAACACACAACAGATGTGAAACTTAGACATGAGGTCAGAAGTCACATGGGAATCTTCATATATCAGTATCATTTCCTAAGTAATTTTCATTTATTTGACCTTGAAGAAAAAGTCAGACGTCCAAAGTAATGTGCTCTTTTGAACATGTGCTTCCCCGTGTGTATGTTGTCAGTACAAACAATAGCAGCAAGAAATATAGTTTTACGGCTGTATAACATTATTGTCACTCTAGCCTTCAGATCTGAAGGCGGGGTCAGAGGTGAAATGTCACATCAATCAATCAATCAATCTTTATTTATAAAGCACTTTTCATACAAAAAAAAAATGTAGCACAAAGTGCTTTACATAGTTAAAAGCAGCCCACCCCACCCTCCAACTCACTCCCCACACTCTCATTAACATAAATGATGTGAATACACACATATCCCCCCCCCCCCCCCCACACACATACACACACACACACACGCGCACACTTAAAGAGTAAAAATTGGGCTGGGCTCGCATGAGCCAAGTGAGGAAACACTATAACAGGGAGCCGTCTGCACCGGGAGGCGGTCACAGACCGCAGCCTCCAGGCTGGGCACACAGCAGGAGGGAGGCCAAGGAGCCCCCCAGCCAGGCTGAGAGGACCCCCAGAGACCCCGCAGCCACAGTCGATCACAGCCCCGGTGCAGAGAGCGCCCTCTGAGGAAACACTGGAGATATGACACAATAGGATATATACAGGGTAAAATGATAAAATAAATAAGAAACAGGATACAATATAAATATAAATAGAGTAAAAAGATTAAAAAATGAATAAGAATAAAATCAATAAATATTAGGTAAAGCCTAAATTAATAATAGAATAACCGGATAGAATAAATAAGCATAAAATAAATAAACGCTAAGTAAAAGCTAAATTAAAAAGGTGGGTCTTGAGCCTGTTCTTAAAAACATGTACGTTCTCTGCGGCCCTGAGCTCCTCCGGCAGGCTGTTCCACAGATGAGGACCATACCACTGAAAAGCTGCCTCTCCGTGAGTATGTGTCCTGACTTTAGGGACAATTAAAAGGCCAGCACCACAGGACCTCAGGGTCCGCGAGGGTTCGTATGGTAAAAGCAGATCTGAGAGATAAGAAGGCCCAAGACCATTAAGACATTTAAAAACCAATAAAAGAACTTTAAAATCGATCCTGAAACACACGGGGAGCCAGTGCAGCGATTCTAAAACCGGTGTAATGTGGGCCCGCCCTCTGGTCTTCGTCAGCACACGAGCTGCCGAGTTTTGCAAAAGTTGTAAAGTTGAAATATTCTTCTTAGGAAGACCAGAGAGCAGGGCATTACAGTAATCAATGCGACTGGTAATAAAAGCATGCATCAGCATCTCTGTGTTGGCCCGAGAGAGAATAGGGCGGACTCTGGCTATATTTTTTAGATGATAAAATCCAATTTTGGTTACATGTTTATAGGGCTGCTCAATTAATCGAATTTTAATCACGATTACGATCTGGGCTTTCAACGATCATTAAAAATGACTGAGCCGATTATTAGCCCCTCCCTCATTTATCCGCGACACCTTAAAGGCCGTCTGTGAAAATATTGTCGGGCATAAACCGGTCCGTGGCGCAAAAAAGGGTGGAGACCGCTGATTAAGAGGACCCGAGGGAAGCTCGGAAAGCTAAGCAGAAGTTATTTGGAGAGTGACTGCCGTTGGTTGAAAAGAGAGTTTAAAAAAAAACAAACTTCAGTGGTGTTGCACACTATTTTATATTATTTTTTTAAAGTCATTGTTAACCCTTTAAAGCCGGTCAGAGCAGCACGCTCCGTTTTGCGTAACTATTTTTAAATCCCTGTAGAATCTGAACCATGTAAGCTAGCGCAATAATTTGTTTTGCATATGAAACCGGAGGAGTTGTACTTACATCTGATGCCATCAGCTTGTCCTAGGTCACGGTTTCGTTCCACATATAGCTTTGCAAAAATTGCATAAAAAGCGCTTGCAGGAACAAAAACATAATATTCCAGAAACACGCTTTGCCGTTCCAATCAGCTGTTCGTAACACTTCCCACAGTAAAATGATGCACCTGCTGTTTTCTTTGCAAATTTGCATCATAGGATTGTTTTTTGTTTTTCCTGCAGTATATAAAAATTGCTGTATCTCCAAAATAAAACTATGAAGACACTCAAAATAAATTTCCTGTTGTTGTAAACTATTTTTTTGCAACTTTATTGTATTTAAAGTTTTGAGGGATAAACCTCTTAAATTTCTCCAAGTAGAAATATATGTAAACAAAACAAAAGCGATTTTCAATTTTTTTTTGTAGTTTATTGCACTTTTTTGCAATTTATGTAATTACTATGGACTTAATGCATACATATTATTAAAATATGGGCTATAACAGTTGTATTGATGTATAGCAACTTGAAATGCTCCCACAAATGGCACTACAGCATGTAAAAAAAAATATATATATATAAGCTCTGGTGGACTTGGTTCTATGGTAGGTCTTAAAGGGTTAAATAAATATCGTCAAATAATCGTGATCTCAATTTCAGTGAAAATAATCGTGATTATCATTTTTGCCATAATCGAGCAGCCCTACATGTTTAACATGTGGGATAAAACCAAGCTCAGAGTCAAAAATAACACCCAGGTTTTTCACTTGTAGCGAAGGACATAGTGAAAATGCCTGTAATTTAGACAAGAGTTTCTCTCTCTGAGCCTCAGGACCGACGATTAAAACTTCAGTTTTGTCCTGGTTAAGCTGTAAAAAGTTTTCTGCCATCCAAGATCGTATATCTAAGATACAGTTAAAAAGGGTATCCATTGGTCTGGTGTCATCAGGAGACACAGAGATGTACAGCTGCATGTCATCAGCGTAACTGTGAAAGTTCACTCCATGCCTCCTGATGACACTGCCGAGAGGGAGCATATACAAATTAAAAAGTACAGGGCCTAGAACCGACCCTTGAGGCACACCACATGTCATTCTATGGATCTTAGAGGAGCATGTATCCATACTCACCATAAAAGTTCTGTCAGAGAGATAGGAAGTGAACCAGTTGTGTACAGCACCAGAGAGGCCCACCATGTGTTTCAGTCTGTTTAAAAGAATAGCGTGGTCTACTGTATCAAAGGCTGCGCTTAGATCCAGTAGCACCAGGACTGAGAGCTTTTGGGAGTCCCAGTTACATCTAAGATCATTTAAAACCTTTAGGAGAGCAGTCTCTGTGCTGTGGTTCACCCTAAATCCAGACTGGAATATCTCCAGGATCTGTCTATCATTGAGAAAATCAGTAATCTGAGTAAAAACAAGTTTTTCTAAGATTTTACTTAAAAATGGTAAGTTGGATACAGGTCTGTAGTTATTAAAATCATTACAATCCAAATTGCTCTTCTTCAGAAGGGGCCTCACCACCGCCGTTTTAAAGGCAGCAGGGAAGACACCCAACTGAAGAGAGCAATTCATCATGTATAAAAGCTCAGCCTCAAAAAATCCATAACGTGTTTTAAAGAGTGAAGAAGGGATTGGATCTAAAAGACATGTGGTGGGTCTCACTGTGGAGAAAACCTTCTGAAAGTTCTCAGCATTAACCAGGACAAAGCTGTCCAGTGTCTCCTCAGGTACAATCGAGCCCTCAGATGTGTTTACAAACATATCGCGATTAGATAAAATATCAGATCTGATGGCGCTGATTTTTCCCCTGAAGTGGTCTGCAAACTGCTCACAGAGTGAGTCTGTGGGGGTTCTTTTGGAGCTGTTAAAATCAGGGTTAAATAAATGATCTATGGTGGAAAAGAGGACCTTGGGATTATTTTTGTTATTACTGATTATTTTGGCGAAGTATGAATTTCTTGAATTCCTTAATGTATTACGGTATTGTACATTTTAAGTTGCTCGCAAAATATTTGATGGTTGATAGTATTTTTATTTTTCCTCCATCTCCTTTCTGCTGCCCTGCAATTTCTTTTGAGTTTTTTGACTTCTTCGTTTCTCCAGGGTGATACGTGTTTTACGTTAATCTTTTTGGTGGTGAGTGGAGCAACGGAGTCAAGGCTTTTCTTCAGTTTGCTGTTGAAATGATTAAAAATCAGATCGCAGGGTGCAGGTAAAATCACAGGGGGGCATTCGTCTAAAACCCTGGTAAAATTTGCAGCCACTTCAGAGGTTAGATAGCGCCTCCTCACAGTTCGCACCAAGGTCTCCCGCTGAATAAAACCGGTGATGTTAAAAAACACACAGTAGTGGTCAGAGACAGCCAAGTCAACAACAGAGGACACACTGGTGGACAGCCCATGGGTGATGACCAGGTCCAGAGTGTGTCCTCTGTTGTGAGTCGGCTGCGTGACGTGCTGGGTAAAATCCAAACAGTGAAGAATGTTTAAGAATTCTTTTGCTGCAGGGTCAGAAGGATTATCTATGTGCAGGTTAAAATCACCGGTTAAAATGATCATATTATAGTTTGAATGTATGTTTGTTAAAAATTCTGAGAATTCCTTGATAAAAGCAGCGCTGTCTGTCACATGCCATTTTTAATCTTCACTCAGTACTTTTTATGTTTTATATGTTTATAATATGCGCCACACTTGTAAGACTCATACACTCTTACAAAGGATGTGTTTAAAGAATGACACACAAAATGTGTTGGACACATTGAACGTGAATTTGGACACAGCGTGGGTTTTGTTTTAAAACAGCGTGTCAAAATTCACACAATGTGTTGTATCTGAGCCAATGCAGCACATGTGTTAAACACATTTTTAACATATGTGCTTTAACACAACGAACCCTCAGTGTCAGGTTCCTCTGGTTTGTCAGATGATCAACATCATATGCAAAGGCAAAGGAGTGCAGACAGTGAAGTACGGTGGAAAGTTTCTGTCTGTGAGGGCGTGCACCTTGAGGTTTCTGTGGTCCGTGATTAACTTTCATTCTCAGATATGTTCAGTTTGATTTAAGGTTTGCCTCTTTTAAAAATTAAAATGGGCGCTCCTTTGTTTGATGTTTGATATCAGTTTATTTCACAAAGAAACGTGCTTCCTGTTCAATATGTTACCAAAAGGCCAGAAAGATTAGCAGGCTCATTTTTTTGCAGGTGGACTATGAAAGCGAGGAGGAAGACAATGGCGATGACCCAGAGGATAAAGAGGACCAGGGCGTGGAAGAGGCGGAGGAGGAGACAAACGCTGTGGAGGAGCCTCAGGCTAACGGGAGGAGAACAGAGAAGAGGAAGAAGGGAGAAAAACGAGTGGAAGGAGCAGAGTCGCAGAGTGAGATGAGAGTGAACTCTGTGCTGGAGTCAAACGCAGCCATAGAGAGATACAGCTATGACCACAAGCATGAACTCTGGTGTGAGGTGAGTGTGTGCATGTCAGAGTAGTAGATTCTGAAAAATGAACACTGACTTTCTCTTAGAGATGGCTCTCACTTTGTTGCTTCCACACACACACACACACACACACACACACACACACACACACACACACACACACACACACACACACACACACACACACACACACACACACAGGCAAAGATGTTTGGCCCTCAGGAGCAACTGTTTCCTCTACTTCTGGTCATGCTAGTTTCACTCAGTTTGCGTAGAAGAGCAGGAAGTAAATCATAAATTGTACATTTAAGCACATTTCTCACCAAGTTTCCTTCCTAAGTGTAATTACTGTAAGATAACACGTCATTAGCATTCATTATCAGGTGCCATCTTTGAAAAGAGGAAGGCTACAAAGGCTCTTACTGTGGCTGCTGTGAATGCATGAACTGGTAGATTTGTGGGTTGCAGCGTTCATGTCTAAACTGCAGGAGTAACTGATGAGTTTTGCCACAATAAAAACTAAAAACATGTGGACATGTGCAGAGGAGGACAGTGAATGTACTGGATAAAGGACGTTGAAGACCACAGTGAAGAGTGGTGGATGGTAGTCCAGAGGGTTGGTGTGAAACAATGTTCCCTCTAATATTGCATGTGTCTGAGCAAACACACAAACTCCCTGAGCGACCCACTGTGGACCACTGTGAGCAACAGCAGACATGAGCACTGTGGTCACGCCAGCATCGAATCCATCCAAGTTACATGGTTTATTAAAATAATCAAATTACAGCATTTACATTTATGTTAGACTACTTCTAATTAACTGCTTTAGCCCACTTACAATGACAATTTAAAAAATCTTGTTCATGACCTGTGTAGTATGTTAACACTTGGAAGTAAAAATAACTTGAACTCCAATTTTGAAAACTCAACTTTCTTCTTTTTAAAAAAAATAAAGTTCTGACTTGTATTATGAGTCTGTGGTCTGGGAGAGAGTCTGTAACTCTGTCTGCAAAATACAGTAAATAATGACCAATGCTGGGCAATTAATTATATAGTTACTTCTTCAAAAAAGTAACTGAGTTTTGCAAACAAAGTTTTTTGCAGCTGTTTCCCTAAAAATGCAGCGAAGGCGTTTTTTTTAAATACACATTTCAAACTGTTTACAGAACAATCAGCTGTTCTGCATCAAATCTGATGCCACACAAATTATTTGTGCCACTCCAAAAAATAATTTGTGTCCACTATGAGATAAAGGAGAACAACAGCCTGATACCTGATTACAGCAGCAGATGTATCACTGCTGTAACACCTGTAACATTCAGCAGTCGCCTCATTGTTCTGACACACACAACAAAACTGTTTTGAAGGAAGGAAGGTTCAGGGCTGAAGCAATCAGCATCATGGGCTCATCCGGTTAGAATAAGAAAAAGCAGCCATCTAATTCAGAATTATTCTCAGGGTTCTCCTTTTATTCTCAAATAATTAAGGCAAAGAAGGAAGGAAACAAAGACACACATGGACTGCCACAGCTGAAAGAAAACAGGAAAACAGATTTACTCATTCCCTTAAACAATACATAAAAATAAAACCCAAATAGAACCTCACCTCAGCTGCCGCCCCGTGTGGAAGTGAAGAAAGAGTGAGCCAAAAGTGAATGCCTTACTCTGGTTTTACGTGGCCGGTCAACACAATTTAGAAACTGGTATGAAGTCCACACTTTTCCCGTCAATTGTTCTGTCTGTCCTGCTCACATCTCCAACCGTTGTCCACGTTGTCATTAACGTGGCTTCACTCCACATCAGCCACGCCACTTTGCCAGCTAAAACACCGGTGTCGGCACATAAGGACGCTGTCATAGCCTGTCAACGACGTTGATTAGCTGCGTATATACGAATGTGAATCGCATCATTGGCTGGACTATGGGATAAGGTGGCATCGTTCAGTCACTCACTGACTAACACTGCAAAACAGAATTGTTAATGTATTTATTTTAATTTCAATTCAGGTTAGGTTTTTTTTGTGCGCAACACAGATTTTCTGTGCACAGACACCGTGCCAGCAGTGTGCAATTGCGCAATTGGTGTGAAAGACGATCTCCCTCCAGAAGACAACCTGTGCATCGATCCTTGTGGGGTTTTTAGCCTGGGTTTTGTATAATTGAGGACTTTTGGAAATTACGACGTATTGCGATTGCACTGACACGCATGACGCTAAGGTATGCAGCTACAGGAAGTAGATTAACTCTCATCTGTCTCCTTTATAGGTTGACCTGGCATTACCTGTGAGCAAGGTGCACTTTGATCTGACCTCGGTGCTGACATCGCTGGCCCAGAATGCCGTCATCATGGAGACCAAGGGCCTGACGCGCTGCCTGCTCAGCGAAACGACAACAAAGACCGGAGAAAAGGAAACCGTTCTGAACACTGAGGGAATCAACATGCATGAAATCTTCAAGTACAGTGATGTAGGTGGTGAAATTGAAACAATGCCGTGCTTATAAGGGTGGCTTTTTGTTTTTTTGCACATCTGCAAGCCTTTCTAAATTAAGTGAAGGTAAACAGCTGGTCAGAGTTACAAGTTGCTGGGTTACAGATAAGATTCCTCCAGCTACATTTTGATTGGTCCGATCAGAAATACAGAGAGTAACTGTGGCGATATCGCCTCTGTAGTTTGGAAAGGCTTCTGCAGTTTCTTATTGTATTTGTGTTGCTCTGTCTTACCAGACTGCATGTTTTCAGTTGTCCCAACACTGCAGCTCTATTTATTTTCCTCCAGATCTTGGACATCAACAGACTGTACTCCAATGAGGTGCACGCCATGGCGAAGACATATGGAATTGAGGTGGCTCTGAAGGTCATAGAGAAAGAGATCAAAAATGTCTTTGCTGTCTATGGTAAACATGCTCTTATTTAGACTCGTACTCAAAAAACCCCAAACCAGGAGAGCTCTCAGAATCACTCAGATTTCCTCCGTCTCTCTCCAGGTATTGAAGTTGACCCCAGACATCTATCACTGGTAGCAGACTACATGTGCTATGAAGGTGTATATAAGCCACTGAACCGACACGCAATCCGGTCCAACTCCTCTCCTCTGCAGCAGATGACCTTCGAGACCAGCTACAAATTCCTCAAGCAGGCCACCATGCTAGGTAAGGATGACAACATTGATAAAGCATAGAAAGCTGAAGAGAAATCACAGTTTACGAGGGTCGCTACTGGTCTACCAGCGTTAGGCTCTTTGTTTTTTCTATGTACTAAATCGGATTTGATCATTAGTCAGAAGTAAATGTATAGAAATACATTTTCAGCATTGTTGTTAAGTAAAGTATTCTTCTTCTTCCTCTTCCCCCCCCCCCCCCTTTCAGGATCACATGATCAGCTAGTGTCACCCTCAGCCTGCCTGGTGGTGGGGAAAGTAGTCAGAGGTGGAACAGGACTCTTTGAACTGAAGCAGCCTCTGCAGTAGAGACAGAGATGCTGACAGTGGTTAGATATGATGTGATAAGATCACAGCTGATCCGGTCTGCAGGCTCCTTACATCCTCTACAGAATGCATCAGTAAATATGTTTATTTCCTTTTAGCAAAAGCCTTCCAGGCTGCAACGTTTCATTAAAAGAACATAAAAACTGATGGAATAAGTCACTTTGTTTTCATTTCTTAATAAAAGGAATATTGAATTTTGTATTTTTGTTATGTATGTATTTTGTGACAGTATTGGGACTGTTTGAATTGTAAACAACATCAATTTATGTTTTTGGGAACACAACAATAGTCATTCAGCATTATAGACAGGCCTTGAGCAGGTCCAGAGTGTCTTTATTAAGTTCGTTTGGTAAAGGAAAAAAAGATGAATCTGATTACTTACTCTAGCTCAAGCTCAAGCCTCTGAACAGAGGTCAGTCTTTTCAGTGAATTGAGGTCATGAGGTCTAGATTTACAAACATATGTGTGTCATTCTAAAGCTCTCACTGTGTTCAAGGGCCGTACTCTATCAGGATGCTACTGTCAGTCTGTAAAATATCTGTTACTGCAGAGATAATGATTAAGAAGTGCAACAGGTCATCCAAGATGACTAAAGTTGCCATAATCACCAAGTGCTGAGGCACACAGTGAGCAAAAACCGCCGTCACTGCTGACTCCAAACTTTCTAGAGCGTCATGATATGGGTGTCCATGAGTAAGCAGCTCCTGCATGTGTAATGTGTAGGTGGCTGAGTAATTAGTGTGTACTTTAAAGCATAAGCTCACCCAGAAAAACTATAGTTAGTGTGTTGAAAATATTCCGAGGTCACAGTCCACCAGTCCAGTGTGACTTGGGTGCATTGATCCAGTCCTGCACCCAGACAAAATGTATCTACTGTTTCTCTCCTGATTTATTTACACTTTTACATCTCTGGCTTATTTATCCTAAACCTTATTGTGTAACCTGTAAAGTTGGTTCTGTGTATTTATCTCGATTTATAAATCTGCATTACTACTGTTCTAAGAGTAAATCTAACGGATTTTACTGTGCATTTCAGTTTACAACATGTTTTGTGGACAAATTTTGCAAACAGCTACCGTTGCTTGTAGCGCTAACGGGACACTGAAATGTTGGGAGGCTTTTATTACGAAAGAACGGAAATGATGGGAACTTTTACGCAATTTGATTGGTTGGTTGGTCTCCTGCGGTAGGACCGACCAGTGAAGGTGGTGTGATAAAGCTGCAGAATCTCGAGATGTGATAATGTACCCTCGTGCGAAGGATGCGCCGTGACCGCTCGTGGATATCTATGGAAGGGTGAGTCATAACGAAATGAGGCGAAACAGTAGAAGCTGGTTTGAAAGGCGTCAGCAGTTGGGGGTAAAATACAGTTTGGTTCGATATGGACACAATGGTCAGCCTGTAAGCTGACTTGAGCCTTCGTTGCTGGTCAGTGTTTTGCTACATTTTGAAGCTGCCGATATTAACAGTCGGCCGCTGATGCTGTATCTTTCTTTTTTTTTGTCCTATTACAAAAGCTTCGCTGTATTAAAAATATTTGCGTTACTTGTAAATAAGCAGTTGATTATCCATGTGATATTTTCACGCAGTTTAGCGGAATTTAATTATACAGCGTTTGTAAAAACGTTATGGCGCATTTATCCACAATCCTCGGCTCTGCGCAGGACGTTAGCAAAGAAGGAGAAAGCCGAAGCTACGAAAAGCAAAAATGTTTAGCTTTGTTTTATTTTTACTTTTTCAAGGGCTGGTAGGCCGGTTGTTAAGAGACTCGGAGCAATAAAATCATTTACCTTCACAGGCCACATTTACTGTGTCAGACACCCGCCGCCCCGGCCTTTTCTCCGAGCATTTATAAAAGGCTTCTTAATCTGTCCCTGGAGTTCTTACCACTTAACGGCAGCAGGGATGCAGTAAACACTCATACTGATTTAATACGAGGGAGCAATGGGACCGCATTAAGAAAAAAATATTACGAATAATTTTGAGAATAAAGTCGAAATCTCGATGTTAGAGTCTAAATAGTATTTTGAGGGGGGGGAAAGTTAGCTTCTGGCACATAAGCACGAAGTGATAAGTTTAAGAGAGCTGCGCCTATCAGAAGACAACCGCAGGTTACACCCTTTTGTAAATGAAGAGGATGTATCTTGTATCACAAGACTTGGTAAGAGAGTTGATCATGTGCCACTCAGTTACACAAAGCGTTTTGTAGATGTTTGGCAGGAAAAGACAACTGTGATCTGCACATTTGTATTTTTGTTTCTCAGCATAGTATTCCGAGTTTGATGTCCACTTTTCTGGACATTTCGTGCAGTCAGAGATAGATGCACAAAAGAAAAAAGTAGGCTGAGGTTTGGGTGGAATACATTTTCATTCAGGAAGTTGTTGAATAATAATTCAGGGACAGCGATGGGTCTGTGTGATGTGTTGTATTAGACTATACAGGGAGTGCAGAATTATTAGGCAAGTTGTATTTTTGAGGAATAATTTTATTATTGAACAACAACCATGTTCTCAATGAACCCAAAAAACTCATTAATATCAAAGCTGAATGTTTTTGGAAGTAGTTTTTAGTTTGTTTTTAGTTTTAGCTATTTTAGGGGGATATCTGTGTGTGCAGGTGACTATTACTGTGCATAATTATTAGGCAACTTAACAAAAAACAAATATATACCCATTTCAATTATTTATTTTTACCAGTGAAACCAATATAACATCTCCACATTCACAAATATACATTTCTGACATTCAAAAACAAAACAAAAACAAATCTGTGACCAATATAGCCACCTTTCTTTGCAAGGACACTCAAAAGCCTGCCATCCATGGATTCTGTCAGTGTTTTGATCTGTTCACCATCAACATTGCGTGCAGCAGCAACCACAGCCTCCCAGACACTGTTCAGAGAGGTGTACTGTTTTCCCCCCTTGTAAATCTCACATTTGATGATGGACCACAGGTTCTCAATGGGGTTCAGATCAGGTGAACAAGGAGGCCATGTCATTAGTTTTTCTTCTTTTATACCCTTTCTTGCCAGCCACGCTGTGGAGTACTTGGATGCGTGTGATGGAGCATTGTCCTGCATGAAAATCATGTTTTTCTTGAAGGATGCAGACTTCTTCCTGTACCACTGCTTGAAGAAGGTGTCTTCCAGAAACTGGCAGTAGGACTGGGAGTTGAGCTTGACTCCATCCTCAACCCGAAAAGGCCCCACAAGCTCATCTTTGATGATACCAGCCCAAACCAGTACTCCACCTCCACCTCGCTGGCGTCTGAGTCGGACTGGAGCTCTCTGCCCTTTACCAATCCAGCCACGGGCCCATCCATCTGGCCCATCAAGACTCACTCTCATTTCATCAGTCCATAAAACCTTAGAAAAATCTGTCTTGAGATATTTCTTGGCCCAGTCTTGACGTTTCAGCTTGTGTGTCTTGTTCAGTGGTGGTCGTCTTTCAGCCTTTCTTACCATGGCCATGTCTCTGAGTATTGCACACCTTGTGCTCTTGGGCACTCCAGTGATGTTGCAGCTCTGAAATATGGCCAAACTGGTGGCAAGTGGCATCTTGGCAGCTGCACGCTTGACTTTTCTCAGTTCATGGGCAGTTATTTTGCGCCTTGGTTTTTCCGCACGCTTCTTACGACCCTGTTGACTATTTTGAATGAAACTGTAACAGAGTAGCTTTAGTTTAGTTTAGTTTTTTTAAACTTGAGTATGAACTTATACAAAATGCAGAAAGATATTTAAAAAAAAAAAAGTTTTATTGATTATAAAATACGCTATATCGGATTTATATCGGTATCAGCAGATATTGAAATTTATGATATCGGTATACAGCTTGGAGTAAGACAACATGCATGAAGAGGATGATGTGGACAAAATACTCATTTGCCTAATAATTCTGCACTCCCTGTATTATTGAATCCACACAGCCCCGTGATGCCTACTTGTAGATACCGAGGATGCAGTGAAACCGCTCAAACTGATGACTTTATTTTTATA
This sequence comes from Rhamphochromis sp. 'chilingali', assembly GCF_963969265.1. Taxonomy (NCBI): domain Eukaryota; kingdom Metazoa; phylum Chordata; class Actinopteri; order Cichliformes; family Cichlidae; genus Rhamphochromis; species Rhamphochromis sp. 'chilingali'. Next base: position 20,098,773 of record NC_137940.1, on the reverse strand, counting down.
GTTGCTTCTGAGGTCTTGTCTTAAGGGCTCATAGGTGTTGTTCATAGGAAATATTCATTTATTAATACGTATCGCTGTTTCTGTGCCTGTGATGAGGTCCACTATGGGCAGCTGTGGTGGAGAAATGGCAAAATTGAGTCCTTTGGTTAGCTTCTTCTTTTCAGTTTCAGGGAGGTTCCTATTTAATAAGTTCTTCACCCACTTTTCCCGGCAGTCTTCGGTTGTGGTGTCTTCTTGTTCTTATGTGTATGGTCTCGGCATTGACTCAGAATTATAAGGTTTTGTTTTACAATGAGTGGAATCTCCAAAGTTGCCTTTCTTTTCATTTAATGTACCACCATACCATACCACCTTTATTTATAAAGCACTTTAACATAAAACCAGAGTTCACAAAGTGCTGTACATGCTAAAAGCATAATGTGTTAGAAACTTCTTCTTAAATAGGGAAGGCTAGGAGTGTTTTGAGTTAATGCAGTCTGGTTGATCTCACTCTATGGTAGAGATGGCACTATACCACTTTTTATGTCTGATACCGATATCATAAATTTCAATATCTGCTGATACCGATATAGCATATTTTATAATCAATAAAATGTTTTTTTTTTTATATCTTTCTGCATTTTGTATAAGTTCATACTCAAGTTTAAAAAAACTAAACTAAACTAAAGCTACTCTGTTACACCTGCATGCAAAAAATACACTGCACCCAAAATATTTAATAGTTCAGCAAAAGTGATCAGTCTAATAAACTTAAAGCTGCACCATCCTTCCTATTCTGGTATTTTAAAGAGAACTTAGCAGAAATATTAAATAACCTAACTTATAGGGTTGCCAACTCCCAGCAAAAAAGAAAGGGAACCACCCCCCACCTTCCGCCTTATAATGCTTAATTGACCTAATCGACTTTAATTTAATGCATGTTTAAAAAACAAAGTGCACAGAAAGGACAGTTTAAGTTTAAGTGACAGTTTAAGTTAATAACTGTTAATACGTTACAGCTGTGTGGTAAGCCTACGTTCTGTGGAGCACAGTGCACTAAAGAGTTGGAGTTAGAGCACAATGTGACAGGTTACACTAATATAGTGTTTTTAACTGCTTTTGTTTTTGCTTGCTTTTAAGGAACAAATTATCTTACAGTAATTACACTGTCAGCTAGTCTCCATAAAAATGATGTGATCTTTATGAGTCTTTGCTGATAAGATGTTACATAAAATTTCATGGTTGAGTGTGTGTGTGTGCGTGTGTTCTTGTAGATTTATTTTTTGGTCCAAATACGTGCTGCTGACACAGAGTGTGACTGTCAGAGGTAGGGCTGCTCGATTATGGCAAAAATGATAATCACGATTATTTTCACTGAAATTGAGATCTCGATTATTTGACGATATTTATTTAACCCTTTAAGACCTACCATAGAACCAAGTCCGCCAGAGCTTATATTATTTTTTTACATGTTGTAGTAGTAGTGCCATTTGTGGGAGCATTTCAAGTTGCTATACAACTGTTATGGCCCATATTTTAATAATATGTATGCATTAAGTCCATAGTAACTACATTAATTGCAAAAAAGTGCAATAAACTACAAAAAAATTGAAAATAGTTTTTGTTTTGTTTTTTACATATATTTCTACTTGGAGAAATTTAAGAGGTTTATCCCTCAAAACTTTAAATACAAAAAAGTTGCAAAAAATAGTTTACAACAACAGGAAATTTATTTTGAGTGTCTTCATAGTTTTATTTTGGAGATACACCAATTTTTATATACACTGCAGAAAAAACGAAAAAACAATCCTATGATGCAAATTTGCAAAGAAAACAGCATGTGCATCAAAATAAACTATTTCCAGCAGTGCAATTTGAGTTCTAAGCATCACAGAAACTATTCAGAAAAGTCAAACATGACCAGTATAGGTTTTTAAGGCCTACAAGTAAAAAACTACATTTCCGCAAAAATGACGTCACTTCCGGTTTCGGCCAGGAAATGGCGGACATGCGATAGTTCGCGCTGATGTCTGTTTCACTGTGGGAAGTGTTATGAACAGCTGATCGGATCGGCAAAGTGTGTTTCTGGAATATTATGTTTTTGTTCCTGCAAGCACTTTTTATGCAATTTTTGCAAAGCTATATGTGGAAGAAAACCGTGACCGAGGACAAGCTGATGGCATAAGATGTAAGTACAACTCCTCCGGTTTCATATACAAAACAAATTATTGCGCTAGCTTACACGGTTCAGGTTCTACAGGGATTTAAAAATCGTTACACAAAACGGAGCGTGCTGCTCTGATCGGATTTAAAGGGTTAACAATGACTTTAAAAAATAATATAAAATAGTGTGCAACACCACTGAAGTTTTTTTTAACCTCTCTTTTCAACCAACAGCAGTCACTCTCCTCTCCAAATAACTTCTGCTTAGCTTTCCGAGCTTCCCTCGGGTCCTCTTAATCAGCGGTCTCCAACCTTTTTTGCGCCACGGACCGGTTTATGCCCGACAATATTTTTACGGACCGGCCTTTAAGGTGTCGCGGATAAATGAGGGAGGGGCTAATAATCGGCTCAGTCATTTTTAATGATCGTTGAAAGCCCAGATCGTAATCGTGATTAAAATTCGATTAATTGAGCAGCCCTAGTCAGAGGGCATTCAGCAACATTAGCACTCATAGTTGAAGGGTGTTTCTCCTCTTTCCTTTCTTAAATTTTAATTATATGACCCCCAATAAATGCAGACACCAAAATATCTGCAAATAGCCAATACTGGGCTCTAGTGACTAAACTTTCAAAATAAAAGCTGTGTTTGTCCACTAATTAATTCATCTCATATGGTGACCTTCATACTGGAATGAGCTGAGGAAGATGCTCAGTAAAGTCTGTGTGCAGGAAACCTGAGTATTTTTAAGTGACCAAAACCTCGAGTCATGCATAGAACATCCACTGTTTTCAATGTTTGGTAATGGCCATGCCTGTGTGTGCAGGTCAGGACTCCTGACAGTCAGAGGGCTTCAGTCTACAGCAGAGACCAGAAGACGTCCCAGAACAGAGAGACCAGCATGAGGCTTCAGATACGCTGGGCAGCACACAGGTGATATTCAGAACACAGAAGACTTGCAATGATTTTGGTGGTTATATATGGAGGACCAGGAAAGTCCTCCATATATAAATACTAGGGGTGCAACGATATTCGTATCGATATTGAACCGTTCGATACAGTGCTTTCGGTTTGGTACGCATATGTATCGAACAATACAACATTTGTAATTTATTTTATCAATTTTCCTTCTGACGATGCTGTCTGTGTTGAGCGCTCAGTGAATCTGTGTTCGACTACTCCGCCTAGGCTGCACTGTCGAGCGCAGATCCACTGAGTACTCAACACAGACAGCATCGTCAGAAGGAAGAGCGCAGGGCAAGCTAGCGAGACAGAAGTTAAGCTCTCCTTGCAACATGGACCTCCCCCACCCTCATTCAGATCTGGCGTTTGGAATTATTTTGGTTTTCATGTGACGTATGACCCTGAAGGTAAGCGAGTCATGGACTAAAGTAAAACAGTATGTTGGATGTGCCATGCAATGCTCAATTACATGGGTGGGAACTAGTGTGTTAGCGCAGTTAGCTCGTTAACGTGTTGGCCGTCCAGCCCCATGCACGGAGCGATTGGCGGTAGCTCGTTAACGGAGATTTGCCGTGTTGTGGCGTTAAGGTCATTTCAACGAGATTAACCTGAAAGCACTAGTGGGAACACAACGAATATGACTGCACATTTACACCGACATCATCCTAGTGCAAAGACAAAAACAACAAGCATGCTACTAACTTTAGCCGAGTCATTTAGACAGCTGTTAGCACATGATTCTCCTTATGGGGACCTGATATGTTTAATATGCTGCTGAGAATATAGCCCAGAAGAAGCGGATAGTATAGCTTTTATTTTGGAAAGAGCCATTTCTCTGTAATAAACTCTCTTTTCCAAAGATGAGTGATTCCTCAATCAGATACAGGGCTCGCAATATCGCTAGCCCGACGTCCTGGGGCTAGCGATTTTTCCAGTTGGGCTACCAAAATCTATCTCTGCCCTGCCCGTCGGGCTATCGTAGGAAGGAAAAATATATGTCAATGCTTTTGCATTCTTTCGGAAATGTAGCTGGGTAATTATGTCATTGGCATCAGCGAGCCACTGTCAATATGTGACATATTGAAATCGCGTTTGAATTTGCGCTTGTTTTTTGCTTTCACTTTGCAATCGCACGAACTGTGTATAGAGAGCGACAGCACTGATTGGTGAGTGATGATAATTTGCGCATCAATTCCTCTGACATCGTCTTTTCAATCGTTAGCTTACTATGCAAACATGACAAGTGAAATCTCCCGCAGCAAGCTTAAACATGTGAGAGGTTGATCGCGCAGAGAATCGCTGAGCTTATGTGAGTGCCTGTGTAAAAGCAGCAGGATATATATTTTAGTTCTGCTGAGCCAAATAAGACAGGTCAGGGTGAAGAAGTGACAGCCAAAGAAAAGCTTACCACAAAACGGAAAAGTTATGACAAATCAGACTATAAGGCAAAAAGAAAGTGCAGCTTTATGGTTTCATGGACAAAATAATTTCTGTGGCTGCAATATGATGAGCTAAATAACCAGGGCTGCACATAAGTGGTCCGCAGGTGCGCTTTCGCTGTCAAAATAAAAAATGCGCACAAGGGTTAGGGTTAAATTTAAAAACTGTACTTTTGAGTTAAAATATATATTTATAATTTTAATAAATGACAAATTAAAAAGGCATGAACATTTTTTTTGTATCGAAAAAATATCGAACCGTGACACCAAAGTATCGAACCGAACCGAACCGTGAATTTTGTGTACCGTTGCACCCCTAATAAATACAATATTTTGTAATTTAATAATGAGTTGTGAAATAAAATATGCAAAAAGACATCGAAATGAAATTGAAAAGGATTGGTGGAAAAGAAAAAAAAGAAGGTATTGTTTATTTATTTGACTTTTTAAATTGTATTTTTAAAAATCAGTTTTTTAATGCAGAATTCAAAAATATGTTTTTAATTCAGTTTTGTTTTTTGTAAATCCCTTTACATTTTAAGAAATGACAAATTTAAGTTAAAAAATGTCAATTTTAATACGCAATTAACTATTCAACTATTCAACATCCCGACATGCTTTGCCCATAGTTAGACATGTGTCAGGGTTCCTGGGTCGTTGACCCAGTGATTTCAGTTTGTTCATGTTCAGTTTGGTTCGCCACATTAATGTTCTCACTTCCTGTCTTTTCCCGTGTCAGCTTGTCTCCCGTGTCATTAGTCAGATTATGTTCAGCCCTGTACTCACCTGTTTCCAATCATTGTCATCATTCAACCTGTGTATTTAAGTTCCTCGGTTTCACCAGTTCTCTGTCGTGTCATTGATGTTGATGTTCATGTGATGTTCTGTTGTCGTTTCCGCCTGCGTTCAGCCAGCCAGCCATTCAGCCTTCCAGTCAGTTGTCCAGCCAGCCAGCCATTTTCTCCCTTTGTTCTGTTCATCCACTCCTCATAATAAATCTGCACCTACCTGCGAGTCCTGCGTTTGGGTTCCTTCTTCCTCGCCTCCACACGACGCCTGACAGAATGACACGACCCGTGCCACGAAGACACGATTGGAACCCAGCAGACTCGGACCTCTACGAGCGGCAGGAGGCAGCGCTTTCCCGTTGGGCAAAGGAGCTCAGGGGAAAACAGCGGCTCTTCGCGGAGCGAGAGCACGTCTTCGAGGGCACTCGCTTGGCTCTGGGCGGGCCTCGGAGACGCCGCGTTCCCCCACCTGCTGCCTCACCTGTACCGGAGCATTTGCCGTGGAGAGTGGACGTTCCACGCCGCGCTTCGGCCACTCCCTCTCTCGCCACTCCGCTCCTCGCTCCCACACCCGCCGCCTCATCCGCCGGACCTCCACCATCGCCGCGGCACAACGGCTACGCCTCCCACCTCAGCTCGACGGAGGCTACCGCGCCAGAGGCTCAGCTGTTTATCCCGGCCGCTTCCTCTTCCCGGAGAAAGCGGCGCACACGCCGCCATAAAATGGACTATTTTCAGCAATTCCCGGTGGTGAGTTCCAGCGACTGGTTTCCACCCTCGTTTGACTCTCCACTTCAACCCAATAATAAACCCGTCTTTGGTTCATGGGACGTTTCCCTCCTAGAGGAGGAAGTGGACTGGGAAGAGTTTTTCTGCTCTGCTCCTCCAAAGACTGTAGATAGTGGTGGCAGGAAAACCCGAACATTCTCCCATACACCTGCCAGTAACACACACACCGTCACTATTTCCACACCCATTATTGAGCCATTGCCCACCAGCATGGGGGCCCAGTCTATGCCCACACCAGTGCCAGCTCCCAGGAGGAGGGCAGCTGCGACCCAGTCTACCTCCACACCCGCTCCTGTTTCTCGGGTGGGGGTGACTGGTGTCCAGCCACCTTCTGTGCCTGTCCCAGCGCCCAGGCTGAGGGCAGCCAGAACCCAGCCTGACCTCCCTGGAGGCTTGGAAGAGCTAACCGGTCCACCTACTACTTCACCCTTTCATCCACCTCCTGATCCAGCTTTTCACGCCCTCGCAGTATCACTGGTTAGACTAGCTGAACTGTCCCCTGCCCAGGCACCAGCCTTACGAGCCCAAGCCGTAATTTTATCTCCGTCACTAGCTCACTCTTTAGCTCAGCCATTAGCCCCACCGGCCTCTGTTTATCCGTCAGTCTCCTTAGTCCAATCAGTTCCCTCACCTGTAGCTCAGTCTCCACCTGTCCTCCAGTCACCTGTAGCCCAGTCTCCACCTGTCCTCCAGTCACCTGTAGTCCAGTCTCCACCTGTCCTCCACTCTTCTGTAGTCCAGTCTGCCGCCCAGTGCCCTGTAGTCCAGTCGCCTCCTGTTTCCCAGTCACCTGTCCACCATCCCGTCCAGTTCCCGGACCTGCAGCCACAGCACCCAGAGCCAGCTGTGAGCCTTCCTGCTTCTCAGCCAGGGGTTTCCGCACCCGCTGGCCCGGCCGCTCCTCAGCCAGGGGTTTCCGCACCCGCTGGCCCGGCCGCTCCTCAGCCAGGGGCCTCCGCGCCTACTGGCCCTGCCTGTCTCCGGCCAGAGGCCTCCGCGCCTGCATCGCCCGGTCAGGCCTCTGCCTCAGCTGCACCCACGCCCGGCCCGGCCTCTGCCTCAGCTGCACCCACGCCCGGCCCGGCCTCTGCCTCAGCTGCACCCACGCCCGGCCCGGCCTCTGCCTCAGCTGCACCCACGCCCGGCCCGGCTGCAGCCTCAGCTGCACCCACGCCCGGCCCGGCTGCAGCCTCAGAGCCTTCGTCCGCTGCAGCCTCAGAGCCTTCGTCCGCTGCAGCCTCAGAGCCTTCGTCCGCTGCAGCCTCAGAGCCTTCGTCCGCTGCAGCCTCAGAGCCTTCGTCCGCTGCAGCCTCAGAGCCTTCGTCCGCTGCAGCCTCAGAGCCTTCGTCCGCTGCAGCCTCAGAGCCTTCAGCCTCGCCTGGCCCAGCCTCAGTGCCTTCAGCCTCGCCTGGCCCAGCCTCAGTGCCTTCAGCCTCGCCTGGCCCAGCCTCAGTGCCTTCAGCCTCGCCTGGCCCAGCCTCAGTGCCTTCAGCCTCGCCTGGCCCAGCCTCGCCTGGCCCAGCCTCAGTGCCTTCAGCCTCGCCTGGCCCAGCCTCAGTGCCTTCAGCCTCGCCTGGCCCAGCCTCAGTGCCTTCAGCCTCGCCTGGCCCAGCCTCAGTGCCTTCAGCCTCGCCTGGCCCAGCCTCAGTGCCTTCAGCCTCGCCTGGCCCAGCCTCCGTGCCTTCAGCCTCGCCTGGCCCAGCCTCCGTGCCTTCAGCCTCGCCTGGCCCAGCCTCCGTGCCTTCAGCCTCGCCTGGCCCAGCCTCCGTGCCTTCAGCCTCGCCTGGCCCAGCCTCCGTGCCTTCAGCCTCGCCTGGCCCAGCCTCCGTGCCTTCAGCCTCGCCTGGCCCAGCCTCGTTTGGGTCTGGAGCTAAACGGCCATTTTCTAGACCGCTGGCTGGGCCACTGGCCGGGCGCCATGGCCGTCGTGGGCGGCCCACAGACCCTCTTCGCCTGAGTGGCCGCCGTCGCCTTCCGCACGGCCGGCCCCCGGACCGCCTTCGCCTGGGTGGCCGCCGTCGCCTTCCGCACGGCCGGCCCCCCGACCGCCTTCGCCTGAGTGGCCGCCGTCGCCTTCCGCACGGCCGGCCCCCCGAACTGTGCCCACGTCGCCGCCGTTGCTTTCCACGCGGTCGGCCCCCGGACCAGTGCTGTCGCCGTTGCCGTCCGCACGGTCGGCCCCCTGAACTGTCTCGTCTCGGCCACAGGCCGCGTGGGCGCCCACCTGAACTGTCTCGTCTCGGCCACGGGCCGCGGGGGCGCCCACCTGAACTGTCTTGGTGTGGACTCCGTCCCTCCGTCCTGGGCCCCCTCCGCCCACCCTGTTCTGGTTTTTTTTTTTTTTTCTTTCTCTTTTGGCCGTCGGGTGCCGGCCTTTGATGGGGGGGGTACTGTCAGGGTTCCTGGGTCGTTGACCCAGTGATTTCAGTTTGTTCATGTTCAGTTTGGTTCGCCACATTAATGTTCTCACTTCCTGTCTTTTCCCGTGTCAGCTTGTCTCCCGTGTCATTAGTCAGATTATGTTCAGCCCTGTACTCACCTGTTTCCAATCATTGTCATCATTCAACCTGTGTATTTAAGTTCCTCGGTTTCACCAGTTCTCTGTCGTGTCATTGATGTTGATGTTCATGTGATGTTCTGTTGTCGTTTCCGCCTGCGTTCAGCCAGCCAGCCATTCAGCCTTCCAGTCAGTTGTCCAGCCAGCCAGCCATTTTCTCCCTTTGTTCTGTTCATCCACTCCTCATAATAAATCTGCACCTACCTGCGAGTCCTGCGTTTGGGTTCCTTCTTCCTCGCCTCCACACGACGCCTGACAACATGAATCTGACAGAATAGCAGCACTTTCCTCATTCATGTTAAATGATTTGGTTTTCAGTGGCTGTGGCTTTTGTGGACATTAACAAAAGAAAGCAATAAAATGAAAGTTCAAACAGATCATTTGACGCCATGGAGACGAACTATGTCTGTGTCATACTTAAGAAGAAGCTCCCACTCATTCTGATATTAATCACATGTCATTCCAAACTGCTTACACGTATGTAGGCAGAGTCCCAGTTGAAACTTGCAGAAAACAGGCACAGCTTGTTCTAATTTTTTCTCAGTCTGCATGCAACGTTCTAACCTATCTGAAGCTGTAAGTTCTTTATTACTAGACACATTATTACTACATTACTTCATTCATTACTATTCTTTCTTCATTACTTTGCCATCTTTGCATGTAAATCACATGAAGAGTGTAGTCAGAAGCCTGATCGCCTCAAGTGGTTCCTGGTTTACCTCTGCTGTTTGAAAGGACACAGTGCTTTCTAGTAAAAGAGAATCCTTCACAGGATGGAAGGAGAACACCTTGGTTTTTGTAAGTGGAGGCAGGTTGTGGAAGTCTTGCATTTTCTTCAACAATTAGCTGATGGTGGCACATACTATTCCACTTCAGTGCCACTTCTAGTATAAAAGGGGGCGACCCAGCAGTGTTAACTAATTACAGACCAATATCTAATCTATCTGTGCTGGCCAAAGTTCTTGAAGCTCTTGTGTGTGAGCAGTTAAAGGAGTTTTTGCACATCAATGCCATTTTATCTGAATATCAATCAGGCTTTAGGAAGAATCACAGTACTATCACAGCTGAAATTAGAGTGGTAAATGATATTACTATTGCACTTGATAAAAAACAACACTGTGCATCCCTTTTTATTGATTTGTCAAAAGCATTTGACACTGTTGATCATTGTATTTTAAAACTTAGACTCTTCCAGTCAGGACTCTCTGAGAGAGCAGTGGCATGGTTCTCAAACTACCTCAGTAACAGGACTCAGTGCATTAAATCTGACGGTCTATGTTCTGACTTTGTTACAGTGCACAGCGGAGTGCCACAGGGTTCTGTATTAGGTCCCCTTCTATTTATCATTTACGTAAACAATCTTAGTCTACATGTGCCAGATGCAAACTTGCACTTCTATGCTGATGATACAGTTATTTACAGCTGTGGTTCAACTCTTGTCCAAGCCATCGACTCCTTGCAGAAAGCCTTTTCTGCTGTCCAGCACTCATTACATCAGCTTAAACTTGTTCTCAACGCAGACAAAACAAAGCTCATGTTGTTTTCTAAATCAAGGAGACGAGCCCAAACAATCCCATCAGTAACCACTCTTGAAGGTAATAAAATAGAGTTGGTTCACACCTATAAATATCTGGGAATCTTAATTGATGACTCGCTTACCTTCAAACCACATGTAGAGAATCTTGTGAAAAACCTGAAGTTAAAACTGAGATTTTATTTTCAAAATAAGTTGTGTTTCTCTTTTAATACAAAGAAGCGGCTTGTTGCTGCAACATTCTTGCCTGTGCTGGATTATGGTGATATTCTATATATGAATGCTTCTGCTCAATGTCTTCGAATGGTTGATTCTGTGTATCATGCTTGTCTGAGGTTCATCACTAACTGTAAATTTCAGACTCACCACTGTGAGTTATACTCTCAGGTAGGATGGCCTGCTTTGGTAAGTCGGAGGAACTCTCATTTATACAGTTTTATATATAAGGCGATACTTGGGTTGCTGCCTTCTTATATATGTTCCCTGCTTGTAATGAAACATGCTGGTCGGTATTCTCTTCGTCCGCATGGTTACTTGTTGCTTTCTGTTCCATTTGCCCGAACTGAACTTGGTAAAAGAGCTTTTGTCCATTTAGCACCCTCGGCCTGGAACAAACTGCAGAAGGAATGGAAAATGACTGAATTCATTTCATTAAGTGATTTTAAATCTAAACTACGAATCCTTGAGGCCAAGTCCATAACATGCAACTGTTTCAATTAGATTGATTGTCATTTTAACTGACTTTTTATTTTATTTGAATTTTATTGAATTTTATTTTATTTGTATTCTTTCACTTATTGTTGCATGTGTGTTGTTGCTGCCTGTGTTTGAGTAATTTCTGTAACTGTGAGACATCTGCTGCTGCCTATCTTGGCCAGGTCTCCCTTGAAAAAGAGGTTTTTAATCTCAATGGGATCTTCCTGGTTAAATAAAGGTTAATAAATAAATAAATAAAAAAAAGGTAATTATTTAAATGACCCATGGTTGTGATAGTTGTGACATGCACAGCACCTGGTGGGTGAGCAGTGGTAGTCAGGTCCTCTCGTGTTTGCCAGTTCTTCCTTTCCACAGCCGTCTTGTGAAGCTCGATTTATAGCCCTGCTGCATATTTCTTATACTTGTGTGCTCATGTCCTGAAGTTTCTGCCATCAAAAGTGAAACTGAGCTAACTGACTGATGGACCTGTTATTCTAGTTCACCAGGCATCAACGGTAGGGATGGGTATCATTTAGGTTTTATCCGATACCAGTACCAAACCGGTACTTTTGAAATGGTGCCGGTGCTTAAACGGTGCTTGAACCGGTGCTCGAACCGGTGCTTAAAGAATGGAGAACACAAAATTGGTCCAAAAACCTCTCATGTTCAGCTGGGTTTTTTTTGTAAAAAGACAACAATATTAGCCTTTTCTGCAGCTATAGGGGATTTATGGTATCACTCTTGGCTGGAAGCAGTGCTTGATCAATGGGGAAAAAACACAAACTTTGTCCAAAAACCTCTCATGTTTAGCTGTTTTCCACTTTTTCTTTGGTCATTTTAGCCTTTTTGGCCAGGGTGAAGGGAGTATCTGCCATCAAACAAGAAGACGGTGTTTGCTAGTTCACCTTACGTGCATTAATTTAATAACGTGGTTAGCCTACTCAATGTAAACTACACACGAACAACATTAAGCTACTCATGCAGAGAAGAACGGCTGCTGCTGCTGCCATCATCATCCGTCATCATTTCTGCTACACTGGCAGGGCTAGGGGCCAGGACTCTCCTCTTCGGGGTCTTTGGGGATGTTGCTCCGGGTCCGATAACAGGCAACCCACCCGCAGTAGATGTACTCCGTGTGAGGGCTCGGAGCAAGCTATCAAATACGGCGCATTTCTCGGCTTTTAACAAAATGCTATAAGCCACCTGGTGTTTCATCAGATTCGAGGTGTTACCTCCTTTGTACAGTATCAGCTTACAGCACTTGTTGCAGGCTGCTGAGTTTGCATCTTTTGCTGTGAAGTACAGCCAAACTTTGACCACTTTGCCTTGGGCATTTTTAATCTGTAGCTCTGCTCTAAAAGAACGTACGTACCTGGGCCCACCTACTACGCTCACAAAGGTAAAATGATTGGCTAGAATCCAAAGTGTGTGACATCTCAGGAAAAAAAGCACAGAAATAAAGCACCGAAATGTGCGCTGCTTTTCAGTCTGGTTTCGGTCTGCCATAATGGCACCGGATACCGGTACTCATCCCTATTAAACAGACACCAGGCGGATCTGCCCTCAACATTTAAATACCAATGGACTTTAACAGTCCTGCTCCTTTATAGAGAAACTCACTATTTCTGCCATTACTGGATAGAAAATGATGAATGTGATTTACAGAATAACCGTTCCTTAATATTTTATTTTAACATCAGCCTTCACTGATAGATGCTGGCTCTGTTACAGCTGTGGCAGAGATGTTAACCTAACCTAGAGTCAGAATTCAGTGTCAGTAAATGTTACTGAACAGTTACTGTTACTGACATATTTCTGAGTCTGTATTGAATGTAAAGGCAAACATATTGTAAGAAGGATAAGCTGGATTTTAAATATTTCAGTGTAGCTTTGGGATGATGACTTGTCATCAGTAATGGTTACAGATCGTGTTGCGATAAAATAAGCCACCGTGAATGGAAAACATATCCAGTTAGTATACGGCGAGAAATGAGCTGGAGTTGAACTTGAACCGGGTCTGATCCAGTTTATGAACCTTTTAAATTTCATATCCATCCTGACTTGCAAGTGTACTCTGACCTGGGGGTGGTGTGCCAAGCCTTTTGAACCTTCAGGTGGATCCAGTTCTAGGTCGAACCACTGACCCACATAGCAAGCAGGTCTGTCGCTACATCTGGTGTCAAGCCGGCACTGCTGGTTGACTTCTGGCATGGTAAGTGGTACGTCAGCCACATATGGGCCAGGCTTGGCATAGATGGCACGGTCTATGCCAGTGGTTCCCAAACTTTTTTTGCCGGGCCCGCCTTTGTTTTACAAGAAAAATGTTCGCGCCCGTGCGCACGCGCGTACGCACAAACACATCCTCCAACCACACACACCCATATTTTGCTCCATTGCTGTTTATTTCACACCTCAAGCATTTAGTGAACAATTAAACAAGTAATCTGCAATAAATTACAGCTAGTAAGGAAATAAACTAACTCTTTTACGCTACATCCACACCTATATGGGTATTTTTTTGAAAACGCAGCTGTTTCTATGCGTTTGGGCCTTTCGTCCACACGTAAACAGCGTTTCGAATCACCGAAAACGGAGCTTTTTTAAAACTCCTTTTGTCACAAACTGGTAGTAGAAACTCAAGAGCAGAGCTGTTTGACATCTCCAAAAACAGTTTATTTACAGCACCAGTGCACAATATATACAGTGAAGGGAAAATCCAAACTCCAGGGAATCACGGGGAAGCTCTCTTACACTCGCTCACGTCTTCTTGCCCAAACTCACACACGCTCACACAGCAGGGAGGTCATAGGTCCAGGAAGAAAAGTCTGTAGCAGAATCACAAATCACAAGAATACTAAAGCACAGGTTCACAGGAGCTGGGAGGATCACTAACGTCTGTAGTACAATCATCCAGCGACGAGAGGAGCTGTGTTCCAGCCTCAAATAGTGCTCCAGGTGATGACAGCTGATGGTTGTCAGGTGTGTGGGCCAAGGGCGGGAGCCTGCAGTGAGTCCAACCAGGCAGAGAGAGAGAGAGAAAACCAAACAACACATGTAGCCTTGTGGGGCTGGCCGGGCAGGCACGGAGACCATGACACCTTTTTTGCGTTTACGTGTGGACGAGGCGTTACGGTGTGATTATTTTACATGTAGTTGTTTTTTTCCTGTGTAATAATGTTCAACATTGCTATAAATACATTTTTCAAAAAATGCTCTCTGTGCAAAATGGGTTTAAAAACATAAACAACTGTGGGATCCTGTTTGTCCGTGATTTAAACAGCCCAACGCTGCTCCCGACGCAGGGAAAAGCAATTCTGCAGGGAGACGTACCTCGGCACTTGTGCAGGTGAAACCAAAGGGAAGATTTGCTTCACCATATTTTCTAGTCTTTGGCTTAGAATGAAGTTGGTTTGGAAACTTATTCAGCGATGCTTCATCTCCTGCTTTGCGTTTGTGTGGGCACCCCGTGCTAGCAGTGTCCAAGCGTTTTGTTTTTTCCCCCCCTTTTCATACCGCGCCCCCCCTGCAATGGCTCTGCGCCCCCCACACTTTGGGAAGGTCTGGTCTATGCGGTGGTATGCCATATCTGGCCCGATTATGGTATTAAGCTGGCACTTGTGACTGACTGGTGTCATGGCAGGGTGTATGTCAACCAGATGTGGGCCAGGTCTGGCAATGATGCACTATTTATGTTCCTGTTTTCCTGTTTTAGTTTGAAGACCCAAATGCCATGTTGCAACAGCTGTGGTAGTGCCAATCTTGAAAAAGCTTGTTCTGGATGTTGACATGGTTGTAAACTATGGACCCATCTCACATCTGTCTTTTTTTGTCCAAGATCTTTGAAAAAGTGGTTTTCAAGCAGCTCACTGAGCATCTGTCAATTAACAATCTGTTTGAAGCATTTCAGTCTGGTTTTAGACCAATTCAATTCAATAAAACTTTATTGATCCTGAAGGTTGACCTCGAAGGAAATTGGGTTAAGGCTGCCGACCTTTGCCAGCGCCGACCTACCCTTCTGACCATACATACATTACACAAACATCACATGGGGAAGACAGGTCAGAGAGGTATAACAGTGGAAAATGCACCACATGAGGAAAGATAAAGAGAAAAAAAAAATAACTCCCCCCAGACTGAGCTCCAACAGGGAGATCAGTTTGAGAACAGAAAAAACACCTCTGCACATAGCACATGAAAAAAAACTCTTAATACACCAAAGAAACACATGACAAGCAACAGGGTAAATGGCAGGGTAATGGCAGTAAAGGGTGAGAGACAGCCGATTTAGACAGTACATCCGGGCCTGCAGCCTGTGCGCTGGTCTCCTTGATCCACCGTCTGCATCGGAAGGGAATAAGCGTCGAAGGCGTTTGGAAAGGGAGGGGGGGTGAGTGTGTGCATATCAGTGTATATGTATGTGTGTGTGTTTCCAGAGTTCAGCTGAGACAGTGTCCTTCGCCCTGCTAGGCTAAGTAAACAGTCTTCCAGCCAACCCAGGTGGCCTTGCATAGAATGGGAAGGAACAGTCTAAACACAGTCGTTATCAGGGATTTTCTGTGCGGTGGGGCACGGGGTCCCTCAGGGCTCTGTACTTGGCCCACTGCTGTTCTCGCTGTATTTGCTGCCTCTTGGTCTTCTTTTGCATTCTTTTAATGTAACCTTTCATTGTTATGCTGATGACCTGCAGCTTTAGCCCACTGCTGTTCACCCTGCTAACACATGACTGTACTGCACAGTACAGCTCAAATCACATCATCAAGTTTGCAGATGACACAACAGTGGTGGGTCTCATCACCAACAACGATGAGTCTGAATACAGAGAGGAGGTACAACACCTGGTGGACTGGTGTCAGAATAACAGCCTGTCTCTAAATGTTCAGAAGACTAAAGAGATGGTTGTTAACTTCAGGAAGAGCTCAATGGCCCACACCCCACTGCACATCAATGGATCTGCTGCTGAGATGGTCATTAGTGTGAAGTTCCTGGTGTGCACATATCAGCTGACCTCTCCTGATACATAGTGAAGGACACTCTCCACCCCTCACATGCACTGTTCTCCCTCCTTCCATCTGGCAGAGGATTTTGCAGCATTAAAACCGTGACGACCAGAGCAAGAGCTTCTTCCCCCAAGCAGGCAGGGCCCTTAACTCACTACCACAGAAGGACTGATATACACATACACCTCTACAGACACCTACAATACTCATCAAAGGACTCAAAAACAACAAAAAAAACCCCACAAATGCACTACAAACTGGACCTGGGAACAACATGCTTATTTGCGCACTCAGTCACATAGCTCTGAACACCTAAATTATACTATATTGGCACATTTTGCATTTTGCACGTCTTTGTCATGTCTCGTCAATAATATCCTGACAATAACTTGAAACACTGCAGAGGTTCTTCTTCATGCATTCGTGTTTTCACATATCGATTATTGTAACGCTCTCCTTTGTGGGCTGCCAAAGAAAAGTTTTAGAGGTTTACAGATGGTGCACAATGCAGCTGCTTGCATTTTAACTAAAACTGGAAAATGTGAGCACATTAGTCCTGTACTGAAATCCCTTCATTGGCTAGCTTGTCAGGTTCGAGCAGATTTTAAGGTCCTGCTGCTCACCTACAAGGCTTTAAATCAGGGGTCCCCAATCCCAGTCCACGAGGGCCGGTGTCCCTGCAGGTTTTATATGTGTCCTTGATCCATCACACCTGATTTAAATGGATAAATTACCTTCTCAGCGTGTCTTGAAGTTCTCCAGAGGCCTGGTAATGAACTAATCATGTGATTCAGATGTGTTGACCCAGGGTGAGATCTTAAACCTGCAGGGACACCGGCCCTCATGGACTGGGATTGGCGACCCATGCTTTAAATGGTTTGGCACCTTCATACCTCTCCGACCTTTTACACCTTTATGTTCCATCCCGTGCTCTCCGATCTCAGGACTCTGGCCTGTTAAAAGTTCCTAGAGCCAGAAAAAAGACTATTGGGAGAAGACCCACTTGTTCACCCTATCCTACATGTCTCCATTCTCTGCCATTTAGTCTTTGACATTTTTATCGTTTTTAACTTTTATTGTGTTTTTTAACTTGTATTGCTTTTATTCATTTATCTCTTTATTTTCAAATAGCTGTACAGCACTTTGTTTGAAAGTGCTTTATACATAAAGTTATTATTATTATTAATGGAATATTTATGGAATATGCAGCTTTTTCAAGTATTAACTTGGTGGCTTTGGTAATAATGGTAATATGACTGATCCATATGGGCACAAATAATAGACACTTTTTTGTTCTAACGATGTTCCCCGACTTTCAAAATCGGTTTATCGTGAGCACCGACACATGAAACAACTTAAACAATATAACGGCTTCAAGCTCACACTGAGGCCTGTGGACACTGTCAGCCACTGAGACAGTAGACACATGTTTGTGTTTCGTTCATGAATGTTTCATACTTTAAGGCTGCCTGTTTATTTAAGGGAGATGATACAATACATTATAACTGTACATAATGATATCACAGATGATAGACTAAATAAACAGATTTTAGATAGATGCTTGTGCATTCTTAAAGTCTTATATGTTGAATTGAACTGAGTCTGTCATCTGTTCACAGCCTCTCCCAGTCAGTGCTGTAGTCCATGCCTGTCTCACTGTACATGATGTTTTCAGCACAAACACTTTAAAGGTGATAATTTAATAATACAGACAGCAGTGTAGTCAAACACTGTTAGTTTTATTGGGAATAAACTTTAAAAAAACCCACTAACAAACATCTGTCTCCTATTTTGTGTGTCATATAGGAAAGAAGCATCAATATCTGATGAGAAGACTTGCTGTGGGTTATTTTGTGGTGTTTGGTGCAGTTTTCTTGTTTTGTGGGCTTGTTTATTTTCAAGGGGAGATGAATATCTCTTACAGGTTGATTTGTTCACATTTTCACATCTTAATTTTTAAGTGAAATGTGTGTTTTCAGTTTATACACTATATGCATATAAGGCAGCCCTTTGCTTTTGCAGTATTTTTGTGTGGTGTGTTTTTCTCTGTTTTAACAAAAAGGGAACAAAGGACATTTAAGTCAACCTAAGATGATTTGTTTTAGTCTTACTGAGGTGATGCAATCATGCATTCTTTTTTTGATAATGTGCCGGAAAAGCTTGAAAATAGACCTTGTAAGTGCTTAAAAGTGCTTGACTTTGACCCTGAAAAGTCGTATGAGCCCTGTGCTCAACTTTATCAATCAGGAAATGAATAAACTGACTATCATTTGATGTAACAAACTCAGACTATTAGCTTAACCTGCTTCTTCAGCCTGTTGAATACTGAACAACAGTTTGTGGCTTGGAGTTATCTGCTCAGATCTGTCCTCTCGCAGTGGCTGCTAGTCTGCCAAATGTTTGCAATATTTGCCTTACTGTTCTCAGATAGTGTGCTGTGACTCTTAAACCACACAGTTTAACCAGAATAGCTGATGTAGGATGGGGAAATGAAACAGTCAGACAAGTGAACAGTTTCGATTCAGAAAAAAACTGAATCAGACTGTAGTCGTTTATTTTAAAGCATCCACACTGCATTTTCGCAGGAAATGCACATTTTTCTAGTTACAAAGTGTCTTTGAACAGCAGAGGTGCAGAAGTGTGTGCATGTACCACAGAGCTGTGGCTCAGTGTCGAGTCTCACAGGCTTGAAGACATTTATTATTATTAACTTGTTTGATCTGCTGCTCAGCAGAAACGGGCACAAGCAGACATTTTGGACTATGTATTGTCAAGTTTTACAGCTTTTCCTACTGATAAAAACTGATCCCACTGATCCTTTATGGACGTTCATATTACACAAAGTAATCAAGAAATAAACAATTAAATGACAGAAGAATTTCTGTTTTGACTACAGTTTAAACAAAAAACAAAATCCACAATACTTCCTGTAATTTTACACATTTATTTCCAACAGTTTAAGTCCATGAAAATTACTTACTTCCTCATGTAGCTTTCTTTTTTTTGCACAATACCATTTTTTATTTCTTCAAGTCTATTTTTAGCACGAACAAATTATAAATAATAAATATTTAAAATTTGTTCATAAATTATAAATAAATTATGTATGTATTCATTTTACAAGCCCTGTCGTATTCACCTCTTTTATTTTGCTTTTTTGTTTTTAATCTCGAGTTTGTTGTTACGTTGTCTGTTTTCTGCAAAGCACTCATTGAATTGCGGCCAGCTCAATGAAAGGGGTTATAATAAAATGAACTAAATTTCTGGTCATGTTTGCCCTGTGTGCTTTCTGTGTGTGTGTGTTCAGACGTGTGTTGGCAGCAGCTGTCGTGGTTTTCCTCGGCCTGGTGTTGGTCTCTATGCAACTGCTGAGCACAGGACCAATCAAACCTGCAGAGTGGGTCATCAACCCTGCACATAGAAAGGTGAGAGCACAGTAGAGCAGAGTGTCCATGGTGTGGGTTTAGTGACTTATCTGTATTCAGAAGTGAAGAATCGTGATGGGGTAAAGGTCTGCAAGAGTTCAACATGTGCAGCACTCTGCCCTTCCTTCCTTCTTAAGTCAGACGTTTACATACATCCTGTCTCAAACCAATAGTGTCTACAGTGGAGTACAAATCTGAGATTGGTAGCATAACTGATATAGTGTGTGTGTGTGTGTGTATATATATTAGGGGTGCAACGATACACAAAATTCACGGTTCGGTTCGATACTTTGGTGTCACGGTTCGATATTTTTCCGATACAAAAAAATGTTCATGCCTTTTTAATTTGTCATTTGTTAAAATTATAAATATATATTTTAACTCAAAAGTACAGTTTTTAAATTTAACCCTAACCCTTGTGCGTGTTTTTTATTTTGACAGCGAATGTGCACCTGCGGACCACTTATGTGCAGCCCTGGTTATTTAGCTCATCATATTGCAGCCACAGAAATTCTTTTGTCCATGAAACCATAAAGCTGCACTTTCTTTTTGCCTTATAGTCTGATTTGTCATAACTTCTCCGTTTTGTGGTAAGCTTTTCTTTGGCTGTCACTTCTTCACCCTGACCTGTCTTATTTGGCTCAGCAGAACTAAAATATATATCCTGCTTTTACACAGGCACTCACATAAGCTCAGCGATTCTCTGCGCGATCAACCTCTCACATGTTTAAGCTTGCTGCGGGAGATTTCACTTGTCATGTTTGCATAGTAAGCTAACGATTAATAAGACGATGTCAGAGGAATTGGTGCGCAAATTATCATCACTCACCAATCAGTGCTGTCGTTCTCTATACACAGTTCGTGCGATTGCAAAGTGAAAGCAAAAAGCAAGCACAAATTCAAACGCGATTTCAATATGTCACATATTGACAGTGGCTCACCGATGCCAATGACATAATTACCCAGCTACATTTCTGAAAGAATGCAAAAGCATTGACATATATTTTTCCTTCCTACGATAGCCCGACGGGCAGGGCAGAGATAGATTTTGGTAGCCCGACTGGAAAAATTGCTAGCGTCGGGCTAGCGATATTGCGAGCCCTGTATCTGATTGAGGAATCACTCATTTTTGGAAAAGAGAGTTTATTACAGAGAAATGGCTCTTTCCAAAATAAAAGCTATACTATACGCTTCTTCTGGGCTATATTCTCAGCAGCATATTAAACATATCAGGTCCCCATAAGGAGAATCATGTGCTAACAGCTGTCTAAATGACTCGGGTAAAGTTTGTAGCATGCATGCTTGTTGTTTTTGTCTGCTTCCACTTGTCTTTGCACTAGGATGATGTCGGTGTAAATGTGCAGTCATATTCGTTGTGTTCCCACTAGTGCTGTCAGGTTAATCTCGTTGAAATGACCTTAACGCCACAACACGGCAAATCTCCGTTAACGAGCTACCGCCGATCGCCCCGTGCATGGGGCTAGACGGCCAACACGTTAACGAGCTAACTGCGCTAACACACTAGTTCCCACCCATGTAATTGAGCATTGCTTGGCACATCCAACATACTGTTTTACTTTAGTCCATGACGTGCTTACCTTCAGGGTCATACGTCACATGAAAACCAAAATAATTCCAAACGCCAGATCTGAATGAGGGTGGGGGAGGTCCAATTTGCCATGTTGCAAGGAGAGCTTAACTTCTGTCTCGCTAGCTTGCCCTGCGCTCTTCCTTCTTACGATGCTGTCTGTGTTGAGTACTCAGTGGATCTGCGCTCGACAGTGCAGCCTAGGTGGAGTAGTCAAACACAGATTCACTGAGCACAGCGCAAGCTAGCGAGACAGAAGTTAAGCTCTCCTTACAACATGGACCTCCCCCACCCTCTTTCAGATCTGGCGTTTGGAACTGTTTTGGTTTTCATGTGACGTATGACCCTGAAGGTAAGCGCGTCATGGACTAAAGTAAAACAGTATGTTGGATGTGCCACGCAATGCTCAATTACATGGGTGGGAGCTAGTGTGTTAGCGCAGTTAGCTCGTTAACGTGTTGGCCGTCCAGCCCCACGCACGGGGCGATCGGCGGTATCTCGTTAACGGAGATTTGCCGTGTTGTGGCGTTAACGTCATTTCAACGAGATTAACGCTGACAGCACTAGTGGGAACACAACAAATATGACTGCACATTTACTCCAACATCATCCTAGTGCAAAGACAAGTGGAAGCAGACAAAAACAACAAGCATGCTACAAACTTTACCCGAGTCATTTAGACAGCCGTTAGCACATGAATCTCCTTATGGGGACCTGATATGTTTAATATGCTGCTGAGAATATAGCCCAGAAGAAGCGGATAGTATAGCTTTTATTTTGGAAAGAGCCATTTCTCTGTAATAAACTCTCTTTTCCAAAGATGAGTGATTCCTCAATCAGATACAGGGCTCGCAATATCGCTAGCCCGACGTCCTGGGGCTAGCGATTTTTCCAGTCGGGCTACCAAAATCTATCTCTGCCCTGCCCGTCGGCTATCGTAGGAAGGAAAAATATGCTTTTGCATTATTTCGGAAATGTAGCTGGGTAATTATGTCATTGGCATCGGCAAGCCACTGTCAATATGTGACATATTGAAGTCGCGTTTGAATTTGCGCTTGTTTGTTGCTTTCACTTTGCAATCGCACGAACTGTGTATAGAGAGCGACAGCACTGATTGGTGAGTGATGATAATTTGCGCATCAATTCCTCTGACATCGTCTTTTCAATCGTTAGCTTACTATGCAAACATGACAAGTGAAATCTCCCACAGCAAGCTTAAACATGTGAGAGGTTGATCGCGCAGAGAATCGCTGAGCTTATGTGAGTGCGTGTGTAAAAGCAGCAGGATATATATTTTAGTTCTGCTGAGCCAAATAAGACAGGTCGGGGTGAAGAAGTGACAGCCAAAGAAAAGCTTACCACAAAACGGAGAAGTTATGACAAATCAGACTATAAGGCAAAAAGAAAGTGCAGCTTTATGGTTTCATGGACAAAATAATTTCTGTGGCTGCAATATGACGAGCTAAATAACCAGGGCTGCACATAAGTGGTCCGCAGGTGCACATTCGCTGTCAAAATAAAAAACGCGCACAAGATAAGAAGTTGCAACGCGTGTTTGCGTACATAAGATTTTCTGGAGGAGGACAGACATTTGTTTAGAACTCTTAAAGATGTTGAAGAAGCTCCTTTAAGCAATTACTTGTTCCTCCACCTCCAAACAAATATCAGAAGGAGTCCAAACCACAAAAGAAGCACATATTCTCGGAAAAGTGGTTGCAGGAGGTGAGCTGGCTTCAAACAAATGATGAACGCACAGAGATGTGGTGCGGAATGTGCCGTGAAAATCCCACTCTAACGGACAAAAACAGTGCTTTTTATATGGACGCAAACGTGCGTTGCAACTTCTTATCTGGTGCGCGTCTTTTATTTTGACAGCGAATGCGCACATGCGGACCACTTATGTGCACCCGTGTAAATAACATAATGTTCTGCCGGGTGTGTTGTTGGTTTTCCATCGATTTCTGAGTCGACAAGCGCTTTTGTTACTGGGACCAGTCATTTTAAGAAAGGCCCCCATTAGAACCCATGAGAAATGCAAGAAATGCATTATTGCTCAGTCTGCAATATCTTTCCCAGAACAAACACCAATTGCAAATAACATCCTAAAAATAAACCTGAAAATCAGCTTAAAACAGCGTACTATGTTGCAAAGAGTGAACTACCACTGGCAGAATTTAGCAGTCTTTGCAAACTTCAAAAAGCAAATGTCCTAGATCTTGGTTCCACTTGCCTCTTACCGGTGACTTCAGTGGAAATTTCAAATTCAGGATCTGACACAGACTGATTCATGTCCTACACAGTTCTTACAAGTTCATAGAAATTTCTGTTCAATTACAACCAAGTATTTGAGTTGATGATTGTAATTTTTATACAATGTTGTAATTTGTTTTTCAACAATTTTTTGATTAATGTTTTGTTTCCTTTACAATATTATACTTTAATGTATAATATTGTAAAGGAAACAAAACATCAATCAAAAAATTGCTCTCTTTTTTATTCGGGCTACTTAAATTTATTTTGGGCTACCAAAAACTGAAGAGTCCCTGCCCGAAGGGCTACCAGGGATTTTGAAATTTTGCGAGCCCTGAGATATATTTATTTATTTTTTATTACTTTTTTGTTTCAGCAACATTAAATTTAAAAACTGTACTTTTGAGTTAAAATATATATTTATAATTTTAATAAATGACAAATTAAAAAGGCATGAACATTTTTTTTGTATCGAAAAAATATCGAACCGCGACGCCAAAGTATCGAACCGAACCGTGAATTTGTGTATCTATATATTTATTAGGGGTGCAACGATACACAAAATTCACGGTTCGGTTCGATACTTTGGCGTCGCGGTTCGATATTTTTTCGAACCGCTATATTCTCAGCAGCATATTAAACATATCAGGTCCCCATAAGGAGAATCATGTGCTAACGGCTGTCTAAATGACTCGGGTAAAGTTTGTAGCATGCATGCTTGTTGTTTTTGTCTGCTTCCACTTGTCTTTGCACTAGGATGATGTCGGAGTAAATGTGCAGTCATATTCGTTGTGTTCCCACTAGTGCTGTCAGCGTTAATCTCGCTGAAATGACGTTAACGCCACAACAAATCTCAGTTAACGAGATACCGCGGATCGCCCCGTGCCTGGGGCTGGACGGCCAACACGTTAACACGCTAACTGCGCTAACACACTAGTTCCCACCCATGTAATTGAGCATTGCGTGGCACATCCAACATACTGTTTTACTTTAGTCCATGACGCGCTTACCTTCAGGGTCATACGTCACATGAAAACCAAAATAGTTCCAAACGCCACATCTGAATGAGGGTGGGGGAGGTTCAATTTGCCATGTTGCAAGGAGAGCTTAACTTCTGTCTCGCTAGCTTGCGCTGCGCTCAGTGAATCTGTGTTCGACTACTCCGCCTAGGCTGCACTGTCGAGCGCAGATCCACTGAGCGCTCAACACAGACAACATCGTAAGAAGGAAAGTTGATAAAATAAATGTTGTATTGTTCGATACATATGCGTACCGAACCGAAAGCACTGTATCGAACGGTTCAATATCGATAGAGTATCGTTGCACCCCTAAAATAATTATATATATATATATATATATATATATATATATATATATATATATATATATTTTATTTATTTATTTTTTTATTTTTTATTTTTTTTACTCTAACTGGTAAAACTTATGTTATTTTCACTATAGAGCATGGAAAGGGTGCAACTGTACATTAAATGGAGAAGTTGTACAGAAAGATGATTTCTGTGTTATTCAGTGGTAATATGAATAGTCTCAGTGCGCGCTCCTGTGACTGGCCAGCACGTCATGGAGTGGGTGGGAGGTGTTGTCCAGCATTGTCTGTATCCTGTAAAGCAGCAGTGCAAAAACACTAATATAGTTTAGATTTGGATAGATCTTATTTGACCTTTGACTTTGTTTGAGGGTTTTTTTTACATATTTTGCATTTTCTCAATAATAACACAAGTATTTCTTAACCTATTGCTCGATTAATCAATGGAATAATTAATTGATTACTCAATTTTGAAAATAATCGATAACTGCAGCCGTAACGTGAGCTAATGGTGCCAGTTTTTTTTACACATTAAACCTGATCTAGTTGTTCATCGTTTCATTAACTGGCCCTGAAACTGAGCTGACACTGTCCTGTGTGTCTGCGCTGTTGTTCTGATATAGATGCAAAAACCACAAGAGAACGAGCCTCTGTAACAGAAGACGTGGCGTTTGAAGCCGCTTTGTTTTTTTTATAAACCTGAGCCAGGTCATGAAATTAGATAAGCGTCCCGGATGTGAAGTGCTGCATTACACTTTTTACTTGGTGTGCAGACAGCTTGTTGTGTTGTATTCAGCTTTTTACATAATCCCATCTATCAGATCCATATGTCTTTCAATCAGTTAAACTTTCATTCCCTTTTTGACATTATTTTATTTTCTAAGATGAAAACGGTCTGCCGTTACGTATTTAAAATACGAAATATGACTAACTGTATTCTGTTACAGTTACCGTTTAAAAATGTGGTATTCAGAATACAGTTACTTTGTTGAAATAAATGGATTACACAGCGGTCTTTTCCTGTTTCATATGTTCGGCTATGATCTCTCTTATTTTTGGTAATTCCACGCCGGTGGAAATCCAAACAAAACACGCATTAAGAGGCTCTAATGCCTGTGTCACAATCTCACGGCCCATGTCACGTCTACTGCGGCCCACAGAAAGATGTGAAGAAATATTTTTTTTAATTGTTATTCAAAATTATGAAGGCAGAGAGTTACAGGCATCGCCCTAAAGAATGCAGCCCAGTGTAGCCCAGTTGTAAGTAAGCTATTAAGACTCAACTGTACACTGTGTTCCTGTTTTCCTCTGAAACAATAAGTTACGTTGGAGCAGCCTTTCAACGCCTCTCTCTGTCTCTCGCTAGCAAATTTGACCCAGACAACAAAGTAAAGCTAGTTTTCAGCTATGAGCCCGACACGAACCCGACGTATTAGCCAGAGGTCCCTTTACTACAGTTCAGAGCCGCGGACCTGTTTTATATACGCGCCGAATAGTTTTCTATACGAGATCGCTGCAAAAAGTGCAGCCTTACCTAATGTCCACCTACTGTTATTCATTTATATTAAGATTTAAACATCTAGTTGGTGTTGGTATGGAGAGTAACCTTCAGTAATAGTAATAAATCACACAGCAATAGTACATTCATGTAGTTGTAAAAAAGCATGATAATATATTAAGTAATCCAAAGTATTCAGAATACGTTACTCTCATTGAGTAACGTAACTGAATGCGTTACAAAATACATTTTGGGGCATGTAATCTGTAATCTGTAGTGGAATACATTTTAAAAGTAACCTTCCCAACACTGGCTTTCCTTTCTTCTTCCTGCAGCTGGTGCATGAATATGTGCAGAGAGTCTTAGAGAGTCAGTGTCGCCCTGGCAACACCAGACAGAGCTTGTTAACTCATCTCCCTGCTTCCAGTCACAATGTCCAGCCCTTCCTGTGGAAAGATGAACCGCTGAACGATGACCTTTTCTTGTATCCCCCGCCATTTGGGTTCCGAGGTCTTCAGAGCAAAGTAGCAGAACTGCAAAAACTGGTGAATGCAGGTTTTTTTGTTTTTTTTTGTTTTTTGGGCGGGGGGGTTAAGATCCTTCAGTATCTGAGTGATTTCCACTGCTCAAAAAATAATAAACACTTCTCAGTAGGGTGGGGGATGAAAATGATCAACCTACAGAGGGCTGAATTCAAAGACACACCCAAAAATGAAAGTGAAAAAAAAGATGCAGCAGCTAAGCAACTCAAAATGATCCTCAGTAGTTTGCATGGCCCCAACGTGCTTGCATGCAGTGAGACAATGGCTGGTGTCCTGAAACTGATCTTATCCAAATGCAAAACTAGCTAACTAGTGAGAAGAGATAAGGAGGGAAAACATGTGAGCGCCTCCACCTGTGGAACCACTCTTGCTCCTGCGGTTGTCTTTTTGTTCCCCTGGAGCACCTGTTGTTAATTTCATTAAGAGCAGCTGAAAGTAATTAACAACCCCCTCTGCTGCTTCACTGATCACATCAGTATCCCCAAAAGTTTAAATGACGTCACTTGACTTGACGTACTCTTGCTAGAAAGTGTTCCTCTTATTTTTTTGTGTTCCATTTACACCACAGGTGTCGAACTCCAGGCCTCGAGGGCCGGTGTCCTGCAGGTTTTAGATGTGTCCTTGATCCAACACAGCTGATTTAAATGGCTAAATTACTTCCTCAACATGTGTTGAAGTTCTCCAGAAGCCTGGTAATGAACTAATCAGGTGACTCAGGTGTGTTGACCCAGGGTGAGATCTAAAACCTGCAGGACACCGGCCCTCGAGGCCTGGAGTTCGACACCCCTGGTTTACACTATGCAGAACATATACCACTGCAGCTGAATGCACGTATATACCACAAGTCAGTGGTAAGCCACGGACTTGTGCGCCTGTGCATCAGTCTTTTTCAGAGCACAGATGTAATAGTGTGAATTTCTCTCTGCAGCTACCAGCCTCAGACTCACCACAGCCTGAGAAGGCTGCAGGGAAATGTCAGCGCTGTTTGGTCATGGGAAACGGAGGCATTCTCAAAGGCTTGGAGCTTGGCCCGGTGATTGACCGCTTTGACACCATTATCAGGTCAGAATTGTTGCTTGATGAGTAAACCTGAACAAAATAAACAGCCTACCTGACCATATTGAATGCATGTTTGACCAGGTAAAAAAAAATCGATACAGCATAGTATTGCAATGTTTGAGGTGGCAGTAACACCAAATATCGATATTTAACTAAACAAATTATTGTTGTATTCGGGTAATATTCCTATAGAACAGGACGGTTACTGAGTGCAAATGTAATAGTTAGATGTGACTTTCTTTCCATGAAGACAGCAGCAGATATGTGATCTTTGACAGTTTATCAGTTAGTGGCTGCAGAGACGTATTGCATGTAATTACCAACAGATTCACAGGCTGATAGCAGTGGATTGTAAATTGTTAAAAAATGCAATAATATCGCAACGTGAGTGAAATATTGGATTAATATCATATCGTGGGGGGCAGCACGGTGGTTAGCACTGTTGCCGCACAGCAAGAAGGTCCTGAGTTCAGTTCCACCATCAGGCCGGGGGCTTTCTGTGTGGAGCGTGCATGTTCTCCCCGTGTTTGCGTGGGTTCCCTCCGGGTACTCTGGCTTCCTCCCACAGTCCAAAGACATGCAGTTGGTGGGGATAGGTTAATTGATTAATCCAAATTGCCCATAGGTGTGAATGTGAGCGCCAGTGGTTGTCTGTCTCTGTGTGTTGGCCCTTGGACAGACTGGTGACCAGTCCAGGGTGTACCCCACCTCTCGCCCTATGACAGCTGGGATAGGCTCCAGCACCCCCGCGACCCTGAAAAGGATAAGCGGAAGCGAATGGATGGATCATATCGTGGGGTGTTTCTTGATTTCATACTAATATTACTATAGAAAGTCATTCGGCTTTTGGCTCTTTGTCCCTCAGGTTAAACAGAGGTCCACTGGGAAAGT
Source organism: Rhamphochromis sp. 'chilingali' (assembly GCF_963969265.1). Classification (NCBI taxonomy): domain Eukaryota; kingdom Metazoa; phylum Chordata; class Actinopteri; order Cichliformes; family Cichlidae; genus Rhamphochromis; species Rhamphochromis sp. 'chilingali'. The sequence goes on along the minus strand of NC_137940.1, from coordinate 20,070,290 downwards.
TCAGCATTGACGTTGGGAATCGAACCACCATCAGGATGAGTTACCCGGAGGGCACGCCTCTTAGCTGGGCTGACACAGACCCAGACACTCTGTTTGTGACGGTGGTGTATAAAAGCGGAGACATCAGCTGGAGCTCTGCTATGATCAACAAGCTCTCTGTGGTGAGTAGCACTGCTGAATTCATCTGATCAAACTAACCAGCAACCCACCTTCACACGAATAAATCAGCTCGTGTTCTTGGATTAAAGCTATATTATTTAAGAATATGCCATCTTGGAGAATACACCCTGGAGAAACAGATAAATATGGAAAATCTGACTACTTATAAATATAATGATGGCTGCACTGAGTCAAAAACACTGAGATGTTTAAATGCAGTTAGATGTTAGAATGATCCTGTTAAACTGAATGGAAATAGTAGCAGCACTGTAATAGCACAGTTTGGGATTGTCTGTAAGGTGAAGATTAGAAATCAATTCTCATATTTTAATATAAAAGCAAGCTTTGAAGAAAATAAATTAGAAAAAGTATTAGATAAAAATAAAAATCATGTGCAGTACAAATAGCCTCTAAGCACGAGAGACATTTTTAAAGATCAGAAAAGCTCTTATCAGACATTATATGTGAGACGTCTGGCTGAAGTGTGCTTCCAGGAATTCCTCCCCTACCTGTGGTTTAATCACATGGATCTCTTGGATTATGTAACGTCTCCGTTGCTAGCTCCATAAGTCATTGTCAACTTGTGAATTCCTCAGTATCATCTTCTACGTGAAAGTGTGACACAGTCTCAGATCTCACTGCTGTTTTCTTGTGAGTCAGTGTTCTGAGCTGTTGAGAAACCAACAGTTTGTGCTTTGTGTTGCAGCCTCTGTGGGATTGGTTCTTTTTCTGGCAGAAGGTTCCAGATAGAATCCCTCTCAAAGCCAGTAAGTTCAGACTTCTAAACCCACATGTGATCAGAGAGACTGCACTGGACCTCCTGAAATATCCTCTTCCCAGGCCACGCCTGTGGGGCTGGGACCAGGTAATTGATGATTCACATACCACACATTAAGTGAAAGTGTGTCTGTTCGTAAATCTGGTATAAAGCGGGGAACTCCAGGCCTCGAGGGCTGGTGTCCTTCTGGTTTTAGATCTTTAGATCTTAGTTCATTACCAGGCCTCTGGGGAACAAGACATGCTGAGTAATTTAGCCATGCAATTCAGGACACCTGCACTCAGGCCTGGAGTTCCCCCACCCCTGGTTAAAGTGAAAACTGAAGTCAGTTTTAAAAATACTTTTTAAACTACTGATTCATTGAAGTCGTTTTTGAAATGCCTTTGTATTGTGTATTTTTTTTTTTTATTATTTTTCACGTAGAAAGACGGGCTAGCCCAGCTTAGGAATTAAACCTTCTAATAAAGAACAAGTTATATCTGTTTGCACAGTAAAACATCCCTTTGTCCATCTGCCACTGTGCCAAGTGTCAGGTTTAATCGTCATGCCTGCTGTAGCCAGCCTGCAGTCTGTTGTGTTGGAGCAACTCCCCCTTGTGGTCACTTTTGACTATTGCAGTACTATCTAACAGCAGCAGATGTGACCATTTCTGATTTGAGCTCATTTAAGTTGTAATGATCAGATTAGTGAAATTAGAAAATAAAAGCTTAGAAGTGGTTCTGTGTGTCAAGTTATGTTAACCTCTGTCTTCGACTCTGTTGGAGTAATAAAGTCATTCTGAACAAGAATAAAGTTGTTACTCAGCGCTGAGGTTTCTAATGGAGCTCACTGAGCTGCTGTTCTCATGAGCTACAGGCAGACATGGGAAAGGTGTTAACAAAAGGCTAATATCGTGATACTATCGGTTTACCTGTCTGTGCATATTACAGTAAGCTAAGTCATAGTTTATTTATTATGGCCTATATTACTTTGACTTTGCCGGTGTCTCACTCTTGTCCATTTTCCTTCTTTACTTCAACCATAGTCAGTTTGCTTAGAAAATAAAATGATGTGAAAAATCTGCAACAGGAAGACAGAAACAAACGTCTTTACTCTTTAAGAAAGTTTAACCCTTTTTTTACATATATTTGCAGAACATTCCCACTCTAGGTGTGTCTGCGCTGACTCTAGCTAGCCTGCTGTGTGACGAGGTCAGCCTGGCAGGCTTTGGCTACAACCTCTCCCAGCACGGGGCGCCACTGCACTACTATGACCAGCTGCCTATGAGTGCCATGCTGGAGCAGAGCATGCACAACGTGAACAGAGAGACTGAGCTCTTGCAAAGACTGGTTAGAGAGGGAACCATCACTGACCTGACAGGGGGGATCCACTGCTCCTACTGCCACAGCTGACCCACCACAGCCTTCTAGTGCAGAGCGCTTCCTTTTTGTGGTGTGAACATTTTCATATCCTCTCTGAGGCACTGAACAGAAGTCAAGCAAGAGTCACAGGATATTTTTAACAAAACACTTTATGAAGAACTGCTTTGTTTATAATGAGAAAGGGCCTTGGACCACAGTCTTGTCTTTGCTCACACACACGTGTTGCAAAGCTTCCAGTTTGTAATAACTGATTCTCATCAGCAATGCATCAGGAGCTTCTCAGTATTTGAGTTACTTTTAGTTGTGGAACACGACCAGTAACTTGTAAACAGTGTTATTCGGTATCATGGTTGTTGTGATTGTTCTGATGCAAGTTAAAATTATGTTTGTACAGCAGTAAATTATCAGTGGAACAAAATGAATCTGTATTCAGTTGCACAGATTGGACCAAAGTGTCTTCAGCTGTTTTTAGCAGATTCACTTCGTTGTGATATTGAAAAAGTCTGCTTTGCTGCTCTTCCCGAGTGGCTGATCTTTGATATCTGTGGTGAAAATAAAATGTGGTTTATAATTTTATTTTTATTATTTCTACATCGTTGTAGTTTTATTTGACTTGCACTTTTTCATGTTAACATCCAATTTCCTGATCTGAATTTTAATATGTCGCAGCCATGTGAGCATCCTGTGTCGGTCTTCATTAATAAAGTCCAAAAAAGAAGAAAGTCTTCTGTTTTTAGTTTTTCATTATTTTTGATGTAGTATGTTGATGCCTGGTTTTGTTTTTTTATGCTTATGTTGTTCAGTTATTTGCCTGCAGCGGTGCACACAAAGTCAAAGTGTGGAGGTCGATGGACGCTGCAGGCTAAATATTGACAGTTACTTGCTTCTCATTAACTCTGAGTGACACTAAAAGGAGAGCAGTTTACAGTCTGCTTTGAGCCAGTGATTAGCCCCATTGGTCTGACAAGCCATGTGAGACCCTGATAGTGAAATTACCTTCCACGCTGCATCTTGTCATAAAGTGACCCGTGAGAAAAACACGCCTTTTAAAGACTGACTGGTGAACGCAAAGCTGAATCATGGATCTAGTATTTTACGCATTGAACCTTTTACTGCTAACTTATTGAGAAACACTTGTCCGGAAGTTTGAAACTTATGTAATGCCATGATTGGCTGGTCAGGTGTGCGCGAGGTGAGGAGCGAGAAACCGGGAAGAAGTCGTGGGAACAGGTGCGAAGTAAGCGACAGCAGCTCACCGTAGTCAGTTAATCACGACTGAAAGAAATAATAGTGCGTTTGCTGGCTTTGATACAGTATGCTAAAGAAAGTGTGCTAATAGGAGAACAGCACATCCCAGCTGGCATTAAGAAGAATATCAAAGCGAGCTCCGTTTAGAAATCAGGTAAGTTAATTATATTCAAGCGAAACCATAAAGGTGGCGCGTGACAGAAAACAACACTAACCTGTGTTTGCACGCGCACTTATTAATATGATAAATTATTATGATATGACAAATGCTGTGCACGCTTTTAATAGTGCTAGTGCGGTGTGTGTGTGGGGGGGAGTTTCCATTCCGACCTTAAGTCCAGTCAGCGCTGTCAGACAGATGTGTCTCCGGGCACCGCTGCTAAAGGGAGGCGGGGCATGAACAAGCTGCTGGAGGTTGTGTTTTAAAAGCTGGCAAAGTGCAACAACACAACACTTTAGTCGTTACTGTGTTGGTGTATTTGTGTGTGTGTTTTGCAGTGATGGGAATAACGGCGTTACTTTTTTCCAGTAACGAGTAATCTAACTAATTACTATTTCTATCGTTACAACGTTACAATATGGGGTGTCTGGCCCATTGCTACGGGCCATTCGATCCCTATACAACCGTTGCAAGAGCTTGGTTCGCATTGCCGGCAATAAGTCGGACTCGTTCCCGGTGGGTGATGGGCTTCGCCAGGGCTGCCCTTTGTCTCCGGTTCTGTTCATAATTTTTATGGACAGGATTTCTAGGCGCAGCCAAGTGGCGGAGGGCTTTCGCTTTGGTGGCCTCAGAATCTCATCTCTGATTTTTGCAGATGATGTGGTTCTGTTGGCTTCATCGGGTGATGGCCTCCAGCTCGCACTGGAGCGGTTCGCAGCCGAGTGTGAAGCAGCGGGAATGAGGATCAGCACCTCCAAATCTGAGGCCATGGTTCTCAGCCGGAAAAGGGTGGAGTGCCCACTCCGGGTCGGGGATGAGTTCCTGCCCCAAGTGGAGGAGTTCAAGTATCTCGGGGTCTTGTTCGCGAGTGATGGGAGAAGGGAGCCGGAGATCGACAGACGGATTGGGGCTGCAGCTGCAGTAATGCGGACGCTGCACCGGTCCGTCGTGGTGAAGAGGGAGCTGAGTGTAAAAGCGAAGCTCTCAATTTACCGGTCGATCTACGTCCCTACCCTCACCTATGGCCACGAGCTGTGGGTAGTGACCGAAAGAACGAGATCGCGGATACAAGCGGCAGAAATGAGCTTCCTCCGAAGGGTGGCTGGCCTCTCCCTTAGAGATAGGGTGAGAAGTTCGGCCATCCGGGAGGGGCTCAGAGTAGAGCAGCTGCTGCTCCACATCGAAAGGAGCCAGCTGAGGTGGTTCGGGCATCTGAGAAGGATGCCCCCTGGAGGAGGTGGCTGGGGAGAGGGAGGTCTGGGCCTCTTTGCTTAGGCTGCTGCCCCCGCGACCCGGCCCCGGACAAAGCGGATGAAAATGGATGGAAAAAATGGATGGAATATCGTTACAACGCCGTTACTGTTACTAACAAGAAAATTGCGGTCGCGTTACTATTTTTCAACAGACGGTTGAAGCTGTGCTCAGCTTACTGCATCAGTTGTACGGAAGTAGCTGTAAGTAATCTGGGCGCTACACCTTTAAGCAGCTGCGCGCTCCTGCAGACGGCAATCACTTTCTGCCCGACGATAACTTTTTGGCACAACACCTGGAGCTAAGGGGGCAAAACAATCGCATGAGTGCTGCTGTTTGACTGAGGAAGAATAAAGTAGTCGTGGTAAGCCAATCACATGACCACTTAAAGACAAAGCAACAAAGTGATATATACCAGTTTATAAATTGTGTTGATAGGCCACGTAAAACCAGAGTCGTGATAAACAATATATATGCAGCGTTTTTTCCTCAATAGTTTCGTCACGTTTAATGTCTAAGGATAGCGCAGCGAGCACTCTCTGCTTATGAGCAAAAAATAAAGAAAACCCCAAACCAAATCAAAAAACAGCCCTTTCGTGTTGGTGGAAAAATGCACCATGTCGACCAATCAAAAATGATATGGCAATACGACATTTGGTTGTTTAGGAAGAGAGATTTGTGACGTTTAGCGTGTTTGTAGTGTGTAGTTAATGTGTTGTCTTGTGTAGTTAGTGTGTAGTGTTGTGGATAGTTTTGTGTTGTGTGTCAGAACAATGAGGCGACTGCTGTCTCCAGGTAGAAACAGGAGTGATACACCTGCTGCTGTCAGACCTGCAGGTATCATCCTGTGATGTTCTCCTTTATATCTCCAAAAGTTGATTCTGTTCATGTGGACGTAGCGTTTGTGGGAGAAACGTTTCGTCACTCATCCAAGTGACTTCTTCAGTCTCAGCTGACTGCAGGTTTCCCCAAATCTTATAAACAGTACATTTGCATAATGACTGAAACCAATGGGCTGGGAGGTCAGTTCCTTAATCGTAATTATGCAAATTCTCATGACCATTGATCAATGGCCATGAGTATCACATGAGAATGGGTGCACCAGGGTGCAGGGGAGGCATCCCCCCCTCTGTCCCCTTCTGGCTGCCTGTGCCTCAATTTTATTTCAAAATCTTAGACATTCACATTACTCACACTCTCATAACACATACATATAGGATCTTGGGGGTGGGCACGCTACACGGAATCCAAAAGACCATCAGGGTGTACACCTCACCCCTGGCGTCGTTGCCCACCTCTCAATTTTAAATACACGTAGACACTGAGGGCTATCAGGAGGGGCTGTGCGCTTACCTGCTGCTCTCTGGCAGGTAGCTCCATGCCCTCCTGGGTTTTAAATGCACCTTAGAACACACATGCATCAACACTACATATGAGCCTGGCGGAGGGAGGTTTGGAGTCTTCTCACATCCCCGTTCTCTGCGGCCTGCTGGAGCGGGGGGGCCAGGAGGAGGAGTTGGCCGTCCGACTGGGGTCTGGAGTGTGGGGCCTCCCTGCTGCTGCGGAGTCGGGGCGGTCTGCTTCTCCCCACCGCAGGGAAAAGGGTAACACCACCTGGGTCTGGGTGCAGTTTCCCCCTCCAGGGGCAAGGGTACCTAGACCCGGTTCTTAGAGTACGCTTGGGGAGTGTGATCGTGTGTACAGCGTCTCTTTATGTCTGTCTCCACGTTGGTTGAGTGTGGAGTAAGTGCATATGAGAGCATGAGGGTGGGAATGGATGTTTGTGTCTGTGTGTGCCTGTATGTCTGTGTCTATATGTCAGGTTGGGTATCAGTCGCCACCTCTCTGGAGACATCTCAGGCCCTCTAAGGTATGGAGGCCTATCTCCCCCCACCACTTCCCCTGCCAGTGGCGGACTCCCTCAGACATCGGTGCGTTGGTGGTTCTTTGTGTCCGGGGATGGGCGCCCAGGTACACACCGGCTCACTCCTTGGTGGCTCCTTATCGGGGCCTGGAGCCTGGGGCTCGCTCGGGCCACTTCAGGGGTGGGGTGGCCTCGGCCTGAGGCCTGAGGCCACTCTGGCACAGCTGGCTGCCGGCGGAGCTCACGGGCACGTCACTGCAACCCCCCCCGGCTTCTGCTCCGCGGCTGCTGAGTGAGCCCTCATCTGGGACTCTCCTCAGCTCTTACTGGGACAGTGGCGCGGCTGCCCCTCTGTTGGTCTTCCTTGGTCTCTTGTGTTCTGGGGGCCTCTGGATGTCTGGAGTCTTGATCTCCTCCATACCTGCTTCATGCCCTGGTGGACGGGGCAGTGGCCCCCCCACACCCTCTAGCAGATCATTACATGAAGGAACCTTTTAAAAACAAACGCGTCCATGCTCACAGGTGTACACACGGCTGCTCACACACACAAACTACACCCTTTTTGGCTCCTACCTCAAAGCACACTGTGCGCTGTCGATCTTAGGTGCTGCACAATAATGTTTAATATTTAGTATTTACTGTCATATTCCCATAGATCATTGTGATGTTGTTTATTCTATTGCTCTCGTTTTCTTCTGCTTGTTTTCTTTTTTCATTCTCAACAGGTGATCCAGGTGATTGATGTGTTTGTTTTTTTTGTCTGCTTATTTAGTTGGTTTTTGTTTTTTATCCCCGTCCCTCTTCTCCGCTGTTTTTCTTTCCCTCTTTCTTTCTCCCTTCTCTTTTCCTCATTCAGTCTGTCCCGTATCTAGCAAGTGAAAATAAAAAATAAAATAAACAATAAAAGGTGAATCAAATAGACCATTACGGCAAGGCTGGGATAGTCAATTTGGTAAAGTAAGTCCGTTGGGCATCTTTCTTCGCCTTTAGACAATAATTCTGATGGCAAAAGAGCCAAAGAGGACAGGCAAAAAGAGAAAAAAAAAACCAAAAAACATGCTAAACCCTGAGTTGGCCGTGATGCATCCATCGGAGTGTGAGTGTGTTTGTGAGGAGCAGCTCATGCTTGGATACAGATAAAAGGATGATTGTGAGCATGAAAGCGCCCGAGTGCTCAAATTCAGGAGAAAAGTGCTGTATGAGTACCAGCTCTTTAACCATCAATATTAAAAAATATTTATTTTTATTTTTTTAAGACATGGAGGAAGTATGTGCCCACTGTAGTGATGTGTGTGTAATTGGTGATCGTCCACTGTTGTGTAGTTGACAGGATTTAAAGAAGGAAGTTGGTCTGGTCATGCTGACATAGAAAGCACCGAGCACAGAGGGAATATTGTCCTAAGCTTAAAGGCTGTTGAGAACCATGTTCACATGATAAACACAGATGAGTCAATATTTAACAATCACAAGACAGAAAATAACTTCATGTATGGTCACACACACTTTTGCCCCAGAACATTGTGTCAGATAGTTTTTCCTTTGCTCACCTGACCACATGTGGGTCATAGGTCACTGTGGCAAAGGTGAAGGCACTCAGGCGTTGCTGAAACCTGCTGTCCTTTGCAAGAAGGCTGTAACTGTGTGAGAATGAGACAAATGAAAGAGACGCGTCACCAGACAAAGAGTCCGTATTGATGTTGTTTATTAATTTTGAAGATACTCTGCATTTAACTGCTATTAGAACAAGTTTAACTTTGCTTGGTTTGGTCTCCCAGTCTTCACTATCAGATTAAATTACAGAAACATGCATTGATTGTTTGACTTTGAGTTAGACTGATCGTTTTCCAGGAGCCAGCCAATTAGAGGGCTCCCGTGGCCCCGCCTGACCTCTTAAAAGAATGTTTGTTGCTGTTGCGTGTCAACGGTGCATTAGTGCATTGTGAAGGCAGAGCGGCAGTAAAAACTGCAGGATCCCTGCCACTGGATGCTCAGTGTCTCACCTGGCTGCTCTCTGTTACAGGTTAGTGGGTGAGAAACACGTTAAAACATGGAGAAACACACACGGGGATACGGAAATAGTGTGTGTCGTGTGTTGTTCTTGCATTATCCTGTTATTATTAACTGTTGTACAGTTAGCATTCACAGCTAAGCCTCTTCTTTTACAGGTTATTCCAGTTTAAGAGACTGACTCATGTTATTGTCATGCATGTGCTGGGAAATGAAACACTGAGTAGTATTAGTGTAGGTGAAACAAGCGCTCTGCAATCAAAGGATGAGAAACTAGACTGAAGGTTTCCTTGTAATGTGGAAGCGTCTTCACCTTATAATATAAAGCACGCTAGAGTGACTGCTGTTGTGATTTGATGCTACATAAATTGAATTGAACTGAATTGGTGGGTGGTCTGCCAAAATAATAAAAAAGATTATTTAAAAATGCTAAATCCTTTTCTGTAATAATATTACTTGTAATTTAAGTTTCTGAAATTGATTGAACTCTTTCTGCATATGTGCAGTCGGGGAAAGAAGTATCCGACCCCTTGTTGAATTCATAATTTTGACCACATGCAAAGAATTGAGCACTCTATAATTTCAATGTTTTTTTTCTTGGTCTTAAAAGAGAAACAATAGCATTAACATTTAACAGTGATGTATTTTGTTATGCAGTTTATGTAGAGTAACAGAATGTGACTGTGAGAGAGGGCACAGCTGATACAGGAACCTGAACTCTTGAGGTACATTTCAACTCAAGCTGTGCTTTAAGTAGGATTGTTTTCTCACACTTCAGTTCAGTCTTACAGACAGTTTTTCTTTTATCCTGCTAATGAGAATGCAGCAACTTTCATTTTAAGAGCTGAGAGAGGAGAAGTCCAAATCGTGGGTCTGCCTTGGTGTTGCTGTGAGAAGTGCTGTCTGTGTTTTCTAGAGTCTAGACTAGGGGTGGGCAACTTCAGGCCTCAAGCAACAGTGTCCTGCAGGTTTTAGATCTCACCCTGGGTCAACACACCTGAATTAATTGATTAGTTCATTACTAGGCCTCTGGAGGACTTCAACACATGTTGAGGAGGCCATTTAGCCATTTGAATCAGCTGTATTTGACCAAGGACACTGGCCCTCGAGGCCTGGAGTTGCCCACCGCTGGTCTGGACCATAAGGTCATCGTCTTCATCTGTTCTCACATGAAGATGTCACACTTTCCAGTCTGTTTATTCTTCAACAGCTTTGCAGTCACAGTCTGTGCTGGGAGACTGTGTGGACTAAGAAATGTGGACCCAAACGCAGACAAAATGAAGCGCTTTTGTTATAGCTGATGGAAAAATTACAAAAATAAAGGGCAAAGCAAACAATACAAAAATAAAGAATAACCTAAATTGGCTAAACTAGAATTGAACATGAAAACCCTGGACATGCTTAACACGAATACCTGAAACATGGAACGCAGACGACCTGACCCCGACTGACAGAAAACTAACACACTAAATACACAGAGAGGTGTATTTAGTGTGGAAACACATGAATGAACATGGGAGCAAAACTAAACACACTGAACAGGGAACGCACAATAATAAAACAGGAAACATAGAGAGATGTAGGCTGGGACACACGAGCCTGACATGAGGGTCGAGAGAGGGAGAGGGTGGGAGCGAGGGCAATAACTGGGATGAGGGAGGCTTAACTGTGTTTTTGTTGTAATGCTGAGAACTCCTCCAACTATTAAACAACAACACTGGCACAGAATGGGACGAATACATCTGATGCCTGGGAGAATCTGTTAAATATATGATATACGATCCAATTGCACTGTAACGTGAGTCACAGCTGAACGAGATCGCCTGCTATTACTGTACGGGAAAAGCAGCAGTCTTTCATTTGGTTTCTGTACTTAACAGTAAAGAGATGTTGCACGCTTCAGTGCACAGGATTATTATTAACAAACAAACAGCCCTTACATTAGACCAAAGTCTTTCAGGTCCGGATAAACATCAGCCACTGCTGTCTGTGTGTGTCGGCTTGAAGATTTGGTTATAATCAGCAGCCGATATCTGACTTCTGTCTAAATCTGCGACTCTCCACCATTTGACCCTAGAACTGAAGAAGCTTCTCGGATGAAGGTGAAACGTCTTCAAGAAACTTAAAGAAGTCCTGATGCTTTTCTTTCCAAGCTCCTTAGACTACGATGACCTGGATGACTGAGAACCTTCACAGACATACAGCCCTTCTCAGAGTCTCCAGTGACATTTTGATGCAAAATGATGCAGGAAAATGTTCTGTTCTCCTGATGTTGGTAGAGTTGACCATCGAATTCTGCTTGAAAGGCTGAAACATTGGGTCGGTGTATCTGGATCTGCCTTGGAGTGGTTCTCCTCATATCTATATGAACGATACTTTTCTGTGACAGTTTCTAAATACCGGTCATCTTCCACTTCTAAGCTTTTACTTTTATTTCAGGTTTGTGGGTCAAGGACCTAGAGGCTTCAGAGGGGCTTTTAATGAATTTAGGGGTCCTAGAGGAACCCTTTTGAGGGAGGAGGTGCTACGTCCCTCTGTAGCCCCTAATCATCTCAATGTGTTCAGCTGGTGCTAATTGGCCACACCTAGTCAGGTGTGGATAAAAGCATACCTGAGGCAAGCTTCCCAGGGAGCTCGCTTGTCTTTGCCTTGATGGCATCAGCCATTTTAGCCGACCTGGTATTCCATTCTAAGATAATACCTCTTCTCACCTATACTCTGGTATTCGTCTCCTTTTTTATGTTGCGGCTTTTGAGCCAGGTCGTAACATAACCTATGGTGCGCCACATGGTTCTGTGCTGGGGCCTTTATTGTTTCTAATGTATCTACTTCCTCTCCAGCATATTTTAAGCCCCTTTGAGGGCATTTGCTACCCAGATGATATCCAGTCCCAAGATGTTTCTAAGCTGCAGATTCTGAATGAGTGCTTAGAATCCATTAAAGGTTGGATGGTCGACAACTTTCTCCAACTTAATGAAGGACAGACCAAAGTCCTTGTATGTGCTCCTGACAGACATGTACCTAAGATAATGAATGCTCCTGGTCCTCTTTCAACATTTGTGAAATCGTCCATCAGGAACCTCGGGGTAATCTTTGACCCGGCTCACTTTGGTGAGCCTGCTTTTATCACTTAACAAAACATTTCTAAATTAAGTCTCGTACTGAACTGGAGATTATTATTCATGCAGTCATTTTATCATAATTGGATTGCTGTAATTCACTGTTTACATCTCTAAGAAAAAACTCCCTGGAGCGTCTGCAGATTGTCCAAAACGCTGCAGCAAGGCTTCTGACCAAAACATTGAAGTACTCATTTTGTTAACTTTTGTCTGCTTTTGTTTTATACTTTGTCTTCCCTGTGTGAAGCACTTTGTGATCTTTTATCTAGAAAGGTGCTATATAAATAAAATTTACTTACTTACTTTACTAAACTATGGATAAAAAAAGATTCAAAGTACAATAACGATGTGTCTTCTCTTGCTCTTTCTAGGTGAACTCCTGGCCAAAAACGTCTTCATATTGCTTGCAACCACACCTCAGGGCATTCAGTCTAACTGCACCTGGACGAACAGAGCAGAGCAGTCAGTGTTGTTGAAGGCACCTCATCGCAAATAACATGGAGGAGTTTATTCAGAACCTGCCAGATCTAGATGTCAGCTGCTACGTCAGAAACATGTCCACCCCTGTGTTAGTCAGCATTGGGGCTGTGGTTGCTGCAACAACCTATTACCTGGCAACACGATCCAGGCCCCTCCCACAGGTCTGTGACCTGCAGATGCAGTCAGTTGAGGTTCAGGTAAGTTTGGTCCCTGTCAGAGTCACAGGATAGTTATGCTGATCGATGATGTGACCCACAAATTACTTGCTGTCATTAATTCTCTAACAAGATTTTTCATACAGAAACGTTCCAGCTGCTGTCGTTATTGTTGCATTCACAATCTGTTTCATTGTCATTGTGAGGGTGGAGATTTGGCACGCCGATCAGTTCTACTGACCACTGACAGTCCCTTGACACATATCTATGATGATGCCACTACGTTGTATGAATTCTTTCTCAGAGGCGCCAGAGTGTCCAGTAAGTCACCAGTAATACAATTTAATCCCAATGTGGTACTTTTACTGTATAAATCAAGCTCGCATTCAGATTCATCCTTAACTGCACTGGTGCAGTAGTGATGATGTGTTTAACATCTCATAGTAACTTTGACTTTGTTGAATACAAAAACTGTATATAAAAGATGGATATTTTATTTGAATATTTAGATATTTTAATACAATTTTATGACACACGTTATGTAAAAATTAACCTCCTACGCGATCATTAAGGCAAACTTAGCTGTAGAGACCGCAACTGTTGTTTTTACAGTTTTCATATTAAACATGTATGCTGCTGCTTTAAAGATGAGCATTTAAAAATGGGACCCTTTTTCCATTTTTGCAGAGGAACGGTCTGAAAAAGAAAGTGAATGACATGGATTACCACTCATGTGGTTTTTCCACATTAGAGGAACAGCTTTGTCACATGTATGTGCCAACCATAAGAGCCATTGTGTCAGTTGTTTTGGAACCAGAAGTCCATATTTAGATAAGAAGATGAAAGGCACAGTTAAATTATTTCAGAAATCTCTCAGTCAGAACATGCTATATCATGTTTAGGTAGAAACTAGCGAGCTAACTTCTAACTCCGTTAAATTTATTAAATCCTGTTTTCATGGATGCCTGGATGTTAAACTTAATTGTTACACCTGGTAAAGCAGCAACGCTGATCATTTTATTAAAGATGAAAGACTTTAGACAGTTTTTAACTCTCAGTGATGCCGCAGTGTTTGTTTGACTTTGGGACCTGTGTACTCTTTCTTAATGCCAGAAGCCTGACAAAATAGTCAACACTTCAGTTTACTGCTGTGCCAGCAGCCAAGCATGCAGGGTAGGAAGTGTAATCATCTATATGTGTAATAGGGATATGTGTATGAAGACATCCTGGGAACACTTTTGAATTTGTGACATTAGGTTGCTCTAACTTTCCACTGTAGTAACTCTTCTCTTTCATCGTCCAGGTAACGGTCCCTGTGTCGGCTCCAGGAAGCCAAAACAGCCTTATGAATGGATTTCCTACAGAGAGGTAAGAGATACCAAGATTAGCTCACCTTGTATAAACACTATGGCCTCCAGGGTGAAAGCTACAGTTTGCAGTCAGTATAAACAGTTGTTTACAAAGTGGTGGTCAAAAAGGTGACCTCGTCTTTTTGGTCACGTTGTTTGCCGGTGACATTCACTCTGCAAGTGCGTCATTTTATTCTGTATGCAAATCTGAAATCGTCACTTTGTAACTTTGTGCTAAATGTGATCACATGTAAATGAGAAGGTGAAAAGGCAAAATGAGCATAAATCAAACTTTGATTTCTGAGGCTGAACAAGGTTGAGTTTGTCAGCATTAACAGCTGGTGTGTGTGTCTGTGTGTTTATGTGTTAGGTAATTGAGCAAGCAGAGAATCTGGGTTCTGCATTTCTTCACAAAGGAAACAGCAAGACTGCCGACTCTCACATCGGCATATTCTCTCAGAACAGACCAGAGGTACATAATCGCACACTTTCAAGGTTTTAGTCTTTACTTTAACAAGCAGCTGCTCTATGATCTCACAGCCTCATTACTTCAGTGCTAAGATGAACCTGAATGTGCTGCTTTTTGACGACGGAGTCATTATCAAACTTAATCTTGTAATGTTTGTTTAAATAATTTCCCCCAGGGATCAATAAAGTATTCTGATTCTGATGATTCTGATTTGTGTGTGTAGTGGACCATCAGTGAGCTGGCGTGTTACACCTATTCTCTGGTGTCAGTCCCTCTGTATGACACGCTGGGAACAGAGGCTATCAGCTATATTATAGACAAAGGTAAACAATGGTGATTTCAAATCAAATCAAATCAAATCACTTTTATTGTCACAGCACATGTGCAGGCACACTGGCACAGCACATGCGAGTGAAATTCTTGTGTGCGAGCCCCACAAGCAACAGAGATGTGCAAACACAACAACACAAACGAGCAAAATACAAGAATGGCCAACCTGAAACTAATAAATATATGTACAATATATAATAGTGTATGCATTTCTGGATGTGTATACTAAATATTTTCCTACGTGTGTGTGTGTGTGTGTGTGTGTGTGTGTGTGTGTGTGTGTGTGTGTGTGTGTGTGTGTGTGTGTGTATACACATTTTTACAAATTAAATAGTAAAAAAAAAAAAAAAAAAAAAAAAAATAATAATAAAATATATAAAATATACAGAGTTGAATATATGCAAAACAAGTGGCATTTATATACAGTGTGGAGTGCATAATGTTGAAGATTTGGATACATGGCAGAGGTTTTTCTGAAGACGTTCAGCTGATTATCTGCTATTTGTTTTTGCAGCTTCTATCTCAACTATAGTGTGCGATGTGATGGATAAAGTCAATCTAGTGCTGGACTGCATTAACAACACGAAACACAGTGTGAGAACAATTGTTCTAATGGAGAGCCCGAACACCAGCCTGATCGAACGGGGACAGCAGGCTGGAATCCACATCCTCAGCCTGCAGGAGATGATGGTCAGAAGGCTTTTTCTTTTTTTAAATTAATTATTATTATTATTATTATTTATCGTAATTTCTTTGTCTTTTGTGTGTAATTATTTCATTCTTCTGCTTTTACCTTTAATAAACTTTATTCTTTTCCTTCAACAGCTTCTCCTTTGTTTTCTGTTTTTGTGCAGTGCTGTAAAAGTACTCAATTCCTTCCTGATTTTCTATTTTTTGTATATTTCTCACACTTTCAAATCTTTCGGATCATTAAACAAATTGGAATATTAGACAAAGGCTAGAGTAAATACAAAATGCAGTTTTAAACGATGACTTCATTTATTAAGGGGGAAAGAAACCTATCCAACCTAGCAGAGAACTGCTGTCAATTAAAAGGGACGCTCCCCACCTTTCAATCCGTGTCAATGGTGTGGTTCACTTGGACAGATGTGAGCACAGTAATCACACTCTGGTGCAGACCAGAACCACCACAATGAGACGCTTTGGAGGAGGTGGTCTCTGTGCGAGTCCAAATGAACTCCAGAGCGATTCACTTAAATGTGATCTGACCCAAATACCCAAAATGTGTATACTGAGCTAAACACCTCCCTGTGTCCAGCTGTGACAGTGGGAGGTGTAAATACACAATGCAGTCTTTTAAAATTATAACTTCATTTATTCAAAGAAAAAAAGCTTCCCAGACCTTCTATGTGTGAAGTTATTGATCCCCCCCCTTTTTAAACCATGATTTAAATGCCATTAACCACATTCTCAGAAAGTTGAGTTTAATTTTATTTGATTACTGTCAAACCTTCTGACTCATGAAATCACTGAAATGCTAAACCTGTCTAACAAAGTGAAGTAGGTTAAAAGAAATAAAGTTTAAAAGACCAAAAGGAAACAAAGTCCTTGACATCTATCAGTTACAAAGTTGTTACAAATGCAGTTCTAAGGGCGAGCCCAAATGGATCAATCTAGAAACGTTCGAGTGAACCATCCCTGGATTGGGCACATAATCAGATTTACTCCTAGAGTGCATCAATGACACATCGAGGAGGTAGCGCAAAAATAAAACTACATCTAAAGAACTGCAAGCCTCACTTATCTCAGTAAGGTCAAAGTTCATGATTCAACAATAAGAAAAGAGATGATATCATGGGAGAGTTACAAGGAGAAAATCACTGCTGACCAAAAAGAACAGGCTCGTCTCAGATTTATCGGTTATCACAAATACGAGGGTGGCACAACCAGTTAACAGCTTTTACACAGAGCCAGACTGGCTTTGATAGCTTTTCATCTTTACTTAATGAAAAGTTTACTTTGATTAACTTTGTGTAAAATTCAAATTTTTCTAGTAACCTGAAACATTTCAGTGTGACAGATGTGCAAAAAGCTAATAATCCAGGAAGTAGGCAAATAGTTTAGTTTTGCTGTCCTTGCTGCTTTGTGTTTATTTGGCCTGTTTTCACTTTCATTTGTTTCTTAGATGGTTACTTCTTCGGCCTACGTTTCCTGTTGTTTTGTCTCAGTTGTCATCATTTCCTTTTATCTCTGTATTCTCAGATCTGTTAGTTAACCTGCTTTTCTTGTTGCACAGGCCATAGGGAAGGCCAACCACCAGGAACCACTGGTATGTAAACACAGGCCTGTTAGACTGTCTCTAAATATTGAGGATGCTGTCTGTTATGCTGTCTGATCCATTTTTACCTCCATCTCTTCAGCCCCCTCAGCCCAAGGACATGGCAGTCATCTGCTTTACCAGTGGAACAACAGGTGACACATCCACAGACTCACAGTGACATGCAGCCACTCTGATTTGAGTTAACTAAAATATTTGCCATGTCTCCTGTACGCACTTTCAGGAAAACCAAAGGGAGCTATGTTGACACATGGGAATATTGTCTCCAACTGCTCAGCTGTCATCAAGATTACAGGGGTGAGGTGCTGATGTAATCATAGACCATCTCTCTGTTTGCTCATCGCACATCTCTTTGAAGCTGGTCGTTTGAGACCTTGTGGTGACCCTTCTGAGTTTTTCTACATAACATGAAAATGTTTTTCTAGTAAATGAAAGTAATCTGTTGCCGTGACTCTTAAGGCTTAAATTGTAAATAAATAAATGTGCAAAATTACAGAAAACATTTCAGAATTACTACGGACTCAATGTAGAAAACTAAAGTTTCTATAGTAGTTAAAGAAAACATTTGTTTGTCTGTTACTTTGATGTTATATGAATTGTCTCTTTATCAGTAGGAAAAACTGTAAAACTTATGAAAATATAACAAAAAGTGTAAAATGTATGTCCAAAGATTGCAGTCTTTGTTGGACCAATTTGGCCCCTGGGCCTTATGTTTGACTCCCCAGCTCTAACGTATCGTATGTCAGTCTAGTAGTTTCCTCAGGTGCTTGCCTGGAAGTTGAGACTTTATTGATTGTGGGTACTGCCCACTTTTCATCACCAGGAGTTTGTTCACCAGTAGACACTCAAAGTCACCAAATAGCCTTAATTTTTATTCTGCCCTGTCCCCACATCACTGCACATCGCTTCTAGTGTCTATGCAGCTTCAGGAAGGAGAAGGAAAGGAAAAATGCTGAAGGGAAGATAGAGAAAACACAGCTCACTAAGACCTTTAATGGTCTCGTCCCTCTTCTCTCCAGTCGTACGTTCAGACCGCTTCAGAAGAAGCTTGCTGTCTTTTCTGCATCTGTCCTACATGCTGGGGAGGGTGGGGGGATTACGAAGGTTAATGCTTTCCATCTCTGTCTTTGTGCATATGTGTTTGTCTTTGTGTTGATTGCTTGCTGTGTGTGTTTGTTTTAGACCACCTGTCCAGTGCTTCCCAATGATATCCATTTGTCCTATCTGCCCCTGGCTCACATGTTTGAGAGGGTCGTGCAGGTTTGTTCCACCTGTCGTTAAAAATCAAGGAGGATTCCTTCCGGCCTGCTGTGTCAGGCTCCTTTTAATAACATTGTCCCAAATTTCCTCTCCCTGTCTGGTAGGGAGTCATGTTGATACATGGAGCCAGGATTGGTTATTTCCAGGGAGATATTCGTCGACTGTCAGATGACATGAAGGTGCTGAAGCCTACGGTGTTCCCCGTGGTTCCACGACTCTTAAACAGAATGTATGATAAGGTATGAAGAAGTGTAAGCACTCTGCTCATTTGTGTGCTATGATATCTTATAAAGATACGATTTTGCATAAATGCAGTGCTGATCGTAAGCTTTACTGATGTTGTTCTGTTTAATCCTGGTAATTCTTCTGGTGTAGATCTTCGGTCTGGCCAACTCACCCTGGAAGCGCTGGCTGCTGGAATTTGCCTTCAAGAGGAAGCATTCTGAGATCATGAAAGGCATCATCAGGAAAGACAGTATATGGGATAAGCTCATCTTCAACAAGGTCCAGGTATTCAGAGCCAGCACCGCTTTTATTTTAATACTATTTTGTCAGCTGCTGTTATGACAAAATGACTAATTGTCCATGAATATATACAGTTTATTATTTTAAACAACAGTGAAAAAAACAAAAACAAAACATAAATACCAACCTACTCGTTACCTGGGGATCCACATTATTAAAAGGAAATTTTCCATTCTAGGAAAATGGAAAACAGAGCAAACAATGACGATACAAAAACACTGTAGTATCAGAGCATTAACAATGTCTGAGTGAGTTTGTTTGGGATGCATTTGAGCAGCTGTGAAGTAAATAATGTGATGTGCTGCCCTCTGCAGGCCAGTCTTGGTGGCTGTGTGCGTCTCATGATAACAGGAGCAGCTCCCATATCTCCAGTTGTTCTCACCTTCCTCAGAGCTGCACTAGGCTGTCAGGTAACACACACACACACACAATTGCTGAATGTAATCTACTGTTATCCTGTGGTGTTTTACTTCCGTAGTATGTGACATCACAGTAATGTCCTCTGGGATGATCCATGTCATTTTCCATGTTGCATAATTCTGTCTGTAGCAGCAGCATCACTAACGATTATAATAATAATTGTGGTTTGTACTCTGTCTCAGTTCTATGAAGGCTATGGACAAACCGAGTGCACTGCAGGTTGCACAGTGACCATGCCTGGAGACTGCACTGCAGGTAGCACATAACAAAGCTGCAGAACTTAACCAACCTTACTTAACCTACTTTAACCAACTATGTAAAAGTATGAAATGATTACTGATCTGAAGATGACCTCAAACTGACTTCATCTCAACAGGTCATGTTGGAGCGCCTCTGCCCTGTAACATAGTTAAACTGGTGGATGTACCCGAGATGAACTACCTGGCTGAAAATGGAGAGGGAGAGGTAAAACTAAAAAGCTGACATCAGCACATATAGCTTACTTAATGTCCATAGTTGTTTCAGTCATTCACACTAGTCACGTGTGCGTATGTGTTCCAGGTGTGCGTGAAGGGCGCCAACGTATTCCAAGGCTATCTAAATGACCCAGAGAGAACAGCAGAGACCATCGATGCAGATGGGTGGGTCCACACGGGAGACATTGGGAAATGGCTTCCGGTGGGTTCTTCATCTGTTCATTACATTAAGCTCAATACATATGTGGTCTGTGGCCACACCAGGATTCAGTGCGTGCGCGTGTTTGTTTACAGAATGGCACCCTGAAGATCGTGGACAGAAAGAAGCACATCTTTAAGCTGGCACAGGGCGAGTACATTGCTCCTGAGAAGATAGAGAACATCTACATGAGGAGTGATGCGGTGGCGCAGGTATTTGTGCATGGAGACAGTCTGCAGGTAGGTCCTCTCTTTAAAACTGCAAGTTTCTCTAGAACAAAGTCCACTTTGAATGAGATACATTTACATGTTGTTTGCCTCCAGGCGTGTCTGGTAGCAGTGGTGGTTCCTGACCCCGACTTCCTGTCTGACTGGACCAGGAGGACGCTGGGATTGCAGGGCAGCTACCTGGAACTATGTGGCAGAGCGGTAATGGATTCAGAAAGCTTGCACAAAAGTCTTGAGCCATCCCTTATTTCTTTATATTTTTGCTGCAGGTGAAATAGGTGGAGCGATTTATAGAAATATGTGCAAATATAAACGGTTTATAAGGCAAAATCTGATGGCTAATTATTATGTGTACACACAACACTGGTTCGTCTGTTGTTTAGGTTTCTCTTTATGGTTGAATGACTCATAGGCCAGTGTTCAGCAGCTTAACAATGTTAATATTGAGTAATATATTGAGAATTTTTTCATTCTTCTGTATTTAGGAAGTTAAAGCAGCCATCTTGGAAGACATGCTGAGGCTGGGCAAGGCAGGAGGCCTCAAGTCCTTTGAGCAGGTACAGCACTCAGTCATAGTTGAAGTATTTCTGTATACTTTGAATTGTTTTTCCATCAAATATTAGAAGTAATATTATTATTGTCACTAACACCACCTGGCCACATGTCTGTTCTTTAGGTAAAAGCCATCTGCATTCACACCGAGCTGTTCTCCATCGAAAACGACCTGCTCACTCCAACAATGAAGGCCAAGAGGAACGAACTGCGCCAGTACTTCAGATCCCAGATCGACGAGTTATACGCTGGGATCAAAATGTAGAAGGACAAGTGGAGAGCGGGAGGGAAGAATAGGCGGCAGCTCTTCTAATGGTGCTTTAGATTCAATTAAAAGGGGAAAGAATAACTGAGGTACAAGCTGAAGCACACAACAGAAAGCAAATGAATGAGACCCTCTGAGGCCATCATCACAGGCCTGTACTACAAAGCAGGTTATCTTTTTATTACCTGGCTTAATTAAAAGTAACAACTACTTCCACACACACAATGGTGCTTATCAAATCAGTAATGTGATTTTATGGACATAGACGAAGACAAGGACACTACAGTACAAACCCTGAGGACTCGCTTTAGTTCTCACGGCCAAACAACACGATTGTCATGCTCAACAGAACACAAAAATAATTTGACTACAGGATCTGTGGTACGCAAGACAGGAAGTCAATTTTAACTGTTGATGGAATTGATTAGTCCTTGATATTTAAATATTAATGATGATGATGCTGATAAGGTGCTGAGTCTGAAGAAGCTGTTTTTTGTTTGTACTTCAACTTTGTCACATCACAAATCTCAGGCCAGCAAAAAGCAAACACACATTGTGCACTTTTGTTTTGCATCATTCTCACACAGAATGGTTCACTGGCATTGATGAGACAGTTTGATGTCATGATTTTGTTTTAGTGTTGAAATTTTTAACAGCAAGATTGTTTCACTTGGTTCCTTCATTGTCTGCATGAAGTAATTTAGTTGCAGTCAGGGCTTGTCTAGGGGGATCAGCAGATGAAACAATTCAATGTTAGCTTACTGTACACAGGGAAGTCACTCAGGAACATATGGAGCAGACACAGAGGGAAAGCCTTGTTAATGTTTAATTACTTTATAGTGGGTTCAGGAAGGGAAGAGATTTGGTGAATGAATCGGTTTTTTAAATAATGCATTATTTAGATAACAAGGAAAAATAACATTGATTTGTATTATAATTGTTTTTAATGTCACATTTTGTAAAATATTTGATTAAAAAAATCGGTGTAATGTTTGTACATTGCTTCACTAATGCACAAAATTTAAAGATTCTCATTTCTTCTTGTTATATTTAATCAGTCGCATTTGTTTTTGTATTGACATCAGTCACTGATTTGTGTCCCAGATTTCGTTGCTTTCGAAGGTTCGAAAAAAGTTCTTTATGGTCTTTTTCGCATTCCGTAGAAATAAGGACTGTTCAAATCCGCTGTGGGGTTGGCTTTTTTTTTATTTTTTATTCTCACTGTAAACATTCTTTCGAATATATTGAATTCAAAGCAACTTAAGGCAAAGTTAAAGTTGAGTCTCGAATGCAGTTAATTTATCTCTATAACCCCCACTTGCACATTTTTATTGTATTATTTTACACCCCTGTGTGACTGGAATGGTACAGTCCGGAACTTGAACTATTTTGCGGGAGCAGCGGGAAGCTGAGCTCCTCCGACCGACGAACAGCTTATATAACGTACTAAACCTACAGTTGTTCGCAATGAGGTGAGAACTTTCCGTTTTGATTTCTAACATTTCAACACTACAAGAAATATTTCTTTATACATACCGGAACACCTTGTTTGCTAAAAGAAACTTTTCGTTGACCTGCTGCTGTTAGCATGATGTCAGTGAGGGAAGTTATACTGTCGAATAACGAAAAGAGAAACACACTTGTGTTATAGAGTGTGACAACTAGTGGTATGTATCTGTTCCGTGATGGCGGTCACAGCTTCAAAAGTGCTTCGTTTGGAGCCATTCACAGAGCCAGAGCCTGCTTTATATGTACAGCCAGTTCTCAGTATTTGTATGGCCGCCCTCTTCTTTCTGATGTTGATCACCATCTCTCTGAGCTTGCTCACATTCAATAAAAACAACAACAACAACAACAACAACAACGATGTAGCAGATAAGCTCTTATTTCTTTTAATCTACATTCGGCACAAGAGCCGGCCTCTTAATAAGAAGCACATTTTGCCACTGGCTCAATGTTTTTATTTCACATGTGGGTGTAACGTAGAACGTGGAAGGTTTAAAATATATCAGCTACATGTGGCATGAAATAGGAAACCCAGATGAGTATTTACACGATGTGAGCCACTTATCGAGTGATGGTTTGTCTTGAATGGTTGGGTGGTGTGTCACTGTAAAGTGTGGGACAGCCTATCTACTCTATTAACATAAGTGACAGTCCTCTGCTAAAGGAGGTAATCATGAAGCACTTTCCTTTTAGTATTTTAAGAATATAACCGGCTCTCGTTATCGATATAGCCTCACCTGGGTCTATCCAGGTAAGAATTCCACCACAGCCTTGCGTTCTTTAACCAGGCTGGTAGGTGAACAAACCCAGCATCCAGAGCCAGTTACAGTTTTTTCTGATTGCTTAAGCACATTTTTTGTAACTATTGGCTAATTTTGCAAAACTCTTCACACAAATAAGAAAACCTGTCACCCAATAATCAAAACATTGTAGTTCTCTTGCAAAAGCAAACACAGCTAGATTAACTCTTCACACCTTCGTAAAAATGGTGTTTCCGTATCAAACAGTACACACAAGCCATCATCTACTAAGCACACAATGCACCAACTGCACACTGATGGTATGAATACAAAACACATCTGGCTTTTGCTTTCTCTGTGCACAAGGTAGGCTATGTCAGTTTGAGCTCATACTTCTGTCATAGATCCATAAGCATAGAGGGATCCAAACTTCAAGTACTGGTGTTTATTCAAACACATCAAAACAAACACAAGTGTTTATTTCCAAGTATAGGATTATTTGCAATCGCCATAATGACTATATGGGTTACTTGGTCTGCAGTGAACATGCTTCCTCTGCCCCCAGCATCTGGTCATCTAGCAATTCTGTAAAGTAACAATTTCAGTATTTTTACATCAATGGTATTGGTGTGTTTCTCATTGGCATATGGCAGTGCTACAAATCTTTGTGCGAAGTGACTGTACTAACCGATTCTCATTTCAAGATGTCCCTATGGTACTTGCTACAGTGTAGCAGCTCGAGTTAGGCTGGACCCGTTGGCCAGCTACCCTCAGGGTCATTCCATAGTTGATTACATGGTCCACTATTGTAGCTCTGATGTCATCAGCAATTCTATTTCTTACTCTTCCTACCCTTCCTCTCCCCCCTCCTCGTCTTCCTCTTGCTCCTCCTTGTCCTTGTCGTCCTCTTCATCCTACTTCTTCACCTCCACGTCCTCTTCCTCGGCCTCCTCTACTTCTCACTCTTTCTGCTCCCTCCATTGTACTCCGCACACACAGCTTACCTGTATTATAGTGCTTAGGCTGATTGCAAAGTGAACTAATTATCTAAAAAAGTTTTCACATGTGAAAGTGTGCCAGACAGTTGGCAAGTTAGTGTTAATGATAGCCATACATGTGTATACTTTTGCTAGGAGTGTGTTGGAAATTTGGTAATTGAGTGTTGTGCAGTGAATTGTGCCTACAGTTTTGCAAAGTGTGTGTTACAAAATTGCAAACTGAGTGCAAAGCAGTTTTTGTGCTTTTAGTTTTGCAAACTCAGTGAGTGGTTTTGCTATAAGTCTGAATAGTTTTAGAGATTGTGCTACAGGAATCACAGTTAGGGTTTAAGCATTCAGAAAAAACTGTAATAACATATGGCCTTTTGTTTATGCAGTGCCAAAAAGCGACGGGGAACCAGAGTGTCGGCAGCGCCTCCAGTGGAGAGCGAAGTAAGTTCATCCATGACTGGTTCAGTGTGATCAGATCGATTGGTCCTTCTTTTGTTTGCTGCATCGTTGAGGAAAAACACGTAAAAATAGTTGTTGTGGGGCAACTTTTTAAAGCACCTAATTATACTTTTATTCCACTTTGTTTTGCTCAAATTTAGAAAGCGTCAGCTTTTGATCAAATGGATTCCACCAACCTGTCCTCTATAGACAAAGCTAGCTTCCTGGCAGGGTTACAGATAAATTATGGTAAGACTATTGAATCTGAGTACCTTTGTCATGTGTTGTTATACATTTTCTGCTCCTAATGAACTTTGGCTGACCACATGATGCTTGTGTTGCCCAGGCAACCCTCTGCACAGTACCGCCATGGAAGAAGATTTAAATGTGCCTGAAGAAGAACAGAACAGACCAGAAAACCCAGGAAAGGCCACCGGCGGACAGCGTGGATCTGCTGTAAAGAGGAATGTGGCAGAGGAAGGTCGAGAGAATAGGAAGGAAGAAAAGAAGGTAGAGAGGGGCAGGAGAAGTGCTGGTGAGAAGGGCCAAACCAGGTAAGGTATAGTTAATGTGCACTTACTAGTTTATTGTGACGTGAGTGCTGACTTCTTTTTTTTTTTTTTAAACCTCCTGTATGCACCGGTTAGCCCTGAGAAGGAAGCCACTGCAGATGAACAAGCAGAGCCACATGTGGAGGTACATAAATCTGTCCCAGAGAAGGACAGTCAGCCTGCTCCTAAAGCCATACAGAAGCGTTTAATTGGGAAGAAGCCTGCCAAGAGGAGAAGTGCAAGGTGAGGCCCTGTACAAAGAGTGTGATGACATAAAAACCCCTCAAAGCTCTAGAAGCTCCTTTCTACTTACCCAAATATTTATGACTGTGAGTACAGAAGCTGCCCCCCCACTCTGGAAGAACTTAAACAAACAACTTGAACTTGACTGTCTGAGTAATGATGCTGAAGTGACTGACTTTTATGTTATATCCCTACTGGTTTATTTATCTGTGTGTGTGTCTGTCCGTGTCCCACTAGGCCTGTGAATAATCAGCAAAGGAAGGAGGACAAGAAGAGAAAAAGTGAGTCTGCTAGTGGAAGATCAAGTGACAGTCAGTCACAGGTGAGGAGCTCTTGTGTGGTCATAAAGCCTTTCAAATAAAAATAGAGTTGAGATGTCAGATGTGCTGAAAATAATGATTTGTTCCAGAGCTCTGGCCCCGCCCCACAGAAGAGCAGGCGAGTGCTTTCATCTGATGAGGAGGATGTGGATGTAGACTCCAGCTGGGTATGGACTAGCATTAGCACAGAGCTTTGAGCAACAGTGGCAAATATGGGCTATATTCTAACTTTGCATCTTTTTCTTCATGTCATTTCCTCAGAATCCAAGTCCAAAGAAGGCCGTGAGGGGAAGCTTAGGAAGAATGAAAAAGTCTTTGTACGAGAAATCCAAAGCTAGGAAGTCTTCATCAGGTAAGAGCAAAGAGAACTAGTTACTGTCTGTTATCACTTTTACAATGCATAACGTCTGATTAGACTTCATTTCTGCTGCTGCGTTTGGATGTAAGGGTCAGAATTTGGTACACACAGCATGAAAGCATGACCTGCCTGGTATTGATGGTTCAGGCTGCTGGTGCCGGTGTAATAGTGTGGATATTTTCTTGGCTCACCTTGGGTTTCAGTATTATCAACTTTATTTAAAAGCAAATACATACCTGAGTATTGGTGCTGACTATGTGAATCCATTTATGACCACAGTGTACCCATTTCTGATAGCTGCCTCCAGCACGATAACACGTCATGTCATAAAGCTCAAATCGCGACAAACTGGTTTCTTGAACATGTTGTCATATCACTGTGGAGCAAATCTCTGTGGAATGTTTCCATCACATTCCTGATTGTAGAAATTGCAACATTTTAGAAAACAACAGAGGGTCCAACCCAACACTATGCAGGTGTACCTAATGAAATGTCCAATGAGTGTATTTGTAATCAGTATCTGTGGCAGTGTTTCACAAAACATGCAGTTGGCATGAAGGTGGGAGGCTGTTGTAGTCAACACTGTCGCCTTACTGCAAAGGTTCTGATCACATGTTGTTGTGGGGTTTTTTGTTGTTGTTGTTTTTTTGTAACTAACACAACAAACATTTGTTTCTGAACTGTATCAACTGTTGGTGTGATGGACCAAGCAGCCAATTACACCATTTTACCCCCCAAAAAGACAAA
Organism: Rhamphochromis sp. 'chilingali'; assembly: GCF_963969265.1. Classification (NCBI taxonomy): domain Eukaryota; kingdom Metazoa; phylum Chordata; class Actinopteri; order Cichliformes; family Cichlidae; genus Rhamphochromis; species Rhamphochromis sp. 'chilingali'. Next base: position 20,043,445 of record NC_137940.1, on the reverse strand, counting down.
TTTAAAAATAAAATTAGTGGATTCATAAAGAAGCTCAACTAAGCATAACTACTCAAAAAGTGACTTCCAGAAACTTAAATGAGTAAACTGAGCACAAAGACAAAGGAGGGTAACAGTGGTTTGGCCAAACCATTTACTCACAGAGGGAAACAAACACAAAATAACATAACTGCACCTGGCCACACCTTTTGCCCAGACAGGAAGCAGCCAGTATAACCACACAATGCTACTATGTGCTCATAATATCATTGTTAGGATAAAGTAGAGACATTAATGAATTATATTGCTAAAATAACTGGAATCCAAACTAAGGAGGTGAATGTATGGATTGATTTTGCCCATGTGTGGCTGATGCAGTCACAGTTGGCCTTCATCAGAAAGAACCGAAACAGACTCTAACCACATCACTGGGAAAAGTATCTCAGTGAGCCTGGCCCTGTGCTTTATTTAATATTACTGTAATTTAATTGTAATTGACATTTTTCCTTAAAAAATTATTGCTCAGAGTGATTAAATAATGGAGATGATTCCCCTCGAAGGCAGTGGATCCGGAGAACCAGAACAGGCCAGCACAGGCGAGCAGAGGAGGAAGAAACGAGGCCAACACAGAGGGACAGAGTTGGAGGTGCTGCTGGATTCCTTCCTTGACTTCTGTGAGCAGTACAGGTAAATTTCCAAAATTCAACGCTCATTCACCGTGACCGTCTCTGTAGCCTGTAATCTAGGCTTTAAGTACACATTAAAGTACACATTACAGTCATTTTTATTAACGCCTTTGCATTGACAGCAGCTGTGTTTCACACAGATATCTATCACAGATAAATATTGAAGCAATGATGTTTACTTTAGAAAAGCTCAAAGGCTGAGTCAGGATGCAAGAAAACTGCAAGCATGCTGGTAGAGGTAATCATTCAGGTTGCCAGTAGCATTACTTTGTTCTGCTTGCTTTCAGGGAGTCTGTGGGGTCTAAAGCTGTCAGACACACCATTGATTGTTTCTCCAGCAATGTCAAAGACCAGCTCACAGAAAAGGTCAGACTTTCCTGATTCTGGTCATGATGTCAAACAGAGGTTGTCAAGGACAACACAGCTTTACTCTGTGTTGTTTTGAAGGATGCTACAAGCTGGATTAAACCAACAGTGTAATACCAGTAACTCATACATTGTGTAGCCATATTAGAGTGTAAAGCACTATAGAAGGACAGGATTACAGTGACAATTGTAATGCTAAGTATTTTGTTGGTTACTGACATTAAACATCATGAAATGCAGGGAGGTCCCTACAAGGCCTTTTTCATCTAACGACATAATAAGTAGTCGATCCTACTTCAAACTCTAGATGTCACGAATGGACTTATGATATAACTTGGATTTGTTTTCTCCATGAATTGAGTCTAATAGACAGCAGCATTTTGTTGATCAGCCATCATTAAATCAAACACTGTATTTGTCTCTTTCAGATCACTTCACTTAAAGAGCTCAAGGTTTTAAAAAGAGAAAACAACAAGGTAATTATGACGTCTGGTCAGCATTACTAATGTAAGCATGGTAAAATACTAAATTGTGACCCTAGTAGCATGTTAGTACGCCACCTCTGATCAAGGATCCCAAACACACATCGGGACTGGTTGGAATGGATCGATCAGGCTACCAAACGCACTCAGTCAAGCTGCAGTTTGTTAATGGACATTGAATTAAATATTATTGTGTGTGTATATTTGTGTTCTTTTGACCCTGTGTGGATTGGAGGAAATCCTAAATGGATTCAAACAAAGTCTTGTTTTTTGATTTGTTTGGTTTTTAAGTCATTAAAGATTTGTGCTGCACAATCATTGCACTGGAAAAAGTTCAAAGAACTCATTAAAGTCCTAAACTTCCCATCACGATGAATTTACATAAGCATCTAACCACACCACCTCCCTGCTAGTTAATGATTCTCAACTTTGACTCATTCAAAACGGTCAAAATCAGATCAATAGGCTCATTTTGACGTTTCTGTGTGTCCTTGAACTTCTAGTCTGCACGACAATAATCCACTTTATACTCTTGGAAGATAAGACGAGAACTTTAGTCATTTAATCGTTCCATATCGCCTCCTTACCTTCCGTATGAGCTGGCAGAATGTGTTAGACATGAACATACTGTTACTGTGATTTTATGTCAGAGTACTGATGCCTATGTTTAGCTCAAAGTCAGCGTCCATACTTTGCACTGAAGGATAACAGAGCAGCTTGTATTTCTGTAGGTTGGGTAAAGTGCTTGTTTCCATTGTTCTGTGTTAGGTGGGCTCTTTGATCCGTAAAAACACGCAGAGACTGTTTGATACCAAGCATGAGATGATGAGGTGAGCAGCAGCTCACACACATGGTTTACAAACAGCCTGTTATAACTTTTATGTCTTTATAGAGTCATTTATGTGAAAGAACTAGGTCTTGGAGAATGTAAAAGTTTACATTCTTTTCCTTTCACTGACTGCTGACCTCGTGTGATTGTTCTAACAGAGCAGAGAGGCAGGCATGGTTGCTGGAGAAGGAGAAAGCTGAACTTCAGCAGCGGTTAGCTGACCTGAGACGAAGCCAGGCCTTCCTCCATGACATCAGAGAGCTCAACCGACAGTACCTGGACTACAGACAAAAACACCCCAATGAGAAAGAGACGGTAGAGATGCACAACAACATTAAATACCCAAATACTGTATTGTGTATTTCAATGATGAGCTGAATTCTGGTTCCTTTTTCCAGTACGGGGCCTCCAGCTTACCAGCTCTGCTCTTGGAGACGAAGCACATTAAAACAGCAGAGAGAAAAGAGACTTAAAATGAGTCTGGGAAATGACACAAATGCAGAACGTTTAAAGCTCCCAGAGACTGCACAATATGAGATGAGAGGCTGGAAGCAGCTTGACGGTTTGGATTGTAGATAAGGCTTTGTATATAACACTGTCCTGTTCATTTAGATCATAAATGTAAACTGGATGATTACTAGAAGAATGTGACATGTTTTATAGATTAATAATATGAATACATTCATATTGTATTTAATAAATTCAAATAACGGAACCAGAGTTTGTGTGCGTGTGTAGTTCAGTTACTTTCTTTATTTAACAAAAGGAAAGAAATTCCGGAAGCAGTCTGAACTGCTACTGGGATTTCCGCGGAGCTTCTGATAATTATTTGTCACAGCATTTCACCTGCCTGTGCAGAAAAGAGAAGGGATTGTTGGTAACTAAACAATAGTTGTCTAAACCAATCAGCGTTTGTCTTTTAGTAGCGTCATCCCGCCCATACAGAATCGGCGTTCCCATTGGCTCAAAGTTTCAGGTATAAACTTTTAACAGAGATTTCCTGGTTGGCTTTATTTATGTAACATACTTCATAAAAGCACTTTCTACTGTCTCATTAAGAGGTACGTTTATTTTGGTGTTTTCTACTCCGTTCGTATTTACCCTTATGAGTTACTCGCTGCGTGGGTTTACCGTGTTCCCGCTGATATTTACGTGTTTTATCAACTATTTGCTTCACTAACGCGTTTTCTGACGTAGCTGTAAACTAAACTGAAATTGTTTAACAAACCAGCTCGGGAGTATTATTTTTAGGTCATCGTTCACTCGCCTTTATTACTGTGTAACATTAGCTGTAGTAGCACTTTAATGGACAGTTGTCGTATGTTAGGTTTTTGTAGTTTGTGCTACTAGTCTGCAGTGGGACCCACTTTTACGGCATTTATATAATTCATATGGAATATTCCCACAGATCTGTCACTCATGTACGGGGTAATTATTAAGCTAACATCCAGGTATGGTGCGTGGAAGTATTTCAATTGGCTTAACGTAAAAACAAGAACGTGCTGATAGAAGGGTTGTAAATAATTTTTTGTTATCATTGCAGTTTCGTTATTAGCTCTAACTTGGTGTAGTTAAACAGTAATGGTTGTTCCTTAGTATTAGTCTGCTTTGAATATGTTAACATTCAAACACATGGGTGTGTGGAAACCGCAGTCTGTGGTCCTAACCCCAAAAGTAAACCTAACTAATAATAGTCAAATGAACAACTTACAGGAAGCATCATGGGTTTTGTGGTTTTTTCCACTTTGGCTAGATCACGTGACCAGTATTTATGACAGGCTGAGATCCTCTAAACCTGAGTTGTTGAACATGGGTCTAGGGTCCAGAGGTAGCCCAGCTCACTAAATGGGCGACTTAAAATATAAAAGAATTTCATTGAGGGCATTTATTAATTATTGGTATTCCTCCTGATGCCAGTGTTGTGCTAGAAACTGATTTTTGATGTTTCAGTGTGCTTATATTGGTAAATAGACTGACCATACATTTATGGAGGGGTTATATATTTAAAATAAAGACAGGACCTGTTTGTCTGTATTTCCTATGTCTATACAGCCTTACTGCACCTACATTATCAGCCCTTTTTGGCCATTTTAAATATCTTAATAAAACTGTGATGTTATGTTTGTTTGCAGCTCTCTGGGACAAATCTCTGTTGAAAAAAAGACATTTTTGGTGGCAATCAGTTTTTACCTGGGTAAATGTCTGTACAAGTGATTTTGCCAAAACTTCATCTCAACATCTACTTGGTGACAGAAATGGCTTTCATGAGAGATGTGTTTTTGACAGATTATCGGCCATGAGTCATTTACAACGGTCTACTGTTCAGCACAGCACCCGCAGTTACAGGAAAATGAAATATATTTTTAGAGATGAACAAAAGACATAAAATACTATTGCTGTTTTTGAAACTAACTGCTGTGCCTTCACACCATTCCGTACAAGTGTAATATCCATTTAAAAGAGGAAAACTGTCTTAGTTCACCCAAAGGCTTTTATCTGCATCGGAAAATATGACCTCATCACGTAGCCTTGCTGACACCAAGCGACAGGCTTAAGTGACCAGTTGCTTGGTGGCATATGTACCAGTGCCATGTACTAGTACACACAATGTAGGAAAAATAAGCATCGTAATATACAGCTGGCTTATGTTAGTAGTCTTCATTTTGACAGACCTTTATATTTTACAACGTGTACATTATGTACTGCAGTGTTCTCATACACCTATATTTATCAAACTAACATCTGGATGTTTCAGAATTTAATTTAAAAAAATCAAACAGAAAGATACTGACTCACTGTTTTCATGTTGACAGTTATTTTCTCTTTCACACTGAGGTAACTTTTCTCATGATCCTTATAAAACACTTCCTGTTGTGTCAGTGGTTTCACTATGAGCTACAGTTTGGTGTGGTTTAACAGGAGTGGCTCTTCCTGAGTATGCTTTTAAACTGCTTTAACTTATATATTGACATATTAGTTAATCCATAAAGTAGATTCTATGTTGGTAAACACAAGGTTGAGTGTATGCACCAAACCCACAAACCACCAAACCACTGGTCTAATGTTTTTCTTATTTTTACTGCTCTTGTGCCTTCTGCCATGACCCCAAAATTTCCCACGTTTGGGACTAATAAAGGTTTATCTTATCCCTGTTACCAAACAGCTTCCAGGGTAACTATTGTGCTTGTTGTGGGGTTTTTCTTTCCACTTTGAGATTGTATAATCTGGCATACTCTATCAAGCTACATGACCTTACAGGTTGGGACTGCAAAAAAAGAAGAATCCCATTCCAGTTTGTTGGTGTGTGCTTCCCTGAGTAAATGTGTTAAATGCAGAGAGGAATTTCCCCACGGGGATCAGTAAAGTATACATTATTATTATTCAAGAATTGCACATCAATCAACTCCAAACGTTTTAGTCATGCTTTTCACAGTTTTGCAACTTGCACAACCCAACCAGACTCCAAAAATACACTTCTCCAGAAAGTGTAGCTCTTTCTTGAAAACACTGAGAATGGCATGTATTTCCTTGTAAAGTAATTGTTCTCCTTTTTCTAATGAAGAAATGCTATAGCATGATCTACATCACTGATCTTAAATCTTGAAAATGAGGAAGCTAATCAGCCTAAACGAAAATGCATGTGTTTTTAAACCAACTGCAAGCGTTAGTAGGGGTGTGGTCCACCTTTGGAGAGGATCCACGGGGTGTTTGGTTTCTTTATCTTCCTGTGGTGATTTCTATGCCACCTTTTGTGTGCAGGAACATGGCTGATGGTGACATGCAGAGAGGTGGGGACACTGTAGATGCTGCAGTTTGTGGAAATGGGTAACTATTGTGCGTTGTTGCTCACTGTCTGAGTGCCCACGTGTTGAGAAAGCTTAACTACTGTAGCAGCTCTGTTTGCTGAAATGTGGAGACTTGTGCACCTCCTGGCTGATTTGACCTTGGCTCAGGTTGTTTTCCTTCATATTTTAACACAAGTGGCTTATGTTACCGTCATCTTCACTTTGACAGCCAGCAGTTTATTCTTCAGTTTGCCACAGTGTGGTTTTAAACCAGCAGGATTAATTAGTAAAGAAGCTGAGCGTACAAGAGCTGCTCAAAAGAAAATGGTACATGTGAAAATGCTTAGTTGCACCAATGCTCTGAAGTTCTATCTGGTACAATGACATTTCAAAACCAATCTGTGTGATATTCTTGTACGTTTTCATTGAAGTCGTGGGTAAACAAACAAGTTTAGCTACAGTAGCTACAGTCTTGTTAACAACTTCTTTTATGTGTGACGGTGTTAAACAAGTTCTTCATGTTTTAAGTACAGGGCAGTCATGAGTCAGAGTGTGTGTGTGTGTGTGTGTGTGTGCTCCATCAGGGGAAATGCAGAGGCTGTAGGAAGTTGCAAGACTACTGAGGAAAAGGACTGGAACAGCAGTAAACCAGAAGCCTCTGATGTTTACCGCTACAAGATGGACTACCCCTGCATTGGCACCTGTGTGATTATCAACAACAAGAACTTCCACTCAAAAACAGGTAAGATGAGATAACCTTTATTAGTTCCACGTGTGGGACATTTGTTTTGTTACAGCAGTGGACAGTGCAAAGTTGCATAGAAAATTAGAGAAAAAAACAGTGGATTGATATATCTATGAGATACTGTACACAATAGAATAGAATAAAATAAAATGCTAGATACAACAGTGGTAACAGTGGGTCTAGACCAGGGGTGGGCAACTCCAGGCCTCGAGGGCCGGTGTCCCTGCAGGTTTTAGATGTGTCCTTGAACCAACACAGCTGATTTAAATGGCTAAATTAGCTCCTCAACGTGTCCTGAAGTTCTCCAGAGGCCTGGTAACGAACTAATCATGTGATTCAGGTGTGTCGACCCAAGGTGAGATCTAAAACCTGCAGGACACCGGCCCTCGAGGCCTGGAATTGCCCACCCCTGGTCTAGACAGTCATTGAGATGGACTGAGACACTTTGCATTTCATGATCATTGTCTTCGTCTAAAACTGCCTCGTCACAGTGCTCGTTCCAAACTTCACTAATTTTCCAAATGTCATCAGCTGCGCTACATTGTGCCTCACACTTCACACTGTGGCATAAAAACAACCTGATACAGTCTTTTTAGTTTTTAACTTATCACAATAGGAAAAGAAAACATGTACCTCACATGGATATGACCTTGTATAAAATGTAAATACAGTGAAGACCAACACAAGATCCTTTAAATGTTATTACCCAGCACGTGTTTGGAGATTGAATGGTGGTTGATTGACCTCCTAAGACCCGAACTCTTCCTTCTTGGACTTCCTGTCACAGGAGTGTTTGTATGTTATAACCTTATCCAGATTTATAGAATGTCGGGGAGTGCTTGTTTTCTTTTTACACTATGCTCAATAATAGTGTTGTATTTGTAAGACATGACACCTCTATGGTGCAGATGTTTCCCTCTCACTTCACCCAGTTGTAAATGTGCACATGTTGTGGTGTAACAGTAGTAGCATCTGTAGGATCATTTTACAGCTGCTGCTGTGACAAATCCCAGTGTCTGCAGTGAAAAGGGAGATGGGATTTTCCCACATTTTTCCAAATGTACAAAAAGTCAAATGAAGTACTTTGCACTGCTTTGCTTTTTGTGCAGTTGCAGTACAAAGGAATCCTGCTGTGACAGTTACAATCCCAGTTCCAAAACAAACTTGGAACTAAAATGTAAAACAGAATGCAGCGACAGATCTCACAGACCAAATGGTAAATGGCCTGTATTTGTATAGTGCTTTACTAGTCCCTAAGGACCCCAAAGCGCTTTACACATCCAGTCATTCACACACTGGTGATGGCAGCTACATTGTAGCCACAGCCACCCTGGGGCGCACTGACAGAGGCGAGGCTGCCGGACACTGGCGCCACCAGGCCCTCTGACCACCACCAGTAGGCAACGGGTGAAGTGTCTTGCCCAAGGACACAACAAACGAGACTGTCCAAACCCGGGTTCGAACCGCCAACCTTCCGATTACAAGGCAAACTCCTAACTCTTGAACCAACACTTCATTGACCACAGAGCAGAGGAAACGAGCGCTGTCCCGTTCTCCCGTTCTTGTTTAATATCAGGACTCTACCTGTACCGCACTCCTGGCTCTTATTTGTCATGTTCCTGTTTCGTGATGCTCCAGCTGTTTGCAGGTGGTGAAATATCTGGAGGCAGGTAGGCCAGTTCAGCACCCGTACTCTTCTAGTACGAAGCCACATAAAGAATGCAGTTTAAAAGACGATGGTGATGGTCCCCTCCCAGATGTGAAGGCTGTTAGTTCCATAGGCACTAATGCCAGATTCTGGGCGTCCAATCATGATATGATACCCAACCATGTTACTGACATGTGGCCAGTTAACCTGAGGTAACCCTACAGTGCTGTGAAAAAGTATTTGCCTCTTTCTCCAGTTCTTTTTTTTTTTTTTTTTTTAATGTCACATTTACATGTTTTAAATTTAACAAACTTTAATATTAAACACAGATAATCTGGGTTAGAATGAGCTGTATATTTATCATGAAATAGTTAAATGTATTAGCTTGATTTGATGTTTTTTTTAAGTTTTGTTGTGAATAAAATATCAGCTTATGAGATTTTAAATCATTGCATTCTGTTTGGATTTTATTTCCAGGATTCCCAGACGGTGCTGACTTTATAGTGTGCTACCTTTCTGCTTGTGTATCTCTGTAGGGATGGGCACTCGTAATGGGACAGATGCTGATGCTGCCAGTGTTGCAAAGACCTTCAAAAACCTGGGTTACAAGGTCCAAATATTAAATGACCAGACTGTGGCTGAGATGAAAAGGCTGTTGTTAGACGGTAAGAAGACGTTAAAGCTTTACCTCTGTATTCACAAAAACCTCTCCATCCTGTTACAGTCAACCTGTGAGCTGATTGTAGTGAAATGCTGTGGTTGTGGTAACCACCAGACAGCAGTTGTTCTAATGTTGCTATAGCTTTTTGTTAGCAGTTGGCGGATGTTATAGAGCTACACCAGTTACACTTACATAACAGGTACTGTCTGGTTTGGTTTTAACCAATCATCCCAGTCGTTTTAGGAGAGTAGCCTTAGCCCATTGAGAAAGAAGAGTGAAAAAGGATGTGAAGGAACATAAAATATCCAGAAAATTTTATTTTTGTTCATTCTATTAGAGTAGCTCCGCCAAAATAAAAGCACTGGCTTGTGAGTTGGCATCAGGGGGTTGTTTAAAAACAGCTGGACTAATGATTCCTTGGTGTTTCCCCTCTGTTCTGCTGTGTTTCCAGCATCCAAAGAGGACCACAAGAACAATGCATCATTTGTGTGTGTGATGCTTAGTCATGGGGATGAGGGTGTCATATACGGCACTGACGGCTGTGAAAAGTTTGATACGCTGGTACAGTGCTTCAAAGGAAAGCAGTGCAAGGGTCTGGTGGGGAAACCAAAGCTCTTCTTCATACAGGTGAGTTCATTATGGCAGTGTGGTACACTTCTGCGATGTTGATTCCTGTGTTTCAGTCTTTATATAGTAACATCTTCATTAGTAGTTTATTAAGTTCAAAGTGTTGCTTTAATTGTCATCTGTTTTATAACTTTTAAAAACAAAACAGTGCTTTCACTTTAAATGTACATGAAAAAAATGTAACCATTGAATTTCTTTATATTTAACTGATGAGTCAGAGCTAACACACCCACTTTTTAGCCACTTTGATTTCCTCCAGGAGCTTTGAGGACAACTTGCCCAACACAGATGTTTTGGATATAAAGTCCAGATGTTTCTTCACATTGTTCGAGAGCTTTAGTTAATGTGGGGAGGTTTTAAACTACTTTTAAAGATTGGAATTTACAAACTATACCTTTAACCCTTTTTCTTAATATCCAGTATGACTGATAACTTTTGTTTATATGTCCTGGTGCTGCTGAAATTCAAGTTCATTTAGATAATGCTTCGAATAACTGCCCGCCCAAGTTTCCCTAAGGTGTTTCAAGATGTGTGCCAAATATGAGATCGATTTTGAGTTTCTCCTTCCTTTTCAGGCATGCCGTGGTTCAGCCCTGGATGAGGGAGTCATTGAGACCGACAGTGTAGGAGACGAGCAGACGTCTGAGAAGATTCCTGTGGAGGCCGACTTCTTATACGCCTATTCCACCGCTCCAGGTACAAACAGTTTCTCAGACGGGACATTTTAGAGTGATGTCCCGACCTCAGGACCCACCTTCTGGGTCATTCTCATAAACCGATGGGTTGGGGTGTGAAGAACAAGCATCGACACATTGTCCTGTTCATTTTCTGTCTATGCTTCCCTTTTTCTGTTTCCTTTTTTTTTTTTGGTCTACAACGCAGCTGATGTGTCACATGTGGTGTCCAAACTTGTTTTCTAAGAGCGCTAACGCTGTCACTCGTCCTGCAGGATACTACTCATGGAGAAACACAAGCAACGGCTCCTGGTTCATACAGAAGTTGTGTGAGATGTTGGAGCGCTACAGTGGGAAGCTGGATCTGATGCAGATCATGACGCGAGTCAGCCACGGTGTTTCACGCCAGTTTGAGTCGTCCTGCAACCTGCCTGGATTTAGCAACAAGAAGCAGATCCCCTGTATCGTCTCTATGTTGACCAAAGACTTTTACTTCCCCGTCTAGATTTACATGGTTGAACCTAATATCTACCCTCTGGCCACCTTGAATGTATACAGTCTGTTGTGGTGTTCTGAGCAGGATAACAATGATTTAATTGTCACTATACCCAAATGCACTTTGCACTGAGGTAAAAACACATCAGTGTTGGATGATTTTAGTGTTTGGTCTTGTTTGGGAAACACAAAACACTATTAGTTCCATAGTTAAAAATATATTACAATAAAAAAACTTATACTGATGCGACAGCTTCCATCTTTTGTCATGTGATCAGAATCAGAATCAGAATGGGGTTTATTGCCAAATGTTGAGCAGGTTTACAACATTAGGAAATTGCTGCGGTGCTTCAGTGCAAACATGGTGTCATAAATAACACTTAAATAGACATGGAAAAAATAAAAGTAGGGATAAGAATTAAAAGTGCTACGTGGAAAGATATGTGCATGAGATATACATGAGATATATACATGAGAGTAAGAATTAAGAGTGCTACGTTGAAAGATATATACATGAGTGCAGGTGGTGATCAGTGCCAAACATGGAATGATACAGTGAACACAGCGTAGGGTCATGTGTTAGTGGCGGGGACAGTCATATGGTTATTGTTCATGTGTCCAACAGCAGAGGGGAAGAAACTGTTCTTATGGCGAGAGGTTCTGGTGCGGATGGACCGGAGCCTCCTGCCTGAGGGGAGCAGGTCAAACAGACTGTGTCCAGGGTGAGAAGGGTCAGCTGAGATCCGAGCTGCACGCCGCAATGTCCTGGAGGTGTACACAATGCTGTAGGTTTGACACTTCATTGTGTTGCAATGGCCCAAAGTCCAGACCTCAACCTGACTCAACTGTTTACATGCCGTATCTCTCACAGAGGAAACTTTAATATCACCTGTCAAAATTGCACTTGTTTTATTCTGAATTTTACACACAGGAATAAGATCATTGATCCAACTGACCAAATCATTCACACAGCTGGTTTGAAACGTTTGAAGAAAATTCAGGTCAGCTGATGGTTCAGTAGTATTTGCTTTAAAAGCATATGTGTGGATATAACCTGTAACATAATGCTACCACAAACACACCCGAGATCGTATGTAGAGCAAAGTTGCACCAGCAATGTCTAAACTAAAGCATTATGGAAAATTACATGGGATAAATTATCAATATGTTTAAGGGACAAGTAAAGAAGTTCAAGCCTCACAAATAACTGAAGTCATTTTATGAAAAAAAGCAGTCTTGATAAATGATTACTGAATTTTGAATTTGCCACAATAAAAGACACTTTCACATTTGATTGGATGTAGAATTTCAACCTCCTTATGGAATCTTTATTTTTTCACTGGGTTTGATTTTCTTTTGCTCTGCAATTTAAAAAATTAAGAAAATTCCCCTAAACTGATCATATTTTCAAAAACTGATGGCGCGGTCCTTTAAGCACAGAACTTTAGTAACGTTGTTACTTCGCGCCTCTGAACAGGAAACAGAACCCATTCTGCGTCCTCGGGTCTCTGGAGCTGAAATTTGCAAGTCTTGTTTTCTTCCAACCTCTAAAAAGCAGAACGGGACAAAGGAACCTGTATCTTCGAGATTGCACATTTCTACCCTCTTTTCGACCAAACTGGTCCGGCTCTGTGGAAAATATCTGCTGGCACAAATATAGTTTTGACCACAAGAATTCTTTTTGACCAACAAAGTAAAGGAAGTTATTTTAGCCTCGTTTCTCCTTATGTTGGAATAGTTTGGTTACACGGATATTGACACTAAACTCAGTTGTCACGTTTATGTTACGAACCTGCTTCTTATACTGTCCAAATTCTATATTCATAAATCCAAGTTCTCCTGTAGTAAGCAAAATTTCATTCAATTACTTTTGTATATATATTTTCTCAGTAATGGGCAACAAGAATAACAACGTGTCGCCTTTTTAAACATTTGAATATACTCCTATAATGTGTCTGAACGAGTAGAGACCCCGGGCGCTTTGTCTCTATGGTATACTAACTTGCATCTTCTCTACTCCTTCTGTGTTCTTGCCAGCCTGATGTTTCGTCTTGTTGTTCTCGTTTTTTTTTTTCGAACTGAAATTATAAACTGAACAGTCAGTCATTCCAGTTCAGTTTGTACAGTAGATATCCAGGGCAAATAAGAGTAACAATAAACAGTACAATGAAATAAGAAGGGTAAATAAATAAAGGAAAGGAAAAAAGAGGGATGTGACAGACTTCATAACAACTTTGTACTTGAAAGTTGTAATTATGACAGCTCGTTTGTTAAAAGCTTCTGAATGAATTTCAATCAATGATAAACCTTTTTTTTTTTTTATTATTAATTTAACACTAGGAAGGCCCAGGCTTCTACCTTTCTACCTTTAAAACCCGCCACCAGCCAAATGGCTGGTAGGCTTTTAGCTAAGCTTTAGCTTCAGGCAAGTGGAAGCTAAATTGGCTAGTCATTCATATGTAAATTGGGTTGTTACCTGGGAATTCTGGAGGGAGGGGAGTGGGGGTGTGTGGATGAGGGGGTGGGGGAGCTGCTAAAAGCGGTGAGCTTCCTTTTGTTTCATCTTGATGCATTCTCAATCATCCAGGGAAACAAATCTCCAAAAGTCACCAACTTGGAGTGTTTCAGTTTGCCATCTTAGGGAGAAATCAACACACATGGGTGTATGTCCTTTGTTGCTGAGATTTATTGATAAAAACAGTACAAAAAATCAACCATTTGTACACATTTTTACAAATAATTATAAAAAGTGAGTGAGTACATTTCAACATTTTCAGCAATCACTCACAATCCTGGCACTGCCATGGTATCTGTAGTCTGCATTTACCTTGGCTTGGCTTCCTGATCAATTGTCCACTACCAAAAGGAAGCCAAGCCCTGTGATCACACCTTGTTTTGTTGTAAAGGGTGGCAGGGCTTGGCTTCCTTTTGGTAGTGGAGCATTGATCAGTCGTCCATTGTGGCATCAATGTGATCACACCTTGTTTTGTTGTAAAGGGTGGCAGGGCTTGGCTTCCTTTTGGTAGTGGAGCATTGATCAGTCGTCCATTGTGGCATCAATGTGATCACACCTTGTTTTGTTGTAAAGGGTGGCAGGGCTTGGCTTCCTTTTGGTAGTGGAGCATTGATCAGTCGTCCATTGTGGCATCAATGTGATCACACCTTGTTTTGTTGTAAAGGGTGGCAGGGCTTGGCTTCCTTTTGGTAGTGGAGCATTGATCAGTCGTCCATTGTGGCATCAATGTGATCACACCTTGTTTTGTTGTAAAGGGTGGCAGGGCTTGGCTTCCTTTTGGTAGTGGAGCATTGATCAGTCGTCCATTGTGGCATCAATGTGATCACACCTTGTTTTGTTGTAAAGGGTGGCAGGGCTTGGCTTCCTTTTGGTAGTGGAGCATTGATCAGTCGTCCATTGTGGCATCAATGTGATCACACCTTGTTTTGTTGTAAAGGGTGGCAGGGCTTGGCTTCCTTTTGGTAGTGGAGCATTGATCAGTCGTCCATTGTGGCATCAATGTGATCACACCTTGTTTTGTTGTAAAGGGTGGCAGGGCTTGGCTTCCTTTTGGTAGTGGAGCATTGATCAGTCGTCCATTGTGGCATCAATGTGATCACACCTTGTTTTGTTGTAAAGGGTGGCAGGGCTTGGCTTCCTTTTGGTAGTGGAGCATTGATCAGTCGTCCATTGTGGCATCAATGTGATCACACCTTGTTTTGTTGTAAAGGGTGGCAGGGCTTGGCTTCCTTTTGGTAGTGGAGCATTGATCAGTCGTCCATTGTGGCATCAATGTGATCACACCTTGTTTTGTTGTAAAGGGTGGCAGGGCTTGGCTTCCTTTTGGTAGTGGAGCATTGATCAGTCGTCCATTGTGGCATCAATGTGATCACACCTTGTTTTGTTGTAAAGGGTGGCAGGGCTTGGCTTCCTTTTGGTAGTGGACAATTGATCAGGAAGCCAAGCCAAGGTAAATGCAGACTACAGATACCATGGCAGTGCCAGGATTGTGAGTGATTGCTGAAAATGTTGAAATGTACTCACTCACTTTTTATAATTATTTGTAAAAATGTGTACAAATGGTTGATTTTTTGTACTGTTTTTATCAATAAATCTCAGCAACAAAGGACATACACCCATGTGTGTTGATTTCTCCCTAAGATGGCAAACTGAAACACTCCAAGTTGGTGACTTTTGGAGATTTGTTTCCCTGGATGATTGAGAATGCATCAAGATGAAACAAAAGGAAGCTCACCGCTTTTAGCAGCTCCCCCACCCCCTCATCCACACACCCCCACTCCCCTCCCTCCAGAATTCCCAGGTAACAACCCAATTTACATATGAATGACTAGCCAATTTAGCTTCCACTTGCCTGAAGCTAAAGCTTAGCTAAAAGCCTACCAGCCATTTGGCTGCTCTCCGGGTTTTAAAGGTAGAAAAGCCAAATGGCTGGGCTCTGGGCCTTCCTAGTGTTAAGAGAGTTTAAGTAATATTCAATTTCAATCAAAACAAATTAAATGATGGGGTTGAGTTTTGAAATTTACATTTATGTAAATGAAATTTCCCGATATAAAGATTGACGATGTCTTGTTGTTCTTAATAAAGTTGGATTTTTAAAAAGTGACGTTGTCTTCTCCCGCCCACACTGGGACGGCGTCCGGACCGTCTCAGGTCTTAAGTGAGAGATTTCCTGTTTGACGTTATTTATGTCACAGATGTCATAAAAGCGCATTCTACTGTTTTCTACTGTCTCGTTACAGGGTACGTTTATTTAGGTATGTTCCACTTTATTGGTTTTTACTCCTGTGAGCCGTTTTGTTTCACTTATATGTTTTTCTGACGGAGCTGTAACTAAAATGAAACTGTTTAAAAAAGCAGCGTGGGGATATCAATTTTAGGACTTTGTTCACTCGTCTTTATTACTGTGTAACATTAGCTGTAGTAACAATTTAATGCACAGTTGTCGTATGTTAGGTTTGTAGTTTTTGTCTGCAGTTACATTTTACGCACCTCATCCCAGTGTTGGGGTAATTTATCAAACTCATATCCTGATATTGTCCGGGAACAAAATGAGAGTTTAACATTGAACTTTAGATTTTGTTTGTAATGAAATAGAGAGATTCATTTTGTCCTTTGTACTATAAAATGGGTGTATATGGTTTTTGTTTCGCTATGAGCTACATCTTAAGTTTGGTTTAGCTTCCGCTTTTTTGTGTGGATACATCAGAATCTGCTTCATGTCAGGCTGTGCCTCCATGCACCCAACAATATAAACTGCATTGAACCAAACAATTAATATTCATGTGAGCAACTTCCTAGTTTGACCTTGCACAGTTTGGCGTGCTCTGTTAGACTGTTAGGAGTCACAGGGTGTTTTGTCCTCTTTCTGTGGTGACTTCTTTCTCTGTTCTGTGCACAGGAACATGGCTGATGGTGACACGCAGAGGGAGGGGGACGTGGTGGATGCCAGCCTCTTCAAATTGTGGTAACTATTGTGCATTACTGCTCACTGTCTGACTCCGCGTACAGTCATATGAAACATAAAGTTTCTGCAGGATGCTGTACAGTCTGTGAAAAACATGCACACCCAATGATTCAGCAGCTTGCAGAACCACGTTTAGCCACACAAGCTTGAAGTAATTGTTTTCTGTATAAGCAAATATTCCTCTACAGTGATGTCCTTATCAGTTCATCACAATTTTGGCTCGCTCTTCTTTGCTACATTGCCTCAGTTCATTGAGACTTTGCAGGCATTTATTTATGCACAGCTCTCTTCGGGTCTCGTTACAGGACTTCGGGTGATTGCAGCACGTTGATTCTTTGCTTTTTCAGCCTTTCTGTTCTAGATTTGCCGGTGCCATCAGGATCATATGAGCCTTAGCTTTAGCTATTAGGCAGATGGCCTCACAGTTCATTTTAGAATAATTTGCTATGCAGAGGAGTTGATGATTGACTCAACGCCTGTCTGCTTGGTGCACAGGTCCTGTATCTGCAAACCAAGCCCAAATCATCCCCCTCAGTCAGCATGAGGTGCTCTTTTTGGTTTTCTCCAGATATGTGAAACCCTGCTACCGTGTTCTTTTTAGAGAGAAGAGGCTTTCTTCTTCCAAACAAGCTGCACTTTTTCTAATTTTCCTGTCATTAACCTTTCATTTCATCATTTAACTTACTAAGTGTTGTTTTTCTAATTTTTCTGAGCATTGCCTGACTCCTGGAAACAATTTTGGCATTGTAGTAACACCTGACCTAAACAAAGATATTTATCTACAATATGTATCTGCACAGTTGTTAAAATGTTCTTCTAAGTATGATGCCCGCTAAACAAGTTCTTAAGTTCTTCAGTGAAGGGTAATCACATTGTTTGTGTGTACACTTTCAGGAAACAAGCAAATGCAGGAAAGGGTAAGACCAAGGAAACGAACAGCAGCAGACCAGAAGCCTCTGACTCTTACCGCTACAAGATGGACTACCCATGCATCGGCACCTGTTTGGTTATCAACAACAAGAACTTCCACCCAACAATAGGTAACAGTGGGTCCATCCTGCCGCTCGGGCCACACTGACTCACACACTAATAGATTTGGCCTCTGCCTGGGCCTTCCTGTTGCCATAGTCACCACTGTGATTGACTACTGCTGTCTTTCATGGAGTTACAGCGGAGAGGAATCGTGCTGTGACAGTTTAAAGAAACACTTGATTAAAAAGACAAAAAGAAACTGGAGTTTGTGTCATTGCTACAAAGATCAGGCTCAGTGTTATCAGTCCAAAGTGTCACAGTCAGGGTGAAGTCAGGATACACGTCCTCTTTGAAAATACACTGAAGACGCTGATGTTTACAGCGCGCTGCCTTTTCGCTGGTGTGTCTCTGCAGGGATGAGCACTCGTGATGGCACAGATGTTGATGCTGCCAATGTTGAGAACACCTTCAGTAAGCTGGGCTACAAGGTCAAAGTGCACCATAACCAGACTGCGGCGCAGATGAAGAAACTAATGCTAGATGGTAAGAAGAGTTTTGGCTCATTCATGTTTACGTGTGTGTGGAGAACGATCCTCCCCGTGCTGTTATGCTGAAGTCAGTTTGTCAGCTGATACTGTCTGCAGCTGGATCATGTTTGTGATTCAGTTTAATGCTCGTTTACTCTTTTTGCACTGTGAAAGAGACACTCCAAATGCAACAGCAGGTGTATGTGCAGTCATATAAATTTAGATAGATAGATGTGGAAAAACTTAATTTTGACCAGGTTTTAAAAAGACCTGATGTTAATGAGCAACTATAGAAACAGCACTCTCAACACCTGAAGATTACGATTTTTTTAAACTATGCAGTTTAAATTATTCAGGATTTATATCTGTTTAATTTCTTTCCTAAATGGTTCCTTGTGATTGTTCAGTCAAAGCTTCATCATCATCATGTGACCCTAAACCTGACTGTAGGGAATAAACCACGCAGAATTTATGCGAAACTGCAGGAACCGTCTGACGATGAATGAATAAATAAACACTTTAAATATATTACATAGATGACTTAACTGTAGTTTTAATAATAATTTGAGATTTGCATCATTTTAAAATGCAGTAAATTGCTGCGTTAACCGCCAGCGCTCTGCACATCTCTGATAAATCGCTGCAGTAACTTTAAGGCCAGCATTTACAGACAGGTCAGAGAGGCAGAGCATCAAATCAATCACACATAGCTGATCGTTCAAACAGAAGGCCAAACACAAATATCCGCTCGATGCCGGCTGTGATTCGAACACATGTAAACGCTATTCCAGGATTCAGAGACAGAAAGTATTTACAGAACTCTGTTACAAAAACAATCATTTTCTTTTTTCCCCTTCAAACTTTATGACAAAGTTCAAATGAGGGACTTTTGCTTTTCTCATTTTAGCGCTCATAATTCAGCGGCCGCGCTTCGTTTGAATATCATCGCCTCTTAATGATCGAAGAGATAAGCAGCAAAGCCCGTCTCTGCCTGTCTGTGAAGCCTTCTTAGTGCCATCGGTGTGTTTTGACCTTTAATAAAATGAATCACAAAAGAGTTTTCGATTTTTATTTTACTGTTAAAATCCGTTTTTAAAAGTATGCGGTCCAGAGTATGTTACGAAAACTGTTGTTAATACATCTGCAAATTTTGTGACATCATGTTGAATTTATCACAGAGTGTAACTTACAGAGTAACTTAACAGTAATTCCTTTAAAAAGAAGAAGTTGGTGCAACGATCTGACAACACGCCTGTTTATTTTATTTCAAATTGTCGGTGTTAACAGAAACAACGAAAACTGAATATCAAGCAGGAAAATCTTAAACGTATGGAATTCACATGTCAGGATAGACTGCTTCTTTTTTGTAGTCCTCTAATGTCCCGTTTTTGGGAAGACACCATGAGGTTGCTTCTGTTTGCTCAGTCCTGCCTCAAAAAGTCTGAGTGGTCAAACTATACATTTACAATGAAAGCTTTCAAAAGAATGTGAATTTCAGTTTTATTTATTCAGTATTGAATCTAAACTGTGGCCTCAACGTGCTTTATATTATAAGGTAAAGACCCTATAATAATGCTGAGAAGGTCATCTATAGCTAACTGTCCAAGTCCAAGTTTTTTGGAAGAGAGCGCCATCTCCTGGTGGAACCCTGGAATTTAGTGAAATGGGCGTGTTACAGGGTAAAAATAGATCCACTCCAAGGCTGACCCCTGGCTGACCCCTGGCTGTAAGTGAAAATTTGTGCAAGAACACAAACTGAAGTAAATCCTCAGGAACAGAGAGGGGTACATTGAGCTGCTCTTTATTTCTAAGTGGATCAGTCCAGAGGATGGATCCACATGATGGCTGAGCACAGCTTTATGCTGGATGGCCTTCCTGACACGACCCTCACATATACTGGGAGCAGGACAGTGAGTACACAAACCTGTGTGTGTGTCTCCTCTTGAATCAGGGATGTTTTGTATGTACAAGGTTACAAAGTGTTAACCCCAACACCATGACGCAAGATCTCACAACCAATTATGAGTTAATCAGAGGCTGTTTGTGTGTTGCCACTGCCCAAGCAACACACCTGAGTTCATTACACTCAGCTGCCCCTCGGCTCAGTCAGCTACACCCTCCCCACCCTGCTCCAGAGACATGTGGCCCGTACTCAGGAATAAATCAATCCCACGTCTGTGCTGCTCAACCAGCTTCCTGTTAAACGCCATAACTGACTTTAACCTGCTGTCTTCAGATTTCCAGCCTGGATCTTATCACCCTGTCCAAGTTTCTTACCTTATCTTAAATCATTTTTAACTTGATATGCAAAATGTTAGAACTGAGAATGGTGTTCATTCTTTTTCACGTGGCTGTAAAAGTGAGTTAACAAAGTGAGTTAACAAGCCACCTGCGCCCTCCTAATTGACCAAAGCTTTGTGTTTCTGCTAGCAGTTGTTAGAGGGCCATGCTAACTAACAAATAAAAGCAGACTGGACTGTTTGGGAGTGTGAGCTTTAATAGGCAGGAGCTCCAACAGCGTACATGTACTGCAGAAATATGAAGTCCCTAAAAACCTAAACCTATTTTAGTAGCACTCTTTAAAACAACTGGACTAATAACTCATATTGTTTCCCATCTACTCTGCTGTGTTTCCAGCATCCAAAGAGGACCACAAGAACAATGCATCATTCGTGTGTGTGCTGCTTAGTCATGGAGATGAGGGTGTGATTTACGGCACCGATGGCCCCGAAAGGTTCGATACCCTGGCAAAGTGCTTCAGAGGAGACTACTGTGCGGGTCTGGTGGGGAAGCCAAAGCTCTTCTTCATTCAGGTTAGTTAATTATGCCAGTGTGCTACACTTCTGTGAATACAGTCATGTTTTCATTTGTATTTGATCAAGTTGTAAAATATTTCCATTGATCGTAATTTGCTTTGGAACTTTGATAAGGAGTCTAAACTCACTTTCAATGAGAAAAAGCTAATTACTGCATGTTACAACATTTAGACTATGTTCCCTTTCTACAGTTGATGCCACCGTAAAACAGGTGCAGCTAATACCAAATACTAGAGAGCAGTTATCCCCATTTCCTCAGGAGGCGTAGCCTTTTGCCAGTCTTCCTTCTAAATGACAAGTTCCTCTTAATAATGTTACACTGTGTCACTGCACCATCTTGTGGTACGCATTGGTATTACACCCAGCTCTACTTCAACATGAGTCCTGAGACCCAGCCGACTCATTTTGTTTTCTGTATTGGTCAAAATGAGTTCAACTGAAAGATGCTTGTTTTCCTCAGTATTCAGGAGGATGACAGACACAGTTTTTTCCTGAAATTCTGTTTTTGGTTTAGTCCATTCTGGAAAGTTATAACAACTTTTAAACACACGGATGTACACGCCTGCTTGACTGTGACAACCTGAATGCTTTTGGTGCTAAGATTTAAAATACTTGCAAAAAACTGGATGTCTAGCTGTACATTACATCCTCCATCCACCAGAAACATTCAGGTAGTTACGCCTAGCTTATTCCCAGCCACCTCACCTGGAGCAGTCAGCTGGGTAGGGGAGGTCTGGCCATCTCTGCTTGGATTAGTGTACCTGCGACACAGAGATGGATAAGTGACAGAAAATGAATGGATGTATGGAGCTTTTGAAAAAGTACATACAAGCTGCTTTTATCAAATTTGACTGGTGACTTTATACAGATGTTTATACAGATGTTTCAAGATGTTTGCCAAGTGGAGCTTCAAGAAGGGCTTTGATAATATCTGCTTCTCCTTCCTTTTCAGGCATGCCGTGGTACAAACCTGGATGAGGGAATCATTGAGACCGACAGTGTAGGAGACGAGCAGACGTCTGAGAAGATTCCTGTGGAGGCCGACTTCTTATACGCCTATTCCACCGCTCCAGGTACAAACAGTGTTTTCTGTTATCTTAATAGGCTACATCACATTTTGGCTAAAGGGTGGACTCACATGGAAGGCAGTGGGAAAAGGTGAGCTTTATTTGAACTGATGGCAAAGTCCATAAAAAAGACCAAAAAAAGTGCAAATAATACTTGATCTCCAAAAAATTAAAAGATAAGAAATGGCAGGTAAAACATAGACACTTTGCTAAAGAACACAGGAGAGACAGGGATTTACACGCTTACTGCGATAAGATCAATGCTTTAAGCTCAGGATGTAGCCCACATACAGAAATGGGACATTAAAATATATGCCTCAAACATGTGGGAGAAAAAAAGGGGGAAACTATTAGGATAATGACACAAGAGATGTCAAACTAAATGCAAAACACAGGAGACAATGACTACCAAAATAAGAGAGGAAATGAAAACAAGCCACTGAAACAGGGAGATGTGGATACAAGAACGTTATGGGATGAATAACAATAAAAGAACAAACTCTAACTAAGAAGAAAAGAGGAACAGGATACTAATGAAAAAACCCAATGAAAACAGACAGAAACAATATCAAGAACCAGACGACCTGAAGAAAGAATGGAAATAAAAACCCAAAAATTAAACACAACTCTGAAAACTCTGAGTTCAGAAACAGACAGACGTGCCAAATATAGACACTTTTAACTTGAAAAGGCAACTGATGCAGGACAGCAGAGTGTCGTGATCTATGACATAAATCATCATCAATTTAACATTTCTGGACACACTTTAGTGACCACTAAACCTCTGTGATTTTTTTTTTTACAATAACTAGTTTAGCTTTTCGTGGATTTTGACTCTGGAATATCTGTTTTTAATTTGTTGTATGAATAAAATACAACTCTTCATTATACTCAGACATCTTTCATGGTTCATTTTTGAGGTATATTTTTTTCTGCTCCAGTACCATCATTTAGCTAACTGATTTGACTGGGCTGGATATATAATTAAATGTCTTAATACAGCCTTTAGGTGATCAGTCGGCTAAAGTAACAGCTAAGATGACTGTGGCAAGGACCACACACACACACAGCGTTGTCAGTTTATTCTGTTTATTGTCTATGGCAGTAGATTCTGTTGCTTTGGTGCTCTGCATGCTGGAAACGGTCACTCCAAGGCTGCTGCCACACACACGTTTTTCTGCTCTGCTGTCACTGAAAAAGAACTGAGCCAGCACACCTGTGTTTCAACCACGCCTTCCTGTGAGCTCACTGTGTTGTCCCTCCCCTGCAGCAGGCCAGAGGCCACACCTCTGCCACAATGACTAACAACCGTAACTTACCTCTAAACAATGTGTTGCTTTCTCACTCACTGCAACCTACATGGCTCTGCTTGACGCTGCTGAGTCACATGACCGCAGGAGATCGGAATGCAGTAGAGCAGGGAGGAGGGGCGGAGCAAAGTGTGCCTGCATGAGAGGAGCATTGCTTCCACATGTCTCCTTTCTGATGAATGGGAGCAACTTACAGGGGACAGACAAACTAAAGCATTGAGCGTATTGGGCTAGTATTGATCCAATACCAGCCCCGGTATCAGTTCTATCGATATCTTACTGCATAAAATGATATTAAATTAAATTGAGTACCATGGTAGTAATAATAAACACACAGCTGAACTAAACAGATGCCCTCCCATAGATCAGTGTTTTGTATCAGTCACCAGTCCAGCTACTATTAGTGTCAGGATTGTGTATTATAGTGAACGATCGCCTCCTCGTTGTGTTTTCTAAGAGCGCTAACACTGTCAGTCGTCCTGCAGGATACTACTCATGGAGAAACACAACCTACGGCTCCTGGTTCATACTGATGTTGTGTGAGATGTTGGAGCGCTACAGTGGGAAGCTGGATCTGATGCAGATCATGACGCGAGTCAACTACGGTGTTTCACGCTACTTTGAGTCCTCCAGCAACCTGCCTGGCTTTGGTTGCAATAAGCAGATCCCCTGTATCGTCTCTATGTTGACCAAAGACTTTTACTTCCCCGTCTAGATTTACATGGTTGAACCTCAATCATCTTTGTTCTCCTTGACCAAATGCAAAGTCTGGTGCTGTGCTGCAGCTGATGCAAAGCAGGATGATAGTGATTTAAATGTGACTAAACCCATTTGCACAATTGGCACTTAGATTAGTGATACTTTCATTGATTTTAGTGTTTTAGTGTTGGATGTATGTTTGTATTAAAGTGAAAAAAAAAAACCCTTAACAGTGTTGCGACAGTTTCCATCTGTATTTTCTGCGCGCTCCGCACGTTTTCGCTGTCTGTCGTAGGTTTATGTTTTGTCGGCCTAACAATGGCATGTTTTTGGACCTCATATTGAGAGTTCCAGTGAACATCTACCAAACTCAGGTTCAACACTTTGAATCATCAGTTCTTTCTGAGCCTTTGAAAATGGGAGGTTATGTGTAAAACATTTAATTCAATACATGTGTTAAAATCCTTGAATTGAAGCTGAAGGTCCGCACTTCAGTCACATCTTCTTTGTTTGACTTAAAGTCCACTCTGGTGGCGTGCAGAAGCAGCAGTCCACACACTCATAGAGCTGACCATATGACAGGCCAGATGTTTTGTATTTTGAACCAACGGTGTGAACATGCAGCCACTAGAGGAGGCCAGAGGAACAACTAACGTGGTTCTCAGAGGCCTTTAATGACTCAGCAGGTTTCAGGAACTGAAACTGTGGCCCAGTTTAACCCTTGATGCACCGACCATGTGGAAGTGCTAATTTGAAAACGAGAAAAGAAATAAGACTTTCTGTTTAGACAGTTGTCAGCTTCTTCTTCTTCTTTTTCTAATTCTTCCGTTTTTCTTTTTAACCGTCTGTATTCTGCGTAGAAGGCAGCTTCTGTCCGGGGCCCACTGCTGTGAAATACAAACTCCTTGGATAGGTTTGTCAGACCCCTCCCCGGGCTCAGCTGTGTGTGTCACAGAGATAACCCTGACCCCGTGGAGAGCTGGCACACACTTTCCATTTGTTGAGGATCGAGTGTGGAGGTTGGAGCTTCTCAGACATCACGTTTTCCATTCCCAGATTTTGACAAAGCTGTTTTCTCTTTGCTGTAAACAGAAACAGTGTGCGGAGTGACTCACCGGCAGAACAAATAACACCAAATGTAACAATCATAAACGAATGGGGAAATTCAGTACGTGTGAGTGTGCCAGTGGAAGCCTTATCTTCAGAGTTTCCATTAAAAACAGACACATGTCATGCATACATGCTGCTGTGTTGGGAATCTGTCGATCTGCTGCTAGCTTGCAGACATTTTCATGTGAAACTGCACAGCTCAGTTTCGATTCTTCTTTTGAAAGAATGAACGGAATCACTGCGTGCACTACTCTAAACTGCAGCTTGACTCTGGGCCACAGCTACACACTTAGAGGAGAAACATTACAAACGTGTCCTTTCCACACAACGGCAGGTGTGCTGCTGCCAACCCCTTAAACACACACACAATTGTGAGAAGTTTCTAGTTTCGTTTCCAGTTGCAGTGGCGGAGAAAGAAGAGGAGCTGTGGGGGCGACGAAGGGAGAGAGACACAGAGGAAGTGAAAATGAAATTCAGCTCAAAGATCGTCTATGTCCTAAGAATAAACGATTTGGGGGGAGGGGGAGTCATTTCCGTCGTGTTTCACCTGCTTGCACATTTAAACACGTATTTGCTACAGTTAGCCAGGACATGTATTCAGGTACTAGTCACTGAGCTATGTATATGTAGCCTAGTCGTGCAGTGATTTAATGTTGGTGTTTTGCAGTGGCGTGGCAAGGTGAATGGTAAAAAAGATAATTAAAAACCCCAAAACACAACGGAGTGAGCCATCTTCGCTTTGGCGTGTGCGAGCGCACGCGAGACTTCACGACGCTCGAGACCGACCCAAAGCGAGAGCACGAGAGCAGGAGGGGGATTTCCAGCTCTGGCCCCCACTTCCCGAAGCGGCCGTTGTTTTGCTTTCGGTCTGAATGCAGAAACAGAAATAAACGACGACCACACTTTCCCTTTTCCACTTAAAACCTCGAACACGTTAATCTGTCCGGCTTTGGCTGCTCTTCTTATTCCGACAGCGGGACTGTGGAGCCCGAGGCCGTCCAAATCTAACAGGTAACATCTTATTTCCGCATATTAACGTCGCTGCCTTGCGCTCCCCTGGCCACACTGACTTCCTACAGGGCGACATGACGGATCCCTAGCTCAAGTGAAAGTAGTTCTGCAGTTTGTCTCCGCGTTTCATGACTCGGTATGGGATTTATTTTCACTTTTGACTTCGTTGTTTTGGGTCAGCTCGGTGGCAGGCGGTAGACACACAGGGCGCGATAAACTTCTGACTTGACCCCTGCTGCTAAAGCAGACTCGACTCCAGAACAAACACGTTACTAACGTTGGAAAGTCAGCGCTGATGTGGCTGTTTACCTGGAATTGTTAATATTTGCTAGCATCCTCCCGCTCTTTGAAGTGTACAGTGTTTATCTGTTTGTAACTGTGTGTATTTACCGTGTTATAATGTGAGTAGCAGCGGGACTGAGCCGTGAACAGTATTCAGGTCTTAGTGCGTGTTATTTACACTGAAAACACTACAAGTGTTATATTGTCTGCACTCCGTGACAGGTAACTTACCATGTTTAGCAGTATAAAAATAAATGTGCTATACACTGAAGAAATAATAATAGTAATACTATTAATAATTTAAAAAGTAGTATTGATGTTATAATATTGAATGTTATATTTTTAAATGTACAGTTGGACTATATTTGTGTAGACACCGTTATGTACACAGTGTAAATACATATTTCAACTCTTCTTGATCCAATTTTTCCGCATTATCAGCAGCAAATGTTCCTCATTGTGCAATTAGTAAAAAACAGAAGAAAGCACACATAGTGCCACGCACTGTGATGACATGTTGGTCAGAAATCAGTATAGTTTGCGTCAACGGTTTAACCGCATTCATTTAACCCTAAAGTCCCGCTGTGATGATTCCCCCTTCCACCTATTAAACATCTGCTTATTGAAATGTATTCACACATGTGCTGTTCTCTCAGAGGACTTAGATGCAGTCTGTCTCTCTGAAAAACGGAGCGGAAACATGACATAGTGCTGAGTTAAGTGAATTTGGCGAATGCGTTAAAATAGATCTGGGTCTTTTTTTCCCTTCAATTGTCTTTCTGTTAGAAAATGTCTTCTGTCAGCGTCACATACTCTGAAATAAAACTGTAAGTTTTTACAAGTATATCTGTAGTTAAACTGCATGTCTGTGAATGATGAAAATATTAATAAAATATTAATATCCACAGACGTAATTTAAGAACAAACAAATGCTCGTATTTGTGAATGTGAGCGTGCTGCTTTTAACGTGTGAAGTAAGCTGCGGTCAGAACTTGGGTGATAAATCAGGATGAAGAGATACCTGGGTCGTTTTTACTATATATGAACTAATGAGCTGTCTTATCTGTGAATAAATAAATAAATTTCTTGTCCTGAGTCGCTAGTGTGCCTGTAAGTAACCTGTGTGAATGATTTCTAACTGATGCTGTGTGTCATGTAGTCTGCTGGGAACACCTGAGACGGTTGTCTGTCTTTCCAAGACCAGCAAAGTCTGCTTTTGAAGCGCACAGCACAGTTTGTTTGCACAGTGATCGGTGCAGCGCCCCCTGTTGCATCTGAGTTAAACAGCAATGGCACATTTTATCATATGTAAACTTAATGTGCTTCATGTATAAGATAAAAACATGTAGGATTACAGTGCTTTAAAGTAAACAAGTGTAAGCCTGTGCAAACAAAAAAGGTTTTGAGTCTGTTTTTGAATGCTGCATGCACAGGTGTAACTGATCTCAGGTCAGCAGTAACTGAAGCACCCGCAGCATACTTGGATCTGCTTGTAGGAGCGTTTGCCCTGCACCTGATGGCAGCTTGACTGGGTTGTTAACAGTGAGCAAGTCAAAGATGCTTCAGGTGTGCAAACCACTGAGAGCTTAGTGCGCTGATAGGACTTTAAAGGTGAAATATCAGTTTGTGTTTGCTGAAGTCATTTGCGTTGAGATTTGGTGACACAAAGCTGTCTCTTATTGATATTTGCGTGGGTTGTTTAGTTTTCATTTTTGGGCACCAGGGGCTGTGTTGAATTGGGACGTGGGCCCTG
The DNA here is from genome assembly GCF_963969265.1 of Rhamphochromis sp. 'chilingali'. Classification (NCBI taxonomy): domain Eukaryota; kingdom Metazoa; phylum Chordata; class Actinopteri; order Cichliformes; family Cichlidae; genus Rhamphochromis; species Rhamphochromis sp. 'chilingali'. The sequence continues at coordinate 20,015,441 of NC_137940.1, read as the reverse complement.
TGTTTTGCCCATGTGTGCCATTTGTGCTGCACTCCTTGTATCTTTTTCAGCTTGTGTTTTCTGTAGTGATATTGTGAGCTTTCACTGAGCAGACTCTGAAAGACAGAGACAGCTGAAAGGCTCAGCCTAGTGGGATATTTTGGATTTGATGCTGTGCTGTTTCACCTTGTTTAACCTGTTGGGGAAGCACTGCGCTGGCAGGGAGTGTCTGCCTGACTGGACTTTGATCAGGTTTGTGTGCAGAGATCATCACTCTGCCCTTAAATCAAATGTAGCGACATGGGTGGGCTAAAGTTTTCTGGGACGGTTATGAGCTCTGTGTTCATTTTTTCCTCTTGGTCCATTGTTGTTTCATTTCAGGTGTCGTTCTCTGGAACAGTGTGAGGCTGAGTGTAGAGCTACAAACATGAGCTGACATTTTTATTTATGAATCGTGTTTTATGGCTGCTGTTCTTTGCGAACACATTAAAGAGCCTGGCCAAGAGTTTTATCTTTACAAGCACACACAGATCTGATTCAACTGTGTTCCACACCTCACTCTGAAATGATGACTATGAATGGGGAAAAAACATCAGTGGGGGGCTGCTATGCTAATTTCCAGCTCTACTTGAGTAGCTCTGGGTGATTCATGGTTCAGAATCGTTCTTGTTTGTCGTTGGCTCGGTGCAGCCGCTCCGTTCATCCTGTGTGAAACAAGATTTTTTAAGTGTTCTTGCACAGTGAGCATCACGGCAGATCACGTATTACAGCATTTCTGTTATTTTTTTTAAAGTTGCTACACTATGCTATGTGTAAAAAAACATCTTTGAATCCCAGTATCAATACCAGTGCTCACACATTCATAATAACGTTTCTGTGTGTGTGACTTCACAGACCGCAATGCCAGTAGAACGAATGAGGATGAGACCCTGGTTACAGGAACAAATCGAATCCTGTCAGATTCCAGGGCTGAAATGGCTTAACAAAGTGAGTGTTGTCTCACACACACACACACACACACACACACACACACACACACACACACACACACACACACACACACACACACACACACACACACACACACACACACTCTGAAATTCAAGATGATGTAAACAATGTAAATTGTTTGTAGGAGAAGAGGATCTTCCAGATTCCTTGGATGCACGCTGCCCGTCATGGCTGGGACCTGGAGAAAGATGCTCCGCTCTTCATGAGATGGGCCATACACACGGGTATTGCACAGATTTAACTGCAGCCTCTGCTGCTGCTTCTCCTTTTTAGCGGTTCTGATTTTCATGCCTGCTACACACTGAAACACTTCTGTGACTAAGTTCAGAGAGTTTTGATTTATAAAATGCCTCATTTCGATATCACTGGGAGTAGTGTTCCTCTTCGTTGCTAACCCCAGTCAGTAACATTCAAAAAGGATCCAAGTTGAGCTTCACTTAAACGGAGAACAGTAACATCAGGAAATTCTTGTTTGTTTACCGTCCCTAAAATAATGAGATCCTTTTGCATTTGTTTGACTCCATATTTTTCACCTGATGTAAACACCACGTGTGCTGGCTCTGTGCTGAACAGCTTGAGTACCTGCTCTCAGGTAACTTTGTTAGGAAGCACACAATGTCTGTGTAAGGGTAATCCCCACTGCTTTGCTACAGCAGTAAATGAGAAAACATAATCTGTGTAATCTTTGCTAGAAGGACGTTTGAAGACTGTCAGATGATGTCTCCCAATCGCTTTTTACATTTCAGTTTGGTTGGTATGTGAGAACATATGATGTAAAATGTCCAACTTTTGCTCCTTGGTGGTAAAGAACCCCTCTAAAAATTCCCAGATCCAGATCAAACGTTAATCACTGCTAAGCTGCGTAAACCCTCACCTCGGAGTAATCCTGCTAACAAACAAAGCAAACCAGTCACATGACCTCATTGGTGGATAATATTAGGGAAATTGTTACATTGTTTAAATATTTCAGGTTAATTTTTCCACTGAGAGAAATGCTACTTTATTACAGATCGAGCTAAAAGCAGCTGCAGTCTTGTTGGTGGTGCCTGTACTTGATTGCAATAGTTAGTTTGACCAATAAATGGTCTAATTGTATCATATTAAATGAGTTTATGTAATAAGACAAAGAAATATATTTTCCTTGTTTTTTCACTATGATCTGACTTGAAGTGAACATGTCACATAATACCAGCTGCTGTAAAATTAAACAGCAAAAACTAACCAAGTAGAGTCTTTGTAGCTAATATTATAGAGTCAACAAGAGTCAGTATGCATACTGGTAACACTGGTTAGCTGAGAAATGATCGCCTCCATAGTGATGAAGCTGTTCTCTGAAATCCACCACAAAAAGACAAATTAGTGATTTTTTTCCTTCTTGTGTCTGAATCAGGTAAATACCAGCCAGGTGTAGACCGTCCTGATCCAAAGACATGGAAGGCTAATTTTCGCTGTGCCATGAACAGCCTGCCAGACATCGAGGAGGTAAAGGACAAAAGCATCAAAAAGGGAACCAATGCCTTCAGAGTTTATAAGATGCTCTCCTCCTCAGAGAGAAATGCCAAGAAAGGTGAGTGCTGCTGCTGTCGTCATAAATTCTTTCAGTTTTATCATTCTGCCTCGAAACTCAATTGTTTCCTCATTTTTGTTGTTTGAGGTTACTGGAAACTCAGTTGAATGTTTTTTTTTCTTTTTTTTTCTAGGAAAGAAGAAGGCAGACAAGGAGAGAAAGTCCAAAGGAAATAAAGAGGTAGATAAACGTACGGGATGGAGATCACATCAATGCTACAGTAGGATGTAGAGGAATGAAACAGCAAAGATAGAGATCCTGGAGCAGTGCTGGCGACCAGCAGCATGTTAGAACAATCATGTTTCTTCAGGATTCACTTAGTTATTTCAAACTTTAACCTGCAGCTGATAAGCAGCTTTTCCTCCTGGCTGGTTTGGTAACACGTTTGGTATGACAGAAATGGTTTACTAAGAAGTGTTGTGAGCGCTTTTTCCTGCCAAGGCAAAGAAAACACTTCTGGAAATGACACGCAGCCTTTGAGCTGGCGACCTGCCATTTTATCTTACTTTGAACAATCAACTGTTGCTCAGTTCCACACATGACAGAGAAATTTACCAGGAAAAAAAGGTGTGGTACCACACACTCACCGGAATTCTGTTCTGCCTGTCAGAAGTCCGACCGGTAACTGCTGCTTGTATCGCACTGATGAATAGGTGGATCTTGAAGCTTTACTTGGAGAAAAACATTTTTAAGAAAATCTGTTCAGGCATTTTTATTCTCACTTTCTGAAAGAACGAGCTTAGAAATAGGAGTCAAAAAAATCAGATATAGCAGGACATCACAGGGTCAAGCTGTTTGCTTTGGAACAGGAAATTTGAATAAGAAAAAAAAGGAAGCCGTGCACTTGTTTAATGTGGTGGGGTTGGTTAGCTCAGTATATTTTGGCAAAATGTGTTTTTATAGCAGAATTGATGCAGATATCAGGCTGTGTCTGAGTATGCTCTCTGTCAGGGCAGCTCGTTTCTAACAAAGCTGTTTATAAATCCCTTCATTTTTTAAAGTACACATATCATCTCTTTGCTGGCTCAAGGCAGTTAGAGTTTATTAAAGTTATTATATTCCTGGTACAACCTTTGGGATTTCTGATGTGTATGAATAGATGTGATGTAGATATCTCCTTTATAGACTCAAACTCTGCAGACAGTGTTTAAAACACTCAACTGTACTCAGCATTGTGTTGATGGTCCTTTTTCCCACCACAAATGACAATGAAGCCAACATATGCATGACAGAGCAGCCAGTACCACATACTCAGTGTGATGCAAGTTTGTATTTTGGATCAAGTTAGCTGATCAGATAAGCTTTTCCATTCAATGTATTTTTGCCAATGGCAGTGCTGGGAAACCTGCAACATGATGACATGATATGATTTTCTTGACTAGTTTCAGTAGATACAACTGGCTTTCTTCTGACTAACATTAGTATAACCACTGATGTGGACAAATTGTTTACTAACTGTTGTGTGGAGCTTGTCTGTTTAACTGTGACTCCATTTCTAATCTCACTGTTAATGCTGGGAGCAGAGGCAAGGCACTCTGGGACTGTAGCGGAAAACCCATCCAGCATCTTTCAAACAGCAGTCAGTGTGAGATAGCTGAAAGTCAGGGAAAGGCTTATTTTCTGTTTAGACACGAGCAAAAAACCATTTAATGCTTAAAAATGTGCCCACTGTAGCATTAACTTTATATATAGTTTTTTTTAATCAGTTGTATGTCTTTGCTTATTGTTTTTTCTTCTTTCTCTGCTGTATGGTCAGGTGTTTGGCGTGTTGTCTTACCGCTTATTTTGATTACTGACGTCAGCTCTTTGTTATGGAAATAAAGTGTCTTTAGACTTTGATCGTTCATCATTTAAAAATCGTTTTTCCTTCTTGAAACCAGAAGGTCAGCTCTCCATCTCCAGACAACAGTCTTCTTGAAGCTGATGCTGGACCTGTTGACTACACCAAACATGAAACAATCAAGATGGAGTCAGTGGAGCTGACAGTGACAGACAGTGTGTCAGGTATCACACCACCGTCTCTCTTTTTTTCCATTACCTTTATCCCATTTGTGTGTATGTGCTACCTGTTTGCTTTTGACCTGTGCTTACAATGACTAAGCAGATGAGTCAGGTTTGTAACACAGTGGCAGGCCTGAGGGTGTTGCATCAGAAGGAGAAATACAAGAAGCGTGAACACGCACATTATGCAATGACGAAACCCTCCCTTTCTCCACTCAGTATCATTTAACTTTTTAAAGTTTGATTGTCGTCACACCAACTACAACTTTTCACTAAGACAAGTGCTTGGAGAGGAGACATTGGTGTACTTTACTCACATATAAGGTCGTTACAGATACAAAGGATTATGAACCCACTCATCCTGACTCTTCTCTGTCCATCCTCAGTGATCCACAGTCAAGCTGAAGACCATGTGATCACCAGTGAGCAGCTGCCGTTTGTCTGTCAAACAATCGAGGTGACCACTGAGAATGAGGAGCAGACTGTTAGCTCCTCCCACCCGTACCCGCTGCAGATCTCTCCTGTGTCTATGTGCGGCGGTAAGACAACACAACTGCACCTCGCCACATTTTGTTACAAGGAGAAACATAAATACGTTAGTTAGGGTGGAGCAGGCTCGTAGGAGTGTCCGCTGTGTAGTTATTCAAAGGAGCTTTGACCACATAGTAACCTTTTTTAGAGCAGCGCTACGAATGCAGACACAGAGCACGCTCTGTAGAGTGAAGAGCGGTGGCATTATCTTGGTGTCAAGATCAGATCAGTTGTTTTTTCTCTCTCTTTAAATGACACTTGCTCTGTGCCTCCATCAACTTGTGAAATATCGAAACTGTGACCTGGTGACCTGATGACCTGCTGATACCAGTCAGAGCACTGTCTTAGGTTTCAACATCCACCAGCATCTTTCCTACGCCCTACCTGTAGAGAACTAACAAGGCAAAGCTGCTCATCCAGCTGTAGAGAGGAGGAAAACCTGCTCCTGTTAAACAGATCTCTAACTGTGATTATTATGTGTGGGGCTGTGAGGTTATTGTACTTGAGCCTCACTGATTTGCCATTACTCATTTCATCAGCACCCTCTTTTCTGTGTATGTGTAGCTATCGTTTTTTCTTCCCCCAGTCAGTCGTTCAGGCAGAGCTGCCTCTTTCAGTTTGTAGTGGACTATCAGAGTCTTCATCTTCCTTTTTCTGCTTCTTATTTCTTTCTCGTGTTTCTTAAATTGCACCATTACTTTATGAGTCAGGGTGCAAATGGACGTCATTCATGTATCCCTTGTTTTCTTGAGAACAGTACTGGCGGATGCTGGCGTAGTCAGTTTGGTTTTCTGCTGTAAATCATGGTTTTAACTGAACGTAATTTTTCTGCATGTTTTTCCCTTTGATGTGTGTGACGTAAGAGGGAGTAATAGTTGTGTGCATGTCTCTTTTTGAACAGGCAGCGACACAGAAAGTGATACAGAAAACATCAAAGAGGTTAGTATCTGATTATACGTACAGGGGAGAGAGTAATAACTGAATCATTAACCGGTCTGATTTTCAGATAAACAGGTTTTTACCTGTTTCAACCGTACGGCTTGAACAAGGTGTGTGATTGTGTGTGTGCACGTGTGGCTACTTCTCTGAGCACCGCTTTGAGTTTAAAGCTCCAGGTGAAGTTTGCCTACCAGACCACAAGAGTCCTGTTATGTGTGTGTGTGTGTGTGTGTGTGTGTGTGTGTGTGTGCGCGTAATGTTCCTGTAATGTTAAGTGAGAGTGAGAAAAGGGAGGGTCTTGTCAGGAACTACTGCTTTCAAATATTAACAGTTTGATATGAAGCTGTCTTTTGTAGTCTAATCTACACACACACACACACACACACACACACACACACACACACACACACACACACACACACACACACACACACACACACACACACACACACACAAACAAATACCTACACATGTGTTTTGGCTCACAATAATATGGAACCTTTTTATATAAAGTCAGACAGTTAAAGAATAAAACAGAACAAAAACAAATAAAGAAAAAATAACAGTAAAAGATTAATAACTAAACCAAACCAGCAGATTTCTGTCACAAGACTTAAGGTTTATTTTCTAATCACACGAAACAAATTTATGCTCCTTTGAGAACCAAACACATTATTTATAACAGGCTTCGTAAAATCACCTGTTTGCAGGCCTGTACGTGACAGCCACACAGTCCATATGTCTTACTTGTCATGTGCATGCGTAATCATACGCACACACTTCCAGACAGGTCACATTTTCAATGGTTTCATGTTTAACCTTTGTAGCAATAAATACAGCAGGAAGCGTTGGTATTAGCAATGTCACCTCACAACAATGAGGCTCGTGGTTCAAATCCCAACTCGAGCCTTTCTGTGGGTTTGCAGCAGGTATTCCGGCTTGTTCCCACAGCCCAAAAACATGCATGTCAGGTTAAGTGCTAATTGTAATTTATGTGAGGCACAGCAAGTGCATACAATAGAGTGCTGTTTGATAAATGGTACTCTACTTCAGCCCTTCTTACTAGGTCTAAGTGCTTTCTATCAAACATTCACACTCGCATCAAATAGCAACTTGGGGTTCAGTATCTTGCCCAAGAATACTCTGACATGCAAGCTGGAGGAGCCAGGGATCAAACCACCAACCTTCCAGCTGTTAGATGACCTGCTCTGTCTCCTCAGCTACAGCAGCCCCGATATTATATGAATGTGTGACATGTAAAGCAGGCTAAGGAGCTTGGAAAGAAAAGCCTCTGGACTTCTTTAAATTGGTCAAATGGTGGAAGAGTCCCAGATTTAAGGCCTGTGGGAGTGTCCCACCAAGAGGAACATGGACCCCCTATTGATCCTCCACCTAATCACACGAACCAAGGTGTGAAAACGGGTGGAGGTCACAATGGGCCATGGTTTCAGGTGAACCTGCTGTGAAACCTAGCTCCACCCTGTCATGTGATTTCCTTTTTGGCTTGTGTGATTAGGTAGAAGATCATTAGGGGGTCCATGTCCCTCTAGGGAGGCCACTCCCACAGGGCTTAAATCTGGGACTCTCCACAATTTGACGTTCCAACTGAAGAAGCTTCTGGGATTAGAGGTGAAACGTGTTCAAGCAACTTACAGAAGTCCAGATGCTTTTCTTTGCAAGCTCCTTAGACTACGATGACCTGGGTGACTGAGAACCTTCACAGACAAACTTGTAATATAGAGCGTTGTAGGTGTTTGCCTTTTACATTATTTCTTAAATCTCCAAAAAATTATCATCATATTTCTACATCACCTTCTTCTTTTGTCTTCCAGGGTATCGGTGCTGCCTGGAGGCGGGACTACAGCACATCAGTTCTCAGGATTCCCCCGTGTTCTCTTCCTGGCATGGCGACGTTTGTCAGTACAACCAAGCCCAACTTCAAGGTGACGAGCACACGAGACCCTTCCCCGCTCATCAGCTACCACACCGATGGCTGGACGCCGACCTACAACCAGAACTCTCTCGTGTCCACGCCAGGCACTCACACACATGAAGTGCGCGCGAGTGTCATTATGAAAACCTCTGACATCACTTCCTCTTGACCTAACACGTGGGAGTAGCATCACTGCATCCAGTCCATATGAAAGACAGAAAATGTTTGTTTTCTCCGTCAGAGCCATGTGGGGCCTAAAAAGGGACAAACCTCCAAAAATTAGATTTTTCCTAATATCTGTCTGGGCCAACATTTTCTCTGTTTTCTTTCCTTTCATTTGAGGAAATCATTGACTTGTGCACAAAGTGATGAGCACTTAAGGTCACTTTCTACTTCCTGCACGTCTTCCTGATGTAAAAATTAACTTCAATGTGTGGAGGACTTGCAGACCTATGTGCAGTATCAAATTTAGGAGCAAGTGCACCGTAGCATACCACTGCAAAACACCATGTGCTCAGCCATGGACACTGTGTGTCGCTGGTTGATGGTTTTCCCCGCTGCTTCGTGGTAACACTTGAGTAAACGCCAGTGAAGGAATTTCACTACTTTTACCTTTGAAAGCAAAATTAGCTTTTACTTCTCAGAAGTTCTTCAAGATTTTATTGTGTATATGAATAGGTTTGTTCTTTGTTTAAAGTCCGTTAACTCCAAGAGAGTGGAGCTGGTGTTTGAGGGCAGGATGCCTGCCAAGCACGAAGCAAAAAGCAAAAATGGTAAATAAATAAATAAAAATTTAAAAAGCTAAAATATGTAGCCAAATGGGCGCCATGCCCAAGTAAAGTCTTTATGTTTGCATCATCTTATTCATCCGCTGTGTTGTGATTTTAAGATGTGCACAGTTTCCAGTCAACAGTCATTATCATGTCCTTATCTTACACAGTGTGAGCTCAAGTGTTGCCGTGAAAGGCTCTGCTGGGGACACATGGTTAGACCACTTGTGTTCATAAGCAGTGACTCAAAAATTCTTCTGTTTTGGCGAAGCAGGCGTCAATCACAGGCCTGTTTTTATCTGTGTAGAGGACGACAATCATCGTGAGGCCCTGCAGGCGTGTGTCTGTCTGTCTGTCTGTCGACCTCAGGACAAAGTACTCACCAACACACACACACACACACACACACACACACACACACACACACACACACACACACACACACACACACACACACACACACACACACACACACACCTCTCCCTACTGGTATTAATAATGTAAATAGCTGATTCTTGTGTATGCCTGCACGCTGCTTCAGCACCTTACAGACAGCACTGTTGTGTACATGTGTGTTGGGGTGTGTGACTGTGTGAGAGAGAGTGGGGTGTAGGGGTGGGATAGCTGTTATTGATTGCGTGTGCCTTTTGATAGCGTAGCTGGATTCAAACTATGTGTGCTTTAGCCTGCTGCTGACACATGCAGGGAGGCAGGTAGCACTGCCACAGGAAGCATGGAGGGATGAGGAAGTGGTCGGCACTGCAAAGGTTTAAATTCCTTGTGTTGGAGGAGTTTCTTAAAGCAGACCTGTTAAGTACAAATCATAGGAAGATTGCCCTGACGTGGTCATCTTAGAGCGACCAACCACCCATCGATCCCAGCTTTTGTTTTTATGCAGCCGATCAGAAGAAAGAGCATAAACTGAGGGGCTGCACCAAGAGAAAAGATTATTTTAATCTATGAATTAAACTATGAATCATGCCAAGTTACTCATAGAGTACAAGGATAAAAAGATGGAGCTGAACACGAGCCTATTAAGCTGAGTGAATGACCTCCTCAGCATTCCAGTGCTCAGCTCCGTCCTGTTTTCCTGTGATGCCCAACACTAGCCTGACTGCGTTAACAGTAGTCTGCACATCGTACTCCCCACAACCTGTAACACAATGACTCCGAGCTGCTGGAATGCAAAAAGTCGACAGAAGGATGAACTGCAATCCCAGCTGTTTATATCAAGTCCCGTGGAGAATCACCAGCCCCTGACTCGCAGGCTGCGGGGAGTATGTTTTCAGTGTGCAAGATGTGTTGGCAGCTAGCAGGCTAAAGCACAGCTCAGCAGAGCTCAAGTAGGAAAACAGTAGGGAAAGTAGGTGACTTGTTATGCTTTTTATTTTCTAAACCAAACTCCTGGAGAATTTTAACACTGGACGCACATTAACGATCGTGGTGAATTTATTTATGGTTCTCGCTGAATCACAGAGCTCTGGGCTTCCTCGATAGCAAATCTTTGATGTGCCTTTATTGCCAGAGCGCCACAAACTCACAGTGACAGTCTTCAGTTCAAGGGTGACATTTAAAGCCTTTTATTACTACTTATCACTCTCTTTTTTTCCTACAGCCATAACAAACATGTTTTTTTATTTTGAACCTTGTGGGTTTTTAAAATTGTAATTTTCAGCCATTTGGTCGCAACCTTCAAAGGCAGAATAAAGATGCATAGCAGTCGCGATGAATTGTTTGAGACATGTGAATGTGCCATATTAACTGGACTGCTGTTTTTATAGTGATCTTTCCATTCTCTAGCTCCAGTTTGTCTTCTGGTCTGACATCACTTCCCTTTTTTGTATTGCCTTAACAAAAACAAAACAACAACCTGACCAGGTTTAAGTACCCAAAGTGCACTTTTCTGTCGTGTTTATTTCTGCTCTCGCAATGTCGTTACAACCAAAAAGTCAGCAATGAGTGTTGATGGCATGGTATCGTGCGTTTTGCTAATCTTTTCGTTTGTTTATTTTTATGCTTTCATGTGATTCAGAGCCACTGATAACTCAAAGCAGGGGTGTGTCTTATTCTTTTGCACTTAGCTTATTACCATAAAGGGCAACCGTGAGTTCAAACAAGAGAAAGAAAGGAAAAAAACCCAGATCATTGTTCTGCTTCTTGCAATGCAGCAAAGAGGCTTTCACCACAACCTGTCACCACTGTTTCTTGTCTGTACATTATGACTTCATGTGAATCACCACGTAAATCTGAATAAAAACTTTTTTTGTATTTATATAGGCTGTTTGGCCTCATTCACGACCTGTAAAAGAAATTTAAACTGCTGAAAGTTTATCACAGAGCTCAGAGTCCAGTTTTTACAGCTTCCCAGACACAGGCCCTGTAAATATGTATTGCTGTTAAGATAAGAGCGTCCAGTAAAAACAAAGTTCTCTGAAAGTGAGGACTTTCCTCAGTAACCAAAAAAAGGCAGAGCCAAAGTTGGCTCCGAGCTCAGCTTCTGAGATAAGAATTAAAGCTTTGCTGCTGACTTGTGCAAGTAGGGACATGCAATGACTGCATCCGAGTAACAGGCAGAGTGTGTTCTGAGTGGAAAATACTCTGTGTGTTGCGGTTTAGGCTTTTTTGTCAGAGCAGCAGATGTTTGCTTTGTTTTACACACACAGCTCATTCAGTTGAGCCAGAGCACTAACTGCCCTTTCAGTTTCAGTTGCAGTTCTCAGTTCTCATTTTACTTCCTGTTTGTTTCCGAGACCTCGCTTCATGGCCGGCCAGTCACCCTGACAACTGCTAACCGCATTCCTTTATAGTAAACAGGCCTTTAGTGTTGTGTGTCCACAGGCCTTATTTCACCAGCTGCTCTGTGTCTGCACAGCTCTGCTGCTCTTGCGTTTCTTCAGAAGAGGCAACAGAAGGAATTCACTTCAGCTGTGCAGTAGCTCATTCTTTGCTCTCAGCAAAACCAGATTAGATTCCCTGTAATGAAGAGAAGCAAAATATTAACCAAAAGCAAATAACTAAAATCAAAAGTCATAAAAACTGTGTATGTGTTCACATAACATGTAAATGTTTGTGCTGCGTCATCATAGGAAGGAAAACACACCACTATGATTACGCACGGATGCCACCTGCTGTTCAAAGGCAGAACAGCAGCTGTATTTCTCTTACACAAAGGCTTTCAGTAAAAACCTCCACAGTACTGTGCAAAAATCTTGAGCCTACCTCAACATTTGTAAAGTTTTTCTGAAAAGTGACATTTAAACAGGCTCCTTTATCTGCTGAAATATTTTCACGTGAACTGGATAAAACCAGGCTCAAAATTCTCTCCTTTATTTCCTTTAGTTTCTTTATTGGGACATTTAGATCAAAGGTTCTAATGATGGGCTTTTTTTTTTTTTTTTTTAAAATCAGCCACAGATTTACATAAATATTGTGAACAGTCTGAAAAGTCAGTTTTCTGCCATCCTGTAGATAACATAAACACACCCCTCAGCAAAACCCTCCACAATATAGACAGCAAACAAACTGGGGCCTTTATTCACACAGGTCTCTCAGAGAGCTCATGGAACAGCCTAGAAATATTAGCATGAAGTTTTAGGAAAACTCTCCCAGCAGCTCAAAGCAAGAAAAACTATAATTGTTAACTCAGTGCAGAGGTGTAGTGGACTCTGCTGTTAGGGCGATCGTGGCTCAAGAGTTGGGTGTTCATCTTGTAATCGGAAGGTTGCCGGTTCAAGCCCCGGCTCGGACAGTCTTGGTCGTTGTGTCCTTGGGCAAGACACTTAACCTACCGCCTACTGGTAATGGCCAGAGGGCGCCGATGGCGCAATATGGCAGCCTCGCTTCTGTCAGTCTGCCCCAGGCAGCTGTGGCTACAACTGTAGCTGCCTCCACCAGTGTGTGAGAGTGAATGAATAGTGGAATTGTAAAGCGCTTTGAGGGCCCCGAAAAGCGCTATATAAATGCAATCCATTATTATTATTATTTGACACATTCTTTAAAAATGTGAGTGGTTGGTGTTCAAGTTCAATTCAATTTTATTTATATAGCGTCAAATTACAAGAAAAGTCGCCTCAAGGCGCTTTATAGATACATAGAAAAACCCAACAATCATGACCCCCTATGAGCAAGCACTTTGGTGACAGTGGGAAGGAAAAACTCCCTTTTAACAGGAAGAAACCTCCAGCAGAACCAGGCTCAGGGAGGGGCGGCCATCTGCTGTGATTGGTTGGGGTGAGAGAAGGAAGACAGGATAAAAGACATGCTGTGGAAGAGAGACAGAGATTAATAACAGATATGATTCAATGCAGAGAGGTCTGTTAACACATAGTGAGTGAGAAAGGTGACTGGAAAGGAAAAACTCAATGCATCATGGGAATCCCCTGGCAGCCTACATCTATTGCAGCATAACTAAGGGAGGATTCAGGGTCACCTGGTCCAGCCCTAACTATGTGCTTTAGCAAAAAGGAAAGTTTGAAGCCTAATCTTGAAAGTAGAGATAGTGTCTGTCTCCCGAATCCAAACTGGAAGCTGGTTCCACAGAAGAGGGGCCTGAAAACTGAAGGCTCTGCCTCCCATTCTACTTTTAAATACTCTAGGAACAACAAGTAAGCCTGCAGTGCGAGAGCGAAGTGCTCTAATAAGGTGATATGGCACTACAAGGTCATTAACAAAAATGGGACCTGATTATTTAAGACCTTGTATGTGAGGAGCAGGATTTTGAATTCAATTCTGGATTTAACAGGAAGCCAATGAAGGGAAGCCAAAACAGGAGAAATATGCTCTCTCTTTCTAGTCCCTGTCAGTACTCTTGCTGCAGCATTTTGGATTAGCTGAAGGCTTTTCAGTGAGTTTTTTGGACATCCTGATAATAATGAATTACAGTAGTCCAGCCTGGAAGTAATAAATGCATGAACTAGTTTTTCAGCGTCACTCTGAGACAGGATATTTCTAATTTTAGAGATGTTGCGCAAATGGAGGAAAGCAGTCTTACATATTTGTTTAATATGTGCGTTGAAGGACATGTCCTGGTCAAAAATTACTCCAAGGTTCCTCACAGCGTTACTGGAGGCCAAGGTAATGCCATCCAGAGTAAGAATCTGGTTAGATATCATATTTCTAAGATTTTCAGGGCTGAGTACAATAACCTCAGTTTGATCTGAATTAATTTGCAGAAAGTTAGTGGCCATCCAGGTCTTTATGTCTTTAAGACATTCCTGCAGTTTAACTAATTGATGTGTGTTACCTGGCTTCATAGATAGATAAAGCTGGGTGTCATCAGCATAGCAGTGACAATTTATGCTATGTCTTCTAATGATAATAATAGATTGGATTTATATAGCGCTTTTCAAGGCACCCAAAGCGCTTTACAATACCACTATTCATTCACTCTCGCATTCACACACTGGTGGAGGCAAGCTACAGTTGTAGCCACAGCTGCCCTGGGGCAGACTGACAGAAGCGAGGCTGCCATATTGCGCCATCGGCCCCTCTGGCCATCTGAGACAGGATATTTCTAATTTTAGAGAAGTTGCGCAAATGGTAGGCAGTAGGTGAAGTGTCTTGCCCAAGGACACAATGACCAGGACAGAGAGTACGGGGATCGAACCGGCAACCTTCCGGTTACAGATGCGCTTCCCAACCCCCTGAGCCACGGTCGCCCAAGGGAAGTATGTATAATGTAAACAGAATTGGTCCTAGCACTAAACCCTGTGAAATTCCATAATTAACCTCAGTGTGTGAAGAGGACTCTCCATTTACATGCACAAATTGGAGTCTATTGGATAGATATGATACAAACCACTGCAGCACAGTACCTGTAATACCTACAGCGTGCTGTAATCGCTCTAATAGGATATTATGGTCAACAGTATTGAATGCTGCACTAAGGTCTAGCAGGACAAGCACAGAGATGAGTCCACTGTCAGAGGCCATAAGAAGATCATTTGTAACCTTCACTAAAGCTGTTTCTGTGCTGTGATGAGCTCTGAAACCTGACTGAAACTCTTCAAATAAGCCATTCCTCTGCAGATGATCTGTTAGCTGTTTGACAACTGCTCTTTCAAGGATTTTTGATATGAAAGGAAGGTTGGAGATTGGCCTATAATTAGCTAAGACAGAATCTATAGAAGCAGACTAAAGGATGGAAAAGCTGCAGATACACATGTGCATACTGCAGTTTTGTAGTGGTTAGCACGGCTTCATAATGCACATAACTGTGTATCCTAATGATACTTGATGTGAACCACCCATAGTGTTGATGTGATTTGGCGCCATATCAATAAAACTGAACTGAATTATGTTTGATTTATGTTTCATGTATATAGCACCAAATCACAACAACAGTCGCCTCAAGATGCTTTATTATTGGAAGATGCTTTATTATTGGAAGGCAAAGACACTCCAATAATAAAGAAAAACTCCAACAATCATATGACCCCCTATGAGAAAGCACTTTGGCGACAGTGGGAAGGAAAAACTCCCTTTTAACAGGAAGAAACCTCCGGCAGAACCAGGCACAGGGAGGGGCGGGGCCATCTGCTGCGACTGGTTGGGGTTGTTGTGCTGTTTATACAATTTTATAGACTTTGTCTCAGTCCATTTGAACAGGCTCTGGCTTAGAGAAGGCCACAACAGCTGTTTGGACCTTTTTGTCCTTCTTTTACACTTAAAGTGAACCAGTTTACCATCTGCAACATCAAAAACACGCTCTTAGCATTAATTAGCATACGTTAAATATAGATTGTGTTGATGCATGCTCAGCTATCCAGGTAGGTAAATCCCAAAAAGGTTGATACTATTCATCTGGACGTAGCGTTTTCAGTGGGAGTGACAAAACATTTCTCCCACTGAAAACGCTACGTCCAGATGAACAGAATCAACCTTTTGGGGTTAAATGTAGATTGTTTTGCACTGAGACATTCTGTGTTACAACTTTGCTTTGCATTGGATCAAAATATTTTAAAATTTATTCAATAAAACTTTAAATTACATTTTTTTTGTCTCTTTCTTGTTTTTTAAATGCGTCTGAAGATCATACTTTTAAAGAAGTAAAATCTTGTCTCTTCCACACTGTCTTCATTCAGAAAGTGCTTTACAAACAAACAAAAAGACAAACAGTATGTCTAACAGGTGCATTTTCCAGCATACTTGGTTTCTTAACCCTTTATTTACCATGGGCCTGCTGGCGAGCCCATTTTACAAGCACTCTTTAAATGACCAATACTTCGTCATCATTTATGCTAGGGAGAAAATGTTAACGGTTTTGAAAAGAAGAGAAGCAGAGCTGTACGGGGATGTGTGGTGCTTTATGATAGCACAAATCATTCATAAGTTACTCTTTTCTGAACACAGAAGGGAAAACTCTGCCTACCATAACTCATCAAACATTTGGGCTAGGAAGAAATTTCTACAGAAAGCTGAGAAGACAAGCCTTTACCTTTATGGTGCAGCACTGGAATGCACAAGCAACGACGGTCTAATCACAGGTAGGTATTGATGACACACGAAGCAGAGAGAGAGAGACGGGAGTGGAGAAGTGGCAGCATCAGAATTTTGAAATATTTTTTAGTGAACTATTGAGAGAATATGTCAAGAAAAAGTGAAAGGCAGAGAAAAACTTCCAGAAGGTTCACATAGGAGAAAAATGACCTGTATGCTGTCCTCGCCCTGAGTCTCTTAGTTTCACCAGCTAGACAGCGAGATAACGATGCTCCAATAACCAGACTTATTTTCCTTTTTGCGCTGATTTATTGAAGAATGGCCTCTGACCATTGCCTTCTCTTTGACCATCGTAAAACTGAAAGTACAAAATACTGTATTAGCTAACTAACATTGTAAACTAGCTTGTTACCCTCTTACTGCAAGCTAACAAGATAAAACTTTCAAATGTACAAATTATCGTACCATTTTTACACAAAACAAAAGAATAATTATTTTATCGACACTCATACTTACAGACATATCTTGTCCAAGGCAACAACATTTTAAGGTCCGTATCAGCTTAGAACGATAACATTACGGTATCACTTTCCGCCATCTTTTATTTCTTCTTCACGTTCTCATTTTTTTCCTTTCCCAAAGTAACCGAACCCAAAGCAGCCACTAGAGGGAGCTCTAGGGCAGCTTACAACTATAATATCCGATTTAAGTTATAAAAGGCAGAACACTCCCCGCCTGGTACAATATAATTGTGCCACTAGAACAAACTTTTCTAATAAACATTTTGAACAGTTTAGGGCTATTTCAAACACTTATTTATCACTTGATAAAAGCAAAACCATATCAGCGATGGGTCTCAAAAACATTTTTCATTTCCATCTTTCACAGTCTTTACTTCTGCTTTTCGAACCTTATTGTCCTTGCTCTCAAATATTCTTACAACCTTTCCCATGGACCAGTCATTTCTGTGTGCGAGAGCATCTTTCAATAACACAACATCACCAACTTTTATGTTTGTTTTATCATCAGTCCATTTTCTCCTTTGCTGTAGTGTTGAAAGATATTCACTTTTCCACTGTTTCCAAAAAGAGTCTGCCAAACACTGTACTTGCTTCCATTGCTTTGAGTAGAGGTCTGGCGGTCCAAAGCTTCCTGTTGGTGCAGATAATGCATTGACCTTTTGTGTAAGGAGCATTGCTGGAGTGAGAAGGTTTGGTTTGTCTGGATCTGTTGAGACTGGTACAAGTGGTCTTGCATTCATTATTGCCATTACTTCTGCCATGAATGTACTTAACACTTCATGCGTTAGTTGGACATGTACGGCTTTCAACAGAATACCATCTAGGATGCGCCTTGCTACTCCAATAAGTCTCTCCCACGAGCCACCCATGTGTGACGAGTGTGGGGGATTAAACAGCCATGTGCATCCTTTCTCTTGCAGGTATGAGTTTAGTTCTGTGTCCTTGTGATCAATTTGCAACTCATTGCATGCTCCAACAAAATTTGTACCTCTATCAGATCTGAGTATTTGAGCAGGTCCACGGATGCAGAAAAATCTCCTCAGCGCATTGATGAAGCTGGATGTTGACATTGTTTCAATGAGCTCAATGTGCACAGCTCTCGTGGACATGCAGGTGAAAAGCACAGCCCAGCGTTTACTGTCTGCACTCCCTCCTCTGGTGCGACGTGTGGTGACCGTCCAGGGTCCAAAGACATCCAGTCCTACACTAGTGAACGGTGGCGTTGGTGTCAGCCTGTCCACAGGTAAATCTGCCATCTTTTGGGTCTGAAGTTGTCCTCGAAGCTTTCGACAGAGAACACACTTGTAAATAACAGAAGAGACGAGCCGTTTACTGCCAATAATCCAAAATCCAGCACCTCTGAGCGTTCCTTCTGTTAGGTGACGCCCCTGATGCGCTACCTTCTCATGATAGTATCTAATAAGAAGGATGGCTATATGATGAGCATTTGGGATAATGAGTGGGTGTTTCTCATCTTTTGTTAGGTTAGCAGGTGCCAATCGACCTCCTAGTCTGAGGAGCCCATCTTCATCAATAACTGGATTTAACCTTTGAAGACAGCTTTGTTTTGGAAGTGGCAGATTTTCTTTTATGCATCTGTACTCTTCTTTGAACGTTTCACTTTGTACTGTGTGAATGATGAACTTTGCTGCTTTAGACACTTCATCTGTGGTGTTAGTTTCACTGAAACACTTCCAGCCTTTACCTTCTGTGTTTGTTTTCTTGAATGATACTGCCACACGCTTTAGTGATGCAATAGTGTGACACAATCTCATCCAATGAGAGAATCTTTCAAAACGGCATGGCTCTAGCTGTGTTACTGAGGCTTTGGTAACAAAACTTGTTATATCAGGTCTGATCTCTGCATCTGTGTCAGGATCGATCAGTGTGAAACTATCACAGTGAGACTTCTCTATGTCGTGTTGTGTCAAAAAGGAAGGACCACTAAACCAGTTTGTAGAAGCCAATGCAGAAGCTGCAATTGGTCTAGTGGCTGTGTCTGCTGGATTGTCACTAGTGGCTATGTAAAACCACTGTGCTGGATGTGTAGTCTTTCTGATTCTAATCACTCGGTTAGCCACGTAAGTGTAGAACCTCTTTGTGTTGTTGTGTATGTAACCAAGAACAATTTTACTGTCTGTGAAAAATCTGACAGTGTCTGCTTCAATGTCAATC
Organism: Rhamphochromis sp. 'chilingali'; assembly: GCF_963969265.1. Classification (NCBI taxonomy): domain Eukaryota; kingdom Metazoa; phylum Chordata; class Actinopteri; order Cichliformes; family Cichlidae; genus Rhamphochromis; species Rhamphochromis sp. 'chilingali'. The sequence continues at coordinate 19,996,577 of NC_137940.1, read as the reverse complement.
TCATCTCTAATGAGTTCGTACATCTCTACAGCTAACACTGCTGCACATAACTCCAATCTAGGAACAGTGTGGGCGGGTCTTGGGGCTACTTTGGACTTGCCCATGATGAAACCTGTGTGCCACTGACCTTCACCATCAATAGCTCTCAGATATGCCACTGCTCCTATGGCCATGGTGGAGGCATCTGAAAATATGCACAGTTCTTTTTTCACAGCAATGGCCTGGGAGAACGAGAGGTAGCACCTCGGTATCTGAAGCCGCTCAAGATCCTTCAATGAGCTTCTCCATCTGCTCCATTCATCTTCTTTTTCTGCAGGAAGTGATTCATCCCAGTCCTTTTGCTCTGAGGTCAATTCACGGAGAAGAGCTTTTCCCTGCATTGTGATGGGTGACACGAAACCCAGCGGGTCATACAGACTGTTAACAGTGGCCAAGACACCTCTCCTGGTGAACGGCTTTTGTTCAGTGGTGACGTGAAAGGTAAAACAGTCCTTTTTAAGATTCCACAGTACCCCCAAGCTCCTTTGCAGGGGTATGTCGTTCAACTCTAAATCCAAGTCTTTTAGATCCTTGGCTCTCTCGGCAGCAGGAAACGCTTCCACTACTTTGTGGTCATTAGAGGCTATTTTATGTAGCCTTAAGTTTGACTGTGCCAGCATCTTTTGAGCGCTTGTGAGTGTCTCAACAGCTTCTTCCACTGTTGCTGTGGATGCGAGACCATCATCAACGTAAAAATGTCTCATTACAAACTGCTTTGCATCATGTCTGTGCTTTTCTTCTCCCTCGACTGCAGCACGCCTCATACAATAAATAGCCACAGCTGGGGAAGGGCTATTCCCAAAAACATGAACCCTCATTCTATAGTCACAAATACCTTGGTCGGGATCATTATCTTTATACCAAAGGAATCTCAGATAATCCCTATGATCCTCTCTCACTTCAAAACAATAAAACATTTGTTGCACATCAGCTGAAAATGCTACAGGCTCTTTCCTAAAACGCATAAGGACACCCAGCAGTGTGTTATTTAGGTCGGGTCCACTTAATAAGACTTTGTTAAGGGACTGTCCTTCAAATTCTGCACTTGAGTCAAAGACTACTCTCAGCTGATTAGGTTTTTGTGGGTGGTACACACCGAAGGATGGCAAGTACCAGTGTTCTTTGTTTGAGTCCAAAGGTGGAGCGACTTCTGCATGGTCATTGTCCAGCATGTTTTGAATGAATTCGATATATTGTCTTTTCATTTCAGGGTTCCGGTCTAATGTCTTTCTGAGAGATTGGAGGCGCTTGAATGCTTGCTCTCTGTTACTCGGAAGCTCTGGTCTTGGAGAGCGGAATGGCAAAGGCGCCACCCAGCTGTTACATTCATTTTGATACACCTCCTTCTCCATGATGTCAATGAAGTCTTTGTCCTCTACTGACAGTGCTGGTTTGTCATCATCTTTTGTCCTGTCAAAAACAGTTTCTCCCAGTTGATTGGTGTTTGTGTTTCCCCTGTCCTTTTTGGGGTTAGGTGTGGTGTTTAACTGGTCTTTGATTTGAAACGTGTTAGGACATGGGCAGAGGTAAGAAGCACGGCCATTCTGGAGAATATGTGTTTTGAGAACACTCACACTAGGGGGCTTATGCGTCTTCCCCATGCAGGCTTCTCCAACTATAACCCAGCCTAAATCCAAACGCTGTGCATAAGGTGTATTGTGTGGCCCATTGATTCTCTCTCTGACTTTGTGTACCTGTATAATGTCTCTTCCCAAAAGCAACAGAATAGGTACTTGTTCTTCTACAGGAGGTACTTTTTCAGCTATCTTCTGTAAGTGTGAGAACTTCATGGCCACTTGTGGAGAGGGAATCTCTCTCCTGTCGTCTGGAATCATGTCACATTCAATCAGGTTTGGGAGTGGGAGCTTTACTTTACCATCCATTGACTCAATCATGAAGTTTACTGCTGTTCTGCCGACATTATCTGACAGTCCTGAGCATGTTCTGAGCTTGTAAGTCTCTGAGCGTGTCTTAATATTAAAGAGCTCAAAAAACTGCGACTTAGCTAGTGACTTGTTACTTTGTTCATCAAGCACTGCATACATCTTTCTAGCCTGTTCTTTTTCGCCTTCTGGATAGACTAACACAGGACTTATTTTTGAGCATGAATGTGGGCTATCTTCATCACCACAGACTTCTGTGCATTTGGAAACAACTGAGGCATTTGCACTATCCTGTGTCTCCCCGCCATCATCTTTATCAGCTCCAGAGCTCTCAGCTGGAGCAGGGGGTGGACCTGGATGTAGCACTGCTAAATGCCTGTCGCTACCACAGTCCATGCATTTTATTTGAGCCCTGCAGTCCCTTGCTAAATGTTGAGTAGAGCCACAGCATTTAAAACAGATTCTGTTCTCTTTTAAAAATGACTTGCGCTCATCTATGGGCTTTGCTCTAAAACTCTTGCACCTTTTAAGAGGGTGAGGCTTCTTATGTATTGGGCATACCTTGTCAGGGCTTTCTATAGGCTTGCTGTAACTATTTTGAGGTGAACTAGTGTCTGTAGGAATGTCCGTTTTGTGTACACTAATCACTTGCCTGTTACTGCCTCTGAAGCTTTTCTCCTTCTTGAAGCTTGTGTCGGCAGGAGGTGTGATGACAAAGCTTGGGTCGTTTCTTATTTTGGCTTGTTGTCTTACAAACTTTGAAAAGACACTGAAAGGGGGGAAAACAACTTTATGTTCTTCTTTGTACTTTGCTCCTGTTGCAATCCATTTTTCCTGCAGTCCATATGGTAACTTTTCCACAATGGGGTTGACTCCGCGAGCTGTGTCCAAATATGAGAGGCCTGGTAGATATCCTCCATCTTTTGCACATTCTATTTCCTGCAGAACGTCACCCAGCTCTCTTAACTTTGTGTTGTCTCTGTTGTTTAGTTTGGGAAACTGTTCAATCTTTTTTAACAGTGCATTTTCTACCACTTCTGGAGATCCATAACATTCCTCGAGTCTTTGCCACACAAGGTTGAGAGCTGCAGCTGGATTAAAGACATGGACTGATCGGATTCTTTTGGCCTGGTGACCAGACTCCACTCCAAGCCATTTGACCATTAAATCTAGCTCCTCTTGAGCTGTAACGTGCAAGTCTTTAATAGCACTTTGAAATGATGCCTTCCACGCCCAGTAGTTTTCTGGGTGGTCATCAAACTGCAAAAGTCCAGTACTTAACATTTCCCTCCGTGTCAGGTACCTTGTAATATCCTGGACACCCTGTGTCTCTGTTGATGTTTGAAGAGTGTTGTACGGATAAGGTTTGGGGGAATCCAGTCTCTCTCTCTGTTGTGTTTGGAGTTCCACTTTAACATTAGCCTTTTGAGCACTGTGTGAGCAGTCATTGTCTATATCTGCATTCATAGCCATTTCGCATTGTTCACGCGCAGCTTTGTGACAGGCAAGTGGATCTACTTTTAATTTGAATCCTTCAAGGCAAATATCTGAGTGTTTTTGTACATACTCTGCTGTGCGTTGTTTTGGACTGGCGGGTGGTCCCACCAATGGATAGCGCAGTTCACTCTTTGAGAGTCCCTCCTCCTCTTCTTCATAAACTGCAACCTCTGCTTCTGCAACTGCAACAGCCTTTTGACAGCTCAAAACATGTAAATTTGCCTCAAGTTCAGTTTTTTGTTTCATTATAGCTGCTTCTCTTTCTGAATACGCCAGCTGTGCACGTGCAGCCTCTGCTTTTGCTCGTGCTTTAAGTGCTGCAGAACTTGTGGATGAACGCTTGGACGTACGCGAGCGTCTAGACTCCGCCTGTGTGTCTGCGTTGCTTGCATTATCCTTGTTCTCCATATCCTCTGCGTTGTGCACTTGTTTTGTTTCTCTTTGGTCTGGTGTTTCTTCCTCTTCTGGAAGATCCAGTTGATATTGCTTTCCTGACCGTAGACTCATAACTGATGTGCTGAAAATAGCTCCTCGTGGTTGTGCCCGCTGCGCTAATGTCTTTTTACTATGCTGTCCTCGCCCTGAGTCTCTTAGTTTCACCAGCTAGACAGCGAGATAACGATGCTCCAATAACCAGACTTATTTTCCTTTTTGCGCTGATTTATTGAAGAATGGCCTCTGACCATTGCCTTCTCTTTGACCATCGTAAAACTGAAAGTACAAAATACTGTATTAGCTAACTAACATTGTAAACTAGCTTGTTACCCTCTTACTGCAAGCTAACAAGATAAAACTTTCAAATGTACAAATTATCGTACCATTTTTACACAAAACAAAAGAATAATTATTTTATCGACACTCATACTTACAGACATATCTTGTCCAAGGCAACAACATTTTAAGGTCCGTATCAGCTTAGAACGATAACATTACGGTATCACTTTCCGCCATCTTTTATTTCTTCTTCACGTTCTCATTTTTTTCCTTTCCCAAAGTAACCGAACCCAAAGCAGCCACTAGAGGGAGCTCTAGGGCAGCTTACAACTATAATATCCGATTTAAGTTATAAAAGGCAGAACAACCTGGATGAGGAACCAACTTCACCTGGAGCAGATCCATCTAAACAGGAATAAGTCACGAATTTTGCAAACAACAGAAAATGACAATTTTGCTAAACCTGAGTTTCCGCCTTCTGTGGTTTTGTTTTATTATTGACATGAGCAATTTGGCTGAAGATGTCAAAAATGAAAAGAAAAAAGGCAGCGAGTCTTATGAATGTCTCCATCGGGTCAGGCCTCTGCTGGAAATGATGAGGACCAGAAGCACATCCCTGTATCATCCAAAGCAGAATATTTCTGTATATGAGAGGATGGTTGCTACAAAGGCCAGGCTGGGAATCAAACAGTAAATGAGAGATAAACCAACAAAATCGGGGCTGAAGTATTTTGTACTGGCTGATGTAAATCATAGATTTTAAGCTGTACACTGTTGTCATCTGAGAAACTGCAGTCCATGATGCTGTGAAACCCATTACAGGCCGAGCCATTTTCATGGATTTATTGACTCTCAAACCCAAAAGTCTGCTTTTGATTTCAGTAAATGCAACAGGATGCAGTCTTGCCTGTCCTGAGATTTGTAGAGAATAAAAGAGGATGTTGTGCAGCAAAGCAGAAAGAAAAAATAGATCTGTCAGTAGGCAGTTATAAAACATAATTCAATTCAGTTTTTTACATAGCTCCAAATCACATCAACAATATTAAATGAAATTTTGTTTTTCAGTGGTGGAATATTAAGTACTTAACTAAGTACATTTACTCTATACTGTACTGATAAAGAGTAACTCACAGGTAGCCTGTTTTACTTGAACCTTTGGCCTCCCCTTCATGCCTCTTTCTATTGTTGCTTTACTACATTTTATAATTTACTTCATTATCTGACGGTTTTTTTTAAAATTATTTTTGGACTTTTGTATGTAAAACTTACAAACAAGTCACCCAGCTGTGCGTACAGTACAACTGAAATTATTAGAGGTTCATCAATTTTTGTTTTTTGTTTTTAGACAAAATAAAGAACTAGACAGAGTCATACAAATGCCCTCAAAATTTAAAATAAAAGCATACGAAATGTTCATTTTTATTTGTTTTATTTCATTATTAAAAGATGTTGCAGCAAAACAGACAAAAGGCAGTCTCCCTGTAGCAGAAGGATAAAATGATATGGTTTGAAAATACCTTGTCACTGCTTTCCTCCTCCCTTCGCACAGATCAACATGCTTGGGCGTGGAGCACATCGTTTTTCTGGAATATTTTGAGCAAGCCTGGGTGCAGCTGCAGAAGCTTCAGTTTAACAGATTATTGTTGCCATTGCTGTGATTCTTAGATGTAATATACACTGATTTTGGTGAGTAAATGTTTTCTTTTATTCAAACTTTTTTTTGTGCCTTCCTCAGCAAATCAAGGGGCGTGGCCTGACGCCTGTCACTCACTGCTCTATGAAGATGAATGGCAGATGATGCTGCGGAGCACGGGCTGTGAAAAATAAGCCCATGTAGCTAAATCCTGTGTTTTTCTTTTTTTGTTTTTACTATTTGGTGTTGTTGCTGCACTTCGTCACACCAGCATTTAAGCAATCTGTTCTAAGATGATTTTATATTTATATACAGTTATTATTATTGCTATTAAAAAGGATACCAGCCCATTCATACTGGCTGTCCCTGTTACTATATGTGCTAGTCTAATTTGGTTGTATGAGGTCTATATTGACTTTCTGTGTTTTTATAATGCTTGCACAGCCATTAAGGACCAAATCAGCTTCTAAATAATTTCCTGTTTTTTCTCCCCCTACTTGCTTCTTACTGTCTTTGAGAACAGCACTCCCCACATATAATCGAACTCTTACAAGTCTAGAAAAGGAGCTGTTGGACAGAAAGACTTCAACTGAGTGGTAAGTATTTTGGTTTTCCAGTTTATTAGTAATAATCAGTGTCATTTATATTAATCATGCTGAACTAATCATACTTTAGATCAACCAGTTTCATCTGCGCTTTGGTTTGAGGAAATTGTTTCTTTACTGATCTTTTCCTGTCTTCTTCTTAGAGATATGACCGCTCTATGCTGTTGCTGTTTATTTACACAGCATGTCTTGTAGAATTTACTGGAGTAAATACAAACAACAGTTTGTGGGATATCATCTTTCAAGAAATGCAGACCAAACTTAGTTTAGAGAGTCCTGCAGATCATCAGAATGAAAAGTTTTTAAAAATATGCTTTCATGACATTATTGTGTTTCAGGTGGTGCTCAGGGCTGTCTAGACTGACAAGTGGGACATTGAATGTCACCTCTCCGGTGGGTAGGGAGCCTGAACTAGTGTGTGTGGTTGAGAGATACTCAGTTGTTAGCTGAGTTTTCTACTAATCTCCAGCTGGGGGTAAGTTAGACCAGGTGGCAGGGGAGCATGATGGACAGACCTAGAACCCGACAGCATTCTAAGGGAGGCTGGAGACATTAGTCGGAAAAGACAATGTTGAGGCTACAGCAAGATGGTTGGTGGCTGTGTTGGTGGTAATCACCATCAAGCTGAAGAGCGGTCCTGTTGGACTTGATTAGCCATGAGGTGGTGGCCTCCAGCACTCACAGCGTTTCATAGCTGAGTGTGGAGTGGCAAGAATGAGATTTACCAAATCTGTGGCCACGGTCCTCAGCTGGAAAAGGGTGGAGTGCCCACTCTGCATCAGGGATAAGTTGCTGCCCCACAAGGAGGCAGCTGCAGTGAAGATATCAGTCCTTCGTGATGAAGAGTCATTCAAGAGGGGCTCAGAGTAGAGCTGCTACTCGTCCACATCGAAAGGAGCCAGTTGAGGTGGTTTGGGCATCTGAGAAGGATGCCTCCATGGTGAGGTGTTCTGGGCATGCCCCAGGACTGGGACATGATGGAATTCCCCTGTTTAAACTGGAGGAGGTGGCCGGGCAGAGGGAGGTCTGGGATTCTCTGTGGATAAGTTTATATCAAATTTAGTAGTTTCTGGTAATAGTGTAATAATGCAGACAGATTGTCTAATTTGAGATATATTTTATAGCAAATTTAGAAAAAAATGTTTAGGAAAGCAAAGATGTTGATGTTCTAAAGAATAAGATTGTTTTCATGCAGGACACAGGAGCCCTGACTAACTCGTCACCAAACCGGTCAGGTCAAAGTTACAGGCAGCATAATGTTCTTCACTGCTTCTGCAGACCCTTTAACGTCTGTAACATGTATTCAGGGTGAACCTGCTCTTATCTGTAAAAAGCTCCAATTCTGCTATCCTATGGGGATTGTTGGATGACAGTCATTCACACCAGTGTCCTGCTGGAGGTCATTTGCAGCTCTGACAGTGTTCAGCATTCAACACAGTCTCATGACAGTTTGTGAAACAGCGATGAGACATGTAATAAATATACTGATGCATTTCTGAATGCAGATTTTCCAGTCTTTTTGTTCTCAGAAATGAAAATTTAAAAGGGTATTTCTCTTAATGTCTTTGTATTATTTTTTAATTAAATTGTCGGTCACTGCGTTCTGTATGTCAGCATGGTAGATTTCTTTAGATTCCTAAATCCAGAATAAAAGTCCCTTGGCAACATCTGCCAAAGTTGTTTTAAGTTCACTAAAAAAAATCCCAAACACGGGTGCATTAACATTTTAAGATGAGCTGCAGGGGTTTACCTCTTTTCACTTCAATGATCAACAAAATATGTAATTTGCCCGGAGGGTGTTGGATGTTATACACAGGTGCAAGAAGGGATTGTATTATGCATTCAGGTGTCACATAGGCTTTTTTTTTAGTGCTGTTTCCTTAAGGCTGATTTCATCCACAGGGCGATATGATTCACCTTTCAGGTACTAAATAACACCTTGTGGAATAACGTGTGTTGTGTTCAGTTCTGCTCAAATATGAAGCTCTGTGACTGAGACACTAATCATTTAGAGTGTTAGAAAAAATGGTTTTATGTGAGTTTGAGAACTAAACAGTGCAAAATTCTTTAGTTTTATGTTCAGAAAACAGTTCTGGTTTCATAGAAACTTTCAGTGTACTTGCTGCTTAAGGTCAAAAGCATTTCAGCCTTAATGGAAAGTGTTTCTCTTTCCAGGCTGATCCAAGCATCCCAGACAAGGTACTAGGTGTCCACATCTTCTGATCGATGCTTACATCACTACTACTACCATTTACTGATAATAATAATAGCACTGATGATAATAATGATGAGGAGGGAAACTGTCAGGGGTCTGTGTGGATGCAGGTGGAGATGTGGATCCAAGTGCAGGACTCAGAGATGGAAATGTAACTGAAAACCTCTTTATTGCTGGCACCAAACATGAAAACACAAACTGGACCATACAGGCAGGATCTGAGGGTACGACACAGCACTGAGCACAGGAAAACACAGGGCTAATATACACAGGGAGGTAATCAGGGAATGGAAGACAGGAGGGAGACACAGCTGGGAGAGATCAGGGCTAACGAGACAGGGAGAGCGAAGCTGGACACACTAACATAAGACACAGACCTTCACAATAAAACAGGAAACCACACTTTACCAAGACATGGGCTAGACAGAGAGGCGGACTTGACACTGAACAAAACCTACTAATACAATAATAAACCCAGGATCACAAAGTAAACAGCATATAACTCATAATCCCGAGAAATACCATGAACATAAGAACTAATCCCTCACCAAGAATAAGACATATTTATAATCATAATCAAAGCAGCAGAAAATAAGAAATAATCCATAATGCAAAAATAAACCAAAACATAAGAAACTCAAAATGCTGGGCCAAACTGACCCAGGACCGTGACAGAAACAAACAAAAGGGGTGGGAGGGTGAGACCTAGAAAGGTAAGACTGGACCATGAGGATGGCTCAGCATGATCGTTATTAGGAGTACCATGTTGCATCAGTAAGGGAGTGGTAATTGATGGCCAGGCCAGTAGTGACTCTGTTCTTGTTCATTCTTTGAAATCATTCTTTGATTTTTATCATGTTGTAGTGTGCATATAGTGCACAACTATGCTGATCTAGATCACTTAGATCGCTTTGGATTGCCCCCAGATCCCAAGGAAAAAGGGTCAGCTCTAAGAGAAATAAGCTCCCAGACCCTAAACAGGGAGACTGTTTATTACTGAGCTAGTCAATTGTTGAATCTATATTGGTGAGCTGGCCTACCTTCCTACAACACCTGCTCCTGGATGTTGCCACAACGGTCTAGGTCTAACCCACCCAGCTACACAACAATCAGCAATAACCCTCCACATCTTCTCGAGCTCTTCTCTGATCCCTTGGTACTTCTCCAGCTTCTCATGTTCCTACTTCCTGATGTTGCTGTCATTCGGTATTGCCACATCTGTCACTGTAGCTGTCTTCCTCTGCTTGTCCACCACTATGTCCGGTTGGTTAGCGATCACCAATTTGTCCGTCTGTATCTGGAAGTCCCACAGGATCGAAGCTCAGTCATTGTTGTTGGTGGCGTCTCCCATTTTGACCTCAGGACTTCCAGACCATACAGATGTTTTTGTGTACAATGTCGGCCACTTGGTTATGGCGTTCTATATATAATAATTGTATATTTATATATTATATATAGTATTCCATATAGAGAGAGATTATGCAATTATATGCTAAGGTGTAAATTTAGATACAGGTACTAATACAAATATTGTTTCTGATAATAGTAGTGATAGCAATAGTAATAATAATAATGTTTAGGATAGTGATAACAACAATCTTATTAATAAAAAAGAATATTAATAAGAACCTCTGATAAGATCTCAAACCGTTTTCTTGAACATGACAGTTTACTGAACTCAGAAGGCCTCCACAGTCACCTGATCTCAATCTCCGAGAGCTCTGTTGGGCTATGGGGGAACAACAGATTGGCATCATGGATGTGCAACTGTGTGACGCTATCATATCAATATGGACCAAAGTTTTGCAGCTTGGTGAATCTTGTGCCATGAAGAGTTACAGCAGTTCTGAAGGCAAAAGTTGTCCAACCTTATACTAACAAGTGGTACCTAATAATGTGTCTGATGAGTGCATATTATAGAGAGGATAACCTCACAAAGATGAATAGTGCGTAAAAAGGAAGTAGAGACAGTAGACAGTAGATTTTACAAGTAAGTAGATAATATATATTTTTTTGGCTTATGCATGTATAGTTTGGGGCTATTTCAAAATAAAAGCCTCCAAACCCCACCGTTACAGAGCCTCGGAGCTTCTGTATGGCGTCTGGTACAAATGATTTGAACCCAGTCTCCTCAAAGCTGTGACAGAGAATTATTACTTGGAAAGCCTTGCTGTCATTGTGGCCACAAGATGGCAGTGTTACTCCATCTATTAACTCCACCCCTGTGTTCCCGTGGCTCTGTCTTTGATTTCTTTCCCAGCAGAGAAACTTTTCTGGTATTCTTTAGAAAGATATTCCGCCCCTGATTTAAACTGATACATTTTATTTATATTAAAACCATGCACCTTGTATTTAACAATATGGTGCTCGGGCTCGTGGTTTGTCCCTCAAATGGATCAGAACTCACTGCCCCAGTTCACAGGAAGACCATCACAGCGTGTACGACCGAGCGCGTCTTCGGGCCACTGTCCCTCCTCACCCATGATTGAAATATGACAACAGAGAGGTTAAGATAGTTGTGCAGAGCAGATGCTATCGGCTGCGTCAAATATTAGAATGCACAGTTTGGGCGCACCTCGCTGGCTGGAACCTCATTCATTTCTAATGCGGGGATCCTCCGCCGGCACGCCCGCATATTTCCAGCACTAATGTGATGCAAGGAAGGTGTAGCACCGGATATAATCTTTGTTATTGGTGCAAGGAGTCAAAGGAAATGAATAACGGTCAGGTTAACCCTCACAGTGACTCCAGTGCAGCTGTGCACTGCAGCTGGGCTGTAATGAGGCACACACACATTCCATTTGGGAAGTAACCAGGTATTGTGAGTCATCAGCAAAGCCCCACATAAAAACCTGACTCAGAGAGAGAGACAGAGAGGGCTGAGGGACAAGTGAAGCTGGGGAGGAGGAGGAGGTTTGGGGGAAGAAACAGGGAGGAAAGGGAAAGAAAGCAGGAGAGGAGCGAAAGAAGGAAACAGACGGGGAGAGGAGCGCGTGTCACCGAGGGGCGATTTAAATGACATTAATGATGCGTTGGTGTGAAGTGGCTGTGAATCTCAACAGTCTCCCTCTCCCTCTACTTGTTACCATGGTTGCTGCTGCTGCTGCTGACATCCTGATAGCAGAGCGCAGATAATGAAGTCAGGTGGTTTCTGTGTGTGTGTGTTTCTGTGTGTGTGCGAGGAGAGATGCGCACAGAAGTGTTCAAGTGTGTGTGTGTTGTGACACAACACCTCACATGTATATCGTGCTGTGAAGTGACCCGTTAAGGGCACGAGGTGTGTGCGTTTTGTCTTGCTCTATTCTTCTTTACCTTTCCCCTCCAGTTTCTTCATTTTTCCTGTACAAACAATGAAACTGTAGCCTCCAAATGGAGCAGTGTGCAGCAGTGTGCAAGCTATATCTGTAAGTTAGCTGTGGAAAAATTGAAATAAAGGCAGTCATGAATATGAAGTTGGACACTAATAAAAGTTGACAAAAGTTAAAATCGCACACAGACACTGCAGTCTCTCCCAGCTTTAGACACGCAAGCACAAAGAGGCTTGCAGAGGTAAATAGTAATAAGTGGAGCGCTGAATCGATGGTCGTATGAATTAATGTCAGTTACCTTGGCAACCGGAGCTTGTGAAATGGGACACAAACAAAGCAAGGGATGAGAGAAAAGAGAAAGAGAAGGAATGACAGATATAATGAGCACAAGATTTTTTTTGAAAAGGTAAAATAATCTGTTTTCTCTCTTGCGCTGGCTGCCTCATCAAACCACCATCTTTGGTCTAAAACAGTTTTTGTTTCTGTGCTTTCGGCAACAGCGTGTCCAACAGTGCCTTCCCCTCCTTCTGCAGGTGCTGCTCTGGCTTATCTTTGTATTCTCTGAGATGAGCTGTAAAGAAAAAAACCCAAAAAACAAACCGCATGCTTTTTCCTTCCTTCCCTGCACAAGACACCCAGTAAAATCAGATTTCTCAGAGTGGATGAGTTGGAAAATATCAACCTGCTCAAGTGCAGTCAGAGGAGGGCGTCTTACAAAGGCAGTGAAAGAAGCCTTAAAACCTTAAATTTTATCACCATTAAACAAAGTGTGGTGGACCTGGCTCTCCCTCCTTGTGGTGACAGTAAACTCTGATTACTCAGGGCTGAGTCTGTTTCCTGGAGCATATACATCTCTGTGGGATAAACTCACAGACTGCATACTCTGAATGTAAAAATGGGCACAGTAGTCGAAGTGCAAGGGGCTTTCAAGCCAGTGTTCTTTTAATAGCCAGCAGAAGGTGACTCATGTATGCAAAAAGAGGTCAGATTTTATAGAAATCAATAAGAAAATGACCCTACTTCTCTCTTGTTCTGACCTCTTCCTTGTCACGTCTGGTTAAAAGAAGAATGGAAAAGAACAACAAGATCAGCATGACAACCGCTAAAAAGTCACCACTGAACTGCACAAACCAGCGGGTGACATCATGGTGGCCAGCTTTTATGTTTTACATTTGCTCAACTCAACTGTGTTTGCATGCCTGGACATATTTGTAACCCAGACAGTTTTTAGTGCAGTGCTGCTAATGTAGCCAACAGGCTGCTGGAGAAAAACTCAAGGAAAACCCAACATACAGTGTCTTGGTAAAGTGTGGTTCCCATGTCCTGCCACAAAAAAGCCTTGGAGTAGGCTGTTTGTGGAACTTTTCCATGAGGTATCCCTGACTGATGGTAGTGATTTGGAGTGGTATGCAACAATTCCTCAAAAATCTCCCATACTGACGTTGAGATCTAGTTTCCATAGTCATCAAATAATTTAATGACCCTCATTCCCCATGGATGGGGGGTGTAAAGCTGGAAGAGACCACCGCTCTTAGGATAAAAATGTTCTATCAGAGAATATAGGTGATAACTGAGAACTAATAACTTTGTATTGAATTGCAGTAAGCCGTACCTCTCAGGGGACAAATGGAGTCAAACCGTTCCATCAAAGTCTCCCTCACAGTATAACAGAGCCGCTGGACTCCCTCTTTGTACTAAACACCAACTGACTGCTTCTAGCTGACGTAGAAACATGTATTAGGGGACAAAGAATTGGTGGCCCTGAGAGCTCAAAAGCACTGCAACTTAAAAAAGCACCAGCAAACAGAAAAATGCTGCAAAAGCACACAAAAGACAACAGAAGTTGGATAAAGGACAACGCAAGAAGAAAAAACAAAATCACACAAAACACAACTGAAGTGTTTTTCGGGAGACAACTTGAAGGAACAGCTGCAGAAGTGAACATCTGAAGGACTGCAGTGAACTCAGTCGATTCATTTGAGTTATGAGGGAGAAAAAGATGGAAGTAATTACTGTTTTAATGGCATAGTTCATAAAATACTGTAGATACATGTTGTCCATTAGCCGTTTATTGTTAGCTTGTCACTTTTGCATTATTCTCTGCACTGGCTGAAGCTCATTTGTTGTTCTTTGCAGTATGTTGCAGTGCTGTGCAGTTGTTGTTTTCTTGCTTAGAAATGTTTCCTAAAAATCTGTTACTATTTTCTCGTCTACAATTTTTTCCTTAGCGCTGTTTACGTATTTGCGTGCACAGATTAAAGCTAACCTTTTAAAATCTCATGGTGTACACGATACCATCCATCCATCCATCTTCATCCGCTTTATCCGAGGCTGGGTCGCGGGGGCAGCAGCCTAAGCAGAGAGGCCCAGACCTCCCTCTCCCCAGCCACCTCCTCCAGCTTATCTGGGGGAACACCAAGGCGTTCCCAGGCCAGCCGAGAGATATAATCACTCCAGCGTGTCCTGGGTCTGCCCCGGGGCCTCCTCCCACTGGGACATGCCTGGAACACCTCACCCGGGAGGAGCCCAGGAGGCATCCTTGTCAGATGCCCGAACCACCTCAGCTGGCTCCTTTCGATGTGTACACGATACCTGCTAACATAATGACTTAAATTGTTTGTGCAATAGATTGTGCCGATTAAAATAACTACCATATGCACAAGAAAGGGTGAGAAGAGTGAAATAGAAATAGTCTGTCAGAATCGTGTAATAGGTCTGAATCCGTAAAGAACGGTGTCTAGGTTCAGGATCTGAAATGCAATCTGAATATTGGTGACCAAGGAACCAGAAACTTGCTGATATTTAGTTTTTTGTGTTCTTTAGTTTTCAGCGATGCTGTACTTTAGAATTTTTAAGGATTATCTGAGTGTATATCAGTATCTTTATGTGCTAACTTGCTAGCTAGCATACCTCGCTTGCTAGCTTCTAATCCTGCTAATACTCTTTTCACTTTTTTCACTGATGCCTGAGTATTGTAGTTGATTCACTGATTTAATTCTTACACATATCTTGGCTCTGAGTATCTGCTTATACCGAGTACCAATCCAGTACCAGAGTTAAATGAATAAGATGTATTTCTCCCTGTGAAGAAGAGACTGGGAAACATTCCTCAGTGTTGAAGTCAACACTGTCCTTAAATACGGCATTACTACATTTGTAAAATAAAAAGGGACACATAAATAAATCCAAGAACATAAATGTACTGAATTGTTTTTATTAGTGAAATAATAAATGACATCAGACACACACAGGAATTATTCATCTAATTTCTTTGCACTTGTCTCATGTCAGCTCAGTATGAGAGTTATTTACTGTTATTTACTGTTGCACTGCTTTTTCCTCTTCACACGCATGCGTCATTTGACTGAAGACAGCTGAAGTGAAATAATATCAAAGTGAGTTGACAACAATACTTTGTTACCATAAAATCAACAAAAGCTTCCCAGCTAGTGTTAAAATAACCCAACCTCAGTCTAGGTTCTGCTGTTGGGCATTCTCGCTGCCTCTCTTTGAAAGTGAAAGAGATTCAGCCATGTCAGCTCATTTGACCATTATGTCTCCTGTCCACTGTCTACCTGCGTCCACAACTATTTACTCTAGAGGAGGCTGTCACAGAGTCTTATATGGGTCGATGAGTCAGTGAACTTCTGACTGATGACAACATACAGACGTGAGCTGTTGAGGACTTCCAGAACTTTTCCATCAGTGAGTACTGCTATTTTGGCAAGTAACGCTGCTTTTAGCTTGTGTTGACTAAAACTTTCTTTGGAGCGGGTCTAACATTGTTGGACTTGGACAGTTAGCGAATAAATTCTGTTATGGTGCGAGAATGTAATCAAACTGTTTATCTGAGGGAAACTATAATTGTTAGGACACCTCACATTAGCCTAACATGTTAGCTTATAACCAGATCAATCCGATATCAATACCAGCATTGGTATGGATAATGTTGATATTTGGATCAATTCGCCCAGCTCTACTAGGACGGAAAGATAAAATAAATGGAAGATAATGCATTTTTCTACTGGTGTGAAAATGAACAGGAGGATTTGAGATTTGCTGCTGGGATGGAAAACACTGTGACTTCCATCCTTAACGATGGAGAGGTGTGTGTTCGTGTGTGGTAATGGCAGGTCAGGAGGACAGGTCCTACAGCTGTATCATGTCATTATGACCTCAGAGTGTTGTTTACAGCCATCCATCTGTCTATTCACTAAACCACCCTCTCACTTTTCCCATTAAACATCTCCTCCAATCACTCTATCTCCTTCCTTACAGAATATCTGCTTTCTCGAAACATTCTTGTCTTTTCCCAATTCCTGTATTCTTTTCCTTCTTTTTTCCTCTCATCTCTTTTTTTGTTACTGCTTTGCACTGACGTTTTAGATGCTCTTGGTTTTTATCCAACAGCTTACAAAAAAAGAGGCTTCCACCCCCTCTGATTGTGATCTGCTTTTAAGCTCCTCTCACTTTTCAAGCCCGTGGAAAGGTAATTCAACAGCAACTGAAAGTGCTGAAACACTTTTAACAGCATGTCATATTCACATAGTTTGAATGGCATCGAGTGCATGCTTACAGTACAAGTAACTAAACCTTTCCGAAAGCTTTCACTGGCCTTGTTTGCATGTCTCAGTAGTCAGTGTAAAGGCGATACTCCATGTCAGCCATCACCTCAGTATAACTCCTGAACTTTGTGGCCCTTTAGAAGGCTGCTAATCTTTTTTTTTTTAGATGTGAGAAATACGGGATGCAATTTGGTCCAAGTATTTGAGGGATTCAGATGATCTGTCTTAATAGCTGATGCTCTCCTGACTTATCAGAAGTCCACTGTTACCTACAGTAGGAGTTCCACTGTGGGAACCTTTGGTGCAAAGTTTTTGTTATGAGAACTACAGTGGTGTAAATAAAAATGAAACATGTTAATTCTAGACCTCTGTGCTGTTCTCTTCTTCTCCACAGTTCTGAGCTCTGCACTGTGACCTCTGCCACCATTTCCACCCATAGCCCAACCTGTCCCCTGTATATTATTCTGCTCATAGACGGGCACTGCTCATCTGTCCCCAGCTGCTTTTTCAAGAATGAAATATACACATACAAAGTGGCCACCAAGTGTAGAAGGTAAACCTGTTCAACTGTTTGTTAATGCAAATATCTAATCAGACGATTGCCTGATAGCAGAGAGCACTTGAAAGAATTGAACATGATTTATCGGGATAGCCATATTAATATATTTGATGATCAGACTCCGATGACCTATCATGGCAGAACAGAATCCCAGTGGTGACAGGTTTTAAGAAAGCTAGTCTAGTGGCTGGTGGTGAAGATGAAGACTACAGGATGGATGGAGCTCTGAGTGACTGTGAGTCAAATGGGGAGATGGGGAGGAGGTAGGTTGCACGATGAGAGTCTGAAAGGGAAAATGATGGAGAGTACAGATATAAACCACACAGCGTGGAGGCTGATTGGCTCAAAAAAGGCAGGAAAGAAAATGGTTGGATTATAGTAACGATGTCAGTGTGGAGATGAACGGAAAGGATGGTAGTCATGTAAAGAAGAAGCAAGCAGCCAATAAGCAAAGCAGGCAGATGAAGGATTACAGATTTTCTGTACTGAACTTACATATAAGTAGGGATGGGTATCGTTTAGGTTTTATCCGATACCAAAAACCTCTCATGTTTAACTGTTTCCCACTTTTTCTTTGGTCATTTTAGCCTTTTTGGCCAGGGTGAAGGGAGTATCTGCAATCAAACAAGAAGACAGCCGTATGTAGCTATGATGATGTTTGCTAGTTCACCTTACATGCATTAATTTAATAACGTGGTTAGCCTACTCAACGTAAATTACACACGAACAACATTAAGCTACTCACGCAGAGAAGAACGGCTGCTGCTGCCATCATCATCCGTCATCATTTCTGCTACACTGGCAGGGCTAGGGGCCAGGACTTTCGTCTTCGGGTTTTTAGGGATGTTGCTAACTCCGGGTCCGATAACAGGCACCACACCCGCAGTAGATGCGCTCGGTGTGAGGTCTCACAGCAAGCTATCAAATACGACGCATTTTTCGGCTTTTAAAAAAAATGCTATGTGTCGCCAGGTGTTTCATCGGATTTGAGATGTTACCTCCTTTGACAGTATCACAGTATCACCTTAAAGCACTTGTTGCAGGCTGCTGAGTTTGCATCTTTTGCTGTGAAGTACAGCCAGACTTTTGACCGCTTCGCCTTGGGCATTTTTAATCTGTAGCTCTGCTCTAAAAGAACGTACGTACCTATACCCGCCAACTATCCTCGGAAATGTAAAATGATTGGCTAGAATTCAAAGTGTATCACAGCTCAGGAAAAAAGAAGCACCGAAATAAAGCACCGAAATGTGCGCTGCTTTTCGGTCTGGTTACTACCGTTTATGTCAGAACCGGTGCCATCATGGCACCAGATACCGGTACCCATCCCTACATATAAGCTTTGTTTAGGAATGCAGGCATGGTCAAGATGACTTTTAAACAGTGTTGGGAAGGTTACTCTTAAAATGTATTCCATTACAGATTACAGAATACATGCCCCAAAATGTATTCTGTAACATATTCCGTTACGTTACTCAATGACAGTAACGTATTCGGAATACTTTGGATTACTTAATATATTATCATGCTTTTTACAACTACGTGAATGTGAGATTTATTACTATTACTGAAGGTCCACGGCTCCGAACCTTAGTAAAGGGACCTCTGACTAATACGTCGGGCTCGTGTCGGGCTCGTAGCCGAAAAATAGCTTTACTTTGTTGTGTGTAAGACTGGGCCAAGAAAGATCTCAAGACTGATTTTTCTAAGGTTTTATGGACTGATGAAATGAGAGTGAGTCTTGATGGGCCAGATGGATGGGCCCGTGGCTGGATTGGTATAGGGCAGAGAGCTCCAGTCCGACTCAGATGCCAGCGAGGTGGAGGTGGAGTACTGGTTTGGGCTGGTATCATCAAAGATGAGCTTGTGGGGCCTTTTCGGGTTGAGGATGGAGTCAAGCTCAACTCCCAGTCCTACTGCCAGTTTCTGGAAGACACCTTCTTCAAGCAGTGGTACAGGAAGAAGTCTGCATCCTTCAAGAAAAACATGATTTTCATGCAGGACAATGCTCCATCACACGCGTCCAAGTACTCCACAGCGTGGCTGGCAAGAAAGGGTATAAAAGAAGAAAAACTAATGACATGGCCACCTTGTTCACCTGATCTGAACCCCATTGAGAACCTGTGGTCCATCATCAAATGTGAGATTTACAAGGAGGGAAAACAGTACACCTCTCTGAACAGTGTCTGGGAGGCTGTGGTTGCTGCTGCACGCAATGTTGATGGTGAACAGATCAAAACACTGACAGAATCCATGGATGGCAGGCTTTTGAGTGTCCTTGCAAAGAAAGGTGGCTATATTGGTCACTGATTTGTTTTTGTTTTGTTTTTGAATGTCAGAAATGTATATTTGTGAATGTGGAGATGTTATATTGGTTTCACTGGTAAAAATAAATAATTGAAATGGGTATATATTGGTTTTTGTTAAGTTGCCTAATAATTATGCACAGTAATAGTCACCTGCACACACAGATATCCCCCTAAAATAGCTAAAACTAAAAACAAACTTAAAACTACTTCCAAAAACATTTAGCTTTGATATTAATGAGTTTTTTGGGTTCATTGAGAATATGGTTGTTGTTCAATAATAAAATTATTCCTCAAAAATACAACTTGCCTAATAATTCTGCACTCCCTGTATATTTACATGCTTCCAGCTCCTGTTTTTGCTCGATGACAACTTGTACTTTTCGACTCTCCTTTTTCTCCCTCCTCTTGCTCACAGACACATAACGTGTATGGCAGTCCCTTCTCCCTGCAACACGGACCTCACTGCCCATGAGGCTACATTGTTTAGAGCTATGCTTGTAGCATTCTGCCTGTTAGCTTAGCACAAAAACAACAACAACAAAAAGGCGCTCTCTCACCCAGGAAACACACAGTAGCAGAAAGAGAGAGAGAGAGAGAGAGAGAGAGAGAGAGAGAGAGCGTCGCCCTGTAACCATGGCAACCGTAACGCTGCCGCCTGGAACAACAGTATCCAAACAGTCCTGACCCGCCACAATATGAAACAGGAAAGTACCGCAGTGTAATCCGTTTATTTCAACAAAGTAACTGTATTCTGAATACCACTTTTTTAAACGGTAACTGTAATGGAATACAGTTACTCATATTTTGTATTTTAAATACGTAACAGCGGTACATGTATTCCGTTACTCCCCAACACTGCTTTTAAAAACTAAGCATTTGAATGGGGAAGAATGGTTACTGGTGCTAGACACGCTGGTCTGAGTATTTCGGAAACTGGGATTTTCCCACACAACTCTATCTGGGGTTTACGGACAATGGTCCTTTAAGGAGAAAATATCCAGTGAGGGACAGGTATCTGGGTGAAATCGGTTTGCTGGTGTCAGAGATCAGAGGAAACTATCCAGCCTGCCCAACCTGGTACCAGCAATGTGTACTCAACAAAGTGAGCAGCAGTGGCTTGGCTAATCAGCCAGACACCAAACCAACGTCTTGTAATGCCAATAAAACAGATTCCTGCATCAGAAGACAATAATTAGCTAATGTAAGTTCCAGTTGTGAACGAAAGATGAGATGGCATTGCCCACAAAGCTCATTTAAGTATACTGCACTGTGGTGGATAAATTCTTGGCTCAAAAAAAACTTTTAAAATGAGGAAGATATTTCTGTGGAGTCTTAAATCAAAGCTCTGATTTTCTTTTTAAGCTGTAATTCATCCACTTGTGTTCTGTTGTATACTGATACCACCACCGAAGCCCTTCAAATCCAGCTGGTGTCTCATATAAATCCATACGATGTGCTATTTAACCCTTTAAGACCTACCATAGAACCAAGTCCGCCAGAGCTTATCTTTATATTTTTGCATGCTGTAGTGCCATTTATGGGAGCATTTCAAGTTGCTATACATCAATATAACCGTTATAGCCCAAATCTTAATAATATGTATACATTAAGTAGAAACTACATAAATTGCAAAAAAGTGCAATAAACTACAAAAAAATGAAAATAGTTTTTGTTTTTTTAACATATATTTCTAGTTAGAGAAATTTAAGAGGTTTATTCCTCAAAACTGTAAATACAAAAAAGTTGCACAAAATAGTTTCCAACCACAGGAAATTTATTTTAAGTGTCTTCATAGTTTTATTTTTGAAATACACCAATTTTCATATACTGCAGGAAAAACAAAAAAATAAATATTGTAATGCAAATTTGCAAAAAAAAAAAGAGCATCAAAATAAACTATTTCCAGCAGTGCAACTTGAGTTCTAAGCATCCCAGAAACTATACAGAAAAGCATAAAGTCAAATATGACTTTTGAAAACACCTGCATGGGCTTATAAGGCCCTGAAGGTAAAAAAGGACATTTTCTGCGAAAGTGACGTTTTTGCAAAAGTTTTTGCAAAGCTATATGTGGAAGGAAACAGTGACCTAGGACAAGCTAATGGCATAAGATGTAAGTACAACTCCTCCGGTTTCATATGCAAAAAAAAAATATTGTGCTAGCTTACATTGTTGCAGTTCTACAAAGATTTAAAGTAGTTACACAAAACGGAGCTTGCCCGCTCCGACCAGTTTTAAAGGGTTAAGCTACTTTAGCCTGCATAAAGTTGTGTACACCTCTGCAAGCCCCTTTGCAACCCACCATCACCCATGGTCTTCCATTCATGCTTTATCAGGCTTCAGTGTGTTATCACTTATGCCTGCTCCCATCCTCGCTGCTTCTAGTTTTCCATATAAAATAAGGAACAAAACGACTTTATAGTCATAAATTATTGCAAATAGAAGAATTCAATCTGACTCTGACTGAAGCGGCTCTGACTGAACTTGGGTTACCGACAGGCTTTAACACTAAAAAAGCGATTGATGTGATGAAGTGAAAGCGATGACAGATTTTAATTCCACTAATTCACAGCAAAAGGTAAAAAGAGCTGAAATATCTTTCATATCCAGATATCCTGCAGCAAGATTTCAGCCTGTTCGCAGCATCCATCTTTAACAACCTGCCTGTCTTTTCTTTCCTGTGTGATCTTTTGTATTGATTTGTCACATTCTGTGCAGAGTGAATTCCAGGGGCCGCGGTGTACCCACGCCTGCTGGGCCAGGAGAAAGCCCTGTGTTCAAATATAGTTTTGGACAGGATGGGTGCCATCAATTACACTAATGCTGCTGAGCTAAAGTTGGTTCCTTTCCTGTTCAGCCCACTGTGTGTTTAGCCAGTGGCATCTGGCACATTACACACCCAGCTGTGTGTGTGCTCAGACGGCTGTATGTTTAGGCAGTAAACCTAGTGGCCTCATTAACTCCCATAGCATCTTACTGGCACAGGACGTAATGACCAAGGTGTGTACGTGTGGGTGTGAATACAGATCACGGCTGGTTTGTGGGGTGTCATAAAATGTTTGTTATGACTTTTACACACAAATGAATTTTATTTCATTGTCCTGTCCTGCACCATAAACCAGCACCGAAACACCAGGAGGGCATTTTCATGTGTCCGGAGCTCAGTCATCTGCCACCGGATGTGCTTTTGTCAAACCAGGCAGAGATTATCACTTATTTTTATTAAAAAAAAAAAACCTTGAAAAGTTCTCAACATTATCCTGCAGTCCTTTGTGTGTGTGTGTTTTCACTGTCCACATGTTTCTGTGGCATTATGACTCTCTGTTTATCACAATACTTTGTGCCAAGATAGGACCAGCTGTTGTGGGAAATGAAAGAAATAATGAAAGAATCCAAAAAAGCTTTGCGAATCTGAAATCTTCACACTGATTTTCAGAGGAGCTCGCAGAGAAACACGACAAGAAGTGGTGAGTCACAGCACCTCAGCGGAGAGCCGTCCACTCATGAGCTCATTAACAGCCCTGCTCTCAAAGGCTTTTTCTCAAAAGTAGACTTTCAAAGAGGAAGTCCCCAAAAACTGTTCTTAAAGCCCGCCAATTATGAATCATCTGCCCGGCTGGGATGGTGGGTAAACAGCCTAATGATTCGGCGGTGTCAGCCACAAAATACACAGGCAGTGAGAAGCACTGATTTAAGGAGGCGGGTGATGTTTGTTCCTCTCTCCCTTCTTCTTTCTCGTTCATCTCCCTCATTCTGCATGCATCACCCTGCACGCCCTTACATTAATAAGCTCTTATCACTATTATGGATAACACTACATCCCACTGTGAGCTGCTTAG
The DNA here is from genome assembly GCF_963969265.1 of Rhamphochromis sp. 'chilingali'. Lineage (NCBI taxonomy): Eukaryota > Metazoa > Chordata > Actinopteri > Cichliformes > Cichlidae > Rhamphochromis > Rhamphochromis sp. 'chilingali'. The sequence goes on along the minus strand of NC_137940.1, from coordinate 19,973,417 downwards.
CCAAGGTACCTGGCAGATTTGCTTGAAAGAACTCATTCAGGTGATTAGCACAACAAGGATGAAATTAAAAAAGAAAAAAATCCCCTGCTCTTTCAACCTCAGCCAAGATTGCACCACAAATTTAAATAGCTTTGATTTTCATTTAATTAATTTTTTATCTCACTCAATCTAACATGATCCATGAAGCTTGGCTGCAGCAAGAGGCGACAGAATGGTAAGGCGTCTGCACTTATTTAGGACCTTTTAACTATATCAGCTCTGCTTTACAACGGTCCTCATTCACCTATTCATCCATAAACACACAACAGGCCTGCCATAAGAGGCAGCTGAGGTTCAGTGTCTTGGCTAAGTACAAATCAGCATGTAGAACTGAACCGCCAAATGGCTTAAACCAGCTGTACCACAGCCACCCCACACAAACTCAGGAAGTCCAACAACTAAATGTGTTTTTGTAGATTTGTGAGTCTCTGACATACTAGTGAGAGCAGAGATGTGTGACTGAATGGTTGAAAGAAAAAGTTTTTTAAAGTTAGGTTTAAAAAAAAGAAAGAAAAAAAGGTGACCTCAAATTTACTGGCATGATTTCTCAATCTACATAAAATCAGTCACCAGCAACTTTGATGATCAGTTTTTTCTGTAACAACAAATGTAAATGTCAGACTTTAAAAAAAAAATCCCGGCTTCATAAATTAAATATCCTTACTTAATTAAAGTTATTTCTTATCTGATGCTTGGGCCACAGTTGCAGTAACACTAGGAAGAACATCTGCTGGAGAACACGGTATTGACCATAAATACTACAGCTGAGTGCAAAGAACTTGTGATGCTGTTGCCTTTGAAACGGTTGGTTTGCAGTGACCAGGTCTGCGACTGCTTGCAATCATTTATTCGTTTGATGCCTCAAAGATGGTGATAAAATGGCAGAAAGGTGGAGTCAATTTCCTGTGGATTGACTGGGTGGCTGTGACTCAGGAGGTAGAGCGGGTTGGCTACAATTCAGGGTTCGTGATTCGATCCAGTCTATATGTCAAAGTATCCGTTGGCAAGATATCCGGAAAACTCAGAATTCCATATGTTAGATAGAAAAAACACTCAGTAACATGCGAGCAAATTAAAAGAAACCCAAAACTCATCACAAACCATGGAGCAACACAAAATGTAAGCACGCTGTAGAGCATTTTGCAGTCCTCCTACAAGTTCATTAAACTGAAAACTGTCAGTGGAAGATTAATGAACAGTGATATGAAGTAAGAAACCCCCCCCCCCACAGTTCACAGCGTTAATGAATTGCCTCTCAGTACACGTTGTTGTTCATAGCCACACGCTCTTTTCTTACAAAGTTTCATTCACATCATTCTGAAGACACTCGCTGTCCTGTTCAAACATGCCACAGAGACGGAAGCACTGCTGAGTGATTGATGCGGGAGTCATAATTGATGAAGCGTTAACGAGAGGGAACGCACTGCTCTTTCATCAGAAAAAAATGGAATACAGATCCCATAGAACATGAAAAAAGGGCAGACTTCAAAACATCGCCAGTGTTGCCGGGCAAAAATAAAGCTAAAATGAACCTCTTTTCAAATGAGCTCCATGACTCAACAGCTTATCCATCAGTCTGTTTTCTGGTGACGATCCAGAGGAAGTTTCCAGTGGCAGAAGGCTAAGTAAGGCACTCCATAAATATCATTCCCAAGCAATTTTTTTCAGCTCCATCTGGGAAATAATATTCCAAGGCCAAATGAGCTCGATAATCTTTCCATCATGTTCACGTTCCCTGGGATCTTCTACCACTTGAACCTGCCCAGAAAACCTCCACTCCAAGGTGCCTTGGATCCTGATCACATCAAACCACCTCGCCTGGCTCCCGTTAACGTGACGGTGCCAGGGTGTGTGAGTTTGTCTCTAATCAGGGGCTCAGGTCCATGAATCATGCGGCTGCTATGTTATTCTTTTAAAAAAAAGGGCAGATTTTGCCAAAAAGTGATGATTGTGCCACACTCCGCACTCTGTCTTGCTGGGCAAACCTTGTGGTCCTCTCTCTGAATGATTGGCTGCCTCATTCCGTAGCGAAACCCACCATCACTCAACTTGGTCAAGGCTCGTCGTATGTACTGGCCTTCCTCCATTCCATTAAGAAAAACACACCTTTTCAGGCCTCACCACACTCCGTTTTCCCTGATTTCAGAGTAACACTGAACACTCCTCCTATTGTTGCTGACAAAACCTGAAACTTTGTTCACACAGAAGTTAAACATAATAAGAGTTTGCTGCATCAGAACTATGCATCTTCCAAATGATTGCAATACAAAGACTGCATTGTGCATGTGTATGTGATATCCTCCGTCCAGACTACAAGGTAAGGCAGACACACACACACTTGGCACACTCATGTACCACCAGCTGCTCCCTCAGTGGCACAAGTAACTGCAGCTCCAAAAAGCATTTTGGCTCCACATTTGTAAGTCAACTAATTCTTTTTCTCATTGTTGACAGAAGAAAAATCTTTTGTTGAAACAACAAACAAGGATTTCAAGTGTGTCAAATATTGACAGAGAAAAGCAGAGAAGGAGGAAATCATTCGTCTGACACAAAGCACAGAGAAGAAGGCCACCTGTGTGTTTCTGTGTGTGTGTTTGTCTCCTTATCGAGATGGTGATATGTCTCTTGAAAGACAGTTTAACTCACAAAAGGATCCCTGACACACAGTATTATTTGACAAGTCTGCCACAGAGTTGTTTAGTAATTTGGCAAAGGAGATTCAGCAGCAGGGAGACTGTGGAAAGTTGTGCAGTTGCAAAGGCATGAGGTACACAGACCTGAGTGGGCCATTAGTGAGTGAAGAGTGAAATGTATGAGTTTTGAAACTTCAGGGGAATTTTTTTAAATACATGGGACATGTAGTTTAAAAATTTGCTGGAGTCCCACAGCTTTAGAAATGACTTTATAACCTTTTCCAGACTGAGAGCTCAGTTACTTTGTTTCTCATTTCTTCCTGAATGTCCTTGGATTGCAGCATGATGTCTGGGTTTTGAGGATCTTTTGGTCTACTTAGTCAAGGAATCTCTTGGTTAAGAACAGGTGACAGAGTAATCAGGACTGGGTATAGTTAGAGAAATTACTCAGCTTTACAAAGATGTGATATTAATTTATGTTAATAAAATTTGTTTGTATGGTTAATTTGTTTGATCCGAAACATTTAAGTGTGAAAAACAGAAAAAAATAGGAAATCAGGAAGGAGGCAAACACTTTTTCACACAGCTGTAGTGCTTGGACAAAAGGTCCAAGGTCTCTGTATTCCATCATATCTATCTAATAGACTCCAATTTGTGCATGCAAATGGAGAGTCCCCTTCACACACTAAGGTCAGTTATGGAGTTCCACAGGGTTCAGTGCTAGGACCAATTCTGTTTACATTATACATGCTTCCCTTAAGCCTTATCATTAGAAGACATAGCATAGATTTACACTGCTATGCTGATGACACCCAGCTCTATCTGTCCTTGAAACCAGATAACACACACAAATTCACTAGCTGGGCCCACGTCCTCATTTATGTTTGACAGCATTTTAGTAAGAAAAAGTGAATGCTTTGACATGAATTGAGCTGCGATTTGGGGAAGGCCTCGAAGGGGACTGTTCTAAATAGAAGAGAAGAAGTTTAAGAATGGAGAAGAAGGAGGGAGGGGCACATAAACGAGAATGATCAGCTTGCAGAACTGAACTGAACTACTGCAGAACTATAGATGACAGCCGGAAGGAGTGTGTTTGGAGGCGTGGTCCTGCTCCTGAAATTCCGATACATAATCTCCAATTAGTTAAACTGCAGGAATGTCTTAAAGACATAAAGACCTGGATGGCCGCTAACTTTCTGCTGCTTATTTCAGATCAAACTGAGGTTATTGTACTCTGCCCTGAAAATCTTAGAAATATGGTATCTAACCAGATTTTTACTCTGGATGGCATTACCTTGGCCTCCAGTAATGCTGTGAGGAACCTTGGAGTCATTTTTGACCAGGATATGTCCTTCAACGCACATATTAAACAAATATGTAAGACTGCGTTCTTCCATTTGTGCAACATTTCTAAAGTTAGAAATATCCTGTCTCTTAGTGACGCTGAAAAACTAGTTCATGTATTTATTACTTCCAGGCTGGACTACTGTAATTCATTATTATCAGGATGTCCAAAAACTCGCTGAAAAGCCTTCAGTTAATCCAAAATGCTGCAGCAAGAGTACTGACAGGGACTAGAAGGAGAGAGCATATTTCTCCTGTTTTGGCCTCCCTTCATTGGCTTCCTGTTAAATCCAGAATTGAATTCAAAATCCTGCTCCTCACATACAAGGTCTTAAATAATCAGGCCCCATCTTATCTTAATGACCTTGTAGTACCATATCACCCTATTAGAGCACTTCGCTCTTACACTGCAGGCCTACTTGTTGTTCCTAGAGTATTTAACAGTAGAATGGGAGGCAGAGCCTTCAGTTTTCAGGCCCCTCTTCTGTGGAACCAGCTCCCAGTTTGGATTCGGGAGACAGACACTATCTCTTCTTTCAAGATTAGGCTTCAAACTTTCCTTTTTGCTAAAGCATATACAGTGGGGCAAAAAAGTATTTAGTCAGCCACCGATTGTGCAAGTTCCCCCACTTAAAATGATGACAGAGGTCAGTAATTTGCACCAGAGGTACACTTCAACTGTGAGAGACAGAATGTGAAAAAAAAAATCCATGAATTCACATGGTAGGATTTGTAAAGAATTTATTCGTAAATTAGGGTGGAAAATAAGTATTTGGTCACCTCAAACAAGGAAAATCTCTGGCTCTCACAGACCTGTAACGTCTTCTGTAAGAAGCTTTTCTGTCCCCCACTCGTTACCTGTATGAATGGCACCTGTTTGAACTCATCATCTGTATAAAAGACACCTGTCCACAGCCTCAAACAGTCAGACTCCGCCATGGCCAAGACCAAAGAGCTTTCGAAGGACACCAGGAAAAGTATTGTAGACCTGCACCAGACTGGGAAGAGTGAATCTACAATAGGCAAGCAGCTTGGTGTGAAAAAATCAACTGTGGGAGCAAGACATACAAGACCACTGATAATCTCCCTCGATCTGGGGCTCCACGCAAGATCTCATCCCGTGGGGTCAAAATGATCATGAGAACGGTGAGCAAAGATCCCAGAACCACACGGGGGGACCTGGTGAATGACCTGCAGAGAGCTGGGACCAAAGTAACAAAGGTCACCATCAGTAACACACTACAACTGTCACGGGCTGCGATGGCAGACCGAGGAGTGGCAGTGAAAGTAGGGCCCAAAACGCGAGACTCTTAGCGAAGGACAGTGGATTTATTTACAGGAGGTGAACAACACACAACTATATACAAAATCCCAGCACTGTGGTCCCGTGGTGATTCTCCCTGAATCCCACACAGTGCAGATGTCCGTAAAAGAGAAAGGTGGCGACTCCAAAAACTCCAATTCCCACACCGTGACTTAGAAGCACACTCCGCTCCAGATTCCTGGTAACACAAAACACAGAAGGTTAGCAGGGGATCTATTTCCTCGGAGGTTACGCAAAAGCTCACGGCAGTACTGACGAGTTCTGACTCAAGGATCCAGCGTCGGCCTCAGCTCAGCTGCAGTCTTAAATGCCATTCCCTTGACAAGCGTAATCTGCTGCAGCTGGCAGAGGACGACGAGCGGCAGGTGTGGCTGTCTCTGGAGCAGAAACACTTCTGGGTTCGCAGTCTCCTCAGCGAACCCACACCTCCGGAAGCTCACACGGAGACACATGGAGAAACGGAGAGCAAACCAAAACACACGGAAAACATAAACATAAACATATACTGAAAATACATGAGCCCTGGGTCCCTAGACCCAGGCCATGACAACAACGGCAGAGAATCGAATCCCGCAGTGCCAGACGTATTCCGCTGCTGAAGCCAGTGCATGTCCAGGCCCGTCTGAAGTTTGCCAGAGAGCACATGGATGATACAGCAGAGGATTGGGAGAATGTCATGTGGTCAGATGAAACCAAAGTAGAACTTTTTGGTATAAACTCAACTCGTCGTGTTTGGAGGAAGAAGAATACTGAGTTGCATCCCAAGAACACCATACCTACTGTGAAGCATGAGGGTGGAAACATCATGCTATGGGGCTGTTTTTCTGCCAAGGGGACAGGACGACTGATCCGTGTTAAGGACAGAATGAATGGGGCCATGTATCGTGAGATTTTGAGCCAAAACCTCCTTCCATCAGTGAGAACTTTGAAGATGAAACGAGGCTGGGTCTTCCAACATGACAATGCCCGGGCAACAAAGGAGTGGCTCCGTAAGAAGCATTTGAAAGTCCTGGAGTGGCCTAGCCAGTCTCCAGACCTCAACCCCATAGAAAATCTGTGGCGGGAGTTGAAAGTCCGTGTTGCTCGGCGACAGCCCCAAAACATCACTGCTCTCGAGAAGATCTGCATGGAGGAATGGGCCAAAATACCAGCTACTGTGTGTGCAAACCTGGTAAAGACCTATAGTAAACGTTTGACCTCTGTTATTGCCAACAAAGGTTATGTTACAAAGTATTGAGTTGTATTTTTGTTATTGACCAAATACTTATTTTCCACCCTGATTTACGAATAAATTCTTTACAAATCCTACCATGTGGATTCATGGATTTTTTTTTCACATTCTGTCTCTCACAGTTGAAGTGTACCTCTGGTGCAAATTACTGACCTCTGTCATCATTTTAGGTGGGGGAACTTGCACAATCGGTGGCTGACTAAATACTTTTTTGCCCCACTGTAGTTAGGGCTGGACCAGGTGACCCTGAATCCTCCCTTAGTTATGCTGCAATAGTCGTAGGCTGCCGGGGATTCCCATGATGCATTGAGTTTTTCCTTTCCAGTCACCTTTCTCACTCACTATGTGTTAATAGACCTCTCTGCATTGAATCATATCTGTTATTAACCTCTGTCTCTCTTCCACAGCATGTCTTTATCCTGTCTTCCTTCTCTCACCCCAACCGGTCGCAGCAGATGGCCCCGCCCCTCCCTGAGCCTGGTTCTGCTGGAGGTTTCTTCCTGTTAAAGGGAGTTTTTCCTTCCCACTGTCGCCAAAGTGCTTGCTCATTGGGGGTCATATGATTGTTGGGTTTTTCTCTGTATCTATTATTGTACGATCTACTGTACAGTATTAAGGCGACTGCTGTTGTGATTTGGCGCTGTATAAATAAAATTGAATTGAATTCCTGTAGGATCTTTGCTTTATAATATAAAGCACCCTGAGGCAAGTGTTGTTGTGATTTGGTGCTACATAAACTGAACTGAATCTAGATTGACTTGATTTAAGTCCAGATGACAGCTTGTTAAACAATCTCTATTCTAGGTTATTTTCCAAGATGACTGTGGTGAGATTTACAGTGTTCCATTTTAGGATCTAGTTTACAGTATAATACAAGAGAGTGCATAATTTAAGTGGAGTTATTAACAAAGCACTCCATTACAGAGAAATTAATGGCACTATTCAGCATCGTCATAAACCAAAGTTCTGTTTTGCTGAGTGCCAAACAAGGTGAAACTGGAAGTACAGTTTGTGCTGTGAGCAATAATTTCTCCATTACATTTAAAGGGCTGATTTATCATCGGTGGAACACTGCTTCTATTGCAAATCACCTCAGAGGAGCATCATGAATTCTTAGTCTTTTGTCCTGAAACCCCAGCTGGTTTGTGCACACACTTGTGTGTATGTGTGTGTCCATGTGCGTGTAGAGGAGAATGTAAACCTCCCAAAGTATTGTCCCAGTAGACCAAGTGGGGGTTGTAGATTTAGGATGAAAAAGCTGCTCTCACACATACTGCAGACACACAAGCTGATTTGTCATCCAGTGGCTTCACTGCTTTGATGGTTGACATCTGTTGTGAGAATTTGGTTAATGAAACAGAAACTCATGTACAAAAGTGAATAAATAAGTGTGCATTAACTTCTAATTTGACTCATCAAAGTCATGGGCTGAGGATGAAACCCTTACGTGTTACTGGCAGAGCTGGTGCCGCCCTTGTATCTCATGTCTAAAAAGTAAAAAAACTCTCCAAGCACAGAGCTGCTTGCAGAGCTTGGGATAGTAAACAGGGCTGAAGTTTAAAGAAACGTCCTGTATTGGTTGGCAAGTCAAAAAGATTAAGTGTGATCTGCACAAAGTTTGATCCAGTTGTGAAATATAAAGACATTGGTGAAGCCCAGAAACCCAAAAGATCAATATGAAAAACATTTGTATATAAGGCCTCAGTGAACCATGCAGCCCTGTGCGTATAAGTAGTTCAATCATCGAGTGTTCCTGTATGGGTCCCTAGAGGACATTTCCAGGCTCTGGTTGTACAGGTCACCCTCTAATGTATTTACTACCCCCATACATCCCAGTCAGCAGTATCCTTCACTCCCATTAGGAATGACTTCAGTCATTTGCCTAAAAGTTGAGTAAACCACTTTACGTTATTAACCAGTTTAAGTTCTTTAACCTGTTGTCAATACAAGTCATTGATTTTTGTTGCCGTTTCATCCTTCCATTGCTATATTGCTGCTAGCTTTGCCCTGCATGGATGCCACTTTTTAGTGGTCTCAGTGGCCTCAAGGCACTTTATGTTGTAAGGTAAAGACCTTACAATAATACAGAGAAATCCCCAATAATCTGGTTACCCAATATGAGCAAGCAGTTGGCTATAGTGGGAAGGAAAAACTCCAGTTTAACAGGGAGAAACTTCTGGCAGAACCAGACTCAGGGAGAGGTGGCCGTCTACCTCAACCAGTTTGGGTAGAGGTTTTCAGCCACATGCTAAACAGGCACCTTTCAAATCTCTACAATTTATATATACAGTTTAAATTTTCATATAAATGATTCCAATAGGTTAAGAGTCTGTTAGTACGAACCACCAAATGTTAATACTAATAATGACGCCATAAAGCTAATTTCTATATTTCAAGTTTGTGTGGACACTTCAAGTCCATTTGTGATTAGTTTGAATCCTTTAAAAAGAAGTAAAATGAAGGTTACCGACACTCCATCAAGAAGATCCATACATACATGCGGAGGTTTTTTAGGATATTGAGAAGTAAGCCTGTGAATATTCTCTGAGTGCGATTTCATTTGAGGTTTCATAAAAAAGGGAGTGATGTGATCTGGCACTAATGGATCTTTTAAATTTGAAGTGCCACGCTGCCAGGTGATAGTGCAATAGTACAGTCAGTTAATTCCCACAGCTATTTGAGCACATAATCTTTAACCCTGTTGGGTTCAACAAGAAAGGACAAGCTCAGTTTAGCAGTGTCAGGTGGAGGCGAGGAAGAAGGAACCCAAACGCAGGACTCGCAGGTAGGTGACGATTTATTATAAGGAGTGGATGAACAGAACAAAGGGAGAAAATGGCTGGCTGGACGACTGACTGAAGCACTGACTGACTAACTGAACATACAGACGGAGAGACAACATCACAATAACATCAATGACACGACATTGGACTGGTTGAACTGAGGGACATAAATACACAGGCTGAGTGATGAGAGATTAGAACCTGGTGAGTACACAGCTGAACATAATGAACTAATGATAAACTGGAAGAGGACGGAACATAATGCACATGGACCAAGGCTAACACAATAAAACAGGAAGTGGAACAGGCAGAAGATAAACAGAGAACGTGAACTGAAAATACTGGGTCACCGACCCAGGAACCCTGACAAGCAGCAAGTGAGGAAAGACAAAAAACGGACAAAATATGAATAAAGGGTCTTTAAAAGGATGCTGGACGAGGGTGGTGAGGGTGCCACTATACCTCTTACACTGTCCAACTCACAGTGGACACACATTGAAGTTGAACCAAAAATGTTTCCTTTTTTTATGTGAAACATGTAAATCTAATATACTGTCATATCTGAAAGCTGAATAATAAGGAAGGAACTTGCTTTTTCTAGTTTAAATGAACAGAGTACAGGAAAGGTAATGTCATCCTCTGTGTTTTTTCTTGTCAGTTGAGAGGAAAAGAGTGAGGTGTCCGGTTGCCCATTCTTGTATCTGTAACTCATGTGCACTGGTGTGTGTGTGTGTGTTTGTGTGTTCACAGCAGCAGCATTTGAAGAGCTTCAGGTAATTATTGCTTCCCTGTGCTCTCCCCACAGGAAACACTCATTTGAAGTCCACTGAGACTGCTGTGTGAACAATGCTGTCTGGGGAAAAACACAGTAGTTCTACGAACTAGCCAAGGTTGAATTTAGCATGTGTCGAGCACTTAGAAGAGGAAGCTGGTTGTGTAAGGACCCGCTGGTGTGTGATACAGGACTTAATAGCACTGATTAGATTGAGCTAAAGCTTTGCTCTTGAAATTTCCAGCCAGAGATGCTGTGAGCCAAAGTGTTCCCTCTCACTGACTTTGTACCTGTCACAATTGTACATAGAGTCACGTACCACTAAATGCACTGTGAAACCTAAAGGTTTGTGTTTTAGGTTTCACATGTCAGACCGATTATCAGAAACGTTGTGCTAATAGCTCTTGATTTTGAACTGAAACCCCGTTTTGTGATGCTGTCCTTATTGTGATTGTGAATCACCAAAACATGGAGTAGTTTTTGTGCATTGTGTGAAGTTTTTAAAACACAATTGAAAGTCAGTAGTGGTTGATGCTCTCTTTAATAATGTACAATCCCTAATGCCTTTGCCACAGAACTTGCATACAAGATAAGGTTCTGCTCATAGTTTCTATACCCAGGCTGTGGCTGACAGAAAACTAAAAACATGAAGGAATACTCTGCCGACAACTGTGACTCTGAAAAGTTTGTATCTTGTTTCATCACAGCTGTTAGAATAGATTTTGATCCCCACCAGACAGCAGAGCAGACTGAACTCCATCCCATCATGTAGCCACGTCCACGGTTAATCTTGACTGCGTCAAATGCCAAAGACAGAAGGAAATCCAAACATATGGCTGATAAATTATCCCTGGGATCCATCTGAAACCACCGGTGTCAGCTGTTCAGTGGACTAGCAGCATAACAAACCCTCCATTTCCACCCTTTTGTAATCCATCTGTTTTACCTGCATATATGAAAGATTATGATGTTTTGCTTTTTTTTTTTAGTTTTTCCTTCCACTGGCAAATCCTTTTCTTAACTTTGTGGATCGCTGTGTGCACAAGTGCCATTTATATGTTTGCTGTTACAGAAGGAGGTACTGTAAACTAATCCTGAAAAAAGATAATGTGGAGAGTTTCTCCTTTTCCTCATGTGTCAGGTGCCTGTCAGTAATACCTTGCAAACTAGAATCATAAATGTGTATTAAGATAATCGCACATCTGAAGTAAACCCCAGGGCCAAATGATCTAAGACTGAAAACAAGTGATTTATTGAAACAGAGGCAAAAACTGAGTTTTTACTATTCTAACAGCTTGAAAGTCAATATTTGGTACGGCCACTTTTATTCTTTAAACTACAGCTTTCTTTTAATGTCTTTAGGTAGTCCTCAAGAATAGTTCTCCAGGCTTCTTGAAGGACGTCCAAAGCTCTTCTTTGAATGTGGCTTACCTTTTGTTCTTTTCTCTGTCAAGATGATGCCACACCTCTTCAATAACATTGAGGTCCAGACTCAGCAATCCATAAGACCTGTTGTCTCTGATTTTCAGTCCAGGCCTTGTGTAATTTTGTTTACTTCAGCCTTTCTTAGGAATAGCTTCTTGACAGCTTCCCTTCCACTGAGACCATTGTTGATACATATGATAATCTAACCATCGTCCAGGCAGACTGATGGCAAAATAAATCCACTAGAACACACAGGAACCAAAGGTTTGCAGAGAAAGTGCAGACTACAGAAAGTAAGAATACAAGCTGACAGTTAATAAAAAGAGTTACTGGTTTAAATGCAGAGAGCTAATTTGGAAACAAGACTGATGAAATTAATCTGGGAAATAAAGGACTGGAAATGCATCGATGCAAACTCAAGTAAAATAAACCAAATGTTAAGGAAGTAACAGAAACTCACGGTAGCAGAGTTTCTGCAAGGAAAACAGTACGAGTTGTTGGTAGCGTCTTAACTTCTTAGAGGAAAAAACTTGCCCTTCTTGGTCTGTGCTTTGATCTGGTTTGATTCATTTGAAAGTTGAAGTATAATCAGCAGTTCATCCATGTGTGGAGAAGCACTGAAGCACGGCACAGAACTGTGGTAGGCTACATAAGTCTGGGGGATTAAAACCACAGAACAATCAGAGATTTCTGCTGCGCCTCGCTACTACGAGACAGGACAGGGTGAAACAATAACAATATGTATGAAGCAAAACAAAACAGAGGACACAGCAACATCCAATTTATCACACCATGAAGCAGCTTCCCACTTTGAATGTTTCCATTCTCTATACACGTTTTCTTTTTGCTGGTACAACTATCAAAGCAAGATTACCTGTAGTGCTTTACAGCCAGGAGACTGCAATCAGGAGTTTGCTTATCTGGCTTAAAAGCGTGATTGGTATGTTGTACTTTTTCTTCAAACATTGCAATATTTTCATCATGTTGGTAGAAAAAAAAAGCCACAGATATTTTCCCTGTAAGTTTACGATGTTTCCCACAATTTGGATTCTATTTGTTGTGATAGCATCAATCCCGTAACCATAGCATGAAAAGGTGAGATCAAATAGTTCCATCTCTGGCAGTTTTCATTTGGCAGCGTGTCCGGTGAGGAGTTAGACACTTTAGGATATAGAACTCTGATTGACAATCAAACCCTGTATGTAGCTATGTGTAGCTGGTCTGAGGTTTCAGAGGACACTTTCGGAAACTGAGTCAGCGCTAGTGTCATCTAGTGTCTGCTTTTTGGAGTGTGCGTGGAGGACCCAGGAGTGGACACAGGCCAAGAGACAAAACTTAACTTGAACGCAAGGCGAGCCTGTACTTCGGGGCTGATACTCACAAAACATGAGACTAGGCAGAAAGAGGGAAAAAACCAAACATATACAGTGAAGACTAAACTAAGGTGACTATGGGACACTGAAAAATGACAACATTGACTCTGACAATAACTTGGAGCTATGACTTTAACTGTGACTTCACTAAGGAAATAACTAAGATAACTGTGACATGACGTGAGGTAAGTAGCACAGATGACGCAACAATGAACAGGGGAGACAGAGGGCTTAAATACACACGAGGTGATCAGGGGAAGTGGAGACACATGACGACACAGCTGACACACATGAACCTAATGACGGGACGGGGGGAACTAAATACAATGAACAAAGAACACCAACCTCTTTCAAAATATAACAGGAAACACGATACGGCAGACATGACAACACAGGCTTGACAACAACATGAGACATGACAAATTAGACACGCTAACCAACAAGGGAGACTTACCACAGGGGGAGCTGGCACAAAGAGTCTACATGAACAAAGAACTAGGAAACCCAAGAGCTAAAGAAGATTAAATGAACCAAAACATAAACAATGAATATCATTTGTAAGATTTAACTATATTCTATTTCCTTTTTGCAAAAATGAAAAATCAAGTTGCAGGATCACTGTTTTTATAAAATCTTTGTAAAGATTTAGTTACGAGATCCAGCACCCATCGTAGAGGCACAGGTAGAATGGGACAATGGAAAATTCATACAAAGTGATCTAAAAATAACAGACAACACAGATATGCACAAGGTGACACCAAATGTGACAATAGATTGATTTAAATCAGATAAGGCCTTTTTTATGGTTCTGCTCTCATAGCTTTTTCATCACCTCTTGTACAAGCAGCTCCTTCTCCAGTGAGTCTTTTGTGTTCCAATGTTTTGGGCTGCAGCTACTAATTGTGCTCCTTGGTCTGATCTACAGCCTTAGTGAATTTGGCATTGTGATAAATGAACCAGTTCTTCACTTACTGTCTGTTCTGGTAAGAGTGATGTTCCAGCTTGCAGTACCGTCCACTATAACAGCAACTTGACTAACGAGCAAAAGGATGGTAAACAGGGATGGGAAGGGTAGGGCCTAACCGGGAACTTTCCACTTACAAATCAATATAATTGTTGCGCAGATATTGAAACAAAAAAGGCTAAAATTAGTTGGCACACACTTGGACAAATTACTATCAAACGTCTATGGTTAGGTTGGGTCGGCAGCCCCATTGTGACAAAACCCACTGGGGTTAAATACCTGGTACCCAGTTTTTAGAAGAAAAGAAGCCTCTCAAATGAGAGTTGAAACATTTTAATGAACCTAAAAAAACAGCTGCCAGTTGTCTTCCCCCTTCATTGCCTAAATACTAAATCCACGGGTCTACATCCCATGCACTCTCCTTTGGTGCTAAATGCTAAATTTGAGTTAGCTAACAATTTTTAGATGTTAAATAAACTAACGTTTCTTACACTGAGCTACATCCATAAGGGAAAACTTTTCAAAATGGATCACGGAGATACATCCAAGACCATTGTTCAGTAAACAATAACCTGAAGTTGTAAATAGTTTTCTGGTCGATTAAAAAACTTTCTTTGCGTAGGCACTTTTTCACTGACCCTCCATTATGGTCCCAGTTGTTGTCATTAGCGAAGTATAGTGTTTCTCCTCACCAATATGCAGTAATACACCTCTCTGCTGAGGCCTTATTTTAAAGTCAGTTAGCATACACACAGTCATAAGAACAGTGCTGACACAGCAGAGATGCAGGTCAGAGGAAATGTCCTTTGTACCGGTGCGACAATATCAAACCTCATTCATCTTTATTTAGCATCTCCTACATGTGTTTGTGTGTGTAGGAGCCTGTGCACGTTTGTGTGTTCCATATTTTTAGCTTGTGGAGAGGAGAAAGAGTTGGCACAGCTGCTAATGCTAGTGTGTGTGTATAATAATCCAGTTAGCATAACACATTTTTCATTAAGGTAAATGCTAAATCCTGTGGGAGCAATAAGCTCTCTCTTATTAATGTAATATTGTATAGCAGAGGTTGCCTCTCAGCAGGCAGTGAAAAGCACTGAGAGGAGAGAGCTCATTTTTATAGCTGACAGGTAGAAAAAACCCAAATGAAAGCAACGCTACTCCGTGCTGGCTAAGAAAAGTTGGTACGTGTAGGTATTATTTTATTTGGATCTTTCTAATGTGTTCACTTCAGCCTGGTGGCTTACTGCTAGCACAGCCTTCTGCTGTTGCTCATCCTAGTCACCCTTCTTCTTCTGTTGTTCTTTTCCTGGATAAGAGCTATTTCATTGACAGCAATCTTAAGGGCCTCAAAACAAGCAAGCTTCCTGTTTTATACTATGGTGACGCAGACCAGAGATTTTTCCCCTTGTAGTTAAGTAATGGTAGAGCTATCCCAAATACCACAGAGTACTCACAACCAGTCTGTAGGTGCATTGCTTCTGAGTGTGTGGATGAAGTGCCCATACTTCTCAGTGTTCTATTGAGGAGTTGGCTTTCACAGGCAGTCAGTAGCAATAGAAAAGTTCCACTTCAATAAAGAACTATAATCACCCTTGCTTTTGTGGCTTTAGAGGGTTGAACCAAGCCAGAGAGAGGTGTACACTGTTATATGAATATCTGCCAGCTGGGACTTTAATGGTGTTTCAGCAGAAGAGACAGGTTGCAGCACAATAACAGCTCTGAAAAAGCTAAGGTGGCAGAGGAAAGGTAAAAGGTTCAGTGTATAGTTCATTTCAGAAGGTCTTGGATTCCAAGTTAAAGTGATTGTTGTTGTAGTTGTAATATTTATTAATGATAAAAATATTCAAAGGCAGCATTTTAAAATTTTAAACTCAAAGTCTCTGTAACTCACACCGTCTGTTGGTGTTGGTGCTGCTCACGGCAGGCTGAAGGCGAGTTCATGGGTTTCACAGCTGCATGTTTGTTGGCGTTCCTTCACTGTGGGAAACTTTCCCCACTGATGTAATGTTTAAGGTGCCTCCTACTGTACAATTTGCCACATGGATAATCCTGAAGAAAACACATTTTTTAACAGTGCCTCTTCAAGTCATACATAATAAAGTCTTAATTGTGCAACATGTGAGATATTCTAAAGGTTACATAGTATATCAGTATGGGTTGTTGCTGAAAGTGTAGAAGGCCTAACATGACATGGAGAGCGTGACTAACCAAGGCCTGATATCACCTTTGTAACATCACCTACATGCAGACAGTGCAATGATAATAGGGAATCCATTCGTCATACAGGTGAATGTGGCTAATGCACTAAGCCTGTGTGACCAGAAGAGGCCTCTCTGAGTGAAATCTCATCAGGTGTCTGATTGGGTTTGTCGGGTTCACGTCCCTATGGCACACGGACACTGTTTGCCTGTAATAGCATGCCAAAACATACACAATGGGCACTGACCGTGCAGTGTCTCCTCAGTGCCTGGAGCTTTTAGATGCATCCAGCTGAGTCATCCCGAACTTAGCTTTGTTGTTCACAGTAGTAAATGATTGGATTGTCTGAGTGTAGTGGCACTCAAATCCCATTTTACCCGAACCAGCTGGATTGAACGGGCGCACTGCTTCCTCATTCTGTTCTCTGACGTCATTGCCAGCAGCAGCTTTATCTCGACTGAGAGCAAGTGAAATCTTTGTAATAGACTCTCCACAGATCTTTGGAGAAGAACCAGAGGCAATTCTCACTGAGGTGTATTACAGGTCAATTTCAGCCCTTCTTTCTCCAAAAAAACAGTGTCAGGAAAGTGTGGGTAAAAATGGGGAGAAGAGATTTCTTTTGCACTCACATTCCATGGAAAATGTTTTTTGTCTCTCAGGAGCTGCTGGAGAAAAGATCAATTTGCAATAGAAAAAATCAACAATCTTCTTTAACAGAATTCTCTAATTAATCCAACACATTTATACAACCAGACACCCGATTGGTCAGGACATTCTTTAGTCCTACACACACGAAGCACTGCGACGTTAAGAAAAGGTCAGATGTTGTATTTATGAGGCAAAGAGTTAAAAAATACTAATTTATGTGTTAATTTAGCCACAGCAGACGACTGTATGCTTAAGTATGTAGTTATGACTTCTGGCTTCTTTGCAGCTAAGCTAAAGGAATGGATACAAACAGTATCAAGTCATTACCGTACAAATTTTTGGTGACAGCAGACGGGTACAGCATGTTGGTCAGCCTAGCAAAGCTGCTCCACAAACAGCAGGATGGGGACTGTTGTTATTGCTGACTTTTGTGTTACTATTAGCATTTATTTGATTACTGACTGGTTTTGGTTAAACTTACTCACATAGCAGTGCTGTGCACATATGCACTCATTCTTCTATCACTAACATCCCCATATTCATACGAGTGTTCTCCTGTTTGTGTTATTCTTGTAAGTCTTCTATATCCTTGTCCTTGATATGTGTCGTGCTGTCCTGCTTTGTTCACAATTAAAAACAACAACAACACAAGTTAAGTTGTTTCACAATGTGTCAATTTGACTTAAATTCTAGACAGTAAATAATACATGACAAAGATTGGACAATGACGTATAAACTAATACAAATAAAGCAAGAATTGCAATGGTAACAGCCCAACTCTCCAAATTAAATAAATATTAATCCTCAAGTTAGGTGAGAAAATGTATTATTGCCTGACTGCAGGAACAGTAACTGTAACTTGTAACTGTATCCAAATCCGCGAACAAAATTCAGAAGCCTGATAAAATAAAGGGTTCCTTATTGCTCCATGCACAGATATGCCTCCATATCTTTGATATGGGACAATACAATAAAAGTTTCCACATACTTATGTATAGCATACATGTATGCTATACATAAGTATGTGGAAACTTTCAGTAGTTAATTATATTTAATGCTCCAATGGACAGTAAAGAACTGTGTGCTGTGTGCATTCTGTCTTCACTCTTTAACTGGAAGCATAGCCAGTCCCCCCCCCCTCTCTCTCTCTCTGTGTGTGTGTGTAAGAGAGAGGGAAAAACAGATGTTTGAGATAGTTTAGCATTTGAAGGCATTGTCAGCATTTTAATTATAGATGCTTGGTTTCCAATAAGATGCCACCAAACAGAAAATCCGTCATCACACTCGTTTTCTTTCTCCTCAGCACGGGAAAGAAAAAACATTTTCAACACCGGAGAGCAAGAACAACACAAAGAGACACAAAAACAGATTAGCAGGGTAAAAGAAGACGGAGCGAGTGAGCGGGATGAAGGCACGGAGGGGACAGAAGTTACTGGATAAACATCCAAATAAATAAATAAATAAATAAATCACTAAGATGCTGAGACAATGCTCAAGCTGACTTGTAAAATGCTTAAATGTTCCCTTGAATATAGGCTTCAGTATAATTCAGCATTAGTGGTTCCAGTGTATACCCTACCAGTGCTATGTACACTAATTCTCCTCATACCATCACAGATGCTGGGTTTTGAACACAGTGTTGATAACATGCTGTTTGGCCCCACTCCTGTTCAGCCTGGAGGAACCTACGTCTGTGATTACTGAAGATAGCAGACAGGTAACAGGACAGATTCAAAAAGCCTGGGCACAGAAATCTTTTTGTTTTTTTATTTTTATTTAAATCGAAGAGTTTAAAATTGCTCTTGTGGATTAAACGATGAACTGTGTTTACTGACAATGCTGTGCAGAAGTCTTCCTGAGCCCACGCACAGTCGTGTTTGCTTAAAAACGGTGACGCCTGAAAGCCTGAAGATCATAGTGCACAGATTTCTCTGGATTCTCCACATATATTAATATCATATACAGTAGATGATAAAATCTCTAAAATCTTTGGCAACAAGCAGAAAAATGATCTTTGATTCAGAAAAACCGAATCTTTTTACGGGTGGTCTCATATCCAGTCATTTTAGTGGTAAAACTAAAATAAAAACTAGATATGAAAATTATTTAAAATAAAAAAAGAACACTACCTGAACCAATTCTGTCAAAAACTAGTTAAAATAAAATACAATTATAGAGGAATTATCATTAATTCTAACATCTGTTAGTTAGAACTGTTAAACTCTTTAAAATGTGTATGCTCAGGTTTGGAGTTGTGACTCCTGGAAGGACTTTTAGGACTGACTGGCACAGCTGAGTGCTGAGGGGGGGTTTATGTGCCATTTTGCCCCTCTGAGTTCGTGCTGCTGCTGCAATGGGCCAAATGAGCAACGCCAACAAACCACCCTGTTGCTTTGAGAACACCAGCATGAATCTGTTTTAAACGTTTTCACTTTATGCACGCCTCACAGTATGAAAACCTACACTAGCATAACCTTTACCATCATTCTTTTCAAACAGTCCCTTTCACAGAGTATGAGGCTTGGTATGAGATTAGAAAACAGGAAGATCCCCCCAAAATCAATTAGTATGTCAAACTAAAACCAAATGACATATCAGTCAGCAGAACAAAAGGCAAAAAAAATAAAATAAAAATAAACATTGCCTGTCTGTTACAGACTCCACATGGATGCTTAAGCAAGCCATTTGGTAATTGGAGCACAGATGGTGTGTAACTGAGGCACTAGTCCATCAACCAGCCTGGGAGGACACGTGCCTTAAACAAATTCAGTCTGCAGCCAGGTTGACTGGAGTTTAATTTGGCACCTCACAGAGAGAATCCAGCTCTCTAACTTGTTTCCAACAAGCAAACCTAAGACTCATCACCGGTAAAGCTCAACAAATCACACTCTGTTCCAAGACACACTTTTCCTCACATAGAGTGTGTCATTTTTTTTTACACGTCAAAACAACCTTCTCTGTTCTTTTCAGGGTACCCACATCCACACGCTGATCCTGTCCTATTTTCCAGCTCTGACGGTGGTCCACACTCCGGGGAGCCAGCATTTTATTTCAGGCTTGCTCCCAGGATTGGCACCTTCCAGCTACTGTACCATGCTTCTGCTCTTGTCAGGTGTTAGCTTGTCTTTTTCTATTGGCTTGTAGCTGCCACAGTATAACTAGGAGAAACTTATTGTGGAGGTAGAAAACATCCCAACATCTAGAAGCTGTATGGCAATTACATAAAAGCAGACTTTTTTCTGGTGAGGCATATCGCTGGAGAAACCGAGGAAGTGAATCTGAAGCAACTTGAATTCTTGCTAGTTTTCTATATTTGCAGATTGTCTCATTTTAACCCCCACATGCAAACAACACTGGTGTTTTCATTCATACCGTCTAATTAGAGGTCTTCTTAGGGTGCGTGGGTGGGTACAAACTGACCCCTTCTTAATTAATATTTTTTCACAGCTGACAAGAAGAGCAGCTGGTTGTATTAAGATGGCCACATTCCATTTATACAAACTCATTCCTTAGTCCTGCAGTCTGCCTACTTGCTTCCCTACAGTGGAAATAAATTAAAAGATTTGTTTCACTCATGGTTTTAATGTTATGATGAGTCCAAATGTCTGCTGTCAAACACTTCATGTTGTTGTATTGTCTATATTTATCTATAGTTAGAAAATTTAATAGAAAAATCTGAATACAGAAGCCAGGAAGGACAGCTCCCTTCAAAGTAACTGCTTATGGCCGTACGTGGCAAAAGACCAGGCACATCTGTGCTGCACCAAAGGTGAAGGAGCAGTGAAGTCACGTTTGCCTTCCTTTTCAATTTGTGTCTGTGGCTTCAGGCTAAAGATATAAAGCAGCATGAAGTAGGTCCTTTGTTTTATCAAGGGAGGAGGGGTCACTTTCACCAAAGAAGCACAAATGCATAGAAAAGAGTCGACGCCACCAGCATCGTAATAAAATGTCATCTTCTTCCTCACCTCGAGCCTCTTCTTCAGTTGAAAACATGCATATACTATTTCCTGGCTGTTTTGAGCCATGTCTGCTTCTTATTAATAATTAGTCTTCTTACTGCATACTGTATACCTCCTACTTTACATTCCTCAATTCAATTCAATTTTATTCATATAGCGCCAAATCACAACAACAGTTGCCTCAAGGCGCTTTATACATATATATATCCTCACCTGCCATATCATCTTTTACTCTCTTTACCAGCATTTTGATATCATACATGACCTTTAATGACCTCCTGCTCCTCATTTGGGTAGTTTAACATAGTGACTGATCTGCTATGTATGAACATCATGTTTCTTGGATTAAACGTGTTTATTCCTCCTCCTGGTGTCCTGTGTTCCTGAGTCTTCTCTCTCTCTGGAAAAATAATTCAGCTGAATGCCTGATGTGTGAAGTTTGGGCTGTTTTTTTCCTTCACAACATGGGTAAAGAAGTTTGCATTACTTGGCTGTGTTTCTTGAGCTCCTAATGGTGGTGTGCTGCATTCAGTTTTGATACTTGAATCATTCCTACATAGGAAGTTCAATGAAATGAAGTAACATATGAACAGTTTCTGAAGCATTTCTTAAAAAACAATGAGCTTTTCTATATTTACAACACAAATGTTTTCAGTATAAATGCACACCTTGCTCACTGCTGCCATACCTACTTACATTAATTATAATAGGAATGTAATGTTGTTTTTGCTTTGTAAATGGTCCTCCCACACCTTCCTTTTATCTGTCTTTCATACACAGGGTTAACCAGTGGTTCTCAAACTGTTTGCATCATTCCCCAAACAATGACAGAAAAGCTGAGCTGCAACTTTATTTAAATAATAAACTCATTCACAATGAATCCTTCAGTAATTTTTGTTTTAAACAAACAAATTTCATCCCAAACAACTATTTGTAACTTTTGTCACTAGACTGCGTCATCAGTCTGCAGCACTTCTTCAAAAAAGCAACAAGTTAAACAGAATGTGAACTTTGCCAAACGTGGAAAAATAAAATTCATTCTTAGTCTTATAAAAACAAAAGAAATCCAGAAACTTGTGAACAGAGATGAAAAATATATAATTTAGTGAGAGTTTAATATTATTCACTCTTAGTGGCTGCAGTGAACCTGTTTTTGACTGCAGAGCTGTGATGGGGTGTGGTCTATGGCCTGGCTGCGGGGGAGGCGGAGGTGCGTAAGCGACATCCGCAATCATGCCTCGCCGACTTAAAACAGAATGAAGTAGGTCCTGTTGTTGTTGATGTGTGCAGGCTGTAGCGGATGTGCATATTATTAACCTGACTATTGTGAATTTCTTTTTGTACCACCGTAAAAGTGATCCCGATGTTAAACATTAGTTCCACGTGACTTTTCTGCCAGGTAACTTGTTCCCCACCAATCAGATCTAATCCCTTTGAGAGTCATTGGGTTAACACTAACTTTGAATCTGTCACATTGGTTGGGGTGCAGCCTTATCGTCATATAACTCAAATGCATTCACTGGATGATTGTGGATTTCTTGTGCTTTGAATTTGCTGAATGAAACATACGTGTAGATCTTTAAAAGTCACAAATGAGAATAAACTGTAACTGTAATAGTAGTACCGGCTGCGGATAGGGAGGTGGCATTAAAAGCAGTAGAGGATCATCATGCAGTAAGCATTTTGTTTATTTTACTATTTTGTTCTAAGGCCAACCAGGACTATATTCTCCAGTCACAGTCTTTACTGCCTCTGGCTTTAAAGAGTGTGACTTCCTGTCAGGGAGGTCGGGAGTGTGCGCTGGTATTCAGGGATTCAGTGTTTTGCTGAAGGACACCAAAACAAAGTGGATGTCTGCTGACAAGTGTGCTGAACTTGGATTTATTTTATATCTTTTATTAATCACACTTGCTGCCTCTTTTGTTCCTTTGTGAGCAGATTGGTGGCACACCTGTTTGTTAAAGGCACTCTGTAAATACTCTTGCCTGGACTTGCCTTGAAAGATGGACTTTGCAAATAAACAGAGTGACGCTGATGTCTGCAGACCCTTGAGGATCAATTGTACCTTGGGGCAACTTGTTGCCATGGAAACTCTTTCCTCATTATAAAGGACCAGCAAAGGTTACAGCAATCTTAGAGGAAAGTGGAGAGTATGAGAGAATGCGACCAGAAAAAGGAGTGTGAGAGAGAAGTAAGACAGCTGGTCTAAAACAGAACCGAAACAGGTTTTACACACTTTTAACTGTACATATATACGACTCTCACAATATTTTTTGATGATGATGGTGATGAAAGCTGATCTTCTAAGTCTTCCAGAAAAAATTACAAAAAACCCTTCGACACAAAACAGATTCTAGGTCTGAGCTCAATAAACCGACTAAGGAGGTCACTGCTATGAGATAAATTAACTGTTGCATGAAGATGATGTGTTTCTACATCAAATGCCAAACAGAGGATGTTTTTCTGGACCTCTAGGTCCAGGTTGCTAACAGCACAACCACATTACAGCCATCACTGCACTGCAATGTGGGGAAAATGTATTGGATCCCCTGCTGAATTTCTTAGATTGTTAATGGCGAGAGACAGAATATTAATCAAAAATCCAGGAAAAACACATTACAATAAAATCCTAAGTAGTTTTGCATGTCATTGACTCAATCCCCAATTAAAACATGACTTAGTATGTGGTGGAGAAACGCTTGTTGGCCATCACATTGGTAAGACATGCCTCGTAGTTTGTCACCAGGTTTGCACACATCTCAGGAGAGATTTTGGCCACTTGCAGAAAAACGAAATCCTTCAGTTTCTAGGTTGAACTTAGAGCTTCAGCTCCTTCCACAGATTTTCCACAGCACTGATGTCTGGAGGGTGGCTGGCCTCTCCCTTAGAGAGAGGTTCGGCCCTCCAGGAGGGGCTCAGAGTAGAGCCGCTGCTCCTCCACATTGAAAGGAGCCAGTTGAGGTGGTTCGGGCATCTGACAAGGATGCCTCCTGGGCTCCTCCCGGGTGAGGTGTTCCAGGCATGTCCCAGTGGGAGGAGGCCCCGGGGCAGACCCAGGACATGCTGGAGAGATTATATCTCTCGGCTGGCCTGGGAACGCCTTGGTGTTCCACTGGTCAAGCTGGAGGAGGTGGCTGGGGAGAGGGAGGTCTGGGCCTCTCTGCTTGGGCTGCTGCCCCCGCGACCCGGCCCCGGATAAGTGGAAGAAGATGGATGGATGGAGACTAGCTTGGCCAATCCATGACCTTAGCCACTCCTTTGTTGCCTCATCTTCAACCCTTCTTTAGTGTTCTTGCTGAGCAGACACAAAGCATAATGTTTCCACCTCCGTGCTTGACTGTGGAAATGGTGTTCGTATTTCTCTTCCTGCAAACACAGCAGGCCAAGTTGATGCCAAAGAACTTGATTTTGGTTTCATCTGACCACAGCAATCATTTAGATGTTCACGGGCAAACGAAAGACGGGCCTGTACACGTGCCTATACAAATTAATGCAGATGATCAAATTATTATTTCTTACACTATGTATATTTTGCATGATAAATCGCAATTCACGAGTAAATTAGCACACCTAAAAATCAGCATTAACTGTAACTGCAGCTGTTACACTGACTGCTATTTAGAGCTTTGATTGAGCCAAACACTTAAATGAGTTCCTAAGTACAGACCTCTATATCATCTGCCAGAAGGTAGGGTAACTCATCATATTGCAAGTGGAGGATATAAATGGGATTGCACAGAATAACACACACTGCTATATCTATCCATAAAGGGATTGAGGACTATGATGTGCTTCCTGGCCTGTGATTTTCATGGCTGTCTGCACTTTAATTTCACTGTGACTGAGAGATTTCCATACTGCGCTCTTATTCCCTTTACATTTAAAAGGAAGAGGTTGGGCTCACACCATGCCACAAACTCCTGTATTTCAGAACAGTAAACAGTTATATTCTCTTTCTTGTGAAGCAAACTTAAAATGGCAGTATCATCCGAGTATTTAAAAATATAATTCTGCTGAGAATTGATTTTTTACAAAGTGTGAAACGGGGTAGTGAACTGACACAGTCTTGATGAGCACCGGCACTTCTCGCTTTCAGCTGGGACAGTGTTATTGACTTCAGCTTCTTGAGTTCTGTTGGTTAAAAAGTGACTGCTTTCCAAGTTTGGCTATTTAACGTCTACTATTTATGGCTGCCATGAAATATCTGCCTCAGTAACAGCGGTTGTGTACTGAGCTAAAAAGGCTACACCCAATAATCCGCCTGAATGCATCCTGTGTAGACAAAGTATTTGAACATTTATTCATCGTCATTTTCCAAATGTTTAGAAATAAGTGAACGGAAATCCTCAAACACTTCCTGAATCATCTCGTTTGCAGACTTTTTCTAAACAAAACACAAAGGAAACGCAGCTCACTTTGAGGCAACACAGTGTCTGAGAGTAGAGCAGCTGGATACAGCATATCCATCCATCTGTCAAAGTGACAACATTTTGTTATTCAGACACACGTCACTACATTTAACTATTGATGTGTGATTATTAAGCACCATGAGGGATCGAGTGACATATAAGGTAGGAGATAGGGGAGACAGTTGTTTCAAACTGTCGGTTGGGCCTCAATAAAGACACATGCTGTGTTCCAGACATCTAGGAATTCCAAGTTCAGAACTAGACAGTGACATCACCCTAGAGTTCCTGGAACCAGTGCGTCCCAGAAAAAGTTGAGGAAAAACAAGATTTGTTTTGGTTCTTACCAGGTGGAGCTATTCAGGTATCACTAAAAATAGCATAATACTTGCTGTTTGCACTAAAAACCCCTCTGCAGCACATTGTTGACATGAAACAGTAGATGTATAAAAGCTCATTTACATCACGGAGCCCTGCTCCCACAAACTGACATAGATCTGTCTGTGAAGTTGGATTTAAGAAATAAATGCTTAAAGCTAAACTTTATATAACATGTTTAGCTCAATCTTCTGTCAGTACACAAACTTCACTGGGATGGTTAGTTGGTTGCAGCCAATAGACTTACATTATTTTATATTAGCTAACTTGTAACAGAAACAATGACTTTTAAATAGCACTAAAACTAAAAATCATTTAAGGAGGTCCCGTTTGTGCTGCAATGTTGAGTTTTATGTTAAGAAATTTGATTTGATTTGATTTGATATACCTTTATTAGTCCCACAAGGGGAAATTTCATAAGGCTGCCGACCTATTGCACGCAATGGCGGCACCATCTTACCCTCCAACCATACATACATTACACAAAACATCACATGGGGAAGACATGTCAGAGAGGTATAACAATGGAAAATACACCACATGAGGAAAGATAAGGAGAAAAAAATAACTCCCCCCAGACTGAGCTCCAACAGGGAGATCAGTTTGAGAACAGAAAAAACACCTCTTAATACACCAAAGAAACACATGACAAGCAACAGGGGTGGGTAAAGGGTGAGAGACAGCCGAATTAGACAGTACATCCGGGCCTGCGTAAACTGGTCTCCATGATCCACCGTCAACATCGGAAGGGAATAAGCATCGAAGGTGTTTGGAAAGAGAGGGGGGATGAGTGTGTGCATATCAGTGTATATATGTATGTGTGTGTGTGTGTGTGTCCAGAGTTCAGCTGAGACAGTGTCCTTCGCCCTGCCAGGCTAAGTAAACAGTCTTCCAGCCAACCCAGGTGGCCTTGCATGGAATGGGAAGAACAGTCTAAACACAGTCGTTATCAGAGTGTTGTTGTTCAGCTCCAGCCTTGAGACCGCAGCTGGCGCCGAGAGCGTATCCGCATGAAGTGATGGTGCTTTTTACTTTAGTGTGAACAACTCATATGAATTTCAAAGCTGTTCTAACAGTCCAACACTGGTCTCTCAATCTCCCGTTGGAGAGCCGCGAGCTTTCTATGATGTTATCCAAACTTACGTTCCGCGATGTTGTCATTCTTTTTGCTCAAAGAGCAGGTTCTGAGAACTCACGACCGCAGTGCACTTCCCCAAGATGTGATCGAATTTGCTCTCAAAGGTGTTATTCGAGCTAGCCCCTCCAGATGTAATCCAGTTTTTCACTCAGAGGTCTTGTTCTGAGTATTCACAGCAGCCGTGCGTTCTCCAAGATCTTCTCCGTGCTGCACTCAATGAGCCCATTTTGAGAAACTCACGCCTCGTCCCATCATTTCAATCCCAGCGGGCAGCCTTGTGGGGTTTTGAACAGCCGGTTCCGCTTCCTTAATTCTTCAATAAGCCAGGGCCAAGCCAGCTCTGATCAGCAAGAACCCTGTTATCATGGTTCCGAATAGGTAGATATCTTCAGCAGTCAGGCTCACCCGAGCCCAGACTTCTCGTTGAGAAGGGGTGTCAATTGCATTCAGAGACCAGTTGATCAAATCCATAATTCTCTTTTAGGTTTTAGAGAACAGACTGTGAGAGAGTGTTCCAGGGAAAAGTAATACAAAAAACACAAGACTAGACAAGGACACAAGAGGCTAAGCAGGGAAGCTAAGGGAGAGGAGGAGGAGGAGAGGAGAAAAGTGCGACCGCCTTCGTCAAGAGCAAGATTAGCAAGATACTGTCATTCATAAGTAGCCATCATATTATTCATATATTCCTCATTCATAAAGTGCTTTACAAACCTGAACATTATAGCTAACAGGTGGATTTTCCCGTTTCAGTGAGCCCAACAACAAAGAGCCAGTTACAGTGAAAACTGACAGCATATCCTTGATTTCTTGATATCAAACTCATCGTTGCTGCCAGGGGCATCACAACAATGATCCCCTTAAACTGATTTTCAGTTTTACTAACTGTAATCAGATTGTGTAAAATGTGTTACTAAAATTTTTTATTTCCCCTGCATTATCTTCATAATTGGCCCTGTAGTCACAAACAATAAAATATATTATTCACACCATGATTGTTGCAACTCCCCCCAGTCTGTCATGAATAAAAAGCCAGTCTTGCACCTGCAGCTGGTTCAGAATTCAGTAGATGAGCTTCTTAGTTGTGTTAGGAGACTGCATCACGTCGCCTCAGTCTCGGCTCCTTACTGATGGCTGGTTGACTTCAGATTTGAGGGCTCCAAACTGCATAGCAGAAAGGCTGACCCATGTGAGCTAGCTCCACTGGTTGTTCCAAAGCTGAGACTTAAATGTAAAGGTGAATTTCATGTTGCCAGCATGGGTTTTGGAACGACCTGCCTGGGGAGATAAAGAGGAAAAGCATAATAGGTCCCCTTTATTCATGGGGATTCTGTACGAGACAGATACAGGATGCACATTTCTCTCTGTAGAATGCAGCTATTTTTCATAAATGAGTTAGTATTTTATTTTGTTCTTGAAGAAATACAACACAAAATCTTCTGAAGGGCCCATAAAAATGCATTCACACTGCAAGCAACATGTCCTTTCAACTCCTTGCAGAGGTGGGAGAGTGAGCTGTCTCTACACAGCTCCACAAAGCCAAACCTGAATATCATTTGTCGGTCTTAAAGGAGGGCTAAGCTCTGAGCCCGGGTCTCCACAAGGCAAAACAGCCCGAGCAGAACCAAATTTATTCAGCCTGAATGAATGCGCTGTGCAAATGGCACAAGTAAAAAAAAAAGAAAAACGTTTCCTCACCTTTCTGCAAGAGTTACCTTGTAATCACTGGGGCAAGTAGAGCTGTAAATCATTTACGGATTTCTTCAAAGTGCAAGGTGTAAAAAAAAGGATGCAGCGAGTGAAATGCTGGCAGGCAGACGAGGGAAACCTGCTATCGCTCCATTAATCTGGACTCGGATCTGGTGAATCTTAGCCGATACAGACGGCATAACCATGATAAAACTATCAAATCTGTTGGGAAGTCAACAAGCTCATAGATTCCAGAGATTTCTTGTTTAATTATATTATTTTCTTCTTCATCTGTTGTGCTACACAAAGCAATGAACACGGGGGAAAATATGATTAGAGTTCAGGTTTGGAATCAGTGGGGAGCTTTCTGTTTATGCCTGCTAATTTGTGTCTACAAGATAGCAGCATTAACAGCTGAAAACACGACTTTATGAATCAAAGAAAGCTCTTTGTCTGCAGCTGCACGGCCATATAGGAAACCGCATGTGGGATTAATTGGGACTTTTCAGCTTGGCTAACAGTCCAGTTTGCCTCTTTTGACACAAAAATATAAATAAATTCAACAAAAACCCCAACTTGTACAATTTCGGTTTTTAACAGAGAGTGCACAGACAAAATACCTGATTTACAGCTGCGTGTGAGCGATTCTATTTTGGTCACCTCGCAGGGATAGTCTCAGCTGATTTCCTTAACATCATCGAGCACTTTACGCAGTGACTTCATTACTCACAGCACCAAAGCAGAGGCTGTCTAAGTTGTGTAAATGGTGTAAAGTTGTGTGTGCACACTCGTGAGCGAATATAATGTCTGGGAGTCTGCAGGCATTAATTTCTGCAGGCATGTGTTTACTTATCTGACGTGCTGCAATCAGACAAAATGAAACACAAGGAGACAGATAATGGGGCATTTCATTTACAAAGTTACATGACTATGAGTGTGAGCATGTGTGTGCGTGTGTGTGTGTGTGTGTGAGTGCGTGTGTGCGTGTGAGTGAGTTCTTCTGTGATTGTTGTAAGTGGGTAGCAGCGGGGTCATTATATTGTGGAAAACATCTCCGTTGCTGTGCTTTTATTTAAAAAAAGTAATGTCCAATTATAATAACCAGTGTAGTCACATGCAGAGGAGTGCACATACACACTCTCATATAACAGAATGCACATTTGTTGTGGCTCTAATTACAGTTAGTGAGAGACGACGGCTATGGAGGAACTTCTTAATGTGGCACTTCCAGTTCATTTCTCCTCCAACAAATCAGCATCTAAATACATCTGTGGTAGTCGCTGTGAGGATTTAAAAGCCCTTTAATGGGACACACAGAATGCACTTTGACAATGCTGTAGTGAGGTTCACAAGGCCCAAATGAAACAGTGTTGGAAAAAAGAGGATTAAAGGGGGCCAATTATTTATTTTCCTTCACCCCCAACCCATGGCTGCCCCTCCCTGAGCCTTGTTCTTCCAGTTTAAAGAGAGTTTTTCCTTCCCACAGTGCTTGCTCATAGGAAGTTGTCTGATTGTTGGGATTTCTCTGTGTTATTGTAGGGTCTTTACCTTACAATAAAAAGCAGCTTGAGGTGACTGTACATTAGGTGGTATATAAATAAAATAAAACTGAATTTAATAACCCCAAGTTTTTGTTCCTTGACCCTGCTGAAGTAGCTTTGCATGATGTATAGATTCAAACAATCCTTATTTTTCTTCGAGGCGTTTGGCTCGCCACATCTGTCTAAAACAAGTTTTTTAAGTTAACTCTCTTCTGATTCATGGTCTCTGTTAAATTCTGTTAACAGGGGCCTCAAACTTTGTGTAGGTGATGATGACCCCTCTCATTGTTATCATAAAGAGCCAAACATGTTAACATGGACATGGACATGTTAAATATGGACATGCATCACTGTGAAAGTATATGCAGGGGAAAAAAAAGATGAGCATAATATGTAGTATTTATTTTGCAGAGCGCTTATTGAAATCCAACCTGTGCAATCAATAATGACTCAAGCAACAAATACACATCTATTTGTTTATATTTTTATACTGTTTATACTGTATTTATTTATGAGAAACTTTTTTGTTATATCTCTTGTGTTTTTGTGAACAGATCGATTGCTTTCTTTGTACTGTTGTGCTTCTGGCATAATGACAATAAAAGATTTTGATTAACACATGTTGATTTGGTCCAGGTCTCACGATAGGACACATTCATTTACTTGCAATGTTTTTGAAGTGTAGCTAAATTTGAAGTGTAGCTGCAAAGAGCCCCACTCATTATGAATTATTTCATGAGCACATCCTGTAAAACCTGAAGCCTGGAGAGTGGCAGTTCTTGAGTACTTCAAGGTTATTTATTGTGGCTAACTATGGCGGCATGTATTTCATGTGACTGTTGAATGCTTTCACTGTGAAGCATTCAACAGCAAAAATGCTCAAGCATTCAGTTTACAGTAGAACGATCATGAATGTTAGCTTAGGAGGGCAAACAATGAAAAGACAGGCTTATATCAAAAAAGAAAAACACAATTAATTAGTTTTCTTTTCTATCCCTTATGGTAAAGCTCGACAGTATGCATAGACATATTAAAACTGCTTACACTAATCTTAGGGAGAACACTGGGATTCATGGATTACATGAAAATGAGTTCTTTTTAATGGTGATTAGATTAAGATCAGGTCACATGACCAAAAACTACTGTTCTGGCTACAGTTGATTTCACATTGACACATTTCTCTTTTGTTCTGTTTCTAGTACCCATCCATCCATCCATGAATGCACCCCTTCCTTCCACCTCTGTCCTCTACTTTGCCTGCTTGTCACTCCATCCATCTCCCTTTTCTTCACCCCTCCCCGAGCCTCTCTCTGCTTTCTCACGAAAATCCAATTAGTCGGGGCTGACTCCTTACTCTGCAGGAGAAGAAAGCGATGGCAGAGACGAAGGGATGGGAAGCACTGCTGGCAGAAACCCTTAACCAGAATTTTCTCAACCTTAGCTCGTCTCCCCCGCAGTTTGTCCTCCGAGAATAGAGAAAGTGGAGACATGGAGGCTAAAAACAAAAGAAAAAAAGGAGAGGCTACAGACAGAATCCTCCCGCCTATAATTTTGCTTCTTCGTTTTCTTTGAATGGATCATGCAACATTGGCACTTTGAAGCGGAAATGAATTAGAAAATAGAAAGCATCGGTAAATAATAGACTGTTTACTTGTGGAACAAGAACAAGATGGCAGTCTGAGTCAGTTTAAAGCTGAAAAGCTAAATGTCACTGTTGCATTTCATCCACTTTAATTATTTTTTATTAGAGAAAAGACTTCTTTTTTATTTCTAAAGTCCCTTTTTTGGTTATAAAGAAACAGTCATATACACAAAACCTGTAGCTCCAGTATGCTTTTTCCCTTTAGCATTACAGTAATTGTCCATAAACTGTATATAAATGATGGACATAATTAACCAAAAAATGATGTCTTGTTGGATAAGTCCTGTTTTGAAGCTTCAAGTTGTGCATTTCTGTTGCTTTCTGTGTTAAAACTAAACATCGTGTTGGATCTGACAAGGACCACTGCTCATTGGATAACAGCTTACCAAGCACAAGTCATTAACAAGTGAGCATACTGTTCTTAATCCTCCTTTTTGACTATAATGGAGAAAATAATTTACAAAATGGATTTTATGTTGCAATCATTATGATTTGAAATGAGACACTCTGTAAAATCATCACGGAGGTGTTTATCGACGTTAAACGTTTCTTTAGCGACCCCACAGTACAGCCATGTGATTTTAAACCATAGTCAGTAAAAGATTTTCTAACCACCACCAGTGTTGATGTTTCACAACTCATACATAATCCAGAAGAATATACACGGCAACTTTGCTAAAGCCCATTAATGAACTCCAAGCTTGCAATAGTCATGTCTCATTGAGTATTCCTTTTTGATGTGGTAACGTACAACTAAATACATGACTGGATATTTGAAGAAATGGATGTTCAGCTTGAAACAGAAAGCTACGTTACATAGCTAGGTTTTAGCTTTATGAAGAAAACGAGTGCGTTATTTTCATGTTTTGGCTAAAATGTAAAATGTTAAATTAAAACCAAAAGCAAAGCAAACATAAAACAAACTTCAGGTATACTTTATGAGGTGTTGATGTTCAAATGTTTGAGGTGCTCTGAGTTCAATATATATAAACAACTCAAGTGAACACCAGGACATAATGATGGTGATATAGTGAAATCAAAGGACACTTCCAGCACTGTAATTGTAGCAATTTGAAACAGAAAGTACACGGGAATGAAAGCGCTGAAACCTGAGTGTGTGGAAAACAACACCTTCCTTATTTGACAGTAATTGTCAATACAGAGAGGAGAGACATCATCCAGATTGTTCAGGTTCCTTGAAAGTGCAGTCATGTGTCCCTCAGTTCAGAAACAACACATACAAACTGATACAGGGAGGCTTTCTGGCTCGTGTCCATCCCTGGTGCTGAGCAATCATTACTGCATCGTTTGTGTACTGCACTTTCTTGAGATTACATGTCAGCCACAGCATACAATTCCTAAATATTCATGATCTTCGATTGTTTATGCTTGTTTCACCCGCAGAGGTATCGAACCATGAAAGCTCAATATTTCACAACTTCAGTCTGGCCTGAAAGACCTTCATACAAGCTGCATTTTCTCCTTTGAATAGAACTTCCAAACACTGTGGGTTTTCTCATCCACCAGCGCATGTTCATCCTTCACATTTGCCAACAGATCGTCACTATGAGCAGACTGTTTTTCACACAAGATAATACAGCATCGACATTACTGCTATTATATGTGAACATGTCAGTTTTTTGTGCTTATACTATTTCCGCTTTTACTTGTTGAAGGCTTAAAGTAATTATGTGTGCTGGATTTGAACTAAGTGTTCCAGAGCATGTATATTTGTTTGTACTAATTAATTCTCTTTTCTTAGTTCTAGGTTGGTGCGACACATTATAATACAATGCAACACACTTTGGGGCACAAAATTGACAAAATTAGTGACAATAAATCCAAATAAAAGGTGGCTTTTGTAAAACTGAAACACTGAAGGTAAAGGTGGTGTTAGGTTGAGGACATTTGCTGGCTAATTTCATACATCAATGTCACTTTGATATAAATTTTCCACCTTCAATGCTAAGATCTCAATGAAACAACACATGTACATATAATTATTTTTCACAGTCTTTTAAAAAAGTCTCACCGCATTAGAAGTATGCTGTAAATCAGTGCAGTGACTTTTACAGAAAGTAAAACATTCAAGTTATATTAATTAAGTTAAACTTTTTTCACACTAAACTCCTAAACTTACATGTTGGCCAAGTTGATTATTGACAGAAAACTTACATGTTAACATAAAATAAGTAAAATTGCTCATTTACTTGCTAACAACCATGTGTATGTGTAGCATGTGTATAATACATGCAGATCATGTCTGACCTTTGACATTTGTCTTTTTACAAAAAAGTACAGATTTATCTACAAATTATGCTTTTTATTTGTAAAGCACTTTGAATCACCTTGCTGTTGAATTGTGCTATATCAATAAACTTGCCTTGCATTACAATGTGCAAATGTTCAGCATCTGATGATGGGACATGTACATGCTGGAAACTATAGAGTCAAGGGGCTTATACCCAAGCTAGAGTCCAGAGGGGCTACAAGACGGCACTAATTTACAAGATAGACGGAATGAGGCAATATGATAAACTTTATAGGCTACACTAAGGACAGAAATTGCTATCATTCAGTATTGCTGTATTTCAGCACTGTTTTGCCTTGCTTGCCCTGATGAAACACTTGTACTATAAAGAATAGCTTTCTTACTCAACCAACATGTTTCAGCCTGTTGCCTTTGTCAGCATCAACGTGAACCATACTGCATACTGAACTTCATAAAAAGAGAGTGAGAGAAAAATATCCTAGTATGGAATTTACAATGTTATCTTTGCCCTGCAATATAAAGTTCTTTGAACCAACAGTTGTTGCGATTTGGTGCTGTAGAAATAAAATAAAATAAAATTGTAAACACACCTTGATGTGTAATTCTGGTTATTGTGACTTTGTTAAATCACATTTTTTACTTTCTGTGGCTAACGAGATATTTTATTTAAAAATATTATTTTAAGTTGGAGAAACATGAATTGATCTAAAGCTTTATATCCAACATTGTGTTCATTTTATGTATTTCCCCCCAGTATGTTCCAGTTTGTACTATTAATCATATGCACCCTTTGCTTTCTAATATAAAAACCAAAATAGGCTTCGTGCATAAGAGATACACAGCAGAGCTCTGCCTAGCTCTATTAACAAGATGTGGATTTTAAAAACTCCAGCAAAGTTTTACTTCTGCCCAGTGCACAGAAATACACAGCAGTGCTACTTCTGTTTCAGTCAGTAGTCCTCGTCAGCCTCTAGAGTGAATATGCCATTTCTGGTAACCTTTGAAAATGGATAAAACACATAGACCCCACACGTATGAGAATATACAAGTACGCTTTCATTGCTGTTTCCTACAGAGCGAAAAACACATATTTTGGAAAAAAAATGATACATATTTGCATAAAAAAGGCTAAAGTTCTCTTATCCAGTACTTTACACCCTCTGTAAATGCAGTGCTTTCACACCTTTTCCTTTACCTTGGATTTGCATAATACACTGCAGTGCCAAAATAGTCACATGCCTTATGTTTCATTATTTTTCATTTTCCTTTATGTGCTTCTATTGCATTTGTGGTGAATATCATTGCAGTTTAATCGGATCACAAAAGGCAACGCTATCAGTGTGTACCTCTTTCCTATTCACTCTGTTAGCTGAACAAAAATGCTGAGACATTTTTTCCTTCTCTGCCATGACATAAACATAGAATAGAATAGAATAGAATAGAATTCAACTTTATTGTCATTGCACATGCACAGGTACAGGGCAACGAAATGCAGTTTGCATCCATCCAGAAGTGCTTTAGTGATATAGATATATTACAATATATATTAGCAATAATATAGATATGTGAGTATATTACAGAAATGGGTCTATTATGGTATGTTATAATGTACAAGGTATGAAGTATGTTGTGAATATTCTATAACTATAAGTATGTACAGGCTGTAGTGAGTACAAGCTATGTACAGGATATGAACAGGATATAAATATGAAAAACTATACAGAATATGAAATAAATAACTTTACAGAATCTGGGATATACAGCTATACAGAAATGGGAACTATGCAAGTTGTAAACAGTTGTAGGATTAAAGATTATCGAATGTACAGAATGATTATTTACACAGAGCTATACAGTAGTGCAGTTAAGATAAGTGAGATATAATTCCTACAGAGGCTATATAAAGTGCTAGTGGTTGTGAGTGGTGGTTCAGTCCATGTTATTATTGTGTTTGAGGGTACAGTTGTCCATTGTGGGTGTGTGTATGTTCAGTCCATGAGTTTAACGTGGGTCAGATGTCAGGAGGCAGAGTTCAGGAGTCTGACAGCTGTGGGGAAGAAGCTGTTCCGGTACCTGGTGGTCTTAGTCCGGAGGCTCCTGTGGCGCCTCCCAGAGGGCAGGAGGGTGAAGAGTCCATGTGATGGGTGACTGGGGTCTTTGATGATTTTCCCAGCCCTTTTCAGACACCGCTTCCTGTAGATGTCTTTTATGGCAGGAAGTGGTGCTCCGGCGATGCGCTGGGCAGTTTTCACGACCCTCTGCAACGCCTTCCGGTCCGAGGCAGAGCAGTTCCCGTACCAGACTGTTATACAGTTGGTCAGGATGCTCTCGATGGTGCAGCGATAGAAGTTCACCAGGATGTCTGAGGACAGGTGGTTCTTCCTCAGAGTCCTCAAGAAGAAGAGGCGCTGGTGAGCCTTCTTGACCAGCTTGGAGCAGTTGGTCGTCCAGGTGAGATCCTCGGAGATGTGGACTCCCAGGAACTTGAAGCTGCTCACACGCTCCACAGCCGTCCCCTTAATGTGGATGGGTGGATGTGGGTCAGCATTCCTCCTGTAGTCCACGATGAGCTCCTTGGTCTTCTCGGTGTTAAGCAGCAGGTTGTTTCTGTCACACCACTCAGCCAGACGATCCACCTCCTCCCTGTAGGCGGCCTCATCGTTGTCACTGATGAGGCCAATCACCGTGGTGTCATCTGCAAACTTAATGATGGTGTTGGAACCATCAGCAGGTCTGCAGTCGTGGGTGAAGAGGGAGTAGAGGAAAGGGCTCATCACACAGCCTTGTGGTACACCGGTGTTCATTGTGATGGTAGATGAGCAGCGGTTATCCAGCCGGACATGTTGGGGGCGGTTGGTCAGGAAGTCCAGTAACCATTTGCAGATGAGGAAACTGATACCCAGGTCTGTCAGTTTCCTGATGAGTTGTGAGGGGTGGATTGTATTGAATGCTGAACTGAAGTCTATAAACAGCATTCTGGCGTAGGTGTTGTTGTTGTCCAGGTGTGAGAGGACAGAGTGCATTGCGATGGAGACTGCATCCTCTGTGCTCCTGTTCCGGCGGTATGCGAATTGGTGGGGGTCCAGGGTGGGGGGGAGACAGGATTTGAAGTGTGCTAGGACCAGTCGCTCTAAGCACTTAGTGATGATGGGGGTGAGTGCTACTGGGCGGTAATCATTGAGGCAAGATGGGTTGGAGTTTTTGGGTATCGGGACGATGGAGGTGGATTTGAAGCAGGCCGGTACCACAGCGTGGGCCAAGGACAGATTGAATATGTCTGTGAGCACTCCTGCAAGCTCCCCAGAACATTAGGTGACATTTAATGTTTTCCTATCCTTTTTGTCTTATTAGGACAAACTATTAGCTGTACAGCTATAAAGAATTAACACAGTTGTTGCTAATCAGCACTAAACAGACTTCTAATGTTTTGACTGGAGTCCAAGACACCCAGACAGCTAATAAGCTAATAAGTATCTGATAACCAGCTATCTGGCAAACTCTCTGTTTCCCACAGGTGATGATGACTTAATTGAAGAGTTCTGTAGTCAAAAACAGCGATACATGCAAAGCACCAAGCTTGAAAACTGAGGCTGAGGCTTCTCCGTAAATCCTGCTTTTCTTGTCTCAGGGCAAATTATAGGTCAGTGTACTAATCTTTTGCATGTACGTAAGCTAGTGCTGACTCCCCAGTCGTGGTCTGAGAACACAGGGCAGGGGACGATGTAATCGTTTTCACATAGAGAGCTGATTCATTCAGTCTGAATCAGGAAATGATTCTCTCTGAAAATAGGGCTGGAGTACTGGATTTGTTATATTTTTACACTGAGCTGAAGTTTAAAAAGTATCACAGCAAAATCTCCAGTGTTAAATTAACACTAGAGAGTGTCTCTATGGGTCCACTCCTCTGAGTGTTAAATACAACACTGTTGAGTGTTAAATTAACACTTTTGACAGTGTTATATGTTTAAAAGTTTGAAGATTAACAATGGCTAACACTGAGCAGTGCTGATTTTCTAACACTGGAATATTTCTAACATTTTGAGTTATTTTCCAGTGTTAGCCATTGTTAATCTTCAAACTTTTAAACATATAACACTGTCAAAAGTGTTAATTTAACACTCAACAGTGTTGTATTTAACACTCAGAGGAGTGGACCCATATAGACACTCTCTAGTGTTAATTTAACACTGGAGATTTTGCTGTGTAGCAAATGTTTTAAAAGTTATATTTTATTGGAATTATAACAAAGACGAAGCATCAAAGCTTGATACTGAGAAACTTAGTGTGTTTATGTTTTAAGCACTTATTTTGAATTTGATTGCAGAGACATCAAAACCCATTTGAAAAAGCTGGGACAGAGGCTTGTTTTCCACCGTGATATATCATCTCTTCTTTTTAAAGCTCTCTGTAAGCATTTAGGAAGTGAAGGCTCCGAATCCTTCGAAAATGAAATATTTTCCCATTGTCTTATCAACTATCTGCCACTAACGATCAATTTGAGGCAATCTGCTGGAACTGAGACTCATTTTGGCCACTGGTCCTCATGAGGCATTCATGATTCCCAAAGAAAAGGGTAAATGTTGATTTCCTTCTTTGTTTCAGTTCATCTTAAATGAGTTCCAACCGAAAGAAAATGGTTTGGTACAATTATTTTTTTCTGCTGTAACCACAAATGCAAAGCCTGTAATATGACTTAGTTTTTAAACAATGCTTCTATGATGCTTTCATAACCCTTCATACACCCTTACTCGGTGCCCTTTAAATGTCAGGATGTGTTTCTTAAATGGCCAAATCTGTAATACATTTTTCATGGTCCCATTAAGATCAGATTTTGCATATAGTTTTATGCACTATTATTTGAATGTATGTGCAGTCATTTCACAGGACTGCATAGAGTCCTGTGAAAAATTTAACAAATAGCCTCTGACGGCTTCCATAGGAATTAAGAACATAACAGCAGCTGCTCATTAAATGCACTTGATTAACTGATCATCAGAAAGTTGGAGCACCACATAAAAGTAAAGGTTTTGGTAACTTGCTGGTGATTAACGCCACAGTCTTCTCAGGACTGGATGTCCCAGCAAATCCATCACAAGGTCAGACTCTCCAGTGCTCAGAGAAACTGCAACAAAACCCAGCCAACCAAATTCAACTCAGTTCAACTCTGAGTGATACAAAACAGAGCAGAGTTCATTTAAGAAGCATGTGTTAGTGCTAAATAACTTGTGCGATGCATTAATTAATACACTGTCACCTGAATGAAGCTACAGCAATGAGCCGGCTTATATAAAACAACAGAACAAAGCAAAACCTCAGCGCTGTGATATGAAATGCTGAAGGCGACAACAAACAGGATGAGTTTCTTGGCAAGTGTGTTTCTGTTTGTTGCCTCCAGCAGAGATCGTACCTCTGCTAAAAACTCTAACACAGCCCATCTCCATCATAACAGCCTGTGGATTAGAGTCGAGCCCTTCTACTGGGAACTAGTTAATACTTGCTTCAGTGCCATTTTATACATTTTATACCTGTCTCATTGTAGAGACAGATAGATGGCAGAATGAAAGTGACAACAGCGAGGAAGAAAGGAAGATGAAGGCATAGAGACTTTGAAGTGTAGGGGATGAGCTTTTTAAAAGACACACACACACACACACACACACACACACACACACACACACACACACACACACACACACACACACACACACACACACACACACACACACACAGTTTACTGGCCAGACAGATAGATCCATGAGGAGCAGATCCTGCTGTGGTATTACAGCCTATTTGGCAGCATTGAGAGAGCAAGTAAAAAGAGGGAAATACACATACATATGAATGATGGTCATAAAACAAAGCATACACTGGAATGATAGATAAAACTTTTCTAGATTTCTAGATGACTAGATTTACAAGCAGGGAAACACTATGTATAAAGAAGTGCTAGCGTAGTTTCTCAGTTGAAGTTCAGTTGTGTGAAGTCTTTTTATCTAACACAAAGCTTGTTGATGATCAATATGAAAAAGCCTTCTTCTTGTCCTTACCTTCATCGTGTTAAATATCAGAGGGAAC
The DNA here is from genome assembly GCF_963969265.1 of Rhamphochromis sp. 'chilingali'. Classification (NCBI taxonomy): domain Eukaryota; kingdom Metazoa; phylum Chordata; class Actinopteri; order Cichliformes; family Cichlidae; genus Rhamphochromis; species Rhamphochromis sp. 'chilingali'. The sequence goes on along the minus strand of NC_137940.1, from coordinate 19,933,585 downwards.
TCGTGCTAATAAGGCTGTGAATGACAAAGCTCACAGAAAGATCCTGAAAGACTTTATGGCAGATTCTTGGATTTCTTTCCATTAAATAACGTGATGTTTTTCCATTTATGGGGCGATCGTGGCTGAAGAGTTGGCAGTTCATCTTGTAATCGGAAGGTTGCTGGTTCGAGTCCCGGCTCTGATAGTCTCGGTCGTTGTGTTCTTGGGCAAGACACTTCACCCGTTGCCTACTGGTGGTGATCAGAGGGCCCGGTAGCGCCAGTGTCCAGCAGCCCCGCCTCTGTCAGTGCGCCCCAGGGCGGCTGTGGCTACAATGTAGCTGCCATCACCAGTGTGTGAATTACTGAATGTGTAAAGCGCTTTGGGGTCCTTAGGGACTAAGTAAAGCACTATACAAATACAGGCCATTTATTAAAAATTACATTTTCTGATGATCCATTTTTTATATACTGTTTTAATAAAGAATGTCTATGAAGATATTTGATGATTCAATTTAATTGATTTTTTTTTATTGTGCCAAATCACAACAACAGTTGCCTCAAAGCACTTTATATTATAAGGTAGAGTGATAAATGATGACAAATGATAAATCATTATAAGGTAGTATGATAAATGATTCAAATATGAACAGGCTGGTGGTGTACCGGTGCTTCTCTTTAGAGCTCTGCCTCCTATACACCATCACCCAGCCAGCCTGTGGCAGATTGTGCTTGACACAAACTGCTGGGGGAGAGCTAATGGTGGCTAAGCTACTTTTACCCACGCCAACCACAGGGGCATGGCTAGCTATGGCATTTTCACAGGTGTGGAGCTGGGTCTCCAAAGCTACAACCAAGCTACAATTCTTACAAGTATTGTTATTACTAAAAGGGGCTGAGGAGTAGCTAAACATCTGACACACTGAGCAGGAAAGCACAGAAGGAACCGGTGAAGAAGCCACGGTGCTAGTGACTCGGCTAAGAGCTAACAGCTATGCTAAGCTAGTGAAGACACAATGAATGAATATGATGACTATTATACTCATGGTGATTGTGGTGACTCAACAGAAGGTGGTTTGGATATGAAGATTGTCCTTTAAAATATTTTTTTATCTGAAAGTTTAGAAGTAAATCAGTTATGTATGAGCTGCACACAACGCTACTGTGCATTGTAATAGGAACAGGAAGTGATACAATAGTGCCGTTAGAGCCAACGCCAAGTGAGCAACAGGCTACATTTAATGGAAATAAAAAGTTGGTAAAATTGTTGTAAGCATGTAACACAACTCTTGATTCAAACACAATGTAAATATGTCAAATGAAATATTTAGCTTTTGTCCTTGATGCATAGTATCAAGATAGGAATTTTTAAAATAAAAAGTATGACTTTTATCATGCACTCATAAACTCAAAACCTGTAAAAATGGGGAAAAAAGATTAAATATGATTTAGAATAGCAAACCATGGATTTTCAATTAAACACATACATGTAAGAATGAATATGATGTCAAATGTTAAAGGAGAATATAATACACAGTATGTTTTAAATCGTTTTTTCATTTTAAACTGCATTTCCTTACAAAGGTTTTGTGCTGAGAGAATGTCAGAATCTTGTCAAAGTATCCTTGGAAAAGCGTGAACTCAATGTCACCTGCAATGTGTTCATACTCTGTGATTGTCTGTATGAATATTAGACAAGGTGCTTATAATACAAGTGCTGTATGAATGAGGCTTCTTGCAAAAGTAGAAAAGCAGGATAAGTACCTGTACATTTATACCTGCAAAATATGAAAACTTTAATGATTATAAAAATATAGTTATTATAGTTTACTTATGGTATACTATAGTCCTTCAATTTTGATATTAAAAAAATAGTTTTTGTTCTTGATCAAACAGAAAAATTGCACAATAATTAGACAAGAAGAGATCAATAAAGATGATTTGAAACGGTAAACTACCTACATTTATAAAATAGGGATAGGACTTTGGGATAGGATTTAAATTTCTCACTATGAGTTTGTTATTTAGTTTGCTGGTTTACTTAATTAAGCTGTTTATTCTTTTGAAGAAGGCAAATGTTCTTTATCTCTTTCTTATCATTATAATGCCAAACAGAAATAATAGAAAAAAGATGTAAATGTCTTTTTCAGCACTGCTTTAAGCAGTGCGCTGTCAGTTTCAGCACCATGGATAGCGTCACAGAGACACTATCCATGGTGCTGAAAGAGATCACCGCACTCAGCAGAGCTTTTCTAGATAATGTGACAAAATGAGGAATTCTTTCACCATGTTTGTTAACCTTATTTTTCTCTTGATGGGGTGATGATCTTTTTGAGTTTTATTTGGCGTGATCCTATATTCTTCGCAGACAATTTTAGTTGTGAAATGCATGCATAGATTGCCCATCAGATAGTAGAGACATTGATCAGTGTAAAAAACAAACAAATAAACACGCAAACAAACAAACAACCATAAAACCTGCCATTAGCAGTTGCAACATAGGTGACAATGCTGCACTGAGGTCTGATAGAAGATGAAAACGTGATGATAGTGTGAGTTCAGATAGTGTGAGTTCAGATAGATCTCTGTGACTGAATCAAAACCTCTCAATCAGCTCTTCAACAGTGCATATAACTGTTTCTTATAACTCTCTCCTCTCTAAAAGCATGGTTGTTGTAAAGTCAATATATGAGCCATGCCTTTGTCTCTTACTATTATGCTGTGAAGTTAAAATCGTTTCTATAGAAACTGCCTGGACTTTGACTTCATGACTGTTCCTAACTAAACTTAGATTTATGCCCAGTCTTAGCAGGTAGAAGGCGTAAGACTAGGTAGTGCAACTGACATAGCTATAAAGCTGGTTTTAGACTGCCCAGTCATGACAAAGAGCTGTCAGCACTGCAGGTGCAACCGGACACATGTGCAGGCACATGTGGTTTGTGTTTCTGGGAAAAGTTCATGCAGTTAATTGGACAATAAAATCTGCTGAATTCTACCCTCTACCGACTTGTTTATGTTTAGAAATATTATGGAATATGAACTCACTTTGAAAATTTGTTGCTTCACCATTACTCCTAAATCCACTGAAGACTTTTTGGACAAATAAAATTGTAGTAACTTATTAAAAAAAATTTAAATTTAAAAATATACTTTATAAAATATTGTTCCACAGTTCCTTATGTTTTTTGTTTAATTAATATAGTGCTAGCTATACAGAGAAGATTGTTAAACATGCTAGGACGTATAGCTAGCCTCCCATTTAGCCAGGGATGCTAGCTATACTTGCTGCTGTGTTGTTAAAGTCAGTGTTGGGAAGGTTACTTTTAAAATGTATTCCACTACAGATTACAGATTACATGCACCAAAATGTATTTTGTAACGTATTCTGAATACTTTGGATTACTTAATGTATTATCAAGCTTTTTACAACTACATGAATGTCCTATTGCTGTGTGATTTATTATTATTACTGAAGGTTACTCTCCATACCAACACCAACTAGATGTTTAAATCTTAATATAAAATGAGTAACAGTAGGTGGACATTAGGTAAGGCTGCACTTTTTGCAGCGATCTTGTATAGAAAACTATTCGGCGCGTATATAAAACAGGTCAGCGGCTCTGAACCGTAGTAAAGGGACCTCTGGCTAATACGTCGGGTTCGTGTCGGGCTCGTAGCTGAAAACTAGCTTTACTTTGTTGTCTCGGTCAACTTTGCTAGCGAGAGACAGAGAGAGGCGTTGAAAGGCTGCTCCAACTGAACTTATTGTTTCAGAGCAAAACACGAACACTGTGTACAGTTGAGTCTTAATAGCTTACTTGCAGCTGTGCTACACTGCCCATCAGGCTACATTCTTTAGGGCGATGCCTGTAACTCTCTGCCTATTGCCTTCATAATTTGTTGAATAATACTTTGAAAAAACATTTCTTCACATCTTTCTGCGGGCCGCAGCAGAGGTAACATGGGCCGTGAGATTGTGACACAGGCATTAGAGCCTCTTAATGCGTGTTTTGTTTGGGTTTCCACCAGCGTGGAATTACCAGAAATAGAGAGATCATAGCCGAACATATGAAACAGGAAAAGGCCGCCGTGTAATCCATTTATTTCAACAAAGTAACTGTATTCTGAATACCACATTTTAAACGGTAACTGTAACGGAATACAGTTACTCACATTTTGTATTTTAAATTCGTAACACCGGTACCTGTATTCCGTTACTCCCCAACACTGTGTGAAAGTTAATAGGCCTAATTACAGCCAACTTCACTGACATACAGTAAGCCCTACTAGTGTAGATTCCCCCCCCACACACACACAAGGCAGATTTTGTGCCTGTGTGCAAGTTGCTAGTTAGCAGTTGTGCTAACTAGCAACTAGCTTTCAGACAAGTTAGCCTACACCTTGTCCTTTTTTTTTCTTTTTTTTTGCTTGATTCAGGGTGGAACAAGATAAATTGGCATGTTGTGTCTGGCGAGGGTCAGAGAGGCAATCATCTAAAAGAAGTTTAAATGCTCCAAGGGAGAACAGCAGGAGTCGCATGCTAATGGGGATGACTCAACAGGTGTCGTATTTTTCACAACACTTACAGCAGTCATTTAATCCATTTTGAATAAAAAAATATGCGTTACTGCAGCTTTAAAGTTCAGTGGCGGCATATGTGTTAAACACCTGTGTTTACTGGCTTCGGGATATTTCTTTCTCCAACTAATTGCTGCACAGACAGCACATGCATGTGAGACAGGCCCAGCTGCTGTTTTTAGGAGAGCTTAATGAGGAGCTATTTATAGGGAAACATCAGCATGTCAGCTGAAGTAACCCCTGGGTTCAGCATTTGACAGAAAGAAGGATAGTTTATTTTTGATGTCTGCAGAGCTGTTTAGTTCGACTGAACAGAATCTGGCTGCCTCACAGACAGCGCTAACAGACCACTTACACTATTAAAGCTGAAGCTTATTTTAATTAAAAAATAAAGCATAGGTACTAAGAAAATCATTACATTTAGTAATTCAGTATGTGACTTGGGCAGGGAAACAGCAAAACAAACAACATGGAGAATGGAGAACAGTAGTATTTTATTTTACAGTGCTATGAAAAAATCCTGTGCCTGTGCACTGGAAAATTAGGAATAGGTGCAAGAATATACTGAAGCATGTGCAAATATAACTAGAACTACAGTATATAAGGCAAAAATAGAGTCTGTACAATTCTAGCAAGCTTCAAAGTCAATATTTGAGTTTAATACCTTTATTGTTCAGCACAGTCTGAACTCTGGCTGCTTTCTTGTCATTTCTTTAAGTAGTGTCAGGAATAGCTGCCCAGGCTTCTTAAGGACATTCCAAAAGCTCTTTGTTATTGGTGTTTGCTGGCTTTTGATGAGGTCTGGGCTCTGGGGAGACCAATCCATAACTGACAGTTTTGCATTTTCTATCAAGTAATGCTTTTCCTGCAACCCAATCAGACACGTCTGTACACTTTGGAACTCTTCTGTGTTCATAATTCCTTCAATTTAGAAAAGATCTCCAATACCACTGGCTGAAATGCAGCCTAAGCCTCTGAAATTTGTGCAGCTCCAGCATATTCAGCTCAAGATCAGTCTGTGTGATGTAATGACAAGTGTCAAGGAGCTCAGCATGTCAGGTAAGGTTTTGAACTGTTGGTGTCAAGGTCCATGTACCCTAAAGTATACAGCCCCGATAAAAGCCTTTCCCTTTGAAGAAAGTAAGGTTCAACCTACTTTGTACCAAGAAGAAATAACCTTTTCCCACTAATTCTGAGCTTTGGTGCCTTTTGAGGACCAACCCAAAATTTTCCAAAAACTTCAAATCTGAATAGTCCTGCCTTGGTTTCTGCGAGCAAAACAGAAAATCTTATAATTTATTATGGACAGAGGCTGTGGGCTGCCACCAGTCATAGGTAAATTTATTGCAGCCTACTATATTCATATTCAGTGACTCCAACTTTGGCTTTATAGTTTTGTGGTGCTGTGTGGTGCCAGTCATTTATTTTGTTCTTTCTTTTAGTGGAAAATGTGCCACATCAGTAGGAACGAGGTAATAGAGGCCATTTTAAACCATATGGAGTGCTTCAATGCCTTTAGCATCTACTCTATATTAAATCTTTCCCTTTTCACCTCGTTGTCTTGCAAAGAAAAACCTTCCTTTCGCTCCCTTCAGTCACCCATGTCTGCTCTCTTCCATCTCCTTTCCCTTCTCTCTTGCATGATGTCTTTTTTCTCTATTCCTGTACACCGCTCCTTCTCTCCATCTATTATGTTGCATTTGTTAAAAAAGGGATTTTTAATCTTTAAAAAGATTTTAAAATCATACAGATGCTTCTAAAACTCCTTTGCTCCAATATTCTCCCACCCTTTCCCAGTGGGGAGTTGATTAAACAACGCCGGTCCAGTCCAATGAGATGGTACCCTGAGTCTGTGGTGTGTGTAGGTGTATACAGCCGGCGTTCGGCTGAGCAGTACTGGCATTTCCAGGATCTTCATTGCTCTGTGTGGAAGTAAGAAACTGGTGTTGAAGGGATACGAGAGAGACTGCAAGAAAGAAGAGAGAAAAGAGAAAGTGTCAAGTCTTCCATGTGTTTCAAGAGAGAAAGCTTTATAGGATTGACTGAGCCATTCAGCTGCTTCAGCTCACTCATCCAAGCTGTTGAAAGAAGAATTATCCATAGGCTTTGTTCTGTGCAGCTGTGCACAAGCTTGCAGAGATGCACGCCCTGATGCCTTACGATGCAGTTGCACACAGCCGCCACAGGAGAGCAATGGTGCCAAATCCATGAGCACGAGGCGCTACGAGCACAATGTCCACAACAATAAATGAGACACAAACTTGGTCTAAATATAGAGCATGTACGCTCACTCAGTAAATGGCTACTAATTAGTTTTTTGAAAAGTAATTAGGCTCAAATGCCAGACAAAAAATGAGTACATGCTCCCTGATCCTTCACCTACTGCCCAAGCACCCTGAAGCAAATTTTTCTGGAATAGCTCATTTTGTAAATGTGTACCATAACTACTTTGTTACTGTTATTTTTTTTTTAAACAGTATTGATTGAGTTGAGTCATATTTCACTCAGGCCCTTTCCCCGCAGCAGACATGTTGACTTGTCACAACAGAAGGCGTCGGTGCAAGTAGTTGGATTAACGCTGGCTCTGTTCCAGAAAGATGTCCCACTAACTGATGGCAGTGATACAAGAACCCCGGAGCTTGCTCATCCAAATAGTGTGACAGTCGCTACAACAAATCTGCATCACTCTGCTCACCCACGCTTACATAAGACCACGAAAACTCCATGTGGAGCTATAATAAGTAAGGAGTAACGGGTCCTAGGCCTAGATGAGCTCACAAGGCACGAGTTACCTTTAAGTCCAGATGTGCTAGCATAAGATTATAATTTGGGGAAACTGTTCAGCTGCAGTTAAAAAAGACATCAGCCAGGGCTGTGAAAGCTCACTAATTAGTGCAAATAAAAAGTCTCATATCAAACAAAAAGTCAAATGTTAATTCTCTTGGATCCAACTTTAAAAGCTGAGTGCAAACTGACCATCTAAGGTCTAAACCATCCCTGATGGTGACACTAACCCTGTGCTGTCTCAGTTTTGTTCTTTTTAAAAATTGTTTTTAAGTCTTAGAAATCAAAGGACAAAGAAGAACACACACATGCAATTTGCTTTTTCTCCTTAAACATGGGTTTTAGGGTTTGGGGCTCAAGTTAACCTGAGAGGGTTCAGAGAACCAGCTTATGACTACAGGCCACCAAGTGCTTGTAATGTGTCCTTTTGGAGTGGTGGGTTAAGATGGTATCAGTTATTTTGATGACAAGTACAGAAAGGCTGAAAGTAAAGTTGCATACTTAAAAACAAACAAACTTATGGTTCAATTTTTCTGATTTCTGGCTTAAAGATTGAATTAATTCTTAAGAATGAAAATCCACTGAACTCCTACCCAGTCTCTGCAGAACCATTTAGGTCTGCATTTCAGCAACATGCTAATCAAGCCCTATAAGATGTTACTCTTCAAATTAAGCAGCACAGTTCTCCTGTTATAAAAATGTCTATTTGAGTACACCAAGCTTACCTTAATCTTACCCATAAACCTGTGCATGTGCATATGTTAAAAAGTTAGGGCAGGTTACTGGGGAGTCTGCCTGATTAGAAATTCAATAAGATGTGCATGTTGTTCAATTCAAGCACTTGGCAACACTGGGAAGGAAAAACTCCCTTTTAACAGGAAGACACCTTAAACACAAACAAGCTCAAAGGGGGCGGCCAGATTAATAATAACTAATGATTAAATGCAAAGTGGAGTATAAACACATGTTTCATTGCCATTAATCACAGTGTACGGTTTGAGGGTAAAGTACACTGTGTAACTATTCCTGATGCAGAATCACAGTCTTGGTTCTTCAGGTTTGTAACTGCAGATACTGAAATCTGTGCTCACCAACTGTTGCTGGGATCCTTTGTGTCACAGAGGTGCGAGACAGACGGAGCTGTTATCAACAAAAACGTGCACACAGTCCACGAAGCTTCCAACAAATACAGTAAGTTCTTACATTTCTCTTTGTGTATGGGCGCTTCAACGTGTTAATTAGCAAACTTCATTATGCAAAGCTCAGTCAATATACTACTTTCAAAGAAATCTGTCAAACCTTTAGTCAGCTTAATAGCAACTTTGCAAATTTCTTTAATGTTGGGCAATTTAATTTGTCATTAAATATTATTATTATTTTATCGTCTTGCCCTGATAGACCTCTTATTTTCTAATTATGTGAAATGAAAGTGCATTGCATGAATGTCTGACAATCTTCAGGTTGTGCCAGCACAGGGCAGTGGCTCATTTCTAATTCATTCTCCTGGCAGTGGAATTGCTGATGGGTGTATTTCTTCCCGACCTGCCATACAGTCTGAATCTTTGGCGCTTTGTCCAGACTGTAAATCGATGAGGAAGCCCGGGCGGCAGGTTTCATTTCCACTGCTGTGTGAGGTGATGGAGGTGAGGGGATACTGGTGGCGATGCGAGCATGAAGAGACAGTGGTGCTGAACACAGACTCACACATTTTTATCAGAACACATGAACTCTGTGAGAAATCAGCTATAACCTGAGCACTGATCAGAAGCAGTTACAGGCCATGCAACAATTTCTTTTAGATCTCCTGTAATCGTAATGACCAAGTGAAATCATGCAGCACTCCATTAGTCCATGTGTGAAAACCAGGATTTACGACCATCTCCACTGGGAATCATTCCAATAGCAGTCACGTGGGGGACTGCATGGTATGATCTGGGACTTTTGCCTATTAAAGCAACAATTTTCTGGAATGAGCTTAAGGAAAGTTTGAGATTAATGAAGTTATTTGGTGGAATATTTTGGACAGCAGCACTGTTTTCTCTTGTTCTAAGAGGCTCATTGTTTTGCTCGAGGACACATCAGGAGAGTTCTGATGCACACCTTGAAGACTCTGACTATTGTACAACTCCTCCAGGAAATTAGCTATAAAAATACTTTTTTTGAAGCCTTGACATGCTTTCTACTCACATCCACACCTGATAGCTCCACTGAGACAGTGGGAGTTACAATAGTTTGCTTGACAGTAGACTGGAACTGGAGTTTGGGTTGTTTTTCTTCTCAGAGCTCCACTGGGGATAAAATATCTGGTCACACTCGTATTACTGCTCTTAGTATTTTTATTTTTTATTTTTCCATTCTCTGCAGTAATTACTTAGATTTGCTTACTGCAGTGAAAAAACTGAAAGTTGCCGACAAATTAATTATAGAGACCAGTCAGCGCCCTGCTTAAAAGGAATACATTGTTTTGGCAGGGAAAATATTCTGTGACCAGTTGGAAAGTTGTTGTGGTAGTTGCATAGAGGTATATGGTGCTGTATCAAATCTCCTTATGATTGCTTTAGTTGCTCGCTAGGTTATTGTGATTACCAGCAGTTTGCATGGAAGACGCTGACTTGTCTGCAAACACTTGCCAACTACATTCAAAAGGAGGTTTTTGGTAATGTACCCTGTTAGTTACTGATTTCCCCCGGTGATAGCCATCAGCCACGAGCCATCTGGTTGGGAACTGGAGCTTCATGACCAGAGATGGGCAGTAACGCGTTACTGTAACCCGATTACTCATATTTTGTATTTTACATACGTAATGGCGGCACATGTATTCCATTACTCCCCAATACTGTGTGCGACTGAGGCTAAACCTTGCAACACTTAGGTTAAAACCAGCCCATAATACAACAGTTTAGACAGGAAAACTATCTAAGAGGGGTGAGAGGGCAGGATGAGAATTTGTGACTTGGAGTTGCTTAGTGAGAGTCTGCTCTGAGTTGTAGGAGGTTTTTCCTCCAGAATCTCCTGATGCTGTGGCCAGAAACTCATGGCGATAGCGAGACCTATCAATTTGAGTTGATGGCTCCAACCCTGGCAATGCCCAAAGCCTCGCTCTCCCCTCTCTCAGTATTGATGGGCCGTATGGCCATCTGCAACAGTGCTGAGGCATATGTGGGTGTGTAGTAGTAGAGTGTTATCTCTGCTTCTGTGGAAAGCAATGAAACACTGCACCATAATCAAAAACACTACGCAGAGAGCTGGCAAAGTAGCTCCTCTGTAAATGATCAGTCTAAATTAAGATATATTTAAAATAATACTTGTGGTTTCACAGATTTTCACTGGCTGGCAGAAGCTTGAGGAGGTGTGTCGTTTCAGATTAGACTGACTTTGCAAATCTTCATCTGTTTTTACATCTGTTTACATGAAATTGGCAGAAATGTCAAAATTTGCAATTACGTGTCAGTGATGTGGTTCATCACATTGCCCTCATCATTCAATTTACAGCTCTTTAATTCAGACTGACGACACAGCCAACATAGCATGTGTCTGTGATCTCTGAGAACAATAAATATACATGTAAATTAAGCTAACAGGGGCAACGTCAGATATATATGAACCTTTTTACCGTCACGATTCTACCCTTCATGTGTTTATCTAGTAAACTGTAAAGGGCTGGGCTAGCATTTGCTAACTCCAGCAAGCTAAATACTCACTGAAGTCAGATTTAAATAGTTTCTATAGCATTCACATTAGCAAAGCATTACAATCTCTGACACCTCTGAACAATAATATTTTTAATTATGTTTGTTTATGTTAAACCTTTCTAAACTTAAGCCCTGAAGTGCTTCACACAGGCAAGAAAAAAGAGCAGATGATAAAGCAATGAAAAGGAAAGAGTGTACATGGTTCAGGCCAACAGTGTCAGCACGCTGACAATAGATCCTGACTCAAGACTGTGCAGTGCACTTATTTGTGAGAAGCAATTAAAAACAAAATGATCATATTAACCTTCATTCCTCAGCAAACAATAAAACAGGTCCATTTTGTTCAGTCACACACACAAAGAGAGAAGAGGTGGTGAGTTCATCATAAGCTCAGTTTCTAACAAAAACTAATAAAAAAAAAAGAATTTAGAAAATATGTGTGAAACTGAGCTTGGCATCATCAGAATTTTAACAACAGCAGCAGCAACAATAGTTCATGCAGTTCAGAGACACTTCAGCCAAAGAAGATTTTGGCGATTCTTCACGTGTACATGCACAGTTAGCTGATTCTCTGTCTGGGCCTTGTCTCTTTATCTATATCATTTTGGAAACTGTGGCTTTGTGGCTGTGAATCAAATCTGCTCCTTCCACCACGCCTCGTGTGAAATCCATTTAAATCATTATCTCACATTTCGCTTTGTCTCTAATGAATTAGTTAGATTTTCCAAGTCCAGGACTACTGCTGTGAAAGACCATGTTTAACCATAACCATGTTTTTCAAGCTTATCAAATAGTTTTGTTGTCTAAAATGAACCAAACAGCAAGTTAAATCAGCACTTAAACAAAGTCCATTTAGAAGAAACTGTCTGGTCAGTGATTTAGGATGTAATTTTAAAGTCCTTATCTTTATTAACGCGTAAGGAACTATAACTTTAATTTTAATTAAACTGCAGGTATCGAGTCACAAATCAATCCTGATGTAAAAACACTGGTAACTTTGCCCCATAGTACGGTTTAAAAAGCTGTTTTATGAAGTTATATTTCTCCTGCATAGTTACATATGACACTACAGCTTGATTTACAGTTTCATACAGAGTGTTGACATGATCAGCATTTCTCCCTCATTCCACCAAATCACAAACAAATTGTGCGCAACCTACTTCTTTAAGTTTCCTTGAAGCCGCTTCATCTGAGAAGCTTCTTCAGTTTTAAGAGCAACTGGGGGAGAGTCCCAGGTTTTAAGCCCCATGGGAGTGTCCGTAAGAGGGTCATGAACCCCTAATAGGGGTCCCCAGGGTCAGGACCCCAATTGCTCTTAGAACTGAAGAAGCTTCTTGGATGAGAGGTGAAACGTCTTCAAGGAAGCTTAAATAGAATTGAATAGATCTATATTGTCACTGTTACAAGAACAATGAAAGACAGTTTGGCATCTCTCCCTTAGCAGCTTGTAGATTTTTACATTAAAATTCCTTTCGAATGAGAGAAGGAAAAAGGGAAACCAAAAAATAGACTTAAAGTTAAAGCAGTACCTACACAGGGACTGTATGTAATAACATAAGTACGAATGAGAGAAGGAAAAAGGGAAACCAAAAAATAGACTTAAAGTTAAAGCAGTACCTACACAGGGACTGTATGTAATAACATAAGTATCTATACAGATATGTACAAGTTATATATGCCATATAAAGGAGCAGGTGCAATATAAGGAGCAATGTAATTGGTGGTAGTGCACATTAAGTAAGAGGTAGGACTAGAGAAAGAAATGTTGGTGGGAAAATAATAAATATTGTTTATAAATACAGTGAAAATGTCCATAAATGTTAAAGAAGTCCAGATGCTTTCCAAGCTCCTTAGACTACGATGACCTGGATGACTGAGAACTTTCACAGACATAAATAATGGATGCAGCTTCTGGTCTGAAATGGAAAGTCAATACACAGTAGAAGCGCCTTAAACCTGCATTGTTTGCAATGGCCACCAGGGAGCAAATATTCTGGGGTTTGGGAAAGAATTTGTTCTGTGACCTCAAGCTCATCTTCTAAATGGTGGGCCCATCAGGGCCAGAATAGAGGATGAACCAGGTTGTGCTCATTGGTTAATGACATAGCAATCATAAATGTCCACTGACGTCTTAATCACATCTGGTTTAAAAACACCAAGCTGGTAAGAAAATCAGACTTCCTCGTCAATGGTGAGTTCATTGAAGATTTAATACATGTGTGTTTTATGTCTATTATAAACACGAACAGCAGTTAACTCTTTACGAGTATCTCACCGATTTACCAGCAGTGACAGAACCGCAGTATTTGATGATCTCTTTTTGGCTTTGTTTGTGTTTACACGTGTCTTTAAGACAAAGCGTTTGTGTTTGTGTCTAACTGTCAGCAATGCTGTGCAACTGCTATCGATCTATCTGATACCAAGTTAATACAGGGCCAGTACTGCCGATACCAGTACCAATACTTTTAACCTATAAAGGCAGCTTATGTAGGAGTGTCATAAGATGAGGATTCAGTTTGAGAATTCTGAACAAATGTTAATGAGCACTAAAGTGCTGTGAGTTTTACTTTTCATAATAATGAGTTAACACAAAAAACGCAACTTTCATTTGACATGAGTCTATCTCTGAAGCAGCTTCTGCTGTTTAAATGTCCAAAAAAAAAATAATCATGACAGTCAGTGCAAAAAGTTTCACATAGTGCATTTCCCCAAATTATATATATTTAATATAATCAGTGGGCTACCTACTGATCTTTGTGCAAAGAAACAAAGCATTGATCCTGTGGTGCTACTATCGATTGGACACCAATACCATTGTTTGGTTCAAACTGCCCACCTCAAATCATCACCCTCCCAAAAAGTCCACCTCAGTGAAAAGTATGAACACGTGCTTGCTTATTTATCGCTACACTTGTTTTTATGCATCTCCTAAACCTGGAGCGCTTCACTCACTGAATGTTTTTCACACTGGACTTCTGCATTGTGTGGCTTTCAAACGTCTGCTATGTGTTGCTGCGTGTACTCCTTTGTACTGTTTGGTGTATATGTTTGTATACAATGCTCAGAGCCAGTCAGTCACTTAGTTTCTGTACATCTGCTGCCAGCAGACAGTATTCGGTATTTAGAGGCTTTAGGAGTATTTCCTTTCAAGTCTGAACTTTGCACTAAAAGCTCCGTTGTCCTTGTCTCCTTACTTTTCCTTAGTTTTGTCAGCCTTTTCACAGTCTGCAGCTTAAAGAAGAATCCATACAGTCTTCTGTTTTTCTACAGTGTACTTGTATTCTTTGATCAGCATGTGGTCCTCTGTATTTATTCAGCCTCTCTTTTCTGATTGTCAAGCCTCAGAATAGCAAAAAACATTTGTAGGGCAAATCAGCTGTAGCTTATGTGAATACATTTTATGCAATGCACTCTGTTTGAGTCTTAAAGCTTGGTCAAGTTTCAAACCAGGACATGCTCAGCCCTGTCGCTAAACTGTTCCTCTAAAAATCACTATTAGTCATTTTCACGCTGTCATTGCAAACCAGTGTTAGTTTTAAATGTATATTCTTATGTTTATAAAGAGTGTTTAAAACCTTCCAAAATAACTAAAGCTATCAAGAGAATGTGAAGAAACAACCACTTTATGAGTGACTTGTAAATCATTAAGGTTTTTACAAAGAAGTCAAAATGTTAATCCTTATGAGAATCATGGGAGGAACTAAGTTAAAACAACATCACAGAGATGAAAACCTTTTTTGCAGTGACACGCTGCCCGACGTCATAAATGTAAACCCTTTGAATTAAGGACAGGATGTTAATCAAGTTCATGAGCGTGTGAAGTGTAGTGTAGCAGGAGTGGATTTAACAGCAGAATGGGAGGCAGAGCCTTCAGTTTTCAGGCCCCTCTTCTGTGGAACCAGCTTCCAGTTTGGATTCAGGAGACAGACACTATCTCTACTTTTAAGATTCAAACTTTCGTTTTTGTTAAAGCATATAGTTAGGGCTGGATCAGGTCCTCCCTTAGTTATGCTGCAATAAACTTAGGCTGCCGGGGGATTCCCATGATGCATTGGGTGTTTCTTCTTCACTCACTATGTGTTAATAGACCTCTCTGCATTGAATCATACTTTTATTAATCTCTGTCTCTCTTCCACAGCATGTCTTTATCCTGTCTTCCTTCTCTCACCCCAACCAATCACAGCAGATGACCCCGCCCCTCCCTGAGCCTGGTTCTGTTGGAGGTTTCTTCCTGTTAAAAGGGAGTTTTTCCTTCCCACTGTTGCCAAAGTGCTTGCTCATAGGGGGTCATATGATTGTTAGGTTTTTCTCTGTATGTATTATTGTACGATCTACTGTACAATATAAAGCGCCTTGAGGCGACTGTTGTTGTGATTTGGTGCTGTATAAATAAAACTGAATTGAATTGATAGTTCCTTAGTCCTTAAAGACTTGACAGCCCATGTTACTATGTAGTTTAACGTGAGTCCGGACTGTAGTTTATTCTTACATTGATCCAGAAACCAAAGTCTTCATTTTATTGTGTTTGTGGCCACCTGTGATTTGTCACACAGTAAAAATAACTTGTTCAGTTTTCAAAAGAAATCAAGTTATAGCAAAGAATTTATCTTCTTTTAAATTTCTCTTCAACTTTTTTCTGAAGGAAATACACATTTCTGAATGTAGCTTGAGTTAATTGCAAAACCTGAAATGCTGTCAACGACTACAAGCAAGAAAAGGCCCCAGCTTTAGTTTTCTTCACTAAATCCATTCAACATGTAAAGCCAAGGAATAGCATAACAAAGCCTAAAGAGTCCTTCTGCTGTGAAGCGCTCAGTGAATATGAATACCTTATCCCTTATCCCTATCCTTTGTGTTCTTCTAATACAGTAAAGTCATCGGGTCTTTATGATGAAAAATCCAGTGGAATATTATAATATCCCAGGGATGACTCAGTGCTCACAGAGGTTCTCTGTTCTTTCAAGTGTGTTTCGCTACTGACATCATAGGACACCATTTGACAGACATTTCCACGTGTCATTGCACAACAGCTGTGTTTCACTTAAGGGAGTTCTGTTCCAGGACCATTTAATACCCTCCTTTAAAGAGACCTTTTTAATGTGCTTTAGCTGCACCTGTACCTTTCCAGGCTGTGGTCAGGATTTGTAATACTGGGGATCCTAAGAATTCCGGAATACCATGAGTTCACAACAGTGACATAAAAAATATTTCTACATACAAATTAAGTGTTTTAAATTTGATCAGAAACACTTCATAGATCTGATCTTCTGCTCTGACAACATTTTTGATAAATTCTGCACTTTTCTGCTAGCACCGAACGGTATGACTGAAAATTTGTATTATAATATTTCATATAAGACTCTGGCACTTCATGGTATATCCATATAACCAAAACAAGGAATCACCTACACTTAAGACCTTAATTTGTGTGAATGTTTTGCGCGTTAAACATATTTCACCTATCAGACCAATGAACGTGGCAACAAGTGTGCTCATATCTCAAAGCGCGCAGCTGTGCTGAATAAACAATGACATGGCAATTGTGAAATAATCGTTTTTTACCTCAGACACACAGCTAGATGATGCTCCAGGTCAAATGGGTCTCTGAAATGGTTTCTTAGCCTCCTCATATGTGGTCCCAACTCTGCCAACAAGAGCTCAAACCGCCCCACTGACATCCTGAAATGTGTACGAAGACTCCCGGATCAAACCGTGAAATTCTCCCTGCTGCTGCGTTCTCGTGAGATTTGGATGAACACGTTTTTTGAGGATGAATTATTTGCAGTTGACTTATGTTTTTGCTGCCAAAGTCAATACGGGGCTTGTTAACATTTCTGCTGCAGAGCTGTGACTTGCAGATTCACAACAAACTTCACTTGGACTTATTCTTTAGCCTTAGGTAACACTTTGTCTTTGCTTCACATGGTTCCTTGTTGCTCAGAAGCAGTGCAATCAGAAATGAAGCAAAACTGCAAATCATAGCAGACACAGCTCCTCTCTTGGTCATTTTGGTGCAACTCTGCTCTTTTCGCTGCTCTCGAGTGTTTCGATTGAACCTCTTGCAGCTGCTTCGGTTCCCGGCTAGCCAGCAGCTGCGCAGTTATTAATGTTAAAAACACACACTATGAATAAAACTGGACATGTTTTGGGTCATGAAAGTAAGTTTTGGGAAATTGATTTTTAAGAAAATACACACACACAGCTGCTGCACCTCAAGGGACATAAGCAACAGTATTGCGTAACATATACATTGCAACCATGGACACTACATCTGTGCAGTCTACTGTTTGCAGATACCATGCTTTAGTAGAACAAGGCTTGAATACTGTATGTGTTCTCAGACCCTGTTTATGATGAACTGATGGATGAATAATTCTAGTAAAGATTAAACATAATTACTCCTGCCCTGCAGAAACACTCTGGGGCAAAGCACTCTGTAGTAGCTTGAGGGGTGCTTCTGCTGTATTCATCATCGAGTTCCTTTAATGATGTTTAATTAAGACAGTTTCTTCATAAACACAATCTGTCAATTTGTTTCCGTATACCCACCATCTCCCTCCTTCTCAATCTCTACGTGTGTGCGCGTTTGTATATATGTGAGAATCAGAACTGTCTGCTGTAGTTGTCCCTGGGGTGGACCCAACAGATGTGCGAACACACACAGATACACACCACACTAAATGAGTGCCCCTGTGGCATTGTTGAATGCCTAAATACCAATGTTGCATCGCCTCCTGGTGCCACTCTGCAAGGTCAGTGGATAACACCATATCTGTGTATTTCACCGAAGACACACTGGTGTTAACAGCCTCACTGTATACGACTATATACAGGTGCGACACATTACACTTCACGTGTCATTTTTCTATATAATCTGGATATGTTGGCACTTTTCGTTTTACACCTTAAACACAAACACACACCAGATGGTGGGCTTCAGCATATTCAGGTGGAACACTAACCGTCATGTGGTTATTACCATGAGGACACACCACTTTGAAAACACGCAGCAGCTGTTTAGTTGGTGGCCTGGCAAATTGTCTGCTAGCACTTATTTCTCCAGTAAGTTTATCTTTCTCAGCTAGTACAACTGGAAGCAACATTTTTTGCTTTTGTGAAAAGAGCTTTTGTAGTGTTGACACATGCTAATGATATGTCCCTGTGTTATATACATTCTTTCAATATTCATACAGAAAAGAAAATCACCAAATGATGAGATGATGAAAGTGCACATAGAAACAACACACACTGCTGCTAACACAAAGCAAATGCCAAAGAACCCCAGACCTAGAGTGATGTTTAGTCCGTGCCACCACATGCGAAACAACCAGTGATGAACATTTGGGCTGGTAACATAGTAGCCTCTACTTTGACCTGTACCTGAATAACTTGAAGTAGAATCGCTGTGACTACAACATTTTACTGTGAAATTGTCAGTTGTGTGTGTCCTCATTAGAATAGGAATTTGCCTCAGTGTGTTAGCATGTAGCCTGACCATTACATTGTTAGCTGGTTATTATGTGACAACATTATGTGCTGCAAAAATGACATCATGATTAGCATTTGCTTACAATTACTTACAGGGAGTAAATAAATAACGCACAGCAGTAAAAGTAATGAGTATTGTGTAATAGATTACTTTTTTGAGTACTCCAGCACTGTTGATACCATGTAGCAGCTAGTTAGCTAACTTTGGCTTTCTTCCTTGCTAGACCTACTGCTACAGTAGCAATGTTTTTTTCCTTATGTGCTGTTTGTGGTAGCATCATTTATTGACTGCAAGTAGTTATTAGACTCCAAAACTCTCAAAGCTAACATTTGCTAAAGTAGCATGTGCTAGTAGCACTGCAGGGGAGCAGAAGAGAGGGACTGCAGTAAAACAATCAGAAGAGAGCATAAAAACTTGATCCTTTAAAAATCCCAATAATTAACTAGTTTCAGTCGTCAGACCAGAACAAGTTAAATGACTGCATACGAGTCATTTTTTAATGCAACAAAAGATTTACAGTACATGCTGAAAGACTTCCATGGATTTTTCGGCATTTTTTAATTATGAAACCAAAAATCTGTTCATCAAGTTGTGAGCCAATAATGACAAAGTAATTTTGTAAGATATATTACCCTAAAATTAAACACTGAAATTCATACATAAATGGCTCACAGCAAATAAAGTTGTATTGTAATATGTTTTCGGCAAGTACTTTTCCTGTTTTTCAAACAAATTTTAATATTAGACGACAATAAATCAGTGTAAATACAAAATGCAGTTTTTAAAACGATGATTTTTATTTACTGAGGGGGGAAAAAAAGATGTTGTTTGTTAAAAAGAAATCGTCTCCTAAACCTAATAACTGGTTGCGCATGTTTGGCAGCAAGACCTGCAATCAGCCTTGGAAATGAGGCTTTCACTTCTCTGCTATATCTCGTTTGTTATCACAATCATTTTTTTGTGTAATTTTAAATCATGACAATCAGTTTAATTCAAATCCAAAGTCAATGAAAAGATGTTTATGATGATCATGACAGCATTTTGGCCATGACTGAATCAAACAATAACGACAAACAGGCTCAGAGTGCTAGCTATTTTGCTCTAAGTGTCCGCAGGTACACTGAAAACAGAACAAAGGAGGAATGTTCAAGAACTGTACCTGAGACTGAGGCTTTATTAATGCTTTGCATTGCCATGGCAGCTTCAGCATAGATCCCAGACAGTAGCAAAACGATATTAATACCATTATTTGTCATGATCCGGAGTTTGTGACTCCGTGTTTATGTTTTAGTAGTTATTATTATTCTGGGTTTTGTTTTCATGTTCCTATGTGTTCCCCAGTCTGTGTGAAGTTTTTGCGTTGTGTCATTGCGTGTATGTGTTTCCTGTTTTATTTTGAAGGTCTACGTCTTATGTGAGTGTTTTCAGTTTGCCTCCCTAGTCTCGTCACGTTAATCACTCCCAGCTGTGACCAGTCGTTGCTGGTTCGTCTGTGTTGTTTCCCCTCGGTCTCCCTGCGTCTCTCTTTATGTATTTCCCCGGACCTCCCTGCATCTTTGTTTCTGGTTTGTTTTGTTAGTTTTACCCAATTTAGGTTTCTGGTTTCATGTTCACCCACCATTGCTGTTTGTACCCACTCCTGTAAATAAATACTCACCTGTACCAGAGCTGCCGCCTTTTGGGTCCTTTCCACAACTCCACACGTCTGCCACACCGGACATGACATTATTAGTATTAAACAATGTTAATTCCTAATAAAGTTAATAATATATAAACTAATGAAACAGCAAAAAACTAATGAGTAAATTTGCAAATGTGGTTCAAATATGATTACTACTGTGCATTGAGAAGCTTCATAGCAGCTGAGGTGCTCAGAATTAGAGCAATGACAGAAGGTGCTACCGACAAGTTTGACATACTTCTAGTTTGTGCAAAAACTAAAAGTATACAGATGGCCGAAAAACTAAAGTCTTTCTAATTGCCAGTCACGTTGAAACACCTCTGCACATTGATGTATGCAGTTATTTTGAAGCATCATCTATGTTAAGTTTAATTTCATGTGATTGCGACATAAAAAAATAATGAACAGAATTATGAATAGACTAACAAACACAAACCTATACAAGTTTAGTGCCTTTGCCCCCAAAATAAAAAGTTTTTTTCCCGATGCAAGTTATTCTTGTAGCACTCTCTCTCTGCAGAATTGTCTCACAGATTTCCTTTTGGGAATCTTTGAGTGAAATGTCGCTCTCAAATGTCTCTGAGACAAGAATAATGAAGTTTTCCTTTCCACGGTGTCTTGCACTTCTAAGCTAAGTCCTTCTCAAGAGCAAGATGAATTAGCTGAATCTTCGTAGGTGTGACATACTGCTTCTGTGCTCAGTGAGCACATTTTCAAAGTAAGAAAAGACTTCTCATATAAAGTTGTGGAAGCTCAGAAGGTTAGGGCAACCTTAAATGCATTGAGGCCACTCCACAGCCCCTCAAGGGCCCTGTGGAAATTACCCAGCAGTACTTTCAGTGTCCGGCTCCTGTCGTCTGGAGGTGTGGAACTGTTTGACAATTAGCTGAAGCAGGGTTCCAGTTTTTCTGGGTCCAGAAAGGCTCATCGGGTCAAGTGTGGCAGTGGATTCTATTACTGATTTTTTATTTTATTTTATTTATTTATTTTTTTAGCAGTGCATGATTTTGCAAAGTAACTGCATCAGTGCTGCTATAAAAAGTTCCTGCTAAAAGTGGACAATATCTTAGTCATCATAAGGCACAGAATTTAAAGCTGAGCTTGGATATTGCAGCACCCTGGCAGCCACCCCCTTTGTCTCCTGGAAATAATGAAGTTTCTGATATTACACAGAAGCTTAAAAGGAATTCAGAATAATCAGTATTGTGGCAGGGTCCACTGTCTAGTGCTGTTCAAGCAAACCATTCAGTGAACTTCCACAATATTCATGTAAACTAGAGAGGGAACTACATATACTGAATAAATCCTTAAAAACCCTCTCACAGGATATCGTGTGGTTGGTTTTTAGAGCAGTGAAAAAAAAAGGTTTTTGTCAGCTCGTCCTGAAGGAGTCTTTGAACCACCAAGTTTCCCTACATGAGAGAAGGCCTTGTCATAAACGTGGCAGAGTGCTTTGTCTCTGTTCAGGCCAGCCAGTTCTGAAAAAGTGTCTATATGAAAGTTTGCATCTCCCACGGCGGCTGTGGTTATCGTCAAAAATCTCTCTTTTATGATCGAGCTTTCATCAACAAAGCACAATGCAACAGAAATATTGTCACAGCTCATTGGGTCTTGGGCTTCATTCATCCTGATTGTGTATAAAGAGATTCCTGAATGTCGTTGCTTTGCTAGGCTGCAATTTGGGGATAAGCAGGAGCATTTTTGCCACTTCTGGGGTTTTTAAGGACAAATACTCAGACCCTGACGAGAATCTTCCCATATGGAAAAGATATATATATAAATCTTATAAAGTTTGTATCTGTCTTGTGTGAAACTTGTATGAAAAGCATACAAGAGTGAAAACAGATATAAGATCCCTAGAAAAATATATAAATGAAACTTGTTTGTTTTGGATACTAAAACAATATATGAAAGTGGCCACTTTCATGAGTGAATCCTATGAGCCTTATATGATTCACTATATGAAGTAGGCCACATCTGATACAAGTCTTTTATAATTTTTTTCTTTTCCATATGGGTCCTGCCAGAATGTGTCAGCTGCAATCCAAAATGATGACGATGATAACATGATGATAGAGCACAATCAGAGGATCATTTTGCACAGATTGGTGTGATTTTGTGATCTTTGGAATTACAAATGCATACAAATAGAACAGTAAAGCAACTAGTGCGTAATTTTTAGAAAACTAAATATACCAATCAGGATTTCAGGAATTGTACAATTTTGTAACACGAGGTGCTGACTGGTCTTCTTTCTATTTGCAGCACCTTAATCCAGCTCTCAGACAGTGTAAAGTGAGCGAACAGTGAGGTGCATGAGATAAACTACACAGGATTACACGCATGCATTGTTTTCCTGTGAATCCCTCATCCATATGGAGGCAGTGTGAATTTGTCTGGGGGCTTGCAGACTCTCTCAGAAATTCTACTTTAACTGGCTGTTCTGCTGCAGGTTTGAAGTAACAGCTGTTTTTAAAATCCATTAAATCTCACAGAGACACTAATTAATGCAATCCATCACTTTCAATATCAGCGCATCAGCACAGAAATCAATTGGAGCTAATCATTGTGTATACTGGGATCATTCTATGCATTTTCCCACAGTGGTAGCAGCAGGGAAGTGAAATAAGGACTGGGGGCAGAGGGCCGGTGTGCGGTGCCGGTGATGTCTGCTGGAGACATAATAATTTCTTCCCGGCGCTGGTACAATGGATCCACCTTGTTTCACTGTGGTGTTATAAAGTGGTGTTAGTAGAAAGTACATTATAGGAGTTGTATACCATGATGGATTATATCAGTCAAGGCAGCCTTGTGTCTGCAAGCTGCTTTTTAATTGGTTTTGAGAACAATGGAAGTCCAAAGCTTCTAGCGGACAATGAGTCACGTCTCGACAAATTGAAGCTCAGGCTGTTGGCAAATATCTGTTAGTTCAGGCTTTTCCTTAAAATAATAGGGATAGGACGTAATAGAAAAGCACAGGTGTACTGCACATTTGCTTTCTTTTGTGTGAAAGGTGGCTGACTCTGAACATCCGAGCTTCTTTAGCTCATTTGCTTTGGTTTTATGGCTAACAGCTTTACCGTTTAGGCTTCCTGTTATGGCTCTCATCAACCTCAGTTCCAGCTAAAGCATGCGGCTCTTTTCAACAAACTTCTAAACAAGGTCACTAAATCAGCAGCGCCTTTAGCAGCCACTATATAAATTTAGCATGTGGTGGATTCGTGGCACAGTGGTGCACTGTCACTGTCGACAGCAAGTCCTGGATTCAAACCCTCCGGTTACTTCTGTGTGCAGATTTCGCTGTGCATGTGTGTGTATGGGGGTTTCTCCGGTTTCCTACCACAGTCATCATGACTGTTAGGGTCATGCTGTCAGGTTTTTGGGGATGCTTAGGGGTTTTCTTGTTTTGTATTTTTTTGATAATCTTATAATTTGGTTCTATATTCTGTATTCTTTAGTCTTCTGGTTATGATGTTATGTTTACACACCTGGGGCTTATGATGGTTGTATTTTCTGGGCTCCCTGATTGCTTTAGTTGGATACCCATTCTGTCCCTCCAGTCTTGTCTCTGTGTTTGTTATCTTGTGTCTTATTATATTATTCTTGAGCTCAGTGTCAGTCACTTCCTGTTTTATTTTGACAGTCTCATTTCCCATGTGTGTTCAGTTTCCTGTTGTCTTTTTAGTCAGATTCTGTTCAGCTGTGCTCCCGGGTGTTTCCCTTCTTCCTGATGGTGTGTAAATATTATCCCGTCTCTTTTTGTCCTTTGTTGTGTTATTCCTCATGGTTGTGTCCTTTTGTGATTTTCCTCAGACATGGTGTCGTTTTGTCTTATATGCAGCTGACCTGCTGTTTGTTGTAGGTAGTTAAAAGAAGAAATAAAGCTGTTTTTGAGTTTTACTTCTCGTGTCCTCAGTCCTGCACTTTGTGTCCTCTGTGCAGCCAGTTAGGTTAACTGGGGATTCTATACTGGCTGTAAGTGTGAATGTGAGCATGAATGATTAAGTGCTCCTCTGTGTTGGTGATAGGGAGCCCCTCCGCCACCATGAACCACCATTCCAGAAAATAAATGGATTAATGGGTGGTAAACAAAACAGAGATAGTCAAGACAGGCCCCCAAAATAACTTGACTGATATCTTTGTAAAATGATATGTTATCTGTGTATTTACAGTGCATTGGCTAACAGAATAACTTAATGTAACTTTAATCTTTTCCTTCAGCTGGAACCCGACTTAAAGATTTATAAGAGGTTTGCACAATGTTGCATGACTGAAAAACAACAAAAGGTCTCTTCACTCACTCGTACACATCATGCACAAAGTGGTAGTAAACACAAAGGAAGGAGGTAAAAGCACAAAATGGGCTTTTTACTGCAGCTGTTGGGGAACAATTTGATGCACTTTTATGAATCTTCTTTACACTCCCCTTTGGTATATTTTCCACTTAATGACCCATTTAAAGTGACACCATGACGGAGGAAATGAAAGACTTTCTTATAGAGAAATTCCACTCATATTATTTGTTGGTGGCTGTTTTCAGTAGGGGCGTTTCTGCTTTTATAGTTTACTCATCAAAATCGACATGAAACAGTAGAAGAAAGAGCCTTCATCTGTCTCTCTGAAATGTGCATCCCTGAGGTTTCTCTTCTACTAATGAAGCAAACATTTCAAGCACAAAGTTCCAGCAGCAGAAATATTTTTTAAACTTTTAAATCATTCTTTTTAAAGCATTTGGTTCAGTGAGCAGAAGATGTGACATAGCTGAAGAAGAAAACAAGACATTAATATTGTTTTTTTTTTTTTTCCTTTTTGTATTCGATTACATTACAACTTGACACACTGGTCATTCTCACACTGGTGAGAATGACAGACCCCAGAATCCCCTTATTCAATGTCACAGTCTTTTAGGACGACTCTCAGAAGTGTGAGGAAAATAATGTTTTGCCACAAAACAAGTGTAGACAGTTTGCCACAGTCTCATGTAAGACGACTTTATTTATTTTCATTGACCAGTGATTTTGATTATAATTTCCATCAACGTCTTTTTGTTTTCTGATAGAAACAAGATGATAAAGCTAAATAAGACCGAATGCACAAATCAGAACTAATCAAGTTGTCTAGTAAGACAAGACAAGATTGTTTCTGACTGGATCGCTTCCAGGCTGTGCAGTAATATTTGATCCTCACCCAGGAAATGGTCCAAGACAAGATCAGACATATGAACATGATTCTCATCTCATGTCAAGGAAAACAAGCTGCCTTGATGTGCGGAGCAACTCTCACTAGTAAAAACACAAACTTTTAAACTTTAAGTTTTCAGTTTAGTTCAGTGGGTGAACAGGTAACCGGGTGTTACGCTACCGGAGAGCAGCGACCTGGGTTTGAGTCCAGCCCATGGTGCACGTCTGCCCCGGTGACTAAATGTAAATAAATTTGCTGTCAAAATTATCACTGTTATTGACTCTAAGTCACATTATCTGTCCATCCATCCATTAAGCATAATCTTAAAAGTGTGTCCTGAGTATGGATCTCCTTCTGGTTGGCCATGCCCAAATCACTTCACCCAGCAGACATCCTAATCAGAGAAGCTGTACTCTGAGCCACAAAAAGCTCTTCATCGTGCCTCTAAGAGAGAGCCCAGACACTCTTCACGAGAGTCTTATTTCTCCAGCTTCTGTGAATGGTACAGCATCCAAATGATGGTGTACATGACTCATTCCCACCCCAAAGAGGGAATTCCACCTCTTTCCTGCTGAGACCTGTAGTCTTAGAGCTAGACGTGCCAATTTCTTGTGCCATATCTGGAGGTGAAATCCAGAGACCATAAGACCCTCAACGTTTTTGCTTTGCCTGGAAATACTGTGAATCAAAATTAGGAACAGAATCTTAATCTCATACAGGGGCAGCCCTGCTGGAGTTAAACACCCACTCCCTTAACTTCTTTCTGACAATACAAAACAAGTTTTCAGTACAGCTGTAGAGGGCTAGAACTGCCCATAATTACAGGCCAGACAACCCAAACTTCACGAGCACACCCCACAGGACACTGTACAGATGTCTTCAGCAAATTAAATGTAGCCTCAGAGGCTCATAGACCCTTGATTATCCAAAATAGGAGGAAGAAGAAGTCCAATGTTCCATGACCAGGATAAAAAAAAACACTGTGTGGATGCTGCAGAAAGACTCTGCCCATTAGTTAAACTTCAGATTCAGGAGGAACGGAGTCATAGGGGTGTGTGGCCCCTAATGAAATTGAGGGGAATTACCAAAAAAAAAAGAGATATTGATGAGGCATAAAGTGATTTGACAAGCATGCCTTTGATTTTTAAAGCTTCACATGCATTCGATGAGACTTTGTGTGGAGACTTACTCATCCCAACTACACTGAAACACACACACACGCGGGTTTTGGATTTAGGGGCTGTCAGTGACACTTGAATATGAATTTTACATGTGTTTTTAAGGAGTGCAAAGTCTGTTTACTGCTGTAAACAGTGCACCTGAGTCTGTATTTTGATAGTTTTATGAGCTGCTAGGAAGCTTAGCTTCCATCCCCACCTAAGATGTAGGTGGTGAAATGTTTAGAGTCTCAGATTCAGGAAACAAATGACAGTTTCTGATGCACAGTGCGTGCCTAAATCTCATTTCTTTTTCTGTTGCAGGGAGGAGAAATAAGTTTCTGTCAAAATCAAACACAAAAAGAGATGACGCAGAAAAGGTTAGATTCCGATTGAAGCTTTCAATCTCTCTGTTAAAGTCCCTGGTGTAGACACCCGCTCATGCATCCACCCGCTGCCACGGTGACACAGAGGAGCTCCAAGAGACATGAACTTCAATTCAATTAAGAGCAAATTAAAATAAAACAATCCAAGAAGATGAGATTTCACACGTGATCTTTGCTGTGGGCCACAAAGAGAGCTGCATGGTGAGGATTGAGCTCGGGGAGCGAGGGGCATGCTGGGGCCCTGTGCTGTCTCCTCTGTCACCACCTGGGTCTCTGTCTAATTAATAGTGTGTGTATTCTGGGAATGAACAGAGGGAGACAGGGAGAGAGGAACGGAGACAGAAAATTAATAACTTGTGTATTTAGGGATTGAGGCAAAGGGTGGAGGAAAGGGGGTGAAAGAAAGCGATTGACCTCCTTTTTTAGACTTGGGTGATGTGACAGTGATGTCAGCATAGTGAAAT
Organism: Rhamphochromis sp. 'chilingali'; assembly: GCF_963969265.1. Taxonomy (NCBI): domain Eukaryota; kingdom Metazoa; phylum Chordata; class Actinopteri; order Cichliformes; family Cichlidae; genus Rhamphochromis; species Rhamphochromis sp. 'chilingali'. The sequence continues at coordinate 19,906,195 of NC_137940.1, read as the reverse complement.
GAAGCAAAACATTTGCTCTTTGCAGCTGGATTTGGTGCATTTTTTAAAATGTTTGTGGCAGAGGTTCGCAGAGAGAAAATAAAAGCCAGGACGATAAGCTTTCTAGTTTTTTATTTTTATTTTGCTCTTTTATGCAACTTTTGTGACTTTCTGCACATAATTATGCAACTAGTCCATCTCTGTCTCAAACTCTAATACCCACAAATATGCTATCACTAATTATATTTTCTAAACTACCCTTTTGTAAAAATATAAATGACACTATATGAAAAACTATTTTCATTTAAACAAAACACTGATTTGCATGTGGACCAAATCTGGCCTTTTTTAAATTCATCCAAAAAACCAATTTAGGCTCTAAATACATTTAGGTCCACTTTGCTGTATGTATGTTCTAGAAGCTAAGAAGCTAACCCGCACAGATTAGCATAAAAAGCAAAGCTGGGTTTGAAGGTAGATAATATCAACACAGGAGGAAGACAGAGAACTTATTAAAGCTCATAACACAGACCTACGGAGCAGAGGCTGTTCTTGTGTAGTGCTTTTCTAATCAAGCCGCACTTTATACTACACGTCTCATTCACCAGTACAATCTTAAAAGCACTTTGTCAACTACCAGCACAGAAATGCAATGTATCCATTTGCTTGATTAAGTGATAGTCAGCTGTAACTCTGGCAGCGTGGTGGTGCAGCTTTTGTACTTTTGCCTCACAGTGAGAAGGTCCAAGGTTTGAATCCACCATCTCTGTGCAGTCCGCTTGTTTTCCTCTGTGTGGGTTCTCTGCAGGTACTCTGGTTTCCTCCCACTGTCTAAAAACATGCAGTCAGTGTGGTTAGGTTAATTAGTGGTTCTAAGTTGTCCATAGGTGTGAATGGTTGTCTGTCCTTCTGTGTTGGCCATCCAACAGACTGGTGACCTGTCCAGGATGCAACTGGGATAGGCTCCAGCCCACCTACACCCCTGTGTTAGCTAAGGAGAGGTAAATGGATTGGCTCAGCAACATTATTGCTGACTTATTGTTTGGTGGGTGTGGCTTTACATAAACCCAGCTGTAGATGAGGAAGCTATGTCAGACATTCATTTTTAAATTAAAATTAGCGAATATACAAAAAGCACTACTTCAAACCCTTAACGTGGTGGATAAAAAGGGAGTCTAGCAGACAGAAAAATGTGTACTTGGAAGTGCAGTCTGTTCATTTCTTTTATTAAGACACTCTTGGGCCAAAAGGAATCAAAGGAAATTTCATATCAATCGATTTGGGGCAGTACACTTGGGTTTGGAGGCACAAGCATGAACCTGCGGAGGCAGAAAAATCACTTTTGCTCCAAAACACAGAGAGACAGATGAGAGCAGATTGCTGTTTTTGTAGCCACCGTGTCATGCTAGTACATGTTTGTTGGATGGCTGACAGCAAAGCTTAACAACTCTATCTTCCAGGAGCATAGTAAATCCTCAAAGATTGGCTGTCTCAACCGAGGGAGATAGATTTCGGAGAGCATGCATTTGGCTGTAATTTACTTTTGAATTTCCTGGAGGAGTGACGGCTCTTATTCAGTCCAAAATCATACATACTGTAAACTCATCCTCTTTCCACTTGAGAGCAAAATATATGTTGCATTGTGACAAGAAGGATTATGTTGCTGACCCTGCAGACTTCAAGGTGTGTATGTGTACACTCCTTGTGAGCCTCGTGGCACATTCAACGACCAAGTCTGGCAACTTTTTAATGCTGATTAGAAGTGCTGTTAGACGATATTAGCAGGCCAGCTCCCCTAATTATGTGGTGAAAAGAATGTGGGATTTAAGAGAGGCCAGTAAGAAAATGGCAGTTTATCGCAAAATTGGCTAGAAAGTAGAAAAGAGTTTGCAAACTTTTTAATATGCCAGTAAAAATGCCTCAGGCTACATGTCAATGCACAAAGATGTTTGCCAAGTCTTGGCTCACTTCAAAGGCAGTCATTCAAACACATTTAACACTATCATGATATGATCATGTGATAATCTTTCCTTGTTAAACCCAAGTTCAGAGTGGTGCTGTGGAAGCGTGCAGGGCCCCTAACTCATGGGTGGATCAATCACAACCATCCGTTGCTAATGGCGAAAACTGTCAGCCGTCAGGGCTTTTCCTTTTTAAGAAAAATAAGCACCCACTTCCAAAATTGTCCTGGCTGAGCTGGCTTCACCTGTTGCGGTGATCAAAGCAAATGATGCCTTGGAAGCAGAGGTGATGTGGCTAAGCAGCCTAAGGCTGTGGATTTAGGCAGCAGCGGCTATGGAGGCACAAGTTCTAGTATTTCTCGCCAAGCTTTTGGGGCATGAAGTCACAAAGTTGTGATAATGACAAGAAACTGGGAAAACTCATCTGAACAAAAAGCAATTCAGAAACTAAAAAATGTCTTTCCTGTGTGTTCAATGAGCGTCCATCTTTCTTCGAGTAGAAAATCAGTTTTTTTTATGAGAAAGTCAGGCTTCAGATACATTTATGCTTTGGTGTATTCCCATAAAGAAATTGTGCTGGCAGATAAGAAATCTATTTGCTAAAATAAAAATGAGCCTTGGCATCACACAGTGCCATCCAAAAGTCTTGAGCCATTTCTTTATGTGTCTTCCAAGAAGCCAGACTTCCTTTTCATTTTTAAAATGCACCTGAGCTCGCTGAAGATCGTTCAAAGTTTTTCTTTGGACATTGGCTGCTTTTTCACTCATTTTCAGTGCAGTTGTTCTACATGACCATTTTCAGAGGAGAATCGTCTGATTTTTGGTTGTTAATCAGAATCAGAATCAGAAAGGGTTTTATTGCCAAATGTTGAGTAGGTTTACAACATTAGGAAATTGCTGCGGTACTTAGTGCAAACACAATGTCATATAACGCTCAAATAGACATAAAAATATAAATAAGAATTAAAAGTGCTAAGCTACCTAACATTGACCTGTGAACCATTCAAACATGAAAAGGCACCCAACTGAAAACACTGTCGACAGCAGACGAACAATACTGAAAGTAATTCCTGTTTCCAAAGTTATGTGCTTAGGAAACAGGCAAAAAAACAGCAAAGACCTTATAGGAACTGTACCTTCAGCTAATTTGTCTACTGTTTGCTGAAGCCTCACCAGAAATGGCCTGAGTGGTGGAGTGACCATTTTTAAGAATGGGGATCATGGAGAAAAGGCTGAATTATGCCAAATTACATAGAACTGGACTGAAAATTAAAATGATGTCCCAGTTACTCCTGAGACTGAAAATTGGGTTTTATGTATAAAAATGTCTGTTATTGAATTAAAGCTGACAACTTCAATCAGTCAAATCTTGATTGTTAGATTTAAATTCCTCTTTGGTGGTGTACAGATTCAAACATTGTGGCATTTTCCAAATATGTTGGACCTAATTTTCAAAGTCAAGTCAAATTGACTTTGTTTCAAACAGACAAGCCTTTTAACCAAGTCTATTGAGTGAGATGTCTTCATTCTTTGCTCTTTTGGTCTACCTATGATAGTCAACATAGGTCATATTTTGATGCTGAATCAAGGCGCCGACCTTTCAGTAAGTGATCAACTCATTATATTCTCAACACACGCTGTCTTCGTAATTAAGGCTAAAATTTTGATCTATAGACTTTTCCTTTGTCAAGCCATTTTAAACTAAGGCAGTTCCTTTTGGTGAAGCTTTAAGCACATAACAGCCTTCTTTAGCACACTGATTCCCAAAAGCCTTCAATAGGAAGAACAGTTGCCAATCTGATTTTCCCTTGTTAAGCACCAGTCACTTCTGTGACTTGCTAATTGGATGCTAATAGTGTGTAATTAGCCTCTGGAGATTAGGGACAATACTGTGACATACAACCAAATGTTCTAATGTATCTGCACCCACCGCGGCCAGCACGTGGGCTGTTGTGTAAAACGCTTTGTCTGATATGTTTCTCTGCATAGTACACAGCATGTCAGCATTATGGGAGGTGATTCATGCATCAGAGCAGACACTTGCCACACAAATGGTTTTCAAAGTTTGGAACTCTAATAGTCGGAACGGACGTAAACACCCCATTATTCTACTGAATCTTTGAAACGTCAACAGTATGTGCATGGATATACGGTCAGTGGACTCAAAGAAATAATGAGTATTACTTACAGCCTTTCCTGCTCTTAAGATTCAGTTTAGAAGAGAGCAATGTGTTAATAGCAGAGCAACACCGACCCCAGCAAACATATCAGCAGGAGATATTTTTACATTTCCTAGCTATTCACAAACTATTACAAAACAATGGCAGTACCCCCCTTCTACCATTAAGGTTTGATTTATCACCCCCTGGGCAGTGTGACCACAGCGGATGGACCAAATAAGGCAAACTGGGCGTATCCTTGACATTATTAGTAGACTGTTCATCTGTTTTATTTCTATTTTACCATTAAGAGCTATATGATGAATGGCACACCCCATGTTAATTAAGCCGAGTCTACTTTTTATAAAAATGTGTTTTTAATAGGGCTGTGCAATATGACCAGACTCTCATATCCTGATATGACATTTCTCATCCCCATAACGACATATATCACAAAATAGTGCTTTTTCTGTAAACTCTGTGAATCTCTGCAACTCGACTTGTGTGAAATGTTTCCAGCTGGGCATCGTGTACCTGGAGTCGAGTGTTTTGACCAATGCATGAAACCATTTTCTTTGTGAGTATTTTTACACAGCGTGCTGCGGGGAAAAGCCTGTTCTAATGTTTGAGGTTTATTTTGAGCACTTGACGGCTGTTTTTGCTTCATCCATAAATTCTTTCCACACTATTTCATGTGATTCTTGTGTCGGTGGTAGAGGTTTGTCACGTTTGAGTCTGAGGTGGGGACCGGTTTGCAGCATCATTTGCAAAGAACAGTTTTCTGGTCTGTGTCAGACTTTTCATAACTAAACCATGCCCATTCTGGTCCTCGATTTGTTTGGACTGGTCCTTCTGTTTGGAGCTACCTGGTTCTGCCTCATCTTCACTGGCCATGCTGGGATTCTCTGTGCCTGCATCCTCGTGGTGACCATCCCAACGATGAAAATCTATAGCTGTAAAAAGTGTATTTTGTGACAACAGAAAACAAACGATAGGGTATAATAAGAAACAATTAATGGTTTAATTTTGTCATCCAATACATTACATATTGCACAGCCCTTTAATGCTATCCAGGATGATAGTTTTGAGTGGACTTTGAGTGGAAGTCCAGAATGCTCTAGCTAATCAAGGTGCCATGCTTGGTCAATATGACCCCACCTTTTACTCCAGCTATCCCCGACGGCATCAGTGTAAAAATCGGTAAAAATGCTTTTATTATCCACTTTAAATTAAGGAGGGCGATGAGTGGGAGACGACCATTAACACAACCCATGATAAATGATGTTTTGAGAGACTATTTGAATCTGTTTGTTTGTGTGTATTTAGATGATATGCCTATCTTTTCCAAGGACCTTGACAAGCACAAGCAGCATGTAAGAAAGGTGTTACAGAGACTCCTGGAAAACAAGCTCCATGTAAAGGCAGAGAAATGGGAATTTCATGCTTCATCTGTTTCATTCTTTGGCTACGTATTGGAGAGGAGGTGAGATCAACACTGGAAAAGTCAAAGAAGTAATAAACTGGCCCGCTCAGTCCACAGCAAAGAGTTTTAGTGCTTGATTTGTCAGTTTTTATATTAGGGTTATCACAGACTACAGAAAGGTTTTAGACATTTTAACAAAAGTCACTTCAATCTCTGTTCCCTTTGTTTGGTCTTCAGAAGCTGCAGGTATGTTTCAGTGTTCATTGGAGGAATATACATCTGCACCTGTTCACCTGCCTTCAATTCACTGTGGAAGTGGATGCCTCAGATGTTGGGGTTTTATAGCAGTGCTCTAAGCAAGCTGCTCTGGTGCACATTTATCTTATGTGGCCTGACTCTGACCAAAACTAAGATGTGGCAGACAGCAACTTGCTAGCCATTTAGTTAGCTATACAGATTCCTCCAATTTCTGCCTTCACTTCATTAAAGTTATTTACTGTGTGGACAGAACCTAAATCCAGACAGCTACCAGATTTGATTCTTGCCAAGATTGGTGGACTTTGGGCCTTGTGACAAAAAACTATTGAAAAAGAGCATCTGGTTTACGAGTTTTCAGCGTCTCTATCACCAGCAGACCCTGGTTTCACATAGTCCTAGACTGTCCTAGACTCACAGTGTACCCATGTCAGGTAATAACATGGTAATACTCACTCTTATAGACTTATTGTCTGAGGCAACTAATTTTATTCCCCTTCCTAAACGTCGTGCTATTTGTTGTCATGACATTCCTGTTGACATAGTTTCTGATTGAGTGCATAGTTTACATCAGCGGTCCCCAACCCCCAGGCCACAGACCGGTACCAGTCCGTGAGACGTTTGGTACTGGGCCGCGAGAGTTGAGACTCAGGTGTGAAATGTATGGTTTTCAGGGTTTTTAATCGACTTTTAGCGTTATTTTTTAAAACCGTTTTTATCATTAACTTGGTTTCCCTGGGTCTTTTCCCGTGTGTTATGCATAAATCTTCTTCTTTTTTGGTACCGGTACTGGTTTTATTTAGTTTTATTTATCCACGACACCTTAAAGGACAGTCCTTGAAAATATTGCCGGACATAAACTGGTCCATGGCGCAAGAAAGGTTGGGGGCCGCTGGTTTACATAACAGGTTTGAGGTGTTTTGAAAGGCTTTAGGGATCTCCATCTCCAAAGCAAGAGAAACTGAGCAGACAAATCAGGAGTCCGAAGAAATCTCATACTCCTTAACCTCAGCAAATCAGTCTACATGGAGCTCTCATGACCCATGGGTTAGGTATGTGCACACCTTTCTGGGTTGATCTCCACCCTATTGGCTCAATAGGATGAGCCAATAGGGCTCATCCTATTTTAAGCCTCTATGTAGGTTTCTTACCCGCACGGTTTCCCAGCCAGGAAAGGAAGGTAGCGATATTCTCTGTTCAATGTCTCCTGTTCCACTAAATCTAGAATCTGACCAAGGCTCTTTGCAGAACGGCTAACCGGAGCAGAAGATTGTAGCCAGGGAGAAAGGCGTGGGTCTTCTGTTGACCTACTGCTGCTTTTTAGATGACCTAAAATATGTGTAACACTAAATATGATACAGAACAGTCTTGCTTTTATATGTATTATGTAACACAGTAAGGGGAATTGTTGAAAAGAATATATCAATGGGCCAATAGGTTCGACTATAGGAGCACAGGGGTGTGTTTAAATGAGACACAGAGACAAGAATGTATCTAAAAAGAACCAGCCGACTTTAGTGAAATAAACCATAAGGTTGACAAGCACAGGTTAAAGGCACTTTATGTGTTTCACTTTTCTTTCATTTTTTGTAAGTTTCCTTTCTACAATTATAAACTACTAAGATAATGACTTGGCCAAGTGTTACTTTTGGTTTTCAATGTTGGTTTTCAATGCTCGGGTGCACCCTACTAACCTGACTCCTTAACTTTTATAGAAATAGATTACACAAATCCAACTCCTTTCACATGTGGAGAATGTTCTACTCAACAGCTTATTATTCAAAGTCCCAAGTAAAAAATGTCCAAGGGGTAAAGTCCAAAAACTTCCCAGGGTGGGAAAGAAAATAGGGGTGAGAGAATGTCAGTCAGTGGTCTTATGTATAACCAGCTGTGTGTGAAAGTGTGAGTGATACAGTCATGGTAAATGGCCTGTATTTATATAGCGCTTTACTAGTCCCTAAGGACCCCAAAGCGCTTTACATATCCAGTCATCCACACATTCACACACACACATTCACACACACATTCACACACTGGTGATGGCAAGCTACATTGTAGCCACAGCCACCCTGGGGCGCACTGACAGAGGCGAGGCTGCCGAACACTGGCGCCACCGGGCCCTCTGACCACCACCAGTGGTCATACCACACCGCAAGGTGTAGGAGATCATCAAGTGGAAAAGAAGCAAATCTCAGTTTTTCTAAGTCCAGGTGGGAAGGCTCGCCATCTTTTTCACCGGAGGAATCCACCTCAGGAACAATTCAGCATACAAAAAAACCTGACCTGTCAACAGACAGGGTCAGAAGAGCACATTTATCACTCCTTAAAGTGGTACCCTAATTTAATGTGGGTTACAACTATCTTACATACGTTAACAGTATCATTATCGCATCATAAAATATCTAAAAAGCTTCTGTGTTATTTACAGTAAGATCTATCCACAACATAGACAACATAAGAATGGTTACTTTTTAGACTTCAGCATATTTTTTATGGTTTAGGACTTATGTGGATTTTTTTGACAGTTTGATTCATATAAATGCACTGTTAGGATTAAAAACTGGTATATAGTTTGAACTCCGCACTTTAAACACAAGTCGAAACAGACTTGGTGAGCCTGCGTCTTGCTTATAGATCATTTTTAATCAGTCTTTTCATTTGGATGAGGGTTAAACTCCTGTTTAAGACTCCACAAAGAAAATGTTGATCAGTTACACTCCACAGACAGCCTCACCACCCCACTCTAAAAATGAAAAAAAAAGTAGCTACCATGACTGGCTGACTGGCAAAGTTGTACCCCAGTCATGTGTTGCTACACTGAGCAGGGGTTCTCCCTCATAGCTGAGAGGTTTTCCAAACAAGCACTGAGGTCAAAATAGGGAAACTGACCTATAAACTGCAAACACACTACACACAGAATATGAGTAGAGTGTGCACACAGTATGCCTGTATATAGAGGAAACGTACCCCATGCTCAACTGGGTATGTTTGCTGAGATGTACAAAATATATGATATATGATCATCTTTAGCCAGCAGAGAAAAAACATTAACCATCAGAATTTCTTTCTCCTGAAAGTTCTTGTAAATCAGAATTTTAGAGAGAAGGGTGTTAATGCAAACACCTACACACAGACATATCTGAGAGCTAATAGCCATGTTTATTAGCTCTCAGATATGTCTGTGAGCTAATAAATTACATTCACTTAGACAGGAATATTTAACCTAACATGCACGCAATAGCTCCACAGAGGCACATTTTTGATATTATGTTTCTACAAGTGGAAATCAAACATTTTCAGTGTCTTTACCAAAGATACTGAGTGTTCTTGTTAAAACATTAGCATTAAGTGTAAGGTGTGGAGAGAAGAAATAAGAGAATTGAAGGAAGAACAATAAAAATGATGATGATAGAACAGATGAGGAAGTAGTCGACAGTTATTTTGTTTCCCCTGTGAATTCTAATAAACTCCACCACCCACAGACAGTCAAACTTACTACTATGTGAAGACTGTGTGCCTGAAATTATACTCTAATCCTCAACCCACACTTTTTTTCTTTCAGTACCTGAAAATCATCTGTACTTCTGTTTAATCTTCCTACTGCAATGTGCTTTACACAGTGTCTCAGTCCTGTACACATTATTATGGCCAAGTTCCTTCTTCTTCTTTTTAATCTTTGTGAGTTTTACATTTGCTGTTTTATCACAAATGATGCTTTTCTGAATGGAGAGATGATTGAGATGATTTGTACACAAGACGTGGGATGTTTTATATTGGTTTACAGAAATGCCAAATGACAGCTGTGTCAAGTTCCCAGAAGCTTTGGGCAGAAGTAGACTGATATTATCTGGAATGCTGTAAAATATCCAAGTCTTGGGATGCCTCGGGAGAGTCAAATAAAAGCTTGTGTCATTTGTTCATTGTGCTATTGAGGCTCAGACTTGATTCTTTATTCTGACAAATCTGTCAGATGTGGATTAACAGAGAATAATAATAATAATAATAATAATAATAATAATAATAATAATAATAATAATAATAATAATAATAACAGTCAGGATGGGCTGACAGAGGAAGAAAGACAAACATTTAAGCATTTCATGTCTGGTGTTCCAAACACAAAACAAGAATAAGAGAAACTTCCATGTTGGTGAAATCATTGGATTTGTGATATGCGAGAGAAAAGCCAGAAGAAAGGCTTCCTGTGGTGTTGCACTAACCAATGGCGACCAGGCCTGTGAAGGGTCTTTCCTGGAGTTGGATTCTAGCAGAAAAGATGAAGAGACACACGTGCCATCAATATATCACCTAATTGTCCTTCTGACCATCTGCAACTACTGCAAAGGTGACCTATGTTCCAGGCGACGCATGGCAACAGTGATTTTTGATCCAAGACTTGAGTTTCCACTTCCAACAAGCCTCCTGTCACCCAGAAGGTCTCAGAGGAAACCTGATACGGGGTTAGCTACTTTTAGGTTAGTTTTACTAGTTTACATTTGTGCGTGTGCAATGGTGATAGAGATGGATGATTGGATTACTGTGTTTGGAGACATCAAGAGTATGAATGCAAGTTTTCTTAACTCTTTTTTTAGGTCTTGTAACGGACAAAGGTTGGACAAACAGCCGTCCTGCACAGTCCTCCTAATTCTGCTGTAATTCCAATTGTGTAATAATGAGAGAGAAGTCTTTCTTCTATACGGTTAATGTAGTGACAAGGTCAATTTGAGACCACTCTGGCAGACAGGTAGATTTATTTTTTAAACTCTTTAATAGTGTGATTCCACATTGGTCATAGTATCATGGTATCATCTAAAATCTTTCTGTGAAACGAGGGGCAGCCAATCTGTGCACACCCACGGAAGAATCAAGGCTTATGTTTATGCTTGTGAATTTCCCCAACTGGTAGTAATAAATACTTATCTCATCTTATATGATCATATATTACTGTTTTCCCTGTGAATTCTAATAAAATCTATCACCACCCACAGACAGTCTAACTTACTACTATGAGAACACAGTGTCCCTGAAATTATACTCTAATCCTCAGCCCACACTCTCTGTTTTGTTCAGTACCTGAAAATCATCTGCACCACTTCTTTTATCTTTCTACTGCACTGTGCTTTACACAGTGTCTCAGTCCTGCACACATTATTCTGACAAATTTTCTTCTTCTTCTTTTCAATCTTTGTAAGTTTTACAACTTCCAAACAACTTGAATAGGCCCACAGGGGGCTTATTCGAGTCCAAAGGCTCATGCATATTGGTGCCATGCGACACCGGTCAGGCGTACTGCACATTAGGACCCAGATTCACGTGGAGGTGGCAATGACTCATTTGGTGAACATGCAAAGAAATTTTCCAGAAGTCTGACAAAAAGTGAGAACGATGTTGTGTAGAATGTTCTAGAATGTGAACAAACTTTGTGTGAATGATAGGAAATAAAGACAAGGCACTACAGCAGGTCCTAAGTGTTTATTCCCTTAATGTCAACTTCCATGGACCTCATGCACTGCAACTTCAGACCTTTAGGCCTCAGGGCTGCATGTTTGAATGTCCAGTGCAGTTAGACTGGACACTAGACTTTGCACTAGACTGCTGCCAGTAACACTGACTAAAAATACTAGTGTGATATTGGAGTGTGCTCATATTCTTGTGCATTCACTGCTAGCATCCTGCATGACCTATCCAAGCTGGTCCATCAGCTAAACCACATGAAGTATTACCCACAGTGTGAATTCATTTGAAGCAGACTATTTCCTGAGCTGTACATGTGAAGAAAGGACAACTGTGTAAATAATCCCTGAGCCTACCTAAACTGTCCAGAGTTTATATTAGAAATGGCTTCATAGAACGCCACTTCACATTGTTCTTCATTTTAGGAATCAAATCAAATACTCCACAGAAAGTTTAGCTAACATGCAGGGAAATATTCATGAGTGTTTCCTCAGCTCAGAAAGCTTTAATCAGAGTACGCGTCATAGGTTCACTGTCATAAAGCTACGCTTGCAGAAAAACACTTTTGTGTTACTGCTTTAACTCTGTTACATGTGTACCTACCCACCAGTGCTCTCTCACATTTATTTTCTCCCCTTTCACTCTGACTTATTACAACAGACTCTGCGGACGTGAATTCTTTTTTTCATCGTTTCACATGAAATATATAAGCGTACACTCCACTGGTGCTGTTGGCTGATTACATTTTAATCTCATGCTGCAGATTACTGATTTGCACTGTACAGATTAAAGAGAGTCCTGTTGTTTTCTTTGAGCCCCGCTCTATCTAAAACAAGAGAACTTGTAATCCATAATGTAATAAATGGCTGTGTGTGTGTGTGCGTGCGCGTGCGCGCGCGTGTGTGTGAGAGAGAGAGAGTGGTAAATGTGTGCGTGTCTCGTTCTATATATAAAATCAAACATATCCCCTCTTGCTCCATTAAGCCTGTGATTAGCCTCAATGACAGACAGGAGTAAGCTTAGGACTAACTCTGCTTGCCTTGATCAAAGACACACACACACACACACACACACACACACACACACACACACACACACACACACACACACACACACACACACACACACACACACACACACACACACACACACACAGATGTGCATACATAAAAATAAAGCCAGGACATTTGAATACTAATAGAGACGACTGACATATATCCACAGCCGGAGATATATTACTTATGCATGTATTCACATTGCTGGACACAGAATACATTTCAGCAGCAGTAGTGTGCATTTATATCAATGCTATATCCTTGTGTGTGTATGTGCATGACTGCACGGCCTTACGTGCGTGTGTCTGCGTATGACTAACAAGTGTGGTAATATGGTTGGACTTTCTGAACAAGTGGTTTTCCTTCGTCTGTCACCTCCAAAAAAGGTAAAAAAAAAACCTTGAATCCAATCCTCCTCATTAAAGAGTAAGGGATTAAGGGGGAAAGTAAAAATAGCCCACATGAAGAGACGGATAAGACACTTTAGTCTTGGGCTGATGGCAAAAAATGTCCCTTTCCTCTCTGGCTTTTATCCCCCTTTATCTTGCACTCATTTCTTTCTAAGCTCCTAACATTTTTTCTCAAATAACTGGCACAACCCTCAAGGTCCACGTTGTTTTATTGCTCTATTTGGAAATAACTAAATTACACATTACTAGTGTATCAGTCAAATGGTGCGTTTTAATGGTAGAATAATGTCACAGCTGTCGTTGAAATACACCATGATGGTATCGGGTGTTCTGCGTAATCCGAGGCCCAAGTGCCTTAAACTTGCATTCTTTCAAATGGCCAGCAGAGGGGCAACTTTTCTGGTTACAAACACGAGTCAGACGCCCCTTTGGCTCCCATTATAGGTAGGTGAGTTTATCTGAAATGCTGGTGTCAAGTCTTGCTGATTGTAACATGTCTCATTTTGCTCTCTATATTCTTCAGACATGCAGCGTGCTTTGTTCAGCTGATCTCTGTAGTCAGTATCCCCTATACCAGCGGTCCCCAATGATTGGCTGCCCCTCACAAACAAGACCACATCCACCTGCTGGTGGGTGTCTCTGTTACACAGACCTGTGTGCTCCAAATGACAGAAGGTCCTTTTTCACTGACATCACAAACCCAGGAGTTACAAGAAATTGTCTGAAGCAGCCCATTTAGAGCAGTCTGATGGATGGATTTCATGCATATGCTGACTTCATTATTATTATTTGACTTTGCTATAATGACTCACCATTTTAACCATTCTAAAAGTGTAATAAGTCCCCTGTCATCCCCATTTTATACAGTGTGCTACAACAAATATGAAAAGTACTAGGGCTTTATTACTAGCTTAATGCTATATCTATTCTTATTGATAAAAGATCTGCTCACTGTTTGGCTGCTGATTGTTTTCCCAGTCTATGCAGGACGACACAGGAAAATGTGAAATGGCCCGTTGTTCTTACATCTGTCACGGTGCTGGGTGGTTTGACCCAGCATTTTGAGTTTCTTCTTGATGTAATTTTGTATTATGGTTTATTATTTAAGATTCATTTGGTAATCCTGAGTGTATTCTATGTTAGCTTTTCTACATTTAGGCTCCCCTTGTGTCTTTGCCCTCTGTGCCACCCTCTGTGTGTCAGTGTTTATGTGTGTGAGTCCTTGTGTCTCGTTTCTGTCATGATACAGCTGTGTGGCAGGCAGGATGTAGGAACCAAACGCCAGACACTCAGATAGAGGAATAAACTTAAAAAGGCTGCTCTGTTGCAGTGCAAAACACAAATAAACCTAAACTAGAAACTGGAAAGTAAAGCTAGACACGAGGAAACATGGAAACGAGAGACTAAAGAAAAGGATCACAGGGAGCACGGAGAGAAAGAAGAATGAAGAGGGTACGACACGACACTGACTGAGAGAAACACAGGGCTAAAATACACTGAGGGAAACGAGGGAATGAGACACATGAGGTGAGCGCAGCTGTGAGCAATCAACATGACGAGACCAGGGTGAAGCAAAAACTAGACACACTGACATAAGACAAGGGACCTTCAACGTAAAACAGGAAGAATAACACAGAGACGCCGACTTGACACTGAACAAAGGGAACATGGAGCAGAGAGAGAGAGGAGTGACACAACCGACCGGGAAACAAGATAAATAATAATAAGACAAAAATCGAAACACTGGGTCACCGACCCAGGAGCCTGACAGTTTCCCTTTTCTTTGCCTGTGTTCCCCTCCTCATGTGTCGTTCCATGTTTCTCCGTCTATTATGTTTTGCTACATTTCCCCAGACCGTCACGTCTCTCTCTCCCTCATGTTCCCTTGCTCCCTTTACTCCACTCCTCTTTGAAGCTCTCCATGTTTCCTGTTATATTTTGAAAGTCTCCTGTTCCATGTTCAGTGTGTTTAGTTTTGCTCCCCTTGTGGCGTCAGGTTCATTTTTTGTCTGTGGTCTACTATGTCATGCCATGTTTCCAGGTCTATATGTATCCATGCCTAGTAGTCATTTTTAAGGTTTTTCATGTCGATTTTCTCCTCGCCGGGTTTTTGATATTTAGGATATTTAATGTTTTCTTTCTAGTTCTCTCCTGTTTAGCTTATTGTTTATCTTTGAATTGATTTCACGCTTTTGTTTTTGTCATGTTCAGCCTTAATAAACGGCTCGTTTTCTGTTCGAATCAAGTTTTGATTTTGCGTGTCTGCACTTGGCTCCTCCTCCTCACTACACGCAGTCTGCTTCTGCGACTGTGACAACATCTGCATGTACCTCTCCTTTAAAATGGTTAAATCAGTTTACTCTAGTAAAACTGTCCCTTCAATGAGCAGTGATTTTCTTTTCAGACTGATGAAAATGACAGGGAGTAAAAAAAAATAAAATAAGTCTAATTTTAAGCCATTTAAAACCTAATTTTATGTTTTCATCCCCAACACTGAGGCCTCTTAACACTCGTGACACCCTGAGGGAGAAGCAGGCCTAGAGGACAGAGGAGTGTCTCTTTTTATTTTCATGAGATCCAGGCAGGAAGTGATAGTGTGATTAAATTCTTTTATGGAGAGTTTTCAATCTCCGCAGAGAGAAAGGGGTGTCATTCGTGCAGACCGTGTTTTGACAAAGGTGCCAAGCCCTTCTAATAAGATGTGGTGGAGATGAAATGATGAATGGCAACACGACATTCAGATGTGCAGTTTGTAGCCAATGTCAATTAAAAAAAAAAGCTTCCAGAGGAAATGAATCAGTGTTCCAGGTTAATTGTTCGCATGGTTCTCAACTAAATAAGAGCTTCAGATAAAATGATCTCTGAAGGAATCTGTGTCTTTATGAGTTTGTAGTCTGCAGAGAAATGACAGGAAATGATGCGAGTAGGAGATAGGGATACATGCGCCAAACTGGAGATATTACAAAACAGATATGATGAATGTGTTAGAGTCACAGAGCATTAGTATACAACTCTTCCTTCTTTTCCCCCTCATTAAACACTGCTGCGATTGAGACATAAGCTAGCATGTTTAAAGTAACACATTTTGAAAATAAATATAAGTGCCTGCATCGCTGCTGTACAAATATATCAAAAGGAAGTATATTGGTGTGTAACTCTGCAGCTATACAGCCAAGGATGCCTAAAAACAGCCACAGATACAAAATTGCACCCAATCATGTCACAGATTTCCACTGGGTGTTGTTTACCCAGGAGGCTTGTGTTCCCTGACTTCAGCCTTTACAAAGCAACATAAGTACCCCCCAGGTAAAACAGCAGCAGGTCTGGGGAGATTTCTGTCCTAATGACCGTCACCTGCAAACTCCATGGAGGCAAAATAAAATAGCAAAGTTCAGTTAAAAGCACATTACCTGGCATCTTCTTCTTTCTCACATCACCGATGAAACCTTTGCTTCTTTCAAGCATCTCTTGGATCTTTTGATTTCTGACTCCTCAAAAACAACTAATAATGATTTCAAAACTAACTGGAATAAAACAAAAACGATACGTAAAAAGTTACGTATAGTAAAGTACAACTTAAGGATGACAGACTGGAGGAATGCACTGTTACAAACTACAAATGTAACGGCTTAAAAATACAGCAAAAGCCCATCAACAGACTGGCAACTTGTTCAGGTCAAATCTGTTCAATTTTATGTGTTATTCATTTAATTTTTTTTCCTACAATGGTGGCAGTGGCAGAAACAGCAGAGCTCCATCCGTGAAGACACTGCGGGCCAAGTTCAGCAGTGGGTAACTCAGAGGAGCATGAGGAAGAGGAGGAGGATGAGGGCCAGCCAGAGCAACAGACCAGGAAAAAAAGAGGAACAGAGAGGATGAACTACCGGACTCAGCGAGGACATAAGGGCACAGAGACAAATGGAGGAGAGGAGAGAATGGACAGACTGTTGTGGAAACTGAAATGTACATAAATTTAAAAAACATAAAATAAACTAAATTGTAACGTAAATCTATTTTATTTACATAACCTATTTTAACCACGTACAACATAAAGAATCTGTTGAACACATGAATTATGAAAATGTGTAAATTTAACAAAGAACAACACAGCAGGAAAAACATGAATATTTAAACTATAACTACACTCTAAAAAATATTTTGTTGCCTCAACTTAAAAAAGTAAGGTAACAATTTCCACTCAGCTTTTTAAGTTACAAATTTTGCATATTATTAAGTAAATTCAGCAAGTAATTTTTAGGTTTGGCTAACTCAACTTGTTTAACAAACCAACATGATTTACCTTGACCTCCACAAGCATAATTAAGTTTATTCAACCTAATATTAATTTAAAATTTCTGGTAAAATTAAGTTGAGAAATTACATTAGTTGAGTTACACCAACGAACTTTTTTTTACATATATCCTACTCACAATTATCCATGCCAATTAGTTTAGGTTTCTATAGCTTTTCTAAAATCATACAAAGCCATTTCACTTATTCCAATTGATTATTTTATTACAAAACATTTTCAAAGTAATACACTTCTGTGTCAATACAACATAAATGAAACATTACAGCAGCCCTTTAATTATAAATGACTATGAAAAAAAAAGTACTTCATGTACATTAACTTAAATTGGTATCAACTTGTTCAACTTGTCGCAGAATCAAGGAAATGACAAAAGATTTTAATGTTCAACAACGGAACAATCCAAAGCTAACATTATATGTATTACAAACTTTTCTCAAAACTACACTCATCTAGGACTGCATACAAAAACGTAAGAGGCACATCGGAATACTACAGTCCAATTCACATTCGTTTCATGACAGAAGTTTGCACTTAACAGACATTACCCGTGGACTGGTTTAAGCCCATCAAGTTCCAGAAATACCTCTAGAGTGTTCTTTACTTGTTTTGGTAGCTCAGATTGAGAGTGTATATAAGCCCCATCATTAAGGCACACGCGCTGGGCACATCAAGGTCTTCCAGGACTGCTGTTCCTTCAATCACAATTTTAGCGACAGCTTTGAGAGACACTGCTGCACATCTGGTGACTACAATCTTTACCACTTCTTCTGGGAACTGTTGTTCACCATCCTGGCAAGTAGGTAGTTTAAATGGAAACATGTCAGCTTTTTATGTGCCATTTAAAAATAAAACACAAAAGAATGCGAGATTCACCTACCAGCTGTTCTCTGAAGAGATCCTCTTCCTTCTCTTTCAGATACACCTTCAGGCAACGGATTGCGACCTCTCTCTTCATTTCCACCGAACTCTGGAGAATAAAAAAAAGCAAAACAAAACTTAAACTTACAGTTTATTAGGTGAAAAGTCAAAACTATTACATTTATGTGACTTGCATTGTGCCAAATATTGATTTTAAATATGTTTTTAAAAGAAATAAAGTTTTAATCTTTGTAACTCCAATTTAAACTGTTACACACTGGCCTGCTTTAAATGCCCACTTTGCTAGCAATAGGATAAAGTGAGTAAAAGTAAATGTAACCTAAATTTCATCAACAGCACAATTGCGCTTTTGATGAATAGGACCTGAATCAGAGGATGACATGAACTATAACTGTAACTGTAACAACTAATTCATCAATACACCTGCGAGGTACATTACATATACTTTCCAGTTTTAGTAGTAGGTGGGCTAAATGTTTCTCAATTAAATTAGGCAATTCACCAATTTCTTCATCCTCTTCATTTGCTACATCTTCACACAATGGATTTTCATTATGTTCCTCGAGAGGATCATCTCCTGCATTCAAACGACTGACACACCTCTGTATCAGCTCAGGCTTGAAGTCATCCAATGAGTGAGGAGTGTGTTTTCGGTTCCTATGAGAAGCATATGTTCAAATGAGCAGTTACAATCCCAGTACAGGCAAGGCATAAACAGTCCACCATGGCTATATTCTTTTAAACTAGTTAAATACCACTGTGGACATGCCACAATCCCACACTTTACATTATGCTTACAATTACAGAAAGCAAATGCAAGTCGTATGCACGCGCGCGCACACACACACACACACACACACAATAGGGCTTTGGAGTTGACGTCACGCCGCAATGCATTATGGGAGCGCAGCGCCATTTTCGGGGTCTACGAATCAAACCAAACACACTGTGTTGGAACGACGACTACAAGAAAGATGCTTAAAAGCAGCTCAAAAGAGAATGAACTGTATAGAGACCGATTTCATTCAGAGGCGAAGCAGCGGTACTTGCAGAAAATAGCGTGCATTGGAAATGTGGACCCGTATGAAATACGGCCGTGGAGTAGAAACCCTGAAGACCAACCGCTACTGACGTAGCCTGACATATTTTCGTACCTTATCTGTGGAATCAGCGCGTACAAGTCGTCATTCAAGCAAAGGTAAGTCAGCTCGAGTACTGCGAGTGAAATGCGTTTGATTTCCTTGCAAACATTCAGATTAGTGCAGCATAAATTCATTCATGAGGGGAAATTACAGTGAGAACATGTGGAGGCTGTTAGGTGGATAACATAGCGAGTTCAGTGCATTGATGTGACATTCTCCTGAAGGATTGTTATTCTTTATGGTTAAAGAAATTGCACTAATTTATTCATATTTATTATAAATAATCCTAATTAAACATCTTGCTTCCATGTTTGTATCTTGTGTCACTAAAAATACAATTTATTTTAATTTTATATATTGATCAATGACCTGCAGAATCTCCTTATCATATTAAGGGATTCATAATTGTCACTTTATGCTTTCTCCATCTCTAAAGTGATGACATCCTTGCATTACCGGTACATACTTTAGGTTCATTTTCTGCAGGCAGATTTACACTATAACATGCAGCGTTCTATAGATGGACACATAAAGAAATGAAAAATTACATGTATGTGCTAACTTTCTAAACACTTTGTTACATTTATGATAAAGTAGATAAAACACATTTCACCAAGCATTTCACTACATATCGTACTGTGTATGACTGTGTACGTGACAAATAAAATTTGAATTTGAACATTTACGTCGGCCTTGGCTCATAGTTCTTGTCTTTAAATGAACTTTGTCTGTGTGTGTTTCAGGTCCTGCACTCTCAAAGACTGAATGAACCAGCATTGCAGCCATGGGTCACCGTGAGCATCACAGGGAAGGTTGAAGCCGCCCACTGCACCTGTATGGCCGGAGTCGCAGAGACCTGCAGCCATGTCGCTGCTCTTCTGTTTAATGTAGAAGCAACAGTGTTGATCCGTGGCACAAGGACTGTTACAGATGAACCTGCATACTGGGTTTTGCTGGGTAATATGACCAAGATACAGCCAGAGGTTGGCCATAAGATAGACTTCTCCTCTTCAGCTGCCCAAAAAAAGGCTCTTGATCAAAACCTAAACAGACCATCTGTAGTGACAGGTAAAAGGAGCTGTCCTCAAAACAGAAAAATCCCACCTGCTACTTTGGAGGAGTTGTCACTGCTATTGGATACTTTGCTGGAACACAGTAAAGCTGTGGGTTGTGGGAATGACCCATAATGTTTTATCTAGGGGTCTAGATTTATGCCTGTAGTGCACTGCCGTGTAAATAATTTGCATTTACTGGATATGTACTGACTGAGTCCCACTGTTCAAAAGTTGAATAAAGAAACAAACTAATTTTTGCCTCTTTTTTTTTTTTATTGAAACCACCTTATAGAACATCACATCAGTTACAATGTAGAATCCATGTCATTTATAGTTTACAAATGACAAAATGTTTACACAAAATCATGAGTGTTTACATGACATCACCCACTACTAACATTATTTACTGTATCTTTTGAAAAAATACAGCAATTTTAACAGCACAAGACTTAAGAATATTTAACAGGAGCAGGTTTCATTCTTCCCTGGTTTTATTATCACACTGTTCACCAAAACGCAGCAAACCTTCACCATCTTATCCAGAAGGGTCCCCTCTTCACCCTCACATGGAAGAAGTAATCTGATTGGCATGGTGGTATGTTTGCAGCAGGTCCCCTGTGTAGCGCTGGAACCCAGTCACGATGTTTCATCCATTTCATAGGCTGGTTTGCTGCAATAATGCCAAATAATTAGCATCTCTATAGATAGAAGGTAGTTCTGCAAAATCACTCAGTAGGATGTTTGTTCTAATTTGCTATGACCTCAGAGCGCATAGAAAATAAAACTAATAGGCTATAAAGAGTGATATGAACATATTTAGAACTTACCGGAATGAAAATGTCTGGAGCACCAACAGATATTTGGAGATGGAAGAGAACTGCACGTCAGCTCGTCTCACAGCTGCTATCCAGGCTAGACGCCTTCGTTTGGTAACATCAATACACGAGCTGCTCATGTTGCTTCCAGGTTGGGAAAGAATGAAAAGATAAACCATTTTCAACCTTATTCTCTTGCCGGTCGTGTGATCGAACATTGCAGCCGACCACACAGCAAATACGAACCATGGCTGGTGTGTGTGACTTCGCTCCCTTTTCACTTGCGCTAGACCCCCAAAATGGCGGATCGGGCCAAAATCCTTTCCACGCCCACCCCCCCCGTGACATCACGCTCCAAAGCCCTATATTGATTTTTGGGGTTTTTTTTGCTAGGTCAACCAACTTTAACCTCAGGCAGAATTCCCAGTCGAGCTTAGAACATCAACATAATTGATAGAAATACTTTTAGTCAGGGATAAATTCACCACATTTTACTCTGTCAGTAATTAGTTACCTCACCCGAGACCATCATGTGGAAACACGAATTTACTCTGACACCATGATAAAAATGCAGGCAGCTACTGACCGGTTAATTTGAACATATACGGGTTCAAATTGAACATGCTCTGCTGTCGGCATAGTCTATCAGCTAACCAAATGTACCCTGACAAGTGACATGTTTTAATTGTATCTGTACTCTTTTATTTGTGAGGAACGTTTGCTAGCTAAAAGAAACGGCTAGCTAAACTTAAAAAAACAACAACAACTCTACTCTGCTAAATTACGATTAAAACCATCAAATTTCAGTTTTTATTAAATATGACATTTTAAAGTGTACCGGTACAAATATAACTTGTAATTCATCTATTTAGAATTCAGTACTTACTTAACTCACCGAACACAGTCGAGGGCAAACACACCTCTTCTCCCACGAAGCCACAAGAATCCAGAAACTGTTGCGCACGATACGAACATATGCTACGGGGTTGCCCTCGTCTGTCTGAATGGTCTCAATTCAAACAGGAAGGATGTTGAAACTCATTTTTACATGTTACACAAACTTAATATTTTCTGTTGTTGATTGATGACAAAAGTATTTTATTCAATATACCCAAACATTTAAGTTAAGGAGCTGTTTTTTAATTTTTGTGTTGCACTGACTTCTAACATTGATTATTCAATTCACTGAAACGTGTACATGTAGACAACTTACTTTTTTTTTAGCAGAAAAATGCTTTTTTGGTAAGTTCTACCGACAAACACAGCGAATATTTTTTAGAGTGTATTAAAAACTCCAACCTGAGTGTCCCAGTAGGAACAGACTGTTTTAACCAGGCCTAACAGAAAGTGCTGCATACAGAATGATGTTAACATAATATGTAACCATGCTTGAATGATAACACTATGCAGATATATTAAAGTTGCCTTCATTTTTTTTTGTTTAAAAACAACGCCACTATATAATGGTTTACATAAAGGAAAAAGGCATGGTGCGCCTCCAGCACCTTGTAGGAATATGGCCTGGACCCTGGTCATCATTATTCCAAACGCCTGCTCAATAATGGAGCGTGCCCTGGAATGATGGCTGTTAAAACGTTGGGCTCCCACCTTAATCTGGTCTCTTGACAGGAGTGATGAGGGGGAATGGATGTTGGAGGCATGGGCACCTTCCATCTGTGAGGATAAAATGGCCAAGATGAAGGTAACAGGACTGTCTGTACAGTGGGCTGTGGTGGAGCACCCTGGAGTTATGAATAGACCCAGGCTAGCCCCACATACGTGCTGATGAAGCAGCCCTGATGGTCACAAACCACTTGCAATGTAATAGAGGGGAACAGTTTGCTGTTCCTGTAGCATAGAATATCAGGGCCGCTAAGAGGCTTGATAGGGATGGGGATGATTGGACCAGCCCTGTAAACCCATGAGCCATGACATCTCGGTCCTCAGGGGTCTGAGGTAGGTGGCTGACCCGATGGTGAAAGGCTACCACATCCTCTGTGACTCTGTAGAGTAATGATGCATCCCCGACACAACTCTGTTGGACGCTCCACTTGCCAGCCAGTAAAGAAAAACCAGGACCTCGGTTGTTACACCCTGTCCATATCTGCTTAAGCAGATTCAGCAGCAGAGACTCCCTGCTCAGCTGAAAATCAACCCTCACTATTGAAGAGTTAATTGCATGACTTACATAAACTGTAGATACATGTTTATTACAACCCGTTCTCACTCCCAAAGCGTAACATTTTACGCTAGGTGACAAATCGTCACCATATTACGTTTTCGGCTACCCACCACGTTCCTAAATGACGACCTCGGAAAAAGAGGAAATATGAGAACCGTCTGGACTGAACCTACACATGTTCGCTCTTTTTCTTCAAATCGCTTAGAAACACGCTATTTAACATCATTAAAGTCCTGGTTAAGGTCAGGAATAAGGTTATGGTCAGGGCTAGGGATAAGGTTAGGTTTAGGGCTGGAATACAGGGCTGGAACGTCTACTACCACGGGAGCGTCATTGCACTGGATTCCAGCCATAACCCGCCGCGTACCATAAGAACGCCGAAGGTCTCCTTTCGCGTTCCTCAGGAACGCCGCGGGACGTGACAAAACGTCGACATGTTACGCCTCGGGAGTGAGAACGCTCTGTTTATTATTAGCTGTTTGCTGTTAGCATGTCACAGCTCTCTCTTTACATTATTATCTTCCCAAAAACTCTTCAGTTGCGTTTTGTGAGCTTTTGCAGCATTTTGCTATTTGCTTTCCTTCTTTGCAGTGCATTTGACTTCTTGGAGCCACCGTATAAAAAACAAGTCTACTCAGTCTAGCAAAAAATGAGTTCACGTGGGACACAAACCCCAGGTCCTTGAGTGCAAATTCTGCCTTGCACTCAAGGATCCAGCACAACCTCATCTTCATGAGCACTTTCATCTTCTACATTTGCTTTCACTACAGAACAAGCTCTGCTTTGATATTTTCCCTGATTTGCTCAGCTTTGACATTACAACAACATGAAAAATAGTAATCTGATGTTGAAGGTGATATGAGATATATTTCTTGCTGTGATCCAAGTTTATTTCTGAACTGTAGTTTTTGAATAATAGTGAACATTTCTTCATGTGACTCTGCAGAACTTTGAGCAGTAAAGTTTTCTGTTTGTAGCTCTGTGTTTATAGTTAACTCGTTGTTTAATACTCCCATATTCAAATTATTTCTACAGTAAAAATCTGAAATATAAATGACAAAATAAATAAGCTTTTAACAGTAGCACTGCCAGGCTTCTACCTTTCTACCTTTAAAACCCGGAGAGCAGCCAAATGGCTGGTAGGCTTTCAGCTAAGCTTTAGCTTCAGCCAAGTGGAAGCTAAATTGGCTAGTCATTCATATTCACATTCATTAAGTGAGCTCACATCAACTTTGGACGCGTTCCAGTAAATCTACACACAGGCCAAAGATCTGCGTGCGTGCGTGTGTGTTCACATACTGAGGACATTCCTTCAGTTGATGCTTGAGTGTTAAACCAGTAGTGGTAGATACTCGCCTCCGTTCCCGTCTGCTCACCTGTGTCCATGCGTGCGCCTCTCACCGTTGTCTCTTCTGCCCACGAGTCTGCTCAGTTTTCTTTAAAGAGGATTTGAGTGTGTGAGTTGGAGACAGAAGTCTGTTTTACTATCCAGTTAAAGATGGAGTGGAATCTATAGGAACATTGGCCTGGATGCTGTACATAGAGACTGTGGATGTTTTCCCTTTTTTGAAAGACACTGTAAAAACCAGTCAGTTGAGGACACTGGCCTGTAGGTGTAAATAGACTGCAGAGTCCTGAGACCTGATGAGTTAGCTTTTCTGTGTTGCACCATCCGTTTCGCCAAAGGTTGTTTAGTTTCCCCGATGTATAAATCCTGCCAATCCTCCTGGCACTTAACAGCGTACACTATGTTACTCTGTTTGTGTCGGGGGACCCAATCCTTGGGGTGGACCAAGTTTTGGTGCAGCGTGTTTTGGGATTTAAAAGCTACAGAGACGCAGTTTAGAGAAAATGCGTCTCAGCCGTTGCAATACTCTTGGCCAGAGGGGCCGATGGTGCGATATGGCAGCCTCGCTTCTGTCAGTCTGCCCCAGGGCAGCTGTACTACAACTGTAGCTGCTGCAACAATCCATTATTATTATTATTATTACTCCTGACACATAAGGGATCACTACAGGTTTTCGCTTGGGCAGCGGTTGTCCTTCTCTCCTGGATCGGCTGGAGCTTTCTTTAGAAGCCTTTCCCGCTTTGACAAAAGTCCAGCTGGGATAACCACATTTACTCAGGGACTTCTTGACGTGCTGTTCTTCTGCCTCCCTGGCCGCTGTGTCAGTGGGGATGGTGTTCGCTCTGTGTTGTAGCGTCCTGATGACACCCAGTTTGTGCTCCAGTGGATGATGAGAGTCAAACCTTAACATCAACATCAACACTTTTCCCATCTTCCCTGGTGAATTTGATGTGTTGGTCCACCGAGTTACGTCCAGATGAACTGAATCAACTCTTTGGGATTTCCTCACCTGGATGATTGAACAGGCATGAAGACACACTGTAAATAGTTTTTTACTGTAAAGAAATTCACCGAACTGCATTCTCAGTGTGTTTGAGTCCTGCCTGCTTGCGGAGTATGACAGAAAAGCTAGACTGACCCATTTAACAGCCACTTGCTTCCAGCCACCGTGGCTTTCACAGTCATAGGACCCGGCCTGTGAAGAGTCTGTTCCTGGTAAGAATCCTGTAACAAACAAGGATTAAAACATTACAGTTCAAGCAGAGCAATCTCTATCAAATCATTTCAGTGACTGCAGTTAAAAATATTACAGGAAAATATAAGTAAGCAAACGGAGCTGCATGTGGTCAGGGCCCTGCTTACTTGGTGCTTTGGATGGGAATACAGAGGAAGGTTTGGTAGGAGGGTCTGATGGAGCTTTTCATGTTTTTCATGGAACTGATTGAAACTTGTAGAACTTGTCGCGATTCGAATTTTGAGGAAGAGACATACGACTGAAAGTCCATAGTGGGTCAACACAAATTATTTTATTAAAACACATATATGTGGTGAAGATAGGCTCTGCAAAACATCAAGCTCCATCTTCCCCTTACAATAGGTGGGTGTAATATTTATACTTATGATGACCAGTACCTCGCATCACTGAAACAGAACAGTTCCTCTTTCAGTTCCTCCAGATGCATCCTGTTATTCTACTTGTCCAGACTTAAACAACACTTGCAGTCAGTTTACCCAGACAGGCTATGTGTCGTTAATCCAAGTGCACGACCCCCCCCCCCCCCTCCCCCCCCCCCCTCTACATCATCTGTGACCAGGCAAACATCCATAGCAGCCTGCTAAATGCACACAGGCAATATGTAGTAAATTATACTATAAACATGTAGGCAACCTTTCAATAGCTGAACTTTGCTCCATTGATCGTCCAGACATCGCGCTGCCCGTAGCTTCAAACCATTAATTAACTTAACCGAGCTTCAACCCTTTAATTATGCAATATGTGTATAACATGATTACATTTGCACCTGCAATGAAAGATTATGTGCTTATGCTAACACCTGAAATACAGACTTTAATATAACCTCACCAGTTTCAATAAGTGTGTCAATGAAATGATAACAATGATAAATCATAAATGATGCAACAATAATAATAAGGATTATGAATAGTGACAGTAAAATAATATTTCATCTCGACAAACTAAATTAATTTAAATGACCCATTTCAGCTATCTGTGCACAAAAAGTAACCATCAGATCTGTTCCCCTCAGATGAATGTAAAGATTAAGGGGGTCCTTTAAAAGTGCTCTGAATAAAGTTGTAATATGAGTGGGTGGTGTCTGCTCTGCTTGAGACTTGCAGTGCATTATCACCAAAAGGAGCAAAAAGAGACCATTTAACCATCTAACACAGTCGACTGACTTCACAGGCGCTTAAGATTCTCCAATCCCCCCGAATGACACAGCATTTTAGTCTCAGTAAATTTTTTATTTTTCCTTGTAAAGTCTCACCCCCTCCTTAAGTGGTCCTTTGTTCTGAGGTTTTTCTGCTAGATCACATCATGGAAAAATACCCTTCTGCACCAATACTGCTCTATCAGTGCAGCTGGCCCAAAGGAAGAGAGCCTTTCAAAAGACACAAAGCCATTCAAACTCTGTTCAGGATTCCTGATAGAGAGGCAAATATTAAACATTTTCCTTTACTTTGCAAATTAGTCAGAAACATGCTGTTAAAAATCACAGCAATATGGGTTTTTGGGTCAGAATCTGAACAAGTCTGGATTGAGAACCAGTGAAGGATTTTACAAACAATAGCAGGTCCATAGTTAAAGCACAAATACCTTTAAAGTCCTTTTTATATCACCAGAAAAAAGGCAAACTTGGGAGAAAAAATGTATTAATGAGAAAGAAGGGGGAGGATGTGGTTTTATGGCTCCAGGCGAAAATGTTTCAATTAACCTGTTAAGCGATTAATCTGTATTTGTTTTGTTTAAGTTGAAGAAAGTCATTCTTCAACTTAGACTTTTGCTTGGTGTTTGTTTGCCTCAGTAATACGGTTGGAAAAATGTGTTGTTGATGTTCTAATAATGTTTATGAGTTAGTTAATGAGTTCAAATCACCCTCATCCAGCCCCTTAAGAGTTTCATTTGTTGTCATTTTTTTAATATATTTTTAAGCAGTTAAACATGGACATTGAGGGGACATGTAAGGATATGATAAGAGCGAAGTGAAGTTGCAGCAAAACTTGTTGAAATCTGTCTTCACTGTGTGAAGAATGAGTTGTTGTTGCAGCCACCGAGGCAGAGAAGCCCTTGAGGTGAAAAAGAAAACATTTTCTCACAGATATATTCAAGCTTAAGAACACAAACCCACACTCGTGCACACACAGATGAGCACAGAGACACACACACGCACACGTCTTCATATTGATTAGTAAAGCTAAAGAAGCAGCTTCTATCTTCATTAGCTGCTGAAGTTTAAGTCAGCGTGAAGGTGAAAGAGATGAGATTCGATACCAGTTTGTGTGGTTCTTTTTTGCCTCACTGTTGCCTGCAGAGTTTCAAACTCTCAGTTGTCATCTGCATCTCATTCTTTCAGAATCCTTTAAGAGGCTTTCACGCCAATCACTCTTTCTCCGTTTGTCAAGTCTCTATCCCGCACTGAGAAATTCTTCTCACCCCTGGAAAACACAAACCTGCAGATTCTCGCAGAGGAACTTTTCTCTGGATTCTCTGCTTGGTGTGAGGGACAATATCCAAAGTTAAGACCATATAATAAATATATAATAAATAAACAGTCTCAAACACTGACAAAATTGCTTCTTGCAGGACAGAGACAAGGCAGCTCCCCACCCACGCATCTGCCATTCTCTGGACACTTCCAATCTAAAGCGTCTCACAGAGGCTCCTGTTAGATTGTTTAGCTGCAGCAGTTTATATGAATACAGAAAAAGAGCCAACCCAAAGAGTCGGATTCATCCAGCCGTTATAATGAGGTCACAGTGACAGAAAACATCGACAACAGAGGGGCTGTAATATGCTTGGTCTGTGTTGCACTGCCATTTTGCAGGTGTCTTTAGATAGCAGCTGCTGGTGGGAAATAAAAAGTGCAGAACAAGTGGTTGAAAAGTTAAGCTGCCGAGAACAATACAAAGTGAATTACTCTTAAGAACTTTTAATTATTTATTTAGTATTAGACAGCATCAGCGTAAGGGATGAATTTTTAATTCTGCATTTCTTTTAGAAACTTTATTCTAAGACTCTAAGACTTTATTCTAAGAGCTTGATAGAAGACTTGTCGGTACAGTAAGGTCTAAAGAGCATAGGACTCAAAAGGTATGTACTCCTGTGTGTACCCCTGTTTAAAAACCTTATCTGGGGAATGATTTCTCAAGAATGAACGAATTGACACCTGTTAACTTACTTTTCAACTTTTTGGTTGTTTAGTGTGGCTGGTGTATGCACAGTCATCAACAGCTTGCCTGCTATCCCTTTAGTTTACTGTGAGTGGCCACGGGTCTTTTGCATGCCAGTATAATGGAGGCAGCTACAGTTTCCAGTACAAACAAGCGGTGCTCAGTGACAACAGCCAACTGCAACCACAAGATCTCAGTAATATAAATGATGGTTGTAAACAACAGACTTTCAGCTTTTGGGTTAAGATCAGGTGACTGACTTGGCCATTCAAGAATATTCAACTTCATTAATAAACTCCGGGGTTGCTTTGGCCGTGTGTTTGGGGTCATTGTCCATCTATGTATAAATGCCACCCAATCAATTTGACTGCATGTCTCTGAACACCTCAAAATTCATTCGGCTGCTTCTGTCCAGAGTTGCATCATCATTAAACACTAGTGTCCCAGTGCCACGGACAGCCATGCACGCCCAAGCCTTCACACTTCCTCTGCTGTGATATTTTTCTGCGATCATCCACAACTGTTGTCTTTCATGGTCTTTTTGCGTTGGTAAGTTCACGAGTGCTCTTCAGGATGTACCAAACTGCAGATTTTGCCAATCCTAATATTGTAGCACTTTCTCAGATGGGTTTCTTTCTGCTTGTTTCACCTGCACTGAGAGCTCGTTTGACTGCATGTTGTTTGTTCACAGCAAAATCTTCCAAATGTAAGCACCACACCTCAAATCAACTCCAGGCCTTTTATCTGCGTAACTGATAAAGAAACAACGAAGGAAATGCCTGTCCATGAAATAGCCTTTGAGTCAACTGTCCAATTACTTTTTTTATAAGGAGATGTTAAGAAGCACATCTTAAGGAGCTAAAACTAACTTTGATCTGCTGTCTGAAAGACAGAAGGAGGCAACTGGACTCCAGAGCACTACCATAGGTAACATCCTCGGGCACCTGAGGGGGAGTGTTCAGCACAAATGATCTTAACTTTGCCCTGAATGGCCACACCAGCACAGTCATTGCTCACTCCTGCCGCAGGCTCACCGTTTTCACACAGTGGTCAGAACAGGACTTCCAGGGAGCTGTTTAAATATAGCAAGAGTGCTAGGAGCCAAGCTCTGCTGTTCAAGGAGACTTCCTTTAAAAAATTGCACAGCAGCTTTCAGAATTTCACAGTCTCGGTTGATAATACTCAGGAAGTTTCTCAGAGCTGCAGAGTCACTGCGAGTACCTGTCTGTCAATTTAACAAGTTGAATTAAGGTGCTTTAATACATAATACAGCTTATGAGGGGTTGTGACTTTTTTTAGTGTTGTGTCTGCACCAATGTGTCATTCATACTTTGAATTAAGGTTCCTGCCATTTGATCAAGTTACAGATTAACTAACTATCAGGTAATGGTTACCCCTTTAAAGACCCTAAACCAAAGTCACTTCTGATATTCTGCCAAAGGGCTGTTATGAAGTATCTCTTAGCAAACCTACTCCCCCAATATTCGATTTTCTTCCACAATAACAGACTGTAAAATTGTCAGCTATTACCTGCTGCATGCAGTACAATGTGGCACCACTGTGATGGATCACCCTGCACTCTGTGTGTTTGTGTGTCAGCCTCAGGGAAGTCTGATTTCCTGCGATCAGTCTTTATGATGCTGGTTATTGCGTTTAACTTTATGACCCCACAGAGGAAAAACAGCATCCAATCACTCACTCACACCCAGGCCTCCATGTTTTATGCACCCAATTCTTGGACACTGGCATGTCCAACAATATTATCTAGTCATTTGTTTTTCATAAGTAAATACAACACTTTGCAACATGCTGCTCGTCTTCTTCTTCTTCAAAGATTTACTAGAGTCAGTGCGTTGTTTTCAAGATAGCTCTGCAGTGATGAACCTCATTTTTCTTTTAATAAAATATCACGGTGCCTGAGAGAAGTAGGACAACAGATCATTAAAGATCTGATCTAAAATGTCAAACGTGTCTACCAAATGAAAAATGCCAATGAAACCTACAGAAACACAGAATAACCGTGGAGATTTGAAAATCGCTTTTATATAACATTTAGACCACAATTTGTCACATAAAGACTTACAAGCTAATGCTCAATCTGAGCAGTTCAGTCACGCAACAAAAAAACAACACAAAACTGCTGATTCTACAACGGTATATCTCATGTACTCCATCAACATACAGAACGTTTACTGCCATTACCATAAAATGTGCATTTTAAAATCTTGTATGATTAAATTTCAATGTTTATTCTAATGCAAGGTGAAAGCATGTTTTCTGTACTGTGTGTTTGTTTGTCAGCTAAACAAAATCTACTGAATTTCAAGTCAAAGGTGGTGCATGGGCACATGTTTGTGCTGATCGCATCCCTTCCCTGCTGTATGTTAAAATGTGTACATATAAATTAGAATGGAATGAATGCATCTTGGCTTTATGTGATATCCCTCTATCAACACTTGAGCAACTTCTACCTCCTCAGGTAAGCCTCAAACTTTCCTTTGAAGTAGTTGGTATTAGACCTTATCAGCAAAACATCGTTTTCCCACTGCTAAAGCTGCCTGAACAAAATTGTACACTTAGCTTTCAGTTAGCAGTATTCTGTAAATTAATGAAGGGCTTTCTTTTCAGGATATCGGCTAAGACAGAGGTCAGATAGGAGTATTGAAAGGAAAACAGCTGCCTTTGTTTCTATTTTTTTACTAGTTGGATTCCACTGACCTCCATTACCAGAGGTCCTGGATTAGTGAGGCACTGGTGCTTCATCAAACAGGATTTTCGATGCAGGAGAATCCTGGGTAGAAGAGCGGCTTTCCTTATCCTCTCTCATTTAGTTTCTCTCACTACTTTTTCTTTTGATTTCTTCTGTGCCTCGGCGTCTCTGACTCTCACCACTGTCTGACAAAGATGGTGCAAATAGCATACCTTATTATGGGGAAATCCTGTATATGTACAGTGCTTTGTAAAATAGTTATTAATAATGCATGTCTTTGTATTTGACTTCCTTTTTTTTTTTTTTTTTTCTTCTTTCTAAACAAACTTGTAGCAGCACTAGCGGTTCTATTTTATTCTACTTTCTGCTTTTACTCATATTTCTGTTGTAATTATGATTGTGTTTTGGACTTCATACCATTTATTTTTAAAGAATTAATAGTTTTCAGTTTAAGTGCATTATTAAGCAATTCAAGCTATGTAGCAAGCAATAGTACTATCCAAAAACCTCAAACCACCCTTTATTTTTTGAATAGTTTCATATTTTCTGGGTAAAATGGCTGCAGTAATTTATGCACACACATAAGTGTAAATGGAGTATATAGGGCAAAAACAGTGTTTCAACAATTCTAACAAACTTGACTTCCAGGGAGCCATTTTTTCTTGTAAGTTTTTGAAGAGGTTTTGAGTAATTATTCTAAAAAGCTTTCTGAAGGTCTTTCAGAATTTGCTTTGGACGTTGGTCATTTGTTCAGTCACTTTCAGTAAAGTCCTTGCACCTGACAGTTTTACAGGAATGTTTTTTGTTTGTTTGTTAAACACTTATCACTGATCTATGAATCACTGAAGCCTAAAAAAGCATCTAACTCAAGGGATGAACCAGAGTTATGTCTACATGAACGAGAAAAGACTTTTAGAAAGTGCACGTACCTTTCTGAACTTTGTTACAGCTTGTGGCAAAGATACAACATTATTCACATTTCTTTAGTTGAATACTAAAAAAAAAAAAAACAAAGCGTTAGATCTCTGACTTTTCAAGACTCAATTAACATGTTAAATGTTAAAGTTTAGAACAGTGCTATTTGAAAAGACTGAATACGTATGGCCAAGCACACTGGCAAATCCACAAGCGAATGGCTGAAAAAGAAAAGAGTCAGACTATAAATGATTCAATAATGTGGTATACTTAGTTTTTCACAGGACTATAGAGTGTAAACAGAGAAACAGGGCCCTTTACTCACTGCCCAAAGATGTAGAAACAAAAGCTAAGCTACCATTACAGTTCAAGCAGACTAACTGACAGCTGCGACATGTGGAGACCTCATATTACTGTAAAATAATCCTTAGAATTACTGAGTAAATAAGCTGTGTTGGGTTTTCTCTGCTCTGATGTGAGTTAGTTTATATAGTAGAGTTTCTTTACCAGTGAGATTCAGTTTTCTTTGCATGTATTTGTGTAAAATAGTTTCATAACTTAACACTTGAATGGCCTTCTTGTCTCACCAGCACCTTTACCTGCTCTGTAAGGTCACATGTACTAGAGGGAATATTTTTTTCTATGATCTACTGCCTGACAAAGTCCAAACACGGAGCGGAGAAAAGCCAAAACCTGCAAGCAAGGTGACCTAGGTGAAAAAGGCTGCATCACACAACAGCGCTGCACAGTTTTCTCTAACATACAGCTGCCACTATATCCTACAGCATCCATATTAAAACATTACACATGAATGTTGTCTTTAAATGTATCGTCTGTCTTCCAAATATTTCCTTTCATTCCTCCTTATTAATTCCTCTACTAACCCTTAAAGCTTTTGGGGTGTGTACACTTTGGCACTGCATGGTAAGCTTCTGTGACACACACACACACACACACACACACACACACACACACACACACACACACACACACACACACACACACACACACACACACACACACACACACACACACTGTAGGATGCTCCATATAACAGCTGTCCTTTGCTGCTGTTAGCTGTGCCTCCCCACATGGAAAAGATATTTATAAATCTTATAAAGTTTGTATCTGTCTTGTGTGAAACTTGTATGAAAAGCATACAGGAGTGAAAACAGATATAAGATCCCTTGAAAAATTATATAAATGAAACTTGTATGTTTTGGATACTTACTGAAACAATAAATGAAAGTAATCAGAAAGTGGCCATATGGCTCTAATCCCTCGGATGTCTGTCGGTGCAGCCACCATTTGTGCTTCCCGTTTACATTTTCTTTGAGGAACTAAATTAGCAAATTCCACAATCTTTAATAA
This sequence comes from Rhamphochromis sp. 'chilingali', assembly GCF_963969265.1. Lineage (NCBI taxonomy): Eukaryota > Metazoa > Chordata > Actinopteri > Cichliformes > Cichlidae > Rhamphochromis > Rhamphochromis sp. 'chilingali'. Next base: position 19,872,360 of record NC_137940.1, on the reverse strand, counting down.
TAATGTGGTCATTAGTTCTACAGAAGCAAAAACATAAAGGCAGCATATTTGCAGTGATTGATGCACAAGTCCCTGCTGTCTTTGTCTGCAACCAGTGTCAAGTGTTTTATTCCAGGATGGGATACGTACTGTGTGAAACAGAATCTTCCATGACAAAGTAATTGGAGGTTTCCAACAAAAAGTAGTGCCATGATGACTGCTTTGCTTTGTTTTGGAGTGGAATTGTGTCTTTTGGCAAAAATGGTGTGGTTTCAAAGAGAAAATCCTCTTATAAAAAAAGGACATCATATTTCTACCTCGCACATCATCGTTTGAAATCAGTAAGGAGTTCCATTTTAGGCTAAAGCTGATTTATTATTATTGTGATTTGAGCTGCATCACTAAACCTACTGGTTCAGGTTAGTTTATCCAAGATATTGTTAATATTCCTCAGTAGTGGTGAAAAATTCAGCAACAAACAGAAGAATCAAGCAAAAAGTTACATCTAAGAATCTACTGTTATTACTGATGCTCATTAGGGATAAAGACTTCAGAAAAACTAGATCCTAATACAGTCTGCACATGGAGGTATAAGGAATGTTCCAGCAATGGTGCAATGATATTTTCCAGAGCAGTGATGAGTCAGTAGGTGGTGATTTCATACCTGTTGATATCTAATCTAGGACACAATCTGGTTTGGAGCAGATTAGGTGTACGGTGAAAGTTACAATGGTGATGTAAAGCAGTAAGTAATGCACTGTCTTCATAGTGTAGGAAACCCAGGGCTAATCCTGAAGTTACGTGGATAAAATGAAATCCTGCTTCACAGTGCTGTTCGTTCTTGTCATTCATTTTTAAAGAATTCACATAAATTTTGAAAATCTAATAAAGGGCTAAATTGTTTATATTTATAAGAGGATCTCTGTATATAGAGATTCAGCTGTGGTGCCCCCCCCCGTGTACTAAATTGAACATAGGTGTGCTTTTACTCATCGTGTATAAGACGAATGTGAAATGTTTTAATTAAGGACTTACTTAGTATAAGGGGGGGGGGGTATGGCAGCTATTTCTCCCATATCACAACATCAACTGAGTCAGTACAACATCTGTTATCCTACCCAGCAACACGTGAGGAGATTTTCAGAATAAAAGCCATAGTGGCAAAAATACCAACAATGGCGGTCCTCAGGCCTACTTGAGGTAGGCATTTCGCCGCACCACAGGGGGAACTGGAACCCTCCTCTCAGGTCCCGAGAGTGTCTGTTTATACAAGCAGAAGCCGATTAGTAGTTGCTGAGTGTGGCTGTTTGTTACTTTGCCCACAGACCACCCACCTGCTGACAACTGGCTGCACTGTGTGGTTCTCTTTGGCACAAAACTCTGTCCACACATCACTGTACGTCCAAGCACTTCATTTAAACACATGCTAAATATATGTATATCCAAAAAATCCTTACTGGGTTACTATCCTGACAGTATATTTTATAGTACAGCAACTCAGGAGCTCTGATTCTGTGTGTCAGGTGTGAAAACTCCCTTTTTAGTTACTGCTGTTTGCACTTATATTACAAAACGATTTTGCCCTTTAATTTTGTTTATTTTTTGAGGGAAGGCTGGATTGGTTTGGTTACAGTTACCTACAGGTGTCACAACTAAACCTGAACTGTGTATCTTATTTATTCCTGTGCAAAACGTATCATATGTACACAATGTTGGGAAGGTTACTTTTAAAATGTATTCCACTACAGATTACAGATTACATGCCCCAAAATGTATTTTGTAACGTATTCAGTTACATTACTCAATGAGAGTAACGTATTCTGAATACTTTGGATTACTTAATATATTATCATGCTTTTTTACAACTACATGAATGTACTATTGCTGTGTGATTTATTATTATTACTGAAGGTTACTCTCCATACCAACACCAACTAGATGTTTAAATCTTAATATAAATGAGTAACAGTAGGTGGACATTAGGTAAGGCTGCACTTTTTGCAGCGATCTCGTATAGAAAACTATTCCACGCGTATATAAAACAGGTCCGCGGCTCTGAACCGTAGTAAAGGGACCTCTGACTAATACGTTGGGTTCGTGTCGGGCTCGTTGCCAAAAACTAGCTTTACTTTGTTGTCTGGGTCAACTTTGCTAGTGAGAGACAGAGAGAGGCGTTGAAAGGCTGCTCCAACTGAACTTATTGTTTCAGAGCAAAACACAAACACGGTGTACAGTCGAGTCTTAATAGCTTACTTACAGCTGGGCTCGTCAGGCTCTCTTTTTGCCTGCAGTGGTTTTTATTATATTTACATGCTTCCAGCTCCCGTTTCTGCTCGGTGACAGCTCGTACTTTTCCTTTCTCTCCCTCCCTCGCTCACATACACATCACCGGTATGACAGTACTCATATTTTGAGTACTCCATGTACTCCATGTACTCCATTACTCCCCAACACTGTATGTACAGGATTAAATAAGCAGAGGCAGTGGATCAGCACTGAAACAGAGAAACTGGGTGATGAGAGCTTAGAATCTGTTATTAAAAAAATAATATATACGTGAAAAATAATACACTTGGTGTATTTTGAGGTTCAGCTATAAAGACACAGGTTTTGTGTCTCACTGGTTTGTTGGTGTAAATACCGCCTGAGCAAACAAATCTTCTCCACTGGACTACTTCCTATCAGATAGGATGTTTACGTGAGATATAGTTACATTTTGCACCTGTTTAAAGCGTACATCATCTATTACACCTTAGAAACAACCGGTTCTCCTCTGGGCGAATGTCCTTGAAAGCATGTTGAGTGCAAACTAAAAGCAGTACAGCCGGTTTTAAACAGTTTATATTCCACAGAGTAGCCTCTCCTTCTCTCACCATACACTTGTTTATTGTTTAGACCCAGTTCAATCTTGTAGGCCATTAGAAAGTGTTTGTTTGATAGAGTAGATGCTGAATTGAAAGTGTTACGTAAACCATATCAACGTGGCAAATTGAAATGCTGTATCGGTACACCCTGACCTTGGTGGAAAAATGTGTAGAAGAAACGGCCAGTAGCTCACGCTGCTGAGGGCAGCGCCATGTCCATGTGCTTTAGCCTTGACTAACATACAAGTAAACACAGCTTACAAAGGACCAGTGTATGGAGTCACATGCCTTGGAGAGCAGCAGGAGGGCTTTGCTCTGCAAGAAAAGAAATTTATGTTAGTGTTGAAACAGTGTTGGTAGCTGTTCCAGTCCTTGTTATAATCCTTTGTTGTTGTTCTTCTTGTTCTTCTTCGTTTTTGGTATTGTTGTTACGTTTTTTATATTTATGGTTGAATAGTAAATTTTATCAGAATTATCACCTAGTAGGAGCTGGTTTAATTCTGTAAATGCAAAAGAAAGTGTCAGGTACAGCAGGGTGGGACTCAAATACAGGACTCAGAGGCAGGGGAATAAACTCAAGGAGGCACCTTTACTGCTGTACTGAGACTTGCACTGTACTAAATACAAAAATATGAAAACTCAGGCCAGGAGGAAACTAGGAACTAGGAACCACAGAGCAAAGGGAAATACAGCAAACGAGGACAACGCGACAATGAGCAGAGGAAGACAGAGAACTTAAATACACACAGGATAAGGAGATGATGGGAAGCAGGAGAGAACACAGCTGGAAGTAATACAAGAGCAAAACCACCAAAACAAGGAGCACAAGAGTCCAAAACAAAGAACAAGCAGTTCAGGAGGCCGGCTGCATGGCCGACGGTGGAGACAGATTAGCTCTGCAGGATGTCCTCGTGACCAACTGTGTGGGTGATGGTGATCTGGAGGCTGACTGGGAGGCTGGCGACGAAGGTGGAGTAGATCTGGAAGCTGACGACTGAGGCAGAGTTGGTCTGGAGGTCAACAAGGATGAAGAAGACCCACCGAGCGACAGGACTGGAGCCCAACATTGGAGACGGAGCCCCTCAGGTGAAGCAGGACCAAAAGGAGCACGACAGGACAGGGGAACACAGACCTCTGGCTGAGGCAGGCTGGGGCTGTGCAGGGCACATAGCAGGCTCAGGTTCATACTCGGAAGTAGGTGGCGGCATGAACCCAGCAGACGCAGTACGCTTGGGCGGCTCGCCTGAGCACCCATCTGATGTAGGAGGGTTTTTATAATGACTGGATGGGAAACAGGAGGGAACACAGCAGGAACTACAGACTAACAGGATGGGGGGAGCAAAAATGAGAACACTGACACTGGACGAGAGACTGACAAAATAAATAAGTACAATAAGCTCAGAGACCAAGATTAAGACACGCGGGCTTGACACTGAGACCAGGGGAGAAACAGACATGGAAATAAGACTGACTGGAGAGACAGGAATGGAATACCGAACACGGAGACAAGAGTCAAACAAACATGAAGACAAGGCTGTCAAAACATGGAATGTGGACACTTAGGGAAGGCTTGGAAACAGAACAAGAAGAAGACCAGAAATTACAAAATATAACACAAAGCAGAAAAACAACAAACAGAAGCAAAACCAGGGATATACACTAAATCTGAGGATATTAAATAAACCAGAATCAAAATGTACAAATGCATAAACACTGGGCAATGACAGAACGGTATATTATTTATTATAAGATATGCAGGAGCATCCTTTTTCCACTTTGTGCTACATTTCTGTATGAAAAGTGCTTTATAAATAAAAATTAATTGATTGATTGATTGATTGATTGATTGATCCTTTTTCCTTATAATCTGTCAATTTTTCACTGCTAGGGGTCACTTCCAAACCTCTGGTTACTCACTGTTCATATATTCAGATGGCAAAGCCAGTCCAGACCAGACTCACATCACAGTGGGGATTTGCTGTATTTCAGCCCACAGCTGTCATCTGAGTGTTTGAGGCACTCAGGTTAATATACACAGGGGCAGAGTTAGTGCATAGCTGGGAGTTGGACTCATTCATTTCAGAATCTATAATGTTTATGGTCTCCATGATGAACTGAGTTTGACCTTGTGTTCATTTGTAACTGTTCACTGAGTGGAATTAGTAGTTCACCAAAGATGAACAGAAGTTATTAGTGTATAAATCTTTATGTTGCACATGAGTGATGGAGTCCTGATTAAACATAATTAGAGGCTTCTAATTTTCCTCTGTTGTAGCACAGGGACAATAAAAGGTACTTCTTCTTCGATTATATGGATAAAAGACACACAGTGGGCATCTTATATCTGCTTCCTGTATAGGAAAGCAAAACTGGGAAAATCCGGCGAAGCAAGTGATCCGGGATCTAGCAGCACGAGTCAAGCCTTACCTCTTATCTCCTGTCTCCCAGTCCAGTCAAGGATCAGAAACCAGTACGAGAGAGCGTGAAAGTAAAGGACTAAGCAGAAGATATAGCAGCAGGTTGCTGTCTGAATAGGAGCATTTTTCAGATTGTTGAGAATCTAAGAACTTAAGAATGTGGAAAGAGGAGACATGCACGCAGAGAGAGACAAAGAGAATGACAGAGAGAGAGAGAGAGCAAATAAAAGTCTACTTTTGGCTTGCCTATAAATCCACTTTCAATCAGAGCCCAGAGTGAAGAGAGAGCAGGAGTGAGATCCAGGCAGGGATGCAACAGTAGCAGCGGCTCAGACTCTTATTTCCTGTGTTCAGTTGAGTTTGAGCGCCAACAGACGGCATTGTAAAGCTGTCATCACTAAAGCGCTAATAGAATAACCTGATCTCATCACAGCACAGAAAAATGTAGGGATGAATCGAGACTTTTTCTTTCCCTCCCCCTGTTCTTTTTTTTTTTTTTTTGGCTTGATCTCACTCCATCAAATTTAATTGTATTGTATTACATCCTCTCCTAATCATATTATATCCTAATTTCATATCCTAGAGCACTCTGTGCTGAATGCCTTCTTGTACGGAAGGGTTCTGTAATATAATGTGTATTTAAAGGACAAGGTCTGTGGGTTGCTACAACAAAGCACAAGCACATTTCATATCTATGTGTAAGGACGGCTATTGTGCAACAGTTTGCTCTAGAAATACATTTTCATGGCAAGATAAGATACTCAAACCCATCATATCTACCGTGGGCTGACCTTCGATGAATGGGTATCACTGGGGATCGTAAGTCTTTACAAGAGACTTATTCTTTGGAGTGTGTGTGTGTGTGGGTGTGTTTATATGCTCTGAGTGTAATAACCCTTTTCAATGTTCCTTCCTGTCTATTAAGTCAACTTTTAAACCCTCAGCCAGGGGTCAAGTTAAGGCCATCAGGCAACTTTTTGCACTGATATGGCTTCACAAAAACCATCTTTAAAGTGGAGACCCTGCCTTAGTTTATCTGACAGTGGAATCATTGCACTCTATTAGACCTCCATCAGGAAGTCTCCGGGAAAAAGACTTGAAAAAAGTCTTAAATGGCAACATAAAAAATAAAACATTGAATGCATTCAAAATGCTTCTGACTGCACATGGAATTAAGATGCAAACTGTTGTTAGCTGTTTTGAGTTGTGTGCTATTTCAATTCATTTTCTATGTCAAGACAATGAGACCGAATGAATTGGACTTGAGAGGGTTTTGCCACTTTAACGCCCTTTCATCACACATGTAATGTATTTTAAATTACCTCCGTAATTACAGCCCATTAACTCATCTGTTATTTGCCTCAGCTACTTGTATGTAGCCAGCAATATTAGCTAAATTAGCATTAGGGTTAATAGGAGTAATAAAGAGAGTTTGTACTTTCAGTAACCCCGCTGATTTGGAGCAGGAAAAAAATCTGGGTATGTTTTTTGGGGGCAGTGTGTTAAATCCAAGCTGCAACTTTAACGACTGAAAAATGAAGTCCATGCTGATGTTGTTCCTCTGACGTCCTCCTGTGGCTGACTCCTAATGTGAGTATCTATAGATACTTTTATCAGTAATAACAGGGCCTTTATCTTATCTGCTTCTCCTCTTCCTCAAGAATTAGCTTGCTGCACTCTTTTTGTATTCATGGTGTCTTTTGGAGCATTTTTATAACATGTATCTTACAAATAATATGGCCCACTGTGAGGTACAAACCCTGCAAAAACTTTACGATCCAGTTTCAGTGAGTGAAATTCTACTGTGTCTCTGTGATAGCTACCCAGTAAGAAACCAGCATCCACTCTTTCACTTGACTCTGGTCTCATGTGATAGGCTACTTTCAGGCACCATAGTGCCCTACTCCAGAAACCAGTGGGTGACATTAAAGTTCTTCTGTCCTTCTTGTGGATAGCGTTCAGACTTGTCTACTGATGTAATGTGTAACAATTTGTAAATTAAGGAAGAGGTCACATAGAATTAAGATTCCCTCAACTGCATAATTTATTCTTTGTTTGTTTATTTCAAAATAAATATTTTTCATGGGGCAGATTTACCTTTTAGGTTCCCTCACATGACACAAAGTCCCATCAATTATTATGTGCCCTTGATTTTTACTAAATCAATTAATTAAGAGCTTTTAAGAGCAAATTAAGCTGTTCTAAAAGCAGAGATAAAGAGCTATCAGACATAATATCTGACTCTATATAGGACAGGGGTGTCAAACTCAAATACACAGTGGGCAAAAATTCAAAGCTGGAACAAAGTCGCGGGCTAACGTTAGTATTTTTTGAAATATATTTATTCCTCCAGATATAAGAATGAATCTTTTCTTATGTGCTCAAACACGTTTTGCTGAAAAACTGAATATGGAACAAGCAAAACGTGTTTGAGCACATACTAAACACACAGCTTAATACTAAACAATATATATATTAGCTGTATAATACCAGTAGGCCAGCGCTAATAGTAATTTGGTATGGCTTCGCGGGCCAAATGTAATTAGGCTGTGGGCCAAATTTGGCCCGCGGGCCAGAGTTTGACACCAATGATATAGGATCTCTGTATTTTTTTTTAGATTTGCTTTATGACTAATTTACTAAATGAAGGCCTTAGTATTTGCATTTGCATTCATCCTGCTTCTTTATGACAGCTGCTTCACTCCTAATTCCTTAAACACCAGGGATCACTGTGGCCTGAATTTATGTGCTTTGTAGTTTGACAGACTGAATAAAGTCCCTGAATGTCTGAAACATTTATCATGCTACCAACAACAAGCACCTGGCAACAGAGGGAAGAAAAACATCCCCTTTAACTGGAAGAAAACCAGCAGAACCAGACTCAAATGGTTTGAGAGAGTGATGTGTGATTTTTTTTTTCTTCCAGCCAGGTTATCTGTTTTATCACCACTTCCTGTATGCTAATCTGGGTAATCCTCTGCTGCCTATGTGGTTACCAAACAATCAAAACTCAAGGTATCAGTTTGTAATGAATACAAACCCTTTAATGAACCATATGAAAATAATAAGATTATCTTGAAATAAAGAAACAGATTGTAGATAATATTTGGTTATTTATGCAATAATAAAAACTCTGAGAGTGGTAAATGCAGTAAAGTCCAAGCAAACACCCAAATGATATAGAAACTGACCAGGTGATGGGCAAAAGGTCAAAGTGGTTGCTGAGCTGCCAGCTCAAACTAATTGTGAATATGAGCACAAAACTAGAATAGAATTCACATGTTAATTAATATGCATGCAAACATGCTCACAGACTTGCATTATACTTGTCTCTGCATATACAACAGCAACTTTGCCTCCAAATCCCACAAACACCTGCTGTTTCCCTGCTCTGTGTGGGAGGAGGACAGAAAACATCCAGCTGACTCTGGCACCAGTGGAAGCACCGCTGTGGTCCCACGTTTCACTAAATGAAAGCTGATGTTCTTGATTTTAGTGCCTTCTGTTATTGCAGAATGTTCTAAAAGAAGGCAGAAGTGCTTTGTTTTACAGTTGTTTTTAGAGCCAGTAAATGCTCTCCATCTGCAGCAGCAAAGCGGCTCTTTTGCAGGGTCTCTTCCGCTGCTGCAGGGGGAAAAGTCCTTGAACCCATCACTCATTCTTTTTGCCTTTTTTTTGTTGATGAACACACTATACAAAATTTATAATCTTTTTTAGAGAAACATAAAAATATGTTTTCAGAGATGTCCTTTGTGCTGTGCACAATAATGTACGATGTCAGAAATAACTTATTTAGTTTTTACCTTCACATCCAGTGTTGAACTCTCTAAAACTGAATTGAACTGGATTGAAATGCAGTGCTGGAATCAGCGAGGTTTTCCAAGCAGGGCAGCAGTTCTAACACCAGCATCTCTGTCAATGTCCATGATCACTCAAAGGAGCACTGCTTACTTTTAGTAATTGCTATGTTCAGATGGTTTCTGTGCTATCAGAAGAAATCATTCAGGAGTGCAAACCTGAACAGCTGGGTCCCCTGTGCAACATCACTTTTCAAGGGATTATTATAAAATGGAAGAAATGAAGAAACATCCTCGGAGTAACTGTGCTCTGTACAAACAGTAAACTCACGTTTTCATGCAGCAAGGCTTTTTAAAAGTACGTCCTGCTGAAAAACGAGTCAGTGCATTTGTTACCTTTGCACTGCATTTCTTTGTTATCATGTTGTCATTGAAACCTCCCTGAAAAGCACTCAGTTTATTTAAAACGCTGCGCTGAGAGCACTAACAGGGAGATCATATTTCTCCCAGGTTACCTTCTCGTCATTGATCCTAGATTTGAATGATTTGAAGAATAGGGAGTAAGAGGACCAAGCATCCACGAGGGAAGCACTAAGGGTGTCATTTTTGTAGACAAACAGAGACACTGGCCCATTTTTTCATTGGCAAATGAACTTGTAAAGACAAGCACATTTCCTGCAGTTGGATCTGCTTGTGGATTCCCATCAGACCTCAATCCGACATAAAGTCGACTGGTCATTTGTGGCAGAGTTTGAAAGGCAGTCTCTGATTGAGGTGGTAACCTTTACACATGGTGAGGAGTGTGCTTCATTAAAAATATCTGGGTTCAAGGGCCAAATGCCAGTGTGATCATTATACTGGAACTTGGGCAGTTGTGGAACCTGAAAATGAATTATGACCTGTTAAACTGTTACTTTGAGGTGTAATGAAAGTGTGTGTAATAGCTACTTTCATAGTTTGTAGTTTTTAATTTGTCTGGATGTTGATTTTTTTTTTTAAATTGGGCTTCAAAATATGAGTGGGCATGAAAATGAGTTTAAATATATCCAGTGTGAGCAGGTGAAACAGCACATACTGTAAATAAATTAAATCACATATTGTAAACATAAAATAAATATTAAATTGTCTTTTTTCCCTTTTTGGAAATTTCCAAGTTGTTGGAGATTAGGTATCGGAATTTCAGGAGTGGGACCACGCCTCCAAACACCCCCAGTTCTGCAAACTGATCATTCTCGTTTATGTGCCCCACCCTCCCTTGCTCCTTGTTCTCAATTCTTTAACTTCTTCACTCCTATTTAGTGCGTGGGGATCTGCCAGGCCCGGGAGCCGTCGCCAGTGGCCATTATTTTTTCACTATTTGCCCATCAGTATTATTGTGTCCAGGGTGGGCTTGTCTGGCAAATTGTGGATGTTAGCATGCTCTATCATACTGAGTTGGCATTTGTTAGTTTGCAAATATGAAGGAAAATATAACGATTACACTTCGCTAAATTCATGACACTGTGTTTTAGCATTTGAAGTTAAGTCTAAGTTCTCTTGTTGTTGATAATCAAAAGTGGGAAATGAACACGGAGCGATTTTTGCAGGAGCTGTCAACAGGAATTGCTGTCTTTATTATAGAAGTGCATTTGATTACATTTTTTCCTTAAAGTAATGGAATAATGGTAACTAACAATATATTTCTTTTTTTTTTTTTTAATAAATAATGAATCATTTGAGATCTGTTGGTGTAAATACAGTAGAAATGTGTAAATACAGTAGAAATGTGAATTTCCGAGTATACCAGTCTTAACAAAGAAATCCCAATGGGGAGAAGTGCTGTGAGATCAATGATTACTGCTCTTTTGCTCCCAGGAGAGGGTAGGAAGGAGCCAGGAGAGGCAACCGAACCCACAAAGTTATTCCAGTTCATTTCCTCGATAAAGGGCAACGAGAAAGAAGAAAGAAAAAAAAAGAATAAGAGAAGAAAAAGAAAGAGAAAAAAAATAACAATATATTTCTGATAAAAATAAACATAAATATAGCATTTAATTGCAAAAGTTCAACAAAATTTCGGGGGTTTCCTGTGTGGACATGTTGGTGACTTGAGGTATATGTCTGCGTTTCAACTCCCCTTTACTCCCAGTGTTCATGCACCACTTTGCTTTTAATCATTGTTATTCATCTCTGGCTTTCTTGGACACTGTGGCTTTTGTCCTGTCTCCCCCCCTCGCCCCCAACTGGTCTCTGCAGGTAGTTGCCCCTCACTGGTTCTTCCTGTTAAAACATAGATTTTCCTTCACACTTTTGCCAAGTGCTTCCTCACAGGGGGTTGTCTGATTATTTTGGATGTATGTATGCTGTATTATTGCAGGGTTTGCCTTACAATATAAAGTAACTTGAGGTAACTGTGAATAGAACTGAATTAAATTGAAGTTGACAAATGAAAAAAGTGTTGGTTTAAGAAATAATGTCAGTTTGTTCCTCTGTGAAAATTCTGATCCGAACTCACAAGTCTTGGTTCTTATCTTGGTCGCGGTACACTGGACCAGTTCATTTATACTCTCAGGGACATTCGAGAGTGTTTGGGAGTTTGTGGATATTTTTAACCAATCAGCTACAAGAAACATTGGTCTGCAGCAATGTTTATGGGGGTGGTACCTGTAAAATTAACTTCTATGTGAACACAACAGTGGCGTGCAGTGACTTTTACAGAAAGGCAAGCAGAAGCGATTAAGCCCCCCACGCCCACTATACACACACACAAACAGAAACATCTTCCTGCAGTATTTAACAATTTCACAGGGACAATTGGACGACATCAAAACATACAGTTTGTGCTCTCTGTGTTTTAAATATGCTTTGAGCCTATACACATTCTACATGAATGTCTTCACCTTTCTGCTCTGGTTAATTAGAAATGTCCAAACCACCAGAAATAAAGTGCTCAGTTTACACAACTTAGTCATTGTTAAGAGGAGATGGACATGCTTGTAAAATGGAGGCAGCTACAGTTCCCTATAAGCCTGAAATATGTGGAGCTTTCACCAGCAATAGCCGACTATGACCACAAGATGGCAGTAATGTAAGAATGGATGCAAAATTTCCAAGTTCTTGGAGATTATGTATCGGAATTTCAGGACAGGACCACGCCTCCAAACACACTCCTTCCGGTTGTCTATCTATATAGGTTCCCCCAGTTCTGCAAGCTGTTCATTCTCGTTCATTCTCGTTTACATGCCCCACCCTCCCTCATTGTTCTCAATTCTTTAACTTCAGGCATGTGATAGTGCTGTCTGAGATGGAATGTTTCCAATATGCCTCTTTCTTCCTTCCATTCATCTTTAAAATTTCCTCTCATCTTAATGTCATCAGCCTTTTATGGCTGATGGGGTATTCTCATCACGCCACCAGGTGGATGGGTGACATTTCACACCAAGGTTTGTGAATGTGATAACTCTAGAACAAGGCAACGAACAAGGATTTTCAAATTGAGGATACCATAGGTGCATCTTCTAAAAATCTTGGAGTCAAGCTAAGTTGTCAGGTTTTCTGAAAATCTTGTGAACAGAGTAACTCAAGAAAGATGTCAACAAGGGAATCACGTAGGATTTTCAATTTTATGCCCTTTGTGTACTAGAGGCTGAGGATTAACACTGGCTCGCCATCAGTACTTTCTTTGAAGTCACTGATCAAAAACAGCCCCAGCTAGGGCTCCATCCCTACAATCAGCACAATTCTCTTTTATTTTAGAACACACATGTACCAACGATACCTCTGCACTCTGTCCATCTGTCCCATTCTATTGAAACAGCTGGGATTTGAAATTTCCACTGCAGACATAATAGTCCATGGCAGCTAGGTTCAGCCTGTTTCCACGGTCTCATTTTCTCTCATTCCCTGACTCCTCCTCCCCTCCTCCCCTTAGAAACAAGATACGTTTGTTGAAAAGTCTTTGTTGTTGCCGGCACTGTCTTTTGTCTCCTGTGAGTAACTTTATATCCACTGTGATATATATGACCGGACTCTGAAAAGATGTATTAGTTAATTAACTTAATGCTGTGTGTGTGTGTGTGTGTGTGTGTGTGTGTGTGCGCGTGTGTGTGTGTGTGTGTGTGTGTGTGTGTGTGGAATGTTTGTGTGTGGAATGTTTGTGTGTACAGTATGTGTGTGGCTAGTAAATTGAGCAATATAAAGAAAGAGGCTCATTACCTCAAAATCAGGAAGACAAATTGGAACCAATGGTCTGATAATTCCTCAGCTTTTAATTAATGATGCAGCGTGTGTCCAACCAGAACAATTATCCCTGCACATTTCGTTGCAGAACAACCCTCATCACATGATTTAACTGGGAGCATTTTGTGCAGGTTGCACTGGTGGTCCTCAGATAAGAGAGATGAGGACGTCAGCAGAAATTTGCCAGGGTTGACTTTTGCATCAGCTGGAAAAAACATGCAGGAAGGAAGGGAACTGAACTAGAGGCAGAGTGTGGCAGACTTTTGTGGTGTCACGTGTACAGTGTATGAGCAGGGAATGACACAGCAGCAGGCAGCTCAGCCAACTTTAAAACCTAATTATGTTAAAACAAAGGCCCACGGCACCAGCATCCAGGCTTACTGCATTAAGGCCTTTACACACCAAGCCTGTTGTGAAAATGGAAATTGGATGTGAACTTGTGTAACGTATTCACAGACAAGTTTTGTGAAAAATTTGTCGTAAAAATTGTGAAAAACCTCGCCTGCTCCATTGACCTCAGGTGTGCCACATGGGTCCATTCTTGGTCAGGTTCATTTATTACACTCAACAAAAATATAAACGCAACACCTTTGTTACTGCTCCCATTCCCCATGGGATGGACAGAGAGACCTAAAATTCATTCCAGATACACAATACAACCATCCCTCCCAAACAGTGGTCACAAATCAGTCCAAATGTGTGGTAGTGGGCACATCTGCTATATTGAGATAATCCATCCCACCTCACAGGTGTGCCACATCAGGATGCTGATCTGACATCATGAGTAGTGCACAGGTGTACCTCAGACTGCCCACAACAAAAGGCCACCCTGGAATGTGCAGTTTTTTGCGCTATTGGGGGTCTGGGGACCCAGAACCGGTCAGTATCTGGTGTGACCACCATTTGCCTCATGCAGTGCAACACATCGTCGCATGGAGTCTATCAGATTGTCAATTGTGGCCTGTGGAATGTTGGTCCACTCCACTTCAATGGCTGTGCGAGGTTGTTGGATATTCGTGGGAACTGGTACACGCTGTCGTATACGCCGGTCAAGCACATCCCGAACATGCTCAATGGGTGACATGTCCGGTGAGTATGCTGGCCATGCAAGAACTGGGACATTCTTAGCTGCCATCTGCCCTGAACAATGTGAACCATGATTCATCCGTGAAGCGCACACCTCTCCAACGTGCCAGACGCCATCGGATGTGAGCATTTGCCCACACAAGTCTGTTACGGCGACGAGCTGGAGTCAGGTCAAGACCCCGATGAGGACGACGGGCATGCAGTTGAGCGTCCCTGAGACGGTTTCTGACAGTTTGTGCAGAAATTGTTTGGTTGTGCAAACCAATTGTTCCAGCAGCTGTCTGGGTGGCTGGTCTCAGACGATCTTGGAGGTGAACCTGCTGGATGTGGAGGTCCTGGGCTAGTGTGGTTACACGAGGTCTGCGGTTGTGAGGCCGGTTGGATGTGCTGCCATATTCTCTGAAACGCCTGTGGAGACGGCTTATGGTTGAGAAATGAACATTCAATGCACAGGCGACAGATCTGGTTGACATTCCTGCTGTCAGCATGCCAATTGCACGCTCCCTCATTGCTTGTGGCATCTGTGGCATTTTGCTGTGAGACAAAACTGCACATTCCAGGGTGGCCTTTTGTTGTGGGCAGTCTGAGGTACACCTGTGCACTACTCATGATGTCAGATCAGCATCCTGATGTGGCACACCTGTGAGGTGGGATGGATTATCTCAATATAGCAGATGTGCCCACTACCACACATTTGGACTGATTTGTGACCACTGTTTGGGAGGGATGGTTATATTGTGTATCTGGAATAAATTTTAGGTCTCTACGTCCATCCCATGGGGAATGGGAGCAGTAACAAAGGTGTTGCGTTTATATTTTTGTTGAGTGTATTACACCTGTTTCCATTATGATCTACTTCTGGAAAACAAGGCTTCCTATTTATATCGTTATATTATTGAATTTCTGCGATTTATTTAAGTACTACTTACAGACCCAACAGTCACTGTTAAATTGGTCTTTATTTAACGCTCTGAAAAAAAAATGTCTGTCTATGATTTCTAGGCAATATGTTTAAACCAAGGATATATAGACGGACTTTATAGTCAGTCTATAATAAATTATAAATAAAAATTACAGTGCATGTGGATAGAAATATGCTACAATCCTGTTTTGTGTGTACACCTGGGTGCAGCTGGTACTTTAAAGCATTGTAGTCTGTACAAAGCAAAGGTGTGTAAATAGATATGATTTTCTGAGGAAGTTAGTCTGCTATCTGTAACTTTGCTACACAGTACGTATCAAGCTTGCTTGCTCAGGGAACATAAGATCAACAGCTGACTAAAGTTTACTTGATGGCGACAGTGTTATGCAAAGACATTTTCTGATTGCTTATACTAGTTTGCAGAGTATGGAGTATTTGGCACATTGTTGCAGACCACCCAGCCCCATGCAACTACAGTGGGGGCTTGGTCAGACCTCTTCGTTGTGGTTGTTGGACTGAAGCAGGACAGCCTTTTTCCACAGATTTCTCAGCACAGTGAATGTGCAGAAGGTGGTTCTCTAGATCTTGTGATGTGGTTCTGTTGGCTTCATGAAATGGTGATGTTCAGCTTGGCCAAAGGAGAATGAGCTGGTGCCCCAAGTGGAGGAATTCAAGTACTTTTGCATCTTGTTCACCAGTAAGAGAAGGAAGTAGGAAATTGATAAGCTGGTGCAGTATCTGCAGTAATGTGGATGCTAAACATGAAAGCAAGAACACAAGCAGGCGAACTGGCAATATGCAGTCGCCCCCCATCATTAGATATACCTGTTGTTAACGCAAATATCCAATCAGTGAACCACATGGCAGCAAGTATTTAGGCAATTAGACACGGTCAACACGACCTGCTGATGTTCAAATAAAGCATCAGAGTATGGGAAGAAAGATGATTTAAGCGAGCTTCAACATGGCACTGATGTTGGTGCTAAACGAGTGTCTGAGTATTTAAGAAAATGCCAATCTACTGGAATTTTTCCAACCAACCATCTCTAGGGTTTTTAAAGAGAACGAGAAACTACCCTCCTGGTAAAAATGCCTCGTCAGTGCATGAGGAGAATGGCCCAACTGCTTTGAGCTCAAATGAAGGGAACAGTAACTTAAATATATATCAAATATGCCCCTTAATATCAAAGAGCGTTGTTTAAATGTCATAGCCTATGTGAGTATTGTTGCTGACCATGTCCATCCATCCCTGTCTGACCACAGTCCCATCTTCTGATGGCTGTTTCTGGCAGGCTAACATGACTAATAGAGCACATTTGGGTGGAATGAGAGTTTTACATACAAGATGAATCTGTAGCAACCGTGTTATGCTGCAGGTCAACATAGACCATACGGTTCTGAGGAATGTTTCCAGCACCTTGATGAAGACAAAAATGAACATGCTGATGAGTGCATAATGTATAATATCACGCAAACACATACTACTGGATTTACTTTATACATTTTTCACACATTGGTGGGAATAAAAATAATATGACCCTACCAAATAGCTAAATATCATATTCAATAATAAAATGAGCTTTTAATGAAAGGAAGAGAAAGTTTAGATATTGGTTGTTTACCTTTCTTTTTTCCTTGCAGCCTTTGCTTCCATCCATACTTCGGATCATTTTTCTTTGTTCAGTGTTAAGCACCAGTTTTTCATGTTTCCTTTTGAGTGGCAGGCAGATAACTTTGCATGTGCACCTTGAATGCAGCATAATGAGACACATATTCATATTAATGCACTCCGTATACTCAAAAGAAGACTTGAAAGGGAGTCGTGTGCCGTGTGTGCGTGGGCTCCGAGTAAAGGTGCGTGTGTGTGGGAGGAGAGGTGGTCTTCAGTGTCCGGCTCGAGCAGCCTGAGAGAGTTTAGCAGAGAGAGAGAAATAAAGAGAAAAAAAGAGTCTAGAGGGAAAGGCCTTGAGAAGGATGGGAAGATGAATGTGGGGGAGGAGATAACCACCAGGGAGACGAGGAGGAAAAATAGTGGAGGTGTGCCTCAGATGTCTGTGTCTCTGAAGGATGTGGGAGTCCCTGTGCTTATTGGCTATAAAGGTCTCTGTGGTAACATTACCCATGGGTGATTACAGGTTTGTAGCTCAAATGAAACTCTTGCAAGCCCAGAAAAATCAGTGTAAATGGAAAATTCCCATTTTTTACAACTCTAAACTAATTTTTCATTGTTTTGCTCTAAATTTTGAGTTATGCTCAGGAGCACAGTGCAGAGTAAACATCAGCCATAGCTATTGCGACCACTTGTTTTGTCCCTCTTTCTGCCCTGACGTCTTCATTTGTGCATAGAACAGATGAAAGCTCAAACTGCGCATGTAACAACTGTGGTCACAATTTTAGAAATAAATGTTTTTTCTGAAAAGAGCACATTTCCTTCTGCAAAGTAAATCCACTCTGTGACCCAGCATGTGAAAGCCTCACTAAAGCTCAAAATGCTGCTTTTTTACTTTTCTTTTCAAAAATTTAAAAACATCTAGTGCAGCAAAGAAATTTAATTTCATTATTTTTCGCTTGAAGATACCAACCTTCATCCATTATTTGCATCATTATGACACCACAGTAATCCAGACCAACAATTACACTGATTAAGCTTCTGATTAAAATTCCACTACACTAAGCTTTACATTAAACTGTTGATGGATCCAGTCCACACAGCATTATCTCAACAGCCTACAGCCACACAGTAAATTAAACATGGACCATCTGACATGGCACACATCTACATGTGCATCAACCTATGTGAAAGGGCCTTAATGACAGGAAGGTCACCAGTATCACTAAGGGGCAAATTTCACTGGCTGACAGGTCAATTTACACCCCCAGAGGTGTGTGGCTGTCGTGTTTCCCTCTTCCATGTATGAACCTTGCTGGACAAGGATTCAAAGTAAAATAGTGTATTGTTTATTAGTATTTTAAACATCAAGAACTTTAGAATAATCTACATTTGTCAGACATAGTTTTCAGAAATATTTACAGACAGTAAACAATGAAAACACTGGAAAGTTGGGTTGCTCTGAATTGTGTCAGTGCTTGGCTGTTTTTGTGCACAGCTGGGATTCTCGGTCTCCATTTTTTTAGATGCTGCATCACATATACAGTATATTTTTAAGCAGGTGTGCACTGTTAGTTTATTTTTTGTAACAAACAGAAACACCTTTGATACACTGTAAAAAGTCTAACATGCAGTCATTCATTCAATCTAATAAGTGCCATTCAAAACAGAATAAAATCATTGATTTGATTGTGAAACCCTTTCTTTTTGCATTTTAAAATACCACTTTTGATTTGGATGAAACTAAATATCTGTACAAAGGACACAACACAAAGTTTTTGATTTCTCTCAAAACATATATTCCTTTTCATGTTGAACAGATAATATCTTTAATTTGAGTCAAAGTGATTTGCACTTGAACACGCCCACCAGAAATAGACCGGGACCAATTTTTATTCTGCATGGCTGCTGGAAACATCGTGTCACATCTTTGATTAATTTCATCTGAAAATAAACGTAAGTAAAGCCAAGTGTGTTACAAAAGCTTTTATAATTTGTATTGCCAAAATTGCAGAAAATAACCCCATTTAAGCTGGGTCGACAGCCACCCCCAATTTTTGCATGATTGTAGCTGCTAGCTACAAGCTAGCTAGCTATCCGGCGCGACGTTAGAACTGGTTACCAGCAACCGACCATCACAGTCGGGAATGCAAGTTAGGCAAAAAGCCGTTTTTTACCAGTATACTAACTGGCTAGCGTTACCACGATGCATCGGTGGTGGATACAGCTAGCTAGCTTAAGTTCATAGTTCATAACATTCATAGTATAACTCCGTGCTCCGCTTCGTTTGAATTTTTCTGGTGAGCTCGCGGTTTCTAGACACAAGCTTGTGTTTGTGCGCGCACGTTTGTCTCTGTCTCTCTTCATATAAATATCTGTGTGTTATGTGTGTGTACACCGAGCGCAAAAGATAATTATTAATGTGCATGATTTAAAGACAGAAATAACAAGCCAGCATGTAAGATCAATGACATAAGACTAATTCCTTCAATTGACTTTCAGGCGCGGCTCTGAAAAATGTGCATTTTCTGAAGAAATTTTGATTTTAACAGCAAAAAACTGACCCTATGCCAAACTTAGTCGCTAATGGCTGGTCTGTAGACTGTTTGGTAAACCTAAATCAAATTATAGTACTAGCTTTTTATAAGGATGTGTATGTCATGTTACGTATTTCTTGGTTTTTCTATGTTATGTGTTTTATAGAGAAGTAACATTATTCTTTTTTTTCTGTATGCTTTCAGAACCACAGATTGCTCCATCCATTCCATGGCTGAAGCATACATTTTCATTTAATCTGAACAGGTATCATTTTGCATTTACACTGCACATCCTTTTTAAACATGTCATAATAATCTAGACCCTCCCTCATTATCCTCTCATTCACCTTGCTGATGTGTTGGCACTATTGTGTGCAATAATTGCTCTCTCGGCTTCACCCAGGTGTGTGCTCAGTGCTGGTTGTGTAGGGAGATGTGCCCCATTTCCCCTTTTCTAGTCTTTGTAATTGAAAAGCACTCTGAAAATCACTTTTGTAGTAGTAAGTAATATTGCTATTGCATTAGTTACATCCATTGTGTGAGTTAGTAAGAGATACTTGTCCACTAATTTCCTCTGTCCAGTTATAAATGCAGCAACATTTTCTATGGAGGGCAAAGGGAACATTTCATTTTGGTTGTGTCCTGTTATTTTGGAGTGTAACTACTTAAAGAGTAACTGAAGCCTAACAACTTGTTTTGCTTAGAAACTGTTATAATGGGTTTTTACAATGCAATCTTCCAGTTTTGGGCAGTTTTTGACATTTCTGTGTAAACTTGTTAAATTCTACCCTTTTTGGTCTAACTCTTACACATGGTTTACATTGGCCACAGGAACACTTCGAAGTGGTGTGCTTAGGAAAATCATACACTGTCAGCTGCTCCGCTGTTCATACCAGATGCATATTTCTCCACAACGGTCCAAAAGCGCTTCTGTTCATCTGTTTATTCAGAGCTAACCCCCCCCCCCCCAGTAACTGGCTTTGAGTAATAAAATACCTGTTTGAGACCAACCACTTGTCATTCATTCGGAAGCTACATTCATTTATATTTTTCCAAAATGATTTGGCGACCCCAAGAATTATCTCGCGACCCCAATTGGGGTTGGGACCCCAAGGTTGCGAATGTGTCCTAGAGACGATGCTTGTGACTGGCATGTACCGCTGACGTAGGCATGAACTGCTTTCAGCCAATCACAAAATTCAAATGCAATAGCCACCTTTCAACCCTAAGAGGGCAGCACTAAGACATTTTTAGACCAAAAAGTGTAGAATTTAACAAGTTTACATGAAATTGTAAAAGAAATGCCCAATAACTGAAAGGTTGCATAGGTAAAGACTCACTAATACAGTTTATAAGCAGAAAAAAGCTGTTTTGAGGGTGAATTGCTGTTTAAGTAGTGCGACATGTCAATCACAGCTCAGCCTGCCACCCACATGAATCTGAGCTACTACAACATTATCGACTTGATCATCGGTTTCATGGCAGGCACCGTCCTTACCCATGCATCCATGAAAATTGCCCCTGTTCATCCAGTACATGGAACGGTCTACAAAAACATCTAGCTAGGAACCATCTTTCTCAGGAGTCCACACAAAAAGCCTCTTCATTCAAGTGCTACATTTGTGACCACAATCAGCTTTCCACAGAGTATGATTTTTTTCAACATATCAATCAACATTTAAAAAGAAATGAACTTGTCTCTTGTATGTTTAATGGTTGCTCATACAAAAGCAATATATATGGCAGTTTCAAGACCCATAAATGGAGAAAACATAATTCATGCACTGTTAAAGACTTAAAAAGTGGAATATTTGTCACATCATCTATCAGCTGCTATCCTACAGACTCGTTGAACTCTGAATTGGATGAGCCAACCATCACAGACTCAAGAGATTTTGAAAAGGAAGTTGAACTGAAATTAGCTTCACTTTTACTTAAATTGGAACACACATACTTAGTTTCCAGTACAGCTGTGAATGAATTGCTTGAGGAGCTACATCTTATAGGAACTGTCTCTGTGCGAGTTAGTCAAAACACAATTAGTCAGTTTTTGAGAGATAATAACTGTCATGTGGAAGCATCTGTGGTTGAAGAGCTAGCCACTGCACTTTGTTCTTCAAACCCAATTCAAAAAGCAATAGTGAAACAAGGTCCATTGTCTACTTCTTGGAAGCGCAAATCATATTATAAAAGAGAATTTGGTGTAGTGTCACCAGTGGAATATATTCTTGATAAAAGAAAACAAAAATCACTACAATATGTATCTGTGCTGAAAACATTGCAGCAGCTTCTAAGTTCAGATACTATTTTGTTAAAGACTGCCAATTTGAAGGAGAGATATGAGTCTCATCTGAGTGATAAAGCAGTTTATAGTTGTCCCTTTGATGTGGAATTTTTCCGAAACAACAAACTTCTGTCTCAAGACTGTGCAATTTCAATAAATCTCTACATCGATGATTTTGAAATATGTAATCCAATTGGGACATCACGAAGAAAACATAAAATCTGTGCCCTCTATTGGACCTTAGCTAATCTGTCCCTTGGTTGTCAATCTTCACTGTCATCGATACACTTGGCTCTGCTGGTCAGAAGTGATGATTTGAAGGTGTATGGCTATGAAGCAGTGCTTGAGCCTCTCATTAGTGATTTAATTTCCTTGGAAAACCACGGTGTATTTTTTGCCAAAGTTAGGGAAATTTGTTAAGGGAACAGTACAGTGCATAATAGCTGATAACCTTGGAGCCCACGGCATCGCTGGATTTGTTGAAAATTTTTCAAGTGGTCATCTGTGCCGATTT
The DNA here is from genome assembly GCF_963969265.1 of Rhamphochromis sp. 'chilingali'. Lineage (NCBI taxonomy): Eukaryota > Metazoa > Chordata > Actinopteri > Cichliformes > Cichlidae > Rhamphochromis > Rhamphochromis sp. 'chilingali'. The sequence continues at coordinate 19,850,136 of NC_137940.1, read as the reverse complement.
TGTACAGCTTCAAGATCAGAAATTCAAACCAAGGCATTAGATAGTGGCATTTTTATTTCAAGAACAGAAGAGATTCATTCTGATCATCTTAAAATCATAGAGGAAAAATCTCTGGACAATTTCTGTGGTGTAAAGAAGAGATGTGTCCTTGCTGAGAAACTAAGTCATTTCAAAGTAACTACTGGTTTCCCCCCAGATCTGGTCCATGATCTATTTGAAGGGATTGTTCCTGCAGAGATAGCTCTATGTCTTTCCATCTTCACGTCTAAGAAATATTTTACACATGCATATTTAAATGACTGTATACTGAATTTCCCCTTTAAGTGGACTGACAAAGTAAATCGTCCCCATCCAGTGCCATTGAACTTTGTATCTCGAAAGACAATAGGTGGCAATTCACACGAAAATTGGAGTCTGTTAAGGTTTTTCCCCCTCCTTGTTGGCCAGAAGGTGCCTGCTGATGAACCTGCATGGAAAATATTGACAGATCTAAAGGATATTGTGGATATAATTGTCTCACCTGTTCATACAGAGGAGTCAATTGCATATTTGAATTTCAAGATCTCCGAGCACAGAGTGCGACTCAAAGAGGTTTTCCCAGACTACAACTTGCTGCCTAAGCACCATTTCTTGGAGCATTATCCTCAGCTTATTCGTCAGTTTGGACCATTACGCTGTCTGTGGACTTTGAGATTCGAAGCCAAGCACAGTTTTTTTAAAAGAGTTGTTCGATACACAAAATCTTTCAAGAATGTGCTGTTATCTTTGGCAGAACGACACCAATTTCACATGGCACAGCAGATATTGATGTACCCTAACAAACCTCTCCTGGAAGTATCAAATGTTTCAACTCTTTCTATTGATGTGTTGAAAGAGGAGATTGCACAAGCAATACGGTTGAAACACCCAACAGTGGACCATGTGTGTCTGGCAAAGAATATCACTTACAATGGATTCAACTACAGAACTGAAATGATCCTTGCATATGGATCTTTGGCTGGGATCCCTAAATTCACTGAAATCATCCACATGTTGGTTCTGAAGGACAAGCTGTTTTTCATTGTTCGCAAGCTGAGGGCGTGGCATTGGGAGCATTTCAGGGCCTTTGAACTTCAAGTGAGCCCCAACAAGGACATTTTGCTTTTGGGTCCAGATGAACTGACAGATCCATATCCATTGGTGGATTATACTGTAGGAGGAATGCGTTTGATTACCTTAAAGAGATATATTCAAGTTTAAGGTCTGCATTGACATAGCACTTACAATTTTAACCTGATCATCTTTATGCCAACACAAGGAGATTGTAAATGGGAACTAATGCCTCCTCCCTCCCTTGCTCCTTTTCTATAGACATCCAGGACGTGTTTTGACATTAAATTCCTGCGCAACATAAGTAGTTTGTGCACAGTCTACATCAACCCTTCAACACGCACAGGTAAGAATGACAGTTGTGACTTGTAACATTTATTCCTAACCTGGTCTTCTCTTGCCTCCTCTGGTCTCCATGGAAGAACTGGGCCCTATTTCAGGAAGCTGGTTTAGAAAACTCAGAGTGAAAAACGATTCTCAGGGTTGAGTAACCCCGAACTGTCCGACTCGGAATATTCGGTTTCAGAAAGGCTGATAACAATTAGTTCAATCAACGCGGAGTTACTTTAACCCCAAGTTAAGCGCGCGCACGAGGATACATAAAGCCCTGATTAAATGTAAAATTTAAGTAGTAGTTCAAGTATCACCACATCATGAATTAAGTTTTGTTCATCCTACTACCTGCAATTTTGTGGAATCCCTCTTTGATAAATCTTGTGGGTCTATGACCGGGGAACACCACAGACGAGTGCAGGAGACGTTTTCAGTGCAACTGTAACAGTTGAAATAAAATGTTAGGGGGCAGGTTAGCTTCACGGAGTGTGTCGTCATAGTCACTCACTCAGGATTAATCTAAACTCGCTTTGTGAAACCAAAAACCCAGAGTTTTCGTTAACTCAGGGTATACTTACTCAGAGTTTGCACTAAACCGGCTTTCTGAAACAGGGCCCTGGTCCACAAAAAAGTCAAGGTTGGACTTAGAGCACACTTTATCTTCTGTGCAATACAGGCTAGAAAAGTCAATGACATAACTGGACCACTTTTGGCTTTGGAAAATGTCCTTTGTATAGGATAAGGTGTGGTTGTACACACTAAACATGCAATCCAAATTTGCAGTCTTCTGTGACAGTACCCTTATAACATATGTTCAAAAACCTGCAGTGGGAGCTGATACTGTGTTGTGTCTCTTTCCTTTGTGTTATTTTATGTTGTAAGTTTTGTGTGCTCTAGCGCTGAGAGGCAACTTGATCCACAAATATGGCAAATCCCATACGACTCCTCATTTTGTTGAGTGACAATAGCTCTGAGAGGATGGATCTATCAAGGGTGCCAGACACAGTTGAAGAGCTCATTGAACAAGTTAAAGAGTCATGCAAAGTTGCTGGAGGTATCAGGCTGCAATATAAAGATGTAGACTTTGGTGGAACATTTGTGAACTTGAACTCAACCTCCATGATCAAGGATCTTACCACCATCAAGGTCATACCGTCTGCTACTGAAACATTACTTTTAGAATTTGTAGAAAGTGACCTAGATACAAGCTCCATCTCAACACACACTGATGACACAGTCATACTAAGCAGCAGCTCCTCTGAGAAACTCCGCACAGAGCCCTGGCCAAAGGAGTTCAACATCCCACAATTCTCTTTTGAAACAGAAGGTCAACTTGAGAAAGGGAATGCGGAATACACAAAGGACCAAACCAGGCTCACACCTACATCGAAAATGTTGTCCGACATTCTGGAAAGACTGGCAGAGAAGATTTTCTCCTACAAGGCGTACCCCAGTGATGCAGACCTGAGTGACGTTGCGGAAGCTCTGACAAGGAAACATCCCTGCTTGAGGCAACCAGACCCCTTCAATGAGAGCTACGGATGGAAACTCAGACTAAAGACTAAGATGAGCAATTACCGCACTCAGCTTAAGTCACATGGACTTGCATCTGAGCTCTTAGTAAATACCCTCAAATCAAAGTCACGAGAAGATCCTGTTCCCAAGCCAGCCAAGAACAACAAAAAGGCAAGAAGAGGTGAGGCCAATTACTATCCTCAGACCAGCAGTGAGAATCCAGGAAGCCTAGAACTAGAGCGAATATCTCTCTGACCGAATTAAAGAAGAGAAACAATGAGAAAACTGTACGAGAGAAGATGGCCAGGACCTTCGAATTCAGGAGGAAAGAGGTTGTGGATAAGAAGCCCGACATCAAGAACCTCTTGGAAAGATGGCCAGGTCTATTTCAGATGGAAGAGGTATAACTTTAACTTTTTTGTACTAATGCCTTTTATCATAGTTTGGAAATGGGACATATATGTTTTGACTTTTTCTTGTTGGAAGTTGGTCTTTAAAAAAATGTATTGTACACTGTCTACTCATGTACAGATTAATGCAGAGTTTCTGCGGGTTACTGCAGTTCCCCTGCTAACCAGATTCATGGCCCAGCTGGACAAGCACTCCCCACAGCTACTTAAAATAATCAGAAAGAAAGGAGGGACAACCAAAGCAAGAACTGCCATAATCCTAGAGTTTCTTGATCAGGTAGGGTGTATATAATTAACTATTAACATGACAGTTAGCATTTTAACCCCTGTATCTAATGAGAATTTGTATCCTGTTACAGTTTTATTTTGGTAACGTCAGTGATTATGGCTGTGACCTTTTAAAATGTTGAAAGGAAGTGTGGGCTTTGTCCTTGAATGAATGAAGAGATTTATTGTCATTATAAAAGTACAGAGCACAAATATAACAAAATTTATTTCGGAGACACATTTTCACTCTCACTCGCCAGATACACATACATACATATATACGTATAAACTTTTATTTAGGGACAAGAAAGCATATGCCGCTTTTCCACCGACAGAACACGGTGTGGCTCAGTTCACTTTAGCCACCTGCAGACACTTTTCCACCGCCTTTACACCTGATTGGCCCGGGTATGTGTGGTGCCCACGTGATGTGATATAGAAGCGCTCCCACAAAAGGCTTTAAAAAAACTCCCAGCAACCATACTCCATTGACTTTGGACCATGGCGACTTCCTCCACAAGAACCAAAAATCAAACCAATCAAAATGAACCACAGACAGAGCAAAGTACAAAAACACACATATATCGCGATTGTTGTTGTTCTTCGGGCTGTGACGTTGCGGACAAAGACTTTTGCGCGCGACTTTTCATAGTCAGATGGGTTCGTCCCTGTTCCCAGTTACGTCCGCTTTATGTTTCCACTGCAACAAACGAGTTCATCCGCGCTAAACTGAACTGCTCTCAAGCGCACCGTGCCGATTTGTCGGTGGAAAAGGGGCATTAGTCACCTCATGAGGATAGAGAGGTGAAAAAAAATTCCTCTCACGCAGCATACTCTCCATATTGCATAGTAACAATTTTAACTGTTCCTGCAGGATGCTGATACTGACATTAGGAGGGAGTGTATACTTAAATCTCTCATTATCTACCTTGGAGAACGTGTTGAGGACTTGATAAAAGAATACATGGTATGTCCATATCTGTTCTGTCTCTACATGAGACGCAGTCTCTTGATGTAAATTTGACAACTCTGCTATTAAATGCAGTGATTAATGTAGGACAGCAACGATTAATCAACTCATCAAGTTAATATCTTAGGGTTCTGTATTGTTTTCTTTTTTTCTTGGGCTTTGTGGAACATTTATGAAAATGTTCCACCATTGATTTAATTTAATGATTATGCAATTCACAATCTGATTAGTCAAATAATTGTTCTAATAGTCTGTGACCAAACAACTATCAAAATAGTAGTTTATTATGGTCAAAGATTTATCAGGTGTGCCAGACTTCAGTTCTTCACTTGTACATTTTGTTCCATATTTTACCTCAAGATATCCCAGAAAGATGAAGCTGAGGAAGAGCTGCAGAGTGCCACCATGGCACTCTTCGTCTTCAGGGACAACTCAAGCCTCCTACATCAGCCTCGAGACATCGGGATAATCATTGATGGTGTGGAAGTCCTGAATGAGTTGCCTTCTGTGGCAGCTGGAGTGGCAATGATCTTTGGACTCTGTTATGCTCTTAATATGGAATATCCACGAGGATTCAGGTTCACCTTTGAGGCTCTTCAAAAGATTATGATGGAGCTTGACAAGATGACCTCTAAGATTCGCAAACTTAATTGTGAACTTAACACTGCACAGTAGTGTGTTTGCATGCATGTGTGCATGTGCACATGCATGTGCATGTGTGCTTGGTTATTTTGCTTGGTTGGCCTGCAGTGGTATTCTAAATTCAAAATTTATAAGAACACCCATTTGAAAGGGAGATTTAAGTTGATTTCATTGATACATGTGTAGATTTTTTTTATTTTTTTTTACATTGTAGAGGCACAGTGCACATATAAACATTTTTGAGTACTTGCAAATTGGTTTAAAAAGAGTTTTTATAATAGTTTTATTCCAGTTTTAGACAGGTTGCAGGTTTTATACTGGTTTTCAAAAGATTGCAGGTTTTATACTGGTTTTCAAAAGATTGCAGGTTATATAAAACAAACATTTCTCTAATCATTTCTGCCGTAGCACTAAATCTGTATATTACTAATCCTCTCTATTGATTATAGTTAAAATGGTTTGGAACAATAAATAATTTTGTAATAATTGGTTGGCCAACTGTCTTGTTTTTTATAGGAAATGCAGAGCATTTTTGAACTGAAATAAAATGAAATGTAAAAAATATAGTTTGAATATATGTAAATCAATTACCTGGCTTCAACACAAACATATTAGTTCATGTTAATTTGGTTCGATGTGAATACATTAGGTTGGTTAAATTTCAATATATTAGCTTGGTTCAATAATTAAAATATGGTTCTATGTAAAAAAATCAATTTGGATCAATGCAAAATTTAAAGTTTCAGTCAAGTCTAGTAATATTGTTTATATCAACATAAAAGTATCAGGTCATATCAAGTGACTCAATTTGGATTCTATGAAGTCAAATATTTTGGATGTGACAATTGGACATCATTTTTTTTAATTTGAATAGGGTTATTCTTTTTACAGTGTAACAGATGCTATATTTGCTACAAGAGAGCCAGATCATAATTCTGTTCAGAGGTGATGGCAGTGGTGGGATTTGAACCCACACCTCCTCTGAGACTGGAGCCTACACTGGGCCACACTACCACTGCTGCCAGGCAAGTTTGTAGGAGTGTTAGTTCAGAGTGAAATACCACCCAACTCACCATTCATGGAAGTATTACTGAGGAAGGGATGACATCAAGGTTGGATTTATCATATCAAGTAAAACTGAATCAAACTGAACTGGAGCTGATGATACAGAGATAAACCGATGCCAATCACATTGTGCACCATCACTGTCCATAAAGACACTGAATATATGTTGCCATCTTTAATTGTAAGTGACACAAGAGGCAGTTCTAACTTGAATTTAAAATAATTCAAGGATTTATTAGTTCAATAATAATGGCAAGACAGAAAGCTCGATTGCCCAGCTTTTTAAAATGATCGAGTTCTAATCATCTTGGTCGCCTGTTTTCAATAAATTTGATGTGTCCAGGTTTCCACATTTCCTTCAGTGTATTGAAACAATGCAGACTTGTTCACAGAACCATCACACTACAAGGGTCCGAACTAGTAAAAGAACAGCTTGGTCCTTTTGAGGCTACTCTTCACAGTGCACTTCTTTTGTTTACAGTTTTAACCAAACCATTTATTAGGATCATTTTTGTTTGTGTGGATACAGTCCTTAACCAACATGCACAGCATTAGAACCAGAAACCAGCTTATCTACATAAACTATTTGGCATTTATTTGTTTGAACCCTCAGATGTGATGGCATTAACCCTCAGCCTGAGCTATCAGAGTAGGTGTTTCCCTGTGTTGGTGTTGTTCCCACATCATCATAATAATGTTGGTCCAACACTGCAACTAACATGTCATAAGTCTGTAATGTGAAACAAATGGTACCAATTTCTATATTTTCTTGATTAATGTATGCAATCTAATACATGTATTATCAAGTTAAACTTGTTGGAGCAAAATTTAGGTCTCCATGTTGGTTTGCTTGGGATAATTTTTAATAGCATTAGCTAACTTCTTGTCTAATGCTAACTGATTACTAATGTAATTGGTCAGCTGATCCTAGATCAACCTTATTTTGATGGTGTAGGACAAGACCAGGACAAAGATATCAGAATACATATCTATTTTTCTTTTCTTGGCAATCATGAAGGAAAAAGAAACCATGTTAAATTGTTCACATCAAAAGCTGCAGGTGAACTGAACCTTTTCCTTTTGTCTCCAGCATGAGACAAAAGTGGAAATGTCCCAGTACAACAGTCACTACACTGCTGAAGTGTGACACAATGATTCACATTCCTGTTTCTCTCTGCGTAAGAGCAAACCCTCTCTGTGTACAGATAACCAGAGAGGGTGTGTGGGAACGAGTTGGCAATTACAATGAGGAAATATATAAATTAATTGAAGTATAAAATCAATTGTTGCAGTGTTTGGAAAAAACAGAAGCAACTGCAATTATCTTGATGTTGAGCCAAAAGGGATTTTTGGGTCTGGGAACACAGATAAAGCGTTAATCTCTTCTTCTTTTTACTACACTGTTCATCTGTTTCTCCTTCCTCTGTGGGCTTCTTTTATTCATTCAGCTTTCTATCTGCTAGTATCTGTCTTGCTGTCTGCTTGGTTTCACAGAATAGAGCTACTGATGTTGTCTTTTTTAATCTTTATTATTGTTTTAGTTCGGCTTTGCTGTAAATTCTGTGTTAAACATTAAAAATTTGCAAACCTTGCATGAATATGCTGTCACACTAGTGTTATTATTGATAACTAGTTTAATGGGCCTTATTATTCTAACTCTTATTTACAGGTAACCTTTTGTGATGCAAAAAGACAGACTGTGAAAGACTGTGATTGCATGACTTTAAAGGTCTGAATGTTGGGATGCATGTTTTTTCTTTTCCTACGAGCCATAGCAGAGCGGCATCCTGATTTACAAATTAACCTGTGAATACATCAGCAAAGTTAGGCTGCATAAGTTTTCGCCCAGCACACCCACAAAGTACAGACACTATAGTTCACAAGCAAGAGTGATGCTCCTTGGCAGAAGTTCAGTGATAGCGTGTGTTTGCTGGACGGGAAGATCCCACAGTACGAACATTGCCACTGCCCTTAGCATGTGTGTTTTCATAATGACAAGCTAACTGAAGTATTTAATTCTTTGGGATTCCAGAGTTGATTCCAGATCCTGTCGTGACTTTTTTCCTGCCTTGTCACAGCATCTAATTAGCCATGCATATTACACATGCCTCACCCTGACTCTAGCCTAAGGGGTAGTTTTAAAAGCCAGTTAAGTGATGTATATGTAATGATTCCCTGACTCTGTTTTAAACCTTTGCAACTGGAATTTTAATGACCTTTTAGTGCGTAATCAAAGAGAAGAGAGAAAAATAAATGAGCTTGTCATAGTTCCTTTCTTACCACTTTACACTCTTTCTTTGTAAGCTCTCAAATACACACGGTGCTTTCTCCTGTAGGAGTGACAGCCCATTCAGATGATAACCTTAAGCGCGTTGTTGTCTGCATTGTTCTGCTAGAGACACAAAAGGTTGCATTTGAAAGGTCTCGAACAAAAAACGTGGATTCCAAGATGACACTCAGTGGGAAAGGGAAGTAGAGAAACAACCTTGAATATTGAATATGATACAAGAATATTTTACTCTGGTAACACAAACACACTGCGACATTATGTGGATTATTGTGTTTAAGGACCTTTTTTTGTCTTGGTCCTGTTGCTTTGTTTAAACTCACCAACTAGTTTTGAAGAACAAACAAAAAAAGAATTTTAAAAAAGTCAAAGATGAAATAATTCTCTGACCAACGAATTACAGCGAGTGAGTGCAAACAACAACACAAAGTTCATGGTTTCCAAAATGAGTTGTATTTGGACAGCTCTCTGGTAAACTTTGTTTCAGGTGTATTTTGGATTGTTTGGAGCAAAGCTGATGTTCAAACAGTGTGTATGTGATCCTTGTGGTTTACCAAAAAGATCAAATGTGGGCATTTTGTTATGTACACTCAAAGTTGTAGAGTAAACATGAACCACACAAAACAAGAATGCCCACAGGCAAAAACAAAGGCCAAATAATTATACTTATAGACGAGAAAATGTTTCTCAGGTTTGCTTTGACAGGAAACAACTGTTAATTAAGAGTGAGGAAATTTAACTTAACACAACACTAGTCAAAGAGAAGCCTCAGAAATGCTACTGTGTACACAGTATGACTGTTATGGTCCTGCGTCTTTGATATATTTCTGTATAAAGGTATGTTTATGATCGAATAGTTCCTGTTTGAGCCTTACTGATTATATGTTTTCCATAGTCTCGTTCTTAGTTTCAGTTTGTGTTAGCTTAGTTTCTCCCAGTGTTCCCCTTCTAATCCCACTGCATCATTTCCACCATGCTGAGCTTATGCATGTGTCTGTGTTTTCTCAGTTAGTTATGGTTTTCACTTCCTGTTTTATTTTGGTAGTTTTGTGTCTTTTGTATGATGTATTTAGTTGTACTTGCCCTTTGACTAGATTTTGTTCACCTGTGCCGTACTTTCCCCGGCTGTGCTCACTTCCCTTGGTTAGACCTACAGCTTCAGCTCTGTCACTTGTTGCATCATACAGTTTCTCAGCCGGTTTCTCTGTGCTTTCTGGGTTTTATGCCTTTGCTGTTAAGGACTTTATTTATTTATTACCTTTTGTATTTTAATTCTTGACTTGTAACATGCTTAAATAAACAATTTGTTTTCTGTACCTGCACTCTTCCTCGCTGCTTCCAACTTTTGGGTCTGCACCTCAGCTGCTCTTGAAATTGTGACTGAGACAAAAAAGGCTAAACATGACTTTAAGTTGCTCCCTTGCCACAGTGGGTAGCTGGCATGTTTGATTTGGCAGACTTTTACCCCCAATGGCCTTCATGATCCAATCGTTAAATTAATTTGTAGTAGATATAAATGAAAAGTCAACAAATGATGCTGTAACATGTTGGTTACCGTTCCATTTACTGCTAAGTGAATGAGCAACTGGAAGCTATTATCTCAGCTAAGCTGTTATTTCACTTGCAAAAGTAACCATGGTTTTAAAGCCATCCACACACATAAGATTAGGAGGTGGTGATGGTCTTAGTTTGGCTGAAACACCAGCTACCTAAAAAAAATGTGACTTTTTTTGGGTCAGTCCATTAACCCAGACCTCCTCCTGACAGGACCTTCTGTCACACCATGTGTCTTTTTGCTGCAAGAGGTTTTTTTCTCTTGCAAGTAACTTGATGTTCAGTTGGTTGATGATCATAATGCAGTTCATAATTCTTAGTGTGGGCCAGTAAACTTTATCTTAACAAAAAATGCCAGAATTTTTCCTTTAGAGCTTATTTTCATAGTTTTCTCTTGCTCTCCCCCTGCCAGTTTTTTTCAGGCTCTCATCATAATCCAGTCATGCGTAGTCAGCCACTCTCCTACTAATGAACAATTCTGTCTGTGACACTCACCTCACAGCAGCAAGGCTTTAGGGAAGAACAACATGATTCTGCCAACTTCCCAGTCACAGTTAAACCTCCCAGTGTCAAACTTTGGAGAGCTGCTTTAAAGCCTGACTCCAAGAGAGGCAGGGGACATTTCCGACTCTAAAAGCTTAGGCACAGATATAGGAACTCGAAGACATTATGTAGGCTTATTTTACATTTCCTGTTCTTAGTTCAAACTTCTGGCCTTGGGGACAGAGGACGCATCCACTAGAGGCTATGTGAGTTAAATAGATTTTCTGTATTTCTTCTTTACCTCACAGTTTTCATATAAAAATGGTGAGCTCAGATATTTACAGGTTTTGTTTTGTGATTGTTGCAACATTTCCTGAGACCAGTCCTACTATGTTCTTATATTTCCAATGTGGAGTCAGGAAGGTGCGTTAACCATTACAGTAAGAACAAGGCGTCTCCCAAGGCAGCTCACTCTCTGGGCAGTATGTATTTTCAAGGGGATACTATGATAATTTGTTTATATTCATTTTGTTTTCTTTGTGAATTTTTAAGGTGTTTTAAGAAGTTTGTAGTGCAGTAAAAATAACAGATTTGGGGGTTAATGTGAAAGAAAGGCAGATGTGAAAGTGTGAAACTGAGTGTATGTTGAATTTTTAGCATAGTTTTAAAAATAAATTTTTTTTTATGAAAGTTTGACCGTATTTGAAGAAGAGGTCAGAGGTCCAAAGTAATGGGATATTTACAATTCCTCTATATCATTATGTATATGCCTATGTTGTCAGCACAAATAATGGCAATAAGATATAGTTTTAAATAGCTCTATATACTGTAGCATTATTATTACTGTGGCTCTGAGATTAATCAGAGGAGCTCAGTGAGAAGTCGGAGGGCGAATGTGACACGATATTTTAAATCTTTATTTGGTACTTTCGATAAAAAACACACCACACTTGTAAGAGCCAAAGTTTCTAAGCTAAAAGCTTTTTGTCTGTCTTTGACCAATAAATCATTAAGTTGACCTTGAAAACCTTTGTTGATGTGAGCCAGAATTGAGTGGATCATTAACACGACCCCACACTACACCTTTAACATCATCAGGCTGTTGTGTTTACAGACAGAGTTATGAACTGCCAAAACAGAATGCAAATGCTATCAAAAACACAATTCGAGCAAATGACATACTTTCTTTACTTTGTTTGCATTTTGCAAAATAGATTTTTTAACCATATTCACAGGGAGTCACTAACATGCAGATGTTAAATGTAGGGAGAGCACATACTATATATAAAACATGGATGTGGCCACATCACCGATGGTTAGGGAAGAAGACAATGTGAAGGCTTGAACATTACTCCACTTTTACATTACTGTTTTTAGCCCCTTTTCCATTACTACCTACTCGGATCGACTGGTTTTCCATTACAATTGAATACTTCCTAATGTGCATGATCGTCGTCATAGCAACGCGTCAGAGTGTCCTGTTACTTAATTAATTTGAGGCATGAATGCTACAACAAAGGTGGACGTCGAGACGAGGACATACCTGGTGCTTGGTGGTGCTTTTCCTCCGACTTGGGATCTCAGCGTCGTTTTTTGTAGCCGTATTCCTCGTTGCCAGGTTTAAAAAATGGTGGTTTTGATTTTTGTGAGCAAGATGCTCTTATGATGCATTGAGTGACGCAACTAACCAGACAATTGGTTGGATGCAGTTTGACGACATTTAAGTGCTGCTCGGATGGCTTGGACCCCCGGCTGAGCAGGAAATATGATCTAATGGAAAACCCTGGAAACTGTGGGGAACCGTGGCGAGTCGATCCAAGTAGGGACTAATGGAAAAGGGGTCTTTATTATAATGAAACTGATTGTGAACAAGGAATAGATCTGACTGAGAAAATGAGACAAACTGGTGCCTTGGATGCCTTCCTCTGCCAGAATTTTTTAATTTGAATAAAGAACAGGAAATGTAAAATAAACCCATTTCTTCAATATTCAGACGCAATATCTACACCCAGCTGTCTTGGTTTCTGGCCTGTTCGTGACACTAAAAGGTTTCAGAATAACAAAGAATTTTTAATGTTCGATAAAGATAAGTGAATACAAATTGCAGTTTTTACCTGATGATTTCTTTTATTAAGGGAAAGAAGCTATCCAAACCTACCTGGCCCTATGAAAGTAACTGCCCTCTAAGCCCAAGAACTGGCTGTACCACTCCCTTGGCAGTCCTTCACATCACTGCAGAGGGATTTTGACCCACTCTTCTCTACAGTATGGTTTTAATTCCTCCAAACAGGACGGTTTTCCAACATAAGCAGCCTGTTTAAGGTTATGCCAAAGCATCCCAATCAGATTTAATTCCAGACTTTGACCATGTTTGACTGCTGGGCTGATGTTCTTCATATGAAATTATGTGTCAGTTTTACACCAGATGTAACAGGATGCAAATCTTTCAAAAGGTTCAGCTTTTCTCTCATCAGTCCACAGAATATTTTGCCAAAAGTTTTGGGGATCTTTGACAGATGTGAGTCGAGCCTTTGCGATCTTCTTGGTCAGCAATGATTTATACTCACTATGCCATTTTTGCCCAGTCTCTTTCTTGTTGTTGAATCACCTTAAGATTTTTGTATCAATAAAAAGGAAGCTGACACACGCAAGACTTTATCACAGGTGTAAGCGTCACAGCAGATGCCTTTGTGCCAAAGTAGCTGAAGCTAAAACACAGAAAAACATGAAGGTTTTCCTGGCCTGGGATTTTATAAAAATATTCTGCAGTACATCAAAAACGAAAGAAAACCATTAATCAACATATGAACATTACCTCTGAAGTTACAGCAGTTTTATTAGAGACACGTTAAGCGTTTTGCATTTTGAATAATTTTAAAAAGTTTAAATTTGTTCAGTATTGAACAGCAGAAATGAGGTTTTCTTTTCGGAAGAATGTAAAAGGGAAAAAAAAACAGCGGCCGAAAGCGCTGTAAACAACAGTAGACTTGTGCGTAACAAGCAAGTGAATAATGAAGAAAGGGAAACTGTTCTTGAAGTACAGAGAGAGAGAGAGGGAGCGAGAGGGGGAGAGAGAGAGAGAGAGAGAGCTGTGCATCGCGGTGGAAGCAAAACAGTAAAAGTCAGAGTGAATTCATGACGATTTTATGTGAAGCGTTTGGATCTTCTTTTGCTGCTGGTTCGGTCAATATTGTTTGGAGAGAGATCAAACTAACAGCTTTAGAATCGGCACATAAAGGGCGTGAACACAAAGCGCGGACCCGCCGACAGATCAGAATCAGCGAGCTGTCGGCTTTCAGCCCCGACTGTGAGAAAGGCGACATCTAACTGATTCTGATCCGCGAGTTGCGCTGTGTGTTTAAGTCTATGTGCAGAATCTGTGTTCCTGCTCTCATTTACTGTCTTAACTGTTTGGTGGTTCTTGAAATTTTGTGAGATGTCACCAGAGATTCTGGCATTTTGGGCAAAATAAATTTATATTAAAAAATCGATTCAGGATTTTAATGAATCGATTTTACGTTATCCAAGCCAGAATCGATTTTAATCGATGAATCGATTATAAAAACCCACCCCTACTGCTGAGTCACCTGAAGAACTCATTTCATTCATTCTCCACATGATGTTCATTTACAGAAATGTTTCACAGGAACTGATTTATCCCAAAGGGTGAACTAGTGTGTTTCCATAGATTACCTCTGTATGAATGTACTTCTTAAATGAAGGCAAGTGTTTGTCCTTTTTTGTTCCTCAGGTACAGTACGTGATATCAAGGGCAGGCGGTCAACACTGGGGGAAGACAAGAAGCAGACGTACTTCCAAGAGGGAGTTGCAGTGAGGACACAGCCAGGTCACTGAGGTCAGAGGTCAGAATCTGAAACAGCTCAGGTTTATATTTTAGGTGTTATAAAAAATCAAAATGTATTTATAAAGAAACCTTTAAATAATAGTTATAATTATGATTATTATAAGAAATATCAAACATTTAAGTGGATTTTCTGTTACACATATTGTGTTAGCCCTGCAATAAACTGGCAGCCTGTCTTTGTCCTGTCTCAGCTGGGATAGGCTTCATCCTCCCGCAACCCTGAATTGGATACATTGTATTCCAATTATGTAATCTGATCATTTACATACAGAGCCCCGCAGGGGACATGGGAGAAAAAAAAAATTAGGGAGAAAAAAAAAAATTAAGACGGACTTTTGCGAGATCTCGCAAAACAAACTCGGGATCTCGCAAAAGTATTGCGAGATCTCGCAAAAGCTTTAGCTGCATTCTTCGGAGGCCGCCAGCTCGAAGCTGACTGGGAGGTCGAGGCACGATGTGCCAGGAAAGCGGTGTTCCTCCCGGCTGTAGTAGGTCTCGACCTCCCGTTAGCTTCGAGCTAGTGGGTGTCAGATCTCCAAAAATGTCGGAGCACTTTTGCAAATATGTGATGTCTTGTAAACCGAGCAGGTGTCTGACGTTTACACAACTACATTCACGCCTCAAAATATCTTAAAAGTGTATTTTGTGACCCAGAAAGAGTAATATTACAACTAAGTAGCTGCCGCCATTGTTGGAATTCAACTTGCGCGAGAAAGTTTTGCGAGATCCCGAGTTAGTTTTGCGAGATCCCGAGTTTGTTTTGCGAGATCTCGCAAAAGTCCGTCTTAATTATTTTTTTTTCTCCCTAATTTTTTTTTTCTCCTATGTCCCCTGCGGGGCTCCGTATTTACAAACTCAAGGTATCTAATCAAAATGTAAGTAATAATTATAAAATGGGAAAGCAGAAATAAGTGTGACATAAATGTAAATGTGTGAGCTGACATTAGAGGACAGCTACATGTAGTCTGATAAATCTTTGTTGTCAAGTTTGCAGGTATATCAGCACGAGACATTCTTACATAGAAGAGTCTGTTAAAGTTTCTAACTCAGTGAAGCATTGTTGGTCCCGTCTGTTTGGATAAATATAGTAAGTTGATGTTTGTCCATTTATTGACACATTTTCTTAAGTGCTTATCCAGTTCAGGATCACAGTGGAGCTGCAGCTGGATATGTTCACTAAATAAACCTTACAAAAGTTAACAATAAACCTGCATCCATGTACGTTGTTGTCCACAGGATGAGAAAATCAAACTGGAACACTGTGGAACATGTTAATAAATGTTTGTGTGTTTATGCCTGCGTCTTTCACAGGAGGCGCTGGAAGGTTTCCCTTATAGTTCCTGGTGAATCAAAGCAGAACCATAAAGGTTGCTGGATTGCATGATGGCCTTACCCCTGAGCAGTCATCCTGTTAAAGGAGGAACCACTTAGAAACTGTTTTCAAAGTAGCTGAGCAGATTTCATCTCAAGTAAGCAATTAACTGTTTGTTCGTTTGTTCTGCCACTTAAAGAGCATTTAAGGACGTCTTTTGAGTGTCCAGTTGAATTAATTCTACTGGCTCTCATGGTCATTTGTTATTATAGACATATTTTTCATGTTCATCCAGCTATTTAGTCAATTCTATCTATTTAGTAATATCCGTCAGCTATAAAATGTAATATAAATATAAAAATATCTAAATATCTCCTGTCCTTTATGTTTTAATGATGTAAGTCTGTTATCGTGTTACATTAGCATTCCTCACATATCAATTGTCAGTCAGTTATTTAGTGCTTCTGTACAGTTAGGGTCACCATCTGTATTTCAGAATAATTAATATGCGGAAAACACTAAAAGTTGATTGTCTTCCAATATTCTAGCATAATTAAAAAACTTTGACTTTGTAAGTCCTAATGCCAGTATGATTCTTCATAACTCCTGCTTTGAAATACTGAACTTTAAAATTTACCTGATGAAAGATAATTTACAGTGGCACTCTGTCAGGATCATTCTGACTGTAAGATCACTGTATTAATCTGAATCCTTCTGAAATGTGCTGTGAATGAATGCTGATGCAACTCACTGTGGGAAAACTGTTAATAAAATGAATCTGTGACACATGCAACACATTCACAGAGGAAGAGGACACAAAAGGAGGACACGCAGAGGCTGTGTTGAAGTCAGAAATCCAAATCTTTAGTCAAAAACAGGCGGTGGTAACAAACAGGAAGACAAGCAGTCCATCAAACAGTCTACAGGGTCAAACGTACAGAGAATTCAACCAGCAGTAAAAAATAACTGGACACTGAAAAACTTAAAGCAATGTGTGACGGAATAAAAGGGAGCATCGACGTATATTCACTGAATTATCATCAATTACAAAAGAGAAAAACGACAATTTCAAAGGATTATTTTCTTAAATGCAGTTAGAGTGTGGCTGGTAAAGATGGAAACATACAGAATGTAAACTGTGTGAGTTTGGTGAACTTTGTTAGTAAAAAATGAGGTAAAACCCCCCCCCCCGAAACAGACAAAACACAGAAAGAGGCTCTCAGTATTCATTAATAATTAGAAAGAAAAGTTCTGGTCGTGGATTTTTACAGTCTTAGTTCTGCTCGCTGTCATAATTATAATCATCATGATCAATGGGTCCTTAGGTGGGTGGGGCTGTCTCTGGTGATGTCACCATGAAGGAACAGCATCTGGCACGTGTTGCTGAAACATCCCAGTACACTGGTGTAGTTTCCTCTCCAGCTGTTTGACATGTGACACTTCAACGTTAATGGGAAGAAGAAGAAACAGTGTTAGGTCAGGTGACCACATGGTTTCTAAAGTAACTGACAGGAAATAACCAGGCCGTTAGAAATGGATGGCATGTGTTTAGAGTTACTGGAGTTGGGTAACTCTACTTACCAAAAGCAGAAGCACACAGATGAAGGATCAGATGCTGAATGTTGCAGAAACATGCTCATGTGCGGTGGTCATTCAGTGCTGCTCCGGCAGGTTAGACAGTCCAAGACTGATATCCTGCCTATCTGAGAGTTTGAAAGCACACATGCAAAGATTTATTTTGTATTACAGTCAAAGTTGGATGTTCATTTTTGTCCTTTAAAAATGTTTGTGTATTTGAAAGCACTAACATTTAAGAATGACTTGGATTGTCTCCTTTAAAGGGGAGACAAGTGTATCCACTGATCTACGTCACTTTAGCTGGATGATGACTCCTCTCCCCCTCACTCAGAAACACTCCTAATATAACCAAGCAAATAAATAATATTGAAGATTTACTTACATCATTACAAAAACATCAAAAACATCTCCCTTTGATTCTATTTCTCCATTCCTGCTGAACATCAGGCAACAAATATCTCAATAAATCACAGTAAAATGTAAAGCACATGTTTTCTCTGCTTTGTCTAACCTCTGCAGAGCCTCTGTCAAGAAAAACATATCTGTAAGCATAAAACAAATATACATTTCATAACATGTCACTGGACAAATCTCGGTCAGTTGTTTCCTCTGTGCAGTGCAGACGAACAACAGTCAGCAAGTCAAGGTGGTGAGATGGACTGGTGTCCTTTGTGACTCTGCTGGTTCTTCTGATGAAACACCACCGCCTCTCCACACCGTCACCAACTGTGAGCACAAACTGCTGCTCTGCCAGCAGGTAGGAAATCAGATATCACACACATAGGGGTGAAGAAACATTAGAGCTCAACTTTGGATACTTTAGATCTAAACAGATCATATATATATATATATATATATATATATATATATATATATATATATATATATATATATATATATATATATATATATATATATATATATATACACACACACACACACACACACACACACACACACACACAGAGCTGGATAGCGTAGTGGTTAGACTACACGCCTTTGGAACAGAGGATCGCAAGTTCGATTCCTGCCTGGGGCGTCTGTATCCAGTAAGGGTCCTAAGGCTAGACGCCCTATGCTAAGCGAGCCTACCGCAGACATGAGCGAGACAGATAAATATGAAGGCATGCCGGCTCGGACGTCGCCCGGATCAACAAGGTCCGCGTCAGGTGTTGAGGAACCAGGGCACCCTGACGAAAAGTGGGCTACTGGAACAAGAAGGCATCGGTGGGCGAGATGAGCAGGCACATGGGTCAATACATGAGCGGGACACAGAAAGGAATTGGCAAGAATACCAGAGGCGCAAAACACCAGCTACTGGTAGACAGAACAGTCAGCCGAGACTGCAAGACCAGACTGACCAACCTGTGCACTGCCTGGATTGATTACAAGAAGGCCTATGACTCAATGCCCCACAGCTGGATACTGGAATGCCTAGAATTATACAAGATCAATGGGACCCTAAGAGCCTTCATCAGGAACTCAATGGGGATGTGGCGTACAACACTAGAGGCCAACTCCAAGCCCATAGCACAAGTCACCATCAAGTGCGGGATCTACCAAGGAGATGCTCTGTCCCCACTGCTGTTCTGCATAGGCCTGAACCCCCTCAGTGAGATCATTAACAAGACTGACTACGGAACGGAGCAGTTGTCAGCCACCTCCTGTACATGGATGACATCAAGCTGTATGCCAAGAGTGAACGAGACATCGATTCACTGATCCACACTACCAGGCTATACAGCAATGACATTGGAATGTCGTTCGGACTGGAGAAGTGTAGTCGGATGGTAACAAAGAGAGGGAAGGTAGTCAGAACTGAGGGGATTGAACTACCAGAAGGCAACATTGCAGACATAGAGGACAGCTACAAGTACCTGGGGATCCCGCAGGCGAATGGGAACCATGAAGAGGCCGCTAGAAAAGCTGCAACCACCAATTACCTGCAGAGGGTCAGGCAAGTCCTGAGGAGTCAGCTGAATGGTAAGAACAAGATCCGGGCCATCAACACGTACGCCCTGCCCGTGATCAGGTACCCTGCTGGGGTAATAGGCTGGCCAAAGGAGGAGATAGAAGCCACTGACATAAAGACAAGAAAGCTCCTCACCATGCATGGAGGGTTTCACCCCAAGTCCAGCACCCTGAGGCTGTACGCTAAGCGGAAGGAAGGGGGCCGGGGACTGGTGAGTGTCAGCACCACAGTCCAGGATGAGACAACGAACATCCAAGAATACATTGGGAAGATGGCCCCAACTGACCGAGTGCTCAGTGAATACCTCAGGCAGCAGAAACCCAAGAAAGAGGAGGGAGACGAGGAACCATCATGGAAGGACAGGCCCCTGCACGGTATGTACCACCGGCAGATAGAGGAGGTGGCTGATATCCAGAAATCCTACCAGTGGCTGGACAAAGCTGGACTGAAAGACAGCACAGAGGCACTAATCATGGCAGCACAAGAACAAGCTCTGAGCACAAGATCCATAGAGGCTGGGGTCTATCACACCAGGCAAGACCCCAGGTGCAGGCTGTGTAAAGATGCCCCAGAGACAATCCAGCACATAACAGCAGGGTGCAAGATGCTAGCAGGCAAGGCATACATGGAACGCCATAACCAAGTGGCCGGCATAGTGTACAGGAACATCTGTGCCGAGTATAACCTGGAAGTACCGAGGTCAAAATGGGAGATGCCCCCAAGGGTGGTGGAGAATGACCGAGCTAAGATCCTGTGGGACTTCCAGATACAGACGGACAAAATGGTGGTGGCTAACCAACCGGACATAGTGGTCAAATCAAATCAAATCACTTTTATTGTCACATCACATGTGCAGGCACACTGGCACAGCACATGCGAGTGAAATTCTTGTGTGCGAGCCCCACAAGCAACAGAGATGTGCAAACACAACAACACAAACGAGCAAAATACAAGAATGGCCAACCTGAAACTAATAAATATATGTACAATATATAATAGTGTATGCATTTCTGGATGTGTATACTAAATATTTTCCTACGTGTGTGTGTGTGTGTGTGTGTATACACATTTTTACAAATTAAATAGTAAAAAAATAAAATAAAATAATAATAATAATAATAATAATAATAAAATATATAAAATATACAGAGTTGAATATGTGCAAAACAAGTGGCATTTATATGGTAGACAATGGTGGTAGACAAACAGAAGAAGACGGCCGTAGTGATCGATGTAGCGGTTCCGAATGACAGCAATATCAGGAAGAAGGAACACGAGAAGCTGGAGAAATACCAAGGGCTCAGAGAAGAGCTCGAGAGGATGTGGAGGGTGAAGGTAACAGTGGTCCCCGTGGTAATCGGAGCACTAGGTGCGGTGACTCCCAAGCTAGGCAAGTGGCTCCAGCAGATCCCGGGAACAACATCGGAGATCTCTGTCCAGAAGAGCGCAGTCCTGGGAACAGCTAAGATACTGCGCAGGACCCTCAAGCTCCCAGGCCTCTGGTAGAGGACCCGAGCTTGAAGGATAAACCGCCCGCAGGGGCGTGCTGGGTGTTTTTTTTATTTCTTTTGATAAATTAGTTTGCTAAATTATAAGAATATATATTTTTATTTTTTTTCATTTAACAATTGCAACTGAAAGAAATTAAATATTGAACAAAAATATACTGTCACATTCTGAGCATGCTCAGCACGTTGACAGACTTGAAGTTGCTACAGATTTTAAGAAGTGATAATTATAGGGAAGAAACTTCTCTTTTTCATCCATTTAATCAAACATTTGATGCCTCAGCTGTCTCAGTCCTATAGCGTTCTGCAACTACAACTAACCTGAAGCTTGGATTTGGCTGCAGGTGCCCCTGTACATCCTTCTCAACATGTGGGTACCATTTAATCACACTTCTTCCTGAGCTTTGCTTCATCACAAGACCAAAGGTGGCATCCCGTGTCACAGTCTTATCATCATCCAGAAGAAACATTTGAAGAAACATCATGGAGAAGAAACATTTACGTGCCTCCTGGTTTTGTTTTCTGATCCTGCAAAAAGACTGAGGACAACAAAGCCCAGAGAACACGAGACACCAACATTCAGACTCAACAGCCTCCATAAATGAAGAGCACCAGGTTGGTTCAGTTATAGTAGATACAAGCATACTTTACATTACTGGGTATGAATAATAATGAGGAGGCAAACTTTGAAGATGCAGAGCATGATGTCCCATCATCAGACTGTAAACAAACATCCACCAGGCTTCTTTGTTGCCAAAATTGATGATTCTCCTATCAGGGATCAGTAGCGTGTATCACTGAAATATTACTGTTTCAGATAAGAAATCTAGGACATAAAAGCCAGGGTGGGAGGGATCTCTGCAAACTGACTTACCTCTGCAAGTGTGAAGCTCAACAAAAATCTGACTCTCCAGTCACAGGCAAACAAAAACTCCAGCAGGGAGATAGAAAACGCTGTCCGGGTCTTGCTGGATGTTGCTGGTCAGAGTCCACACATTAGCAGAGTGCTTCTTGGTCCCACTGACTCATGTGGACAACGACTGTGGAGAACTGTTCTGGAAAACAGAGAAGAGAATTAAAATAACAAAAAGCCAAACAGGATTTCCACAAAGACTCTCTTGGAATCAGCAATCAAAAAAATCACTGGTTCATATTTCAATTAAATATGAACAGGTTCCTTAAATGTACGCAGTTCAGATCTGATTTAATTTAATTTCCTTCACACAGCACATTTGTCCAGGCTGACAGGTAAACATAGAATTAATCTCAGGTAACATGACTGTGGCGGAGGTGTGGTCCTGGGCGCGGCTGCAGGGGAGGTGTGGTGCGGTGAGCTCAACGGGGTGGTGCTGGAGACGCAGGTGAGAACAGCTGATGGCGTTTTGGACTGATGATGGTTTCCTTCCCTTTTATAGTGAGACGGGAGAGGAGCGGAGGAGAGCGGGAAATCAGCTGAGACCGACAGCTGTCAGACTGTGGCCGGTCATAACACAGGAAGCTAGAAATAAATGTGGCATCTGGAGACAAAGACCTGTGCGTGTGTGTCCCTGCGTGTAGTGCATTTCACAAGTGGTGCCCAAACCCAGCCGGCGTGGGGATGTCTGACCCACAGGCTGCGCCGCCCGCCCAGCCTTTGCAGTTCCTGGCGCAGATGCTGGCGGAGATGGCGAAGATGAACCAAGACCAGGCGGCGGCCCAGTGACCTCACCTGGCTAAGCTGCAGGAGCAGGCGGACTGGCAGACCCAGGTTCTGGAGCGGCTGGTTGGGGCTGCTGCTCCGCCGAAGCCCCCCGCTGTCGGTGGCAATGCCCCGGATGGGTGACGGGGATGACCCCCAGGTTTTCCTGGAGACTTTTCGTGCCACGGCGGAGGCCTGCCAGTGGCCGCAGGTGGAGTGGGCTCCGCGTTTGCTTCCTCTGTTGTCGGGGGAGGCTCAGACGGTGGCCCTGAGTCTGCCGCCGACCTCGAGGGACAGCTTCCAGGATGTGAGCCGGGCGGTGGTGGACAGGATGGGACTCACCCCTGAGGATCATCGCCGGTGGTTCCGGGCCTATCGGCTGGCCACGGAGGATCGGCCATTTGCTTGGGCCCGGAAGCTGCACGACGCAGCGGTGCGCTGGCTGCAGCCGGGATCGTCAGAGGGAGAGAAGCTGCTGGTGGTGCTGGAGCAGTTTGTGGAGGGGTTGCCTGTTGAGACGGCGAGATGGGTCCGGTGCCACCGTCCCGTGAGTCTGGAGGTCGGGGTATGGAGGTCGGGGTAACGTTGGCGGAGGACCACCTTGCCGCTAGAGCGGGGGAGCCCGGGGACGGCGGCCGGAGACTGAGCAAACAAGGCCCAGTGCCGGCACCGAGGCGCCGGGTACCTGCGCCAGGGGAGGCAGAGCGGGCGCTGGCACTGAGCCCCACTAATCCGTTTGCTTCGTTTGTGCCTTCCCAGGGATCAGAAATGAGCGGTGCCGCCCCTGAGCCACGGAGAGCAGCACAGACGCCGGGGCAGGAGTGGTGGAAGTGCGGGCAACCGGGACACCTGAGGAGGGACTGTCCTCTGATGGAAGTGGGGCAGGTGTTCCGCGTCGCCGGTGCCCCAGCATCCTCTCCTGGTCCGGTAAGGACTCGAGGGGGTATACGCCATGCTTTGGTGGACACGGGCTGTACGCAGACCCTCGTGCACCAAAGCTTGGTTTGCCCCGGGGCATTGCTGGAGGCAGAATCAGTGGAGGTGAAGTGTGTTTATGGTGATGTTCAAAGGTATCCCATAGTGCCACTGTTATTAAAGTATAAGGGCAAAACGCATAGAGTAACGGCTGCGGTTAGCCCGCGCCTGTCGCATCCCCTAATTCTGGGCACGAATTGGCAGGGGTATCATCACCTGTTAGGGCAGTATGCGGGGATGCGATCACGACCGTTAGTAGTGTGTAGTGTCTGCGCGGCGCTCAGCGGTGATGCGGGGTCATCCGACACTGACTCCGGGGAGGGGGAGACGGCGGGTCCTTCATGGGAGGCCCCGCCGGCTCCGGAAATATCCCCCACGGGTGATTTCCCACTGGAGCAGTCTCGTGATGACACCCTACGCTCAGCCTTTGACCAGGTGATTGAGATTGATGGTCACATGGTGCGCCCTGAAGCCGTGCGGTCCTACCCGTGCTTCATTTTATTAAAAGATAGGTTATATCGAGTGAGTCGTGACACTCGCACGGAGGAGACGGCCCAATTTTATTGGCCGGGCATCCAAGCGGATGTGCGCCGCTGGTGCGCGTCCGCCTGTACTGCCAACTTTTTAATCAGCCGGCCATACCAAAAGCGCCTTTGCGCCGGCTCCCACTCATAGAGGTCCCGTTTGAGCACATTGGTATGGACCTCATCGGGCCGTTTCATTGGAGTGCACGCGGCTACCACTTTTTATTAGTCCTGGTGGATTATGCAATGCGGTACCCGGAAGCAGTCCCGCTGCGCAACATCTCTGCAAAGAGTGTGGTGCAGGCACTGTTTCAGGTCATCTCCCGAGTCGGAATCCCGAAAGAGATACTGACTGACCAGGGCATGTCGTTCATGTCTCGCACACTGCGGGAACTGTACGAATTACTGGGCATTAAATCTATTCGGACCAGCGTCTACCACCCTCAGACGGATGGGCTGGTGGAGCGGCTGAATAAGACTTTAAAGTCCATGATTCGTAAGTTCATTACAGAAGATGAACGCAATTGGGATCGCTGGCTAGACCCTCTGTTATTTGCAGTGCACGAGGTGCCCCAGGCCTCCACGGGATTTTCTCCCTTTGAACTGCTGTTCAGCAGGAAGCCGCGTGGGGTGCTCGACCTGATTAAAGAAAGCTGGGAGGAAGGTCCGAGCCCTGCCAAGAATGAGATTCAGTACGTGTTGGACCTGAGAGCGAAACTCCACACTTTGGGGAGGTTGTCACGGGAGAATTTGCTCCAGGCTCAGCAGCGTCAGCAACGCCTGTATGACAGAGGGGCTAGACTCAGGCAATTTTCACCGGGAGAAAAAGTGCTTGTATTACTCCCTTCTTCTAGCTCAAAGTTGCTTGCCAAGTGGCAAGGACCCTTTGTGGTCACACGGCGAGTTGGGGACGTTGACTATGAGGTCGCTCGGTCGGACAGGGGAAGGGCCACGCAGATTTATCACCTCAATTTCCTTAAAGGGTGCTCTCATTGAGCATCATTTTGGAACGCAGCCTGGCGTGACGGTGCGTTCACGGCCCTACAGGCTTCCTGAGCATAAACGGCAAACCGTTCAGAGGGAATTGGCTGAAATGCTGAAAATGGGAGTGATAGAAGAGTCGCACAGCGCCTGGTGTAGCCCCATCGTTCTTGTGGTGAAGAAGGATGGGTCTATACGGTTCTGTGTCGACTATCGCAAGGTGAATGAAGTGTCACGCTTTGATGCTTATCCCATGCCCCGGGTCAACGAGCTCCTGAATCGGTTGGGCACGGCCCGTTTTTTCACGACACTGGATTTAACCAAGGGCTACTGGCAGATTCCCTTGTCTGCCGAGTCCAAGGAGAAAAACGGCCTTCTCCACTCTGTACGGTTTGTACCAATTCGTTACGCTTCCGTTCGGCTTGTTCGGAGCCCCTGCCACCTTTCAGCGCCTCATGGACCGGGTACTGCGTCCGCACGCCGCATATGCTGCTGCCTACCTGGATGACGTGATCATCCACAGCGACACCTGGGCCGAGCATGTGCAGCAGGTGGCCGCGGTCCTGGAGTCCCTGAGGAGGGCGGGGCCCACGGCCAACCCGAAGAAGTGTGCGGTTGGACGGAGGGAGGTGCAGTATCTGGGGTACCACTTGGGGGGCGGGCAGGTGCGTCCACAGGTGGAGAAGACGGCAGCTATCGCATCCTGCCCGCGCCCCAAGACTAAAAAGGAGGTGAGACGGTTTCTGAGGCTGGCAGGTTACTACCGCCTTTTCGTGCCGGGGTTTGCGCAGCTGACCAGCCCCTTGACCGATCTCACCCGAAAGGGTGCTCCAGATCTGGTTCAGTGGACGGGGCCGTGCCAGGCGGCGTTTGTGCAGGTGAAAAAGTCTCTCTGTGGGGAGCCGCTGCTTCACACTCCTAACTTTTCCCTCCCTTTTGTTCTGCAGACTGATGCCTCGAACAGAGGGCTGGGGGCCGTTTTGTCCCAGCAGGTAAGGGGGGCCGACCGTCCTGTTCTTTACTGGCAGAGCGTGAAAGACGGTACAGCACTGTGGAGAAGGAGTGCTTGGCTATCCGGTGGGCGGTCGACTCCCTCCGCTATTACCTCCTGGGGCGCTCATTCACCCTCTGCTCGGACCACGCCCCGCTGCAGTGGCTCCACCGCATGAAGGATGCCAACGCCCGGATCACCCAATGGTATCTGGCTTTACAGCCCTTTAAGTTCAAGGTGGTCCATAGGCTGGGGGCGCAGATGGCTGTGGCCGATTTCCTCTCTCGCTCGCGGGGGGGGGGTAGGTTCGGCCGGACAGCTCCCCGGGTGGGGGTGTGTGGCGGAGGTGTGGTCTCGGGCGCGGCTGCAGGGAAGGTGTGGTGCAGTGAGCTCAACGGGGCAGTGCTGGAGACGCAGGTGAGAACAGCTGATGGCGTTTTGGATTGATGATGGTTTCCTTCCCTTTTATAGTGAGACGGGAGAGGAGCGGAGGAGAGCGGGAAATCAGCTGAGACCGACAGCTGTCAGACTGTGGCCGGTCATAACACAGGAAGCTAGAAATAAATGTGGCATCTGGAGACAAAGACCTGTGCGTGTGTGTCCCTGTGTGTAGTGCATTTCACAATGACTCATAGTAGAGATTCAGTAAGAAAGATTGCTAGCTCTAATATTATTACCACACAATCCAAGGACACACCAACAGCTCAGATTTGTAGAACTATTTAAACAAATGTCTTCTGAATATTCAATTCAGGTTCACAGTGGGAGGGTGGGGGTTGTCGTGGAATTTTTTTAATAAAGTCTGCAACACAGAAAGAGCTGTGATCAAGCTATTTATTACTGCGCCAACACACATCAAACATCACAGTTCAGTCATGTCAGCGCTGCCACAGAAGTTGGGCTCCTACTCCTTTATGCATTCCAAGGAAGAGGGAGGAAGTTACAAACTGATCCTACCACACTTCACGTGTCTTGCTATGAAACCTAACGGATCAATGGTTATGCTGTTTTGTGCCCTTGGCCTTATCAACACCTGTAAAGGGAGTTGTTCTCTCAAACTGCTGACGCTGAAGTAAGTTCATCTAGTTTTAGAAACTTTCACTGAACAGTCTATAACAGTGTCACAACTAAGCATATGCATAAGCACTTAAATACTTTAAATGAGAATAACAGAAAATTTCTTTTACAGAGGCTAGAGCCTGTCCCAGTAGTCATAGGTAGAACACACCTGGACAGGTACCAGTGTGTCAGAGGACTAACACAGAGACAGACATCAGAGTAACAAATCTATTTAAAATTAATGTAAGTTTGCTGCAGCTGTATGTATGAACATGTGTTTCTGTGCTCACAGTCCACCTCTCAGGAACCTGCAGTTCATTTTTAGTCTACTTTAAACAGACCTCACAAAAGGCTGATGTGGCTGGATCAGTAGTCTGATTTAAGTACGATACCTTTGGCCAGGGATTAATCTGGTACATCGCTTCACTGCAGTCTTACGTATTTTCCCCACACCTGAATTAAAAAAATACTGATATATACAAATAACAGCTTCAGCTGATGCAGCCTGACTCAATCCTAAATGTTCAGCACACACAGAGAGACACAGAGATACCATTTAAAGTTTAGTGTTAACATGAGTCACTGATCATTTGCAGCATTACAGAGTCTGGCAGTCTTTGCATGATGTCCACGTCACTGTAAGTTTCTAGCTGACTCTCAGGTGTGACAGGTGTGCCAGCAGGAAAGAGTAATAATAACCTGCATCCTGAGGTTTGTCATACAGGATTAAAGGAGCCAGGCTTTGTTCACACAGTTAGGATTGTATTTTACACTGACCCTGGGTCAGTATAAGTATCATACAGTTTAAACGAAGCACTGAAACTTGCACATATTTATTATAGATGCACTGAAGCTAATCGAGATATTTGCTGTCAATCTGTGGCAGTGATTAAACACTTTACTGAAAACTTTATTAACTATAACTTCATCAGTCATGAAAGAAGCTAATATTTCCGTGCTAACATCATTTAAACAGTAACAGCTTTACTCCAATATAAGCTAACGTTTACACCGTAACTTTAAGGTAGCACCATAAAGACGGTAAAACACGTAATAATATCTACAAATGCACCTTAAAGCTGTTATATTAGCACTCTGTGTATTACTAACATAACCATTACTGACACTCGCTGACTTTTAATAGTCATTTTATAAATGCTGTCCGTTTAAATGGTCTTACCTGTACACAGTGCTGTATCCACCGGATTCCATATAGTCACCCAGTCGCTAGCTGTGCCATTACCCAGCATACATCACCCCCTCCATAAATGCAATAAACGATACAAAAGTATCGTTCTACCTGTTTTTCCAGGTAGTTGTTTACATTATATAATTTATTGTGTTCAGTATACGTCACTAAATTGTGATTTCGGAAATATATAAATATACGGACAACAGGCTCTTCCGCGGCAATCTCTTGTCGTCAATAAGCAACGTTAAGGGAGCTCTATAGTATTCAATGAGAGGACCCTGCACGTCAATTCTCGAGGCGAGGGGGGTACCCTGCGCGTCCATATCCATAAGTGAAGCAGAGGGAGCCTGACCATGTGTCACACATTTGAGGAGTTGGGAGTGAGAACGTGTTGTCATGTGATCTCCTGGATGAGTCATCAGTGTGCTCTTAAGAGTAATTTTAGTAGGCCGTGCACTCCTGGGAAGGTTCACCACTGTTTTCTGCATTTGTAGAAGACGACTCTCAACGTTTTTCACTGGAGTCCTAAAGCCTTAGAAATGGCTTTGTTACGCTTCCTGACTGATAGATGAATTTGTTTCTCACCTCTTTACCTTTTTAAAAGATAGTGAAGCAGTGAAGACAGACAGGAAAGTGGAGAAAGAGACGGGTGGAGAAGACATGCAGCAAAGGGCCGGCACAGCACTGTAAAGGACACAATACATCTGTAAGACATACAGTGTTGTGACTGCATCATGTTGAACTACACATGGCCCCTCATTAAAGAGCGTTTCTGATTTATTCAGTTACTTTCGCAGGGGGAAAGACGTCGCTGACATTTCAGTGCTACTCCTGCTGTGATCCTCAAATACATCATCACAAGAGAGAATTTCTAATACATTGTGCTGTTATTTTGGATTTCCTCTCCCTTCTTGACTCTAAGCTTTCCCTGTCCGTCCCTTTATCTTTTCATCTTTCTGCTCATCTCTTTGCTCTCTCTTGTTCTTCCCTCTACTCTTACCAAGTCTTCCAATGTAGCGTTGCTTGTGAGAAATACGTCGCCACTGGGAGAAAAGAACGGTTGCTGTTACTCTTTTGAAGCATCAAATGGCTTACAGCGTAGGGCGACTGCACTGATCAGAGAGAAAGATAGAGTGAGGGGGGAGATTAAAAGAAAGAGACAATTGTAAAGGAGACTGATGCAGGCAAGGAGGGGGAGACAGAAAAAGAGATAACATAGATATGAAGAGAAAGGACGTCAAAGTTAGAAGAAAACATGCATGAGAAATTATGCACAATGAAAAATTTGTAAAAACAAAATAGAGAAGAAAAAAGAGTGCAAAGGAAAGTTTAAATATCTTAGAGGCTGTGCAGAGAGGGAGATCACAGGGTTTGAGATGAGTATGAGAGAAAATACCTCAAGGAGGAATCTTCGTCTTCCTCCTCCTTATCTGCTGTTCCCAGGGTTTATGGGGAGCTTAGCAGAAGATTCCCAACTCTATAGAACATTCACAGCATCATGCAGAAGTAGGGGAGAAGAAGGAAAGTAAGGAGTGAGGGGTGAGAGGAGAGGATCAAAAACAGAAAAAGATGGGAGCATATTTTTTTTAATTTCGGAAGATAGTTTTTGATTACCTTTATAGATCAAAAATGTCTCTCTGTACTGCTCTGTATTATCCACACTTCTTTACTGCAGTTCAAGCTGGTCTTACTGAATGAAATCAATGATAAGAGCTTTCACTTGATTAACCCCATCTGTCCCTTTAATGCAGCCACTTTAACTCCGCACACAGTTTCCCCACTTTTTCTAACATTAAACTTCTAAATAAACTTAGACCATTAGTCATTTATGAATATGTGTTACCTTGGGCTATCTTAGCCGGTATTTCAGTTCGATCATTCTCACGGTTTCAGCCCTCTAATAATCAGATCTCTCAGGTGGTTTAATAAATCAATTTCAGTGTTTCTAAAACTGTCTTGTCTTACAAATGTTTTGTTTGTTTTCAGGGCAAAATGTGTGATTTCACTCCGGAACTATTAACATACCTATAACCAACTGTTTACACTAAAAGCAATGGATTTCTGTCATTCACACCATCTGGCATATCCTTTTTAATTAACCCCAAAACCTGCTGGCAGGAATGTAAATTGGTCAATGCAGGTGGCAAATGTGAAAAAAGAAAAACAAAGGATGGTGAGTGAGAAGCAAGCTGTTAGCCTGCAGAGGAAGGAGCAGAGACCTTTAGGCACAACAGCACACAGACATGTATGCAGGCATCTGGGAAAGTCTTGGAATAATATCCCCAAAATCCCCTAATTCTGGAAACTGGAAGCAAATCCACAGACTGATAGCAGGATTGAAAGATAGAAAAAGAAAGAACTGATAGATGAGGTAATCTGGGGATGTGATCTGTGTGATTTGGAATAGATGTCAACTTTGACAAAATCTGTCTGCCAGGACAAAGTGTCAAATTTTCATTCCAGGCAGTTTCTGATGAGATTTAAAACTCATTATCTAAAAACTCTCTTTGGCTGCATACCATCACAAGCAGTACTTTGTGTACTTAATACTGTACAGCATGGAGTGACTTCTTTTTAAAATTCTGTCCTCAGTGTTTCTGGTATCAAATGACAAGTGTCACATATGAAATGTGACTGAAAAGTTCAAATATCAGTGTGGTTTATTCAAAGCTTAAACTATCTGAATTAGAAGTACAATATTTTTGGTCATGCATCAGTTGATTTAAAAAATGAACAAATGTTGGAAGTAGTGTGGTGCTTTTGTGTTTGTTTACCGAAAAGTTTCACTGTCAAGAGTTTAAAGTTACATCTTCAAATGTAACAAATTGAGACACTGGAGCAAAATGTTCTTAACCAAATATGCCAAACCGAAGAATTCCACGGTAAAGCTCCGTACACACTGGAAGCAATTCATAGTGACCAGGCGACCAGGGACTATAGAAAGTGAATGATATTTAACTGCAAGCAGTCATTGGTGTGATAGCTACTGGTAATGCTAAATGGGGAGGAACAACAAACATTCAGATTAGTGACGAAATATATTAGAGGATCACCTCAGCAAGTGTAGCTTGGACTGGGACTGAGAAGTGAAACACTGGACATAAGGTACAAAAATAATGTGTTGGAAAGATTGTCAGAAAACGTGACCTATGAGTTTGACCTTGAGGTTAAGGTCACCGGAATTCAAACTTGTTCCAAATTTTTAGTGGATATGGTATCAGTTTGAAAATCCTACACTGACTTGTTCTCGAATTATAGTGTTCTTAAACTTGAGTGGTCATGCCGCCTGCCCACCCAAACAGAGAGGAGGTGACAATACCCCATCAGTGTTTTATGACTGAGGGGTAAAAAGTCCTCAAGCAGACATCTGAAACTAACCATCGCTGGTCACACATTGCTTTCAAGCTAATGGTAAAATGGTAAATGGCCTGTATTTGTATAGCGCTTTACTTAGTCCCTATGGACCCCAAAGTGCTTTACACTACATTCAGCCATCCACACACATTCACAATGGCAAAGTTTTTGGGTAACAGCTCTTTGGGAATCACCTTATTTGTGAAAAAAATACAATTTTCTACAAGTCAAATTGTGTTAACTTTGAATTTTTCATATCTTCAAGAAAAAAAGGAAAACAAATCGTATATTTTTGTGACAGGCTGTTGGTAACAAATCCTAAAACCCAATTTGTATTTGGTTCACTCCCTGAGTTAGATGCCTTTTTATGCTTGAATGATTCAGAGTACCAGTGTTAAATGACATTCCTCTGAAAATGAATGTACAAGAACTGGATTGAAAACAGGTGAAAAGGCAGCAAGTCCAAAGAAAAGTCTTCAAGAGAAAGTTTCAACTTTAAAACAGACGTTGAAGCAAAATATACTGAAGGGTGGCTCAAACCTTTTTTACTGGTAGGTTGGCTGTTGGTAGGTATCTAGCTTGTTGTCAGCAGTGTAGTCAGCAGTGAAACCTTTGACATAGATGACTACAGGTTCATAGGTGAGGTGCCACCACAGCAGTGACAGTTTTCTGCCTATGTCCTACTAGTTGCCTCACATTCCCGTCACATACTGATCCACAGTAAGTTGAAATGAGTCCTACAGCACTGCGGAACAAGATCTCATTACTTGAGCTCATTATACACAAGCTCATATAGACTCAGTGGAGCAAGGTCATAGTGTCCTCACTCTGTGACTCTCATGTTAGAAGTACATGGAGATGAGATTACATCTAGGACAGAGGCAGGTGACTTTTGAGGACCTGTGAGCGAATGTAATTCAGTTTGGAAAGGATGCACAAGGGCCTTCTTGACAAAATGAATCTATAGTGGTGGTGGTGTGTCTGTGTGTGTGTGTGGAGGGGGTGTTTCTGCTGACAGGAGTGTGGGAGGCTAAAGGTCGTTACAGTTTTGAGAAAGCAAGTGCAGAAAACCACGGACCATGAAGCGGACCATGAGGTGATGTGTGACTGGACCATGACCTGCTTAGAGGGCCCACAGTCCCTGAATCAAATGACTTGGGAGCAAATTTCAAGAGGAAAAAGTATTTTAATGCAAGCAGAACAAGGCCAGACAGGCAACGCTATTACACCAGGGGGCAACAACAAACTGCACCTGACTGAGGTTTCAAGTCCCTTGGACAGGGACAAAAGGTCACAAACAGAACAGATGGCACATCACGTTATTAATTTACTTTTATGTATCTGTTGTTTTTCAGAGAGTGGAAAATCCTGTCCTGCCTTTTCCTGTCAGCAGCAGTCATCCACTGGACCGTACAGGCAGGAGAGATGTTCTTTCTATCAATCTTTGTTTCCCTCTCTGCTCCGTACAAACATCCTGTGGCCGGTTCAGCCCCCCCCATCCTAATGTAATAAGCACATGTAGTGTGCTTATTAAGCTACATTCTCTCAGTGGTATTGTTTCTTTCTTTAACTCTGCATCCATCATCTAAACTTCTTGTTCTGTCACTTTTTGTTTGTCTCGTGACTTGTAAAACCTCCGACCTCAGCCAGTTCTTTTCACTTCCTTGGTCATACTCACACTTAGGAAACGTCTCTTGTTCTGCTTTGTGTCTCCTGGCCCTCGATCCAAGTTTTCTCCCAGCATTAGAGGCTTTTAAATAACTATGATTGAAGAGATTGGACGCATGCCACTGTACATCTTATTTGTCACTTAAATACCAATATGATCCACTATTTTAATCCCTCTTTCTGCTCAGAGAAATGCTGAAGATGTTGCTTCTGCAATGTTAAAGAACCTAGACTATATTAGAATAATAGAGGATGTAAAACCGGAATTCTTAACAGGGTGATTATAATTTTGAATTTCAGACCGACTCCCTTCAGAACGCTATTACCAGAAGGGCTCATTTCTAATGCGTTCAATGATGCATCCCTAATTTATCTGACAGAACATTTTAAATCCATTTTATGAGTGAATTCAGCAGAGTTCAACTTAAATCCACTCACCCAGTGCACAAATTAGCACAACAAATACAACACAGAGAGTACTGAAAGAGAGTAAATACAGATTTTCAAATATAATGAATCAGTAAAGACAAAAGAAAGACATCAAAATGCTTTAACTGTGTCGCTGGGGCCCTCAGGGTTTAGCCCCTTTAGACAGTGCTGTCCTGATTCAGTGCAATAAAATGATAGATGGCTAATTTGTGTGCAGCTGCTTCTGATTTTATTAATACCTCGGAATCTAATTTGCATTTTTTGAATAAAATCCTACTTTCAGGTGCTTCCTTATTCACAGGGTGTCACCAGAGCAGGGAGCTCACATGCTTTGAATTGGCAGATTCTTACAGTGGGTGCTCTCCCTGACACATCCCCAAAGGAACCTCCGCACTAACCAAGAAACTTTTGCTTGTTAGGTCAATGTGTAAGCCACTATTATCTCGACAGTGAATACGGGTTAATAAAGGTGTCCATGCATGACAGATTCACTCTGACTACATACAAAACAAGTCCATCTGAACAGAGCTGTGCAGACACACATAGGTCATAACACCTATAACCAGTGAAAAAATATCTTCACATCCTTCTGATACGCTCAGTTTGCTAAAACATTTCTTTATCCAACAGAAGCATCTGTTAGCTTAACTTCATGTGAGGACAGTCACTTTTATACATTCAATTAAATATAACTTAATAATACTTAACAACATATCGTCTCACTGGTGGAATCTTCCCTTTTTGCTCAGTTTTAGCATTTCTTTCTCTGAAGCATCAGAAACGGAGGAGAAAAGCCTGCCTGGGATTTTATACAGAAATGCTCAGAACCCACTGAGAGACCCCCTGAGGAAGACGGTGGTCTGAGAGACACGTTTCAGACGCCATATCTATGTGTACACATGTTTATGTTAAATGCCCCCAATAAACTACAAATGGCATCACCAGATAGTAAAATTTCCCCAAATTTACAAAAAGTGATTTAAAATGTGGTTCTTGACATTCCTTTACATTTGATTTACATTTTTTACATTTTTCTGCTACGCTGCTCTCCTTCAGTCATTTGGTTGACACATTTGATGCTGATATTGTTTCGAGCATCTGAAGCTCTGACATCTGTCCAGACAAATGCATTGTTCAAATCTTGGTTGTAAATGATCACATGGGTGTTGACATTGGCAGATGCTCAGGCAGCTTATCAATATCACTACTGCACTTAAAAAGTGGCATCGATTCGTCTCCACTTTATATTACTGTAGACCCATCAGATTACATGTCTTTATGCAGTATAATAATATATCCAGTATTGTGCATGCTGGCTCACTATCCTGCTGTCAAGGTGCACTGGGATGCTTGAAAAGACAGAGCCATTGTTAGTAATACCTGTCCTGTTCCTGTTATGACAGGTCCCAGTGTCTCCTCTGAATATTAACATCGCAGTCAGTGTGTCTGCTTGGTCTGTCTGAATGTTGCAATATCTGATCTGTACAATAGGTGCTTTTGGTGAATTACTATGTAACCAGTGTGTGTTGTTAATCAAAGACATTGTTTGATCTGCTGCACATTTTAGTAAGTAAGTAAGTAAGTAAGTAAGTAAGTAAAATTTATTTATATAGCACATTTCACAGATAAAAATCACAAAGTGCTTTACAGTAAGATCAGACATACAAGTTAAAATTAATTAAATTAGTTAAAAGCCCGTTTGTATAAAAATGTCTTCAGCTGCTTTTTAAAGGAGTCAGTAGAGTCTAGACAGCGTAAAGACAACGGCAGAGAGTTCCACAGCCTAGGTGCCAGTGCCTGAAAAGCCCGATCCCCACGTGTTTTAAATCTAACGTGTTTTAACTGTTGCTGCACTTACATGAGTATTAAAAATACTCATATGTGAGCAGATCTGACATGTAAGTGTATCTTAGACCAACCACACCCTCACTGGAGAGCAGTGACTGCAAACTACAAAAGAAAGAAGAATGTGGCAACAATTCGCTTGTTCTGACTGACACAACAGCTCAGAATCCTTATGGCATGTAGTTCTAATATTGTTTTGCCACAAAACAAATATTAGAATTGCTTTGATGGCAATGGCAAGATGGCAATAATTTAGAGAAGGTTTATAGTCTCATATTGCCTGGCATAGATGGGCAGTAACGCGTTACTGTAATCTGATTACTTTTTTCAGGTAACGAGTAAAGTAAGGGATTACTATTGCAAAAACGGTAATTAGATTACCGTTACTTTCCCGCCTACCCTACTCCTGCTTTACAGGTGAAAATAGAGCAAAAGGACCGCTAGTCTTTGAAGTTATTTATT
Organism: Rhamphochromis sp. 'chilingali'; assembly: GCF_963969265.1. Classification (NCBI taxonomy): domain Eukaryota; kingdom Metazoa; phylum Chordata; class Actinopteri; order Cichliformes; family Cichlidae; genus Rhamphochromis; species Rhamphochromis sp. 'chilingali'. The sequence goes on along the minus strand of NC_137940.1, from coordinate 19,814,128 downwards.
TTCTGCTGTGTTTTTGTCATGGTTCTGGGTCAGTTTCGAACCAGTATTTTGAGTTTTGATTGTTCATTACATGCCTCATTACATGCAAGGAACACACTTCATACAAACGTTAGCTGGTTCACTTAAGCTGGCCATCTCAGAGGCAGCTGCTCCCTCTAGGGCCTCCCCAGAGGCTGGGTGTCAGTCACCAGCCAACTCTGGACCCCTAGAGCACCAGCAGCTTCACTAGAGAACTTTACTGAGCAGTCTCAGCCGTCATCCCCTGCTGAGAGCTCCAGTGAGTCCGCCCCTCTGCCCCTGTCCTCTGCTGGAGGACCAGAGGGACCCATTCAGCCGTCTATCTCAGCTGGAGGGCCCGAGTCGCCCGTCCAGCCTCAAGTGTCGTCAGCTGGAGGGCCCGAGTCGCCCGTCCAGCCTCAAGTTTCATCTGCTGGGAGTTCGGGAGAACCCAGCCAGCATCCTGCCTCGTCAGCTGGAGGGCCCGAGTCGCCCATCCACGCCTGGTCCAGCCTCCGTGCCTTCATCCACGCCTGGTCCAGCCTCAGCTCCGCCTTCATCGACACCTGGTCCAGCCTCAGCTCCGCCTTCATCTGGTCCGGGTCCTGCTTCGTCTGGCCCTTCCTCGTCTTCGTCTGGTCCGGCTTCAGCTCCGCCTTGGTCTGGTCCTGCCTCGTCTGGTCCTGCGGTTGCTACACTGCCGTCAGAGCCAGCTCGTCCCGCTCTGCCTCGCCTCTGCCGGCCGTTTTCTGGGCCTCTAGGTTGGCATCATGGCCTTCGGGGACGGCCTCCGGAAAGGGTTCGTCGCCGCCGCTGGCATCGCGGCTGACCTCCGGACCTGCTCAGTGGCCGCCACTGCCTTCCGAGTGGTCGGCCTCCAGAACTGTTTGCCCGTTGCCGCCGTTGCTGTGTGCACGGTCGGCCTCCAGTACTGTTTGCCCGCCGCCGCCGTTGCTGTGTGCACGGTCGGTCTCCAGAACTGTTTGCCCGTCGCCGCCGTTGCTGTGTGCACGGCCGGCCTCCAGAACTGTCTTGGTCTTTGTGCTGTCGACCCCCGGGTCTTTTCTTGGACTCTTGTTGAGCTCTAGTTTTTGATCTATTTTCCTGTGTTCTTGGACTGTTTTCTTGTGTATTTGGACTCTTGTGCTCCTTGTTTTTTGTTTCGGACCCTCCTTCCTTGACCCCCTCCGCCCGCCCTGGTCTGGTGCTCTGTTTTGTTGCGCTGTTTTTGTTTCGGGCTGTCGGGAGCCAGCCCTTGGAGCCCCCCCTCCAAGGGCTGGTCACGGTTCTGCGTCAGTTTCGAACCAGTATTTTGAGCTTTGATTGTTAGTTAATTTTTTGAATGATTGTTGTGGTTTTGGGTGCGATGATTATTATTATTGTTAGAGTTCCATGTTTCTGTTTATTTGGGTTTAAGATTTGTGCTCTCATGTTTTGTGTGGGTTTAGTTTCATGTGTCATTTTCTGTCTGTCTCTCTATGTCGAGTCTGCGTCTTAGTGTGATGGTTTCTTGTTCCTGTTTTATTGTGAAGGTCTGCGTCTCATGTGAGTGTGTTCAGTTTTACCTCTGTCTCGTCTTGTTGATTATTCCAGCTGTGTCCACCACCTGTGTGCAATTCCCCTGTGTTTCTCTGTGTGTATTTAAGTCGTGTCCTCTGTTGTTGTAGTTGCTGGTCCGTCTGTGTATCCACCATGTTTCATCCGTGTGTTCCCTGCCGTCATCATCATGCACCATCGTCTTCCTTCCTTTATGTTCAGGTTCGTGTTTTTGTTCGTGCTCAGTAGTTTAGTTGTCCCAGTATAGTTTAGTTCTCCGTTTTGCCGTTTGCCTCTCTTTTTGTGTTCAATAAATCACCTTTACACCTTCACGACTGCCTGCGTTTGGATCCTCCTTTTCCTTTTCCACACGGCTCTTTTCACTCTTTTCACCGTGACAGTTTTACTTGCATCTATTTGAAACACTGAGTGTAAACACACACACAAAAAAATTATGTGCTGGAATGTGCAGAAAATAAGTTTAAATGTTAAACAAATTTCTTCCAGTCAGAGAATGTTGCATATAATTAAATTTTTGCTTGATGCATAAAGTTAAAAGGTTAAAACTAATAAAACAAGTTTAAAAAAGAGACTTTTCCATTTGATTACATTTTGTATGATGAATTATGCAGAAAAAGTAGAATTGGGCTGAAAGATCTATCGCTTTATCACCTATTCAGGTTGTAAATTGTGTTTTAACTAAGTAACTAAGTAACTAAGTAATTAATTACTTTTGAAAATAAGTAATCAGTAAAGTAACGGGATTACTTTTTTGGGGAAGTAATCGGTAATTAGTTACTGATTACTTTTTTCAAGTAACTTGACCAACACTGTTGCCTGGTGTTCTGAGACGTAAAGAAAGACATCACTTTTAATTTATTATGTTTTAATTGAGGTCTATGCCTTGCTTACACTTGCATGCAGTCCAAGCAAGGCACTTCTTGTCTTGCTTGCCCATATTTATTGCTCCTGATAAGGGCAAGTGAGTGGCCCTTAGGTGAACCCTTGCTGACATCTTGTGAGACATGAAATGAGGCATGTTATCTATTATTATTATTTTATTATTTAATTATTTAACATTTAACATTATGCACTCCATACTGTACAGTAATGCCACTGTTTTGCACATGTCTCAACTCTGTATATTTTTATATATTTTATTTATTGCTTACACGTAGAAAAATATTTAGTATACACATCCAGAAATGCATATACTATTATATATTGTACATATATTTATTAGTTTCAGATGTAGCCATTCTTGTATTTTGCTTGTTTACATTATTGTATTTTGCACAACTCTGTTGCTTGTGAAGCTCGCACACAAGAATTTCACTCACATGTGCTGTACCAATGTACCTGCACATGTGATGTGACAATAAAAGTGATTTGATTTGATTTGATTTATAATCCTGTTTAATTTATGTTATATTGTCAGGCCAGAATGAGATGGGAAAAGGGAAAGTTCCTCTTCAGCTTCAGTTCTTCAGCTGTGTTCATACTTCCTAACATTGAAAACTGAAACTGGTGTCAACAAAATATACCTGCCACCTTAGTAGGGGTTACAAAATGTATCATAAACCACAGTCCACTGAACACATACATTACAAACAGTAAGTGCTTCCACATTTCTCCTCTATGACCCTCAATTAAAGTTTGAAAACCCAGCATTGTAATTTACAGTGGGGCAAAAAAGTATTTAGTCAGCCACCGATTGTGCAAGTTCCCCCACTTAAAATGATGACAGAGGTCAGTAATTTGCACCAGAGGTACACTTCAACTGTGAGAGACAGAATGTGAAAAAAAAAATCAATGAATTCACATGGTAGGATTTGTAAAGAATTTATTCGTAAATCAGGGTGGAAAATAAGTATTTGGTCACCTCAAACAAGGAAAATCTCTGGCTCTCACAGACCTGTAACGTCTTCTGTAAGACGCTTTTCTGTCCCCCACTCGTTACCTGTATGAATGGCACCTGTTTGAACTCATCATCTGTTTAAAAGACACCTGTCCACAGCCTCAAACAGTCAGACTCCAAACTCCGCCATGGCCAAGACCAAAGAGCTTTCGAAGGACACCAGGAAAAGTATTGTAGACCTGCACCAGACTGGGAAGAGTGAATCTACAATAGGCAAGCAGCTTGGTGTGAAAAAATCAACTGTGGGAGCAATCATCAGAAAATGGAAGACATACAAGACCACTGATAATCTCCCTCGATCTGGGGCTCCACGCAAGATCTCATCCACTGGGGTCAAAATGATCATGAGAACGGTGAGCAAAGATCCCAGAACCACACGGGGGGACCTGGGAGATTGACCTGCAGAGAGCTGGGACCAAAGTAACAAAGGTCACCATCAGTAACAAACTACAACGGCAGGGAATCAAATCCCGCAGTGCCAGACGTGTTCCGCTGCTGAAGCCAGTGCATGTCCAGGCCCGTCTGAAGTTTGCCAGAGAGCACATGGATGATACAGCAGAGGATTGGGAGAATGTCATGTGGTCAGATGAAACCAAAGTAGAACTTTTTGGTATAAACTCAACTCGCCGTGTTTGGAGGAAGAAGAATACTGAGTTGCATCCCAAGAACACCATACCTACTGTGAAGCAAGGGGGTGGAAACATCATGGTATGGGGCTGTTTTTCTGCCAAGGGGACAGGACGACTGATCCGTGTTAAGGACAGAATGAATGGGGCCATGTATCGTGAGATTTTGAGCCAAAACCTCCTTCCATCAGTGAGAACTTTGAAGATGAAACGAGGCTGGGTCTTCCAACATGACAATGATCCAAAACACACTGCCCGGGCAACAAAGGAGTGGCTCCGTAAGAAGCATTTGAAAGTCCTGGAGTGGCCTAGCCAGTCTCCAGACCTCAACCCCATAGAAAATCTGTGGCGGGAGTTGAAAGTCCGTGTTGCTCGGCGACAGCCCCAAAACATCACTGCTCTCGAGAAGATCTGCATGGAGGAATGGGCCAAAATACCAGCTACTGTGTGTGCAAACCTGGTAAAGACCTATAGTAAACGTTTGACCTCTGTTATTGCCAACAAAGGTTATGTTACAAAGTATTGAGTTGTATTTTTGTTATTGACCAAATACTTATTTTCCACCCTGATTTACGAATAAATTCTTTACAAATCCTACCATGTGAATTCATGGATTTTTTTTTCACATTCTGTCTCTCACAGTTGAAGTGTACCTCTGGTGCAAATTACTGACCTCTGTCATCATTTTAGGTGGGGGAACTTGCACAATCGGTGGCTGACTAAATACTTTTTTGCCCCACTGTATATTGGTAGAATAAATGACGCCCTGAGCAATGACATCGAAATGAAAACATTTATAGCTGTCTTTTCTCTATAAATAGCACTTAAGTCTTGGCAGGATATTTTCAGTTGTCACTTTAGTGTGTCTGATGGAACCAGTACCTCAGATGTATTGTTTTATCAGGCTACATGATGGGCTATGTTTCACTCATACTATACATGTAATTGCGGCCTGAGGTGCATTTTTTTATACTTTAAGTCCATTTTTTGTTTTTCTTTCTTATCAGCTACAACCTAGTTATGTGTTGGCTTCTGCCAAAACATGGGTGACTCACACTCAAAGTATCTTGAGCAGGAACCTATTAAGAGCAGCAATTGACCCTGCTACTTAATCGCTCCAGTAACAGATGAACATCTGGTAAGAAGCTGTTGACCACGCTGTCAAGGATGAAAGAAAGTGTAAGAGCTACAGGCCGGACTTTTTTGCATAAAAAGAAACATAAACCCAATAATCTGAAAAGGTTGGTTCATAAATGAATTAACAATCATTCTTCTTCTTCTTGCTTCCTCCACTTCCGTACCATTGATTCATAAATGTTGAATTCTCTCGCAGCTGCTCTATTCCCATGTGAATGGATTATCTCAGTTGTTCTCCTGACTGAAGCTTGGTCCATTTACAGCATCCTGCCATGCGATTGCATTTGTCCCTAACCATCAAGAACCCTCACGTTAACTTTTATCGAGTGTAAAAACGTTAGCGTTCATCTTTCAGCTTCACTGTGCTAATGTTATGCTAACATAGCTGTGTCGCTAGCGATCACGTAGCACATCATTATATACCAGCTAACCCAACTTCAGTAACACTACAAACGTCACTGCTGTTTAGTTTTCTGTCTTCATTTATGTTGGATGTGATAGCAGAGGTGTACGTTTGAATTTGGTCAGAAATCTCTCAGTCAGAACATGCTATATCATGTTTAGGTGGAAGCTAGCGATCTAACTTCCTGCTAACTTCTAACTCCATTAAATTTAATAAATTCTGTTTTCATGGATGCTTGGATGTTAAACTTAATTGTTACACCTGGTAAAGCAGCAACGTTGATGATTTAATTAAAGATGAAAGAATTTAGACCGTTTGTAACTCTCAGTGATGAGTTTAGGACCCAGATTCCACCGCGAGGCTCCTGACTACAGTAGCCGTAATGCTCCAACAATCCATCAAGCAGTGCGACTTCGTAGCTTACCAAAGTCGTACCAAAACATTTTTGACAGATGTTTGAGTGCCGCGTACCACATAAAATCGGTTCAAGGTCAGTAAGCACAACCAGAATTCATACATAAGGTGCACTGTTGATTTTTGAGAAAATTAAAGGATTTTAAGAGCGCCTTATAGTGCGGAAAATATGGTAATGACATGACTGGATTTAACCTAGAAAACAGTTTAGGATCGCGCAGGTATATAATAACAGGACATTTTTATTTAGTTCATATGTGTGCTGCATCGTGGCACACCTATATCCATGTCTCCCTAGCCTTTTTGTTAGACTCCATCTGAATGCAAGACACATGTCCCTGCCAGGTGGACAGGCTGCTTCAATCTGCTGGCCAACAGAGTGTACACAACACAGGGCAGGTGTGTCATCTCTCTGTGTACCCAGCAATGAACCCCCCTGTTGTGCTTGTGGCCGGTGTTTGTAGAGACTGTGACAGGTTGAAATTGGTGCGTGAGTATGTGATGCCAACTGTGACTCATCCAATTGTCCCTCTAACACTGGTGTAGCCTTAACTTGTTTGTTTCCGTGGTTCACAGGCTATCCTAGGCAACCTTGGAAGAACGTGACTTGAAAGCAGCACCAGCACTTCATATGGAAAAACCAACAACTAGGATTCAGTGTAAACTGATATAACATGTCACCGCGTTTTTATGGAGTAATGCATTTATTTGCTGCTATGAAAACATCAAAGCATAAAATACACATAAGCACATTATATTATACAATATACTACTGGATAAAATAAGGATGTATGAGATAATATGAACTCTGCCCTTGAAAGTACCTCCCCATCAGATTATCGTATAGCTCATAAAGTATGACTATATCTCTCTGCCATGAACACCTTCAGGCAGTCTCAGGTTTATAGTGGTTAAACTGACAGCATTAAAAATTAACCAGCAAAATACAATATTTCTTCTGTATGTTTCTCATACTCTCAGTTCACATTGGAGGAAGATATAAATTCCTCCTGTCTTGAGGTTGGAGCTCCGGAGAATGAATTCTCCCTACTGAATGTAAAGAAAGCCCACTAAGGGCCATTTCCTCCTCAGTCAATAAATATGGAGCTATAATGAAACATGTTGTACAGTACATGTGCAATTTGTAACAGACCAATCTCTTCTTAGCCTATAGAAAACAGAATATGTCAATAGTTCCAGGAATATGTCAATTAGAAATGAGAAAACCTTACCTTACTGTATGTCCTGTTCAAGACCAACTTCTCATGACCACTATTGCTAGATCTTAGCGTCCCGTTCTCTTGCTTTACACTTGGACAAAGTTGCTGAGGGGGAAATCAGGTGAGTAGGGTGGGTGGTAAGTAAAAGTACCACATGATGACACGTGTCATAGTCAAAGTAGTTCCCACTGGACGTTCTCCCTGAGACATCACAGAACATTACACCCACATTAACAGTCTTACCCTGGCTGAATGAATTCATGGTGCACACACCTGTGGAAGGCTTGCAGGAACACCCAAGATAATGAACATCAAGAAGAGACACATTTAAGTCAGATAAGACTTTAATCTTGCAAGCTCTTACATCAGCAAGATGTGTTTAGCCTAGCTTAGCACTAACATTATAAACACAGAGTAATGAAATTAGTAACAAAGAAACTCATGTCTTGATCTAAATACATTGGGACTGGAGAAAGATCAATGAGGACCTTTACATAAACTACCGTTCGGTGATCTTAACTACATATATAAAAGGGAAACCAGACATTTAATATCATTTTTCTAGTCAAACTTAGGTAGTCACTTATTTACTTTGATAAGGTGACACAGAACCACTCAGATGATGCAAATTTTACTATGCAAATGTCAGGGTCTGTAAGTAAATGTTTGTTGTGTTAGTTTTTCAGTTAAATCCAGGGAAAAAGAAGTATAAAGAAGCACATTTACAAGAATAACAGTGCTGAAAGCTGGCAACCCTACAAGTAACAGGTGAAGCAAAATTAGCAGAATGCAGTGATAAGAGGAGAACTAAACTTTCCTGATTGTCCCGAATCACTTCATTTTGAGTTTCCAATAGCTGCTGATTAAAAACATTTGAAACTTGCACGTAGAGCTGGGCAATAGAAGGATAACGATATGTATTGCGAAATAACTTTTTCTCGATAGAAAAATTAAACTATTGCGATAGGCCTCACCGCTCTTGTCCTCTTAAAAAAACAAAAAAAACCCCCAAAAAACAGCCAATCCAAATTAAGTAGCGCAGAGCCAAACCAATCACAGCCGCAGTGTCACGTCACGTGACTTGTTACGTACAGCACAAGTGCCATGCCGCACATGTGTATTTGTTTTGGGAAGCAGCCAGCCGCCGTGCCGCCTGGGTAATGGAGGAAATGAGTCTGCCGACTAGAGAAAAATCAACCGAGCGTGACCGAAGGTTACCGAAGAGAAAACAGATGATGGTTCCAATGCTGGAGAGATTGTCAAACGGAAGAGCCATAGAAGTTCTGTAGTGTGAAGGTATTTCGGCTATTTCAAGTCTAACAAAAACAGAGTAGCGTTCACTGTAAATTGTGCCGAAAGCAAGTCTGGAAATACAATAAAGCGGTGCATGCTCAATCTCTGACTGGAAGCGCTAATTCGTCATTCGGCTTTTGTCAGACTAAAGTAACTGTTAAAACTGTTTGAAAAGCTAAGCTATACAACAAGGAGAGATTGAGAATTTCCTTTTAGTTCTCAGTTTATTTGATATTGACAAAAGTTAGTCAATTTTGTCTGTTCTTCTGTAAAACAAACTAATATTTATTTCTAGAATTAATATTTTGTTTCTAAGTGGAATTGACAATTTAGTAGCCTGTTTTGTTTGTTCTATTTTGAAACTCAAACGCTTCAGCGGCTGCCTTTTGTGTAGTTTGCAATATTTGCCTTTATTTATCTGAAAAAGTCTCATGTTCCTTAAGTACATCTACCCTGTTTAACTTATTATGAGAAATAAATATTTAAATCAAAACAAGCTGCTGATTATTTCACATTTTACTTGTGAGCAACAGCACATTTAAATCTTACAAATATAGTTATTTGGCTTATATCGTGATATGTATCGTTATCGCCTGAAATGAAAAAAAAAAAAATCGTGATATGAAAAAATCTCATATCGCCCAGCTCTACTTGCACGTCAAATTCGGTCAGTCATGCATTGCGTTCTGATCACATATTGCAAAATAAAACACCATTATATCATCTCCTGCTGCAGCCTCAGTCTCCATGTTGTTACCTTTTCCCAACAGATCTCTGTTGTGTTTTATGTACTCCATGCTTGATGCATTATAGACCTCGTCTGTAATGCAGAATTGAACTGTAGCTGTGGTGTAAACCAAACTTTTCCTCTGAGCCTCACATCTAATGTTTGAGGTCATAAAACAAAAGTTCCTGCTGCAGTGTGTGTATGTATGTTTGTATAAGTGATACAGAGAGAAAGGCAGGGTGATTGCATATGTCACCAGGCCAAATATATTTTCTCTTCCTCCCCTGTGTAGGCTGGGGACACTCAGCACACACCAGCTTCATCTCCCGCCGTGAGTGTTTGTGTCAGGACTGGTGCAGATGTCCGCTGTGTATTTGAATCAGTCACAGCACACTGCCTCCCAATACAGCTGAAAATCCCCTCTCATGGCCCGCTGACGTAAACAGCCCATTTGGACAGAAAGATCACAGCACCAGGGACTGTAAAATAGCTGCTGTCTCTGGCTTTTTTTTCTGAGAATACCATTGGCCCATCATTTTTTTATTAGGTGACTCTAAAATGAAAGGCAAAGACAGCCACATGGATTTCAGGAACATCAACATCAATCGTGTCTACACCCATCTGGACCAGCCGGCGAGCACTGTGAGGGTCATGTTTTTTGACTTTTCCAGTGCTTTCAACACCATCAGGCCGACCCTCCTGGGTGATAAGTTAGCAGCGATGCAGGTGGATGCTTCTCTGGTGTCCTGGATTGTTGATTACCTGACAGGAAGACCACAATATGTACGTCTCCCACAGTGTGTGTCTGACAAGGTGATTAGCAACACAGGGGCACCACAGGGGACTGTCCTCTCCCCCTTCCTCTTCACCCTCTACACCACAGACTTCAGCCACTGCACAGAGACCTGCCATCTTCAGAAGTTTTCTGATGACTCTGCGGTGGTTGGATGCATCAGCAGGGATGATGAGACAGAGTACCGGGCTGTGGTCGACTCCTTTGTCACGTGGTGTGAGCAGAATCATCTGCAGCTCAACGTGGCAAAGACCAAGGAACTGATCGTGGACTTCAGGAAGACCAGGAAACACTTGACCCCTGTTTCAATCCAGGGGGTCAGTGTTGACATTGTGGAGGACTATAAATACCTTGGAGTACACATTGACAATAAACTGGACTGGGCTAAAAACACCACAGCACTTTACAGGAAGGGCCAGAGTCGTCTCTATTTTTTGAGGCGACTGAGGTCCTTCAACATCTGCCAGAAAATGCTGAGGATTTTCTATGAGTCTGTGGTGGCCAGTGCGATCCTCTATGCTGTTGCATGCTGGGGGAGCAGGCTGAGGGTCGCAGATGCCAACAGACTTAATAAACTGATCCGTAAGGCCAGCAATGTTGTGGGGATGGAGCTGGACTCCCTCAAGGTGGTGTCGGAGAGGCGGATGCTGTCCAAGATAAAGACAATGTTGGATAACACCTCCCACCCACTCCATGACATGTTGGTCAGTCACAGGAGCTCGTTCAGTGAGAGACTGAGATTACCGAAAAGCACCACTGAACGACACAGGAAATCATTCCTGCCTGTGGCCATCTCCCTGTACAACGCATCCACTTAACACACTGTTTGCTGCTACAACTACACATGTTTCTTTTCCAAATATTTATTTATAAGTGACTTATGTATGTATGTATGTATATATATGTATATATTGTACTATTCTTAGTTAGCGTATTGTCTGTCTTGTCTTAATGTTGGTTTAAAATGGAGCACTGTAACAAAAAATAATTTCCCCCAGGGATCAATAAAGTATTCTGATTCTGATTCTGATTCCCCAGAGTCTAATACCACTTATCACATTCTAAAATCTATAAATATAGAATATAATATTAATGAATCTGAGGATAAACGGCTTTAACCAAACTTTCACTTTTAACAGGCCTTTTAGACTGGAGGTGTAGCCCACCTCTCGCCCAATGGCCCCAGGAATCCCCCCATGGATGGATGGAAACACACTTCTCTCCTACTTGTCTTTAACTAACTTTACATTTTTAAACACCTCAAAATACTAGCATTCTGTAAAGCCTGTTAATGGAAGTAATGATTTTTATATATTTTATATTTTTATAACAATATACTGTCAGGAAACAACAGAAGATGATCTTGCAGTTCCCAGTTTGACCACACGGCACTGGAGTTGCTACACTATTCCAATGCCTATAATTGGTCATAGTGATACTGCAGTGTGTGTCACAGAAACACTACAGAGCTGTAAGCGGTTAGAGATTTAGTCAATAGTCAAACATCAATAATAAAAACAAAAAACATAACAAAAAATACCTTTCAAACCAGCGTGATTCAAATTCCAGCATAATACCCAGTACTGCAGTAAAAGTGCCTGAACGTTACGTTTCCTGCTGTGCTGTGAAACACCAATCACAGAGCATTTACTTTCAGAGTTTAAACTCTGGTTAATAAATATATCAAAAAGACCCGGATCTGTAACGTGTTGTACAGATTCATGGATTACGACGCGGTGAATGACAGTCATGATCGGATCTTTTCATGCGGGAGTGTGGCTGCTTCCTTCAGCGCGTCACAGCAGCAGCTCTGTTACTTTCAAAGACAGCAAACCGTGTGCTTCAGAGATGCCGTTCACAACCGCTCAGTGTCGCATGCGGCAGTGTGATTCTAACGGTGCTCTGAATATGACTAAATAAACGAGAAATGAATCAATATATTTTTATCCAAGCCAGGGATAAAAATGAATCCAGCAGAGGCAGGATTGCATAGACCAGTGGAAACAAAATTTCCCAGTGAAACATGGCAAAACGGCACGCTGCTCACATGATTTATTTGCATTTCTACTTTCACATTTTTAATGCCTAGAGCTAGCTAACATTTGTGCCTTAAATAACAGATTCCTCACTAGCATGAACTATTTTTTGTACATAGATCTATTTGTATTAACTAGCAGACATTAGGGCCACGTGGCATAGAAAGCCTTCTATGCTAATAAAGGTGTCCAAATCCACAGTTCCACGTTGTTTTTGTAGTTGTGGGATTTGGTAAATATCTATTATTATGAAATAATTAATTAATTGTTTTTTTTTTTTTTTTTTTTTGGCGATGCTGAGACTGACCACAGGAGTAGCAATGGCATAACCAGCTCTTGACACAATAAAGGAATGTGCTTATTACTGATCACACCAGCTAGGCCTTGTGAATAACTTTCAGACTGGTTAAAGACAGCTGCTGAGTACAGGCACCTGCATACTACGCAATTTTGACAGTTTAATAAACTGCAACTCTCAAATTGCCACAATCTGGTTCCAGGCTGCCTTAAGACCTAAGACCCGAACTCTTCCACAGCAGCATTTTTAATTTCTCTTTGATATTTGGGCTGATTGGGACCTGATGAATGTAAAAACAAAGAATCACCAGATTTTTTTTTTGTTTCTAAGAAAAACGAGTGCCACATATGAGGATATTTGTGGCAGTATAATGTCCTCGTAAGTGGATGTCAGGCCCTAGTAGAACAAAATGTAGTATTTTTGTCTAGATAACCAAAAATGTGATATCCACATATGTGGACGCCAGGTCCTCGGAAGTTAAAGTCAAGTCAAATTTATTTATATAGCACATTTAAAACAACCACAGCTGACCAAGGTGCTGCACATTTAAGATAATCAAAAGAGATAAAAACAGGAAAACATGATAAAATTTAAGAAAAGGAATCATAAAATTAGAAGATTTGAAATAAATAAGTAAATAAAATTAGATAAATAAAAGTAGTACAAACTTATTCTGATTTAAAAGTCAAAGAATAAAAGTGGGTTTTCAGATGGGTTTTGAAAGTGTTGGTGAGGTCCTGATGTGAAGGGCCAGTTTGTTCTACAGAGTAGGAGCCGTCCCAGCAAAGGCCTGATCTCCTCTGTGCATTAATCTGGACCTCGGGACAGCCACGAGCATTTGATCCAAAGACCTCAGAAATCTTGCAGGAGTGTACCAACTTAAAGTTCACACCCATCACATTTCCACCTTTAAAATCCTCTCACACTGAGAGAACCAAAGATATCTTTTACAACCACAATTTGTGTAAGCTGGACATTTTTTCTCATGTAGGACATGGAGTAACTGGACACAGTTATATTCTCCAAATCAAATAGACCTCAAAAGGTCCAATAGTCCTCATTCCTTTTTTTCTTCTTTTTTTGAAACACAAAGTACTTCTCATGAAATTTGTAACCGTCTATACTTCAGTTTGATGGGTTGTATTGACGACACGCACTAATGCAGGCCAGAAAAACACAACTTCTTAAGCTGCCACACGAGGCAAAAATGAGCAAACTTCAAACAACTGCAAAGTTGAGATCATGCATGATCATTTTTTTGTTTTAATTATTTTCATTTATGCTATTTAGTTCACAAACAAAAAGACTGAAAGATAAATAAAAAAATGTCCGTTGTTGTTTGTGGTTGGTGGCAGTCTTTGAGCTACGCCGGACTGATTGCCTCCTGATAAACAGAACGTTTGGATTTAATAGAGATAAAAGACAAGGATGAAGGGGGGTAAATGGGGTCTTTTTTCATCACGGTTCCTACTAAGGACCAATGCCAGTCCTCATAATTACTCTGCATACACATATACGCGTGCACACCAACACACAGCCCAACTCGGCCATTACATCCACCTGCCAGGCCAAGGCCAAGGCCAATTAAGCTGGCACTCTCTTTTGGCCTTAACTAAACTCTCGTGCACATTGACAAAGACACGCATTCTCCCTCAAACACAGCACACGCTCTCTCTCGCTGCTCACACTCCCTCTGACAGGGACAGATGGTCATATGTGTAGCTGATAAGGAAAGGTAGGCACAGTCTTTCCTTTGAAAGAGCTCAATGAAGATTGATAGAAGCACTTAACAAAACCCACACACATGCACGCACACTTACATTAATAGTCAGGCTCTTGAGAACTCTTCAGCGTGTGTCTTTGCAAGGAGTCTTGCAAACTTCAAACCGCCTTGAACATTATTTGGTGTCATCATTACTGAACTTCTGCTTGAATGGTTTTAGGCTTCTGCAGGGGGAAGAGACTGAAAGAGTAAAAGAACTACTGCTGTAAGGTAGTATTAACCTCATTTTTAGCTCCATATTTTAATTCCTGCATTGCATGAGTGGATTTGCACAATTGGTTTTCTGGGATGTTTGATACCCTTGTCTTTTTTTCATCGTAAAAATCTAGTTAATATGCTGTGTTGCTGAAAAAGAACAAAAACTTTAAACAAGATAATCCAACAGTGCGCACACTCTTAACAAACTGAAGTCAAAAACAATTTATACAGATATGAAGTTCTCTGTTGGCAAGCGAGGCATAAATGCATCCATAATAACAGTCTCTCTTTCCATTCTCTAGTCATTTAAAGAAAATTTATGTTCCAACTTTATTTCCGCTCTTCCAAACTTTTTAGAAAAATTGGGGTATAACTCTTCAATCTTCAGTCGTGTTTTTCAGGAGTCCTGTTGGAACTGGTTTTTACGAGATGCCAGTGAGTCACAGCAAACAGAACACCTGGCACTCACATATGAAGAGCAGGTCACTCCGTCCTCACACTACCATCATAATGATTTGACATCTCTTGCTCTGGAGCCTGTGTGGAATGCTAAGTATTATCAGCAGCTTGGTGAACACAAACGTGCAGATGCTCCTGTACTTATTTTGGACTCAGCCTAGTGCTGGTTTTGTAAGATTTTATCAAGCTGCCCAAATTGGATGAGGTGATGCAGATGGAAGAGACATACTGTAGCTGAACTGGTGCCTTTGCATGGTAATAAGAATTCAATCAACCAAAAAGGCTGCATCTCTAACTTCCCCTCAAACTTCCTAAAAGTTGATGGATTACAGACTGTGCTTTACTTGTGTATACTGGAACTTAATGTTCTTATTCTAAGTGATTCATATTGAACATGCATTTACAAAAAGGATTTATTTAATTTTGAAAGATGAAATTGTCTGAAATTCATGAATGGCATTAACTCCAGTCAGCCATCTGCCTCGAGGGGACCATCCTCCTCCCCTTTGCACTAATCCCTGTTCACTGCTTGTATTTTTGCTCGTCTGTCCGCTCACTCAGCCCCACAGCATTTTGAAGACATTATAATCAAGTATTGTTAATTTGATTAAAATACAACTGTGGTGGAGTATATTAACTGAATAGGTCTTTACAATACAATACAGTGTTTAAAAGCAGAACGAGAGGCAGGTCCCTCTTCTGTCGAACCAGCTCTCAGTTTGGAGACAGACACAAATCTTTATGTTCAAGATTCCTTTTTGCTGATAAAGGATATAATTAAGGCTGTATCAGGTGACCCTGAATACTTCCTTACTACACCCAGGCTGCCGTGCTGCACAGAACATAAAGTATTCACACTCTTATAAATAAATTTGACTTGACTTTAACCTCCTAGGACCTGGCGTCCCCATATGTGGACATCACATTTTGGGTTATTTAGACCAAAATACTCAATTTTGCTCTGCAAGGGCCTGATATCCACTTACGAGGACATTATATTGCTACTGTTCTATCAAAATTTTAAAAGAATATGCTCATATGTGGCTCTTATTGTTAAAGACAAAAATCAGGTAAAAAAAAAATCTGGTAATTCTTTGTTTTTACATTCATCAGGTCCCAATCAGCCCAAATATCAAAGAGAAATTAAAAATGCTGCTGTGGAAGTTTGGGTCTTAGGAGGTTAATCATAAACAGTTATTATTATTATTAAACTCTATCTCTCTGTCTTATAGTTTGGCTTTTGTCATGTTGCTCTCTTCTGTTTCCCCTCACCCCTAACCAGTGTCTTCAGATGGCCCCGCCCCTCCCTGAGCCTGGTTCTGCCGGAGGTTTCTTCCTGTTGAAAGGGAGTTTTTCCTTCCCACTGTCGCCAAGTACTTCCCAATAGGAGGTTGTGTGAATGTTGTCGTTTTCTTTGTATTATTGTAGGAATAATACAAAGGGCCTGAAGCAACTCTTGTTACTTCAAGTCAATGAAATCGAATTGAATTTTGGGTGAAATGTGGCTCAAATATATTGTTGAAAACAGGATCTATAGCAACAACAAATTTCAAACATTAAGTACTGAAGCAACCAAACACATTTAACAAACATGGATTATCCTCAGCTTTACAAAAATAGGTTCATGTGACTAATGCACATGCTGAGGAATCAATAACCAATTTTCCTTTAGGTTGAAATGCTATAAACCTGCATGATTACATAATGCTATTATTGCCAAAACAATGCTAGCAATTGGGAGCAGCTAATTACTATAAGCATAAACTCGCCACTTGCAGTATGAAGAAGATTGCCTTAGCTGATGATCCTAACAAGTTTAGCTTTAATGGTCTAATATCTGCCTGTTCATTGCCATTCCTCACTGATGAATGTCCATCTCATCTGCCCTGCTGTGATATGTTGCCACAGTTGGACGGTGTACATTGTGCTGTGTGAGATGAATAGACAAACACACTGTATGCAGCCTAAGTGTTCTTGCCTGCATCTAGAGACAAAGCTGATGAGAGATGTGAGCATAACTGCATACCATAATAGCAAAGTGTCATGCTATAAAACCAAAGCAGTGAGCGAAGGGGTGCTAAAATGCACCTTCTGTTAGAAGATTTCTTGTGATAACACTCTTTTGATTGAACAAAAGCTTCAAGTTGAAATACAGGCTGAGAGTTTTTCATCTGGTGAGAAAACAGTGTGATCCCAAGGTTAATTAAACTGAGCTGAATGTTGGCATACTGGAAATGAGTGGATTTTGAAATGAGTTTCATTGTGTTTACTTCTAAAACCGTACAACTGGATTTCATGTCCTGTTTTGTTTTCCATATACCTGCAAATTATAGTTCAGAATGCTCCAGCTTAACCGCTCAATTAATATTTTGTTTCTTTAAATTGCTTCTAAACTACCAGGATTGTTACAAAAGCGTGCAGCACGGTGGCACAGTGAGGGTCCTGAGTTCAATTCCACCATCAGGCCAGGGTCTTTCTGTGTGGAGTTTGCATGTTCTCCCCGTGTTTGCGTGGGTTCTCTCCGGGTACTCCGGCTTCCTCCCACTGTCCAAAGACATGCACTTAGTGGGGCTAGGTTAATTGGTTAATGCAAATTGCCCATAGGTGTGAATGTGCGAGTGAATGTGAGTGTGAATGATTGTCTGTCTCTGTGTGTTGGCCCTGCGACAGACTGGCGACCTGTCCAGGGTGTACTCCTCCTCTCACCCTATGACAGCTGGGATAGGCTCCAGCGCCCCCCGCGACCCTGAAAAGGATAAGCGGACGCGAATGGATGGATGGATGCTCACAAAAGCCTCTTTACAAAGTTATAAAACCTGCAGGTGCCCTGTACAAAGCAAAGGGATGGGCAATGAATAAGCGAGTGAAGTCGAAGAGAATAACCTGAACCCAAGGTTGAAAGTGAAATTCAAATACAAAGTGCTTCCAGTAGGAGGTTGATGAACCACGTGAGTGTTGGAGAGAGGTTCAAAGAGAGAGCGAGCCACAGGTGGCGAAGTTAGCAACAACTATTTCACAAAATGATACAGTGCGCACAGTCGCAGGACCCGTCTCTTTTTCTGTGAAAAGGATCAGCATAAAGATGAAATGTGTGCGCTCACACAGATGTGTGCACATCTCTCTGTGTGTTTGTATGTGTGTGATCCAGGCTGCAGCTTTGAAAACAAAAATGGAGACAGATAAAAGACCAGGAGGACAAAATGACCCAAGAGAAATAAAAACGGTCGTATGTCTTAGAAAGCTCTAGAAGGTGAGGGAGACAGTTAGAGGAAAAGAGACACAGAGCTGCAGGAACAGCCATAATATCAACTGGATATCTAATTTGCTGTTAAGATAAAGACTGATGCCACCTTGCTTCCGGTGCCATTCCCCTGTTGCTACAAAAGCCAGTGGCTAAATCAAATGAACATCTCTTCTGACTTAATGTTCCCACAAGCACAAATCAAGGCGCTGAATTGCAAACAGGACCAGAGCAACAGAGCAAATCAATGCTGCCGGTCCTAGTGTGTGTGTGTGTGTGTGTGTGTGTGTGTGTGTGTGTGTGTGTGTGTGTGTGTGTGTGTGTGTGTGTGTGTGTGTGTGTGTGTGTGTGTATATCGTTTGTTTCTAAGGAGGCTGCAGATTTCAAATTAACAGGCACAGAGTGTGAGGCAGGGTTAGATAAAAACTAGTTAAGGTCATTGTACCTTTCTTAATAATCATTCCATCGTCATGCACACAGAAACCCAACCAAGATTACTAAAACATGTTAAATAATGCTAAATCATGCTAAGGTCACATCTGACATGAAGCCACAGTTTTCCCAAGATGATTCAATAACAATAATGGTAAACACAACAAGCTATTTATGTAAAATCAGGGCTGGTACTTTTGTTTACATTTCAATTCATTTTTTCTTTTTTCGTATAGTATCAACGCACAACACTGACCTCAAGCTGCTTTTTACTCTGAGGTAAAATTCTAGCACTATTTGAGAGAAACCCAACAACGACCTCCTATGAGTAAGCCCTTGGCAAATGTAGGAAAGAAAAACTCAGTTTTAACAGGAAGAAACCTCCAGCAGAACCGGGCTCAGGGAGGGGCGGGGCCATCTGTGACCAGTTTCTCTTTTGAAAGTCCAGCAGCTGGTCTCCTCAGCTCCCAGATGTTTTTTAGGGGCTCTTGTTAAACGAAGAGGTGATGCTATAAAGTGGTAAACACAAATAAAAAAAAGAAAGAAAAAAAAAGACAATTTTAAGAACTGCTTTGTGGCTGCATTAGGACACCATCTAAAACCATATAAAGAATTATTTTGAAAATTTTCTTCCTATATCAGTCAAAGATACGAAATGCCTTTGTTGTTTTCTATGGTTATTCTTGCAGATGGGTTTTTCTTGTTGCTTTACTCCTGCCTGCCTCACTGTAGCACCTGTTGGATTATCCATCAGAGCCAGGCAGCACCTCCCTCCTTCTTTGTATCTATGAACTAAACAGGTGTCACTTTCTTTTTTTTTTTTTTTACCTTTTCCTCCATCCTTTGGCATCCTGATGCACTCCCCTTACACATATGAAGAAGTGAATATAAGGCAGCTCTTGATCTGCCTTCTGCAAACATCCTTATCAAATGAATACATCATCATATCTCTGTGAACTGTGCCACTCGCATAAGTGTTTGATACCAAGGGACTTCTTTTCACTTTATTTCCCTTCTCTCTGTATCTCTCACAGATACACACAAGTGCACTATTCACAATCATTCCCTGAAGACATTTCTAAAGACTTTAGTTCTTTCAAAGAGCTCCTCTTTGAATTTCTGATGTCTGGGGAAAAGCTCTGGAAGTTTGGAAATTTCAGCCAAGAAACTTCAAACCCACAGCGAAGCACTGACACATGCACACCCCCAAACTGTGACATAGTCCCCCCCACACACAATTATTCCCTGTAAGACAAGATTGTCACAACCCGGCTCATAGGAAGTGACATGCAAGTGGGAGACCACACACAGGTTTTTAAAGGCTGTAAGACATATTTAATGAAAAATAAGGTAAAGCAACTTAAACACAATTTAAAGACCATAACAGCCATAACTGAAACTTCCGAATGAACAAGATGGGTGCCAGACAGCGAGAGCCAGAGCAAGAGCCAGAATCGCTGGTTCAGTCAAGGTGTCTTTATATACACCCGGACTGGCCTTCTCAGGTGTGCTGCATCTGTAATTGGGTCAGCTCCACCTACCTGCAAGAAATGGGTAACAGAAAAAGCAAAACACAAGGCCAGCCCACTTGCCGTCACAAGATGTAATCTCAGTTCACAAAGAAAACTTCTGTCCAATATTTTGCTTGTGATTTAATGGGGACATGAAACACTACATATATAAAGGCTAATTTACACCACCGAGCTCTGCTCTCAAAAAATGGATTTAACAAATAAGTGTCTAAAGTTTTGAAAACATGTTTAGCGCCATCGTCTATCAGTATGAAAAAGGACGTCATAATGTTGGTTGTGGCTAAAGACTTGCATTGCTTTTGTTTGCTAACTAGTGAATCGATAACTCAGAGGAAAATAACAACAATAAAACTAAGAATCCGTTCAAGGGGACCACATTTGTGCTGCTCATGGCAACAACAATGAGTTTTATGTTACGAAACCAAGGGTATGCTGTCCACTTTTACTGTCTGTATCTTTAGCAGTAAGTACCTGTTTGCTGTTTGACTAGCTAACCTCTGAATTCAAATCTGTTTTAAAAAACACACTCGTTCCCACATGTGGCACAATCAAAGAGCATCAGTTCAATATCAGTTTGTGAGATATTTTAAAAAATGTTCTAAAGAAAGTGACAAGACCAGTTTTCTTTGTAAATTTCTTCATAATAATAAAAATATTTAAATAAGTCCAACAGTAGCTTTAAGAATCTGTTAAGATGTACTTTCCAGGAACAGCAAAATGAAACAAATATTTCATTCAATGTATTAAGATCAATAATCTGTAGGAACAATGACAACATTTATTTAGGTAAATATATTTATTTAGTATATGGATGACTCCACTGATTTCTTCATGAAAACTATCCATCCAAATCACAACAACATTTGCCTCAAGGTGCTTAAATTTATAATGTAGAAAACGTCCAATAACACAGAGAAACCCCAGCAATAAAAAAAAACAACCCTTTGAGCGAACACTTGGTGACAGTGAGAAGGAAAAACTACATTTTAACAGGAAGAAACCTGCCTTTTAGTCTAAAAGAAATATACACTTAAAACCAGCATTTAAAACAACTCCTTCCTAAAGGAGGGAAAACCATGGATGGCAGTTTTTGCTTGTATGTATCCATCCACAGTGTTTTGGTGACATTGTCCAGTTTTGATGTCTTTACCTTCACTTTTCGATACTTCTAGTTTGTAGCCATCATTGGTTGTTGGGGTTCAACAAGAGAAGCTTCAAAGTTTCTGCTGCTATCCCTTCGCCTGCTCCACGGGGGTTTCTCCACCATTACTGTCCTCCCATTCATCCTTTTTTGTTTTGTTTTTTTGTACCTATCCACTGGGTTGTTGGTGGGACATCACTGCCACTTTCTTATAGAATTCCATCTCAGCATAGGTCGCGATGGTAGTCACTTTACAGTTTAATTGATTTCTACCTACCTGTCTGTGAATAGTCTCCTCCCCCTCGCCTCTCTCGTTCTGCCTGTCTGGTTTGTTCCTACTCTTGGATCTTTCCCTTTCTCTTTGTGCTCCTTCCTGACAACTTCCTCCCATTTCACTTTTTTCTCCCACCTTGGTTGTTCATTAAATATTTATATTCATAACCCCAGTCGCACCCAGTCAAGGCTTGGCTTTATATGGAGTTGCTTTATATCTAAGATTAGCTTTCCAGATTGTCTCAAGGCAAATTCAAGAATGAAAGTGCTGTAGTGATTCTGTGCAAAATAAAGCTGTGCCTCTTTAAAGTCAATATTGTCGCACATTAAGCCAGCAGGGACAGAACTGAAATATATATATGTAACCTGGAAGGGCCACAGAACGGTAAAGTGTTACTGAACAAACCAACACAGATTGTTTGTGAGAAGAGAAAACTGACAGTTACCAAGTTTCCACAGATGGACAATAAACTGGACACACACACACACAAAATTGCAAGTGTTTGAGCATGGGGGAAAAGAACAGCTTTGTGTGTGTGTGTGTGTGTGTGTGTGTGTGTGTGTGTGTGTGTGTGTGTGTGTGTGTGTGTGTGTGTGTGTGTGTGTGTGCGCGCGCGCTCTGGCTTCTTTCCAGTGACAGCCACTCTCATTAGGTCCTGAGGGGCTCACATGCATGTACTCACTGACACAAACACACAAACACGCGCGTGCATGCTCTTTCTCTGTTTTTAAAGCAGCAGGACAATGGAATCGCAGCTTCCAGTTCCATCAAACACATGGTCTACAGAGTAAGCCAAGGGGGATTGAAGCCTTGTTTGTGAAGCCTTAGTTTATCCATTGTTAGTCAGCCAGGTATTCTTTCATTCTCCTCTGCCCATCCCTCAGACACCACACGTGCTTTCCTAAACAGGGCATTTCAGTTTCAGCCCATCTGGGTGATTACTTTGAAACAAAGCACTATTGTGTTAGCACGTCTCAGAATACAAAACTAATGTTAGTATTATAAACAAACGTTTCATCTTGCATCCATCATATTTTCATTTCACAAGCCAAGACCAAGGTAAATGGACATTTACAGCGTAGCTGAAAAGCATTAAAAATGCAAATTATGATGCATCTTCAACAAACTTGCAATGTCAGTAATCCCACCAGACTAATCTGACACTTGTTTGGAGTCTTCCCGCCCCTAATCCTTAGAAAAACTCTTTTACACTGAAGACGAGGACTTAAGGCTGAAGCCCTCGGGGGTGTTTGAGCTTTAAATACTTGTTCAGCTGGTTGACTTGAGCCAAAACTTGCTTTTGCAGAATGCTCAGTTTGTTCAGTAAGTTCTGTAAAGTAGGTCTTAAGACAGCTAAACAGTGCAGTGGTGTAAACATAGAAACAGACGAAAATGAAACCACAGTGCGCACAACAGAAGGCACCACACGGGGATATAGGGGCTAAGAAAGTTACGTACGATGTGATTTAAGTACAGTGGACAGAACGTTACATACACTCGTCATGGATGTTATGATAATTTAGGGCTTTTAATGTTTTCTTTGAACTTTTGTTTTCAATAAAAGCAAGAATTCGGTGCTCAAGTGACCCGAGGCTTATGTGACCACTCTGCTATTTTATAATTTTAAGTTGTGGGCTTCCAGTCACGGCCTAACTTTTAAGTGTAGTCTACAAATTCTCAGTTGGGTTAGGGTCAGGGCTTTAGAAAGGCCACTCCAGAAGCTTAACATTAATCTGCTCTATCCTTTATAACAAACCATTAACTGTTTTAACCATCTAGGTGTTGATGTAGTATGATGAAGCAGTCCTTTGTCTTCATCGTTCCATCCAGTTTGTGCAATGCACCAATACCACTGCAGCAAAACAGCCGCAGAGTATGTTGCTACCACCACCAAATGTTCTTAGGTTTGAAAGCCTTGTCTTTACTCCTCCAACCAAACCTCTTGTTACTGTGATTAACATTTTTACAGGAGATTTAGTTTGTCCATCCGGGCAGCTACAAAATTCATTCACTGTGGCACAGCGACGCTGCTGTATCCTGCATTTTCCATTTCATGTCAGGCTTCTTAGTTTATATCGTTCACTTAGTGTTTCCCATCTTATCCTCTCTTTTCAGTCCCCTGGTTTAGTTATTTCATGTGTCTGAGTTAAACCATTTAGGTGTGGTTTTCACTTCCTGTTTGATTTTGGTAGCTACTTGTCTTTAACACTGGCGTGCACAGATAGAGACGAGGTGGTGCTGAAGCACTTGCCCTTTTGCCCTCAGTCCAAAAAAGTGCCCTTTTGAAAGACGTGATTTTTTTTTTTTTTTAAAGCTGCGCGATTTAAAAAGGTGTGAAAATAATGGCTTGATTTGTGCCCCTTCTTCAAAGACACCCGAACCCTGTCGCTTTTTCACTGTCACCGTGTCACGTGAACACGCTTGCAGTTCATTTGTTGTGAGGCGTGTAGCAGCGGCATGACACAGGACTACTTGGAGTAGGCATAGTAGGCTGACTATAGCGACTGGGAGCCACGGCGGACAACACGGCAGCTCTTTCCCTTCCCAACCAGTCAGGTAACCCATGAATCGAGTGAAATTATTCTGTTTGCCCTCTAAGACCAACCTGCAATTGTTTTGTTGTGAAGTAGCCTGTCAGAAACTGCACATGACAAACTTTGCCAGCTTACCCCTCCATCCATCCATATGGATAAACAAAAAAACGACACATTTAAAATGTAACCTAAACCATTTAGGCAACCCCACTCTCCATCAATTCCGACCTTTTTGCATACACTATTGAAAATATCACGTTATGCTATAGGCTAAGGCTACATGCCGTTAGGCAGAGGGCTCTTTTGAGCCCATTTTTCGTTACAAATTTTAGGATGATCTCACGGAAATCTGTGAATAAATACAAAGTTTTCAAACTGAAGTCAGTGACGGGAAGACATCACACTTTTTAGAGATGGAACTGCAGAAAAACCTAAAACCTTGACATGATTATGAATAATAGAATTATGGACGTTTCTCCGTTTTTGTGGATTAGCCTTTCCATAACTAACGTCAACTACTGTCCTACTTTGGTAAGATTGAAATTAATGTCTTTGACTGTCTTTAGTAGGTGTCTACTGTGAGAAAGTTAGAACACCGTCCAACTGTCTAAAGATGCAGTCTTTAGCCTAACTGGTTGTTACTGACTCAGCGATGCTCGCAGACATTTACGCACTGTGTTGTGACCTGATTGTGACAGAACAGTGACGTTGTTATTGGTAGTTTGAAGGGTACGGTGTTGGGGGTGGTGCATGTTAAAAGTTTTGAGAAGCACTGGTTAGACATGTTAATTTTTTTTGGTGTAACATATTGGCAACATTAACACATTAATTTGCTAAAGGAAAAATAGGCAGTTCCCAATTGCCTGTGAAAACGACCATTCTGCCCTGTTCTTGTAATGACCACAGTCAGTCTTATTCGTTCTCATACATTTTGGTCTATTTATTTACTAATTTCAGCAAGCATAATGCCTAGGAAAGAGAGGCTGAGAAAGGAGAAAATAAAAGTCAAATTGCATTTAACCTGTGCGATTTTTTTATTATACAAAGAAAAGGTTTTCCACATATGCAAAAAGTGCCCTTTTTTCCCCCTGGAGCACTTGCCCCCCAAAATGTCTGTGCACGCCACTGGTCTTTAACATTTTGTTTCTTAATCGTCTGCACCTGCATTTTGTTTTTCCCACGTGTCCTGATTGCTGTCTTCCACTCACTTTGTGGCAGCATCTGTTAACCTTTTCTGCACGTCTCCAGTTAGTTTGGATTTTGTTTATCGTCTCAGTTGGCTTCATACATTTTATCACCTGAAGTAAAGGCTTGTTTTTGGTTTGGTTTGCCTGTTACTATGTGTCTTTGTGAGTCACGACAAATTGTTTATTTATTTTATTTATTTTATTTAGGACAGTGCATGTTAATGAACATAAATGTAAAAAAAAAATTACATGAATGTAAACATACCAGATTATAGCCAAGGGCTAATTTCCATCTGTTGTCCTTAAGCATAAAAAATAGACATAATAATTCATAACAATTGAACTGATGATGTTATGATGAGTTATTTAGAAATGTCTCCAAGAGACCTTCCTGACTCCTTAGATCCTAACCAAGACTTTCTCATTGATCTGCACATTTGTCAGTCCACTGAGTGCTAGCAAACAAAATATTTTTATGTTGGCAAAGAGAAACTACCAGTTGTAGTCAAGCATGAACACTAAAGAGGACTTAATATTACTTAGCCTTGACAATTTAAAAGCCATTGTAGAGCCTCCAACACCATTTATTAGAATATTTAAGTGAGTGAATAGATCTATTTGAGCCTGTTTATATAACTGTAGCCCTGTGTGAATGAGAGAAAATTCAAATAAATTCAAACGTATGCCTCTTTAGTAATAAAGTTGTATGCTGGAAAGAGAACAATTCAAAGAAATCATTAAAAGCTCAAAGTTACCATAACATTCGTGTCCATGATGAATGTAGTTAAACTTCTGATCACAATGTACAGTTCTGACACGACACTGATTCGGAGTGATAGACCCTCGCAGAGCTGAGCGATCTACAGAATAACCAAAAGAGTCAGTAAACCCTAAAAAGTCTTTTCATTCAGTCACTTTGGGGTCATTCTGTGAAAAATAAATCACAGATGTAACTACATTTCAAGGGACATTCAACTTAAATCAGTCAAATAAAGGAAAACAGAGAGTAGACAGATTATTATTTATCACAACAATGTTAGCATAAGCAACATTTTACCTTCATACTATGAATACTATTTGAGGCAAAGGCTCTTGAGAGAATGTTCAAGATCCTTGAGAATTCTGAAAGGAAAAGGTCTGATGTACTTGAAAAATTAGCAAAAACTACTAAAAAGGTGTCAGTTATAAGATATTTAAAAGTTTTAATTCAAAAATCACAAATTACTCTTTAAATGTGACCATTTAAACATATTTTTATCATCTCCATACTGTATGTCTCTTTTTTCTGCCTCACCACTCCTTCCTCCTCCCACATTTCCACATTTCATTTTATATCAGCTAATGTTAGACTTGAATGTCCTAAAAATCACACTTTCCCTCTGCTTAGCAGCTTGATTACATTCTCGTGACATATGAGAGTTTATTAGCACATTGTCCATGTCTGCCTCCTTTCACAAAGTTTCACAGGCTTCTCAAACAGACATGGATGCTTCACCCACCATTTCAACAGCAGATGCAAACAGCGGACTGACCACCGACACTTATTATGAATAAACAGCAGCCAGAACATTTAAGGGAAAATATTTCCTTAACATATCCATTTACAATAATCATTTTTTCCTGATTTGTTGTTAAGTGCTGATGTTACTGAAATATATTTTGCACTAAAATGCTCATGTACTCAAACAATAGTAGAAACTCGACTGTCTGAGAACAACATCCAGGCTTTGCCCTTGTCGGGTAGAGAGGGTCCTATTCTCATGTAGCTAGTTAAAACTAATTATTGCAAATGAAAGGTATCCTTGTTACCTAAATTTGATCACAGGCTCATCTTGCAGTGATGATACCCTTTAAAAAAATCTAATATAGGCTTAACACGGAAATGCGCAAAGATTTAAAACACCTACACAAAATTATGTCTATTAAAAGAGTCAGTGTTAGCTTACTTAGCCTGGGCCAGTGTTGTACTTACGCATAATAATGATAATTCTATAATTATAATTATAGAACTAGATCTACTTCTACTGAATCGAGAAAAGGTTCCTGAGAAGAGATTTAATTTTCAGTATATAAGAAATTTGGGGCGTTTCTGAAGGTACTGTACCATGTTAGAGCATCTTAACATAGAGTCCTTGAATACTAGGCAGTTGTAGAGGATGAGTTACTCTACTTTAAATGACTCCCACCCCTTATTGGAGGATTTCAGCTTCTTCCTTTGGGACAGAGGTTTGCAGCCCCTAAATGCAGGCGAAGCTTGAAGAAACAGCTTTGTCCAAACTGCTATTTTGTTGTCGTTGTAGCAAATGACACGTTTTTTTCTGTAGTTTTTAAAAACTGTATTTATTTATTTACTGTACTTATTTCTCTATTTATGACAGTGCTTTTATCTCCTTTTTGCTGTTTTATATGAATTTATCAGTATAGTGTTGTCTAGTTTTAGAAGCTGTGATTAGGACGTCTATTTAAATTTGTTGATTAAAGATCATAATTAGAGATCATAAGCTGCCTTTGATTTAGACATGTCTGATATTTTTGTAAAAACACAAAATAGTGTATATATATATATGAATATTTTCAAACAATTCACAATGAGTTCCATATGACATCATCCTAACAGTGATTTACTGAGCAGCTGAGTTAGAACTTGTCACTCACACACTGAGAAACACTCAAACTTTCTGTTTCTAAACAATTTGTTCACTTTTTATCTCAGTCATGCCTGAAAAGACATCAGATAACTTTTTCCATCGCTTTCGAGATTTGATTCCGAGAAAACGCACAGGTGGAGATGTAAGCAACTAAACCTACTCATTCTTGACTTCTCTGCTGTTCAAATGTAAACGTTTCTGAGAGATGTGTTATATTTTGCTGCTTTGCACAGTGTAATTTTTGTGTAAGTCACTGTAGACAGAGCAACTGTCAGCGCTTCACCACAGAGTCCAGGATCCTGGACTTTCACAAAGCTCAGAGCAGTAAGACAAATGTGTTCTTTCAACAGGCAGACACATTGCATATCGCACAGAGACCCAGAGATTATGCTGTGCGACTCCCACCTTTACCTAAGCAATGCGCAGACTCTCCACAGAGAGTCCAGAGAAGCTGGAAAATAAGTCCCTGGTTGGATGACCCCTTTTGGAATCAGGAGGACCCTAAAAGAAGTCTGTGTAGCCTCAGCTCTGTAGACACACACACACCAAGTGATCTGAGGGCCATTCCTCTCATTGATCGTCCTGTTGAGATGACACCACTCACTCCAGTTCCTCCACCTCCTCGAGCAGCTTGTCCATCGCAATTGCCTGTTTTCTCTGCTAAACATTCAGGAGCAGGTCGTTTCAAAGGTGATGCTTTTCTTTAGTGGTTAAACCTGCTGTTAATCAGTTAGTTTAGATTTTAAATTTTGACACTGTAGATTATCTATTTTAATGCTAAATTACACACATTCTTGCTGTCCATTCATTTTATATGCTTTTTTGAAGAAAAAAAAATCAGGAAGAAAAATGTTTATTGTTGTTGTTTTTTTTTAGTAAGATGTCAATTTGTAGTTATTTAGTTATTTTTTGTCTAAACAGACACGAAGGTCATTCATGGAATAAGAGTCTTGACAGTAAAAGACAAATTTGGGCCTATTTTGGAAAAACTGCAGCATTTCCAGGATGGGATTGTAACCTTACCTGGACACACAGTACCAACCAAAACATTTACTGCAGTAAAGCCTTTGACTCAGAAACCTCCAACAGTTCCCATACCGCAAAAACGAGGACCTCGGCTTGGGACGCTGCTGCGCTGTGCAAAAGTCGTCCCTATAGACGGTAAGTGGTTTTCCTCAGTAACTGTAGAAGATGCTGAATAATCAAACTTTAAATTAAGAGATTTTTAAAAATAGATTTTAATGAACAATTAATCACTGCATCATGTACAATGCTTCGAATTAGAAGAAATTACAGTTTCTTTTTACTAACCTCGTTGATTATCAGACAAGAAAGCAGACAGTCAGTGCAGTCAGAATAATCCAAGAGAGGGCAGGGTCAAACTCCCGCCTCTAGCTACACCTGTAGAGAGCCTGTCCCACAGCTTTAGTCTGCTGTCTTCAGATGACTGGTAAGAAACGTAGTAAGGAGACATTAAATACTGCACAGAAACAGTGCTGCATAATGTGGCTGTGTTATTTGTGGTGTTCTATGTTGTGTTGTGTAAATACAGGATTAAGAAAAGACAGGGGTTGCAAACTATTCAGTCTCTGGCAAAGCACCACTCGGACATCCTGAAGACTAAACTGCATGAAGTGTGTCTGGTCCTCATTGAGGAGGTATTGCACACTTTATGTTTCTTATATGTGTTTCATGCAGCTAGTTTCCCTTCAAGTGCATACTACAGCCTCAACTGATGATTTTCACTCACATTTTAGGTGAAAAACCAACGCTCAGCAATAGCCTGTGAGGCCATACATACCATCGATGAGCTCTATATTCAGCTCCAGAAAACAATGGACCCAGAAGTTGAAACAACAGGCCGAGCTCTATTGCTGAAGCTTGCACAGACCAACAACAACTTTCTTCATCAGGAGGTCAATCTGGCGCTTGATGCCATGGTGGAAAATTGCAGCCATGGACGGATTCTGAGCGCTCTGTTTAACACAGGACTGACGTAAGAGGAGAGAAGAAGCTGTAGTGATTTTATTAGAAGACATGAAAGAGAGATCATGTTCACTGAGTTGTGTGTCTAATATTGTCCTTGCTCAGCCATCGCTGTGTCGCAGTGAGGAATAGCGCGGCTCAACACCTGCACCAGCTGGCTGACAAACTTGGAGCAGCCGTCATCCTGAAAGCAGGAAGCTTCACTGAAAGGTTTCTAATTGCTGCCTCTAGAATGGCAGGGGATGCTGCACCTGAAGCCAGGTGGGTACTTTTAAATGGGTTTGAAGTGCATCAATGTTTTATTTTCTGTGAGTTTACACAATTAATGAAAATTAATGATAACTGTAATCTTCCACAGGTACCATGGGCGAACAATCATCAAGAAACTGACCCTTCACAATGATTTTATGAATTTGTGGATGAAGATTGTCCCTGAAAAAGACAGGCGTCCTGTGGAGAAGAGCCTGAAAAAGACAGGCATCCTGTGGAGAAGAGCCTGAAAAAGGCTAATAATTACAGGCAGCAGGTCAGCATCCAGACTAGGCTCTCCTCTCCAGCAGGGCCTGGGATCCCCAGATGTGACAATGCAAGTCCTGACGAATACAGAGGAGAAGAGCGGCTGCTACAGTAGCAGCAGCACTCTGAGGCTAAGCTGGGAAAGTGGTTGGAGGTTCAACCATCATGACCACAGACAGTCCCAGTCGCTCTGCAGGAGTAAACTTCTCCATCTTCAGGACTACAAACTATTTCTCTGAAGGACAATATTATTTAGATTTACATTAATTATTATTACATCATTCTTATTATTACATTATTTGTATTATTTCATTATTATTATCACATTTTTAAGATCCTGAATGGACAATGAATGAATAAATCCCTTTTTTTTTCATCTGAATTAAAATGGCACTTTGGTTGGCACATATACAGTTTCTGTTTTTCTGTCAACAAATATTAATACATTCTTAGCTCTCTTGTTTTCATTTTTAACCCATGATTTTGCATTTTTATCAGGATTCAAAGTCATTTTTATAACATAAAGAAATATTAAATAAATACTAGAAAGCGAAAATTTCAGAAGAAATTTGACGTGTGCCTATATGCTGCTGCTAATCAGTGTAGTTTGCCATTCATACAGCTACAGAGAGCAAAACTCAGCAGAGCAGCCATTCTCCACCATGAACTATGGTAAAAACAAACACCGCTCACGCCTCACAGATGACAGCTTACAGTTTTGTGTAAAGATGAGGTGATTTCGTACAGCCCCGATTTGCAGACGTTGTGCACAGAGGTTCATGAGCAGAAGTCCCATTGTACCACGGCAGACCCGACAATGTTTCCATGAACACGCTTTGAAGCATTACGTTATGGACCACTTTTCACACATGGTTGGTGTACCCACACAGCCGGCTGTAGCTTTTCAACTCACAGCCCAACACACACCAAAAAAAAAAACCAGCCGAGAGAGCACAGACTTTACGCCCGTGGGTCCACCTCCCCTGCAGCGGCACTGCAGACCACGCCCTGCCACACACATCAAACACGTAAAATAAATATTTATGCACTTTTGCATTCACTTTTTGTTTTTTGTTATTTTTACACAGTGTTCTTAATGATTAACAATGGTCTACAGCCAATCTTGTGTATTATTATACAAACTTTGGTTGTAAGATTCAGATAACTATTTAATAAAAGGTAAATATTTTATATGAGAGCAAGAAAGAAAAGTATATCTTTGTGTCCCCCTTTCCCTGTTAATGCCCTACCTGGCCCCCTGGCAAAAGCTTTGCTAGATCCGCCCCTGCACAGTTACCAGCTGTCAGCTACACAAAAAAAGGAGCTTGATGTTATTTGTCTCTCAGAAACAGTTGATAACTTTCCTTCAACTCATTCATGTCACCTAAAAGGTAAACCTGTTTCTCCATCACCAGTTCAGCTCTGATGATTCAGTAAGGACATCTCCTGGTTTCGACCAGCCCTTTTTTACAGCTGTGGCTCCAGCAAACATAAGCTGATACTAGAAATTAAGATCAAATGAATTCTAACAACAGCTAATCAAACTTAAACGTGCTGCTGTTGTTTAGCGCAATAAACAAACGAGAGAAAAGCCGATCATTGATCAGTTTCATGATTGAAGTTTCAACAGGCGAGAGAATGACAGGGGAGGCTGTCATAAAGTTCAACATCAGTAACTTAGCGTGCACACAGCTGTCGTGCTAGCTAGCACACAGAACGAGTTATTGTAACTGTCAGCACAACGAAAATAAACTACACCTAAACTCGGTTTATATCTGACCCAAATAGAGTGCAGTTCATAACTTCTTACCTGAAATTCAGTTCACCTCACGCTCCGACCGGTGTTCCAGATCTACTGGCGTTTAGATCAACTGGCGTTGGTCGAACAGATGTGTGGCAGTCTTGCGTTTCAGGAGCTGCTACCGACAAACCAGCAAAAAAACGCCAAATGTGTCACCTGTGACACTTGTGAGGTTATCTCAAACACACTCCGTCAGTCTTGATGCTGTTGAACAACAAAATGTTTAAAATGTGGCGAGTTTACCTGGTGATATCCTCATTCGCGATCGCGAAAACAGCAAACAATTAACACCACGCCGATGTTGTTCACAGGACAGCAAGAGTAAACGATCGGGAGACTCTTGTCGTCGTTATCGTTCCCCTCGCACGTTTTATTTCTCCGGTTTCAGCGTTTTTACTTCACAACTAAAGCGAGCAGTTTACTTTGTGCACTAACATGGACTCGAGTCAACCAGCGCCACCTCTGGCCAAGTGCCACAGCCTACAGCCAGATCAACCTGTGACACACATCTGCACCACGTTTGATTTCATTTCTTGCACAACACATTTGTACCTTTCAATTGTGTCTGTTTGTGAATCATGCAAATAAACCTTTGAAAAGAATGAAATGATATCATATATTCCTTATTGGCCTACATTTGTACAAAATTCCAAATTATATACACAAAGTCATAGAAATCACCACTCCAATTGGTCATCATGATTTTAATATTCTCTTTTCCCATAACAATGAAATACACCTTGGACAAATATGACACATCAATATTTCATTAGTGTTGTCACATCATATCCTGTAAGCATCGTCTGCCTGTGTCCTTTCCCTGGAAATTAATATTTCCAGCCAATATAGGCAATTCATCAACATGGCTGGAGAGTTGGTAGTTATATATAAAGTCAGTGACTCAGGTGTGTCGCTTGGTTTGTCATCTGTTTGTGAGACTGGAGGAGACGCAATCTTTTGTTTTAAATCTTAGTTAGGAAGATTCCTGTTTTAAAACAAGCACGTTTTGTGAGAAATGCAAGAAGTACATCTGCAGAAAGCACACAGTTACATTCTGTCCATCATGTGGACAAAATTGAAAATGTTGAGCATTGAAAAACTGAGAACGTTGGGCAAGTTCAAAGGAAATGTGTTTGTAAGAACGAAAAACCAAATTGTTCCTAAAATAGTTATGGAAAGTCTAACTGTTGTATGTCTGTGTTCTACATGTTTATCTGATGGGAAATAAAGTTGCTATTGTTTCATTGCAGTTTTTGAACAATTCTGAGTGGATTTACACAGTACGGATCTAAATGACCCGCAACAAAATTAATGTCATTTTTTTGTTCTTCAACATAATACAAGGGTTCATTTCCAAAACTTGCCTATGATCTTCAATTTGTAGCAGATCCACTATCACACAGCAGCTGGAGCAGTTTCAAATGGAGGTCAGTCCACTGCTGCCACCTGTGGCCAAATACCATAGCCCACTACTAGATTAACTTGTGACACATCTTCACCTGCTGCTATGATGACATTGAGTAGAGGCTGAGTGGCTGCACTTACCCCTGGTACATCCAAATCTACCCACAAACATGTTGAAAGATGCAATGGCAGCAATGTGGATTGTCAACACTAAAAACAATCAGTAAGCAAAGACAACAGGGATCACTTTTTACTGTTTATTTAGCACCCACAACATTTGTAGTCACCTTCTGCACAGGGGAAGTCCACACACACTGTGTGGTACCACTTTCCACAGAAGGTGCATTCAGTCTGCAAGATTGAATGAGATTGTCAGAGTCATTGTCTGACTGTTTATTACTATTCACCTGCTGTACATTCACAGTAACTGCCATCTCCTTACAAATGTTTATTAGATTAACCACATTTATACAGACTGTATATAACAACAAACTCTAAAATGTTTTTTTCTCAGAGAAAAGACACAGACAGACTAGGCTAACGACATGTGATGTTACAACACTAGTGAAATATTAGTGTCATTTCATTCTTTTCAAAGGTTTATTTGCATGACGCACAAACACACACAATTGAAAGGTACAAATGTGTTGTGCAAGAAACGAAATCAAACGTGGTGCAGATGTGTGTCACAGGTTGATCTGGCTGTAGGCTGTGGCACTTGGCCAGAGGTGGCGCTGGTTGACTCGAGTCCATGTTAGTGCACAAAGTAAACTGCTCACTTTAGTTGTGAAGCAAAAATGCTGAAATCGGAGAAATAAAACGTGCGAGGGGAACGATAACGACGACAAGAGTCTCCCGATCGTTTACTCTTGCTGTCCTGTGAACAACATCGGCGTGGTGTTAATTGTTTGCTGTTTTCGCGATCGCGTCGCGAATGAGGATATCACCAGGTAAACTCGCCACATTTTAAACATTTTGTTGTTCAACAGCATCAAGACTGACGGAGTGTGTTTGAGATAACCTCACAAGTGTCACAGATGACACATTTGGCGTTTTTTTGCTGGTTTGTCGGTAGCAGCTCCTGAAACGCAAGACTGCCACACATCTGTTCGACCAACAGCAGTTGATCTAAACGCCAGTAGATCTGGAACACCGGCAGCCGCCTGCTTCTCCTGCCTTTGGTTTCCCTTATCCATGATTGAGCTCCGCGTTAGCCACCACCGGTCATCAGCGGCCGCTTATCTCTCTTTCCCCGCATACGAGGGGAAAGAGACATACACCGGTGGCTAGCTGCCCTATGTTGTAGCTCCACGTTAGCCCCATCAAACAACTCAGTTATTTTTCCCACATCGACCAGCATCATCGGCCCATATAAACGAAATATAAGTCCACTGAAACACA
This sequence comes from Rhamphochromis sp. 'chilingali', assembly GCF_963969265.1. Classification (NCBI taxonomy): domain Eukaryota; kingdom Metazoa; phylum Chordata; class Actinopteri; order Cichliformes; family Cichlidae; genus Rhamphochromis; species Rhamphochromis sp. 'chilingali'. The sequence continues at coordinate 19,779,193 of NC_137940.1, read as the reverse complement.
GACTGTTTGCGTGCGATCGGGGGGGTGAAAGGAGTTAGAGCCGCCTCACTGTAAGCGAAGCCCGGGTGCTTTTTAGCGAAGGGTCGCTAGCCGCGCTAGCTACCTAGCCGGCTAGCAGCAACACATAAGGGAACTTGCTAATATGGGATGTCTTGATAAAACGAGCAGCTATTTGAAGTTTACACACCTATATTCTCGCCTGAAAATATCTTAAAAGTTTATTTTGTGACTTAGAAACACTAATAAAAGACATATATAAAACAAAGAGGTAGCCGCCATTGTTTTACTCGGCAGAGGTGTGCTATGAATTGTGGGATATGGAGTTTTCCACCAAGCATACACCCTTGCGGTTACCGTAACTATTCAATGGTTCCTGAAAGCAGCGACGCTGTGCGCGCCGTTGATATTGTCGTCATTACGGTAATCCAAAAACGGGTAGACAGGCCGTACTACTCCCGGCATACCACTAGAGAGAGCCAACACACCACAAATGAAGTTTGAAATTTGTTTCTATGGGGCCAAAAGTTGAATCTTTCTCATGGGCCTAGAAATAGGCAAAAATTGGCACTAAAATCTAAATATTTAAAAAACTATAAAAGTCATAAACACCAAAAGTCATAGCATACTAGTCCAGACCCAGCCGCACAAAATGATATAACATATGTAACCCTTGTCTCAAAACTGTGCGGTACATAAGCGCGGGAAAATTTGCACTAAAATATTAATATTTAAAAAACTATAAAAGTCATAAACACCAAAATCATAGCACACCATTCCAGATCCAGCCGCACAAAATGATATAATATATGTGAACCTATTTTAGGTGGAAAAAGGAAAATAATAATAATAATAATAGGCACACTTAATAAGAATAATAAATCCGACGAATAGTAATAAGTGTGCCTCTTGGCATAGGCACACTTAATTATTATACAATAAAGCTAACTATGTGTATCTTTGGGGGCTTGAAGTTCAAAAATATCATCTTTGCTTGTTCCAGTATGATTTAAAAAAAGCCAACACATGGGATGTAGTTATTCATTCACATTCCTGTTTTCCAGTTTGTATAATGTAACTTTTCCCGGTTTTCCGCCGCAATTTTGTCTGACATTGTCAGTCAAGGCTTAGGAATGTTGGGCTGTCCCCCAGAATGTGCTATCACATTCTTCTCATGCACGCACACAGACAGAATGGCAGCCAGTAAAAGCCTTTTTCCACTCAAGGTGAATTAGGCTGAACAGTGCGGATCTAACAGCAGCCTGCAACGAAGGCTTTTAGTGGGTGTTTATAAAAACTGTCATAAAAAAAGGAGAGGAGTAAAGGTAAAAGACAGGTGAAGAGAAAGCAGGATAGCCAAAAACAGAAAGGACAGAAAGAGGGTGGGAGCTAAACGAGAGGAGAATAAAAAGAGGAGATGAGGGCAGGAGAGGTAGGGAGGGAAATGGGGAGGAACAGAGAGAAAGCAAGCATGTGAAAGACACAAGAAGGGAGAAAAGAGAACCCAGTGGTAGAAAAGAGGAAGGGAAAGATAAAGGAAGAATGAAATTAGTTAAAGATATGAAATAATGTCTTGAGGATAAAGATGAGAGAAAGGAGGAAGCAGTACTTTAGTGGTGGCTAGGAGCAGGATAGAAAGAAAATGCGATGGAAGAGAAGAGGTAAATATGATGGATAACATTTTCTAAGACACCGAAGTACTAGTGACATTGCCTTCAACATTACTTGGGAGTTCTGCAAGTCAGCCTCAGACAAGGTTGATCTGAAGCAATGCCAATGCTTGGGTAGATGCCCAGACTTTATAGAAGGCAAGACAAAATCACACTTTAAAGGGATAGGTCACCGAAATTACAAAACATTTGTTGTCTTACTTCCTCCCAGCGCTCCGTGACTCTGCATGATAGTACTGTTCAGTGATGCTAACTGTTGGAAAATAAGATAAACCATGAACATTACACAACACTGCACTAATACGGAGGAGCAGCATTTTCATTGGACAGCAGTTCCAGTAAAAAACAGCTGATAGTAATGTGTGTAGATTATTCAGAGTAACCCTGACATTAAAAGACCCTACTGTTGGAAATGTTTTCACCATTGAGGAACCCCACATCTAGTCAAATACTATGCGCAAATCTATCAGATTTATGGATCAGTTTAATGTACAAATGGGTTCACATATGTAAGGAAACCAGAAAAATCAGGCTTGTAAAATTTCCACTTACTATCTCAACCAGCTGCTGCACTGATCAACCAAAGTTTTGCGCAGACATTTCTCTTTCCTGGGATGCACACTCGTTTTTATTGTGCAAAATGGAAATAACACTGACAGTTCAAAATTAATCCTCAGATGAGCCCTGGGCATCAGAATATGATTTTTCTTTATTTTATTTATTTTTGTATTAAATTGTTCTACCGAGTTTTAACAATCAAGCAACAAAGAACATAACCATCCTAACACACATCATGCATATATACAGGGAGTGCAGAATTATTAGGCAAATGAGTATTTTGTCCACATCATCCTCTTCATGCATGTTGTCTTACTCCAAGCTGTATAGGCTCGAAAGCCTACTACCAATTAAGCATATTAGGTGATGTGCATCTCTGTAATGAGAAGGGGTGTGGTCTAATGACATCAACACCATATATCAGGTGTGCATAATTATTATGCAACGTCCTTTCCTTTGGCAAAATGGGTCAAAAGAAGGACTTGACAGGCTCAGAAAAGTCAAAAATAGTGAGATATCTTGCAGAGGGATGCAGCAGTCTCAAAATTGCAAAGCTTCTGAAGCGTGATCATCGAACAATCAAGCGTTTCATTCAAAATAGTCAACAGGGTTGCAAGAAGCGTGTGGAAAAACCAAGGCACAAAATAACTGCCCATGAACTGAGAAAAGTCAAGCGTGCAGCTGCCAAGATGCCACTTGCCACCAGTTTGGCCATATTTCAGAGCTGCAACATCACTGGAGTGCCCAAAAGCACAAGGTGTGCAATACTCAGAGACATGGCCAAGGTAAGAAAGGCTGAAAGACGACCACCACTGAACAAGACACACAAGCTGAAACGTCAAGACTGGGCCAAGAAATATCTCAAGACTGGTTTTTCTAAGGTTTTATGGACTGATGAAATGAGAGTGAGTCTTGATGGGCCAGATGGATGGGCCCGTGGCTGGATTGGTAAAGGGCAGAGAGCTCCAGTCCGACTCAGACGCCAGCAAGGTGGAGGTGGAGTACTGGTTTGGGCTGGTATCATCAAAGATGAGCTTGTGGGGCCTTTTCGGGTTGAGGATGGAGTCAATATAAGAAATATAAAAATAAATTAACGAGTATTTTGAGGTCATGTAAAAAGGAATACTATGAGAAATTACTGATTATGAATAAAAATAATACTAAAGGGATTTGGAAAACATTAAATACCATCATTAAAAAGGGCTCTGGACAGTCAGACTATCCTTCGTATTTCACAAATAATGATAGAAACATTACTAATATGAGCGATGTGGTAAATGATTTCAACAAATTCTTTGTAAGTGTTGGGCCAGACTTGGCTGAAACAATTCCTGATATGACAGATTTGGTAGAGAAAGAAACCAGACTTATTGATCGCAATCCTCATTCAATGTTCTTAACGGCAGTAGAAGAAAAGGAAATCATTGATATTGTTGGGAAATTACAAACAAAAAACTCTACAGACTCTGATGACATAGATATGGAAATAGTCAAGAAAGTGATAGAGGGCATTTCCAAACCCTTAACACATATCTGCAATTTGTCCATACAAACTGGTACATTCCCGACACAAATGAAAATAGCTAAAGTAACACCATTGTTCAAAAATGGTGATAAACACCAATTCACAAATTATAGGCCTGTCTCTCTACTTTCTCAATTTTCAAAAATACTGGAAAAGGTTTTTATTAATAGACTTGACAAATTTATAGACAAACATAAAATAATAACGGATAGTCAGTATGGTTTCAGATCAAATAGATCAACATCATTGGCATTAATAGAATTGATTGAAAATATCACTAACAATATAGATAAAAGACAATGTATAGCTAGTATATTCATCGACCTAAAAAAAGCTTTTGATACAATTAATCATGAAATATTACTCGATAAATTGGAGTATTATGGCATTAGAGGAGTGATGTTAGAGTGGGTAAAGAGTTATTTGAGAGACAGGAAACAATTTGTGAAAATTGGGGAACATCAATCAGAGTGTATGGACATTGTTTGTGGAGTTCCGCAGGGGTCAGTATTGGGACCAAAGCTGTTTATCCTCTATATCAACGATATATGTAGAACATCAGATATATTACAGTTTATTCTATTTGCAGATGATACAAATATTTTTTGTGCTGGAGAGAACTTACAGCAGCTTTTGGAAATTGTCACACAAGAAATGATTAAACTGAAAACATGGTTTGATAGAAATAAGTTATCATTAAATTTGGAAAAAACGACATTTATGTTATTTGGAAATTATAAAAAAGATGCCGAAGCAAAGTTATTAGTAAATAATGTCGAATTAGAGCAAGTTTCGGATACAAAATTTCTGGGTGTGATAATAGATAACAAAATCTGCTGGAAACCTCATATAAAGTATGTACAAGCTAAACTGTCAAGAAGTGTCTCCATACTGAGTAAAGTTAAATATTTTTTGCCTTCCAAATCACTCCGGGTACTTTACTGTTCACTTATATTGCCATATTTGGAATACTGTGCGGAAATTTGGGGAAACACATATAAAACTTCACTTCAACCAATATGTAAAATTAAAAAAAAGCAATCAGGATAATTAGTAAAGCTGGATATAGAGACCATACTAACACCATGTTTTTGAAATTAAAAATATTGAAGTTTATGGATCTTATAAAATACAAAACGGCAAAAATTATGTATAAAGCTAGATACAATATGTTACCAAGAAATATACAGAGGATGTTCTATGACAGAGAAGGAGACTATGAACTAAGGGGTAAATTGAATCTGAAGATTCTTAAAGCACGGTCAAATGTTAAAACCTTTTGCGTAACTATTTATGGAGTAAAACTGTGGAATAGCTTTACTGCAGAATTACAGCAATGCTCAGGAATTGGCAAGTTCATAAAGACACTTCGAAAATTACTCTTGGAAGGATATGATATTGAAAAAGACAATCACCCATTGTATGTATAAATATGTCAACTCGTATTTAAATTATAAATATCGTGCCAGCCTTGTTGATATAAGTTTTCTTGTGTATTGTGTGGAATATGTGATGAGGAGAATTAGGTAAATATGTGGGATTAATAAGATGTTGAGCAGGGGTAGGAGTTAATAAGTATGTGCATACTTCTTCCTACTCCTTTTCAGACCAAACAACTGTTATCTCATGTTAGACGAATGTGTTTTATTTTATTATATTTTTCTTGTTTGTCTGTACAAATACGTGTGTGTGTGTGTATATCTACACATATATTCATATTCGTAAATGAAAATACATGTAGACGAGTATATATTGGTTTTTATTGTTTGTTTTATTATGTCTGAAATAAATAAAGATACAAATACAAAGCTCAACTCACCAGTCCTACTGCCAGTTTTTGGAAGACACCTTCTTCAAGCAGTGGTACAGGAAGAAGTCTGCATCCTTCAAGAAAAACATGATTTTCATGCAGGACAATGCTCCATCACACGCGTCCAAGTACTCCACAGCGTGGCTAGCAAGAAAGGGTATAAAAGGGTTGCTGGAAGGTGCTCCACCTGGAGACTCTGTTGTTCAACAGCATTCCGAGGGAGACTGGGGACATTGAGTCCGAATGGACCATGTTCAGCGTCTCCATTGCCGAAGCTGCTGCATTGAGCTGCGGCCACAAGGTGGTTGGTGCCTGCCGTGGTGGTAATCCCCTGACCCAAATGGTGGACACCAGAGGTGAAGGGAGCCACCAAGCTGAAGAAGGAGTCCTATCGGGCTTGGTTAGCCTGTGGGACTCCGGAGGCAGCCGACAGGTATCGACAGGCCAAGCGGAATGTGGCTCGGGCAGTGGCTGAAGCAAAAACTCGGGTGTGGGAGGAGTTCGGAGAGGCCATGGAAAAAGACTTTCGGACTGCCTCGAAGAGATTCTGGCAAACCGTCAGGCGTCTCTGGAGGGGAAAGCGGCGCTCTACCTGCACTGTGTACAGGGAGTGCAGAATTATTAGGCAAGTTGTATTTTTGAGGAATAATTTTATTTTTGAACAACAACCATGTTCTCAATGAACCCAAAAAACTCATTAATATCAAAGCTGAATGTTTTTGGAAGTAGTTTTTAGTTTGTTTTTAGTTTTAGCTATTTTAGGGGGATATCTGTGTGTGCAGGTGACTATTACTGTGCATAATTATTAGGCAACTTAACAAAAAACAAATATATACCCATTTCATTTATTTATTTTTACCAGTGAAACCAATATAACATCTCCACATTCACAAATATAATTTCTGACATTCAAAAACAAAACAAAAACAAATCAGCGACCAATATAGCCACCTTTCTTTGCAAGGACACTCAAAAGCCTGCCATCCATGGATTCTGTCAGTGTTTTGATCTGTTCACCATCAACATTGCGTGCAGCAGCAACCACAGCCTCCCAGACACTGTTCAGAGAGGTGTACTGTTTTCCCTCCTTGTAAATCTCACATTTGATGATGGACCACAGGTTCTCAATGGGGTTCAGATCAGGTGAACAAGGTGGCCATGTCATTAGTTTTTCTTCTTTTATACCCTTTCTTGCCAGCCACGCTGTGGAGTACTTGGATGCGTGTGATGGAGCATTGTCCTGCATGAAAATCATGTTTTTCTTGAAGGATGCAGACTTCTTCCTGTACCACTGCTTGAAGAAGGTGTCTTCCAGAAACTGGCAGTAGGACTGGGAGTTGAGCTTGACTCCATCCTCAACCCGAAAAGGCCCCACAAGCTCATCTTTGATGATACCAGCCCAAACCAGTACTCCACCTCCACCTTGCTGGCGTCTGAGTCGGACTGGAGCTCTCTGCCCTTTACCAATCCAGCCACGGGCCCATCCATCTGGCCCATCAAGACTCACTCTCATTTCATCAGTCCATAAAACCTTAGAAAAACCAGTCTTGAGATATTTCTTGGCCCAGTCTTGACGTTTCAGCTTGTGTGTCTTGTTCAGTGGTGGTCGTCTTTCAGCCTTTCTTACCTTGGCCATGTCTCTGAGTATTGCACACCTTGTGCTTTTGGGCACTCCAGTGATGTTGCAGCTCTGAAATATGGCCAAACTGGTGGCAAGTGGCATCTTGGCAGCTGCACGCTTGACTTTTCTCAGTTCATGGGCAGTTATTTTGTGCCTTGGTTTTTCCACACGCTTCTTGCAACCCTGTTGACTATTTTGAATGAAACGCTTGATTGTTCGATGATCACGCTTCATAAGCTTTGCAATTTTGAGACTGCTGCATCCCTCTGCAAGATATCTCACTATTTTTGACTTTTCTGAGCCTGTCAAGTCCTCCTTTTGACCCATTTTGCGAAAGGAAAGGACGTTGCCTAATAATTATGCACACCTGATATATGGTGTTGATGTCATTAGACCACACCCCTTCTCATTACAGAGATGCACATCACCTAATATGCTTAATTGGTAGTAGGCTTTCGAGCCTATACAGCTTGGAGTAAGACAACATGCATGAAGAGGATGATGTGGACAAAATACTCATTTGCCTAATAATTCTGCACTCCCTGTATAGGTCTGGCGGAGCGCTACTGACGTCGACTGAGAAAATTGTCAGGCGGTGGAAGGAATACTTAGAGGACCTCCTTAATCCCACTGACACGTCTTCCGAGGAGGAAGCAGAGTCTGGGGATGAGGGGGAATGACCCGCCAATTTCTGGGGGCGAGGTCACTGAGGCAGTTAAACAACTCCTTGGTGGCAGAGCCCCTGGTGTTGATGAGGTCTACCCCTGGACGTTGTAGGGCTGTCCTGGTTGACACGCCTCTGCAATGTTGCGTGGAGATCAGGGGCAGTACCTGTGGACTGGCAGACCGGGGTGGTGGTCCCCATCTTTAAGAAGGGGGACCGGAGAGTGTGTTCCAACTACAGGGGGATCACACTCCTCAGCCTCCCTGGGAAAGTCTATGCCAGGGTGCTGGAAAGGAGAGTTCGTCCGCTAGTCGAACCTCGGATACAGGAGGAACAATGCGGTTTTCGTCCTGGTCGCGGAACACTGGACTAGCTCTTTATCCTCTCCAGGATACTTGAGGGTGCATAGGAGTTTGCCCAACCAGTCTACATGTGTTTTGTGGACTTGGAGAAGGCATTCGACCGTGTCCCTCGGGGTGTCCTGTGGGAGGTGTTGCGGGACTATGGGGTGTCTGGCCCATTGCTACGGGCCATTCGATCCCTATACAACCGTTGCAAGAGCTTGGTTCGCATTGCCGGCAATAAGTCGGACTCGTTCCGGTGGGTGATGGGCTCCGCCAGGGCTGCCCTTTGTCTCCGGTTCTGTTCATAATTTTTATGGACAGGATTTCTAGGTGCAGCCAAGTGGTGGAGGGCTTTCGCTTTGGTGGCCTCAGAATCTCATCTCTGATTTTTGCGGATGATGTGGTTCTGTTGGCTTCATCGGGTGAGGGCCTCCAGCTCGCACTGGAATGGTTCGCAGCCGAGTGTGAAGCAGCGGGAATGAGGATCAGCACCTCCAAATCTGAGGCCATGGTTCTCAGCCGGAAAAGGGTGGAGTGCCCACTCCAGGTCGGGGATGAGTTCCTGCCCCAAGTGGAGGAGTTCAAGTATCTCGGGGTCTTGTTCGCGAGTGATGGGAAAAGGGAGCCGGAGATCGACAGACGGATTGGGGCTGCAGCTGCAGTAATGCGGACGCTGCACCGGTCCGTCGTGGTGAAGACGGAGCTGAGTGTAAAAGCGAAGCTCTCAATTTACCGGTCGATCTACGTTCCTACCCTCACCTATGGCCACGAGCTGTGGGTAGTGACCGAAAGAACGAGATCGCGGATACAAGCGGCAGAAATGAGCTTCCTCCGAAGGGTGGCTGGCCTCTCCCTTAGAGATAGGGTGAGAAGTTCGGCCATCCGGGAGGGGCTCAGAGTAGAGCAGCTGCTGCTCCACATCGAAAGGAGCCAGCAGAGGTGGTTCGGGCATCTGACAAGGATGCCCCCTGGGCGCCTCCTGGGTGAGGTGTTCCAGGCATGTCCCACCGGGAGGAGGCCCCGGGGCAGACCCAGGACACGCTGGAGAGATTATATCTCTTGGCTGGCCTGGGAACGCCTTGGTGTTGCCCCGGATAAGCTGGAGGAGGTGGCTGGGGAGAGGGAGGTCTGGGCCTCTTTGCTTAGGCTGCTGCCCCTGTGACCCGGCCTCGGATAAAGCGGATGAAGATGGATGGATGGATGGAAACATCACAGGGCCATAGCTGTGCAGATTTTCTTTTAAGCATCCTCAAAATGAGCTTTTACTTCAGGTTTCATTGTAATAAATTTGCAGTAAAAACTAGCAATATATTCAAACTGGTAAATTTTGATTAGCAAAACTTTAAAAAAAAATCTGCTAACTTTCCCCCAAATCAGATTTTAAAAGGCTTTACTTATCCTGGAAGTTTTACTTGTTGTATGCTCTCCAGAAATCCTTTAGAAACACGTCTCTTTCATAAGATCTCCACTTTGGGTGCAGGGCTCAGTAGGTAGAGTTGTCGCCACATGATCGGAAGGTCGGGGGTTCAAATCCACTGAACGGCTTCCCTGAGGTACCCCTGAGCAAGGTACCATCCCTACACACTGCTCCCGGTGTGGCTGCTTCACTGAGTGAATGTGTCAAATGCAGAGATAGTAATTCCCCCATGGGGATCAATAAAGTATACATTATTATTATTAGCACAAAATTAGACCACCTTCTACTGATATGACCCCACGTTCGGTGTACTCCTGCTCTCAGCAGTGTGGCTGCCATGTTGGCAGTGGAGTGAATAAACATTGTTGTGATAGATGAAAAACAGACACACAGATTTATACGGATATATTAATGATGCTGTGTTTCCAGACATTTACGTAGACGGTCACAGTGGATGAATGAAAACAATTTAGGTGATAAGTAGTGCAACACTGGAAGCCAATGGACACACTGAGCTTTCAGAGAGACATTTGGACAGGTAGAGATGCAGGGTTTAAATTGTACTGACAAACAGCTCGAGGCAGAAAGAGTCTCTTGAGAGGGCAAAGCAGCCTGTCATCAATATCTGATCCCAGTATTGTGACATGGAAGCTGATGCTAAGTGTGCCATTTGTTCTGCACCGACAGTGGCAGTTTCTGCAGCGTTACACTACGTCAGCATATTTCACCTGTCCAGAATGGCTGTTTGAATGTGTTTGCCACAGGCACATTTATGCACACAAGCAGACCGTGAGCCTGCCCTCCAAACACGGATGAGATTATAGTACTGTAATATACTGTGTATATACTGAAAGGTGAAAGGTGTGAAGCAGCTGTGTTTGGTGCTGTAACGTCGAGTTGTGTTTAGTGGTTGAGAGGAGGCGGTAAAAACACTTAGCAGGACAGTCAAGGTCTTCATCTGCAACACTGGCTGATAAAGCTCTGTGGTTTTATTAAACAAAAGAAAGGTTTGAGGTTGAAACAACACACACACACACAATATAAATAATTAAATAATTTTCTACCTGACAGCTAATGTTTGAAGTCTTCTTCAGTCAACTAGTTTCCTAATCACATTTAACTTGTGTCCTATGCATCTAGTTTTTACATCTAGTTGCATCGTTTCCCAGACAGCTGACAGGTGGCGAGATTTGCTGGTTGGATTTTCATTTTTTATTCCTGTGTGTTTCTAGTCTCGCCCTGCCAGTTCTCAGTTTGTCTATAACACCTGGTTGATCTCCTTGTGCTTGATATGTTCTCCTGGATTTCGGTTTGTGTTACCCATCTGTTTGTATTGTTGTTGTTCTTGTGTCTGCACAGTCAGAAGATTTAAAAAGGTCCGAACTCGGTTGTGTTGGCACCTCAACCCTGAAATTCACGTGACAGCGTCGGTGCTTTAAAGATGACTGAGAGTCCATTTTAAGATCCTGGTCTTGACTTGTAGAGCTCTGCATGGACTGGCACCAGCCTACATCTCTGATCTGCTACAGCCCATTTCCCCAGCAGGTCCCTGAGGTCATCTGATCAGGACTTACTTGCTATTAAACAGACCAAGATGAGAGCTAAGGCTGATTTTGCCACTGTGGGCCTCCCCCTCCAAACCTTAAGAACTGGGGACTCAGTAGTTGTTATTAAAAAAGCCCTCAAAACTCACCTTTTTAAAACTGCTTTTGGATAATTTTTGCCTGTTTCATATTGTCTGTTTTACCTTTTTATGACTTGTTATCTTATGTGCAGCACTTTGTGACTCTGTCTAGAAACGTGCTAAATAAAATGTTATGTAAATAATCTCAGTATGAAACAACAAAGTGTTGGACAGCTCGGAGCCTTGTTGATTGTTGTCACTCTGTGTTCAGCCCACCCCAAATGGTGCTTAGAGTCTCCATAATGTTGACTCCACAAATGTGCAAACCTGAGACATTTTGAACTAAAATGACTCAACACATAATTATCAGCTTTGATGAAATGAGCCAGAGCAGCAGGTTTAACAGTATGTACACAGCCAAATGGGCCATCCCAGCTTCAGTTTCGTGATCCGCAAGCAGTGGCTGATCCATAATCCTACAGCACAACCAGATGGTCAGACTGCCTCCGGGTCGCACTTTGTTCAAACAAGTTGCTTATTTAAAAACCCAAACTAATGCCTCCAGCCAACGGACCAGTATGGTCGGAGGTATGACCCCAAACCAAACAGACTGGGAGATAATAATGTATGATTTTGTGTTTAGCTGTGACGGACACAGCTTGTCAACATTTCAGGCTTTATCCTATCACCATAACTGGCTGTAAACCACCGTATGTCCTTTTTATTGTAGATACTTCACATTTTGCTGCTTTCATTAGAACTCATTAACAGAACATTGTTGGGTTTTACAACCTTGTTGTGTGTTTTTAATGGTTGTTGTGCTGTTATTTTAACTGCTGGGATCAGCAAGGACATTTTAATCCAACTGAAAAAAGAAAAAAACCTTCTTCAGCCTACTGTTTTTTTCTCATTAATTAAATAATTGTGTAAGTTCAACCTTTGTTGAGCAACAGAAAAATGAGTGCTTAATATAACTTTCATATTGTTGTATTTGCAGGCTGCGCTCCAACTAAATGACACAAAACAAGAAGGTAATTTTGTGTATTTCATCTACCAGCTGTGAAAACTACAGCAGGGAAATGTTAGTTTTAAATAAAGGAATACAATCAGTTTACAGAAAATGGCACTGCTTGCAGACAAAGCATATGGCCACCAAATGTCAGCCCTGCTTATTAAGAAATGCAGCTGGTTCATTAGTGCAGCCTGTTCGAACAGCCCAAACGATGGCACAGGCGCAACAAGAAACGTCTCGGTCATGTGGCAACATCGAGACATTTCACAGCAGCAGTGTTCGACGGTCCTCTGTACTCTGGTGTCATTTGTCCTGCTAGTCATTCACCTTGGCAGCCCACCATTACCGCTCTTATTTCTTAAGGCTACTGTGGCATTTACAGGCTCAGCTGACAGGATGTCCTAAGTAGAATTGAACGGCTTGGGTCCAGGCAAGAGCGAGCGAGCACTTGTTCACTCATAAACACAAAGCCAGTCTGACCTAAACTGTCATTGGTGTTATTGAGTGTACTGTATGTGTGTGGACACTGTTACCGATTGTGTTATGGACTTTCTTTCTGAGTTGGACAAAAAGATTCCGACTACTTCCAATTCTGTGGTAAGTGCCAAAATTAAAATGAATAAATAACAAACTTTAAATTTAATTAATCAAAACTAAAGTACAAATATTTTGGACAGGCTGAACCACACATCTGGCTGTATTATTTGTGAAATAATTAATGCTCAAAATGCACCGACAACACAAACGAGGACCAGTTCAGTAACTCGGATTAGAGGAGGTGAGGTCTAGCAGACAGTGGCAGGTCCCCTGTCAGGAATGATTGATACAGCTCTAATTTTAAACGTTGCCAGTATCCAACTAGATGAGGTATAAAAAAATGTATATACTCTGTACCTGTTATGAAAGGGCAAATCACACATAGAAGACCGAAGCATTTGTGTCTTTCTGTTAACAAACAAAACAAAACAGTTAATTTACCATTGGGATTTTTTGTATCAGGCTTGTTTTTTGCAGCTAAACCAACTTGCTTTTAACTTGTTTTGTATTTAACAATTTTAAAGATTTAAAAACAACAAAACATGTTTTCACAAGGTGAGAAACACACAGACATTGATTTAAAGAAAAAAAAGTATATTAATATAACAAAAGGAATTGAAAGGCCCGAGCACTGTGGGACTGGGTGATTAAAATTATTAATGAAAAATGAAGGCGGAGTGTCGTCAAAACAACTAGCTAAATGTGCTTTCAGTCATTCATGTGATTTCTCATAGATGCTAATCTAAAAGTGCTGGCTAAGCCTCCTCCTGGTAAACTTGCTTGTTTTATTAAACTGGACCCGGTAAGAGCTGCAGTCTGCTCTCCATTATTGTCAAAACTTTCATCTTGCTATTGTTCAACATGTGCTATGCAGAGAAGATGGAATGTGAAAAAGCTGTTGATAATTCCTTAAGTAAATTAGCAAGGAAAGTCATCACAAAGTGCAGGTTCTAACTGGAGTAGTAAAAACAGAGCCAACAGTTTACCATGGATCCATAATGAGCATGAACAAACAATCAGACTAAAGCTGCTGACTTATCAGCTTGCTCCGCTTAAATCATTGCTAAGGTGAGATGGACATGCTTGTAAAATGGAAACAGCTACAGTTTCCTGTGAGTATGAAACAAGCGCACCTTGGCAAGGAGCTTTATGACAGTGCTGTGATGATATAGCATGTTTTAATTCATGTCTGTTTTTATATTTTACAAGACAAGCACTGCATGCTTTGGCTTGTCCTGATAAAATGGCACTGCCATAGATAAAATATAGTAGAGATGAAAAGTAATTCATGTCACTGAAACTGACTTTGTATGTATTTTGTTTCCTGTTCTACAGTACGTGTGACATTAGCTTGTTCAGTGGTTTTCTTTTTTCTTCAGTGGCAGTTGTTGGTCACAATGGAGCAAGATTCTCCCTAAGAGGGAAATCCTAACTGTACGGTTCTGACCTAGGATCTTTCAGTCCATCTGCTGTTAGAATGAAGACATGTGGCGGTGCTGCCTAAAACCTTAAACCCTGTAAACATTCAGTGTGTTTATTGAACAGCATACATTAGCATGGCGGGGTTCTTCCTTGGGTAGAGTCCAACCACCGTTAGGCTTTTCTGTTCCTTACACTTCACAATACAAAGGCCTGCAGCCATCACCAATGCATCTCTAAAGTGGTTGGTTACAACTTATTCTGGGCTCTGGATTCCCCATTAATGCCTTTAGGCTTTGGTTAGCAATCACAAAATGAACATAACACTGATGATCAATCTTATTAAATTGACTGAGAGCCTTTTGACATGTCAAATCCCAATTGAAGTTATTTTTGCCCCTAGCTTCCCAACTTCACACTGTAGCAGACAAATTACTTTCCAGATAAACGCCTAGGGGAAAAAGCAAGTTCGTGCCACTAATGCTCCATCTATCGTCCACCTGAGCCTTACACAGAGTTTCTGTCTGATTTCTCAGACTTTTCATCTGATTTAGTTCTGAGCTCAGATAAAATAATTATTGTGGGTGATTTTAACATCCATGTAGATGCTAAAAATGACAGCCTCAACATGGCATTTAATCTGTTATTAGACTCAATTGGCTTCTCTCAAAATGTAAAAGAACCCACCCACCACTTTAATCACACTCTAGATCTTGTTTTAACATATGGCATAGAAACTGAACATTTAACAGTGTTTCCTGAAAACCCTCTCCTGTCTGATCATTTCCTGATAACATTTACATTTACAATAACTGATTACACAGCAGTGGAGAGTAGACTTTATCACAGTAGATGTCTTTCTGAAAGCGCTGTAACTAAGTTTAAGAATATAATCCACCCACTGTTATCATCTTCAATGCCCTGTACCAACACAGAGCAGAGCAGCTACCTGAACGCTACCCCAACAGAGGTCGATTATCTTGTTAATAATTTTACCTCCTCACTACGTACGACTCTGGATACTGTAGCTCCTGTGAAAACTAAGGTCTCAAATCAGAAGTACCTGACTCTGTGGTATAATTCACAAAATACATAGCCTAAAGCAGATTACTCGTAATCTGGAGAGGAAATGGCGTGTCACAAATTTAGAGGATCATCATTTAGCCTGGAGAAATATTTTGTTGCTTTATAAGAAAGCCCTCCGCAAAGCCAGAACATCTTACTATTCGTCACTGATTGAAGAAAATAAGAACAACCCCAGGTTTCTCTTCAGCACTGTAGCCAGGCTGAAAAACAGTCAGAGCTCTATTGAGCCAACCATCCCTTTAACGTTAACTAGTAATGACTTCATGAACTTCTTCACAAATAAAATTTTTATCATTAGAGAAAAAATTACCAATAATCCTCCCACAGATGTAATATTATCTACAGCTACTCTTAGTACCATTGATGTTAAGTTAGACTCTTTTTCTCCAATTGATCTTTCTGAGTTAACTTCCATAATTACTTCCTCCAAACCATCAACGTGTCTTTTAGACCCCATTCCTACAAAACTGCTCAAAGAAGTCCTGCCATTAATTAATGCTTCAATCTTAAATATGATCAACCTATCTCTAATAATCAGCTGTGTACCACAGGCCTTCAAGCTGGCTGTAGTTAAACCTTTACTCAAAAAGCATCTCTAGATGCAGCTGTCTTAGCTAATTATAGGTTAATCTCCAACATTCCTTTCATATCAAAAATCCTTGAAAGAGTAGTTGTCAAACAGCTAACAGATCATCTACAGAGGAATGGCTTATTTGAAGAGTTTCAGTCAGATTTCAGAGTTCATCACAGCACAGAAACAGCTTTAGTGAAGGTTACAAATGATCTTCTTATGCCTCTGGCAGTGGACTTATCTCTGTGCTTGTCCTGCTAGACCTTAGTGCAGCATTCGATACTGTTGACCATAATATCCTATTAGAGCGATTAGAACATGCTGTAGGTATTACAGGTACTGTGCTGCAGTGGTTTGTATCATATCTATCCAATAGACTCCAATTTGTGCATGTAAATGGAGAGTCCTCTTCACATACTGAGGTTAATTATGGAATTTCACAGGGTTCAGTGCTAGGACCAATTCTGTTTACACTATACAAACTTCCCTTAGGCAGTATCATTAGAAGACATAGCATAAATTGTCACTGCTATGCTGATGGCACCCAGCTCTATCTGTCCATGAAGCCAGATAATACACACCAATTAGTTAAACTGCAGGAATGTCTTGAAGACATAAAGACCTGGATGGCCGCTAACTTTCTGCTTCTTAATTCAGATAAAACTGAGGTTATTGTACTCGGCCCTGAAAAACTTAGAAATATGGTATCTAACCAGATTCTTACTCTGGATGGCATTACCTTGGGCTCCAGTAACGCTGTGAGGAACCTTGGAGTCATTTTTGACCAGGATATGTCCTTCAACGCACATATTAAACAAATATGTAAGACTGCGTTCTTTCATTTGCGCAACATCTCTAAAATTAGAAATATCCTGTCTCAGAGTGACGCTGAAAAACTAGTTCATGCATTTATTACTTCCAGGCTGGACTACTGTAATTCATTATTATCAGGATGTCCAAAAAACTCACTGAAAAGCCTTCAGCTAATCCAAAATACTGCAGCAAGAGTACTGACAGGGTGTCATGGCTGGCGGGTTGAGCCGTGTGGTGTGGAGGAAAAGGAGGACCCAAAATGCAGACAGCCGACTGATGATATGAGTGAGAGTTTATTTACAGGTGACAGTGGCAGGAACAGACAACGAATCATGAGACATGCTAACGGAAACCTAAACTGGGAAAACTAAAGAGCAAATAGAAATCCTCAGGACACGGGGTGAAAGGCAGAGAGACGCAGACTGACGGAGGATACCAAAAACGCAGAGATACATGGATGAATGCAGATGAACGCAGGCGAGCCGACAAGGAACACAGAACCAAGGGAACCGTCCAAAACAAAAACACACATGCTGGAGTACAAGAACAAAACACAGTTCAGGAGGCCGGCCCGGAGGCTGACAACTCAGAAGTCCAGGACAGTTCATCTTCTGGGGCCGGCCACGTTGGCGGCACAGATCCAAAAGCCGACCGAGCGGAAGGCAGCGGTGGCGAAGTGGAAACAGTTCAGGGGGCCGACCGTGCACACGGCAGCGGCGGCGACGGGGAAACCGTTCAGGCGGCCGACCGTGCGGACAGCAACGGGGAAACAGTTCAGGCAGCCGACCGTGCGGACAGCAACGGGGAAACAGTTCAGGCGGCCGACCGTGCGGACAGCAACAGCGGCGACGACACAAGTCTGGAGGCCGACCGCGCGGAAAGTAGCGGCGGCGTTTGGGAGGTCGCCCCTATCGGCGATGACGCCCAACAAGCGGCCTGGCAGATGACCGCCGATGTCGAGGCGGCGGTTCGGGACCCAAAGGTGGCGTGGCCTTCGCAGCACCAGACGAGACGGAAGCAGAGGCTGGACCAGACGAGGCTGAAGCAGAGGCTGGACCAGGCGAGGCTGAAGCGGAGGCTGGACCAGGTGAAGCTGAAGCGGGGGCTGAAGCCGGACCAGGCGAAGCTGAAGCTGAAGCGGAGGCTGGACCAGGCAAGACTGAAGCGGAGGCTGAAGCCGGACCAGGCGAAGATGAAGCCGAAGCCGGGCCAGGCGAGGATGAGGATGCCGGAGCCGGACCAGGCGACGCTGAGGAAGCCGGAGCGGGCCAGGTGAAGATGATGAAGCCGGAGCCGGGCCAGGCGAGGCTGATGGAGCTGCAGCAGGCGGCTGGACGGGCTCCTCGGGCCCTCCAGCTGACGAGGCAGGAGGCTGGACGGGCTCCTCGGGCCCTCCAGCGAAAACAGTCTCTGGACCAGTGGGCACCGGGGCCCCTGGAACACACGGGTCGGAACCAGCAGGCGCACGGGCCTCTGGCAGGAATGGGTCGGAACCAGCAGGCGCACGGGCCTCTGGCAAACACAAAGCAGACTGCAGCTGCACAGAGCATTGACTCAGTTCAGGCAGCGACAGCCGGGTGCAGTCCTCAGCTGGCTTCTTAACCTCCAGGGGTCCAGAGTCGGCTGGGGGCTGAAACCCAGCCTCTGGGGAGGCCCTGGAGTGCGTCACAGTCTCAGAGCTGGCCAGCTCTTGAGGAATGTTTTCAATATTGTGTGGTTTGTCTCTCTGCTTAGAATAAGAAGTTTTTGAACTGTCCTGTATGGGTTGAACTGTCATGGCTTGCTGTACCGGAGGAGTTGGTGAAGATGATGGCTGAATAGGTGGCTGAGCTGATAAGGCTGATGAGTCTTCTACCAACTGAGCTATTGACTGGGCTATGGATTGTAACATAGTGTCTAATAAGTCTGGCTGTGACTGTAACTGGGCTATGGGTAGTGAGGCTGAATGTGATGGAGGTGACGGCTGGGCAGCTAACTGAGCTTCTGGCTGGGAAGCTAACTCAAAAAACACAGCCCCGGTATAAGCAGTCAAAAGGTCTGGCGAAACAGACAGAGTGTCTTTTCCACTCACCGCAGCCAGCAGTTCTGAAGTCCTAATCTCCGGCTGTGGGATGACGCGCCGACGGCGCGATCGTCGCTTCCTCCCTGCCATCTGCTCTGGCGGGCCGGGCAAAACCTCCGGCGGGCCGGGCAAAACCTTCACCGGCGTGCTGGGTTGAGAAGCGGTAGCGGCTGGAGGGTGGAGGTGCAGTTCGTTAACGATGAAGTCTTGTGCGAAGAAGAGAGTCGAGTAGCCAGCAGTGAGCAGACAGTAATTGCTGTAGCCTGGCTTCTACGGCGCGGTGAATTTCCTCCCCCTCCCGTTCGAGCCATAGGTTAACCAACCTTGAAACGGAGTCAATAACTTCCTCCCGAAACTCCTGGGAAGGTGCGGATGCTGCTGGGTCCATGTTTGGTCGGCTCGTACTGTCACGGCTGGCGGGTTGAGCCGTGTGGTGTGGAGGAAAAGGAGGACCCAAAATGCAGACAGCCGACTGATGATATGAGTGAGAGTTTATTTACAGGTGACAGTGGCAGGAACAGACAACGAATCATGAGACATACTAACGGAAACCTAAACTGGGAAAACTAAAGAGCAAATAGAAATCCTCAGGACACGGGGTGAAAGGCAGAGAGACGCAGACTGACGGAGGATACCAAAAACGCAGAGATACACGGATGAATGCAGATGAACGCAGGCGAGCCGACAAGGAACACAGACCGACACCCACTAAATATACACGCACAAGGTAATCGGGTAATCACACACAGGAGGGAAGAACAGCTGATCTGAATACACATGATGACTGGAGGACACAAGCTGAACACAATGACAACAGACACAGACCTTCAGAATGGAGCAGGAAATCCAGAACACGAGCCTTCAAAGTAAAGCAGGAAACACACAGACTGATTTGCAACACAACATGGGGACATGAACAGAGCACCAAGGACAGACACAGGTAGGGCTGAATATACACTAAACTTCAGGTTCAACCCTAAACTAATACAAAATCAGAATAAACACAAAACGCTGGGTCAACGACCCAGGACCATGACACAGGGACTAGAAAGAGACAGCATATTTCTCCTGTTTTGGCTTCCCTTCATTGGCTTCCTGTTAAATCCAGAATTGAATTCAAAATCCTGCTCCTCACATACAAGGTCTTAAATAATCAGGCCCCATCTTATCTTAATGACCTTGTAGTATCACCCTATTAGAGCACTTCACTCTCGCTCTGCAGGCCTACTTGTTGTTCCTAGAGTATTTAAAAGTAGAATGGGAGGGAGAGCCTTCAGTTTTCAGGCCCCTCTTCTGTGGAACCAGCTTCCAGTTTGGATTCGGGAGACAGACACAATCTCTACTTTTAAGATTAGGCTTCAAACTTCCATTTTTGCTAAAGCATATAGTTAGGGCTGGACCAGGTGACCCTGAATCCTCCCTTAGTTATGGTGCAATAGACGTAGGCTTCCAGGGGATTCCCATGATGCATTGAGTTTTTCCTTTCCAGTCACCTTTCTCACTCACTATGTCTTAACAGACCTCTCTGCATTGAATCATTTCAATGCATGAATCCACATGGTAGGATTTGTAAAGAATTTATTCGTAAATCAGGGTGGAAAATAAGTATTTGGTCAATAACAAAAATACAACTCAATACTTTGTAACATAACCTTTGTTGGCAATAACAGAGGTCAAACGTTTACTATAGGTCTTTACCAGGTTTGCGCACACAGTAGCTGGTATTTTGGCCCATTCCTCCATGCAGATCTTCTCGAGAGCAGTGATGTTTTGGGGCTGTCGCCGAGCAACACGGACTTTCAACTCCCGCCACAGATTTTCTATGGGGTTGAGGTCTGGAGACTGGCTAGGCCACTCCAGGACTTTCAAATGCTTCTTACGGAGCCACTCCTTTGTTGCCCGGGCGGTGTGTTTTGGATCATTGTCATGTTGGAAGACCCAGCCTCGTTTCATCTTCAAAGTTCTCACTGATGGAAGGAGGTTTTGGCTCAAAATCTCACGATACATGGCCCCATTCATTCTGTCCTTAACACGGATCAGTCGTCCTGTCCCCTTGGCAGAAAAACAGCCCCATAGCATGATGTTTCCACCCCCATGCTTCACAGTAGGTATGGTGTTCTTGGGATGCAACTCAGTATTCTTCTTCCTCCAAACACGACGAGTTGAGTTTATACCAAAAAGTTCTACTTTGGTTTCATCTGACCACATGACATTCTCCCAATCCTCTGCTGTATCATCCATGTGCTCTCTGGCAAACTTCAGACGGGCCTGGACATGCACTGGCTTCAGCAGCGGAACACGTCTGGCACTGCGGGATTTGATTCCCTGCCGTTGTAGTGTGTTACTGATGGTGACCTTTGTTACTTTGGTCCCAGCTCTCTGCAGGTCATTCACCAGGTCTCCCCGTGTGGTTCTGGGATCTTTGCTCACCGTTCTCATGATCATTTTGACCCCACGGGATGAGATCTTGCGTGGAGCCCCAGATCGAGGGAGATTATCAGTGGTCTTGTATGTCTTCCATTTTCTGATGATTGCTCCCACAGTTGATTTTTTCACACCAAGCTGCTTGCCTATTGTAGATTCACTCTTCCCAGTCTGGTGCAGGTCTACAATACTTTTCCTGGTGTCCTTCGAAAGCTCTTTGGTCTTGGCCATGGCGGAGTTTGGAGTCTGACTGTTTGAGGCTGTGGACAGGTGTCTTTTATACAGATGATGAGTTCAAACAGGTGCCATTCATACAGGTAATGAGTGGGGGACAGAAAAGCTTCTTACAGAAGATGTTACAGGTCTGTGAGAGCCAGAGATTTTCCTTGTTTGAGGTGACCAAATACTTATTTTCCACCCTAATTTACGAATAAATTCTTTACAAATCCTACCATGTGAATTCATGGATTTTTTTTTTCACATTCTGTCTCTCACAGTTGAAGTGTACCTCTGGTGCAAATTACTGACCTCTGTCATCATTTTAAGTGGGGGAACTTGCACAATCGGTGGCTGACTAAATACTTTTTTGCCCCACTGTAAATAAAATTGAATTGAATTGAATTGAATCTGCCTCCTAATATTGACTCTGCAAAACTTTTTTAATGGTTAAAACTCCTACATGTAGTTTCAGGAAAAATTACATGGGTCAAGGGTCAGAAAAAAACATTTGATGATATTGTTTACTCAAAGAACTTGTCGGCATTGCTAGGTAGCTACCAGCTAGCTAGAGATTTAGACAGGATTAATAAGAAAAGCAGTGCTAACTTTTGCCGGTGCACTCTCACTCAGTGGAGACTCTTTAAATAACTCAGGGATCACATGAATACTACCACAGCTCTTCTGTGTATTGTGTTGCAGTATTTCCTACTTAAAGGGACAGAAAAAGAATTAGAGGTCAGATGAGACAGTTATCAGTTATGCCTTTGTGAATATGGTCATGTACTCCAATGCAGTTATGCAAAACCTGCCTATTGTTTGAATCCCACAACATTCAGTGCTTGCATTAGAATGGCACATACCAAATAACAATATGTACTTATCACAAACAGGTTTTCAGGTGGCAGATGTCTACAAAGTTTTAGTGCAGGCAGTTTTTGTCAAGTTATTTAACTGAATTTGGTATTAGGGCCGAGTTTTAATGCTCTTCATGTAGTAAAGTCAAGTTTCTCTTTCTTAATTATGTTGATTCCTTTGAACATTTTCCCTCCTTCTCAGGGTACCTCAGTAGTACTACTAGTAGTACTAATTATACCTTTGACAACAGGTGAAAAACATGTGAAAAAGTTTCTTTAGTGTTATGACACTTTTCTCTGATATTCACAAAATCTCCAGCAGTGCTCCTGGGAGGAAGGAAAGCCCATTGAGGGTTGTATCCACCCCGTGTCTTTGTAGAGTGTCAAACCAGACAGTGGTGCAGTCACAGATCTTTGATTCCTCACCGGCTTCCCACCTACATTGTCTATATTGCCAACTGTTTTTTTTTTTTTTGTTTTGTTTTAATATGGTATGTATGCAGAGATTTTGAAAAATTGTTTTTCATTTTGCAGAGTGCCTGTTTGGATCTCAACAATTTATATTGTAAGGCAATCAAATCACTTTTGAACATACATTTAAAATAGATGGTTTAATGTAACATAAGTACTTTCTAGTAAGTTAGAAAGAAGACATTTTTATATGTATTGTACTTTGTATTCCCTTATTCTACTGAACAAAGTAACATTACTGCCCTGGAAATTAGTGAAGGAGGGTTTTATTCCAATAGTATCTCGAGAGGGATGGTTTCACCTAGGAGCTGTAATGCAACAACATTACTATACTCGTTCTTTTTTGATGGTGTATAACACATCAATGGTGCATTTAAAGTGTATTCGGAAATCACAGTGAACACAAGTCCAAGGCAGAAATGAAAGATATAAATGAAAGCCGTGTGTCTATCAGTCATGTCTCACTCCTGATGCCTCATCCACACTTTCTGCCACTTTAATATCTTTGCTTCTGTAAATAAATCGCAGAGCCAGCCACAGAGTTAATTTCCCTATCATTAGATGTGTGCGTGCGCATGAGTGGATGTGTGTGTGTGTGTATGTGTGTGTGTGTGTGTGTATATGTGTGTGCTAATTATTCCCCACTTGCTTATACTGAAGCAGACTGTCAGGAAGAATGACCGGTGCATGCTGGGAGTTTTATGCAATAATAGACGGGGGATGTGACTGCACCCTTGGGCAAGTCTAAAATGACTAAAATTTCCTCTGTCTCTGGTTTGGTGTCGTAGTTCATTTATTCTCCCTTTTGTTTCTTCATACAATGTTTTTTAAACTTGCGCTGAATTAAAGAAAAACAGAAGGACTTTTAGAACCTCCCCAAGCAATTTTCTCACACCAGGATTGATTTAAAATTTTTTTATATATTATACCAAAATAATCACCTCACAGTTCCTTAGTAAAATGCTTTCAGTGTCTGTGCAGATTGGACAGATCACCAGTCCATCATAGGGATACCCAAGAGACAACGGCCAACCACACAGTTGGCTCAACGTCATGTTCCCCATCAATTTAAAATAATCAGTACACATATTGATTTTCTTATCAATGTTTCATTTTTAATATAAAGTATAATTGATGCGGGGGGGGGGGGGGGGGATTTGTTTTTTTTCTAACTATGAGGGGATGTCACGTATTTAATATGCTTGTTATATAGACTAAACACATTTGCTATAGCTCAGAGCACTCCACAGGGGGCCTGTAACACTGTAGCATCACATCCAAATGAAGTATATGGTCAACAGAACTACTATCACCAATCCCTCAGACACTGACTCAGGATGAACTTCCACTCTGGATTTAGAACAAAAAAAAATCTCATTAAAGATTATTTTATACAAATCAATACGAGGTTTAAATGAAATCATCAGACCAAAAATGAGAGACTCATTTAGTTTTATTGGAATATGTTCTGAGTTATTCCAATCTCTCCCATCTAACAGCTAATCACAGAGAGGATGCAGGGTGTTTGTGTTGTGTAGCTAAATACACACAGCTAAGCCTCTACAGTTCTTCTTGGTATATGTTGGTGCCATTAGGTCTCAGTTTGGATTGGACAGAAGACATCACATCAATAATCTGTCTAAAATACTCAAAGGAACGAGAGAAAGAAACACTCCAAACAAGTGTTTGTCCAACATTAGTCTGCTTAATGTACTGTGATTCAGTACAAATTCAAATCCTGCACACAGAAGCAGGCACAGTTATGTTTTTGTCTTTAATAAAAAAACTGGCATAACAATTTCCAGGTTAGTAGGTTTAAAACTTATATTTTAAATCTGCTATAATCTTATACACCTGCAATTATGAAATTTCTTATTGTTTCATTGTTTCTAATTTGTAACTTGTTTGGTTGTTTGTGAAGAGTTTTTACTTTCAGAATTCCTTTTCAAATACACTTGTTAATGGCTACAATGTCACAACTGAATGGTGCATCTTGTCATGTGCTGTGGGAGTGTCGGGTCGGGTGTGGTCCAGGTTCCTGTTGTCCGTCCCCTGGGGTCGAGTTGGCCTGCTCATCACCTGCTTCCAATTTCCGGGGCTCCATCTAGAGGGCTTTTAAGCCAGCACTGCCTGCCACTCCTCGCCAGTTCGTCCTGCTACCACCCGTGGTAAACTTGGCCTCCTCTCTGCTCGGACTCTGTGTGCCTGGATCGTGGGTTAATGTGTTCTCCGTCTCCTGTATTCTCCAGATTCATCACCCGTCGTACTCACCAGCAGCGCTGGTTCTGTTTCCGTCCCGTTCTACAGTCTGCCCAGAACCCTAGGACCACACACTCATCTTCTTCTCAGCCTGCCCTCCAGCCCATACTTCAACTTCCCTGGACACCTTGGAACCTGGACCAGCCTCCCCACACTCTCCACCATCCCCAGAACGCTCCCACGGCAACCCCTTCCCCGCCTAATAGCCGGTGTTTTCAAGTAAGCACAAGACTCTCCTCTAGTACCACTCACCTCTGCCGTTTAATTGGTTCCCATTCAGTAAAACCCTTCTCCTGTGTTTGCAGAAGTTCCCGCCCGTGTTCTCCCTGTGTTCTACGTCCGTTTCTCCGCCCTCGGGCCTCCCTCAGTTCCTGCGAATGATTTCTGTTAGACCCAGTCTTGTTTAAGTTCCTTTTCCTTTCAATAAATTGTACATAGTACGAGCAATTGAGTCTGGTCTTGAGTCCACTGCATCCTTGTTTGTGACACATCTTGCATCCTACAGCTGTTGTTTTAACTTTATTTTATCTAAGCAATCTTGAGTCATGTCACTTTCACCTTGATAGTCTGACTCTGTAATAAGTAAGCTCATCTGCCAGCAAAAGAAGATCAGTTGAATTTAATTCTCTCAGAAGCCTGGCTGGATAAAGTCTGGATGCAAGATGAAAATAATTTACCAAGCTCATTATTTTTCTGGCTGTGCAGTCATTCAGATCATCTTCATGAAATCAATGAACTGGCAAGTCGGGTCTGAAACTCATCGATGCTGTTCACTGACAGGACAGAATCACTGCTTGGTAGTTTCACACTCACACACAAGAACTTTATGTTTTTATTACCAGAATAATATACCAGTTAGACAACATTAACTATTCCTTTACCTGGAGACCACAATTTTATATTATGACTTGATTGTAAATGTTCTTAAGATCTGACCTTGAGTAGGATTATGAGCATTTTCATTATAAAGGCTGCACGAGTACTAGGATTAAAATGGATGTAGTATTCTTTTGGCTCTTCATACATCATGTTGACCTCTATGCTTTTCAGGGTCAAAAGCATTAATGTTTGAATTATTTGACAGTCAAAAGGATTTTTCTTACTGGACCGAGACTTATGTTGTACAGTTGTTACTAAATAAATACAGTCGTAATTTCAATGAATAACATAGAACATAAGGAGTTTATATTTGGCAAACTGCATGATATAGTATACAGCTAATACTACATATACTAAAAATAACCTGCGATAGGTGAAATCTGTGAAGTAGCCAACTTTATTTTTTACAATTATAATAGATGTTTTAAGGCTGTAAAACCCCTCACTACACACTTTTTACACTTTTCAAACCTTCCTAGAAAAATAAGTCCAGTATTATAGAATGAAACCAAAGACCTGTTTTCAGGTCCAGAACATGGGAATAGAGCAGCTGCCAGAGAATTTAACATTAATGAATCAAAGGTACAGAAGTGGAGGAAGCAAGAAGAATGAGTTGAGTAAAGTTTGACTGTTTTGTTTCGCTTAATAATCTGCTGTGCCTTATAATCCGAAAAATCCGGTAACTGATAATTTTGAGTGTTTAATACATTTTTCATCTAAATATATGATTTCATATTCAACGCCACTCTCAGAAACTACAAAACTGCAGCGTAATCAAACTTCCAACCACCTTACTGTTCAGCTGTACAGTGCCTACACACAGCAAATGTAATACAGTGAAAGATGTTTGTACCCATAATGTCACTGGGAGGCCAAGTTAACACTACAAAGGCATGTGGCAGAATCAGTCTTGGAGTCGGGTCCACAGACTGCTGGCAGTGTTCCTCTGAGGTCCCAGAGCAACTTTTTCACAGGACTGATGCTGAGCGCGTGGTTCTCAGCATTAAAACAGGAAATTTAAACTGACTGATAATTACACATCGGTCCTCTGGATCTGTATGACACTCACTGAGTTATTTGTTCATTTCCTTTGCAGATGAGTCACACTTCATGATAGGCATTGCTAATGATTCAAAGATAGCTGAAGCAATCAGTTAGAGACATCGCCTAAAAAGTATACTATTATATTAAGTGACATCTAAAAAGGTGCTCGGAGTGATGGGTCATTATGTTCAATTAAGGCTCTAATTCAACCACGAAACCACATAAAGACATGATTGCAGATGGTGTTTTGACAACATACTCTTCAGATATGTCTTCTGCTAACATTGCTAACAGACGCAGAGTTCTGTTTGAGTAAAAGCTGTAATTAAAGCTAAAGGAAATATCTTTATTGAGTGTACCAGACTGGTACACCAGGTGTAAAAATGTGAGACTACCAGACTCACATTTTTACACCTCTGGAATTGGAATGAGAATTTCCTGTAAATTTTAGGTAAACAAACGTATTGATCATAACTCCTTATAATCATTTAACAATTTAAATGTCTGTGTTAAGGTAACATGGTGTGTAATAATAACAGAGGTTGACTTTTATTTGGGATTCATTCATGTTGATATTACAGTTAAAATAAGGATTACTATTGCTAATACAGACATACCCAGAAAAGGAAACAGCAACAAAAACAGTAACTTCTTCAAACAGTAAAATAAAATGGTCCTGACAGCTGTGATGGACTTCAGGAGCCTAAGAGTGGTTAAGGGAGCACTATCCCCCCCCCCGCGCGTGCGCTTTACTAGGATGGGATCGGTACAGCATGTGTTTTTTTTTTTTATTTGTGGTTTCCATTAACTACTATTAAATTAGCAGCAAAATGCTCCAAACATTTGGGAAGGATTGCCAAGTTGTTATGGAGGCCTGTGTCCACCTACATTCCTTGTAGCTTCTTTATTTTACAACATAAAACACCTCGTGCTGACTGTTCTTGTGAACTGGTGCCATGAACATAAAATAAAACTTTGCAGTGGTCCTTTACAACAGTTCTCTTCTTACTGTTGTTTGTCAGTGGTTTACAGATATAGCACTGCGGCTTTAATGGCATGGTTGTGGCTGTTACCCAATTAAATGGGTACCAGAGTGCCTGGGAAGACCTTTAAACTGGGTGGGAAAAGTGCAGGTATGACCAATGGCTTTAAAAATAACATGTCATTCAGGTAAGGTGCTTCCTTGGTCCTTGCCTTGCAAATGGTGACCAAGGCAGGAAGGAAAAAGGTTTCCCACTCAGTATCAAAGGATGGTGAAAGGTCGGGGTTTTGTTATTAATTATTTATTTATTTTTGTCGATTTTGTTCCATCGAAATAATCCACAAAATCTCTGAGTAGTCAGAGTTGGATTAAGCCTCTACTCTGTAAGGGCATGGATTCTAATTTCACATTTGAATCCAAATCTAATACCAAATCTACTAAATCTAATAGTACATGAAGTAATTGGCAAAAATGGATAATAACATGAGAAAACACAAGAAAAACCGTTACTAAGTCATGGCTTGTATTAGGCAAGTCTTTCAAAAATAGAATTTTTGGACAAAACATATTTGCTTATTAATGATCAAGGCACTGACCTCTCAGCCCGTTGTTCATTCAGTGGTGCTAGTGTCAGTCATTATGCAAATGTCCTGTTTATAAGATTGGAAAACTGCTGAGACTGAAGAAGTCACCTGGTTGAGTGAAAACATCCAGATGAACAGAATCAACCTTTGGGGCACATTTGCCTTTGTTAGGTCTGAGTAATGTGGGAACTAGTCAGAAAAATAGACACATAAAAGTAATAACAAAGTCTGTACTTTGATACATAATGTTGGATTTACTACCATTTATGTATAGTAACATATGTGTACAATTATGTTTTTACCTGTTACACTGATATTTGATATCAACATAACACTGATGTTTCATAGGTAGACCTAAAGACTCAAGGACTTTTAATGGCGGTTTATTGAAAGTGTTAACTAAATTAGCTGTCTGGCTCTGCCTGTATTGCGTTCTCATTGCCACTTTATATTGCTTTTTATTCCACTTCATGGATAAATCACTGACAAGTCAACCATCTTCTCCACATATCCACTCTGATGATAGAATCTCTTGTGTTAGCACATTGTACCAAGCTGATAATTTAAAATCCACAGACCATCAGTTAATTAGTGTTACAACACGGTTTATTAAGAAGCTACCAAATCTAATAGCAAATAGTACATGAAGCAATTGGCAAAAATAGATGAAAAACATGAGAAAACACACATTACTAAGCCAAGGCTTGTATTAGGTTAAGTCTCTAAAAATTTGAATTTTTGGACAAAACATTGCAGATAACTGTGACGTGTGGTTGTGATAGGTTGTCAGAATCAAAAGGAGGGGTTGGTTTTAAGTTCTTCTTTCAGTACAAGTTTGGAAGCTTCGTTCAACATTAAAAAGACACAAAAACACAATAGTCAACCTACTACCAAACCACAGGGAATGTTTGAGAAGAGGAGGAGAAAGTGTTTGTGATTACTCTGGCTCTGTATGCTCTGTTCGCATGGCATGAAACAACTTGTTAAGTTAAAGTGGAGAAATACAAAGGTGAATGGAAGCCTTGAATTTGCATGAACAACATGAAACATATCAATACATGTGCATTGATTATAAATTAAGTCAAACTACAGCTACAATTACCTGGCAGGGATTTCCTTGCACAATCATTGCAGGGACTCATTGGTATCACAGCTGGGGCGATCCCAGCGCATGCTGGCTTTTACTTGACAATGTTAAAAATAATGAAATTCTACATGTGTAATATTTAACAAATCAAAACAATTGTTCCTACTATTATTTATGTAATTCCAAATAATCCCTGGAACAGGAAAATAAGTGGGCTATAGTTAATTGATACATTTTAAAGCTAAATCTATAAAACAACAGCGTGTGGATACGTACAGTTCTGTTACATCTTTGCTGAGAACTTGACAAACAACTTTGCTGCCTAGGGGAAGGTGACTCACTCACACATTCATAACCACACGGAGTGACCTTAGAGCACCTGCAATACAACTTAATCCAGTGTTAATCCTGATCTCCACACCTTCAGCACCTCTATCTCTTCTCTGTAGCCTTTAAGTTCTACAGCACAAAGCTAATCCTGGCCTTTTCACAGGCAGGAAATGAGATATGGTACAACGCCCCAAATGTCTTTAGGTGTGTTCAACAAGCTCTGTGCAGTGAACTCTACAGCCTGACTTTCCTGCTGAGGAGCCAAGAACTCCTCAGCTTCTGAGCAATATTTTAAAAATTCTACATTAAATTCTGTTGTAAGTCCAGATGCAAAAGTGGTTTATTTTTAATATCGCCAGATGCTTGGAATTAATACTGTATAGACTAAACTCCTAATGCTGCATACACTGCTTTAAATGTGCTTTTGGATTATTTTTATTTATATCATCCATATTTTTCCTTTGGAAAACAGTTTCACTGGCTTAACTGGCATTCAGTGCAGAATGAATGAATCACTGGCCAACTGAAGTAAAGAAAATAATGCACAGACCTGTAACCATACAGTCATCTTTCTGTTACACAGAGGATTACTATCATTCAGTGTGTCCAGAATCTTTATAGGAAATTAGAAACTGCTTTCAAATAATCTACCTACAATACAGGATTATAGCTAACACCCACGTAGTATTAATCCACGAGCCATATCCATTTATAGTGTGCCACTAAAATAACAGAATAATTTAGAAAACATATGTTAAAAGAACAGATTCAGTTGCTTTGCCTGTTGAAAGAGCAAAGCTGGTTGCTCGAGTACAGAGCTTGCTCCTGCACTATATCATGTGTATCATCATACATCATTTTCTCTTTTTCAGACCTTGCTCTGTAAAGATAGAGGTGGTTGTGTTGGAAAGTCACAGCAGATCAGGAATTTCTAAAATTCTTAGACCAGCTTATGTGACACCAACAATCACATTCAAAGTCATTTAAATCATTTTTCCCCATTCTGATGCTCAGTTTGAACTTCCATAGGGGCAGACAGGTTGTTATGGCTACGTAGAAAGGGTCATAGCGACCTGATTGGATATTTGAATTTAACGAGCAGATGCACAGATGTACCTAACCAAGCAGAAACACGGTCTCATGGTAGATCCTCACAAATGTTGTGTCAAGTGTAATTAAATGATTCTTTTTTCAGGACATGAATTTTTTCCACTTGTTAACTAAATAATTACCACTAATTTTTACATCTTTTTTCTTTTGTGTGTGTGTGCCCATCCCTGAATGTGATTTTTCTGTGTACTGAATTGTGTCCATATTTATGATAATTCTCAGTCGACTTTTGGAGGTTGTTGTTGGTGGTGGAGAGATCAGTTTACCTCAAACACCAAAGACCCAGGTGATACATGGGACACATTTAAACACACATATTTATATTATTTTTGAATACATTAACAGGTAAAAATGTATTGCTTGGTTAAGGCAACGAGACTGCGGTGTCAGAATTAGTATATGAAATCTTCTGGGCTGGGCTCAAAATGTAATACAGCCGATTACCTTAACACTGGTACTGGACGAGTACTTCAGTATCAGTATTGGAACTGTAAAACATTGCAGTGCATCCTTAGTTCTGGTTTTGGACACATTGCAGCCAGTTCTCTTTGCTATTCTTGCTAAAGAACTGAATGTGCTTTCCTGCTGTCTGACCTACTATATCAAGGGGGAACAGAACTAAGAGTAGAAGCAACCATAGGTCTAACACAAGTGACAATGTTAGTAGTGTCAGTAACTAGCAGTAATAGCTATAGAATCAGCAACAAATGTGTCCCATTTTCCTGCTGTCTGTACCTGAATTACCTCACAGTAACAAAAAGAGAGCAAAACACCTTTCTTTCTTCCTCTTTCCCTTATTCCCATTTCCCAAGGTGACCCCTCTCTCCTCCCCTCCTATCCGCCTACTCCCTCTTTCCATCACACACTCTCCTAATACTCTGTCAGTCAGAAAAGAGCCTGCTGGAAACGCGAGTGAGAGGTGCTTGCGTATGTGCGGGCATTAGCTGGTGTTTGTGTGCGCACGCGGTTTGCATGAATATGAGGGGAAGGTGACGAGTTGGAGAGTTAGAAAGAGAAAAGAGGGAAAAGAGGCAGGGGTAAAACAGAACTGCGAAGGGATGACAAACGGAGGAAAAGGAGAAAGGAAAAAGGGAGGCTGGGGAAATGATTGCTCTAATCACAGGTTGCAGGTTGATGTGTTGTCAGGAGCTGCTGTTAACCTGTCAGTTAACCTGTGTGTGAATAGGTCTAGACGTAAACCTTTAAAATACTGGCTGCAGGAGGGAAGTCATGACATGTTTACACAGAAGACAAATAACTACCCCTTTCTCCTGCGCCTGTCTCAGTCAAATCAGTCAGAATCAATTCTGCGGTGATATGCGCGACTGTTGTACCTCTATAAACCATTAGGAAGGGATCCATTTCTATCATCACATCTTTTAATCTCTGGATTTTATAATTTTGCTCTGTGATTTGTTTTGTCCCTATCTGTGTTATTGGAGGTTTTACAGTGATTGCACAATGAGAATCTACCCTTGACTCTGCTTTTCAAATACAGATGGTTTGGAATCTACACAAGGGCTTATTTAGGCGTTTGCACTGAAGGAGTTCATAAGCTCTACAAAATAAATAAATAATCAGTCATTTGTGTGTAATGTGTAGGCCAGGGGCTCTTAAGAAGCAATGATTTTCTTAGGGCATTGTCCTGTTGGAAAATGTACTGATGGCCCCAGAAAGCTCAAAGTAATGGGATGTTTTTTCACTACTGTTGCTGTGGCAACCGTCCTGATTCCCCTCATTTCTGAAGTCGACTAATCCAAACATTAAGATTTCTAATCTTTAACATTTTTAAACTTTGATGAATTTCATTCTGTGATAGTGAATCAAAGAGCTGCCAGTCACTTCCTGTTTTTAAGTACATAAAGGATTTTCAGGATCTTGGCCAGTGTCTCTTTTAATTTACTTTCTCAGACCAAGAGCCTTACACCCATCCCAAACCTCCCTGGCCACCTGGGTCAGGTCCACCTACTGTTGAATTCTCCCAATTCTTTGAATCTTTGGGCTGAAGGAAGGACAATACTCGGTGTATAAATGCTCAATCAACAATCATTTATTTCCATACAATTCAACAGTCAGAGCATTACAACGTCCGGACGGGAGAGATGCTACCAGAGGGTCAGGCACATGTCTCAAAATGGTGACGGGTTGCTCAGCTTTTTATAGTCTCTAGTGGCCCCCAGCTAGTCGTAAAAGCCAAAACATCACATTTTTTCTCTGTTACAGCGCCTAAGTTATGACCTCGGCAGTTGTTTCTCTGCTTTCTGTAAGGTGGGGGTGTGGAATGTGGTCTGTCTATCTCCCCTGTCTTTAGACACAGAGTCTCCTGCTTACAACCTTCTCTTCATGATTCAACAATTAAGCATGTCAAGAAAACAGTGTAACACATTCCCAGCAGATCAAGGATACAGAGTGATGCACATTTATCTAATGAACTAATATGTGAATATGTTCTGTTAACTCAAAAGTATAATGAGAACTAAACTACATACAGCTCACACACTCTATATTAAAGGGTATAATGTGATCTACAGCAGTATTCTAATTCAACTACTTTGATTACATATATAAGGTAACATATAATAACAGAATAATCGAATACTACCTAGGTGACATTAACTTTAATGTCATGCCCATTGGCTACACTTCATAGAATGGTCTGTTTTCCACAACGGTTAGGGTTTTACCCTAAACGCTAAAAAAAAAAAGACGAAAATTTGGTTTCACTAGATCTGCCTTCGTTCCAAATAAACCAGAACTGTAACTTAAAGCACTGATACTAAATCCCCATTGTTAATATTGTATCTGATGTTTTCCATTTCCCTCTTCTGTCAGAACCGATCTAAATTTCTGGGGCTACTTCAGTAAATTCCATCATTATTTGGGCTCAAAGTCCTAACAGCTGTCCGTGGCCATAGTTTGGTCACTAGATGTTTATAGCTGTGTCCCAGCTCTGAATGCCTCTGGATTTATGTGCCGCTTCATACGGCTTCTCTCTCCTTCTGCAGCATTTTGTAACCTCGCTCACACTTTTGCTGGCTCGTACCACTCTACCATACACCCCCCCCCCCCACACACACACACACACAGGCGCTCTTTATTTTATGTCTCTTTTTAGTATTCATGTGGTGCAGCATACGTCTTTTCACCTTCTGTATTTATGAAGTGTTCACTGGCCCCCTCGTGCTCTCACTAGTAAAGTGCTGTATGTGTCCTTTATGCTTGCCTGAAATGACACATCCTCAGCACACACAGATACACTGGTCAGGGTTAGATTGATGAATACAGCGGACTCTTTCTATAAGACCTTATGTGATGTGTGTGGTCATTATGCTGAAGGCTTCCCGCTGTCTCATTCACTGCCATTTTAATGATATTTAACCTGCCGGGCCTTTTGAAAGCAGGGCCTCGTTATAAAAATACCCAGTGTATTTCAGTGTCACACATTCATTTGCACTGACACGCAAAAAGCATGGATGCAAATGCACACCAGCGGAGTCATGATTTGGTGCACTTACTTTACCCTTGCCACTTTTATCATTAACTCAAGCCTCTGTGCACCACGGGTGAGGGCAGCTCACTCATTAATTTGTCTTTCTAACATTATTAGCAGTATTTCACCTCTACCATTATCTGCCCTGTAGATCTGCTATCCCCAGCTGTATTCATAATTAACCCCCCAGCTTCCATACTGATAACTGTTAAATATGATATGCTCCAGTTAAGCGAGACTTTTTTCACTTCAGCCCTTTTTGAACTAAGATTTGTTTTAATCTTTTAGAAGTGTAATCCTTAGAGAGGCGCAGATTAAAGATCAAGTTGTAAAGTTTAAACTCACCCCAGTAGTTTGACTGACATGTGTATGCCAGCCTTTCAAAGTTGTATAGTGAATGAGTAACAGATGTGTAAACGTAGAACTGGACTCCAGATAAAAACTGTCAGAAACAACGAGCACCTCAATAGAAACTCCGCCAAGGCAGCTCGCTCTCTGAGCATTATTTACTTGTAAGGGAGTATTACATGCTATACAGGGAGTGCAGAATTATTAGGAAAATGAGTATTTTGTCCACATCATCCTCTTCATGCATGTTGTCTTACTCCAAGCTGTATAGGCTGGAAAGCCTACTACCAATTAAGCATATTAGGTGATGTGCATCTCTGTAATAGAGATGGCACGATACCACTTTTTTATGTCCGATACCGATATCATAAATTTGGATATCTGCCGATACCGATATGAATCCGATATAGTGTTTTTTAATCAACAAAACTGTTTTTTTAAATATCTTGCTGCATTTTGTATAAGTTCATACTCAAGTTTAAAACAACAACTACACTAAAGCTATTCTGTTATACCTGTATGCAAAAAAAAAATATTTCATAGTTAAGCAATACTGATCAATCTAATAAACTTTAACCTACACCATCCTCCCTATTCTGGTATTTTAAAGAGTACTTAGCGTAAATATTAAGCAACCTAACTAATAGGGTTCCAACTCCCAGCAACAACAAAAATAAATAAATAAATAATAGGGAACCACATCTCACGCTCCACCTCATGATGCTTAATCGACGTAATCAACCTTAATTTGATGCAGTGTGAAACAAAAAATGCACAGAAATCAATTATTTTTCAAGAAATATTAAATAGATTCAACATCTTTCTTCAACAAAATTGCAGACTGCACAGATGGTACCTTCCCAAAGGAAAAAGTACTATAGCTTACTAGGGTATATTAGACTTAATAGTTACTATATACAGTAATGGACTTCTATTCATTTTACATCAAATTAAAACTTTGGGTGTAAGATTTGGATAATTATTTATTAAAAGCTAGACATTTTAAATGAGAATAAGAAAGAAAAGTATGTCTTTGTGCCCCCTTTTCCCTGTTAATGCCCTATCGGCCCCCCTGGCTAAACTTTGCTAGATCCGCCCCTGCACAGTTACCAGCCATCAGCTACGTAGAAAAAGATCCTCGAGTAGAAAGTAATATTAAATAAATTCTAACAACAGCTTATCAAGCTTAAACGTGCTGCTGTTGTTCAACCGCTGGTTTCCTCTTTCTGGTGCAAAGTGGGCCAAAAGCAAACAAGAGAGACGGACTCGCGACAGAAAAGCCGATCAGCTGATCATTAAGCAGTTTCATGATTGAAGTAGCAGCAAGAAGAGGCAGTCGCTTGTTAAGCTTAACGCAGGAATGCTTTACAAACATTCAGAGATGGACTTACACACTTGCTTTACTTCTCTCGGGATAACTTTGTCGGAGATGAAATGCCGGGTTGCTAGCGAAGCTCCACATGCTATCCAGACCACCGACAGGTCCCGCATGCCACAGCCGCTCTATCACGTGATGCATACCGCTCCGACGTGCTAACGTTCTGAGGTGAGTTACGGCGTGTTGCAAGTTTTGTGAGGTGCTTTCGTGATATTTAATGGATCGGATTACATTTTTTATTTTTCTCTGATATCCGATCCAGTAATTTAAATGGCCTGTATTTATATAGCGCTTTACTAGTCCCTAAGGACCCCAAAGCGCTTTACATATCCAGTCATCCACCCATTCACACACACACATTCACACACTAGTGATGGCAAGCCACATTGTAGCCACAGCCACCCTGGGGCGCACTGACAGAGGCGAGGCTGCCGAACACTGGCGCCACCGGGCCCTCTGACCACCACCAGTAGGCAACGGGTGAAGTGTCTTGCCCAAGGACACAACGACCGAGACTGTCCAACCCGGGGCTCGAACCGGCAACCTTCCGATTACAAGGCGAACGCCCAACTCTTGAGCCACGATCGGTCAGTATCGGACCGATACCGATACGTAATATTGGATCGGTCCATCTCTACTCTGTAATGAGAAGGGGTGTGGTCTAATGACATCAACACCCTATATCAGGTGTGCATAATTATTAGGCAACGTCCTTTCCTTTGGCAAAATGGGTCAAAAGAAGGACTTGACAGGCTCAGAAAAGTAAAAAATAGTGAGATATCTTGCAGAGGGATGCAGCAGTCTCAAAATTGCAAAGCTTATGAAGCGTGATCATCGAACAATCAAGCGCTTCATTCAAAATAGTCAACAGGGTTGCAAGAAGCGTGTGGAAAAACCAAGGCGCAAAATAACTGCCCATGAACTGAGAAAAGTCAAGCGTGCAGCTGCCAAGATGCCACTTGCCACCAGTTTGGCCATATTTCAGAGCTGCAACATCACTGGAGTGCCCAAAAGCACAAGGTGTGCAATACTCAGAGACATGGCCAAGGTAAGAAAGGCTGAAAGACGACCACCACTGAACAAGACACACAAGCTGAAACGTCAAGACTGGGCCAAGAAATATCTCAAGACTGGTTTTTCTAAGGTTTTATGGACTGATGAAATGAGAGTGAGTCTTGATGGGCCAGATGGATGGGCCCGTGGCTGGATTGGTAAAGGGCAGAGAGCTCCAGTCCGACTCAGACGCCAGCAAGGTGGAGGTGGAGTACTGGTTTGGGCTGGTATCATCAAAGATGAGCTTGTGGGGCCTTTTCGGGTTGAGGATGGAGTCAAGCTCAACTCCCAGTCCTACTGCCAGTTTCTGGAAGACACCTTCTTCAAGCAGTGGTACAGGAAGAAGTCTGCATCCTTCAAGAAAAACGTGATTTTCATGCAGGACAATGCTCCATCACACGCGTCCAAGTACTCCACAGCGTGGCTGGCAAGAAAGGGTATAAAAGAAGAAAAACTAATGACATGGCCACCTTGTTCACCTGATCTGAACCCCATTGAGAACCTGTGGTCCATCATCAAATGTGAGATTTACAAGGAGGGAAAACAGTACACCTCTCTGAACAGTGTCTGGGAGGCTATGGTTGCTGCTGCACGCAATGTTGATGGTGAACAGATCAAAACACTGACAGAATCCATGGATGGCATGCTTTTGAGTGTCCTTGCAAAGAAAGGTGGCTATATTGGTCGCGGATTTGTTTTTGTTTTGTTTTTGAATGTCAGAAATGTATATTTGTGAATGTGGAGATGTTATATTGGTGTCACTGGTAAAAATAAATAATTGAAATGGGTATATATTTGTTTTTTGTTAAGTTGCCTAATAATTATGCACAGTAATAGTCACCTGCACACACAGATATCCCCCTAAAATAGCTAAAACTAAAAACAAACTAAAAACTACTTCCAAAAACATTCAGCTTTGATATTAATGAGTTTTTTGGGTTCATTGAGAACATGGTTGTTGTTCAATAATAAAATTATTCCTCAAAAATACAACTTGCCTAATAATTCTGCACTCCCTGTATTTATTTAGGTTTTTGTTCTTTTTAATGTACTTTAATATTGTAGCGCAGTAAAAACTAAAAAAAGCATTTCCTAGCGAAAATGCATGTGAATGCTCAAAATGTAAAGATTGTCTGAAATGCTTAAAAATATTTGAAATATTCAAAGTTGAACTTGTTCAATGAGCTTCACTGCGTAAGATTACCAAAACCTCAGCCAGCTTAAGTGTAAATACCAGAAAATGTGCTAAATAAAAGCCAAAAATGTACCTAAACTGAGCTTATGTCTGTGAAGGTTCTCAGTCATCCAGGTCATCGTAGTCAAAGGAGCTTGCAAAGAAAAGCGTCTGGACTTCTTTAAGTTGCTTAAAGATTTTTCACCTCTCATCCGAGAAGCTTCTTCAGCCTAAACTAAGCTTCATTTTATGAACTTTGGTTTGTCAAAACAGAAGGAGATGTTACTGAAGCAGGATGTGTTTTTCGTATCTGTGCCACTAAAATTAGTGTCTGTTTTGGGTTTTGGCCTCAAGAGTGGAGAAGAATTAGCATTGGCAAGTGTAGATGGACTCCTAACACTGTCAGGCTCCAAGTTTAAACTCGATGAATCACAGCTACTTTTTGATGTATATATTTTACAAGTAGGGCAAAAAGTTTGGGCATGAAAGAAAGACTTTTTTTCCGATAATTTTCCATCCTCTGTGTTTTCTGCTTGTGATGTCATCATGCAGAGGAGGGATGTCACGACTGGGCGGCCAACACAGGTAAGTGGACCCAAATGCAGACACCACATGGAGGCTCGGAGGTATAGTGCAAACGAACAATTTGGCACTCAAAAGTGGCACATAATGAAAGAGGGGAGTGCAACAAAACACAACACATGAACTAAGGGTGAGAGGGAAAACACTTGACCTCTGAATATAAACTACCTACTAAACTAACGCAAAGCTTCATATTATGGTACTAAGAATCTGATTTAGACTGGCAAGAACTAAAAGACAAGACTATTACTAGGGATGCTGTGAATGTAAACAAAGCTATGTAACACAAGGCCTGGCTAGAACAATCTCAATAATTGTCAAACAAGAAAACAAGAATCAGAATCATCAGTCTAAAGGAAGAAGTCTTTATCTGGCTGGGAAAAACAGCCTGGTATTTAAATACTAGGTATTTCCCGGAGCAGGCACACGAGGTACAGGATTACAGGGTTTCTCTCTGAGTCACTGTAATGAAAGGTGAGCAGAGTCAATGCGAGCCCCACGCAGCAGTCTGTGGAGTGGAGGCAGCAAAATGCATAGTCTTACTTGTCTGGGCAGAAGGTGAGGCTTGCAGGGGAATAGAGGTCTGGGTGAGGCTAAACCTTGGTCTCTTGTGTTCTGGGGGCCTCTGGATGTCTGGAGTTTTGATCTCCTCCATACCTGCTTCATGCCCTGGAGGACGGGGCTGTGGCCCCCCACACCCTCTAGCAGATTATTACATGAAGGAACCTTTTAAAAAAACAAGCGCGTCCATGCTCACAGGTGTACACACGGGTGATCACACCCACAAACTACACCCTTTTTGGCTCCTACCTCAAAGCACACTGTGTTCTGTTGATCTTATGTGTTCCACAATAATGTTTAATATTTAGTATTTACTGTCATATTCCCATATATCATTGTGATGTTGTTTATTCTATTACTCTTGTTCTCTTCTGCTTGTTTTCTTTTTTCTTTCTCAGCAGGTGATCCAGGTGATTGATATATGCATTTTTTATTTCTTTTTTTTCTTCTGCTCATTCTGTTGGTTTTTGTTTTTTACCCTTCTCCCCCGTCCCTCTTCTCAGCTGTTTCTCTTTCCCTCTTTCTTTCTCCCCTTCTTTCCCCCAGTCAAGTCTGTCCCGTATTCAGTAAGTGAAAATAAAATAAACAATAAAAGGTGAATCAAATGGAACATTACGGCAAGGCTGGGATGGTCAGTTTGGTAAAGTAAATCCGTTGGGCATCTTTCTTTGCCTTTAGACAACAATTCTGATGGCAAAAGAGCCAAACGGGACAGGCAAAAAAAGAAAAAAAAAAAAAAAACAGTTCGTGTACACTCACTATGAAGTGTTGGGCAGGGAGGCAGGCGAGTTGCACCGAGAATAGAAAACAAACCAGCGACGGGAAGTAGAGTGGTTACTGACAGCAAGATCCAACCTCTGTGAAGCTGCAGAGGCAAGTAGACAGGGTTAGCTTGAGAACACTAAAACAGGATTTACTGAGGTATGACTTTTACTAACATGGGTTAGCTGACGTTCCAGCGAGGAATCTTCTTCTTCCTTGTGTTTAACGATGGTTGGCAACCAACGTAAAGGAGCATTACCGCCTCCTACTGTTCGGAATATGGGTCACCATGACCACCAAGATGAACCCAGTAATTCACAGATACTTGCTTCCTCCTAAGATCTAGGGGCATTTCTCCCATCTCCACCTGCAGGGCCCTGACCGGAGACTTTTTTTTTCTTTTCCTTTTTTATTCTCATCAGAATTGTTGTCTAAAGGCAAAGAAAGATGCCCAACGGATTTACTTTACCAAATTGACCATCCCAGCCTCGCCGTAATGGTCCATTTGATTCACCTTTTATTGTTTATTTTATTTTCACTTACTGAATACGGGACAGACTTGACTGGGGGAAAGAAGGGGAGAAAGAAAGAGGGAAAGAGAAACAGCTGAGAAGAGGGACGGGGGAGAAGGGCAAAAGACAAAAACCAACAGAACGGGCAGAGAAAAAAAATGCATATATCAATCACCTGGATCACCTGCTGAGAAAGAAAAAAGAAAACAAGCAGAAGAGAACAAGAGTAATAGAATAAACAACATCACAATGATATATGGGAATATGACAGTAAATACTAAATATTAAACATTATTGTGCAGCACATAAGATCAACAGAACACAGTGTGCTTTGAGGTAGGAGCCAAAAAGGGTGTAGTTTGTGGGTGTGATCACCCGTGTGTACACCTGTGAGCATGGACGCGCTTGTTTTTTGTTTTTTAAAAGGTTCCTTCATGTAATAATCTGCTAGAGGGTGTGGGGGGGCCACAGCCCCGTCCTCCAGGGCATGAAGCAGGTATGGAGGAGATCAAAACTCCAGACATCCAGAGGCCCCCAGAACACAAGAGACCAAGGAAGACCAACAGAGGGGCAGCCGCGCCACTGTCCCAGAAAGAGCTGAGGAGAGTCCCAGATGAGGGCTCACTCAGCAGCCGCGGAGCAGAAGCCAGGTGGAGTTGCAGTGACGCGCCCGTGAGCTCCGCCGGCAGCCAGCCGTGCCTGAGTGACCGAGCCCCAGGCCAAGAGGCCGGGGGCACCCCACCTCCGAAGTGGCCCGAGCGAGCCCCAGGCTCCAGGCCCCGATAAGCGGCCGCCAAGGAGTGAGCCGGTGTGTACCTGGACGCCCATCCCCGGACACAAAGAACCACCAACGCACCGATGTCTGAGGGAGTCCGCCACTGGCAGGGGAAGTGGTGGTAGGGGGAGATAGGCCTCCAAACCTTGGAGGGCCTGAGATGTCCCCAGAGAGGTGGCGCCTGACACCCAACCTGACATACAGTGGGGCAAAAAAGTATTTAGTCAGCCACCGATTGTGCAAGTTCCCCCACCTAAAATGATGACAGAGGTCAGTAATTTGCACCAGAGGTACACTTCAACTGTGGGAGACAGAATGTGAAAAAAAAATCCATGAATCCACATGGTAGGATTTGTAAAGAATTTATTCGTAAATCAGGGTGGAAAATAAGTATTTGGTCAATAACAAAAATACAACTCAATACTTTGTAACATAACCTTTGTGGGCAATAACAGAGGTCAAACGTTTACTATAGGTCTTTACCAGGTTTGCACACACAGTAGCTGGTATTTTGGCCCATTCCTCCATGCAGATCTTCTCGAGAGCAGTGATGTTTTGGGGCTGTCGCCGAGCAACACGGACTTTCAACTCCCACCACAGATTTTCTATGGGGTTGAGGTCTGGAGACTGGCTAGGCCACTCCAGGACTTTCAAATGCTTCTTACGGAGCCACTCCTTTGTTGCCCGGGCGGTGTGTTTTGGATCATTGTCATGTTGGAAGACCCAGCCTCGTTTCATCTTCAAAGTTCTCACTGATGGAAGGAGGTTTTGGCTCAAAATCTCACGATACATGGCCCCATTCATTCTGTCCTTAACACGGATCAGTCGTCCTGTCCCCTTGGCAGAAAAACAGCCCCATAGCATGATGTTTCCACCCCCATGCTTCACAGTAGGTATGGTGCTCTTGGGATGCAACTCAGTATTCTTCTTCCTCCAAACACGACGAGTTGAGTTTATACCAAAAAGTTCTACTTTGGTTTCATCTGACCACATGACATTCTCCCAATCCTCTGCTGTATCATCCATGTGCTCTCTGGCAAACTTCAGACGGGCCTGGACATGCACTGGCTTCAGCAGCGGAACACGTCTGGCACTGCGGGATTTGATTCCCTGCCGTTGTAGTGTGTTACTGATGGTGACCTTTGTTACTTTGGTCCCAGCTCTCTGCAGGTCATTCACCAGGTCTCCCCGTGTGGTTCTGGGATCTTTGCTCACCGTTCTCATGATCATTTTGACCCCACGGGATGAGATCTTGCGTGGA
This sequence comes from Rhamphochromis sp. 'chilingali', assembly GCF_963969265.1. NCBI lineage: Eukaryota > Metazoa > Chordata > Actinopteri > Cichliformes > Cichlidae > Rhamphochromis > Rhamphochromis sp. 'chilingali'. The sequence continues at coordinate 19,736,324 of NC_137940.1, read as the reverse complement.
GCCCCAGATCGCGGGAGATTATCAGTGGTCTTGTATGTCTTCCATTTTCTGATGATTGCTCCCACAGTTGATTTTTTCACACCAAGCTGCTTGCCTATTGTAGATTCACTCTTCCCAGTCTGGTGCAGGTCTACAATACTTTTCCTGGTGTCCTTCAAAAGCTCTTTGGTCTTGGCCATGGCAGAGTTTGGAGTCTGACTGTTTGAGGCTGTGGACAGGTGTCTTTTATACAGATGATGAGTTCAAACAGGTGCCATTCATACAGGTAACGAGTGGGGGACAGAAAAGCTTCTTACAGAAGACGTTACAGGTCTGTGAGAGCCAGAGATTTTCCTTGTTTGAGGTGACCAAATACTTATTTTCCACCCTAATTTATGAATAAATTCTTTACAAATCCTACCATGTGAATTCATGGATTTTTTTTTCACATTCTGTCTCTCACAGTTGAAGTGTACCTCTGGTGCAAATTACTGACCTCTGTCATCATTTTAAGTGGGGGAACTTGCACAATCGGTGGCTGACTAAATACTTTTTTGCCCCACTGTATAGACACAGACATACAGGCACACACAGATACAAACATCCATTCCCACCCTCATGCTCTCATATGCACTTACTCCGCACTCAACCAACGTGGAGACAGACATAAAGAGACGCTGTACACACGATCACACTCCCCAAGCGTACTCTACAAACCGGGTCTAGGTACCCTTGCCCCTGGAGGGGGGAACTGCACCCAGACCCAGGTGGTGTTTCCCTTTTCCCTGCGGTGGGGGGAGGCAGACCGCCCCGACTCCGCAGCAGCAGGAAGGCCCGGAGACATTTTAAAAGCTCCACAGCACACTCTAAGGGCTTCCGATTGTAGAACATCTAAACGGTTCAGCACAGAAGGAGCTGTTGAACCACATGCACACACCCATAATCAAAGACCGATCTAATTAATGCCTGGTAAAGTCTTTTCAAAGCTGAAGAGCTCGCTCCCCAACACCTCCCAGCTACACACCTCATAACATTAATAACTTTTTAGCATTTGGTTTCAATCCGGTCAATCTGCTCCCTCCATGTCAGTCTTGAATCAAACACAACACCTAAGTACTTAAAAGAGCTCACTTTCCCAATTACCTTGTCATACAGTTTCAATGTCATGTCCCACTCACTGTTCTTTTGGTAAAGAACATCATTTTTGGTTTTTCCACCGAAAACCTGAATCCTCCGTCCAATCCCCACTCAACCACCATATTTACAGCATCCTGAACCTTGCCCACTAGGTGCTCAATATTTCTTCTTTTTCCATAACACACCATCATCAGCAAACAAAGACCTCCCAATTCCCTCAGGAACATCAGGAAAAACATCACTGATCATTATAACAAAAAGCAGGGGACTAATCACACTGCCCTGTGGCGTTCCATTCTCAACCGTGAACTGACTAGAAATTGTAGACCCAATTTGCACTTGGATCTTCCTACCAGATAAAGTCTTGGATTCAATTGATTGTCCTGCCACCAATACCCAACTTATGCAACTTGATTAAAAGCCCATCCCCCCACAACATATCATATGCCTTTTCTATGTCAAAAAACACTACCAAAACAGACTCTTTATTGGCCTGTGCTTTCCTAACAACAGTCTCAAGTCTAATAGCATCAGTTGTGTTCCGAGCTGTCCTGAAACCACTTTGATAATTGAGCTGGAAAGAAAAGCGGCTTTAGCCATTATCATAAGTTCCATCAACTTGCACACATTTGATGGTCTGTAGCTATCTGGTTCAGATGGATCCTTCCTGGGTTTTCTTATTGGCACAATAACAGCCTCCTGCCAAGTACTTGGGAGCTCACCTTTAATCCAGACTGTGTTAACCAAACACAGCAGTTCATTAAGCGCTTTTGTACCAAGGTTCTTCAACATTAAATAACAAATTTGATCCTTTCCCGGGGCTGTGGGCTTTGTTTTTTGAAGTGCTCTCACCATTTCCTCCAGAGAAAACACCGCATCCAAACTACTGTCTATGTGCGCCTTTCTTACTAGAGCCTCCGAATACCGTGTTTTAGTTTGGCATATTCTGTCTTTTCCCAACACTGATATATTATCAGAGCTATGAATCTTAGCAAAAGTTTTCACCATAACCTCTACTTTTCCTGAGCTGTTACAAAATTCTGTTGGCCTGAGGATAGAACTGGGTAATCCCATTCCCGTCGGTCGCCTCCCATCCTTCTGATCATGCCCCAGAACTTCCCCACTGGAGTGGTTCTTCCTATAGAACAGAACAACCTCAACTGCTCCGTTTTGTTTGTCTAACTGTTCTCCTGACCACTGCCACTGCGTTCCTGTATGCAGTCAGAGCTTGCAGGTTTAGGGTTCTTTGGAGAAATTTAAACTCCTTGTTTCTTTCCTTTACAGCAATTCGACATTCCTCTGTCCACCATGGCACCAAAGTCCTACTTTCCTTGCCTTTACTGGTCGGGATTGAGGCCTTGGCGGCTTCCATAATTACTTCGATAAACTGATTATTCATTTGATCAACACTACTAGACTCATCAACCTTGTCAATCGTTTTCTCACATAGTTTTTGGAATTTTGTCTAGTCAGCCCTATGAAAACTCCACTTCTTATGCACCTCTCTTAGAGATACCTGTATCTTCCCTCCAACATCACAGAAAACGGGATAATGGTCACTTCCTATGGTAGTGTCTGTTCTGATGGTCCACTGACTCATTCCTGCAAGCACAGTTGAGACCAGAGTTAAATCCAAAACCGACTTTGTTCCATTATCAACATTACATCTGGTCCCCCTACCATCATTCAGGCAAACCAAATTGCATGTATCCATCAATTCCTCAATTACCTTACCATTTTTATCTGTGTGTGTGCCTCCCCACACTCTGCTATGGGCATTAAAATCACCACAACAAATAACTCTACGACAGTCACTTCCTTCATTTGAACAAAGACGCGGCAGCTCCAGTCTGGTGCAAGGACTGTAGAAATTGACAATAACATTAACAAACTCCTGTCCCAAACTTCAATAGCTATATACCCCAAATCATTGCCTTTACCCAGGAGTCTATATGGACTATCTTGTTTGACAAACATTGCACACCCTCCCCCTCCACCACGGTCCTCCAGCAAGGAATGTTTGAGAACGCTGGTCTTAAGAGCCTGGCAGCTAATTACACACAGGTGCCACAAATGAGGGGGGTGTGGTGACTCTGCCCAGTGATGGATTCATTGGCACGCAGGAAAACCCAGCACTCACCCGGACCATGACAAGGGAAAATTTCATAAACAAAAAAAAATACATTCTTGATAAAACCTCAAACTGTCGCTGTTTGAAAACTGTAAAAGACATAAACCCCCCCCCCAAGCAATACCTTAATAGTGTGAGGTCTTGTGACTAGTGGTGTACGGATCAATAGTGAAATATCGACTCCTACGATAACAGTTATTTATGTTCTAGAATCGATTCTCATTTTAAAATATCGATATTTTAGTAATTTGGAGTAAATTTGTAGTTTATCATTAACAGGAACACAGTGGAAAGAAACGATATCATTTGGATCGTCTAAATTGGAAGGAACTGCTTCCTCTTCCACCTTTCATAGTCACATGTGAAATATGGCTGCATAACTGTGTCGCAGCCCCTTGGCGTGCGCACTCTCAACAATGGTTGAGCGTAAACTGTGTCATGTGTGCCACAAACAGCCGAGACGTGGTTTGTGATACATGTGGCAAGACAGTGAGGTGTTGTGGCAACACCACTAACCTTGTAAAACACCTCAGAGTAAATCATATGACGAGCTTGTGTTGAGGTGAGCTGAAGAGGGACAGGTGTTGCTGGGGGGAGACAGACGTCTCTTGCAGAGTCCTTTAGTGCTGCAGGCAGGCAACATGTTCAAACTTCAGAACTTCAGATTTTTATTTCTGTATAACAATTCTGCATTATTATTCATTAAGAGCAAGTAGTCTGATGTCCTGTAATGATTATGAAGCTATAATTTGAAATACAATAAAACATTAAATTTTTGTACAAAGTATCTGTATCGGATCAGTATTGTTGATACCACCCTGAATTTTACTTGGTATTCAAGTGGTATCGCACATCACTACTTGTGACCTGTTTAAAGTTTTAACTTTTTCTCCAGCTCACAGTATGTTGAACTAGTTAAATTTCAGGTAGGGTGGGTTTGAAGCTTTCTCCATTCATTTGTACAGCATTCACATTATAACAAGAGCAAAAATGTCAAAACTTATCTCATGCCAACATGTTACAGGATACACTGTCATTTTAAAAAAACGTTTATGGTTTTATTATCACTTTGACCTTCAGATTAACTATTTACCTTGAAGGAGAGGTCAGAGGTCAAAGTGACATGACTTTTTAAATTTTTATATGTTACTTGACAAACACACCACACTTGTAAGAATCATAGTTTCTAAGTCTTATGACTTTTTGTCAATTGGCCTTGAATACCTTAGTGTATGTAAGCCAAATTTGAATAGATTGTTAACATGACCCCACTCTTCACCCCTACAAAGTTTTATCAGAATTAATTCAGAATTTTATACGCTATCATGTTTACTGTTCTGTGTTTTATTTACAAGAAATAATATTTTAATTTGATTTGTTTAATTAGGTTAATCTGATGTACAGTACAGTGCAAATATTTTAGGCAGATGAGGAAAAAAAATGCTGTAAACAAAGAGTGATTTCAAAAGTGGAAGTGTTCATTTACTTTCATCAATCAACAAAATGCAGTGAATGAACAAAAGAGAAATCAGTATTTGGTGGGACCACCCTGTGACTTCTTCTAGGTACACTTGCACACAGTTTTTGAAGGAACTCGGCTGGTAGGTTGTTCCAAACATCTTGAAGAACAAAGGACAGATCTTCTGTGGATGTAGGCTTCCTCACATCCTTCTGTCTCGTCATGTAATCCCAGACACACTCCATGATGTTGGGATCAGGGAGTGTGTCTGTGGGGGCCATACCATCACTTCCAGTACTTCTTGTTCTTCTTTACGCTGAAGACAGTTCTTAAGGACTTTGGCTGTGTGTTTGGGGTCGTTGTCCAACTGCAGAATACATTTGGGGCCAATAAACAATAATTTCTATTTCTTTTTTGTTTTACTATAGTTTATTAATATTTTGCTCTTTACTATTTTTTCTACTGTACCATTCTGCTGAGCGACATCTTCTGCTCGTCAAATACATTTCATTGCAATGTTAACCCTGTGCTAAATTGCATATGACAAATAAAACTAAAATCATTCTTTGTTTACAGCAATTTTTCACACCTGCACAGTACTGTACTTTCTAAGCTTATGTCAAACGTGGATGACGCTTTTGACTGTATTTATAAAGGATATGCGATAACAAGCTGGAATAATATACAAGTGTTCCAGTTAAAAGGAACTGCGTACTGTTTGTGCTAAATTAGTTTCCTGTCTGTTGCTTTTACAGCAGCTCTGGGTTTCTGTTGACAACAACAGATATTAGAATTGTATCTCTGGTGCCTCTCTCAGTTGTTCATGTTCACAATTATTGATTTGGTTCCCTGAAGAATATATGTAATTACAGAAATCATTATGTGTAAGTGTTATTACCCTATAAGTTGCGGACTGAGGCAAAATCTTGTACCATCTATCTGCATTTATAATAGTGGAATCTAACTGGCAGGAGTGCCATTTTGTCATCACAAAGCAATCAGCCAAATTAAAACTTTTGCAGCCAGTGGAATATGAGCTTTGGGATGAGAAATCAATAACACAGTTCCAGATTCCTCAGTTTGGTCCTTCCAGATGGGCGATTATGGCAAAATGTTCTTTGTGTACACAAACATGAAAACAGAACTGCGTGGACATTACGTAGCAGCTGAATAGCCTGAGACACCAATGTTATTAAAGGCAATTTTGCAAATTTCATGTCACCACTGAATGTGGCATGACTTCAAATCAAATTATCAAATGTGCGTAAGAACTGACAATACATTACCACCACTTGCATAGCTGGTAAACCAAGTAGTGCAGGGATTGGGCAAACTGCTAATTTGCTAACTATCAAGAAAAATAGAAAATGAAAAATACAAGTGTCAGTTATGCATACAGTAATTGAATGGCTTGTTGATTACCTAACAGGAAGACCACAATATGTGCGTCTTCAACACTGTGTGTCTGACAAGGTGATCAGCAACACAGGGGCACCACAAGGGACTATCCTCTCGCCTTTCCTCTTCACCGTCTACACCACAGACTTCAGGCAGACTTAAGGAGGACTTTAGGAAACCTTTGACCCCTGTTTCAATCCAGGAGGTCGATGTGGACTTTGGGATGAGTGTATGTCTGCATGTGTACTGTATATATGTCTGTGTGTGTGTGTGTGTGTGTCCAGAGTTCAGCTGAGACAGTGTTCTTCGCCCTGCCAGGCTAAGTAAACAGTCTTCCAACCAACCCAGGTGGCCTTGCATGGAATGGGAAAAACAGTCTAAACACAGTCGTTATCAGGGTGTTGTTGTTCAGCTCCAGCCTTGAGACCGCAGCTGGCGCCATGAAGTGATGGTGGTTTTTACTTTAGTGCAAACAACTCATGAGAATTTCAAAGCTGTTCTAACAGTCCGACACTGGTCTCTCAATCTCCTGTTGGAGAGCTTACGCTCTGTGATGTTGTCATTCTTGTGCTCAAAGAGCCGATTCTGAAAACTCACGACCGCAGTGCGCTGCTCAGAGGTCTTATTCTGAGTATTCACGGCAGCCATAAGCTTCTCCAAGATCTTATCCATGCTGCACTCAATGAGCCCATTTTGAGAAACTCACGCCTCGTCCCATCGTTTCAATCCCAGCAAGAAGCCTTGTGGGGGTTTGAACAGCCGGTTCCGCTTCCTAATTCTTCTATAAGTCAGGGCCAAGTCAGCTCCGATCAGCCAAAACCCTGTTACCATGGTTCCGAATAGGTAGATATCTTCAGCACTCAGGCTCACCCAAGCCCAAACTTCTCGTTGAGAAAAGGGTGTCAATTGCATTTAGGGACCAGTTGATCAATCCATAATTCTCTTTTAGAGAGGTTAGGTTTTAGAGAAGAGACTGTGAGAGAGTGTTCCAGGGAAAAGTAATACAAAAAACACGAGAATAGACAAGGACACAAGAGGCTAAGCAGGGAAGCTAAGGGAGAGGAGGAGGAGGAGAGGAGAAAAGTGCGACCGCCTTCGTCAAGAGCAACATAACTGTGTTTGTGTTCCATTTTGCACGATTGTAGTCGGCTGTAAATGGTCCAGAAGTCCCACGTACATGGCCTGTTCTTTTTTTTCTTATCTTTTCATCTTTGAACTTAGAGTATTTACCCTTTCAAAAGTACTAACACAGGTAAACAAGAAAATGCTTTACAGAACACCAAATATGGATTTTAAAGTGAATAATCTGAAATATATGCCAGGTTTTAATGTACAGTGTGTCCTCAATCCAAATCTAAATAATAACCATAAATTCACATTTAAACCCTGCAGGGTCTCCTCACTCTACCAGTGAGCTTGGAAGGAGAAGTTGTAAGAATTATGTACAGTATTTAAGTCCAGGAATGAACGTGGATTCACACAGGCAGTTTTGCAGTCACTTTTGTACGAGCATGCTTAAACTTTGCACAGATAGTTGTGGGCATACACATACTCACACATCAGCATGCACAATGTATCTTGGAGCCTAAAGGTTGGGCCTGCCCTGAGGGTTGCAGAGATTATTATGGGCCATAGAGTGAGAGAGGGTGAGATGAGCCTTCGATGCTCTAAAAATGGAAAAAATTCCCAGTCTAACAATCCTTAGTCATTTTTACCTGCAGTTAAATGAATTAGGGTTCCACAGAAGTAGCCTAATGGGCTCAAATGGAGCCTTTTTTCCATATCCATTTGTAGTTATTGTATTCACTTCATGCATACCAAGTAATTCCTTCAGTACAAAAACCTGCTGTTGGAGTATTTTCTGTTTCAAGAATGTCAGGTAATTATACATACATATATATATATATATATATATATATATATATATATATATATATATATATATATATATATATATATATACATATATACATATATATATATATATATATATAATTCCTTCTAACTAGCCTACGCTATGGAGACCTGAGCCACAAAGCAGCATGCTCTATTGTGTTTTACATGGTACAGTGCTGTTATAGTGGCTCTCACACTTCACTGTATGTGTTTAAATATAGCTGAAGGCCTTTCTTTCACCTCACATTAGTGTGTGACCTGTATCTGAGTCTGACACCCGATCCGTGGGTCATGCAAGAGTGGGATAGAAATGATCTTGATCGTGTCTATTTTCTGATTGGATCTCAGTATGTCTGCCACTTTAATGAACACAGAATGTGCATCCCAGATCAGGTTTTAATACTTTTTTGTTAATTAGAAACAGCAAGTTGCACCTACTGTGTACTTCCTATGAAGAACCAGCCATTAACCCTTTACTTCTTAAAACATGAAACAATTGTCAAACATAACTCATTTTTGGAAAATGGAGTGTTTATCAAACCTTCTGACAAATTATGATAAAAAAAAATAGGAATGTGCATATCAATCAATCAATCAATCTTTATTTATAAAGCACTTTTCATACAAAAAATGTAGCACAAAGTGCTTTACATGGTTAAAAGCAGCGCACCCCACCCCGCCCTCAAACTCACTCCCCACACTCTCATTAACATAAACGATCATGAATACACCCCCCCACACACACACGCACACTTAAAGAGTAAAATTGAGCTGGGTACGCATGAACCAAGTGAGGAAACACTATCACAGGGAGCCGTCTGCACCGGGAGCCGGTCACAGACCGCAGCCTCCAGGCTGGGCACACAGCAGGAGGGAGGCAAAGAAGCCCCCCAGCCAGGCTGAGAGGACCCCCAGAGCCCCAGCAGCCACGGTCGATCACAGCCCCGGTGCAGAGAGCCCCCTCTGAGGAAACACTGGAGATATGACCCAATAGGATATATACAGGGTAAAAAGATAAAATAAATAAGAACGGGATACAATATAAATATAAATATAAATATAAATAGAGTAAGAAGATAAAAAATGAATAAGAATAAAAGCAATAAATATTAAAAATATTAAGTAAAAGCTAAATTAATAAATAGAATAACAGGACAGAATAAACAAGCATAAAATAAATAAGCGTTAGGTGAAAGCTATGGGCTTTAAATTGTGTTATATATGCTGCAGCCTGCGTTATTATTATTATTATTTACTTTTTTTTTTTACAAGTTATTGTTAAAAATGTATTGTGCAATTTATTTAACTAGTTTTAAACTGCAGTTTATCTCTTTAGTAATAATTTTAATGTATCAGTACCTATTAATCTGAGTGAGAAACCATGTTTTACAGAAAGCTAAGTAGAGTGGAGGAACTATCTTTTGCTAACTGGCACTGAACAATAAAATGTGAAATATTATTGTGGTAAAATCATTGGTCTATGCATTTTTGCTCTGGAAAAATGTAATACTGACAAAATATCTCTGTAAAAAGATCATTCTACAGTTTTCATCACTTACAATTATTGTCAATAACCATTTGGGGACAAACCATTAAGGCTCTGTCCTTTACAAAAAGGACAAATGGCACCCACTGAAATAGTAAAACTCATTTTGTTATGAAGGTTTAAAAAAGTTTGCTAAAAACTCAAAATAATAAGCAGCACTGTGAATATAGCCGAAACAACTGCTCATTTTTCTTCCTGCTCCTCTGTTAAACTGACAGTTATTGAGTGATAGTTATGAAGCTTGGACTTGCCATATTGCCTAATAAAGCACTGTGCAGCAGTGCTTAGTCAGTGGCTTGCCATGGATAATTGTAAACAGTATGTGTTCATTTAGATGCACACTTCATTAATCTGACTCCAGCATTAAAGTGATGCACACATACTGTCATTAAAAGGCAAATATGACACAAATATGCTATTAACACACACATTGCTCTGCTTTCATTTAGCTCAACAGCAAGCTTGTTTGAATGTATTGCACTTCCATTTAAATAAAACTGTATTCAATTATAATGATGGTGGTAACATTTTTAATGTAGATACATCCACACCAGTGGATATATGGAGGCAATCCACCTTAAAAGAGATAAAGAAATAATGTTAAAATAATCACCTGAATACCTTGTAGGCTTTAAGAATGACAGCAACAGTACGGTTTTAATGATTCTGTGGTGCGACAACTTCTTTACTGCTGTTGTTGTATTCTTTTATCAGTTTGACTGGAAAATATATTTAAAGTTTCATGTGAGTTTTCAGCATTTTCAGGGTTAACTTCTCCTGCACACCACCCTGTATTCACCAAACTTCAAATTGCCAACATCTGGGTGACATCTCATGACATCTTTGCATATTTACATGTTTCTGATAATCAATTTTCAATTATTAGACAAAGATAAAACATATAAATACAAAATGCTACTTTAAAAGAATTATTTCATTTGATAAGGGCTAAAAAACCAAACTGGCCTGGCTCTGTGTGTAAAAGTAATTGCCCCCTAAATCTAATAGTTGCTGGTTGGCAACAACAGCTGTAATCAAGACTCTGCAAAAACTGTTAATGAATCTTTCACATTTTTGTGGATAATTGTTTTCTCTTTGAAGAATTGTTTTAATTGAGCCACATTGGAGGCTGAACAGCATCAACATCCTGTTTAAGGTAATGTCAAAGCACATCAGAGTTAAGGTCAGACTTTGACTGAGACACAGCAAAACCTTCATTTTGTATTGTTTGGGGTTTTTTTTAGCCATTCAGAGGACTTGCTGGTTTGAATCATTGTCCTGCTGCATAACGCAAATATGCATGACTTTCCAGACATGAACTGATGGCTGGACATTCTCCTTCAGGATTTTATGTTAGAGAACAGAATGGATGGTTCCATCATTTATAACGAGGCATCCATAGCCTGAAGAACTACATCACCACCACCATGTTTGACTGTTGGAGTGACGCTTATTTCTTCTTTAATGAAATGCTCTCTTATTTCTTATGCTGATATAACAGGAGCTTTGCAAATCTTCCAAAAGGTAAACTTTCCTAAGAGTTTTTTGGAAAATGTGAAACATAACTTTGTTCTTTCTGGTCAGCAGTGGTTTTGAAACTTTTCAGTTGATGCCATTTTTGCCCAGTCCGGTTATTATTGTTTGATGATGAACACTAACCGTAGCTAATGTCACGGTTGGACGGTCCTCCCTGGGCGATCTCTGATTTTGGTGTTTGTTCTCTCACTGTTTCTCCTCTCCTCTCCTCAGCCGTGGGGTTTTTTTTTGGAAGTTCACGCTTCTGGGGAGGGCGTGGCTCGGACGGCCCTCCACCCGGAAGCTCCTCCACGCGGCTCTGGACTCAACTGTGCTTGATCGCTCTGCCAGCTGCTTCTAATCTGCCTCCATCTTACAGCTGTGGTGTTTAAGGAAGATGCGTGTCGATAGTCGACGTAGGATTATTATTCCAAGCAGGTAGCGTTGGTTACTTAAAGGGAAGAAGATTGTATGTTTAATAGCTCCACTAACTCTGTGTTTGCTTTCCTCTCATGGAGTTTTTCTTGGAGAGGAGGATCGGGAAGCACTACTCACACACGGGATTGCATGGACGAAGTAGCACTGGGGATTAAAGAGGAACGCCTTAGGATTCCACCATTAACTGTTTATGGCACCTTCTTTGGACACTGTAAATAAACGCACTGTTCTCCCTGTTAACCAGAGCTCTGCGTTTTGGGTCCTCTTTCTCCTGCAACCGTGCCAGCTAATTCCCAAGGCCTGCATTTCTTTGGATGTTGTTCTGGGTTCTTTTGTGATCAGTTGATGTGCTCTTGGAAAGTTTTGGTAGGCCTCCTCGTATCAACTTCTGGGAAGATTCACCATTATTGGATGTTGTCTCCATCTGTGGATGGCTAAAGCCTTAGAAGTGGCCTTATAACCCTTTTTAGAAGTCACTGACTTTGGCTACGTTCACACTGCAGGTTTGCCGACATGCTTTCTCATAGGATCAAAAAAGTTGGATTTGATGCGCTTTCGCCTACAGTGTAAACGTAGCCTTTGCCTCTGTTGTGGAAAATTTAACAATAACCTGCAACACACCCAGTGAGCTTGATTTGAAGTGGGTTTAATAAACACATTGCAATGTGGAGAGAACATCCCAGTGAAACACCAGGACCATCTCTGAATTGTGGCCACCGCCCTTACATCTTATATACAGAGACAGCAAAATCTCCAGTGTTAAATTAACACTGAAGAGTGTCTATATGGGTCCACACCTCTGAGTGTTAAATACAACACTGTTGAGTGTTAAATTAACACTTTTGACAGTGTTATATGTTTAAAAGTAACCTAGTCAGTTTTGAAGATTAACAATGGCTAGCACTGAGCAGTGCTGATTTTCTAACACTGGAAAATAACTCAAAATGTTAGAAATATTCCAGTGTTAGAAAGTAAATGGAGTCACTGGGCCACCACCAATTTTTCATAGTCACTCCGTCACACTATTTTTACTCCAGTGTGACTGAGACATTAACCATCTTTATGGGGTTGTCACCTGGAGTGGTTTACAGTTAACAGGGGAAACTTGCCAGAAATCAACTAGTGGAAAGTCTTTGTTGCTCAAATCCTTTGAGGTCATCATCTGTTTTGTGCCTTAATAGAGCTACTAACACATGGGCCTGGTATATCCATACTGCATATCTATAAACTGCTATAATATAGGTTGAAAAATGACCTCGGACCTTCCAGTATAGCAAGGTAAAGTGATAAAACAGGATTCCTCTTCATCATCACAATTACATGAAATAAAGTAAGTGGAAGAGAGAGCAGAGGGAGTGAGACAGAGACAAAGAGAAAGACCAATGGGGATGTTAGAAAAAGCAACAATGAGAGTGAGACAAAGTCAGAGTGGGATTATGGAAATGTAATATCCGGCTGATAAATCATAGTGACTGTCAGGTGCTCAGTCATCGGATCATATGACAGACAGAGGGATGATGGCTTCCTCTCCAACCCACTGCTAATTATAGGCAGATATAATGAACCCAGATGTAGAGTGTGTGTGTGTGTGTGTGTGTGTATGTGTGTGTGTGTGTGTGTGTGTGTGTGTGTGTGTGTGAGATCAAGAAGATGTGCGAGAATCTCTCTGTTTATGGTTTATTTTTGGTGCATCTGTGTTTCAGTTAAATGAGAAACCGTACGATCTTTGTTGTGTTGATATGTTTAAATGATTATTCTACAAACTCCTCACACAGGCTGCAGTTTCTTGTCTGCATTTAGAGGTTCAGAGGATGTTGGATAAGAAGGAAAGCCTCAGAGGAGGAAAAAAGGATAGGATGTTTGAATGCTGATCTTCTTAAAAGTCATGCTTTCAATCCCTGCCCTGAGGAATTCAGAGTTTTGTTGTTAAACATTTGACCACTGCTTTGAGATGCCCTGGGTATCGCTCTACGAACCACTACACATCACACGAGAGGAAACCAGGGCGTTTAGCATGGGACAAAATCTGCCTTGATCTCGTTCAAGATCTGAGGGCAACAAATTTTGATTAAGAAAGTGCAGATTTCTTGCTTACAAAAGTATAAAAATGTTCTTCATATATTTGATTTTTACTAGCAAAAATACTGTCTGTCTAATTAGAAGCAATTATGTTGGTGGTAAGATACACTCAGACTTAATGAGCTATATTGAACACTCATGCATTTGATTAGTACACATTTTCCAACTGAAGAAGAAGACTTGAGTTTGTCTAATTGATATGTGCTCCTGTAATAATAACATTATTATGTTTCTGAGCCACAATTTTTAAATTAACACATGATCTAATCAAGATTCTAGTCAACTGAGAATGAGATTACAGATGATTTGATTTCAACATAAAAGCCATTAAAGGTTAAGATGTGTTCGATTTATAGTAAATATTCAGCTACAGGAAAAAAAAAAAACTACAGTCTCTCCTCTATTTGGCAAAAACTGTAAACTACTTATGTCAGGTTTTCTGCTTTTCAGTGTTTTCTTTGAAAGCGTACTAACAATATTGCCTTGCATAGCAATTTTTCCAACCAAGCACCAGGGATATTGAATGTGAGGGAGGCATTAATGACAGCAGAAGGCAATGAAAGGGGCACAGAAACAAAGTCCCGAGTTCATGAAATATTAACCACTAATTAAAAGTGCCGAGCTGACTCAAGGCGAATAAGACAGAGAAGGAGAAGCCCTCTGAACCTAGCTGTGTATTTCACTTTGAACTGCTCACCGCATTAAATCACTGTCTACCACTTTAACAAAGCAGAGTTGGCTTTATCTTTCACAACTTCACACAGCACTGTTTAACTGTTTAACAGAAACAACACAATAACACAAATTTGTTTTAACGTGTAAAAACAAATTAGTGTTGAGAATGTGTCAGGTTATTTTTTTGCATTTTTAGGGTTTGAACTATTATATTAAATACTCTGAATCATTAACTTCTCTAGTTTGGTCAAACCAAGTCTCTGCAGAGAGCTGGAACTTCTGCACTTCTAAGGGCGCAATCCTAACAACATGTGTTGTAAGGGGAACCGAGAGATGGCTTGCTATACGTCTTGAAGCTTCATCCTCAGTTTGTGGCTAACATTACAGAAGCCTTTAAAGCAGCTGTGACAGAATAACAGGCTGTAGTGCAAAAGTACAGTTGTCTCTGTAACTCATTTTAACAAGAAGGCCCGTTAGTGGGTTTCAAGAGACCCTTGATGTCTATGCTCAGTTGACATCAGCAACACTCCAGCTCCACCATATAAGTGGGTAAGAAACTGTTTCCTTTTCTCAAGTTTCCTTATGGTTTCCCAGAATTTAATTCCCTCCAAATCCAAGTTTTGCTTCAGCTACTGACAGATTTGTGTTCTGCATCGCCTAACTGTAAGCTGGCTCCAAACTTCTGCTTCAGAACTGACTTCACCTCTGCTGTCTACCATTTGAGACACGGGTTTCCACTCCAGCATCTTCTCCCACAACCTGATCCAACTCAACACCAGGTCAGTTGAAAATTTAGCTCCTCCCCTCACTGAGTGTCCAGGACATCCACAGATCTGGTTACAGTATTCAGTTCAATTCAATTCAATTCAATTTTATTTATATAGCGCCAAATCACAACAAAAGTCGCCTCAAGGCGCTTCATAGATACAGAGAAAAACCCAACAATCATATGACCCCTATGAGCAAGCACTTTGGCGACAGTGGGAAGGAAAAACTCCCTTTTAACAGGAAGAAACCTCCGGCAGAACCAGGCTCAGGGAGGGGCGGGGCCATCTGCTGCGACCGGTTGGGGTGAGAGAAGGAAGACAGGATAAAAGACATGCTGTGGAAGAGAGACAGAGGTTAATAACAGATATGCTTCAATGCAGAGAGGTCTATTAATACATAGTGAGTGAGAAAGGTGACTGGAAAGGAAAACTCAATGCATCATGGGAATCCCCCGGCAGCCTACGTCTATTGCAGCATAACTAAGGGAGGATTCAGGATCACCTGGTCCAGCCCTAACTATATGCTTTAGCAAAAAGGAAAGTTTTAAGCCTAATCTTGAAAGTAGAGATAGTGTCTGTCTCCCGAATCCAAACTGGAAGCTGGTTCCACAGAAGAGGGGCCTGAAAACTGAAGGCTCTGCCTCCCATTCTACTTTTAAATACTCTAGGAACAACAAGTAGGCCTGCAGAGCGAGAGCGAAGTGCTCTAATAGGGTGATATGGTACTACAAGGTCATTAAGATAAGATGGGGCCTGATTATTTAAGACCTTGTATGTGAGGAGCAGGATTTTGAATTGAATTCTGGATTTAACAGGAAGCCAATGAAGGGAGGCCAAAACAGGAGAAATCTGCTCTCTCTCTTTCTAGTCCCTGTCAGTACTCTTGCTGCAGCATTTTGGATTAACTGAAGGCTTTTCAGTGAGTTTTTTGGACATCCTGATAATAATGAATTACAGTAGTCCAGCCTGGAAGTAATAAATGCATGAACTAGTTTTTCAGCGTCACTCTGAGACAGGATATTTCTAATTTTAGAGATGTTGCGCAAATGGAAGAAAGCAGTCTTACATATTTGTTTAATATGTGCGTTGAATGACATGTCCTGGTAAAAATGACTCCAAGGTTCCTCACAGTGTTACTGGAGGCCAAGGTAATGCCATCCAGAGTAAGAATCTGGTTAGATACCATATTTCTAAGATTTTCAGGGCCGAGTACAATAACCTCAGTTTTATCTGAATTAAGAAGCAGAAAGTTAGCGGCCATCCAGGTCTTTATGTCTTTAAGACATTCCTGCAGTTTAACCTTCCTGCCTTCTTGGGACCTTTTTGTGCCACTGCTATGTGTTAAATGGCTGCCATTTCCACTGTGTTCAGTGGAATATAACCAAACTTGCCACAGGATAGTTTTTACCTGTCAATGTTAATATTCCAGTGTGAATTCCTTAAATCAGCCTAAAATGGCTGAGCAGCAGAAATCCCCACACCCATCACCCTGGGGACCATTTTCTGCCCATTGACTTCCATTATAAACGCTATTTTTCAACCCCAAATTATCATCATATGATTTTATTTTTTCTTCTTTTCTTGGATGTCAATGAAGACTCAGGGCCTTGAAGTTTTAATTTTTAAATTGCAAAAAAAATGCAAAAAACATAATGGCAGGTCAAAATGTATGTTAGTGCCAATCTTTGGTCCATCTAAAGGCCTACTTATAATGACAATCACATATTACTTCAACTGGTTTTTTGTGGAAATATTTAGTTTCGTTTTTTGGTTTTTGGGGCTTATAACACAGGGCGCTCATGTAATAACACTGGGATTTGAAGGGTTAAAACAACGAAAATATAATTAAAACTTTACATGAATATTTCAGGGAGAAGTAGTTTTACAAGGTTGGCTAATTTAAAGTGGAATAAAATATGGATATATGGTCTTTTTATGGCGTGGCTGAGAATGGTCCCTAGGGTGATGGGTGTGAGTTTTTTAAAGGATGGCAGGAGGGTTAACTAATTGGTGTGTGTTATCTGGCTTCATGGACAGATAGAGCTGGGTGTCATCGGCATAGCAGTGAAAATGTATGCTATGTCTTCTAATGATGCTGCCTAAGGGAAGCATGTATAATGTAAACAGAATTGGTCCTAGCACTGAACCCTGTGGAACTCCATAATTAACCTCAGTGTGTGAAGAGGACTCTCCATTTACATGCACAAATTGGAGTCTATTAGATAGATATGATACAAACAACTGCAGTGCAGTACCTGTAATACCTACAGCATGTTCTAATCGCTCTAATAGGATATTATGGTCAACAGTATCGAATGCTGCACTAAGGTCTAGCAGAACAAGCACAGAGATGAGTCCACTGTCAGAGGCCATAAGAAGATCATTTGTAACCTTCACTAAAGCTGTTTCTGTGCTGTGATGAGCTCTGAAACCTGACTGAAACTCTTCAAATAAACCATTCCTCTGCAGATGATCTGTTAGCTGTTTGACAGTATTGCCAAAACAATTATCAATCTGAGGCTTATGGTGTCCTGGTATGAAGGTGTCTTGTGAACACCCTTATGCCCAAACAAGTTGTTTGTTAATAGTAGCCTGGTGTTCTACTACTGGATGTCTACGCTAATCACACTTGGGTTTAGATTGGGCATAGTGTCACGGTCCTCCAGTGCTCGGCTTAGAGCTAAGGTCAGGATTAATGTCAGGCAGCCTCAGGGTCTTTGACCTCAGGATGAAAGAAAGCAGCCCTCACATCTACCAGGGAACACCCTAATATACTCAGCCACGCACTCCAGGAGACTGGTTCTAGAACTCACTGAAAAGCCTTCAGCTAATCCAAAATGCTGCAGCAAGAGTCCTGACAGGGACTAGAAAGAGAGAGCAGATTTCTCCTGTTTTGGCTTCCCTTCATTGGCTTCCTGTTAAATCCAGAATTCAAAATCCTGCTGTAACCCAACTTGTGAATTATTATTAAGAATGACCGAACTCCCACTAGCCAGTATCAGAAGATCTAGGATCGGCAGGAGCCCAAGGTATAAACACCAATAAGAAGAGACCACACCACAATATACTGTTCACAAATTTGTTATATTTGACACACAGCAGCTGCAACAATGTAATGAAAAAAACAATAAAATAAAATACAAAATATTTCCCCCAAAATAACAAACTAAATAAAAGTGCGCGCATACAGCCTTCTCTGAGTCAATTATATGAGTGGATAATGTCTGATAACTGATGGATCGTTGGGGCCCGTTCAGTTTGTTTAATGTTTGTCCTACCACACTCCGATGAAGGAAGAAAGTTCGTAGTCCTGCAGGTATCTGAAGCTTCAATGGGAACGAAACTTTGGCTTCAATAAAACCTTGGCAAATCCTTTTCAATTTCGGGTTTGGCTCGCCATCCAGTTAACTGGAACTGTGGAATCACTGCTCCTCGATGGGGCTTGCTTCAGACTGGGTCCGTCTGTCGAGTCATCCTTTTACCAGATAACAAAAAAAAACCTGACCTATAAACAGGTCACAGGTCCATATAGTCACATTCACCGTTGTGAAACAGCCACACTTACTTAAAACATTCAAAAATGAACAATAAGTATTAGTGTAACTCTATATCTTAATTCAGCTAGCTCTGTTGTACAACAAAATTATATCACTGCAGCATCATATCCTCTTAGATGAGCTATAATTTTATCAACCTGACGGCTGACAATGTTCTCAAAAAAAAAACACAGCTTCTATAGTTAACACTGTAGCTGCAGTCAGCAACTCACAGTAGCTCACCAGACTTGTGCATTATAACCAACTCAAAGAACACAACTGAAAATCTGAGAATCGGCGTACAATTGGATTAACTTGTTAAACATAAAACTGATTAGCACCATTTCTTTTGTTTTTTTTCTTAAACGTAATATGATTGCAGTCACTAGCCATTTCACACACAGAACACAGTCAAATTCTGCTAGCGTGAGCGCTAGCAGTTAGCTTAGCGGCTAGCGGACTCGCCGTCCCGTTAAGTCTGCCCTTTTTATCCTTAACAAATTAGGTTTTCCCCACTTTTCGTACTCACCGTTGACAGGGTGAAACTCTGAACAACCAAAAACAACTGCAGCAGACTTGCTTTTAACTCCTAGCGATTCGACTTCGGGAACATTAGTTTCTCTGGCACATGGCATTATATGAACAGGAACGAAATGGCAACACAGGAAATCATGTGATCAAGGTCAACAGCAAGGGTCACTGGGAGCTCATTGCTGATTGGCCAAGTTAAATGACAACAGATAATCTTATTGGTCCACATCTTCCTTTAAACATAAAAGAAAAAAGAAATGACTAAATTCTTTACATTATACATGAAAAAAAAAACTACTTTCCACTGCTCTTTTTTTCTAGATGGGCTACAACCTCCCCCACTGAACTCATGCACGCCCCGTTGCATGGCAATGGTTGGGTAATTACTGTCTGATGGGTCTGGACAGGGCAATCTAATGGGTGATAACCCTCATCCAAAATGTCTGTAAAAGCCGTGGTTAAACCCTGGAACAGAGATTGCACCACCGCTATAAGTGGATGCCCAAGTTTCACATACTGAAGGCGTTTAGGCGGTTCTCGCTCCCTATTTGATCGTCTAGCAGAACCAGGTTGGTCTTGGCTTCCAATCAGTGTCTGGTCTACTGAGAGCTCTTCAGGAGATTCATCTGTTGGTGACTCATTTGACAATCCCATTTCAGTTCGACCTGCCGCCTCAACATCCGTAGACAGGTTTGGAGCAAGAGAAGATAACCCGGGATTCAAGTCATGACAATCACTTCCAGGTGCAATCCTTTCGGTCTCCATCTCTGCTGGTGGATTTTGGTCATCGCACACGATTTCTGTGTCATGACAGTGACTCTCAGTTGCTGAATCTGGACTGTCAACAGGTAAGTTACATAACTGGTCAGTCTGTGGATTGCAGCTTGGATATCGAGCAGTAGAACCTTTAACTGAGGGACAAAATTCTGGAAGTTGTGCATCTTCCCCAGAAGACACTGATAAATAAGGGTGCGTTTCTTGATGAATGGTGACCGTAGGTATCTCAGAACTGGGGGCGTCTCTGAACCAGTAATTGGGGAAAATCTCATCCTCAGCCTCTGAGAATTGATCGGAGTCTGCAACTGGACTGAGACGTGTTGCTGGCCTGCGTCTTTGTGTCTGCCCTACAGGCTTGTCACTACTCTCGTTGGGGAGATAGCCACAAGGGAGTAATAGGTCCCTATGCAATGTCCGCAGTGGACCATCTTTCTTCTCAGGTCTCACAGTATACACTGGAAGGGATCCTGCTCTGCTTACGACTATGTAGATGGCTGCCTCCCACTTGTCTGCAATCTTGTTTTTTCCACGAATGCGGACATTTCTGACTAATACTCTGTCCCCTACCTCCAGATCTGAAATAGTCACACGCCTGTCAAATCTGGATTTATTCTTTTCTGCTATCTTGGCAGCATTTCCAGTAGCTACCTTGTAACTCTCTTGTAAGTGGGATTTCAGATTTTGCACGTACTGTGAGTGTGAAATCTGTTGCTCCTCTTTCACCGGCAGCCCAAAAGCCAAATCCACCGGCAGGCGAGGCTGGCGACCGAACATAAGCTCGTACGGTGCAAATCCAGTCACCTCATTCCTGGTGCAATTATAAGCATGAACAAGGGGCTTCACAAAATCACGCCAGTGAGACTTGTCTTTGTTTTGAAGAGTGCCTAGCATGTCCAGCAATGTGCGATTGAACCGCTCCACTGGATTTCCTCTGGGATGGTAGGGAGTAGTTCTAACCTTCTGTATGCCAGCCATCTGACAGAGCTCTTTTATTGTGCGAGACTCAAAATCAGGTCCCTGATCACTGTGCAACTTTTCTGGGAACCCGTAATGCACAATAAAATTGTCCCATAGGCACTTAGCTACTGTGCGAGCCTTTTGATTGCATGTTGGTATAGCAATTGCATACTTAGTAAAGTGATCAGTGATCACAAGGATGTCTTTAGCTCCACTTTTGTCTGGTTCGAGAGAGAGGAAGTCCATACAAACCAGTTCCAGTGGCCTTGTGGTACTGATGTTGACTAACGGTGCAGCTCTGTCAGGCAACGCCTTTCTGCGCACACATCTACCACAGGTCTTTATTTTCCTCTCTACATCCAAGGCCATTCTGGGCCAATAGAATCTGGCCCTAACGAGATCTAATGTGCGCTCAATGCCCATATGACCTATATGGTCATGCAGACTGCTCAAAACAGTCTCTCTGAGCTCTGGGGGCAGTACTAGCTGGTGAGATACCCGAGACCCGAGCTGGCGTCTCCGGTATAAGATGCCATTTATAAGCTGAAACCGACCAACCTCTCGAAGTAGGAGTGGAAGATCTGGAAGTTCACCCCTTAAAGTAGGCGGTGGGCTTACCCCATGCTCAAGTTGGGATATGACATGCCTTAGACATTGGTCAGCTCTCTGTTTATCCATCAACTCAGCCTCAGTCAGTTGAGGAATAACAGGCAATCCTCCAAACTCATCTTCTTGTCCATAGCAGTCAGGCACAGCATCAGAGGACATAGCAAGAGTTTCAACAAGAGTAACACAGCCATCCAAACTCGGATTAACAGAGCTGGCGCTATACACTGACTGTCTTTCACAAATGGCTTTCACAACCGCTTGGTTGGCTTCCTCGAGATTTTCAAGATCAGCGAGATGACCCTGAGTGAACTGGAAAATGCGCTCCCTCTCTTTCTGGGATTTCAGATCATCCACAAGAGCTCCGTGGGGTCTACGGGATAACCCATCCGCATCCCAGTTTTGCTTCCCAGGACGATACAGCAGCTTGAATGTGAACGTAGACAAAGCTGCGAGCCATCTGTAGCTCGTTGCATCAAGTTTTGCAGTCGTCAATATGTACGTCAAGGGATTGCTATCAGTGACAACAGTAAAGTGATTCCCATATAGGTAGTCACTAAACTTTTCTGTTACTGACCACTTAAGCGCCAAAAACTCTAATTTGTGCGCTGGGTATCGAGACTCGCTATGCGACAGCCCTCTGCTTGCATAGGCTATGACACGTAACTGCCCTTCCTGCTCCTGGTACAAGACAGCACCAAGGCCTGTAGTGCTAGCATCAGTGTGGAGCACATAAGGCTTTTGAGGGTCAGCGAACCCTAGGACAGGGGCAGTTGTCAGCTTTTCAATAACTGACTCAAATGCCTGCTGGCAAGCTGATGTCCAACGGTTCCCAAACGGCTCTTTGGGATGGTGATAATGCTCTTGGCTGTCTCTTGATCTACCCCTTTTGGTTGATTGAGGATAGCCCTGAGTCAGATCATTGAGGGGCTTCACAATGCTGGAATAGTCTTTTACGAACCTTCGATAATAGCCAGCGAACCCAAGAAAAGATCGCAATTCCCTGAGGGTCTGAGGAACTGGCCAAGTACGAAGGGCAGAGATTTTCTCTGGATCTGTCTCAACTCCATTTCTGGACACTATGTGTCCCAGGTACCGCACTGAGGTCTGGAAAAACACACACTTTTCAGGTGATAACTTTAATCCAAACTCTCTCAACCGAGTGAGCACCTCCAACAACCTTGTTTCATGTTCTTCCAGGGTCTTTGAGAACACTATCAAGTCGTCGAGGAAAACTAGCACCTCTTTCAAATGCATATCCCCCATGCACTTCTCCATTAATCTTTGGAATGTGCTTGGCGCATTTGTCAGGCCTTGCGGCATGCGGTTAAATTCCCAGAAGCCCAAAGGGCAGACAAAGGCCGTCTTGGGTTTATCCACTTCATCTACCTCGATTTGATAATATCCAGACTTTAGGTCAAGCACAGAAAACCACTGGGAACCAGAGAGAGCCGCGAAGGTGTCTTCAAGCTTAGGAAGCGTGTAAGCATCCTTTATTGTCTGAAGGTTGAGTTTTCTGTAGTCTATGCACAACCGGACCTGGCCATTCTTTTTACGGACTACCACAATGGGCGAAGAGAAGGGAGACTCGGACTCTCTGATTACACCTGTATCAAGAAGCTCTTGAATGTGCCTACGGACAGCCTCAATGTCTTGAGGGTGTAGCGGACGAGCACGGTGTTTGAAAGGAGCCTCGTCTGAGAGCTTGATGTGGTGAGTCACCTTGTCGGTTCTTCCAAAGTCCAAGTCATGTTGCGCAAATACATCTGGCATGTTGTTAAGGAGTCATGTGATACGACCCTTCCACTCGGGAGGGATTGGGGACTCTCCAAAGTTGAAGTTACAATTGGCCTCTTGAGTGAGATCTGCCTTTTGCAAGTTAACCACACTCTGCTCCTTTGACAAAATACATTGGTAAGCGCTAATGTCAGCAATTTGACATTTAGCAGGAATGACAATGTCATGTTCAGATTGGTTGGTAATCACAACTGGAAGCCTAAAGGGTCGTTGTTTGGACAGGTCAACCAGACAAGCAGCAGACCACCAGGTAGAGAGGAACTGGAAGGCTGCTCAACAACAACTGATTGTTCATGCTGAAGACCGCTGGCAGTAGAGACACCCTCCAAAACCACTGTGGCCCCTGCTGGGACAACCTGAGAGATTCTGCCCTTCAGTTTTACAACACCATGGTGACTGACGTTAGGCTGATTGTGTCTGAGTTCAAGCACCTTAATGACCGCTTTGTAGCCGTGAGGAAATGTCTTGGGATCTCCTGGATTAGCTTTGCAATAAATGTCATACAACACATCAAGTGTATTTGTCCCTATGAGTAAGTAGGACCCTGAGGTAGCTCGAACGTCAGGAACTATGAGAGCTAATGTGGGCACCTCAATAGACATACCAAGAAATTCTTTTGGAAAAGTGACAGTAGTTTCAATGTAGCCCGAATAAGGTACAGCCTGTCCATTCGCCCCTTCAACCTCCAAGAGGTCATAGAGAGGCTTGATGTCCTGCACTGACATGTGTTGTTCATAAAAGGATTGGGGGATAGTAGTCACTTGCGAGCCGGTATCTAGCAGACAACTAAATGTTTTACCTTCAATTATCACTTCAGCAGTGCTCCTGGTACCAATCAGACCCTTTGGAAGCCTGAAGGATTGCTTTTCACTACTGGAGTGCTCTAGATCCACACACTTGCCTGCTTTGCTGACAATCTTTACGTCTGTGGGACGCTGCGCATGTTCTTCAGCCTCTGTCTGTCCCACAACAGAGACTGGATCTAGTTTAAAGGTGAACTGGAGTCGCTGGGACAACTTTGACTTTCCCACGCGTGCTGCCTCCTCTCCAACTGCTTCTTCTTTTCAATAACTAGTGCAGAATTTGCAGGGTTTGTACAAGAAGTGGCAATATGCCCATCTTCCCCACAGTGAAAACAATACCAAGGCCTGGGCCTGCCTGTCTGTTTTACTCCGGCTAATCGATGCACTTCTTGATGTGTGTTGTCCATTTTCGATTTACAGGTTGTCTTTTTAACCGGTTTCTTGTTGGCACGCTCACTTAGCTTTTCCTGTGATGCAAATGAGGCTAGCTGACTCTGCAAGCTAGCTATCTGCTTTTGAAGTTCCTCAATAGCTTTCGGACCACACTGTGGGCTTTCTCTTACGCCTGCACAAACACAGGAACTCTGAGCATGGACAGATACTCGTTTTGATGAACCAATGTGCTTTTTCATCCTATCAACCTTTGCAGCTTGTCTATCTTCTTCGGTACGCAACATTAGCAAGAGCTCTGAAAATGACGGTGGACAGTTTTTCTTGTGTTCAAGTTGCAGACTGGAGAGCAATCCACTATCCCAACACCCCCTACAAAACTGCTTGAGGAGATGTTTGTCTACATCATCAGGTGGAATACCCCCCCTTTTTACTGCTAAATTTAGTGCTAGCTGTAAACGATGGAGGAAAGCTGATGGTTTCTCGCCTGGGTCCTGAAGGGTATTCATGAACTGAGCAAAAAGCTCCTCACCATCCTCTACAGCGCCGAAGGCTGAATCGAGCAACTGCAGATAGGCTACTGGGGGTGCGCTGGGACTCAAGCACTTCACCACATCAACTGCAGGTGGAAGCAAATTCTCTAAAATCTTCCTGGACACCTGCAGATGGGTCATACTGGGGTCACTTAAAAGCAGCTCAATGTGTGAGCGCCAAGTCTCATAGTCTGTCTCATTGTTAGGCCTGGGAGTTTTCCCTGAGAAGGAACGGATGCGCATTGAAGAATGGATCTGTGATCCAATGTCATCCTTCCTTAAAATATGCTCAACAACGACCTTCTGAACTTCAGGGGGATTTACATCACTAATCACTATTGAAGGCTTCTGTACACGCAAGGGTGGAACTGGAGTTAAGACACCTTGGTCACTGCTTACCCTTGAGGGACCTGAAAGCAACTGGGGCTGTGGTATTGGTGTCTCATCAACAATGCTATCATGTAAGACAGAAGATGCCTCATCTGTATTCTCAGTTGTCTCACAGATTTGTGATATCATCTCTTTCAATACTTCCTCATAGGTTTTGCCACTGAGCTTAGCCAAGCCCTTTAATTCAGCCAAGTATGACTTCGTGACACCTTCACCCACCTTAGCAGTGTAAACGCTTGCCAAGGCCCTCACACAGTAAGAGACATTTGGTTCACCCTCTGCAACATACTTGTATGGCATAAGAGGCTCTAAAGCTTCTACAGCTGAGCCACTTGAGTACTCAACAATCAGGTTTTGATGAAACTCTGAGGTAGCATCATCCACTGGCAAAAGGGTTTTAACACCACCATACTTTTTCAAAAACTCTAAAACTTCTTCATCTTTCTCTGATTTCGTGATCCCACTCACAATTACTGCATTGGGAATTTTTACACCTGAGCGCTGGACAAAATCCATGTCAGACACAATTTCTCATTACTGATGTTTAAAAATTCTTAGGCTCCTGGCTGGCTCGCCACTTATGTAACCCAACTTGTGAATTATTATTAAGAATGACCGAACTCCCACTAGCCAGTATCAGAAGATCTAGGATCGGCAGGAGCCCAAGGTATAAACACCAATAAGAAGAGACCACACCACAATATACTGTTCACAAATTTGTTATATTTGACACACAGCAGCTGCAACAATGTAATGAAAAAAACAATAAAATAAAATACAAAATATTTCCCCCAAAATAACAAACTAAATAAAAGTGCGCGCATACAGCCTTCTCTGAGTCAATTATATGAGTGGATAATGTCTGATAACTGATGGATCGTTGGGGCCCGTTCAGTTTGTTTAATGTTTGTCCTACCACACTCCGATGAAGGAAGAAAGTTCGTAGTCCTGCAGGTATCTGAAGCTTCAATGGGAACGAAACTTTGGCTTCAATAAAACCTTGGCAAATCCTTTTCAATTTCGGGTTTGGCTCGCCATCCAGTTAACTGGAACTGTGGAATCACTGCTCCTCGATGGGGCTTGCTTCAGACTGGGTCCGTCTGTCGAGTCATCCTTTTACCAGATAACAAAAAAAAACCTGACCTATAAACAGGTCACAGGTCCATATAGTCACATTCACCGTTGTGAAACAGCCACACTTACTTAAAACATTCAAAAATGAACAATAAGTATTAGTGTAACTCTATATCTTAATTCAGCTAGCTCTGTTGTACAACAAAATTATATCACTGCAGCATCATATCCTCTTAGATGAGCTATAATTTTATCAACCTGACGGCTGACAATGTTCTCAAAAAAAAACACAGCTTCTATAGTTAACACTGTAGCTGCAGTCAGCAACTCACAGTAGCTCACCAGACTTGTGCATTATAACCAACTCAAAGAACACAACTGAAAATCTGAGAATCGGCGTACAATTGGATTAACTTGTTAAACATAAAACTGATTAGCACCATTTCTTTTGTTTTTTTTCTTAAACGTAATATGATTGCAGTCACTAGCCATTTCACACACAGAACACAGTCAAATTCTGCTAGCGTGAGCGCTAGCAGTTAGCTTAGCGGCTAGCGGACTCGCCGTCCCGTTAAGTCTGCCCTTTTTATCCTTAACAAATTAGGTTTTCCCCACTTTTCGTACTCACCGTTGACAGGGTGAAACTCTGAACAACCAAAAACAACTGCAACAGACTTGCTTTTAACTCCTAGCGATTCGACTTCGGGAACATTAGTTTCTCTGGCACATGGCATTATATGAACAGGAACGAAATGGCAACACAGGAAATCATGTGATCAAGGTCAACAGCAAGGGTCACTGGGAGCTCATTGCTGATTGGCCAAGTTAAATGACAACAGATAATCTTATTGGTCCACATCTTCCTTTAAACATAAAAGAAAAAAGAAATGACTAAATTCTTTACATTATACATGAAAAAAAAAACTACTTTCCACTGCTCTTTTTTTCTAGATGGGCTACACTGCTCCTCACATACAAGGTCTTAAATAATCAGGCCCCATCTTCTCTTAATAACCTTGTAGTACCATATCACCCTATTAGAGCACTTCGCTCTCACGCTGCAGGCTTACTTGTTGTTCCTAGAGTATTTAAAAGTAAAATGGGAGGGAGAGCCTTCAGTTTTCAGGCCCCTCTTCTGTGGAACCAGCTTCCAGTTTGGATTCGGGAGACAGACACTATCTCTACTTTCAAGATTAGGCTTAAAACTTTCCTTTTTGCTAAAGCATATAGTTAGGGCTGGACCAGGTGATCCTGAATCCTCCCTTAGTTATGCTGCAATAGACATAGGCTGCCGGGGGATTCCCATGATGCATTGAGTTTTTCCTTTCCAGTCACCTTTCTCACTCACTATGTCTTAACAGACCTCTCTGCATTGAATCATATCTGTTATTAACCTCTGTCTCTCTTCCACAGCATGTCTTTTATCCTGTCTTCCTTCTCTCACCCCAACCGGTCGCAGCAGATGGCCGCCCCTCCCTGAGCCTGGTTCTGCCGGAGGTTTCTTCCTGTTAAAAGGGAGTTTTTCCTTCCCACTGTCGCCAAAGTGCTTGCTCATAGGGGGTCATATGATTGTTGGGTTTTTCTCTGTATCTATGAAGCGCCTTGAGGCGACTTTTGTTGTGATTTGGCGCTATATAAATAAAATTGAATTGAATTGAATTGAATTGGATGAACCCGAGTATATCTAGCTGATATCTCTCAGCCTCATACACTGGTTCCTTTATTTTATCTCCTTAAGGCCATTCAGATTGGATCCCTAAGGCACTGGAGCCTTATGACTAAGGTGGCTGGCTCACTGATGGGTTGACCCATCAGGATGAGCCCTTTCGGGCCTCACTGGATGAGGTCCAGCCACTAGGAACTAGACAATTAGACCCTCCATCAGTCCTAGATGCAGGGTGGGACTGTGGTCTATCTGCTCTTGCCAAGTCCAAAAAAGTTCATTGAGATGTTTTCAGTGGGAGAAACATTTCTTCACTCATCCAAGTGACTTCTTCAGTATCAGTTGACTGCAGTTTTCAACAACCATATAAAATGTACATCAGCATAATGACTGACAATAGCACCAGTTTCTTCTGTTTCATGGTCATTAATATGCAAACTGTCATCCTACTCTTACATCCTATTGAACTGTAACAGTAGAGTTATAGTTGTATCAGTCTTATCCACACTTGTTCCTATATTTGTCTGTAAATTCTGTCTGTGGTACAGGCAGGTAATATCCTGGCTACAGAGCTTTGAGAATGATGAGCTTAACACGGGATCTATTTGAACAACTTGAAAGGTGTGGAAAGCGATTCAGGGGGAAAAAAACTTTCTGAACAACAAAAAATAATTCTCTTACCCTGCACTCCCGGTCTTCCACACACACACATCCAGTCCACACACTCACTTCATCGTTATTAGCTCTCTACCCCGGCTATAACAATAACCTCAAAACTTTTAAAGGAATCATGAGCATCAGTAGAAACTTCATTCTAAGCACAATTTCTCCCCATAACCTTACTCTCTCTCCCTACTACTCTCCCTCAGGCAAAACATTTTGCTGACCAAGACTTAGGCAGCCATCAAGAGCTACAATTTTCTCTTTATCCGCAGTTCACTTTATGACAGATCTGCTCACAACAGTGGCCAATAAACTTGGACATTCTCATTTTGGCTTAGAAAATATCTCCCAGACCCAAGACCTCTTCTCACTGTGTCATATCTATTAATGTCGTCTTTGTTTTCAACTTTTGTTACTGCGATGGCTTTTGCACACACTGTTACGGTATTGTTAGTTCAGCGTGCTGTTCCCTCTGTTGTCTGCCAGCATGTGGTTGTCTACAACTCTGTGCTTGGCAGAAATTCTGATGAAAAAAACTACAGTGTGTTTTAAGTGTTTTTGTTTAAGAATAGTGGAGCCAACACCTGTCAGTAAGGGCCTTTCCAGTGGTTGTTTTTCCAAAGGAATGACACCAGACAGATAGGTTCCCAGAAAATCTAAAGAATAATCAGTGATAATGCTTAAAAATTAACACAGAAAACACTGAATATGACTTTCACACTCATGTCCTCTAATGCATGAAAAGTTACAAACCTTTTACCACTTTATAAAACAATTTGCATGACCTCGTGCGAGTAAGTTAAGTAAGTAAAAGTTTTGACAGGGAGGTTTGGAACTCTGCAGTTACTGATTCACCAGATGTGAATGAATTTTAAAGTACTGAGCACCCAAGACTTCAAAATGAAAGGAGTCTGAATATTTAAGGTGGGGCGGTTCAAAACAACAAGATGGTGATGGTTATATTTGGCTCAATGCCCAGCTTCATCTGGCTATGTCCATCTTTTATGCACAGTCTGTCGTTTTATATACATGTTAAATATGTTATTTACATACAATCTGTTTTCTTAGCTATTTAATTAATGATTTTGATCCATTTGTTTTTCTTTCTTTGTGATCATTAGCTGTTAAAACCTTATTTTACTGACTTTGCATATCAATTAATAATAGTGCCAATTAACAGTTGTTTCTGTAATGCTCATATGTAACTTTATACTACCCACACAGTTTTATGATTGCAGCTTTATTATACGCTCACAGTCTGTGCAGCGTTGTGCAAAAGCCTGGATTGAAAAACACTATATAAATAAAGTTTTGCTTGCTTATCTGTGCTTGTATTCTTTGGCTCTTGCCTGTGCTTAACAGCTCACTTGATTGGATCTTTCTTATCAAACACACCTTGTAAGTTGTATTTAACTTGTCCTCTGAAATATGTGTACACAAGCTGGTACCTTTATCTTACAAATATTTTGTTTTGCAGTCATTTGGACTGATGGATAGACTCTCAGAGTTTCATATTAACCCGAGCTGGAGAAGTGCTACAATAATGACTCACCTAACATTTTTTAAGGGCTGAATTAATAGAGCTTTTAGTTCTAGAACCAAAATAACTTCTTCCACTATGCAACAGTGTTACATGCTGTGCCCGAAATGTCCCAATTAAATGGCACTGTGCTGGCAAGTACAGAAAAAGTTGTATGAAATCTGCACGTGTTATTAAACTAAAATAATAGCAGCCCTGTTAATTTATGATGAAAAGACATGTATTTCTAGGAGAATCACAAAGTGTCTCAGGGCAGCGTGTACACAAATGTCATCATATAAGACACACACACAAAATATATCTACTACACATGTGAGGCCTTGAACAACTTTAACAGATTATTGTTGCTCTTCAGGCAAATTGTAAAATAAAACATCGATGATGAAACATGTCAGAAGACACGCGTGACACGAAGGGAAATCAAGCTCGACCATCTTGTTTACCTCAGGTCCCCAGGGTTGAGTTATGTTTGTCAGCTACTGTGTGATGGACCACAAGCTCTCTGAAAATGATGTGTGTGTGTGTGTGTGTGTGTGTGTGTGTGTGTGTGTGAGCTTTCAAGCAAGTTCCTGTAAACTCAGCATAGATCACTTGGAGAGCTGTAGCTCTCTCCAGATTAATGCCGTTAGTTTGCATTAAAATGTCTGAGCTTCTCTCACTCTCCCCCTTAGCTTTCCCATCCACCTCCCTTCTCTCCAATCCCACTCTTTTCGAGCCTCCACCCTTTCTGTCATCCTGCTTGATCAAGTATGGGATGAGGGGATATTTAGGGAGGGAGGAGAGAGTAATGATAGACCCTTTTCTGACAAGCTGAGACTGCGTAAAGAGGAAGAGGAAGTCAGATGAGAATGAGATGTATTTAGAGAGAAATGAAACAGGAAAGGACATCAAGAGCACAGAATAGAGGCAAAGATTGATACAAACAAAAGGAAGAGGAAACAGAGAGTGGGAGAAATCTGTGACAAAAAAGGCATCATGCTCCACTGAGCATGTACAAAGTGTCCTGAAAGCAGCAGAAAGACTGTGTCTGTAGACGTAGAGATACAGAGAGTGTCCACATTTTATAATTCAGAAAGAAATCATAGTAAGGAAATTACTACACACCACTTACAGAGGAGTACTTGTAAGTACATTTATAGTGTGCAGTATACAGTGAGCTTCATCGTTTACCAGAGTGGACCTGGTCTTCTGGTCTTGCAGGGGAGCTGAAACCCTTATGAACTGTGCAAAAGTCTGTTTGGTATGAACAGCAGCCTGAACTCTGTTAGGCAGCTTTTTAAAAATAATTTCTTTAAGTAGTTTTCAGGAACAGTTCTCCAGGCTTCTTGAAGGACATTCAAAGCTCTTCTTTGGATGTTGGTTGTCATAGTGCCAGGGTTGCTTTTACAACACTTGCAGCATGGCTATGATCCCAAACACACTGCCAAATTAAGCTATTATCATTCAAATGCTTTCCACATGGTATTGCACGGTGAACCCAAATCTGAGGGTGCTTTTCTAGGTTCATAATTCCATCAATTTTGAAAATATCCTCAACAGCAGGGGCCAAAATGCAGCTCCAAACTACCACAGAGCCTCCAGAGTGTTACTCGCAGGTTATAATTGGTTGTTAATTTTTCTGTTTTGTAGATAAAACAATGGTTCATCCTGTGAATTAGGGGCCATTTTGATGGGTCAGTGTTAAGTGGTATCTTTGAAAAGGGATTACTTTGATAGTTTAAACATTTATTCTCAACCTTATGCAAACACTAATGTTGATTTGTTGAGTTGCAGATAATACTTTCAAATTTAATGTAGCTGTAAATTCTCTGTTACTTGGATGATTGAACACTGATCCAAACATGTAGCAGATTTAATTATTCAGCAATGAAAGCTTAAAGTTTCTAAAATAATGTCTGTCTAAAAATAATTATTCTGAATGTTGACTGAGTACTAAGCATTAAACAAACATTTAATCGGACACCTGTATCATTCGGTTCTCTCTAACGATGCACTCCTGTCGCTCTATTGAGGTTGAGGTTTATAGTTTTGATAAATTAATAAAATAAGTTTATACATCATCTAGATTTGGGGAAAATACACACAAATACCTGTCGTAGATCTAGTGTACAGACACACGTAAAAAAACAATCTGAAAGAATTCAGGCTGTCCAAGTTCTCAGGCAGCAGATGGATTATTTGGGTGAAACTCCTTGAGCATGGCACACAGCTCAGCTGAATGAAGTTCAGCAAATTAGCTCAAAAACCCTCCATTTCATCGGCATTATTATCAGTCCCACAAGTACTTACATTTTTGTGTCCAGGCATTATTTTGTCAATATCAAGTACTGCTTGATTAGTCAACAGCTACAGTTACTGAGATGGCAGCAAAAAGTAATTTAATATTAGTGCAAGCACTCTTTGAAGTGGCACTTTGTCAGAAAAACAACTGAAGAGTAATGTGAAGTACTAGTTTTGCAATATTTAAGCTAGTCTGATACCCCCCCCGCTTTCTTAACTCTTCAATAAGCCAGGGCCAAGCCAGCTCCGATCAGCA
This sequence comes from Rhamphochromis sp. 'chilingali', assembly GCF_963969265.1. Lineage (NCBI taxonomy): Eukaryota > Metazoa > Chordata > Actinopteri > Cichliformes > Cichlidae > Rhamphochromis > Rhamphochromis sp. 'chilingali'. The sequence goes on along the minus strand of NC_137940.1, from coordinate 19,703,508 downwards.
AGAACCCTGTTATCATGGTTCCGAATAGGTAGATATCTTCAGCGTCCTCGATCGACAGTCCTGCCAGGCACATGACCCTCCATTTCTGCCACCCGTCCATCGTGTATCCGGCAGGGAAAGTCCCTGCAGGGCACTCGGGCTCTCCCAAGCCCAGACTTCTTCTTGGAATTGCTAAACTTATCATTGCTTATGTGTAACTGCTGTGAGTGTTTCAGTAGTCAAAACATTTTAACCTCCTAAGACTCAAACTCTTTCATGGCATGCATTTTTAATTTCTCTTTGCTATTTGGGCTGATTGGGACCTGATGAATGTAAAAACAAAGAATTACCTGTTTTTTTTTTTTTTACCTGGTTTATTTGTTTCTGAGAAAAATGAGATCCACACATGAGGACATTTGTTTTAAATTTTAATAGGACAGTGGCAGTATGATGTCCTCGTAAGTAGGGATGGGTATCGTTTAGGTTTTATCCGATACCGGTGCCAAACCGGTACTTTTGAAACGGTGCCGGTGCTTAAACGGTGCTCAAACCGGTGCTTAAAGAATGGAGAACACAAAATTGGTCCAAAAACCTTTCATGTTCAGCTGATTTTTCTTTTTGTAAAAAGATAACAATGTTAGCCTTTTCTGCAGCTATAGGGCATATTTGGCATCACTCTTGGCTGGAAGCAGTGCTTAAACAATGGAAAAAACACAAACTTTGTCCAAAAGCCTCTCACTGGGAAATGTTTCACGTGGCTGCTAGGGACATTGATGAGTACACAGACTCAGTCCGCGGATTTATCAGGAAATGCGTGGGAGATGTTGTCCCATCCAGAACAGTTAAATCCTTCCCAAATCAAAAACCCTGGATTAACGGAGATGTTCGTGCGGCACGGCGCACCGCCTTTGCCTCCGCAAACACATCAGAATACAAACACGCACATTACCAACTCCGGAAGATGATCAAAGCAGCCAAACGTGAGTACAGGGACAGGGTCGAGCAACAGTTTGACAACCCTCGGAGGATGTGGCAGGGACTAAACACGATCGCAGACTTTAGAGGGAAAACCAGCACACCGCAGACTCTCTGTGTGAGGATCTAAACGTATTCTACGCTAGATTCGAAACAGCGAACACCATGAGACCGGACAGTGTGCGCACCGCGGATGACGTCAGTGCGCACACTGTGTCTGAGGAGGATGTGCGGAAGTGCCTCAGGAAGGTGAACGCACACAAAGCTACTGGTCCGGACGGGATTCCCGGCCACGTCCTCAAGTCATGCACGGCTCAGCTGGCTGGAGTGTTCACACAGATCTTCAACCTTTCCCTCTCTCTGTCTGTAGTCCCAGCCTGCTTCAAAATGGCCACCATCATCCCTGTACCCAAATCCTCCACCATCTCCTCATTGAACGACTGGCGACCTGTAGCCCTGACCCCCATCATAAGCAAATGCTTCGAGAAGCTGGTCAGGGACTTCATCCGCTCTGCACTACCCGACTCACTGGACCCTCTACAGTTCGCATACCGCCACAACAGGTCCACTGATGATGCCATAGCCCTGACACTACATACTGCCCTGTCACACCTGGAGAAGAGAGACACGTATGTGAGAATGCTGTTTGTAGATTACAGCTCAGCATTCAATACTATCGTTCCCTCGAAGCTGGACAGGAAACTGCAGGATCTAGGACTGAGCAGCTCCCTCTGCAGCTGGATCCTTAGCTTCCTGTCTGACAGACGCCAAGTGGTCAGACTGGGCAGCATCACCTCATCCCCCATCACACTGAACACTGGTGCTCCACAGGGGTGTGTACTGAGCCCTCTCCTGTACTCACTCTACACCTACGACTGCACGGCCACTAACAACTCCAACATCATTGTGAAGTTTGCGGACGACACTACAGTGGTGGGTCTTATCACCAACGGTGATGAGACGGCCTACAGGGAGGAGGTCAGCGCCCTGACCCACTGGTGTCAAGACAACCATCTCACACTCAACGTCGCAAAGACAGAGTTGATAGTGGACTTCTGGAGGTGCAGAGAAGTACACACCCCCATCACCATCAACGGCGCTGCTGTGGAGAGAGTGAGCAGCTTCCGGTTCCTTGGGATACATCTGGCTGAGGATCTTACGTGGTCAGTACACACAAACAAAACAGTGAAGAAGGCACAGCAGCGCCTCTTCTTTCTCAGGAGACTGAAAAGATTTGGCATGAACCCCCGCATCCTCAGGACCTTCTATCGCTGTGCCATTGAGAGCATCCTCACTGGATGCATCACCACCTGGTATGGCAACAGCACCGCCTACAACCGCAAAGCTCTCCAGCGAGTAGTGCGGTGCTCTGAACGGATAATTGGAGGTGAGCTTCCCTCCCTCCAAGACACCTACAGGAAGCGGTGCCTGAGGAAAGCGGGGAGGATCATCAAGGACTCCAGTCACCCCAGCCATAAACTGTTCAGACTACTTCCATCAGGAAGGAGGTTCTGCAGCATCCGGTCCCGTACCAGCAGACTGAGAGACAGCTTTTTCCATCAGGCCATCAGACTGCTGAACACGTCATAGACACCTCACCTTCACTACTGGAACTTCAACATTTTGCACTCCATACTGTACAGTAATGCCACTGTTTTGCACATGTCTCAACTCTGTATATTTTTATATATTTTATTTTATTGTTTACTCTATTTAATCTGTAAAATATGCATATACACACACACACACACACACACACACACACACACACACACACACACACACACACACACACACACACACACACACACGTAGAAAAACATTTAGTATACACATCCAGAAATCCAGAAAAGAGAGGTGATCCAGTAATGCTGCACTAATGAATTAGACTAACTATTCACTTTAGCTAAAGTTATTAAGTTAGCTAAAGAGTTGGGATGCTGTGTAAGACATAAATAAAGCTAAAATACAAAGGTTTGGACACCGTTTTGCATGTTTCCCTACTGTAGGGGTCTCTGCAAGCATACAGAGGGGGTACTCTGAGAGGGTACAAGATGACAACTTTGTAATTCTACTAGAAACAGTCGATCATATTTGTTTGTCAAAGCTGAATTCAGGGCAAACTATGTTAAATTAGCGTTTTTAGCTAGCAGCTGCAATAAGCATAAAAGTTACCTTACGGCTATCATTTGTTAACATGACGCTTGTTCTTATACATGTAATACATTTATTACCAACCTGAGAGTTTATCCGCTGGTCATTCGACATGACGAATGACTTCTGAAGTCTTAATTCAGCTCAAGACGCTGTAGATTCCCGTCAGTAACACTTTCGGTCCGCTAGTAAAACGTAGTTCTATTAATCTGCGCTTGAACCGGAACCGGATGTAAGTTCCAAAAAACTGAATTTTGGAACTGAAATTGAATTGTAGAACTGAAACTGAATGGTGAGAAGTGAAACTGAAATTATTCGAGAGCTGAATTTTTAAAGGATAAAATGCAGTTTCAAAGCAAATGAATTCATTTTCAAAATATAAAATTCAATTTCAATTTAGTGATGATCATTTTCAAACCATAAATTCAATTTCAAATTAGACTAATTCAAATTCAGTTTTCAAAAGCATTTATTCAAGTTACAATTCAGATTCAATCTGAGCAATTCAAATTCAAATTGAACTTATTCAAATTCAGTTTCTGATGGCACAGATTTCTGCCCATACGTATATTTTGCCTGTTTATGTTATTGTATTTTGCACAACTCTGTTGCTTGTGAAGCTCGCACACAAGAATTTCACTCACATGTACTGTACCAGTGTACCTGCACATGTGATGTGACAATAAAAGTGATTTGATTTGATCATGCTTAACTGTTTTCCACTTTTTCTTTGGTCATTTTAGCCTTTTTGGCCAGGGTGAAGGGAGTATCTGCCATCAAACAAAAAAAAGAGGTGTGGTTAGGGGACGTATGAGGAAAATGTAAAAGAAAGCACTCAGTGCAATCAAAGTGCTTCATCACTGCACTGTAAAACCCAATAAGTTAATTTTACTCAAAACTTTTGGTGAAACTGATTACATAAAATATTTTAAGTAACTAAAACTTAAAAATAAAAGTTAAATAAACACACTTTATTTATTAGCGTTAGATAAATATTTTTAAGTACCATTGATAAATGTTTTTATGTTATATCCACATTTTTGGTTTAGTACTCTCTACTTGATATTTTGAGTTTCAAGTACAAATCTAGCTCAAGTAACTTTAAGGAATTAATTTTTAGTTTCAAAATGTTAACCATTTTAAGCTAATACAACTCAAAATTTTTAAATACAAATGCTTGTAATATCCAAATCTACTGTGTTTTGAATTTGATATAAAAAAAAGTGCCCAAAATAATTACACTTGTAAAAACATTAGACAGAAAATATAAATTCAAGTTACAAATTTATTGAGTTACTTTGACACATAGCCTTTCTAACAAAAAGCCCAAAGACATAAATCCACCACATTTTATAGGCAAAACAAAACAGGAGCACCAGAAGGCCAGAAGACAAAAAGAAAAACAAAACACAAGTCCAAAACCAAAAGAAAAGCACACCAAAGCACAGGAAAACCGAGTCCAAAACAGAAAAGACCAGGGGGCCGGCCAGGGGGCCGACAGCACAGGAGTCCAAAACAGAAGAGTTCAGGGGGCCGGCCAGGGGGCCGACAGCACAGGAACCCAAACAGTCCAGGGGGCCGGCCGTGCGGAAGGCAACGGCGGCCACTCAGGCGATGGCGGTCCGGGGGCCGGCCGTGCGGAAGGCAACGGCGGCCACTCAGGCGAAGAGGGTCCGGGGGCCGGCCGTGCGGAAGGCAACGGCGGCCTCTCAGGCGATGGCGGTCCGGGGGCCGGCCGCGCGGAAGGCAACGGCGGCCACTCAGGCGATGGTGGCCGGCCAGTAGCCTAGCCAGCGGTCTAGAAAACGGCCGCTTAGCTCCAGACCCAAACGAGGCTGGGCCAGGCGAGGCTGAGGCCACAGCAGGCGGAGATGATGAAGCCGGGCCAGGCGAGGACGATGATGAAGCCGGGCCAGGCGAGGACAATGATGAAGCCGGGCCAGGCGAGGACGATGATGAAGCCGGGCCAGGCGAGGACGAAGCTGAAGCCGAACCAGGCGAGGATGAAATTGGACCAGGCGAAGCTGGAGCTGAAGCTGAAGCTAGACCAGGCGAGGATGAAACTGGACCAGGCGAGGCTGGAGCTGAAGCTGAAGCTAGACCAGGCGAGGATGAAGACTCGGATGAAGCTGGACCAGGCGAGGCTGAAGGCTCTGAGGCTGGACCAGACGAGGCTGATGATGAAGCTGCAGCCGGCGAGGAGGATGATGAAGCTGCAGCAGGCGGCTGGACGGGCTTCTCGGGCCCCCCAGCTGATGAGGTAGGAAGCTGGACGGGCTCCTCGGGCCCTCCAGCGGAGACATGAGACGAAAACCGGAGCGGTCCTTCGGACCCTCCAGCGGAGACAGGAGATGAAGGCCGGAGCGGTCCCTCGGACCCTCCAGCGGAGACTAGAGACAAAGGCCGGAGCGGTCCCTTGGACCCTCCAGCGGAGACTAGAGACAAAGGCCGGAGCGGTCCCTCGGACCCTCCAGCGGAGACTAGAGACAAAGGCCGGAGCGGTCCCTCGGACCCTCCAGCAGAAGTCAACACTAAGCCAGCAGTCATGGAGTCTTCTGGCAAACACGAAGGCAACTGGCAATGCACTGAGCACTGGCTCTGCCCAGGCAACGCTGACATGGTGCAGTTCTCAGGTGGCTGCATAGACTTCAGGGGTCCAGAATCAGCTGGGGACTGAGACCTAGCCTCTGGGGAAGCCCTGGAGCGGCAAACTGTGCCAATGGCGGCTGAACCGCGAAAAGCCCCTTGAGGTGATATTAGACTTTCTCCCTGCATGGAGTGAATGAGTGAAACCGGGGATACTGGAGCCGGAGCTACTGGGACCTGCGCTACAGGCGGCACTGGAGCTACTGGGGCCTGCGCTACAGGCGGCACTGGAAGGGACACGGGTGGCTCTGGGGCCTGCGCTACAGGCGGCACTGGAAGGGACACGGGTGGCTCTGGGGCCTGAACTGAAAGGGACACGGGTGGCTCTGGGGCCTGAACTGAAAGGGACACGGGTGGCTCTGGGGCCTGAACTGAAAGGGACACGGGAGACTGAACTGAAAGGGACACGGGAGACTGAGCTGAGGGGGACACGGGAGACTGAGCTGAGGGGGGCTGCGAGGGAGCTAACTGAGCTGAGGGTGGCTGCGAGGGAGCTAACTGAGCTGAGGGTGGCTGCGAGGGAGCTAACTGAACTGAGGGTAGCTGCGGGGGAGCTAACTGAACTGAGGGTAGCTGCACAGGCGATACGCAGCTTGCGTTGACATCCGCCACACAAAACACAGCCCCTGAATGAACAGTCACGTTGTCTGGAAAAGACACAGAGTCCTCACTCACCACAGCCGGTAAATTAGAAGTCCGAACGTCCGGCTGTGGGGTGGCGCGTCGGCGGCGCGATCGGCGTTTCCTCCCCGCAGATGGCTCCGACGGGCCGGGCAAGATCACATCCGGCAAGTCGGGCAGCGAGGCAGGAGTGGCTGAGAGAAGGTGAGGTGTGTGCTGGAGAAAAGCCTGCATGGTCGGAGGAAGCGATTTTAGAAGCCATGGCAGGCCGGAAAAGAGCCGTTGTAGCCGGCTTTCGACGGTGCGGCGAAGCTCCTCTGGAGGGTTTTCAAGCCACAGCCCGAGGAGAATCTCCACGTTATATGTAACGTCGTCCTGGAGCTCCTCGGACGGATTTACTGCTGCTGGGTCCATGGTGGCTGGTTCGTACTGTCACGGATTGCCGGGGCAAGCCGTGTGGAATGTAGGAAGGACCCAAAAGGCAGCAGCTCTGGTGCAGGTGAGTGTTTATTAACAGGGGTGGGTAAGTACAAACAGCGGTGGCGACAAAACATGAAACTGGAAACCTAAACTGGGTAAACTAATAAGACAAACCAGAACGAGGATGCAGGGAGGTCCGGAGAAATACATATGGGAAGACGCAGGGAGACCAAGGGGAAACAACACAGACGAACCAGCAATTACTAAGACAGAAAATACAACTTAAATACACTCAGAGAACACAGGGAGATTACACACAGGTGGGAAACACAGCTGGGAGTGATTAACATAACGAGACTAGGGAGGCAAACTGAAAACACTCACATAAGACGCAGACCTTCACAATAAAACAGGAACACACGGGCAGAACAGAGTAAACACTAAACAAAGGAAGAACAGAACCAAAATCGAAGAGAAAACACAAAATGCTGGGTCAAAAGGACCCAGGATCATGACATTTTTATTAAAAAACAAACAAAAGGAAAATAAAATCCTTCATTATTAGGTGGGAAAACCGAATGAAAGTAATAGTATAGTATAGTGCAGCTAATACACTGAAATATAATTGGTAACCTTTTTAATATGCCAATACTGCGGTTATGCAAAATGCACATTTGTAGAGTGCAATCACAGTCTCAACAACAAAGCAATAAAACTTTAAATAGAAAAATACTTCTTTAGAGACATAAACAAAGTGTTATAAACCTCCTTAGCGCCTTATGTCAGTTATGAGTAGTTCAGGAGGAACGTTCCTTAAGTCAAGATCCCACCTAAAAGCCAGAAATGTAGTGAGATTGTCCTTCATTTTCTCTATAGATTTACAGTTATCTGACTAAAAACACAATCAAAATCAACTAAAACACAAGTGATGATGGGGGAAAAAAATTAATAAATAAAATAAAATCACCCCTTTTACTTTGGATGTGGCTTTTAGATAATGAAGTATGAAACAGAGTCTGCAAAGATTTCTTTATTCTATTCTCTCTTTTTATAAAAAACTTATCCAGACTTGGAAACATGATAAACTGAATTACTTGCTTTAACAGGCACTTGAGGGCTGTGTAGGAATCCTGGACATTATTCTGCTGCCAAAAGATCATTTTTAAGACTCAGCACTTTGGGCTTCAACTTCCCACCCTCCAGACCCATCAAAACTTTCTGAAGAAAGTCAAAAATGTTGGCCAAACATTTTGGGTAGCTTAGGTGCAGGATGTCGGTCAGTCCAAATATTACTAGAAATGCATCAGCCAGGGTGGTGAAAACAATGATCATGTTACCCTCGACCAAAACTGCAGTCTTCTCAGGGCAGAAGAATGTTGCATCGCTGGAATTGGCTCTGATCAGGAGGAGTCCAAGTGGCACTTCACTAATATCTGGTCTATCAGAATGCATCATCTACAGAAAACAAAATTACTACATGTTAGTGCATTCCTATTTCTCTTAGTTTCATCTATACAAGTCACATTTCTGGATTATTACTAGCTCAGAAATCAATTGTTTGAACAACAAAAAAGCCACAACACACCAAAGATTTGAGAAAACAAACTGACAAAAATAGTACTTTTAGTAAAGCAAAGTCATACCTCTTCGTAGCAATAACAACAGAAAGTCAATAGGAGTTATATATTTTTTTCATTTGTACAGTGATGTATGGTTGGGCTAGGAACATTATGGAAGGTCTACACACATTAAAAACATGTAGTGTTTCCATTATGTGACATGGACACTGTTGTAGACAGATCCAAGCATGGAGATGCTTCTCAAACTCTCAAAGTGTCATAATGTTTTGAGAAATCTAAACAAGGATGCTACTAAGATATTGTTCACAACTTTGTCCAAAACTTACATCCCATGTTTTGATGAAGGTAGAGGTGTCTTCGTACAAATAGGCAGAGAGGGCATGAAGCACACCAGCACTTTGGGCATGGATATCAGCTTGTTCCTACATCACAAGAAAATTTTTATTTTAAATTATTGGCTAACCTAGTCAAGAATGGTAATTAAAATTGAAAAATTGATCAAATTAATTAAAGCTCAAAAAACAAGACAAAAACCCACTAACCTGGAGATTATAGCTTCTGAAGAGCTGAGACAGGACATCAGACACGTTCCCTGTGCAAACAGCTTTCTTTCTGAATAAGCTCTGGAGCCGGGGAGCATGTTGGTCCAACAGCATAAAAGTGGTTCTTCAGGTGGACGTTTGTAATCCTGTGGAATTCTGCACAGATCTGAACACACAGGATACATTTGTGTTTACAAGTTTCAATTAGTCTATAAATCTTTGCAAAATACATCAAAATCCTTACACTCCAAAGGCATAATTTGTTCAGACAGGCCAGATAACAGGAGTTGATATAAAATACATCTTGTTAGATCCATCTATATACATTCTTACCTGGGACTGGGATTTCAGAGTAGGCCAGCAATCCAGGATCTGACCTACTGGTAGGTCATCATTGATGATCTCTTTGCATTGCAAGGCCAAAGTTGTGTGCATCAGCTTTGTAATCAGGATTCTTTTCACTTTTCTCGACTTCATCTACAATCTGTAGTCTTAGCTGGTCAAGGTAAACAGCATCTTCACCCCTGAAAATTTACTTCTGCCCTGGCATGGACATAACAGTAAAACACAGAAGACAAGACAGACTACACAGAGAACAGAAAAGACACACAACCAAGGAGACACAGATGAAACATAACCAGCCCAGAACTCAACTAAACCTTAACTAATAATAACAACAATACAAGAACTTCACCTCATTTCAATATAACATAAAGCAAAAATACAAAATAAACTCAAAATGCTGGGTCACAGACCCAGCCCCTGACAGAAAAAAAACAAACTAAGTCTTTCACTAATGAACACTGGGCATCAGAATAAAATAAAACGAAAAAATAACTGTTTGGTAAATATATTATTGATGGATTCACCCTTAAGCTAACCTAAAATAGACCAGGCACAACAATTTTACAGTTCAGAAGATTCTACATTTCAACTTAGTATACATAACTATTTGCAATGTAAACCAAGTTCTACTGCGTAATTATGTAATGATTAATCACTGCTTTTGTAAGTATGTCCTGTGCCTACAATTTTGCTGCCCCAGTTTTAATATGTACAACTCCAGAGAACTAAACGTAAGTTTCAAGTTCCACCAGTTAGCAAATGGGCTAGCCAATATCAATATCCACGTATGCGCCAAGTGTGAAGCAGCGCAGCAGTGCATATTGATTCAACAATTTAACCACAAGGCAGTTTATAATCTGCAAATCCAGAAATGCCTTCTAAAGACTTCTTTTAAAATAGTAAGAGATTAGAAAAGTTATTAACACATTATTAGTCCCAGCCTCTGCTCGGACTAATGTATTATACTAAATATGAGCTTATTAGCATAATTCATGCAAAACACTTTGGGGCCAAGCCGACATGGATAAAACGACGCATGCATGTAATTCTTAAATGCCTGCTAGAGTTGTACATTTATGACGATAAAAACCCATATTACAACGGAGAACTATAGTTTCAGAAAAAATAAAACTTACCACAAAAGCGCTCCTGAAGATGCTGCAAAGGCGGTAAATGCAGCTAGCCAAGTGCAGAGCGTTAGCTGTTCCAGTTCAAAAGTCCGTAACATACCATAGCATGCCCTCCTTTATCCAGCGTCAAAGGCAATGCCGCAAAAAACCCTTGACAAATGTTTTTATTTCTGTTCGGATATTAACGTTCCACAAGTTTATTTCGGAGTAATGAGCGGGCATTCGCACTCGAAGCGAGGAATCCAAGATGGTTGCCAGCACTTCATAAAGAAACAGGTGGCGCACGTAGGTACGTACGTAGGCACGTAAGTGACGTCAGTGTTAAAACTCAAATTATTTGAGGGCAATGCCAGAAACTAATCAATATATTCAAGTACTGATAACTTGAAAAAACAAACTTGTTCAATCTACTCAAAAAAATAAAGGTGTATGAACTTATAACAGGTTTTTAAGTAGTTGGAACTCATTTCATTTATCAAACTATTACTATTCGGTCTTACAGTGTGTAATTGTAGCCGCTAAACTGGTGGAACTAAATCTTCACCACCACGCCTATACAAGCAGAAAGGGGAGTGAGTGGGTCAGCGCTCAGAGCACAGAAATTTAGCTGGCTTCAAACACACCATTTATTTTCAGGATAAAACACAGTCAGAACCCCAAATACAAGCTAAAATCCCCGTATACAATAAAAATAGTGTTTACAACCCGCTAAAAACCCTGCCGGCAGGAATGATTAAACGCTAAAAACATAAAGCTAAATGAATGTTTTTCCCTATACTAAAAACGGTCGCTATTCTGTCCGTCGGGACTGGATCGCCGGGTTATGCTGGCCGATCGCCGAATGTCTCGTGGCGCCCCACAGTCAGGCCAGAGGTCCTTCTTCTCATATGCTGGCTTGCACACGTTTTGTTTTCCAGCTCTCCACTTTTCGTGTGTCTCTCTCTTTTTTGTCTTTGCGCTCACTATCTCCCTTAAGTCAGTTTGGTGGCTGATAGGCCACCTCGGGGAACGCCCCCACCTCACAGGTGCCTACAATTGTCCGCTTAATCCACAGTGGAATAATAAAAAACATATTGTTCAATCAACACTAAACACACACTATAAATATGGAGATAAAATCATGCAATAGGAATATCAATAAACAAACATGCAATATCACTATTACAATAAAATCATGCAAATAAAATCGACACCCTGTACCAACACAGTCTGATCCAAAACAAAATATAAAAACACAATTTTCCACTGTGTGACATAATTTCTCCCATAATTAACACACTAAATGTTCTAAAACATGCCACTTTGTTTCAGAAACAAGTCTGGATTTGATTTTAATACTCAAGACCTGAATTCACAATAAAAGAGAGAAGGATAAATTGAAAGGTATGAAATGAGACAAATCAAATGAACTTCTCTGCAAACACGTCTAAACTCATTGGAGGTCTTGAGAAAGTGAAAATGCAAGAGAGCAAGAAGGTGATTAAAGAGACAGAGTGATGGAAAAGACAGACAGACCTGACTGTCCTTTCCAGCAGAATGAACAGCACTTTGTCTGTCAACAAAACATGGCCATTAACTGACTTTAATGATGCTTGCAGACACACACACCTCCATGTATGCATACACAATGGAAAAATAATCGCACATACACACACACGCACACACACACACGTATATACCCTCGTATAAGAGTTCTTGCAAATTTGATACAGCTTGGATATTGATTCTGTTTTCAATTTTTGTAATTAAATCATAATATTTTATTTTATTGCATCTTTTATCACATTATGTGGAGTTATTACATCATGACTTTCTTCACACCGTGCAGAGTCTCAGATCACATTTAAACCATGTCTGCAGCTGGTCTAAAATGTGATCTAAGTTGCAGATCTAAAAATGCGCTGCAGTGCAATCAATCAGATTTCAGCTACTTACTCTCCAACAAGACTCATGCTTTAAATGAGGTGTAATTAGGATGACCAGATCTTGAGAAATAAAGGTGGGGCAAATATTTTTGTGCAGAACATTGTGGGACTGGTTACTAATTATGAGAAATAGTTTGTTTCTTTTTCAAAGGTATGTAGCTATAGTGAAATTTCAAACTATATATGTTGCAAGTTTGATGTTTCTGTTTTGTTTTTGTGCATAACTTCTGTGTCTGGGCACTCCTCTGGATATTCTTACACCAGAGAAGAGCTTCTTAACTACAGGACTACAACACCTGTGGATTTACTTCCAATAGTTGTCGCATCTGCGGCAGATTTACTGCAGACTCTGATCAGGAAAGTGAGACGCCGAAAGAGAGGTAAGCGAGCCGGCGCACTCGTGCGTCTGAGGAGACGTGGACTGCGAACTGCTCTTCCTGGGATCTTCCTTTCCAATGTTCGCTCACTCAGGAATAAAATAGACGAGCTGGCCCTGATGAGAAGCATGAACAGAGACTTTGCCTCCTCCTGTGTCTTATGTTTTATGGAGTCGTCGCTCTGTGAGGACATCCCGGACTGCGCGCTCAAGCTGGAGGGCTTTCATCTGCTGCGCGCGGACCGGCAGGCCTCTCTCTCTGGTAAGACCAAAGGTGGAGGTGTCTGCTTCTACATTAATAGTGGCTGGTGCGCAGATGTAACAGTGATTGCTCAGCACTGCTCTTCCTCTCTGGAATACCTTTTTATTCACTGCAAACCGTTTTATTCTCCGCGGGAGTTTGCTTCATTCATCCTGGCCGCTGTTTACATCCCGCCAGATGCGGATGCGCAGGCAGCTCAGTGCGCACTCATGGAGCAGATACTGCACATGGAGCGGACATTCCCGGACTCTCTCATCATTGCTCTTGGGGACTTTAACAAAGCCAATCTGAGCCATGAGCTTCCCAAATACAAGCAGTATATTAAATGCCCGACCAGAGAGGAGAGGACATTAGACCACTGTTACAGCACGATCAGCGGGGCCTATCGTGCGGTGCCCCACGCTTCACTCTGACTTTCTGACCACGTCATGATCCACCTAATCCCCGCGTACAGACAGAGGCTGAAGCTCTCCAAACCTGTCGTGAGGACCAAAAAACTGTGGAGCAACGAGGCTGTGGAGGAGCTTCGCACGTGTTTGGAGTCTACAGACTGGGACACAATGAAGGCTGCTTCTAACAGCTTGGACGAGTTTACCGACACTGTCACCTCCTATATCCACTTCTGTGAGGACAGCCTTGTGCCATCACGCACCAGGGTGAGTTATAACAATGACAAACCCTGGTTTACTCCTAAACTCAAAAAGCTGTGGCTGGAAAAGAGAAAGGCGTTCAGAAGCGGAGACAGGGACTACTACAGAGAGGCCAAGTACAGGTTCACTAAAGAAGTGGACGTTGCTAAACATCAGCACTCTGAGAAGATGCAGCAGCAGATCTCAGAGAATGACTCGGCCTCTGTGTGGAAAGGTTTTAGGAATATCACCAACTACAAGCCTAAAACCCCCCACTCCACTGATGACTTGGTCTTAGCCAACACCCTCAACGACTTTTACTGCCGTTTTGACGAGCCATCAGGCAGCCTTCACACCTCCAACGGCCCCTACAATAGAGACACTTTGGACACTCATTCCCCCACCTCTCCCCCCTCCACAGAGCCACCTTCAAACACTTCACCTACAACACCCCCCTCCTCACCCCACACAAAAGAGGATTTCACACCACCTCCTCGCACCACAACTCTTCATATTCATGAAGAAGGTGTGAGGAAGCAGTTTAAGAGTCTGAATGCTCGAAAAGCTCCCATGGAGATTATTGTGGACTTCAGGAAGCACACAGCTCCACTCCCCCCCATCATCCTGACTGACACCCCCATCACCTCTGTGGACTCATTCCGCTTCCTGGGTACCACCATCACCCAGGACCTGAAGTGGGAGCCCACCATCACCTCCGTCATTAAGAAAGCCCAGCAGAGGATGTACTTCCTGAGGCAGCTGAAGAAATTCAACCTGCCAACACGGACGATGATGCAATTCTACACTGCAATCATCGAGTCCATCCTCACCTCCTCCGTGTGGTACGCTGGAGCCACTATCAGGGACAAACAGAGACTGCAGCGTGTTGTGCGCTCTGCTGAGAAGGTGATTGGCTGCAGACTCCCATCTCTGCAGGACCTGTACACCTCCAGGACACTGAGGCGTGCAGCTCGGATCTCAGCTGACGCTTCTCACCCTGGACACAGTCTGTTTGACCTGCTCCCCTCAGGCAGGAGGCTCCAGTCCATTCGCACCAGAACCTCTCGCCATAAGAACAGTTTCTTCCCCTTATCTGTTGAACACATGAACAATAACCGTATGACTGTTCCCACCACTAACACATGACCCTACGCTGTGTTCACTGCATCATTCCATGTTTGGCACTGATCACCACCTGCACTCATGTATATATCATGTATATATCTATCTATCTACTTAGCACTTTTAATTCTTATTCTCATTTTTATTTTCATGTCTATTTAAGCTTAATTTATAACAGTATTTATAACAGTATGTTTGCACTGAAGCACCGCAGCAATTTCCTAATGTTGTAAACCCGCTCAACATTTGGCAATAAAACCCTTTCTGATTCTGATTCTGATTCTGATTCTGATTTAGTATGCGATTGACAAATGCATCATATTAATGTAACTTTTCCTTCTCACTAAGGGAATCCACTAAGAATAAAACAAAGTGAAAGTTTGCTCTCCTGAACATCTGCAGTATCATTTTCCTATACTCACGTCTTTGTGCTCTTTTATTTTAACCATTATTTTAACATTTTCTTGAGCATTAATTTTTTTAGTTTCAGTGTGGAAGCCTCTGAGTCCAATAGTATTACCTTACATGTCTCTTCCTTCCTCATTTCATGGACACGGGTGTACGCCCTAACAGAAGTTAGGAGGTGGTGCACATATAGCTGAAGAAGAAGGGCGGTCTGTCACGTTCCCTTTGGTGGGTGTCGGGTGGAGGCCAACAGTTGGTTGTCTCTCACTGGAGTGTGTGTACATTCGTTTTTTAGGTGCTTGCTGCTGATAAACCTTAACTTAAGAGTTCCACTGCCAGAATGTCAGTGATTGAAGTGAGTTTGGAAAGTGAATTTGACTTCGTGTGAAATATTTGGGAAGTGATGAATGAAGCTTTAGCCCAACACCAAGGTAAAATGCCATTGGCAGGGGGTTGCAGAGAAGGCTAACCTTAACTGCTCAAACTGCTCAACTAGCTGGAGGCTGAGTGAAAACTCAGAGTGAGATAGAACTGCTAACCACTGTCTAGTAGTTGGAGGGTAGATGACAGAGCGTTGCTGCCTCAAGTTTGAATTCGTTCTTGGACCCAACACCAGCGTGTAAAGTAACCCTGCTATCCAGATGACTTCTCAGTGATTCCTCCTGTGGTATTTAAGAGTGTCACCTGCCTACACTGCCCCTGTATTCATTCATATTGTCTCCAGAGACTGAGGTGTTGTTTCTTCTGTCTTTTTCTTTTGAACTGTGAACTCTAGACTTGACTGGGCATGCAATACTGGCCAGTTTAAAGGAAGCAGTCACCTGTTAACTTAAAGTTTCACCTTCAGAAAGATACTGTGTGTATCACAACCATCCATACATGTAATGGGGTGCATTGCCCCTCCACATCAGCACATCCCAGGTTAGTTCGTTACATATTCTTCTCTTTTGCAAAACTGGAAAATAACTCAGCTTCACCCGATTATAAATGCTGTACTGCAGCTGTCGCAGTTAGAAATTACATTATCATTTATCAGAGCTGCCAAAGATGGGAGAAGTAGAGAACAACAGAAGAAGATGAATTGTTTTTTTCAAGGGTAATGACTGCTCTGCAAATAAAATTTGATAAACTGGAAAAAATTTAATGAAGTACCCTCACAGATTTGCCACCATATTGACAATTTTTCAGTGTTTGATGGAGTTTTGGGACAGCGCCTGTGAAGTCGCTGGTTCCTATCTTCAAATCTGGGAACTTGAAGTGCGCTACAGTTTTTGAGATATCCAACCCTCATCCAACCTGGGAAGAGTTATTGTAGGATGCAGAAGGGAAGATTCTAACTAATCGTTGAACACTTTACCTTTCCTTTTGTAGAAGGCTTATAAATGGATCTTCTTGGCCATCCTTTCATGGGTAGTGCAGGAGGACAGGGCATTGTTCTGGTATATTTTATTAAGAAATGTGTCTCCTGGCAGATCGTCGAGTACATTTCTGGTGGTTGTTGGACTCATGGAGGACCCATGAAGGAGTAGGTAAGGTGAGGAGGATGTTTATTTTTAGAACCTCAAAATTGCATCCCTGGTTTTGGCTGATTACATATTCTTGTTGTATTGATTTGAATGTAACATTCAGCGAAAACTGGAGTTATCACTGAGATGAGGGCGATTGTTGGGGTGATTACACTAGTGATTGGACTGCTGGGATGAGAGTCAGTATTTGATGCCATAGTGAACATTGTGGTGCTGCCTCTGGGCTGGATCTAGGTGAGCAAATTTAAGTGTGATGGGATATTTCTCAGAAGTGATGGCAAGGTGGCATATGAGATGAACTGATCAAGATGGAGTAATGCAGCTGTTGTATCAGATCACTGTGGTAAATAGAGAGCCTGAAGGCATTTTGATATAGGAATCAATCTGTAATCAAACCCTCACTGCCAATCGTGAAGTCTACGTAAGGATGGAAAGACGCTTGGACTTCAATGCCAAAATGAATTTGCTCCATAGGGGGATTCGGATAGTGTTAGTGTGAGGAGCATCTGGTGAGAAATAGGAGGAACATGCAGAGACATTTAGGCATCTGATCAGGATTCCTCCTGATAGCCTTCCCATGGAGGTTTGTCAAGACCCCACAGGTCAGAGCTCTTTGGAGAGGTTAATAAATATTGGAAGGAATTTTGACTCTGATAACTGCTACAGCCAGCATCAGTGCAGTGCAAAATATGCATGCATACATGCTGTAGATCCACGCTTAAGTAAAGTTTAGGGAAGAAAAACACATATGCACAGAGAAACAAGCCAAAAATAATGACAGGAGCAAAAGACGTTTGAGTGATTTGGCCAGTTAGAAAATCTCTCAGAGCTATAAGTGTTCCTCAGCAGGTTTGCTTTGCTGACAAGTTGACATCCTCCCATCAGACACTAGTGGGAGCAATATTTTATTAGAGACGTCTTGCAAAGTTCTAAATCTGTGTTGTCCAAATAATTTGGATTGTGATCCAATGACTGTGCTCATAGCGTTTGATTTAAATCATTATCAAAACCTGTAACTTTTACCCCCCCGACTTGTTTTTTATTTCCTTTAAGCAAGTTCATCATTTTGTCACCAAACCATTTATGTAACTAAAATACTACGACTACAAAAGGTGGTTCATGTTACTTGGATGTCCATCAGTAACAAACAGTATATACTGCACATATGATAGCCCTTTTTGTCGGTTTGTATTTGAAGGATGAAGATTTTACACAGTTGAAGTCATTTTCCATTACGAGTTTGGGTTATTTTCACTCCATCTGTGTCTCTTCCCTCCTGTCTTGACTGGACCAGTCGTTCATCCTATTTTCCAGAGAGTCAGTGAACAGGAACGACTGGAGAGAAATACTGCTGTGCTCAATGCATCTTCCATCCTGCCAGCATCGCCATCCTCCATTCTCTGTCTCCCCTTTCACCTCTTCTTCTATTAGTCACTAACTTCCCTCTTTTTCTTTTTATTTCAAACACCCTCCATGACTCTTTGCTCTTCTGTCATCATTTCTACTGAAAAGATTTCTTCTTCTGGCCCTTCTCTCACAATTTTTTCTCTTGCCATTTTTTTCTATTTCCGCGTCTTCATCTCTACTTATCGTCCATCTTTACCCTCTAGCTGCTTTTGTCCTTCATTTGGGTATTTCATCTTTGGTTTGTGTGTAAGATTTTGCCTGTCAAAGGTATAATAACAGTCTCGCTAACATTTGGCTAATGTGGGAAGAACATTTGTCCATCTGTCCTGTCTTCCTCCTCTAGGCTGTTGCACATGGATACCTTCTCATAACACACACTGAGACAAAATAATCACATAGTAGAAAAACTGGAACCAGTCTTGTCAGCTGTATAGTGGTATTATTCTTTCCCATAGCAAAAAAAACAAACAAAAAACAACCATGATGAGTTGCATAATAACGCTTTGGCAGGAGCATGAAAAACAATGCTGGCACAGAATTCCTAGCTACAGCTGATAGCCTTCTCCTCAGTCTCACCTTGGCAAATTTCAGTCACTGACCATTGACCATTTTTGTGAGGTCAGAGGGCTTTGAACTATTTTTAATGGGGTTATTTAAGTAATGTGGCTTGCTGTGAGATTATATTCTATCTATCTATCTATCTATCTATCTATCTATCTATCTATCTATCTATCTATCTATCTATCTATCTATCTATCTATCTATCTATCTATCTATCTATCTATCTATCTGCTGAGTACAGTGAACTCACTGTCATGTTTAGAAAACCAGTTTAAGACCTTTTGAGCTTCGTGTCTAGAATGCACCAATTTTCTGATGGTTGCTTCTAGCGGAGTAATATACAATGTCATAAAGTGATTGTAACGTCGGACCCAAGAAACATAAGCTGGGCAAATATACAGATACTGCAACAAAGACCAGGCAACAGTTTTCCAATCATTTCTTTTCCACTTGGTGAGCCTGTGAAATCTGTAGCCTCAGCTCAGCATCCTGTTCTTAGCTCACAGAGTGGCACCTGGTGAGGTCTTCTGCTAGTGTAACCCATCTGCTGCTCTGCTCCAATAATCAAATATTTGAGTTAGTGCTGCCTTCCTGTCAGCTTGAAGCAGTCTGACCATTCTCCTCTGACCTCTGGCATAAACATTTTTACTCAGAAAAACTGTCACGCATTGGATATTTGCTAGTTTTCAGACTATTCTCTGCAAACCTTAGCGATGATGTAGTAAGAAAATCCCAGATCGGCAGTTTCAAAAATACTAATTTAGCCACATTCAAAGCTAATTAAACCACCTTTATTCCTCATTCTGTTGGTTTGAACTTCAGCAGATTTCCTTGATCATGTTTAGGATGAACAGGTGTACCCAGTGCGTAGCTTAAATATACGATTTTTGGAAAAACCCACATTGTCCTTTCTCATGTAACAACTACATTATTACAGCAGCGAGTACTTTTTTTTCTTTTCTTTTCCTTTTTTCCTTCTGCCATCCTTGCATCACTTTTCCTCTGCTGTCCAACCCAGCTCTCTCCCCTCCTACCCCACCTCCTCCACCCTTCTCTCTCTATTAATGATCTGTCAGAGCAGATTGCCCATAAAACAAAGGACGGCGTTAAGGAGGTCATAACCATGGTGGTGCCCTCAGCACTTCTCACTTGATATTAATATGATTGGAGACATATTTCAGTGGACAGACACACACACACACATGCATGCACACATACATCACTGTTATCTCAGCAAACAGCAAGTGACTGAAGGGTTATGATCGTGCAGAGGGTAGGGAGTTGTGTGACTCCTCTTTCTAGTGAATAAATGTGAAAAGGCAGCAAAGCTGTGGTCATTTTATAAATATGCATTCATTGGTACAGTCACAAAACATCTGGTGTGATGCAAAAATTAAACAAAAATATAGATATGACATCACATGGTGCCAACAACTCGTATTAATGCTCACGTTTTTAGTAAAATCAAGTGTCCCTGTGCAGCATCTCTCACAGACTCTTCAGTGAAATGTTGCAACATTCTTCTTTCATATTAAATTCCCTCTATGAACACTGGCAGGGAGCCACAGGGTTATGCAGTGAATTATGGAAACTGTATCTAAAATGAAGGTCAGGAAAGGTGTGTTTGTGAGGTTTGATTTGAAGAATGAATGCAAGACATACGGGCTCTGACCTTTTGCAGCTTTTACCCTTTTGCAGAGTATAGTAAATTAACAGGGAATTGGCTTGTGGAAACACTGCTGGCGTTTGTGAGGAGCACCTGCTCTGTGTTAAAATAAGAGAGTGAAAAGGGAAGTTGAATTGGTAAAAAATAAAAAAAGATAAATAAACGTGAAGGCTTACGCCTACAGGCAGAAGCCAGAGGTTGATTGATCAAGAGGCTTGCTAAAAGTAAACTTTTCCCATCAATAATGACTTTTTTTTGTCGGCAATTCATTATTCTTTGCCCAGAATCTCCTATTTCTTTTCTTTTTAGATTTGTTGAGGGAAACACGGGTGCTTACCTGGAGGAGATTTGATTTTAAAGAGATATGATTTTGACAGAAGTCAATATTGTCTGTCTTTATGTCTCATGGACATATTGAATTTCTTTCTGTTTTGCTTTTTGGAAACAGACCCCAGGTGACTCAGATAGCTTAGTGTTGAGCACACAACACAGACTTGTAACCCCTGCAAAGTTACAATATTGTGCAAAAATCTTAAACCATCCCATTGAATTCATTCTTGCCTTCAAAGAGCCCGACTCCAGCAGCTCTTCAGACAATCTTCTGTCAAAGATTGTCTTTGGGCATTGGTTGTTTTGGAATTGATATTTTTTATATTGTCATTTATGCTTAGAAATATATAATCATTTGTATGGTGATAAAAATCATATCCTTACTAGGTCTGATAAGATTCTGTGCGCACTTGTGTACCATGAGATGAGAGAAAGCAGCCTCGATGCTATAATTTCCATTATAGCTTTAGGAACCAGATTGTTCTGTTTCTTAGAGGTGCAAGACATCACACCTTTAAATGTGCATTTGAGATATGACCTATTGCAAGTTCCTGTTTTTATAGTTCAGCAAGACGCTTACTTCTACTTTTCTGCATGCCTCATACACACAGTTTAAGTTCATTGAAAGGTCGAATGTCTATGTATAGTATGGCTGGAAACACACACACACAGAATATAGACACTGATGTTGCTCAGATACAAGACTTAAGCTTAAGACTGTCACGTGTATTTGTAATTGCATATTCATGAATGATTGCTTGCTGACAATAAAAAGGGCTGTAGCGAAGGAATCAGTCGAAGTTGGTTGAGTTCAGGTGAAGAAATCGTTTCCTCAACTTTGGCTGACTTCCCTCGGGAGAAACAAGCACAGAGAGCACCTTCTTGCCTTGTTTGTCGTGCAGTTAGTAGTTTCGTGTTACAGCCTAGATAAACCCAACAGGCTGCTTTTTCACTGCAGCCAGTGAAATGAAAGGATGGCTGTGAAGAAGCTATTTTACTTTCTTATTGAAGAATTGCAATATGCTAAACATTCATATACCAATGATATACTCAATATTGACTTTTAAGCTCACTGGAATTCACTTCATGGAAGTATTTGAAGCACGATGGGATCAAAACCCAGAAGAGGAAAAATCAAACAGGCCAAAACTTTTCCAGCCACGGCTTCACGCTGTGTTCAACTGTCTTACAATGATTAAAAATGAAGTTGCACTGACAAGATTAAGGTCATATCCTGGAGATCTTATTTCACAGTGTAAAAATGTTTCCATACAAGGATTTTGT
Source organism: Rhamphochromis sp. 'chilingali' (assembly GCF_963969265.1). NCBI lineage: Eukaryota > Metazoa > Chordata > Actinopteri > Cichliformes > Cichlidae > Rhamphochromis > Rhamphochromis sp. 'chilingali'. The sequence goes on along the minus strand of NC_137940.1, from coordinate 19,681,623 downwards.
CCAAAGGACATTACAAGGATTAAATAAAAAAGTTACTTTTAACATCCTCACAGCGATTAATGTCCCAGAGATCAACTTTAGAAAATTACAGCGTGGACCGCAGAAGATGTTCTCCCGAGAAGATAATCACACAGAATAGGATCGTAATTATTAAAGTTGTGCTTTCTCTTCTGACATCACAGGATTTCTGCACACGCTCAGATAAAAAAGTATGCCAGGAGACTAGAGCCTCTTAAGAGCCACGGAGTACGACAAAGAGACAAAACACCTTTTTCCTGTAACACAGTGATGTTTTCTCCGAAGATGTTTCAGTATTTGACAGAGAAAAACAAGGACAGAAAGAACATTTTTTTTACTGCTCTGTCTGAAACGTCCTTGTGAGCGAATGCTCATCAACATTTCTCATTTACTAAGCCTGAACAGCCTCACGTTACATACACGAGATTCTGATTTGAACTCCAAAGACACAAAGAGTAACCAGAGACAGCAGAAAGAAAATGTTGATCTTCTGGATCTTGTGGAAAGAAGCACAGATTCTGTTCAGAACCAAGAAAATTGCCGTGACTTAGGCGAGAGCCCAGAGGTGGAAACAGGAAAAAGGCTCAGTGCTGCTAAATAACACATGAACCCGACCAACCTGAAAACTAATGTTTTCTGAAATGTCTGGAGTCTTTACTTTATTTACTGAACTCCTTTTTTATTGTATATCGAAACATTTAGTTTGCACATGCTTTGTGAATCATATTTTAGAAAAAGCAATAACTTCACATTTTCCATTTTATTTTGCTGCTTGCTTTTAAAGATGCAGTTCACACTATAATCAAATCTGCATATTTTCCCTCTGGCCTTTAGTGCTATTTATCCATCTTTGGTGCTTTAAGTACCACGGGCCAAATGCCATTACTATTATATTAAAGAGAAAGCATACAATATCAAAAGCTTGGCACAAGCAGCAGCAGGGAAATGTCTTAATTTGATTTGATTCAAGTTTTCTAAAAAGCCTCACATCGGTGCACATGCCAAACACACACTTTACAATAATTCCTTAATAGGTTAAAGTGGTCGTAGTGTTTTTAGGAAGAATGTGACAAAATCAAGGTTACCTGAACAGCATGTAGATGAGGGTTGTCAAACATGAAGCTTAGAGGCTAAAATCGGCCCTGCAAAGAGTCCAATCGGGTCCACTGGACAGGTTAGAAACAACTGAATGAACGGCATAGATCCTTGAATTTTAACTTTATTTCCTTAAGTTTTACATCTTTTGCTGCTGATACAGACCTCTCCCATGGGCATTCATTCATTCCCATAGAATATATATGTCGTTTGACCATAATATGGATAAAAAGTTAAATATATACAAATTTATTTAAAGTAGTTTTCATTTGTTGCAATTTTTATGCTTAGTACAACTATATCATCGTGCTGTCTGAGCTTGAACTTGGCTCTAATTCACCTACAATTTTCTCCACTTTACAAAGCAATTTGCTGCACCTTAGATTGCCAGGGCCACATTTTTTTTTTCAAATCAAACTCTCTTAACTTTGGAGAATTTTTTTTACATTGACTTAAAAAAACAACTGCTGCTGGCAGGTTGAAAGGAAGAGGATTAATACAACCCACAGCCACATGGCTAAGACTTATATTTGCATATAGGGGCTAAGCTAGCTTAATAGTGATTGACCTCTTATAATTTTTGCCTCAAATTCTACCACATAGGCACACAGAAAACAGCTGTAAACGTTTTTAATGGGTTCTAACACAGAGACTAAAAAGGTTGGATCAATGCTGTAGAAAGATGGTGAGAAAAGAGAAAAACGAAGTGTAAGCATCCTTCCTCCTGCCTTACAGCTCCATATCCAATGTCCTTTGTCCAGTATTTCCACTATCCCTTCTCTGCAAATGTCAAAAAAATCTCAGCCTTGCCTCAAACTTCTACTATCTCCAAATTTCCTTCACTCTGCGCTCCATCTCATCCCAACCATCACCACTGGGTTTAGGTCAGGTGCCTGCGTGGACTGACTGACCTTCAGTTCTTAAAGCAATGATGGACTGTCTGTCTGTGAAGGCTCTCAGCCATCCAGGTCATGGAAAGTGACAGGGCTTCTTTAATCATGAACTTCTCTGTTTCTTAAAGAGAAATCTAAAGAAGAGAAACTTAAAGAAGTCCAGTTGCTTTTCTTTTCAAGCTCCTTTGATGATGGACTGTTGTTTCTCTCCACTTAGCTGATTGGTTCTTGCCATGGCATGATTTCTGACATTTGTCAAATAGCGCTGTCAGCTGTGCACTAAGTTATTTGGCAATTTATTCTTTGCTACATAATTCCACATAATAATAATAATAATAATAATAATAATAATAATAATAATAATAATAATAATAATAATCTTGCTTCACTTATCTGAACAGTGCAAATAGTCATGAAAATAGAGAAAACCGATTAAACGAGAAGGTGTGTACAAACTTGTAACTGGTAGTGTACACAGACTAATAACTACTAATAACTACTAGTGTACTGTCACTTTTCAAGTACATTCAGACTTAAAGGAGCATCCTTCACTGTGTTAGAAGATGACTTAACCTTTTACTTTGCAGTTAAATCTCAACTGTGTTTTCACTCTCCATTTACCAAAAGGTGTTAATAGGTGGGTCATGAAATGTATCAGTAACTTCTCATGTCACATGACAGGTGTTTCCCTGACAACAGTTTTTAGATACTATTTTTCTAATTTGTACACATTGTACTAAAACTGTACATATTAAAAATGGCAGGGATCTAAAAATGACAAATTTCTTAAAAGCAATATATTTCATGTATCTCATCTTGTATGAAATTATAGAATACATACAATACATACATACAATGTTTTTTTCTGAACTTGTAACTGTATAAAGATGCAATCATGAATAATAATAATAATAATAATAATAATAATAATAATAATAATAATAATAATAATAAACTCACTTGAAATAACCTTTACATTTGTACAATGGTAAAGCTGTTCTATGTTCAGTGTATCTGATTTAGTGAAAACTGGCATCCTTCCTGTCCAGCTCAACTTCAATCGACAGCATCACAGCATGTTTCCTGCTGCTGTTTTTTGGCCAGCAGTGTGAGCCTGAGCTTGTGCTTCTGTTGGGGACAGAGCTTTTTCCAGGCCAACTGTTTTTGTCCATCCAGATGGAATTTGATTGCAAACTTTTTTCTTTTTTTTTTTTACAAAAGTTGTGAAAAAGCATGCCAGCACCATCTGGAATAAAGTGGAAGTTGCTCCACTTGAGCGGGATCATCCACCTGGAATTAAGCCTTTCAAAAACAATTACCACTGCCGCACCCCAGTAAATGCTGAAGGGCTCTTACAGAGGGTTGGACACCGAGTGCAGCCCTTCATTACCCACTTGAGCAGTGGATATGTAAGACAAGAGTGGGGTAAGTTAATGGGTGTCCCCTTCATCCTCACTGTAAAACTCTTGGAATCACATAAACAAACTTGTGAGCCTGTGAGTGTTTTCGTGCGTGACTTTCTGGAGATACATATTATACGATGAAATGTGGTTTTGCAGCTCTCTGTTTGAGAAAACATGCTGTATTTTTGCCTCAGTATAGTTTTCAACCAGTGAACTAACATATATGCTTCATATATATATATATATATATATATATATATATATATATATATATATATATATATATATATATATGATGTTAATGCAGCACTACGGACGATACCTACAGCCACGATTGCCGACACTAACAAGCTGATCTACAATACGGCAGCAGTGATCAGTTAGGTTGAACAGCCACAAGGGGCTGTATCCTCCATGGAGAAGGAGGCTAGAGGCTAAGATCAAGGTAGCACGGAGGGAGGTTAGCCAACTATCGGAGTTGCAGAAGGGCGCGATGAGGAAGGTGCCTAAGAAGTACAGGAAACTGTACAAATGAACCAGCTGCTAGTTGACGAGGGACACCCGGAATGGCTAACCGAAAGCCGGACAGTTCTGATCCTCAAGGACCCCCAGAAGGGACCGGTCCCCTCCGACTATCGACCAATAACCTGCCTCAGCACCACGTGAAAGCTCCTGTCAGGCATCATAGCGGCTAAGATGAACAGGCACATGGGTCAATACATGAGCGAGGCACAGAAAGGGATGGGCAAGAATACCAGAGGCGCAAAACACCAGCTACTGGCAGACCAAGAGGTCAGCCGAGACTGCAGGACCAGACTGACCAACCTGTGCACTGCCTGGATTGATTACAAGAAGGCCTATGGCTCAATGCCCCACTCCTGGATCAATGCCTAGAACTATATAAGATCAACAGGACCCTGAGAGCCTTCATCAGGAACTCAATGGGGATGTGGCGGACAACACTGGAGGCCAACCTCAAGCCCATAGCACGAGTCAACATTCAAGTGCGGGATCTATCAAGGATATGCTCTGTCCCCACTGCTGTTCTGCATAGGCCTGAACCCCCTCAGTGAGATCATTGACAAGACTGGCTACAGATACTGGCTATGGAACGGAGCAGTTGTCAGCCACCTCCTGTACATGGATGACATCAAGCTGTATTCCAAGAGTGAACGAGACATTGATTCACTGATCCACACTACCAGGCTATACAGTAATGACATTGGAATGTCGTTCGGGCTGGAGAAGTGTAGTCGGATGGTAACAAAGAGAGGGAAGGTAGTCAGAACTGAGGGGATTGAACTACCAGAAGGCAACATTGCAGACATAGAGGACAGTTACAAGTACCTGGGGATCCCGCAGGCGAATGGGAACCATGAAGAGGCCGCTAGGAAAGCTGCAACCACCAATTACCTGCAGAGGGTCAGGCAAGTCCTGAGGAGTCAGCTGAATGGTAAGAACAAGATTGGGACTATGAACACCTACGCCCTGCCCATAATCACGTACCCTGCTGGAGTACTAGGCTGGCCAAAGGAGGAGATAGAAGCCACTGACATAAAGACAAGAAAGCTCCTCACCATGCATGGAGGGTTTCACCCCAAGTCCAGCACCCTGAGGCTTTACGCTAAGCGGAAGGAAGGGGGCCGGGGACTGGTGAGTGTCAGCACCACAGTCCAGGATAAGACAAGGAACATCCATGAATACATCACGAAGATGGCCCCAACTGACAGCGTGCTCAGTGAATATCTCAGGCAGCAGAAACCCAAGAAAGTGGAGGAAGGCGAGGAACCATCATGGAAGGACAGGCCCCTGCACAGTATGTACCACCGGCAGATAGAGAAGGTGGCTGATATCCAGAAATCCTACCAGTGGCTGGACAAAGCTGGACTGAAAAACAGCACAGAGGCACTAATCATGGCAGCACAGGAACAGATCCATTGAGAACAAGCTCTGAGTACAAGATCCATAGAGGCTGGCGTCTATCACACCAGGCAAGACCCCAGGTGCAGGCTGTGTAAAGATGCTTCAGAGACAATCCAGCACATAACAGCAGGGTGTAAGATGCTAGCAGAACATGAGAAGACGGCTGTAGTGATCGATGTAGCGGTTCTGATTGACAGCAACATCAGGAAGAAGGAACACGAGAAGCTTGAGAAATACCAAGGGCTCAGAGAAGAGAAAGGAGGGTGGAAGTGATGGTGGTCCCAGTGGTAATCAGAGCACTAGGTGCAGTGACTCCCAAGCTAGGCGAGTGGCTCCAGCAGATCCCGGGAACAACAGCGAAGATCTCTGTCCAGAAGAGCGCAGTCCTAGGAACAGCTAAGATACTGCGCAGGACCCTCAAGCTACCAGGCCTCTGGTAGAGGACCCGACCTTGAAGGATTGACCGTCCACAGGGGCAAGTGGGGAATTTTTATATATATATATATATTAGGGGTGCAACGATACTCGTATCGATATTGAACCGTTCGATACAGTGCTTTCGGTTCGGTACGCATATGTATCGAACAATACATTTTTAATTTATTTGATCAACATTTTTTCTGATGATGCTGTCTGTGTTGAGAGCTCAGTGGATCTGCGTTCGACTACTCCGCCTAGGCTGCACTGTCGAGCGCAGATCCACTGAGCACTGCGCAAGCTAGCAAGACAGAAGCTAAGCTCATTGCAACATGGCAAATTGAATCTCCCCCACCCTCATTCAGATCTGGCCTTTGGAACTATTTTGGTCTTCATGTGAAGTATGACCCTAAAGGTAAGTGCGTCATGGACAAAAGTAAAACAGTATGTCGGATGTGCCACGCAATGCTCAATTACATGGGTGGGAACTACTGCATTAGCGCAGTTTGCTCGCTAACGTGTTGACACTGTCCAGCCCCACGCACGGGGCGATCCGTGGTAGCTCGTTAACGGAGATTTGCCGTGTTCATCATCCTAGTGCAAAGACAAGTGGAAGCAGACAAAAACAACAAGTACGCATGCTACAAACTTTACCCAACTCATGAGTGATTTCTTGATCAGATAGATTTATTATTTTATCCCTTTGTTGTTTCAGCAACATTAAATTTAAAAACTGTACGTTTGAGTTAAAATATATATTTAGAATTTTAATAAATGACAAATTAAAAAAGCATGAACATTTTTTTGTATCAAAAAAATATTGAACTGTGACACCAAAGTATCAAACCGAACCGAAACGTGAATTTTGTGTATCGTTGCACCCCTAATATATATATATATATGTACACCAAATATATATTACACAATGTATAAGAAGTTTTTTTGGAGGGAGTTATTGTCCATATCTAGCTTTTACAATTTGCTACTTGTTAAAGGATCTAATAGTTTGGGAGCATAAGCTTCAGTTTTTCTTAATATGTGCAATTCCAGTGTACAGTATAGTACTGTAACTGCAAAGATACTTGGGCGCGGCTCTAAAAAACTGATCCTAAAAACAACCTTGCTCCTGCTGCCACTGATTAAATATGTCTTTTCACTGTATTTCATTAAGGCATTGGTTGTCTTGTACTAAGCTGAATATACAAGAACTGGAGAGATCAATCTTTAAATTGATCATCTTGGCACATAGTGGTAAAGTTAACTGGAAATTGGCCTTGTTCTCCAGGCAAAAGAACTCTACACCTTACACTGAGTCAATAATGAACATCTCTGTTTACCAACCTGTTCTAGAGTCAAATTGGAGGCTGTCTGCCCAACCGCTAAAGCTTGCCTGAAAGTGGGCCATGGACCAGCACAATGATCCGAAGCACAGCAGCAAAGTTACAACAGAATGGCTGAAAAAGAAAAGAATTCAGGTGTTGCAATGGTTATAGTCCAGAGGCAGGACCTCATCACTTCAACCAGGTGAATAATATTTATTTTTTTATCCTTGGGTTACAAAAAATGACAACTATAAATACTTGAATGCCTCAATAAACTGAAGCAGTGGCAGGTCTAGAAAGTCTTATATGGGGGGCAAAAGAGGGGCAAGAGGTCTTGGCAGGGTGACACATCCCTCGTCATGTGATTGCATCATTATCTCTTTTAAGAAAACCAAGGCAAGGTGAAACTCTTTTTCATGTGACTGTATTTTCAGTAGCCTGGTTGAACCACAAACGAGACGCACAATACATCAAAACAGAAAAAGTAAAACAGTGCATGTGTCTTAGAAATGAGTAAGAGTAATTCTCTGATTCAAAGTCATGGTAGCACTTTTTGAATCTAACAGTATTTCACATTCACTTGGCACGAAAAACAGCTTGTTCCTTTTGACTTGTTGAAAGAAAGTGGTTAACGAATGTCTTTGCTGTCCTTGACACCAATTTCTGGACCTAAAGCAAGTGCAGTGCATGAAAAAATCAGGTTCATGAGAAGTCAACCAAAAAGTAAATAGCCAATGGAAAGCAAAAAGCTTTTTGAGGCCACATGCTTGAGGAAAGTGCCTCTTAGCTGGCACAAAAACCTATGATGGACATAAACCTAAAACCAGAACGTTGGAAAAAACAAACAAGCAATGTTCAGAATTTCTTCTGTCTGAGAGCTAAAGCAGCAGTGATCACAGATGGAGTTGTCTGAAGCCAACTTCATGTGTGCTCCATGTACTGAGAAACACTTTCAAAAAGCTGTCTTTGGAAAATAAATACTGTTAACAGACTTTTAGAATAAGTGAACTGACCCAGCAAGGAGAAGTCAAGCCTGTACACACTGTGTGAATAATGTCCAGAAAACAGTGTGCAAGATAAAGACTGAAAGATTATTCATCTGAATCTTTTAATACTTCTTTAATTGTGGTATTCACTGTTCCCCTGGCAACAATTAAATCAAATCAAATCACTTTTATTGTCACATCACATGTGCAGGTACATTGGTACAGTACACGCGAGTGAAATTCTTGTGTGCGAGCTTCACAAGCAACAGAGTTGTGCAAAATACAATAACGTAAACAAGCAAAATACAAGAATGGCTACATCTGAACTAATAAATATATGTACAATATATAATAGTATATGCATTTCCGGATGTGTATACTAAATATTTTCCTACGTGTGTGTGTGTGTGTGTGTGTGTGTGTGTGTGTGTACACATATTTTACAAATTAAATAGAGTAAACAATAAAATAAAATATATAAAAATATACAGAGTTGAGACATGTGCAAAACAGTGGCATTACTGTACAGTATGGAGTGCATAATGTTGAAGTTCCAGTAGTGAAGGTGAGGTGTCTATGACGTGTTCAGCAGTCTGATGGCCTGGTGGAAGAAGCTGTCTCTCAGTCTGCTGGTACGGGACCGGATGCTGCAGAACCTCCTTCCTGATGGAAGTAGTCTGAACAGTTTATGGCTGGGGTGACTGGAGTCCTTGATGATCCTCCCCGCTTTCCTCAGGCACCGCTTCCTGTAGATGTCTTGGAGGGAGGGAAGCTCACCTCCAATTATCCGTTCAGAGCACCACACTACTCGCTGGAGAGCTTTGCAGTTGTAGGCGGTGCGGTTGCCATACCAGGTGGTGATGCATCCAGTGAGGATGCTCTCAATGGCACAGTGATAGAAGGTCCTGAGGATGCGGGGGCTCATGCCGAATCTTTTCAGTCTCCTGAGAAAGAAGAGGCGCTGCTGCGCCTTCTTCACTGTTTTGTTTGTGTGTACTGACCACGTAAGATCCTCAGCCAGATGTACACCAAGGAACCGGAAGCTGCTCACTCTCTCCACAGCAGCGCCGTTGATGGTGATGGGGGCGTGCACTTCTCTGCACCTCCGGAAGTCCACTATCAACTCCTTTGTCTTTGCGACGTTGAGGGTGAGATGGTTGTCTTGACACCAGTGGGTCAGGGCGCTGACCTCCTCCCTGTAAGCCGTCTCATCACCACAAGATTTAACAATTAACAAAAGATTGTTAAGACCATGACCTGCTGACCTCACGGTGGTAAGTTATATGAAAACAAGTTTTCAACTTGATGATGTAAAGTAGTAAAGTGGATTAGGCTGAATTAAAAAGCAAAGTCGATAATGCTTATGGATCTTTTTTAAATGAAGTTATTATTACATTATCAAAACATCAAGAGATAATGGGCCAGTTTAACCTGTTACCCTGAGAAATCCAAAAACGATGAATAAACATGAAAAAATAGCTTGTTTACTCCTCAGGCATGAAGGTGACCCAGCTGAGGTGGATACTGAATAAACAAACATTATCAGAATGATCAGTGATGACTGCTCGTCTGTGAAGCTGAAGCTAGGATATTCATCTTAACTGAGATGGACTGATGTCAATTCTTTTCATAGTAGAAACACACAGTGCAATATCTTCTTTTTTTTTTTTTCTTTTTGCCTGTCCCGTTTGGCTCTTTTGCCATCAGAATTGTTGTCTAAAGGCAAAGAAAGATGCCCAACGGATTTACTTTACCAAATTGACCATCCCAGCCTTGCCATAATGGTCCATTTGATTCACCTTTTATTGTTTATTTTATTTTCACTTACTGAATACGGGACAGACTTGACTGGGGGAAAGAAGGGGAGAAAGAAAGAGGGAAAGAGAAACAGCTGAGAAGAGGGACGGGGGAGAAGGGCAAAAGACAAAAACCAACAGAACGGGCAGAGAAAAAAAATGCATATATCAATCACCTGGATCACCTGCTGAGAAAGAAAAAAGAAAACAAGCAGAAGAGAACAAGAATAATAGAATAAACAACATCACAATGATATATGGAAATATGAAAGTAAATACTAAATATTAAACATTATTGTGCAGCACATAAGATCAACAGAACACAGTGTGCTTTGAGGTAGGAGCCAAAAAGGGTGTAGTTTGTGGGTGTGATCACCCGTGTGTACACCTGTGAGCATGGACGCGTTTGTTTTTTGTTTTTTTAAAAGGTTCCTTCATGTAATGATCTGCTAGAGGGTGTGTGTGTGTGTGTGTGTGTGTGGGGGGGGGGGGGGGGGGGGGGCACAGCCCCGTCCTCCAGGGCATGAAGCAGGTATGGAGGAGATCAAAACTCCAGACATCCAGAGGCCCCCAGAACACAAGAGACCAAGGAAGACCAACAGAGGGGCAGCCGCGCCACTGTCCCAGAAAGAGCTGAGGAGAGTCCCAGATGAGGGCTCACTCAGCAGCCGCGGAGCAGAAGCCAGGGGGAGTTGCAGTGACGCGCCCGTGAGCTCCGCCGGCAGCCAGCCGTGCCTGAGTGACCGAGCCCCAGGCCGAGAGGCCGGGGGCACCCCACCTCCGAAGTGGCCCGAGCAAGCCCCAGGCTCCAGGCCCCGATAAGCGGCCGCCAAGGAGTGAGCCGGTGTGTACCTGGACGCCCACCCCCGGACACAAAGAACCACCAACGCACCGATGTCTGAGGGAGTCCGCCACTGGCAGGGGAAGTGGTGGTAGGGGGAGATAGGCCTCCATACCTTGGAGGGCCTAAGATGTCCCCAGAGAGGTGGCGCCTGACACCCAACCTGACATATAGACACAGAAATACAGGCACACACATATACAAACATCCATTCCCACCCTCATGCTCTCATATACACTTACTCCACACTCAACCAACGTGGAGACAGACATAAAGAGACGCTGTACACACGATCACACTCCCCAAGCGTACTCTAAGCCCCGGGTCTAGGTACCCTTGCCCCTGGAGGGGGGGAACTGCACCCAGACCCAGGTGGTGTTACCCTTTTCCCTGCGGTGGGGGGAGGCAGACCGCCCCGACTCCGCAGCAGCAGGGAGGCCCCACACTCCAGACCGCAGTCGGACGGCCAACTCCTCCTCCTAGCCCCCCCGCTCCAGCAGGTCGCAGAGAATGGGGGTGAGAGAAGACTCCAAACCTCCCTCCACCCGCTCATTGTAGTGTTGATGCATGTGTGTTCTAAGGTGCATTTAAAACCCAGGAGGGCATGGAGCTACCTGCCAGAGAGCAGCAGGTAAGCGCATGGTCCCTCCTGCTGGCCCTCAATGTCTACGTGTATTTAACATTGAGAGGTGGGCAACGACGCCAGGGGTGGCGGCCAGGGTGTACACCCTGATGGTACTTTGGATTCCGTGTATCGTGCCCACCCCCAGGATCCTATATGTATGTGTAATGAGAGTGTGAGTAATGTGAATGTCTAAGTTGTGGGATAAAATTGAGGCAGAGGCAGCCAGAAGGGGACGGGGGGGGGGGGGGGGGGGGGTGGCCTCCTCTGCACCCTGGTGACATACCCCTACTCCAAGGTCCTGCATGTGTGGGTGGTTGTGGTGGAGCGGGAAGAGGGAGGCAGCTGGAGATGGGGAGGGAAGGAAGGGAGGGGCAAGTGACCCCTCCCTGGGGCCAGCTCCCCCGCTGACCCCAGTAGGCACCCCCATACTCCGCGACCCACCAGGGAAAGGGGGCCCAGGCCCATCCAGACCGGGGCCCAGCGCAGCAGCGCCTCCCGGCCCCACAGAGCCCAGGACAGTCCACCCAACCCCACCACAGAGTGCAATATCTTCTATTACCCTGTAATGCCAAATATGCATCATTATTAATACCCAAGTTTTGCAAAACCTAATTATCATCAGAAAAACCTAAAAAAATCACAAATGCTGGATTTGGCAGAATGATACAAATTAAAACTCATATAGACAAACCTATATTTAAATATTTTTCATTTGTCAGGTTCAATAGACACTCCAGTTTCAAAGACATTTCAATGTTTTAGTTGGTTCAGGCTTTACAGGCTAACTGAAGTACAGCCTCAAGTGTTGATCAACAGTGCACTCCTTAATCTGAGATCTTTCATCCTAAATCATCTGCAGCTGACAAGCTAGAACTTTTTTTTTTACTCATATACACATTCACAGAAGAATGATGAATAAAATCTAAATCCTTCAGAAATGTTGTACTGGTCCTTTATTGCTGAGGAAAAGTAAGAGAACCAAATAAAATAAGTCCTAAACACCTGCTGTGGATTTTGCGTTATGGAGGTGTGGAGCTCTGTGAGGACAGAGGCTGATTTTGCTGCTGAACGTTTGAACTTTTAAGATCGTTTAACAAATCCAGCCTCCTTTGGGACTGTCTTTGTCTACTGAAGTACAAGTCATCTGCTTCTTGTTAGATCCATTCAGTCAAACTCATATTTTTCTATTTTACAAAGGTGGTAACCAGGCTTGGCACAAACATAATGCATTCCTATATTTATTAAAGGGAATTAGTTATGAAACACTCTCCTGCATGAATCATACATCAGTACACGCCTAATTTTATGCATGATCCATGATAATGAATATCCAAAGAAAGAAAAACAACGAACTGAAAAATTTAACAAACCATGTTATTCTTAAAAGGACTCACTATCCCCCCTGCTTCCCTGTAGTTTGCACCCTGATAAACCATCACGGCATATATCCCTGTAACAACGAGCATCCACAAGTACATCAGGAAAATGGCCATGACCAACCGCGTGCTCAGTGAACGCCTCAGGCAGCAGAAACCCAAGGAAGAGGAGGAAGAGGAGGAGCCATCATCAAGCCCCTGCACAGTATATATATATATATATATATATATATATATATATATATATATATATATATATATATATATATGGACCCTACATTGTTTAACACTCTACATTTTATGCTTAAATAATGTCAATATTTAACAATAAGTCAGGAATTAAAAATGTTTCATATTTGTCAGTAACCAAGATTTTCCATTTTTACCCCCAAGTCGTTTCAGACATGGATGTTTTCCACCAGACCACTTTATACTTGCTATGAACGCCAGCTGAGTGTCTATTTAATCTTGAGCAGGCTCTATAACTTTGACCCATACTGGACTTCTCTCACAATGAGTCAATAATGACAGTAATACTGAAGTCAGTTCTCGAGGATACTCTAAACTTCTCCATTGGGAAGTGGTGCTGTTATTGTTGTTGTTAGCTGCTGTTAGCCAGTGGTACTGAAACTTTCTTTGGAGTGAATCTAATTAACAAAAAACCTCCCATATGATGTGAGAATGCAATCAATCTGTTTATCACAGGGAAATATGGGGTTTATAACACTCAAGCACAATGTTAGCTCATAACCAGCTGTTGCTGTAACCAGCTCACCGGCAGATGTCCAGGGACTGGAGGGTGAAATATCTAATCTACTCACAATGAGTAACTGTGACAATATCTGGAATGAATAAAATGTTTTCTTATGCTAGAGCCTTGACTTCAGTTGAAGGGATGATGCTTCAGGTGAGAAGAAAGAGGATTAGGCAGAGATGAGTGCAAAATGAACAGTGGTAGAGGATGCAGATGAAAAAGAAGAAAAGAAAGAGATTAAAAAATTTGAATGTAATAGACTTAAATGGTCATGAGCAGTTTAAAAGAGCAATTTGATATTTAAGTTCATACTAACATAACTTTTCAATAGTTTTAATTTCTAGTTAAATGTCGGGATTTAAGAAGGTTAATTTTTCTTTTCGAGGTTTTCAGGAATCTGGAATATTCCAGTAAAGAAATATTGGGGTATAGTGGGTTAAGAGGAGAACATCTAAAACCTGCTGGCTAACAACTGGAGGTGTATCGCTCCTCCTGTTTTCTACCTGGAAACAGTGTTTACAGTGCAATCTGCCTTTGGTGTTTTTTTGCTAGCAACTGTGACATTCACTAATGCCCTTAATTTTTTGACACACAAAGCAAAACAAACGATTACACTATTCCCTAACTACACTAACTATACACTCCAATCACACTAAATGTCATTAATCTCTCACATCTTTCTTTCCCCGCCTCCTAAGCAACCAACACCCATGTGTTGCCATATCATTTTTTGATTGGTTGACATGGTACTTTTTTTTTTTGCGCTGTCCTTAGAAAATGCTATTTTTAACATTACCATTTAGTTTAAAAGTTTATGTTCAGTGTTATTTGTACGTAGGCTCAAAGTATTAATGCTATCTTATTTTAATAAACAACATTGTCATATGCAAAACTATTGTGGGACGAGGGGTGGCAAGAGATTATTTTGGGGTGGCATGCCACCACAGTGGATCCGCCCCTGGACAGTACCATGACAGAACGTGTGATCGATATTTAGATTTTTCATTCCGCATACTGTACGCTGCAGGTCATCTTTTTAGTCAGGTCATCTAGGATGATGCATTCATTGCTAATGTGTCAATGACTTTCTTTCTCGGGGGGCAGTGCTCCACAATGAATTTCCTGCAATCTTCATACATCAAAAGCAGTCAATAAGTGCCAGTGACCCTGCAGCTTCTCCCCTGCAGCAAAATGCCACTAACCTAAAGCATAACGGTTATCTGTCTCTGTTCTGTCCTAGCACAGTGACCTGGGTTGATGTGTACCCTACTTTAGCTAAATTTCAAACACTGAGAGATGAAAGCTACTGTATCTATTTGCTATCTAAAAGTTACATTAAGTTTTTTTTTCAATATAACATCCACCATCCACCCTTAACTCTAACTGAAATCATACACATTATTCATACTATCAATCAGGTTTACCTGTGCAGCACTGAAAGTTTGTTTCACTGTTGTTGGAGCTTTTACATTTTTGCCTTGATGGCTTAATTTCTGCAGCAGTAGTTTAAAGATGATAATTAGTCTTGAAGTTGAGATCATGAGTTGTGAAAGACTGTCTCCTTCCTAGGATGTGAAGTATTGCTATGTTGTGAAAGTTACTGGCATCTCTCAGTTGCCAGCTGGTGTGCATCATGGATACAGTTTTGACAAATCTGTAACAATTGTGCAACGCTATCATGCTAATGTGGGCCAAAATCTCACATTTTAATTACCTGTTGAATCTATGCCATGAATAATTAAAACACTTCTTAGGGCAAAAATGATTTCAACCTGGTCTTACCAAGGTATACCTTACAAAGTCAATCAATAGGATGCTTGACAAAGAGGATGTTACTCCATTCTAAGCATTTTTCAACATATGTGGTTAATGTTGTTAACCACATATGTGGCTAATGAAGTCAAAAGTCAAAAGATCAAATGGAAAAAAAATCTGCGAATGGGAAAAAAAAGTGAACAGTTTGTATTGGAGATTGATTTTTCTGGTTACTTTAGACTAAAATCAACAAAATTAAGATTAAATGCAAAGCTCAAAAAACAGTGTTTCATTAAGATAACGTGCTGTTCGGGGTGTAATGATCATTTTTTTTAAATTATAATTTCAAGACAACCTTTTTTCTTCAGCTCATATATTTAACTATTACAACACCTTCTAATTTGCAGTGTATATATATATATATATATATATATATATATATATATATATATATATATATATATATTAGGGGTGCAACGATACACAAAATTCACGGTTCGGTTTGATACTTTGGTGTCACGGTTCGATATTTTTTCGATACAAAAAAAATGTTCATGCCTTTTTAATTTGTCATTTATTAAAATTATAAATATATATTTTAACTCAAAAGTGCAGTTTTTAAATTTAATGTTGCTGAAACAAAAAAGTAATAAAAAATATATATATATCTCAGGGCTCGCAAAATTTCAAAATCCCTGGTAGCCCTTCAGGCAGGGAATCTTCAGTTTTTGGTAGCCCAAAATAAATTTAAGTAGCCTGAATAAAAAAGAGAGCAATTTTTTGATTGATGTTTTGTTTCCTTTACAATATTATACATTAAAGTACAATATTGTAAAGGAAACAAAACATTAATCAAAAAATTGTTGAAAAACAAATTACAACATTGTATAAAAATTACAATCATCAACTCAAATACTTGGTTCTAATTGAACAGAAATTTCTATGAACTTGTAAGAACTGTGTAGAACATGAATCAGTCTGTGTCAGATCCTGAATTTGAAATTTCCACTGAAGTCACGGGTAAGAGGCAAGTGGAACCAAAATCTAGGCCAGCGGTCCCCAACCTTTTTTGCGCCACGGACCGGTTTATGCCCGACAATATTTTCATGGACCGGCCTTTAAGGTGTCGCGGATAAATACAACAAAATAAAACTAGTACCGGTGTTCTGGGAATCCATCCTACCTGGCAAACCATCCTACCCGTTGTTTCTGCGCATGCGCACAACACGAGATTCAGTGGCAAATTGTCCTACCTTTATGAATATTAGCTAGAAAAATACTCTGACCAGTAAAATTAACTGCCAAACCAACTTACCTTTGTGAATGTCACCTACAAGCATACTTAAACTGCTAAAATTTTTTGGCAAATCATCCTATTTTTGTTAATCTGAGCTAGAAGCATACTTTAATAGCTACATTTCAGTGGCGAACCATCCTACCTTTCTGAATATGAGCTAGAAGCGTACTTTAACAGCTAAAATCCAGTGGCAAATCATTCTACCTTTGTTAATAACAGCTACACACATACTCTGACGGGTAAAATTAAGTGCCAAACCATGCTACCTTTGTGAATGTTACCTACAAGCATACTTTAACGGGTAAAATGAAGTGGCAAACCACCCTGGCTGTATGCATATGAGCTACAAGCATACTCTGATGGGCAAAGTTAAGTGGCAACCGTCATACATACTTAAATTGGTGCTGGAATTACTCTGTGACAGCAGAAATGTGCATAAACTACTTATGGTAGGACGTTTTGCCAAAGTAGGATGGTTTGTCAGAACACCGGTACCGAAAAAAAGAAAATTTATTCATAACACACGTGAAAAGACCAAGGAAAACTGAGTAAACGATAAAAACAATAACAAAATAACGCTGAAAACCAATAAAAACCCTGAAAACTATACATTTCACACCTGAGCCTCAACTCTCGCAGCCCGGTACCAAACAACTCACAGACCGGTACCGGTACTGATCTAGGCCATTTGCTTTTTGAAGTTTGCAAAGACTGCTAAATTTTGCCAGTGGTAGTTCACTCTTTGCGACATAGTACGCTGTTTTAAGCTGATTTTCAGGTTTATTTTTAGGATGTTATTTGCAATTGGTGTTTGTTCTGGGAAAGATATTGCAGACTGAGCAATAATGCATTTCTTGCATTTCTCATGGGTTCTAATGGGGGCCTTTCTTAAAATGACTGGTCCCAGTAACAAAAGCGCTTGTCGACTCAGAAATCGAGGGAAAACCAACAACACACCCGGCAGAACATTATGTTATTTACACAGGTGCACATAAGTGGTCCGCATGTGCGCATTCGCTGTCAAAATAAAAGACGCGCACCAGATAAGAAGTTGAAACGCGCGTTTGCGTCCATGTAAAAGGCAGTGTTTTTGTCCGCTAGAGTGGGATTTTTACGGCACATTCCGCACCACATCATTTGTTTGAAGCCAGCTCACCTCCTGCAACCACTTTTCCGAGAATAAGCGCTACTTTTGTGGTTCAGACTCCTTCTGACATTTCTTTGGAGGTGGAGGAAAACCAAAGTAATTGCTTAAAGGAGCTTGCTTCTTCGACATCTTTAAGAGTTCTAAACAAATGTCTGTCCTCCTCCAGAAAATCTTATGTACGCAAACATGCGTTGCAACTTCTTATCTTGTGCGCGTTTTTTATTTTGACAGCGAATGCGCACCTGCGGACCACTTATGTGCAACCCTGGTTATTTAGCTCGTCATATTGCAGCCACAGAAATTCTTTTGTCCATGAAACCATAAAGCTGCACTTTCTTTTTGCCTTATAGTCTGATTTGTCATAACTTTTCCGTTTTGTGGTAAGCTTTTCTTTGGCTGTCACTTCTTCACCCTGACCTGTCTTATTTGGCTCAGCAGAACTGAAATATATATCCTGCTGCTTTTACACACGCACTCACATAATGCTCAGCGATTCTCTGTGCAATCAACCTCTCACATGTTTAAGCTTGCTGCGGGAGATTTCACTTGTCATGTTTGCATAGTAAGCTAACGATTGATAAGACGATGTCAGAGGAATTGGTGCGCAAATTATCGCCACTCACCAACAGAGATGGGCAGTAACGCGTTACTTGTAACGCGTTACTTGTAACGCGTTACTGTAATCTGATTTCTTTTTTCAAGTAACGAGTAAAGTAAGGGATTACTATTGCAAAAACGGTAATTAGATTACCGTTACTTTCCCGTAGGAACGCTGCGTTACTGCGTTACTAAAACCGTGATTTTTTGCGAGAATGTCTCACGACAGTGACGTAAGCGAGTGCGCCGTTAGTGACAACAGCTGTGTGCAGATCAACAATGGATCACATATCGATTGTGGGAGAGAGTATGAGCGTGCAGCGTTTAAAGCATGGAAGTACTGACCTTACTTTGAGTTTGATTCTATAAAAAGTGACAAAAACATTAGCGTCCATCGTGCGTGGGAAGAAAACTTCTTTTTACAGCGAAAAAAACCCCTAAACTTCCAAACAAGCACCGAGTGCGCAACGGCGTAATGGGAAACTCACAGAGAAACTCGCGTATTCTTTAACTGACCGCGGCACACCTGCACCAGGGTAAACCTCCGCCTACCCCAGTCCTGCTTTACAGGTGAAAATAGAGCAACAGGACCGCTGAGTCTTTGACTTTATTTATTTTCTGCTGTGTTTTACTTGCATCTATTTGAAAGAGTGAGTGTAAACACAAAAAATATTTTATTTTATGTGCTGGAATGTGCAGAAAATAGGTTTAAATGTTAAACTAATTTATTCAAGTCAGAGAATGTTGCATATAATTAAATTTTTGCTTGATGCATAAAGTTAAAAGATTAAAACTGATAAAACAAGTTAAAAAAAGAGACTTTTCCATTTGATTACATTTTGTATGATGGATTATATAGAAAAAGTAGAATTGAGCTGAAAGATCTATCGCTTTATCACCTATTCAGGTTGCAAATCGTGCTTTTAAAAAGTAACTAAGTAACTAAGTAATTAATTACTTTTGAAAATAAGTAATCAGTAAAGTAACGGGATTACTTTTTTGGGGAAGTAATCAGTAATTAGTTACTGATACACAGTTCGCGCGATTGCAAAGTGAAAGCAAAAAACAAGCGCAAATTAAAACGTGATTTCAATATGTCACATATTGACAGTGGCTCACCGATGCCAATGACATAATTACCCAGCTACATTTCAAAAAGAATGCAAAAGCATTGACATATATTTTTCTTCCTACAATAGCCCGACGGGCAGGGCAGAGATAGCTTTTGGTAGCCCCACTGGACACAACACAGAGAGCATCGTCAGAAGGAATGTTGATAAAAAATTTTCACTAGGAAGAGGACCATGTGACACATCAAACTTATTGTTTTTTTTTTTTTTCTTTCCCATCAAACTTATTGGTAACGTCACCAGGGTGTGGCTGTAGTTCAGGTGGAAGAGCAGGTCAGCTACTAACCAGAAGGTTGGTGGTTCAATCCCAGGCTGCTCCAGTCTGCATGACAAAGTATCTTGCCCAATAAATTGGGCAAGATACTAACCCCACGTTGCTCTCCGATGCATTCGTTGGAGTGTGAATATGTATGAATGGTAGATACTTAGCACTTAAGAGTTCAGAAAAAAAGTGGTTGTGTGAATGGGTGTGATTGGGTGAATGAATTAGTTGTATAAAGCACTTTGAGTGCTCAGAAAGAAAACTACTATATAAGAACAAGTCCATTTACCAAGAAAAACAATGGTCTGCTTGGTTTCAACGTAACTTTATTCTTTCATGAGCTGTTTGGAAGTTTCTCTTGGTTCACAGCCATTGACATGTCGAAGAGGTTAACACGTGAGGAGCGGATCGAAATTGTGTTGATATCTGGATATATATATATATATATATATATATATATATATATATATATATATATATATATATATATATATATATATTTATTTATTTATTTTATTTTTTTATTTTTTTTCCCCAGGCATTCACATCTGCCTTCCCATTTGCCTTCTACTTATACTTTTGTTTAAAGAGATATTAAGTGGGACAGAAATGATGAATGGTGATAGTAAATGATATAGTTATTGTCACGTTTGCTTTAGAAAAATTTATTGATATCTGACTCTAATGTATGGCAACATCCTGAGGGAAGGATGGTAAGAAAATAATTGAATTTTGAGGTTTCTCTGTAGGAGCAACATGAGCATGCTCATTATTGAATCTGTACTCAGAGAATGATAAATAATGAAGTGACTGTGAAGTTTCCGTCTCCTCTACAGTATGCTCTTAGTTATTGATAGTACTATCAATAGTACTAGTACTATTTCATAAAGTTTAATCCAGATTGAGGTATGGTAGATAGCATAACACATTAATACAGAGAAATCGACATCAATAAATGCATAGATCTTCATCATGGTCCTTTGGCTTTTTCGCAATGTTAACAGTCCTTGTAGAGAGTCAAAGAGGCAAAGCTGGCCTCGGGCTTTCAGATGACAGTGTAAATAAAAATAACTGTATGAATCTCAACATGCTGTATGAATTAGAGAACCGATCTGAATTTCAAAAAGTCCATGCGTGTGTTAAAAAGTGCCATCAGCATTCAGTGTAGCCACATCCATTTCAGTTCTAACCAGACAAGTGCAACATCAGAAAAAAGTGAGATCATCAGGACTGTCAAACTGATTAGTGCGGGGGGGGGGTGATAAACAGGAACGTGTTGATCAGAACAGCAGGTTAGAGAGTAGTCATGATGATTTACACACCAAAGTTCTCAAAGTACTTGTATATATGTGCAAATTATTCCAACATAGAGACATGAAAGGAAATGAACATAAGCAGCGTTTAAGTGATAAGCTTATTGGCAATCTGTCTTCAATTAAGTAACAAGCAGAGCGGAGTCCCACCCAGTTGGAAGTAGGACAGGAGCCTCCAGAGTGTTAGTAGAGATGAAACAGGTAGCGACTTGGATGAGACTCTCATGGATGAGTGAACATGATGACGTGGAGATGTGGAAGAGGCAGGTCCACAAGGCAGAATGATCTTTCTCCAAGTCATTCAGTCTCAATGTTCAGTGTTCTTGTGGAAGTGATATGAACTAGGACCTTAAAAATCTGGGCAGGAATGAAGGCAGATGAGTGGATACGAATCTCACTTACTGAACTCATGAGCCTGATGATTTGCACTTTGAAAACTCTGAAGCCCAGGCGACTACTTTGGCACATCAGTAAATTAATAAATCTAAAATCAGAATCAGAATTTGAAAACTTGATCAATCCCAAAGAAAATGATGTATGTTTTACATATTCTAAATTAAAAAAAGAAAGACACAGACAAACACAATTTAAACATTCGCCTGTGTAATTTAAGCTTTGAATAAAATGACTTTTTGATATACAGGCAATGAAAGTTATTGATGGAGCTGATCCTCAGTAAAGTACTTTCCAGTAAGATCTCGCTGTCATCATTTCACCCAGTTTCTTCATCAACATTTTTTCCCCTAGTAAATGTATTTGAATGAATAATTAACAGTTTATCAGTGAGTTATGGTAATTATCAAGAGTAGCAGCTTTAGCATGGCAGATCCATCCAAACACCAACACACCATCTGCACAAATGTTCTCTAACTGGTAAAGCATGCACACACATGCAATCACATTCTCACCATCACACACGCTTGCAGCCTGTGTAGGTGTGCGATCTGAGTTAAAGCATGTTCACAAATATACACACAGAAGAAATGTAGGAGGATGGACAATCTGCGTACAATTTGGGAGATTAGAGATTTTGTAGCCTATCATCAGACATTTTGAGAAAATTTATTCTTACTGAAGCTAAAGACTTTTATTCCACCAGAAGGGGGCATTGCTCCACGCTGAGGCAATTTGAAGAGAGCTTTTATTTTTTAAATAGCAGGGTTAAGATCCTGAATCCCCCTCAGTGTTGCTTGATTCAATCTTTCCTGATTATTTGCAATTTTGTCAATGCTAAAATAACACTTGTGTTCACAATGTTGTTGGTATGATGTGAATGTACATTTTGGCCATGCGTCCCAGGCCTAACTTCTTCAAGCTCCAGGTATCTATTTAAATGTGTGTTACCCAGTGGTGCACAAGCCAAAGTATTTATTCACATAATTTGGAAAATCAATAAAATCCCACAATTTTATGTACAATAGCATCAATGTAAAGACCTCGACAATCACTTCTTCTCAGAACTTTTAATTATTTTGACGTTTTTGGTCATAAAATTGTATTGTGTTGATTGTGTGTGGAAAAAAAACAAACAAACTTATGGGCAGTGTGCATCATGTAATGAACACATGCAGCAGTTAAAATAAGTATTGAACATCAATTTTCCAAGTAAATCTGGTTCTAAAGGAGTAATGGCATGGAAGTCTCATCAGACGAGAATCCATCCAACTCACACATGCAAAGAAATCAAAGCACAGATAAATTATTATCCATAAATGACGTAAAGTAATGAAAGAGGACACAATGAAAAAGTATTGAACACATGACAAAAGGGAGATGCATAACAGCTGAAATCTATCAGTAATTAGAAAGCAATCCTGCCACTTAGTGCAACTTAATATCAGTCGGTTCAGTCCCAACTGATGGCCTATGAAAAGGTGTCTTATTACCAGGGTGTCACACAAGAAACATCTCGTGATGGGTAAAGCCAGTGAGCTCTATCAAGAATTTTTTACTGCAGCTTTTTACTGAAAATATAAAGAATAATTTCTAAACTATTATGGTGCTTTGTCAGTGTAACTGCACTGGCATGTTTCATATACTTGAAGGAAGGATGAATGGGAAAATGTACCGAGACATTCTTCCAGCCATCTGCCAGGATGATGAAGATGAAACAAAGGTGGATGCTTCAGCAGGACAATCGTCCCAAAAACACAGCCACTGTGGACAGGTCAGTCGCAGGGCCAACACACACAGTAGAGAGAGAGAAGCTCACTGTCACTGAAGTCAATTACAAAATGTAGTGACTGTTTGGCAGTTGAAATGGATGAGGATCTTCACACCGTGACTTAATGATTGTTGGTGAATCAATTCATGTAAACAATTAATTTCCTAAATCCTGAATAGCTAATTGCACAGTTATAGCCTTATGAAATTCAGAATAGTGGGATTAATATTTGCAGCACTGAAGTGACTGTAGCAGTAACATAAAGTGGTCTATAGCTTTAACTTCAATGGTGAACCTGAGCAGAAATCAGTGGTTTGCTTGCCTGTCCTGCTATACTGCTTTTGGGTTTGTTATTATCAAAGTATGAGCGGACACTTCAGCCGTGTTAGTTGACAGAGTTGTAATGTGAAAACAAACCAACCTGCATGTTCAATAAGTCATGAAGTGGCTGAGCTGTCTGTGGAAAAAAAGTCAGCAGAGGAGAAAGAGAGAACTAATGTAGCTGTGAGAAGATCTGTTGAGATACCGTAGGCCCCAGGGCTACACATTTTTCAATCAGCACAAACATCAGTATCAGCATTAATTTGCATGAAATAATGACTCAACAATCAGTCATCACCGCAGCTTTATTTAGCACCAAATATATATTTCTCTATAAGACCTTAATGAACCCTACAATAGTCCTCCCAAATAAGGAAGTAATAACAACAGCTACTTAGACTAACTCTATGTTCTAGTTTCAGAAAACACTAAAGAGTTTGTCTGTTTAGGCCTAAAATATGTTACTAACCCCCTGAGATCACACACGACATCATAGGTTCTAACCCTAACTCTACACGAACTCTGTATTTTGGAGAAGACCAAAACTGTTTTTCTGGATATTGTTTTTGATTGTTTTTAAGGGTAAGGACAATAATTAAAGCGAAATAAAGCCAGTTATCTGGAACACTCTGAACCTGACCTGCTAATACTCTTTTTGCTACATACATACACTTTGTTATTTGGAAATGTTTTACATTGTTAAACTGATAATCAATTTGTCACTGTAATAAAATGCAAAAATATGCACACATCAACGTAAAACATGCCCGAAAATAGACTTGAATAACAGATTTTTATTAACAGCAATCAAAAGTGGCCTCATAGTTGTGATGGAGGAGATTTATACTAAGAATAAATGATTTCATCACAACTAATAAACTGTGTCTTCGTGCATGCAGCTTACCTATCTGAAGGGCAGAAAAGTAAACAGTGTAATTTCCTTTTGGTGTGCCTGCAATAATTAAGAGTTATGAACGTGTAATGAAATTTACAGTATTGTAACATGTGCATGACTGTAACTTACTAGCTTTTGAGACACTCATGGATGGATCCTTTTGCTGTCGCAGGTATGCAACGAATTCAGGACTAAAAATAACTATATGAACACTTTTTAAAATAAATATATGAATTTGTATGAAAACATTTTTGCAAAAGGGCAACAAAAGTCTGAAATAGTTGTGCATTGCTGATACAATATACTATGAATGCTATCACCATGACTTTTAAATTTGTGTTTCCAAAGCTGCATTCATAACCTGAGTATAACTAATGCCCTCTTAGCATTTTAGATAAACCTAAACCTAACCTGAGAATACAAGACATTTAAAATAAATAAACGACAGATCACCCAAGGAAGGACTGGTCCCATCCCAGTACTAGCCAATAACCTGCCTCAGCACAACATGACACTCCTGTCAGGCATCAAAGCAGCGGAGATGAACGAGCACACACTACATACAAGCTCACGGATTTCCCCACCCCTGACCCGCCAATATATCAGCATTATAATATAGTGTTTACAAGAAGTGCACCACATCAATGCATAACTCTACCTATCATTATACAGACCGAGTTCATGTCCTCTCTAACATTTGTGATTATGTGGCGGTGTTAACACTAAGGGGTTGCTAATATTCTATAAATTTAAATATTAAGAGGATTTCTTATGAGCTCATTGTGGAAGCCAACAAATAAATGAATCGAAATCACTGGATATTTATTGAGAAACTGTATTTTTTACGGATCATTATTGCAACACTGATTCCAGGTTTTACCCTTTTCTATCATTTGACCAAATGGCAGATGTATTTAGCATATGTGAAAAGCTGTTGTTCAGAATAACTGTGTTATCTGTTTTATAGTCTTTTTTAGCATGTCCTGTCCAGCAGTTGTAGCAGGCAGAATTATGATTGTTCATTGTTTCAGATGGTAGTCTTGCTATACTGTACTGTATGATGCATATGCATTGTTTTTCCAGCGTCTTGCTAATTTTTGAAACTGCAAAACTACAGTTTGACTCTTTGTGCCTTATTCAAACAAACCATAGTGGGAGCAAATCTTATGACAGCCATCTTTGCGATGCCTCTTAGAGGTCCAGTGTTTTGCTTTCAGTGATTACTGGGACCAGAAATTGTAAGACTTACCATTCAAAACTGATACAGTCAATCTTTAACATTACTTTTAAAAGGTTTAAAAACCAAGTTATACTTTTTCTATGTCTAACATCATAGCTTCTTTAAGTCAACATGACCCCACCCCAATCCCAAGTGTTAATGTCCAAGATTGGAGACAAGAAACAGTTATTTGTTTGTTTGTTTTTTGCAAAACATGTTAATATATTGTTATGTTTTTCAGGTTTAATGATTTGATAACTACTACCCCAATTACATACTTTCTCCTGATTGCCAGGATTTGAGGGAACAAATTTTAAAAAGAATAAAAAAGGCATAGTGTGATAGTAATAAGTGTATTTGGGTTAGGATTAGTGTTATCAGTGTTATTAATGTGTTAATCTAGAGTTCTGACATTGTCCATGTACTGACCCACTCTACCAGACCACTAAATGCTTGCCAATATCATTTACATGATGGATATGGTTAGGTAAGAAAAACAACAATTACCTTTGTCTTTACTGTTATGAGCAGAGATGGACATGGGACAATAATGAGTAAACACACCTGCCACCAAAGTGCTGAAACTGGAGTGAACCTTAACCTTTCACATCCATCACAACAATAGCACAGTTGGTTCAGTTGGTGTCTCACTACCCATTTGACCAACCCAGGACATGATGGAAGGATTATACCTGTCGGGTGCCTTGGTCATCACCCATGAAGAACTGGATGTGGAGAAAAGGGAGGTCTGGGCACCTCTGCTTAGTCTGCTGATCACATGACCTGGACCGAGATAAACAGAATAAATTTTATGGATGACTTTGCTGAGTGCCATTTCCTCTCCTCATAATGTCTCTGACTAGAAAAGTCATTTAGTTATGTCTATATCCACTTAACCTAGTGTTGGCCTTACAAGGAAGCAAACCAAAGATTCCAAATAAATCACTTAATTTCTTTCTTTTTTGTAAAAAACTGAACTATTGAGACTGTATTTTCATCTCAATATAAACATGTACATTCGAGTTTGCTTAGTAAAAGTATTGTTCTTCTTTTCTTTTTCAATGCTGAGTCTACTCACTGGGTCATTGTTGCCTGTCAGCAACCAGGCACACATGTCAAAAAGGTTTTAAAAACTTCAAGCAACAACAAAAATGAGTACGAAGTCTGAACATAAGCTGACGTTTCTCTCTTATGTAGCATCCAGTGCATTTTTCATTTGACTGGAGACCATCTTAACGACAATGACACACAACCACATCTATGTGACTGACCCAGTCATGACCTCAGAGATTTCGACACATGTGTTCAGAGCCAAAGTGCATGGTGTTGATTCATAGCTCTTCTTATTATTAAAGCTTGCTGAAGGGCATTGCTAATGGAGCAGGGACAGTGGTAGCCATATTTCTATCAGCAGGCTGCACTTTCCATACATCTTCAGCTTATACAACCTGTACTCCTCCCCTCAGCAACAGCTCCAGGGATATAAATTGTTTAAGGCACAAGCGCATAGGCCTTTCCAATGAAGGACTCAAACTTAAAATTTATAATGCAGTGACTCACCCTTGGACCACTCCTTGTTAAAACATACCAATGTCTCTGTCTTGTGGAGAGCCAGCAGAGATGCAATACATTCTGAGTTCTCAACCCATGAAAATAAAAAAACAGTCGTGCTGTCAATACAATTGGTCTCACTGCTGAAACCAATGCTCTCCATCTCTCATCTGAAAGATATTCTGGTAACACTTCATAATACACTACCAAATATTAGTAAACGATTAGTGCATAATTAATGCATGTGTGTAGTTCACTTACACTGATATTTTACTGACTCAGTATTGTTTAGAAAGTGTAAATATTTTAATGCACTTTGATATATGTAATAATTAAGATTTGCATTAATTGTTTGTGAGTGTGTTTGAGACAGTTACTAGTTGCAAGGTAAACATTTTGTGTGACTTAGTACCAAGTAAGTAATGTGAAGACCACAAAGCATTTACCAACGAAACTAAAAGGCCAGCGAGACAAAAAAAGTCTTGCTTAACTTCACAACAGAGAAAAGGAAACAGACAAGATATGTGGTGATACAGGACAGAAATATTTATTGCAAAACACATTGCGAGCGAGCGCAAATGCAAAAACTGAGCGACAGGGGCTGCTATTGTGTGTGTGTGTGTGGATAGCAAACACTGAAATACATTTTTTGCATGCAGCAATGGATTTTTTTCACTCAAATTTAGCTTTTCTTCGCTCAAAATAAATTTCTCCTCAAAATGCAACACTTGCACCTGCAATTTTTTTTTACGTGCGCTCAAATTTTTTTTACGTGCGCTCAGAACAGTGGCACAAAAATAACACCATACCTTGCTACCTCCCAGAGTCCTCGAAGAGACAAAAGATTATTCCTGTGGAGTTGTCTGCTTCCTCCAACTTCCTTACTACACCCCACCATTTGTCTTACTGTATGAGTGTGAACATGTTAAAATCCAGTGGCACCAAGGCATCATACAATAAAATAATGTGATTAATACATAAGTGAAAGAAATTCCTATACACAGCTCACCTGCAGTTTGGTAGCTAAAGGACTTTGATTATAAAAAGAAAAATTCTCTGATGAAGAAATGATTAAACCCTTTCACCTGAATGCCAAGGGTCACGTCTGTAGGATACCAGGCGCTGTTCATCACCTGGCCAATACCATCCCTATACAGTGAAGCATGGTGGTGGCAGATTCGAGCTTTGGGGATGTTTTTCAGGAGCAGGAGCTTGGAGACTAGTCAGGGACGAGGGAAAGATGAATGCAGCAATGTACAGATATCTCCCTGATGATAACCTGCTCTCGACCTCGAGAGTAGGGCAAAGGTTTATCTTCCAAAAGGACAAAGACAAAGTAGTGGCTTTGGGACCACTGTGAATGTCTTACAATGGCCCAGCCAGAGCCCAGACTTGAACCCAATTGAACATCTCTGGAGAGATCTAAAAACGTCTATGCACCAATGATCCAGACCCAATCTGATGGAGCTTGAGATGCTTTGCAAAGGAGAAACTTAATTGAATACTCAGACTTGAGGCTGTAATTGCTGCTAAAACTGCTTCAGCAAAGTTTTGAGTGAAGGCTGTGAATACTTAAGTACATGTTCAATTTTTGTTTTTGATCAAATTTGAAACCACAGTCCTTCACCGAGACCTGATGACAGTAGAAGTGTAGAATAAGAAATCCATGTAAGACCCATGTCACAGCTGAATTCTTTGGATTAAAACAACAGGGGGTTTTAATCCAAAGATAAATATGACATGAAGTGCTCTAATGGCCACAAAAAATGACCATTCTTTGAAAATCTTGGTAAATTATACCTTAATGCACATTCACAGCATTGTTACAGGGTTAGTCTGTGTGTTATGTGTGTTTGAAAGGAAAAAGTCAAGGCGCAAATGTGTCACCTCGTGAGATGTGATTTTTTCCAATAACAGCAATAACAGTTCTAAAAGAAAGAAACTTCTTAGCAGCAGACAGAAGGAGACAGATCGAGACAGGAGAGAAGAGCGACAGCAAATCAAGAGAGAGGAAGGGGAATAAGAAAAAGAACAGGCTGAAAGCAGAGGAGGTAAAAAGATGCAGAGTAAACCCTGGGGTTTCCTGTAGAGGGAGATATAGAAAGCTACAGAAAATCGAAATACAGACAAAAAATATTGTTAAAGACTTTTCCCAACCAAATGTACACACAGTCATGAGAGAGAGAGATCATGATAGCACCAGTATTTCTTCTCAGCTATTGCAGCTCTGATCTCCTGTATGAATAGAGTGATGGTGTGCATTCGGAGGTGAGCCACTGCTTTTTCAATCTTCTTCTCCCCTCAGCCAGTCAACTTAAATTGAAATGCTGCTGAGGTCAGTAGATTTCAAAGGTAATGTCTCTGTCATTTACTCGATCTTCTCTGTGTCTTATACATTGTATACATGTATCCACCAGGTCATGTGGATTCTATACTGGGGCAACCCTTCCCTGACACAAAGTCCATGTCATCACTGTTTGTTTCAACCAGCATGTCCGTTTTCTTTAGAAAGGATCAGTTATTTCTATTCACACACAAAAAAGAAATTTTCATAATGACAACAATAGCCAGGGTCCTGAAAACTGACCTTTTCAAATAAGGGTGTAAGCTGTGTTAAACTGCCTTGCACTGTTTAACACCTCGTATAGCTTATAATTCTGTCTTCATCTAAATGTTAAGGTCTTGGGACATCTGCACACCACTCTTCCACATTATTGCTGTCATGTGTATTTTAATTTAATGTTAGCTAAATGGAATCTTCAAAGGTAATATCTTTGCAAGATTGTTATTGAATTTTCTTACATGTAATATTGTCCCAACAGATAATACCTTTAGATTCAGTTCAATCCATTTTTATCCATTTGCTTCGGAGTTCTCTGAATATTCTTGTTCCTTCATTTCTTTTTTCTTTTCTTTTGTCTGCTGAAAACTTTCTTTCTACGATCAAAAACTCCAGAGTCAGCTCTGAACTTTGCCCAGTCAAATATTTGTTCAGTGGATGTGCTCATCTGAAGCTCGGGGAGCCAATTTTTTCCCTCCATTGCTCAGCCTCATTTTCTTTTTCAGCTGTCTCTTCAGTGTGAAGTCTCTTAACCCTCTCATCCTCCAGCCTACCCCCTCTCCCTCTGTCACTGAGTTGTCTGTCCTACCTCCATGTAAGACAAGCAGATTTAAGTTGTGATATTGGCAATCACTGACAATCTTACACACTGACTTGACTCTCCAAAGCAAACATGAAGCACACCAATGACTGCGCACGAAGGCCCAGACAGTCCATCGTCCACTGGCTGTTTAAAAGGTGAAAGTGGATTGATTTCCAACTTTCCCCCATTTGGCATTTGTGGCCGGAGCATCGCTATTGTACTTGTGTGACCTCTGTGCAACTCATTCATGACAGCAAAAAGAAAGCGATAGAGTTTCGGAGATATGAATGTGACAGCAAAACTTAGAAAGGAGAAGCGAAAAGGTCGGGTAACAGACAAGATGGATGAAGAGAGAAAAGAAACAGCGACAGAAAAACAAAAAATAGGGAAAGCAACTGAGAGCAAGCGTCGCTGAGAGAATCCTCCGAGGAGATGTGGAGATGAGATTCATATGCCACGGGGGGGTTGAAATTAAAGTTTCTCAGAACTTAAAGTAAAGCCTATTTATGGGAGCAATTTTCATATTCATGCAATATTTCACACCACACACACATGCACATGCCCCCACAGACACAAGTGCTTCTCCTGATGATAAGAGCCCAAGCCCCCCCCCCCCCCCCCCCCCCCAAAACAGAATCATTGAGGACAATTGAGCCTGCACATTGCATAAGCTATCAAGTGAAATCTTAAAATAGCAAAGATAGCAATTTGGAAAAAATATAAACACTAAGAGAGGGCAGTTTAGTGGGGAGAAGATGTTTCATATTCATAGAGATTGAATATTTGCAAGGACTGTGTATGTGTGACTCAGTCTTATGCAATCAAACTAATGAAGGCAGAATCAGCCGACCCGGTGCAGGATCTGTCGGAAAGTCTGACATCATAAGGGGAACGAAGGACAAAAGTTTTTCTTTTCTTTTGTGGCTGCAGCGGGACATTAAGCCATTTCATTAGAAGTGCAGCACATAGCCTTTCACCACTTTTCCTTTTAATAATGCTCATAAGTCTGAGGCTAAAAATAAAGGCTGGTGGCCATATCAGTACCTGCTGTCTGTTTTCCTGAAACTGTTATTTACCTGCTGGAAGATGATGACATTAAGGAACTGATCGTGGACTTCAGGAAGACCAGGAAACACTTGACCCCTGTTTCAATCCAGGGGGTCAGTGTTGACATTGTGGAGGACTATAAATACCTTGGAGTTCACATTGACAATAAACTGGACTGGGCTAAAAACACCACAGCACTTTACAGGAAGGGCCAGAGTCGTCTCTATTTTTTGAGGCGACTGAGGTCCTTCAACATCTGCCAGAAAATGCTGAGGATTTTCTATGAGTCTGTTGTGGCCAGTGCGATCCTCTATGCTGTTGCATGCTGGGGGAGCAGGCTGAGGGTCGCAGATGCCAACAGACTTAATAAACTGATCCGTAAGGCCAGCAATGTTGTGGGGATGGAGCTGGACTCCCTCAAGGTGGTGTCGGAGAGGCGGATGCTGTCCAAGATAAAGACAATGTTGGATAACACCTCCCACCCACTCCATGACATGTTGGTCAGTCACAGGAGCTCGTTCAGTGAGAGACTGAGATTACTGAAAAGCACCACTGAACGACACAGGAAATCATTCCTGCCTGTGGCCATCTCCCTGTACAACGCATCCACTTAACACACTGTTTGCTGCTACAGCTACACATGTTTCTTTTCCAAATATTTATTTATAAGTGACTTATGTATGTATGTATGTATATATATGTATATATTGTACTATTCTTAGTTAGCGTATTGTCTGTCTTGTCTTAATGTTGGTTTAAAATGGAGCACTGTAACAAAAAATAATTTCCCCCAGGGATCAATAAAGTATTCTGATTCTGATTCATCATTACTGAAGCTTCACTTTGTAAAAGATAAAGCAGCACTTTTTAAACGCCTTTTGAAGAACCTAATTTTGATAAAACTTCTTGGAAAATGTTTTGAGCAGTGTGGCTCAGAGAATTGGCAATGTTGTGTAGCTCTAGAAACGAGTCTCATTTCATTTTGATGGTACAAATGTAACAGGATTTACATTATTGATATTTTACTATATATACACCATTTAAAAAAAAGTTTGACAACTGAGTTAAATTTCACGAAGTATGTATTTCTTTTTCATATCATTTATACCTGTGTGACCGTCTAACACGCACATATTAATATACAATGAGCACTGTGTGAAAGCTTGAGTTATATTTAAGGGCAATATCCCAAAAATAAAGTAAAAGATTTGATCCTTGTATGTTTCAGATATAATGGAAGACAAACTGATGCAGTAAATATTCTTTTATTAATGAGAAAACAGTGAAATATAATTTACTTAAGATGTTGTAGATGTTAGAGCATTAAACAGGCTGATGTTTGGGTAAGAGGCTCTAACAGGAGACAGATGATACAGAAACATGACATAATTATAAAATACTGACACACTTCATGAACGGACAACTTTTTATTTAGATGACCTGCATACTTTTCCCACTGAAACCAGCACAATCCCACTGTGATGAAAACAATATCTGAACAAAATATATTCTGGATAAATCAAAGCATTATTGTCTGTGGTTCCCTTATTTTCCCTTCTTTCCCTGTGAGATCCTGCAGGATAAACAGCAGTGAGTGGTTCCCTGTATGCAGCTTTTACAGTTTGTGTTGGAGATACTTCTGCAAATACATGAAGCCAATATCTAGCAACTAAGGGTACTAAGATTAATGGCTTAAAGAACTATATCAAGCTTGAAGTCAGAGTTTTTTTGTGTCATTTGCGAATGAGACAGCTCTAAGAACTGATTCTTTGTAATGAACAAGAAGACTTCTGTCAGGGAGAGATGAATCTTCAGCTCATGCTGTTCAGCTCTGCTGGGAATCCATGAAGGCAGGGGCAGGACTTTATTTTGATGGAGACACCATGCGGCCAATCTGATGTAAAAACAGAAAAGAATCATATCATAATGTCAAAGTAGGAAGGGTGGCAATGACACAGCCTGTGTAGTGATGGAGACAAGCTTGACGGAGTGACAGAAAGATGACCCTCCAGATTTAAATGCAGGCACATTGGGAGAAAATGAAGAAATTGAACTGGCTGCATTTCAACATGATAAGATATTGAAATGCAAAGCTGGAGCTGAATTTGTAAAAAAAGACAATGTCCTTTAGAGCAGTGTCAAAAACAAACCTGCAGACATCTAAGAACCAATCACCACCTGCACCTGCAGAGTTTGAGGACAAACGATTTCAATCCTTTGTCCAGGCCTTAAACCACATGTATGTTCTCCACAGTAGTAGTAAATGAATAAAGATAATTGAGTTGATTTTTATTTTATTTTATTTTATTAAGACAGCAACAGTAACAGTTTCTGTCTTAACATGTCTGTTATGAAAACACTGAATCCAAATTTGCTTCCCAACACACATACTATTACATTTTGCTAAATTAGGCTAAAATCAAATGGCTCTTAGAGCAGACTCTTCTATGGAAGCTGAGCCAAAAGAGCTGAATCTTTGAAAACAGCTGGACCTCCCATCACTATCATATGACACGTGAAACAAACCAAACCTAAAGGAAAAAGCCAGTTTAACAAAGAAAGTTGCTAAACTGTCACAATGCCCATTATCTCTGACTGGGATTTTAGGTTTTGCTGAGCGAACTAACGTAAAAGAAGCCTGGCTGTCCAGCCCCACAAAGTATCTAACACAGAGGATATTACAGCTGCATTACCAGACCTGACAGTTAGTGGATATTGTTCTTTGGCAGAAATAGTTGCATCTGTAGTGGTTAAATAATCATTAATTACTCACTAAGTCTGTTTCCTTTCCAGACTAATTCCTGCCACAACAAGTAAACCTCCAATTAAGTTTATTACAATTTCTAATTACTGCCATGATAGTGGTGCTGTTGATATAAAAAAAATTATAATAAAACAATTACGGTGCAACTGAAATATGAACTTTTAATTAGATGGGTTGAACAAACATCTGGGCTTAAATACAACTTGACAAATTAAGTAACGTTAAGTAAAAAATATCTGAGATTTAGTTTTGGCTCCCTGTCATGTCAGCAGAAGGGCTATGGCACCACATGATAAATAATAACTTTAATACAATTATGCTTGGGTTGGTTGGCTGGAATCATTGCGAAAGTGTCTGTTCTCAGGCTTCTTAAAGTGCTGACGAGTGACAGTGACAGTCCTCTGTGCCATTTATGGGGTTTCCTTCTGACATTGTGGGGTCAGTACTGTACAATATAAAGCACAGCGAGGTGACTTTGATTTGACATTATATAAATAAAACTGAATTAAGTTGAATTGATTGTTGCCCACAAGTGCAACAAGGCAAGAGTAGTAATACGATGGCACCTGTCCAAGATGGCGGCCAACCAAACCGGTTTGACAACCGGTTTGACCGGTTTCGTGCGTGTGCGCATGCGCGTTCAGTAATACGATGGCACTAGTCCAAGATGGCGGCCAACCAAACCGATTTGACCAGTTTCGTGTGTGTGCGCATGCGCGTTCAGGTGTGGAAATACCACAGGGGATCAGAGGGGTTATATGAGTTTATGTGTTTTTAACGGGGTTTTAATTTAATCAAACCATAGGGTTTTTAATTAAACTATTTTTTCACTTAGGTGTATCGCAACATTCAGTTATGCATGTGTTCTTAAAAGCAATTCTTTGTTTCTTGTTTCATTCTTGGCGGAGTGGAAGCTGTTTTGGTTCACAGTGCGCCTTAACAAAGAGGGTGTGCTCTAGTCAAAAGTGTTGGTAATAGTGTTTTAATCACACTAATTTTCTAAATCTGACAATGTCTCAGCTTGCAGTGAGGCATGCATTTTATTTTATAAATGGCACAAATGGGAATTTCTTCTGAATGGGTGATGTCAGCATGTTCACAAGCGTTTCATTTAATCAAACCCCTAGTTTTAATTTAACTAGTTTTTACACATCTACTGGGGTTTCTTTCCAGGGTTGATGCGATCATTTTATTTAAAAATCGGGATTTCGGAATGTTGAACTAAGAGTGAGACAAAGCCAGCCAGCTAGTTTTTAACACAGTAAATGTTACAAATAGCATTCAGTCCTTTAGAAAATAAATGCTATAAGCAGCCAGTATCGCTCTTTTCAAACTAATCGTCTTTTAAATACACTCATTTTGTGATTCCGGTGTCACACCTTGCACCGATGCAAGCATTTTATTTAATTAAAAACGGATCAAACGGGCCATTTCTTCTGTAAGGGGTTTCATGGTTTCAGAGTAGTTTTTAACACAACAGATAGTCGCAAATAACATTCAGCAAACGCTACAGTGATACTTCTAAAACGCTGCACACAATGTCGTCTTTTCACCCAAAGCAGCCAGTATAGCTCTTTTCAAACTAATCGTCTTTAAATACACTCATTTTGTTGACAAAGCCAGCCAGCTAGTTTTTAACACAGTAAATGTCACAAATAGCATTCAGTCCTTTAGAAAATAAATGCTATAAGCAACCAGTATCGCTCTTTTCAAACTAATCTTCTTTTAAATACACTCATTTTGTGATTCCGGTGTCACACCTTGCACCGATGCAAGCATTTTATTTATTTAAAAACGGATCAAACGGGCCATTTCTTCTGTAAGGGGTTTCATGGTTTCAGAGTAGTTTTTAACACAACAGATAGTCACAAATAACATTCAGCCCTTTAGAAAATAAACGCTACAGTGATACTTCTAAAACCAGTCGCCCAGACCCGCTCCAACTTTTCAACAGCTGGCTAATTGTTTGAATTTGTTCAGGATTGTAAAAGCCCACCGTGGGTATCACTAGTTGAGAGTACCATGCGAACAAGGGCCCAGCCTATTGTTTAAAGTGGCCGGTATTGGCTCTTTTTGTAATTCCTCGACAAGGTAAATGGGGCAGGTCTACCAGTCGGGTGGCGACCCCGCCTATTGTCTGAAGTATCGGCTCCTTTGTAATTCCTTGAGAAGACAAAAGCCCTGAAGGGTCTCATTTAAATTGATTGGAGACATACCTTTTCTTTTTGGAAACACCCACCCTATATAAAAAAAACACGCTCAGAGCCCGAAACCCTGAGCCATTTACGCCTCAAGATTCGCTGCAGAGCACACCATTTTCTTTGCGATCATCAACACTAACATCGTTCTTTATAACATGGCCATCGTAAACGGTAAGTAAAACAAAACCTATTATTGGATTTTTAAAAAGTGTTATGTTAACATATTATAGGATATTCAAACTATTTTTTTTCCCTAAAACAAAAGCTTAATTTTTAGGAGTTCGGGAGAACGGCCCAGGGCCCTTTTCTTTAGAAACGGGCGCTTTTACAGCTGGAACTAGTCCTCTAACAGGCACAAGGTGTGTACAGCATTACTGGATTTTAAAACGTATGTATGTTTTAAACTAGCGATTGTTTTAAATTATGTAATAACGTTTTTGTTTGTTCCAGGGTTAACAAACTGAGCAGGAAAACATTCAGACACCGCGACCACAGAGCCCAACCTTACATCAGGTGTGTATACAACGGGATGTATAGTTGTGTATTATTTTTTCAAAAGAAAAAAAAATTAAAAAGAGGTTTAAACAATTACAAATGTTCTAAACTGACCGTTTTACACCTACAGAGCCACGCCAGAGAACCGGGTGTGTGGAGAAGCAGGACCATCCCGAATAACGCACACTACAAGGTAAGCATAGGCATATATAAATTAGATAAAAAGAGATAGAGAGGGAGACACGCTTATTCAGTTTGAAATGGGTACATGTATAAAATGTTTTAACACATGTCTATCTATCTTCACAGACTGCAGAACAGCACCCCTCCTCATAATGATCAGGACACCGTACGATTCCAGACGTTTTTGGAATGTTTAAGCAGTATCGACCTCCCAGAACAACAAAAACCTGGAGCTTTGTGCAACAGTGGAGAGTCAGAACAGATCTTCATCAGCGAACCTGCAACACCCCCGAGTGAGTGGCTACCTCGCGATTTCTCTGATGTTTTTGAGTACAGTATATCAGATTTTGATCTAGTTCATATACCCACCACCCCAGAATGTGACAGAAATAGCATTGATTCACACATAGATTTCGAAGAAGGCGGCATAACAGACTCTCAAATATCACCGGCGTATGATGCTTACATGAAGCTTCCAGACGCTCAGCCTGCTGAACAAAGTCATATAGCTTCAATAGCTGATAAATTATGTTTGATTGAAGCTAGACTCAATCAATACCACCAAGAAGCACAGGTACAAAGGCAACAGTTTACCAAATTCATAAACAAAGTGTGTAGTACATTAGACAACATCTGCTATGTTCTATTTAAACCCAGATTCCTTTTATAGTTTGCAGTGAAATTTCTTAAACCATTGTTTAATGGGACAGAAGTACAAGTCACTCTTTACTAACACACTGTAGATAAGTTTATTGCTGAACGACACAGCTAGCAGTCCCACACACTCTTTAGATTTTTGAAGTTTTGTGTGTGATGGTTTTGCCTCTCACACCTTACCCCTTTCTCCCAGTATCACAACAGTATGACTCCCAAAGTACGACTCAGTAAACAAACAAGGACTCTAAACTCAGAACAGAAAGATACAGTTGAAAGATTAGTGATATCTTTTATGATGCGTAATAAACTACACCCTCTTCTTCTCTGTATTTATGTTGTTTGTGTGCATGCGTGCGTGCGTGCGTGCGTGCGTGTGTGTGTGTGTGAATGCCTTAGAAGTCAAAGTATACATTAGCCATACTTACAAAAACATTTTTAATTTCATTTAGAACTGAGATTCTAAGTTGTAAGCAGAAATCGTATGCTCAACCAGGAGTATGTTTCCCCACTTTCACAATGCTGAGGCATCAAATCCATGATCCAACAGATGGTTTGTCACATGTGGGCGAGAAGGGCAAGCCAACCCTTACTTACACAACCTCACACACTATAGATTTTTAAAGCTCTTGTGTACAACGGTTTAGCTAAAGATATAACTTCTACTTTTGATAAAGATCACTCCCTCTGCATATTTCTTAAGAAATGAAGTGTCTTTACTGGGATATTTATTGTCAAACTATGCGATTTTCCAAATGTGTGTGGAGTAAAATGTTGTGACCAAGAATCATTCAGGATTAACAACACAAACTGTTTTGATAGCAGAAACAGTCTGTCTTATAGTTCCCATACTTTACCGCTAGTTTTACAAACACATTCTTCTTCATATCGGTTTAATTGGTTTTTTATGAAACTGATTTTTAATAGTACAACCAAGGTCTAACTTTTCCTAGCTCCCCAGTATAAATGCAAGAATTTTGCAGACTTTATTGAAACTGTCACAATTTAACACTCAATGCCATAAACAGAGTTGATCCATGTTTCTATGGACAGTGTTTCATACATCAACAGCTCTGAAAATCACTTTTAAAGTAATGTAGAACATGATCTCTCTCACTCTCAGCGTCTCCAAAAAACCCAGCAAACTGACAATCACCTCTAAACAAGGGGTCAGTTTATAGGCTTTTTGTTTGTTTGTTTGTTTTGTTTTTTATCAGCCGCAACACCATGTAATGCATGGATGTTAGACTCTTTCACCAGACCATGTTGCTAGCCCAACCACCAGGCTCAGGGTCTCTGAACTCTAACCCTGGCTCTGGCTGCCAAATGTGCCTCTGACCCTCTTGTGCCTGTTCACCACCAGACTAAGTTTGTACTCTCACCTACTAACATTATTTTATTACAGGGCAATATTCAGCTAGGTTACTACTTTGACTTTCTTACTTTGAGCACATTTCCGAGCCCATACATTATCAAACTTTTACTTGAGTATTTCTGACACCAGCTATACTTTTACTTAAGTAAAAAAAAAAATGCCTGCACTATCGGTGTAAAGCTGTCTTTAATTCTTTAATTAAAGACAGTAAACTGTCCCCTTGTCTTCTAGGCCTTGGTGTGCGTACCTTAGAAGTCAGATTATACGTTAGTCATACTTCCAAAAACATTTTGAATTCCATTTATAACTGTGATGTCAAGCTGATATCAGACATCTTGTGCTCACCAGGAGCATGTATCCCCAACTTCAAAACCTTAAGGTGTCAAATTCACAAACCCAACATGGGCTCATTCAACACAGGGGCCAGAAGTGCATGTCACCCTTTACTGACAAACTGTAAATAAGTTCAATACAGGGCAACGCGGCTAACAGCCTTGGAAATGCTTTACATGAAATAAAACTTTTTAGAAAACCCTTTACAAGAATAAATGTGATGATCTGTTTTACCTGAATCAAATGTATTAGTTTGTTTACTTGAAATAAAATTTATTTTTGAAACCCCGTACATGAAGTAAAAAGTATCATGTTGCAAGTTCTGGCTTTAATATTTCCAGCTGATAAGGAGACGTTTTGCATTTCAAACGCTACATATCCTACCCGCCCTTTAAGATCATCCCACTTCAGGATCACGCCCCACCTTCTGTTATTTTAAAACAAGACCGCCGTCTCATTCCTCCAAAACCTTTTTTTTTTAAATCTCAAAACAGCGAGAAGGATGGACTCTGCACCCCTGCGTCACACTGAGGAGGAGGACAGTTTACTTTGTGCTATAAAAACACAAACCTTAATCTTTGATCTTCCAATTTTATCTTTCTGTTCTGGTTTTAGAGTCTCTGTTTATTGAGTCGTACTTTGGGATTCACCCTGTTGTGAGACAAGGGTACGCTGGGAGAGAATATGGCATTATACAAGCAGAGTGTTTTGGCTGTTTCTGTAGATCTAAGAAATACACCTGTTATTGGTTATGAAAAAGAGTTAGCTGTGGTGCAGGTTTAATTTATAATTGTTGCATGAACTGTTAAAGAATTAAAGACAGCTTTACACCGATAGTGCAGGCATTTTTTTTTTTACTTAAGTAAAAGTATAGCTGGTGTCAGAAATACTCAAGTAAAAGTTTGATAATGTATGGGCTCGGAAATGTGCTCAAAGTAAGAAAGTCAAAGTAGTAACCTAGCTGAATATTGCCCTGTAATAAAATAATGTTAGTAGGTGAGAGTACAAACTTAGTCTGGTGGTGAACAGGCACAAGAGGGTCAGAGGCACATTTGGCAGCCAGAGCCAGGGTTAGAGTTCAGAGACCCTGAGCCTGGTGGTTGGGCTAGCAACATGGTCTGGTGAAAGAGTCTAACATCCATGCATTACATGGTGTTGCGGCTGATAAAAAACAAAACAAACAAACAAACAAAAAGCCTATAAACTGACCCCTTGTTTAGAGGTGATTGTCAGTTTGCTGGGTTTTTTAGAGACGCTGAGAGTGAGAGAGATCATGTTCTACATTACTTTAAAAGTGATTTTCAGAGCTGTTGATGTATGAAACACTGTCCATAGAAACATGGATCAACTCTGTTTATGGCATTGAGTGTTAAATTGTGACAGTTTCAATAAAGTCTGCAAAATTCTTGCATTTATACTGGGGAGCTAGGAAAAGTTAGACCTTGGTTGTACTATTAAAAATCAGTTTCATAAAAAACCAATTAAACCGATATGAAGAAGAATGTGTTTGTAAAACTAGCGGTAAAGTATGGGAACTATAAGACAGACTGTTTCTGCTATCAAAACAGTTTGTGTTGTTAATCCTGAATGATTCTTGGTCACAACATTTTACTCCACACACATTTGGAAAATCGCATAGTTTGACAATAAATATCCCAGTAAAGACACTTCATTTCTTAAGAAATATGCAGAGGGAGTGATCTTTATCAAAAGTAGAAGTTATATCTTTAGCTAAACCATTGTACACAAGAGCTTTAAAAATCTATAGTGTGTGAGGTTGTGTAAGTAAGGGTTGGCTTGCCCTTCTCGCCCACATGTGACAAACCATCTGTTGGATCATGGATTTGATGCCTCAGCATTGTGAAAGTGGGGAAACATACTCCTGGTTGAGCATACGATTTCTGCTTACAACTTAGAA
The DNA here is from genome assembly GCF_963969265.1 of Rhamphochromis sp. 'chilingali'. NCBI lineage: Eukaryota > Metazoa > Chordata > Actinopteri > Cichliformes > Cichlidae > Rhamphochromis > Rhamphochromis sp. 'chilingali'. The sequence goes on along the minus strand of NC_137940.1, from coordinate 19,640,410 downwards.
TCTCAGTTCTAAATGAAATTAAAAATGTTTTTGTAAGTATGGCTAATGTATACTTTGACTTCTAAGGCATTCACACACACACACACACACGCACGCACGCACGCACGCACGCATGCACACAAACAACATAAATACAGAGAAGAAGAGGGTGTAGTTTATTACGCATCATAAAAGATATCACTAATCTTTCAACTGTATCTTTCTGTTCTGAGTTTAGAGTCCTTGTTTGTTTACTGAGTCGTACTTTGGGAGTCATACTGTTGTGATACTGGGAGAAAGGGGTAAGGTGTGAGAGGCAAAACCATCACACACAAAACTTCAAAAATCTAAAGAGTGTGTGGGACTGCTAGCTGTGTCGTTCAGCAATAAACTTATCTACAGTGTGTTAGTAAAGAGTGACTTGTACTTCTGTCCCATTAAACAATGGTTTAAGAAATTTCACTGCAAACTATAAAAGGAATCTGGGTTTAAATAGAACATAGCAGATGTTGTCTAATGTACTACACACTTTGTTTATGAATTTGGTAAACTGTTGCCTTTGTACCTGTGCTTCTTGGTGGTATTGATTGAGTCTAGCTTCAATCAAACATAATTTATCAGCTATTGAAGCTATATGACTTTGTTCAGCAGGCTGAGCGTCTGGAAGCTTCATGTAAGCATCATACGCCGGTGATATTTGAGAGTCTGTTATGCCGCCTTCTTCGAAATCTATGTGTGAATCAATGCTATTTCTGTCACATTCTGGGGTGGTGGGTATATGAACTAGATCAAAATCTGATATACTGTACTCAAAAACATCAGAGAAATCGCGAGGTAGCCACTCACTCGGGGGTGTTGCAGGTTCGCTGATGAAGATCTGTTCTGACTCTCCACTGTTGCACAAAGCTCCAGGTTTTTGTTGTTCTGGGAGGTCGATACTGCTTAAACATTCCAAAAACGTCTGGAATCGTACGGTGTCCTGATCATTATGAGGAGGGGTGCTGTTCTGCAGTCTGTGAAGATAGATAGACATGTGTTAAAACATTTTATACATGTACCCATTTCAAACTGAATAAGCGTGTCTCCCTCTCTATCTCTTTTTATCTAATTTATATATGCCTATGCTTACCTTGTAGTGTGCGTTATTCGGGATGGTCCTGCTTCTCCACACACCCGGTTCTCTGGCGTGGCTCTGTAGGTGTAAAACGGTCAGTTTAGAACATTTGTAATTGTTTAAACCTCTTTTTAATTTTTTTTTCTTTTGAAAAAATAATACACAACTATACATCCCGTTGTATACACACCTGATGTAAGGTTGGGCTCTGTGGTCGCGGTGTCTGAATGTTTTCCTGCTCAGTTTGTTAACCCTGGAACAAACAAAAACGTTATTACATAATTTAAAACAATCGCTAGTTTAAAACATACATACGTTTTAAAATCCAGTAATGCTGTACACACCTTGTGCCTGTTAGAGGACTAGTTCCAGCTGTAAAAGCGCCCGTTTCTAAAGAAAAGGGCCCTGGGCCGTTCTCCCGAACTCCTAAAAATTAAGCTTTTGTTTTAGGGAAAAAAAATAGTTTGAATATCCTATAATATGTTAACATAACACTTTTTAAAAATCCAATAATAGGTTTTGTTTTACTTACCGTTTACGATGGCCATGTTATAAAGAACGATGTTAGTGTTGATGATCGCAAAGAAAATGGTGTGCTCTGCAGCAAATCTTGAGGCGTAAATGGCTCAGGGTTTCGGGCTCTGAGCGTGTTTTTTTTATATAGGGTGGGTGTTTCCAAAAAGAAAAGGTATGTCTCCAATCAATTTAAATGAGACCCTTCAGGGCTTTTGTCTTCTCAAGGAATTACAAAGGAGCCGATACTTCAGACAATAGGCGGGGTCGCCACCCGACTGGTAGACCTGCCCCATTTACCTTGTCGAGGAATTACAAAAAGAGCCAATACCGGCCACTTTAAACAATAGGCTGGGCCCTTGTTCGCATGGTACTCTCAACTAGTGATACCCACGGTGGGCTTTTACAATCCTGAACAAATTCAAACAATTAGCCAGCTGTTGAAAAGTTGGAGCGGGTCTGGGCGACTGGTTTTAGAAGTATCACTGTAGCGTTTATTTTCTAAAGGGCTGAATGTTATTTGTGACTATCTGTTGTGTTAAAAACTACTCTGAAACCATGAAACCCCTTACAGAAGAAATGGCCCGTTTGATCCGTTTTTAAATAAATAAAATGCTTGCATCGGTGCAAGGTGTGACACCGGAATCACAAAATGAGTGTATTTAAAAGAAGATTAGTTTGAAAAGAGCGATACTGGTTGCTTATAGCATTTATTTTCTAAAGGACTGAATGCTATTTGTGACATTTACTGTGTTAAAAACTAGCTGGCTGGCTTTGTCAACAAAATGAGTGTATTTAAAGACGATTAGTTTGAAAAGAGCTATACTGGCTGCTTTGGGTGAAAAGACGACATTGTGTGCAGCGTTTTAGAAGTATCACTGTAGCGTTTGCTGAATGTTATTTGCGACTATCTGTTGTGTTAAAAACTACTCTGAAACCATGAAACCCCTTACAGAAGAAATGGCCCGTTTGATCCGTTTTTAATTAAATAAAATGCTTGCATCGGTGCAAGGTGTGACACCGGAATCACAAAATGAGTGTATTTAAAAGACGATTAGTTTGAAAAGAGCGATACTGGCTGCTTATAGCATTTATTTTCTAAAGGACTGAATGCTATTTGTAACATTTACTGTGTTAAAAACTAGCTGGCTGGCTTTGTCTCACTCTTAGTTCAACATTCCGAAATCCCGATTTTTAAATAAAATGATCGCATCAACCCTGGAAAGAAACCCCAGTAGATGTGTAAAAACTAGTTAAATTAAAACTAGGGGTTTGATTAAATGAAACGCTTGTGAACATGCTGACATCACCCATTCAGAAGAAATTCCCATTTGTGCCATTTATAAAATAAAATGCATGCCTCACTGCAAGCTGAGACATTGTCAGATTTAGAAAATTAGTGTGATTAAAACACTATTACCAACACTTTTGACTAGAGCACACCCTCTTTGTTAAGGCGCACTGTGAACCAAAACAGCTTCCACTCCGCCAAGAATGAAACAAGAAACAAAGAATTGCTTTTAAGAACACATGCATAACTGAATGTTGCGATACACCTAAGTGAAAAAATAGTTTAATTAAAAACCCTATGGTTTGATTAAATTAAAACCCCGTTAAAAACACATAAACTCATATAACCCCTCTGATCCCCTGTGGTATTTCCACACCTGAACACGCATGCGCACACACACGAAACTGGTCAAATCGGTTTGGTTGGCCGCCATCTTGGACTAGTGCCATCGAATTACTGAACGCGCATGCGCACACGCACGAAACCGGTCAAACCGGTTGTCAAACCGGTTTGGTTGGCCGCCATATTGGACAGGTGCCATCGTATTACTACTGGCAAGTATGCACTGTTATTATATAGAGCACAGAGAGAGACCAGGGCAGCACTTCTCTTTGATTTCACCACAAAACAGCTAGTGTCAAGGTTGACTGATTAAAGGTTGGAAGAACTTTAGACCAATGACAATGACCAAACCCCCCCAAAAACCAGCATCTCTGAACAGATACCTGACAAACTGCATGAAAAGGTTTGACTTGTGAATTTTTAGTAGGCCCTTAAATCTGTACTGTGAGAACCTCTGGTCTATTCTGATGCACTGCTCATTTTTTTCTTTTTGGTATCATTTTACAAACATTTACATCATATCAACAGGAGATAACTGTTATCATTAGAAACTACATTTAAATGCATTTTAAATCTGGTTCTGTCAGTCTGACTCAAACTTGACGACACTGTGCACATACATACATACTACATGCTGTTCCACTGCACACTTTCAAATAAATAAAAGACTATAATTGAATTCAAACCTTTAGAGAAAGTAAAAAGAGCACTTGGCGAGTCATTGCTACTGTTTGCTGAAAACTGGCAATGCTGTGCTGAAGTGAATTATGCCCTTAAGTGCTGCTGCCTTTAAGTGACTCTGGTGCTGATGCACTATCACACTTAACTGGCTTATTGCCTGTAAAGATTTTGTTGTAGGAAGCATTTCACATTCAACTGAACTCCCCCCCCCCCCCGGTTTATTTATTTTTAAATGTAGACTCTATCTGCTCATTAAACTTTATAAGAAAATATTACATCTAAATAAGATTTCACTTGACACTTTGAACTAAAGGCTTAGTGTCGTGGAGATAAATCCAAATGCACACATAGAAACACAGAGCATGGTTACCTGGCAGTGTGAGTTAATTATGGCCCAAGTGTCAACAACTGAAGAGCTTAACTGAGTCAATCCTTTAAAGTCACAGTCTGTGCAATTTGCCGCACCTCCAGAAAGAAGAGAAAAAAGGGAGTTTATAAATACAGTCTAACATACATATGGACGTTCTTAGGGAGCACTACGAATTAAGAACATGCCAGCTGAAGATCTCTGTCCTTCCGTGTCAGATTTAAACATTTAGGTGATCATTCATCTGTTTGACTTGTATAAGGGTATTTTAACATCGAGTCAATTTTAACAAGTTAAATTAAAAAGACTGGCTGTCTCAGCAAATTTCCGGGAATGAGTGTGGCCCGGCAGAAAAAGGTTTACACGCCTCAAGCCGTTCAGCTTGGTCTTCTCTTCACTGTGCCCTCTAACATCATTGAACATTAGCACAACAGTCAAAGAAACTATAACATCTGTCTCATACAGACAAGAAAAGTCTTCAAAAACTTCTTTTGACCTCCCAAAAATCTAAATGTCATGATTTAAAGTGAAAAATAAGTGAAAACTGGATTTCCCAAACCAACTAATGACATCACCGTAACTATGTCTATTTTTATATCCAGTCATTTCAGGAATGGGGACAGGGCGCAGAGGCCATGCAATCCTCTCAGTATTATAAAGACATGCAGTTATCATTTCTCAAAAAATAACATTTGACCCACTTTTTTCGTTTAGAAAAGTTGTAGGACTTTTATAACTAATTTAATTCAACTCAGTTCAGTTTAGTTCTATCTAATCCGATTCAGTTATATATAGACAAATTCCAGCAACAGTCCCTCCAAGGCACTTTATATTGTATGGTAACAACCCTACAATAAAACCTCCTGTGAGCAAGCACTTGGCAGAAGTGGGAAGGAAAACCTCCCTTTCAACAGGAAGAAACCTCTGGCAAAACCAGAGCTGTTAAAGGAATGTCCTGATCATTGATGTGAACATGTGAAGCACATGAAGAACCTGAACACAGTCTTCTTCACCCCCAACCAGTCACAGCAGATGGCTGCCCCTACCTGAGCTACCTGGGGGGAGTTTTTCCTTCCCATTGTCATCAAGTGCTTACTCACACGGGATAATCTGATTCTTGATGTTTTCTCTCTGTTACTGTAGATGTTTACAGTTTAAAGCACCGGAGGCTCTTGTTATAATTTGGCACCATATACTGAAGTAAGTAAAACTGAAACTGAATGTCACCTTGAACACTTTTGGAGCACATTCCAATAATAAAGAATGATACAGAAATAACTGTGTACTCTAACTGATACAGTTCTTGGAACTTCTCTATTTGCATTTATTCATACAGAGAACTATAAGAGATTTACTACTTATAAACAAGTGTAGAGGTGAATAGTGTGAATAATCCAAAACTGCAATTAACTCATTACAGCTGTAGACACCTGCTTATTAGCACTGCACGCTAATCCATCCCATAATTAAAGCTCAGCCTTGCATTAAAAGTGACAACAATGCAGCATTTACTCACCACTCTCTCGATAAGGGTGATTAGAGCCCATTTTCTAATCTGAATATATCGACTGGGTCAGTGTTCAAACTGCACAAGTGATCAAACACAGCTTCTGGAACTTTGAATGCAAACATTAAAACACACAAATACACTTACAAAAAAACATTGCCAAGAACTGACAGATATATTGTTAAATAAATGGGTAAGGCCATTTACCTTACCCATCACTGTGCACAGTAACTTGTTTAATGAAGCTAGTTGTAATGATCAGGAAGCTTTCATGTGAAGATCCTGCTGAGCGCCAATAAAGTCTCCCAGCTGCTCCTGGCTAATTATGAATGGGTGTGTTTTACAATGTGTGATGGAAGGATTTACTAATAGGCTTTAAACCTGTAAACAGGTGTTTAGTTAACAACCTTTGCTACCAAATACTGTTATAGACTGTTAGCAGCTCTGGTAATCACATCCTTACTCACACAATCCCACACAGAGTTACTGATAAACAGCTGCAAGCTTATACACACAGAGCGAGACACACAAGGGAGGGTTTAAGGGTTGGTTTAAGCTGTTTATTGAAGATTATACACCCTGTATATATTTGAGTATTCCATAGGTCTTGCTAAAATAGAGACACACAGGTGATTAATGTAAAAGCCAAATTTAAAGGGAAAGCTCAGTCTACATAATGACTCAGGAAGATTAACATAGACAATTCTCAGCTCACGTTTTCCTGCCTCAAACAGTCTGAACAGCCTTAATGAGACGGGACTAAAAAGCAAGAGAAAAAAAAAACTTAACGAACAGAAGAGAGGAAAGCAGTGAGAGTGCTAATTAGCCACCTGCAAATACAAAAAACACACACACATGCACATACATACAAAGAGGCACCTGTGCACTCAAGTCATATCGTGACTGAATTTACTTACATTTTAATTTCCTTTTTTGTCTCCTTCACATTGTCCTGCTTTGTTTTTAATGTCATTGTATGCAGACAATGTAAATAAACAATAATCATTACGTAATTAAAAACATCATAGAAAGCTAGGGCTCTTTTCTGGTTATCTGCAAAACCATAATCTCACCTGGTTCTGAAACAGCCTCATGGAAACAACTCTAATAATACAGTACCGGTATACAAAAAAACACCATGAGCACCATTGTGTCCTTTCCTGCTAAATTAGCTCATTTTAAAAATTAGCCCAGATAGATAGAGATGAGATGACCACATACCAAGGAAATGGTGTTCAATACAGTGCGTGAACACTTATTACTGTCTGAAGCAATCACACCCCGCCCTTTTCCATTCTCAGTGGCCCCATGGAGTTAGCATGCATGCGTTTTCAAATAGGGTTTTAACTTCCTGGTTTGCACAAATGTGCTGCTTGTAACAGGGTGTACTGTGCTGCATATGCTGTTAAATGTTTTGTGCCTTGTTGCTTGATGCTGTGTTTGGAGCAGACGTGTCTAGAAAGGTATTAAATGGGCCTCATATTCTTATTAAGCACTACAAAAATACTATGAGGGAAACAGTAATTGGAAATGCAAAAAGAAAAAGGGGTAAGGAGGAGTAACTTGGTTTGCAAACCAAAGATTTTCTTTTTTACATGTGCCAGATCAAGAAGTAGGGAGGAGTCCTATAAGGCTCTTGGAAGAACACTATTGAGTAGGGCATGTATTTGAGGGGGTATAACTTAGATTTTAACTCCAAATTCCTGATGTGAATAAAATGTTTTCATCAGTTCTGGTATCAGCCTTCATGCTGAAGGCTTATAAACCCCGACTTAACATTAGGTTGTTCTTGAGCTTCCAAATTTTTCAATGCAACATGATTTTAATCAACAAAAGTTGATTCAAACAATAAATTTGTCTGATTCAAACAATAGATTTGTCTATTAACACACAATCTCAGCTAACCATATCAGTGTTCTGTCAGTGATTAACATTTGAACATCAAAAGACAGTACGGCTCAAAATACAGACTAGACATCGGATATCTAGATAATATTTGGGATCACAGTTTATCATTCACATGATCAGGATGGGCTATTTCAAGTTATTTATTGATGGTTTAGAAGACAAGGAGAATGGTGTTGAGTTGATACAATATATATGTATATAGCAATGGTGTTCCATCAGAGCAAGCAAAGCAAGCAGTACTTGGAAATCAAAAAGTAGACACCAATGTAAACCTATCAAATAGAAAGTGATTACTCTGTCTGCTTTTCAAAGATTTTTGTCATAAAGTTTCTGCCACACTTGGATGTCTCTGGAAGTAGTCTTGCCTCCGCTTGACTCTGATCCCACTGGAATCTGTAGTGTCTGCTATTTATCATGTGTCCTGTTAGCTTGTTAAGCAGCACCTTGTTTCCCGTTTTTATGAATAGCCCTCTGTTCTTTAATGTGAGACTAGCATCCTAGATCTGGTGCTGAATGCCCAGAAGACAGTGGAGATTATTGTGGACTTCAGGAAGCACACAGCCCCACTGCCCCCCATCATCCTGTCTGACACCCTCATCACCACTGTGGACTCATTCCGCTTCCTGGGTACCACCATCACCCAAGACCTGAAGTGGGAGCCCACCATCACCTCCGTCATAAAGAAAGCCCAGCAGAGGATGTACTTCCTGAGGCAGCTGAAGAAATTCAACCTGCCAACATGGACGATGATGCAATTCTACACTGCAATCATTGAGTCCATCCTCACCTCCTCCATCACTGTGTGGTACGCTGGAGCCACTATCAGGGACAAACAAAGACTGCAGCGTGTTGTGCGCTCTGCTGAGAAGGTGATTGGCTGCAGACTCCCATCTCTGCAGGACCTGTACACCTCCAGGACACTGGGGTGTGCAGCTCGGATCACAGCTGACCCTTCTCACCCTGGACTCAGTCTGTTTGACCTGCACCCCTCAGGCAGGAGGCTCCGGTCTATTCGCACCAGAACCTCTCTCCATAAGAACAGTTTCTTCCCCTCTGCTGTTGGACTCATGAACAATAACCATATGACTGTTCCCACCACTAACACATGACCCTACGCTGTGTTGACTGCATCATTCCATGTTTGGCACTGATCACCACCTGCACTCATGTACAGTGGGGCAAAAAAGTATTTAGTCAGCCACCGATTGTGCAAGTTCCCCCGCTTAAAATGATGACAGAGGTCAGTAATTTGCACCAGAGGTACACTTCAACTGTGAGAGACAGAATGTGAAAAAAAAATCCATGAATTCACATGGTAGGATTTGTAAAGAATTTATTCGTAAATTAGGGTGGAAAATAAGTATTTGGTCACCTCAAACAAGGAAAATCTCTGGCTCTCACAGACCTGTAACGTCTTCTGTAAGAAGCTTTTCTGTCCCCCACTCGTTACCTGTATGAATGGCACCTGTTCGAACTCATCATCAGTATAAAAGACACCTGTCCACAGCCTCAAACAGTCAGACTCCAAACTCCGCCATGGCCAAGACCAAAGAGCTTTCGAAGGACACCAGGAAAAGTATTGTAGACCTGCACCAGACTGGGAAGAGTGAATCTACAATAGGCAAGCAGCTTGGTGTGAAAAAATCAACTGTGGGAGCAATCACCAGAAAATGGAAGACATACAAGACCACTGATAATCTCCCTCGATCTGGGGCTCCACGCAAGATCTCATCCCGTGGGGTCAAAATGATCATGAGAACGGTGAGCAAAGATCCCAGAACCACACGGGGGGACCTGGTGAATGACCTGCAGAGAGCTGGGACCAAAGTAACAAAGGTCACCATCAGTAACACACTACAACGGCAGGGAATCAAATCCCGCAGTGCAAGACGTGTTCCGCTGCTGAAGCCAGTGCATGTCCAGGCCCGTCTGAAGTTTGCCAGAGAGCACATGGATGATACAGCAGAGGATTGGGAGAATGTCATGTGGTCAGATGAAACCAAAGTAGAACTTTTTGGTATAAACTCAACTCGTCGTGTTTGGAGGAAGAAGAATACTGAGTTGCATCCCAAGAGCACCATACCTACTGTGAAGCATGGGGGTGGAAACATCATGCTATGGGGCTGTTTTTCTGCCAAGGGGACAGGACGACTGATCCGTGTTAAGGACAGAATGAATGGGGCCATGTATCGTGAGATTTTGAGCCAAAACCTCCTTCCATCAGTGAGAACTTTGAAGATGAAACGAGGCTGGGTCTTCCAACATGACAATGATCCAAAACACACCGCCCGGGCAACAAAGGAGTGGCTCCGTAAGAAGCATTTGAAAGTCCTGGAGTGGCCTAGCCAGTCTCCAGACCTCAACCCCATAGAAAATCTGTGGCGGGAGTTGAAAGTCCGTGTTGCTCGGCGACAGCCCCAAAACATCACTGCTCTCGAGAAGATCTGCATGGAGGAATGGGCCAAAATACCAGCTACTGTGTGTGCAAACCTGGTAAAGACCTATAGTAAACGTTTGACCTCTGTTATTGCCAACAAAGGTTATGTTACAAAGTATTGAGTTGTATTTTTGTTATTGACCAAATACTTATTTTCCACCCTGATTTACGAATAAATTCTTTACAAATCCTACCATGTGGATTCATGGATTTTTTTTTTTTTCACATTCTGTCTCTCACAGTTGAAGTGTACCTCTGGTGCAAATTACTGACCTCTGTCATCATTTTAGGTGGGGGAACTTGCACAATCGGTGGCTGACTAAATACTTTTTTGCCCCACTGTATATATCAATCTACTTAGCACTTTTAATTCTTATTTTTATGTCTATTTAAGCATTATATGACAGTATGTTTGCACTAAGTACCGCAGCAATTTCCTAATGTTGTAAACCTGCTCAACATTTGGTAATAAAACCCTTTCTGATTTCTGATTTCTAGATAAGAGGCTACTGGCTCTGCTTTCACTACTCTGTAAGTGTAGAGTTTGTTTGAGTTTTGCATATGCTCTTTTTTAAAATCTTTTTTATTGGTGATTCTTTTGCTATCAAACTATCTTTAATGGATTATAAAAATCCTTCAACAAAAGAAGAGTAAGTAGAGTTAACAATCTTTTGTCTTGATTACAGATAGTAGTTTTGCATGTATTTCTACTCTACTGAGCTTTTGATCTTGTTGACAGTATTATAAAGAAGAATCCAGTGTGCCAGCCCAAGATTATATAAGGGACAACTGGGTCTTCTAATGTTGCTGTGACATTCTGTGTTTAAGGATATTATTTCACCCAAAACTCACTCTGACTCTTAAGATCTGGATACCAAATCAGCCATCTACACAGCAAGTGCACTCTCAAAGTTGTACTTAAAGTTTTATTGTCAAGCAAAGACGTACAACTAGAGCAAAGAAGCTGTGGAGCTTTGTTCTGCTCTAACAGTACTATATTTAAAATTGTCACCAGACCTCAGTGGTGAAGCTCTTGTGACTTAAACACAATTCTTGTTGTCTCCTCAGAGAGTAGCTCTGTAAATAAATGTAGTTAAAAAATAAAGCTGTATGATTAAAAGCAAATGTAACATATGTGTGGGAGGTTGGGAGTAGTTTTAACCTAAGTCAGAATCCTCGAGCAGTCTCTTAAGTTATAAGTTTTCCATTCAATTAGAGATACAATAGAGGGCTAAATTAAATATTAAACAGTGTCAGAGCGATTCTTCATAGGATCAGTTCTATGCACCAAATTTAACTCATCGGAATCAATTGTCATATCTTTAAAAAAGTATATAAAAGATTCAAAAATGCAAATTTTGAATAATAAAAAATAAATGAATAAAACATGAACCCAGAGTTAAAATGCTTCCATACAAGACGAGCAAGTCTGTTGTCACAGTCCCTGTAGAGCGTCTGCGTATATAAAGACAACTTCCTGAAAATAAAACAGTGGACGTACAGCTGTGTGACATGAAATTCACGGTATGAAGTGAGAAATGAATAAATAACTGTGGTTCTCATAAACTGCAGAGAGCAGTACTTACTGCCACGAGCCTTTTCAGCAATAAAACAACAACTGATGAATAGAATAAATTAATGCTATCATTGGTAATTACTGCCTTCAGTCTCTTTTAACATTCACATATCTGAGGTCTGTCATTTTATATTTAGATAAGGATTATTTTATATTCATGTTATATTTTGCTGAGGGCAGCAGTGTGGTGCAGTGGTTACACTTGTGTCCTTACAGCATAAGGATCCTGGCCTGGCTGGGACCTGTTCTGCCTGTGCCTGCATAGGTTCTGACTGGGTACTCTGACAGAGAAGGTCTGTGTCATTTATCCAGAACATAAAATGCACTTTTCTGTGTTTACACTTTGACTTTAAATGGTAAAATGGTAAATGGTCTGTATTTGTATAGCGCTTTACACATCCAGTCATCCACCCATTCACACACACATTCACACACTGGTGATGGCAAGCTACATTGTAGCCACAGCCTTCCTTTGCTACCTTGGAGACAGATAAGATCTGACTGACAACTAAGGGATTCTGCAACTTGCTAATCACAGGGTAGCTCTGTTTCATTGTGCTTCTGGACACTGACAGGAACCATCATTTACTAAATGAACATAATTATGTATTGAGTAAAACTGGAAACCAGAAGTCTACAACATAAGTCTTTCAGCAACCACATGAGTTTGCCCTTTGCTGGTAATTGGAAAAATGGAGGTAAAGCACTTCTCCAATGGTTTCACTTTTTATAGACGGAGTCTATGTTGCGTGTCTCTTGAATACAACCCATAGGAGTATAATGTAGCACTGAAACTGTCTCACATGTATTTGTTTTGGTTAAGACCAGACCAAGTTTAATTAGCTTTTCAAAGGTCAGGTCTTTTGTTAAAATACTGGACCTTTGGTACAATGGTTAGTTAAAATAAATCTGATGTTTTGCCCACCCATTAATTTACAAACTCATCTCCACACAGATTTTTTGCCGCCATAATTGTGTTACCTCACTTGTTCCTTTGCTCAGACTATAATTAAATTTAGACTAAATCAAATGTGAAGGTTTGATTCAGTGCAATCGTGCAACGACCAGATAGAGAGTGACCTCAAATGCCTTAAAATGTTCCTTATCCTGAACTTGTTTTGAGGAGTCCACCAGATTGACTGTGGCAATCAAACATCAAAACACATTTTGGTCCTTCTAACCTGGTCTCTTATTAAATGCTGACCCTGTGGCTGTACATTCAGAGCATCCCAAAACTCATTCTAATCAGGAGGCTGAGATGTTTGCTCACAGGTTTCAGGGCCTGGACGAGGGGGTCGGGCAAGGCCGAAGAGCCACTGAAATTTGTATGCACTCGCTGCCTTAGCGACTATCTGCTCTCTCTTCTTTATGTTTCTGAATTATTCTTTCTCCATACATATGCTCCCCTTCATGCTTCCTGACCCCTGGCTCACTCCCCCAAGCCTGACAGTTGGTGAGGTGTGCAAAGCAATTTTCTGAGGCCTTTTTTTTTTACGTTCCAGGAGAGGCTTCGAATTGAAGTATCTGCATTCATCATGGTATGATAGGGAGCAAGAGCTGAGAAAATCTAACTCTCTTGAAAGGATGATTAGACCAGAAGAAGATAATATGGTGGGAGACAGTGAAGTGCAGATTGATTTCATGCAGCTAGATAGACATGCAAGGAGTTTTGAGTGATGCATGCCATCATCTCTGTCTCTATGTTTTACTTAAGCCTGTAAAAATACAAACAGTTTGACTTGTAATCAAATAATAAAGAAACATTCCAGTTAACTGGATATGAATCTAATGAGTCTATAAAGGCACCTGTTAGTCAGCAAGGAAGTATTTACCTGTGGTTTCCCAGACTGCTAGATGACTTAGCATCTATTAGTTGCTGTCTTGCAAACCCAAGGGCATGAAATACAGATATTTCACTGGTAACTTTTTAAAAAATGTATCTTTTAATGACTGTACATGAAGTGATGAAGTTGAATAAAAGAGAGTTAAAAAATTTTGTAGAACAGAAATGAAACAGCAGGGGATCCCCGATCTTTGTAGTGAAATATCCTAAACATTGTGCACTTATCAAAGACATTGTTAAGTAAGTAAAAAGTGATCGAAGGACGAGCTGCAGCACCTTAGATGATCAGAGGGCTTAGCAAGGAGAATTGTATCATAGTTGAAAGCAGAAAATATGCTTCTGGGAGACCTCTTATAAATTCATCATGTCAGAACAGGTGGATAGGCAGATGGAAAGGGATGGCTCAAACAATATTAATGAGATAGATGAATGTGCAGACTGAAAATTATTTTGGTTTATTCTCACGCAGCATAATTCTGTGAGAAATTTGATACTCGTAACGGTGAACAGATCACACACAAAATCCCTGAATATCAGCCAAGCTGCCCTCAAAGTTTGTAAAAGAGGTGCTGAATTACATGTGCACATCTGCCAGATGCCTGAAAAATGAACTAAAATAAGTTCACTTTGTGGTGGAAGAAAAACAAGACACAGTAACTGTATGTCAGACCGTATGCATTTTTCAAAAAATCTAATACGGCTGTGCGAACGGTGCCTACAAGACATGTTGTTTGACAGAAGACAAAGCAGCAACACAAGATAAGCAGGACAAGCTTTAAGCATCTGTTCAGCGCTGACAACAGCAGCAGTTTGACAAATGGCAAAAGGTGCAGAAATGACAGAAGTTCATTTACTGCTTGTTGGATTTTTCACTTGTTTTTATCTGGGTTAGCATGAAAGTTCATGTAGACTGTCAGTCAGGGTTGATCTGATATACTTGTGTTGGTGTTGTTCCTAGATCATCATACTAAATGTTGTTCCGGGATCAACATTGCAAGTGACCAATCAGAATGTTGTGACATCATACTTTTGCGACTTCGGGAAAAACCGGCGTAAAACAAAAAACTGTACTAAAGCTGCGTGAAACCGCCTCTGTCCACCGATCAACGGACCCTGACCCTAACCCTAACCGTAACCCTTTAATAAACAGTAAGCAGAATTGATATTGTCCTTGCAACATTGGAATTTCATAAATGCACGAATGGTTTGGTGCACAAAAGAATAACGTCACAACAATGTGATTGGTCACTTGCAATGTTGAACCTGGAACAACATTTTCATGATGGTCTGGGAACAACACCAACACGAGGATATCAGATCATCCGTCAATCAGGGCAGTTTGTTTGTGTGCTGTATAGATACAGTAGAGCTGTCCATCTGTGTTTTTCCAATAATCATGCTGACATGTCTGTTGTTTTAGGACGAGGTTCAGAACACGGGGCTGTTTGTTTGTTTCTTCAGGGAATTTTGGACTTTATTTAAAAGACAGATGAAGCCTCCTGTCATAACAGTCAGTGTAAGGCATGGGTTACACTCACTTATGGACAGGGACAGCTGCAGATAAAGCAAAAGTTCTTCAAAATCCAGTTGAAATCCACCTGAAGGGTCCATGAGTAGTTAGTGCATTATATAGTGTTCTTATAAGAAAACTGGCTGGCATATGCTGCCTTGTGTTCACCGTTTACATGGAAATTTATGCCAGCTGGACCCAGTTACTTGTGGACATGGAAAGTCCATCTTCAGAAGTGTCTTGATATCTGCCTTTTTCTTTTCTATATTTTGCAGCCAGACGGTTCATCCTAACCCTATCTATGCAGCCTGGTCAGTCAGAAAGAGGAGCCCTCAGCACCAAAGGAACCAAAGGACAGCAAACAGACCCAAAGCCAGGAAGGGCACCAGCCATGAGGTCCCCACATATCTGGACCCCAAATCGAAGGTGAAGCACAACACCTAGACAACGGTCCAGAAAGGTCCACATGCCTAACAATTTCAGGCAACCCAGCCCAAATCCATCCCTCGGTCTCACCGCCCCCTAATCCATCAGCACACCTGCCTCATCCAGAGCAAGCAGACCACACATTAGATAAAAATATGGAGCCCCCACACAGTCACCACAGCATCTACTCTGTGACTCACCTGGTTGTCAGTGTTCTGTGGCAGAGGACAAGAACCTACGAGGACTGGGACGAGGACAGAGACAACAGGAGTGGAAGAGGGAGAGATTCAGTGGGCCAGCCCCTACCCCCTGGACTCCCCCAAGTAGGAAAAGCAAGTAACACAACCCATATTTTAGTGGATATTTGTCCCTCCAATTTCCCAAGTGGGGGCTATTTACACATTTTTTTAATAATTTCCAATTGTTTGAGTGGAATTTGTTGTCTTAATTTGATGATCTTATGTGATTTTAATATAACACTTTTATAGCACTTAAATACGTGATAAATTTATCAGGAGGAACTTGGGTTACTTTGGATACTTTGATGGTTTAAAGTCTGGCTTCACCAGTCTTCATGGCAGTCTTCTGATTAATAGATGACCTGCTCTATCTCCTGAACCCCAGACACCCAGATCTGCTCCTCATATGGACTGATGTGTGTTTGCTGACTTGTGCTGAGTACCGTATCAGTCTCTTGGCAACTACTTGGTACCACTTTCAAATCAAAGCTAACCAACTAAGAGGCAATATGGATATTATTAATGAAAGACTGCCTTGTTAGCAGTAGCTATTAGTTACTATAGGGAAATACTGTACTTTTACCTTCCGGGTGGCAATGATGCACACACATGCACACACACACACACACACGCTGTCAGTTGGAGGGTGATTTATCATAGGTGAAGACAGGAAATAGACCCTCACCAATCAATCATCGACTTATCAAAAACAGCCAGACTTTAAAGATTGGCCTTGTCACAAAGTGATACATTAGACCATGCAGTTCACTGTTTGTGGGAGAGACAGAGAGTGTGTGTGGCTAACACTGTTTGAGTCCATTTACAGTCATACAATTGCTGGACAGCTCATCAGGCTCCGTGCCTCAGCACATTTAATTTGAAGGAATGTTATGGGTGCCAAGTCTCACTTTTATTGAAAGAACTGTGGAAATATACTCTAGTCTGGATCACTTATTGAATTTTTCTTGATGTGCGTCATCCAATTACATTTGGATTCATAAACACTGGACATTATATGATAACAGGGTTATATAGTCCATGTCATTTTATAATGCTTTAAGTTTTATTGTTGTGTTCATTATTTCATTTCAATCTGAAAATGCAGTGAACAACAGCAGCTGTTCAAAAAGGTATGGGGGTGGTTTCACATAATGCAGAGCTGCCTGTAGCAGAGCCTGGATGTAACCGTCTGAGGTCTACAATTTGTCTACAATTCAGCGATAGGATAGCAGAAGGTTTAGGGTTACCAGCTATGATGACTTCAAAGAGTTAATGTGGCAGGACTCTGCTTCTGTTGGTGACTTCAGTCTGGATGGTGTCCTCGCGGTTGTTTCTGTGGTTTCTCAGTTAGAGTTAGAAAACCACAAATTCAACTATTTTTTGTTGTTGAGTGAGTCACTGAGTGTTACCATGGCTACCATCAGTGGTTGCTTGAGGTAGTCTGTGGTGCCCATTTCAGTGTTTAGTTAGTCTATGAGCAGATCAGTATCTGGTAACTAAAACAGTATAACATCAGTATGCCAGTGTGTGTGTGTGTTTCACAGTGTATGTGATCCATAGCCAAATGTTGTCTCTTTTGTGTGTGAGTGTCTCTGTAGATGAGTTTGTATGGAACAGGAAATGCATTAATCACCCTGATATTCATCACTGAAAAGATTTCCTTTGCATAACTGTCCTTATGGTACTATATGCCATGTTTTCGCAGACACACACAAGCAGCCATTCTGAACTATGAAAGGCAGTATATGTTGACATGATCTCTTTGAATGGGAATGGAGAAGGTTTCATGTGTGATAATAGAAAAATAATTTAACTAATAGAGGTGTTTTTGTCATAAATGATAATCATTCAATGATATTCTCGAGTGCCTAACCCTTTCTGTCACTCATGCATCAATCCCATTCTTTACTAAATCTGAGAAAAACTGTGTTTGGTCTGAAATAACTTGTGGTTCAAGGCAATCGGTTGTCCTTTCCTTTAGCTAGACAAGGCATTCTTTCATGGGACCCATTCATTTCCTCATAAAAGATTTCCAGAGACAAAAAATGAGTAATGACCATGTATTATTTGCATATGCTGTCTATTGACAAAGTGAAGAAGGATAAAAAATCTCCAATAGCAACACAGCATTGTATGATCTAAAGAAACATAAGAACAGATGAGAAATAAAGTGAATAACATCAGTCAGTCTGGAAAGGGTTACGAAGAAAAGTCCAAGGCTTTGAAAAACCAGCGAACCACAACGAGAGTCATTATTCAAGAAGAAATCTCTGCAGAGTAGTGAACTTCCCCGGGAGTGACCGGCCTACCAAATTACTCCAAGTAGGCACCAACAACTAATCGAAGGGTCACAAAGGAACCCAGAACAGCATCTAAAGAACTGCAGGCCTTACCTGTATCAGGTAAGGTCAGAGTTCGTGATTCAACAACATGTGAGAGATTGGGCAAAAAAAAAAAAATTGCACCATGGGAGAGTTAAAGGTGTAAATCACTGCTGCTCATAAAGAACACAAAGCCCCATCTCATATTTGCCAAAAAAAACATCAAAAGACTTTTTGGGATAATATTCCATGGACTGACAAGACAAACGTTTAGCTTTTTGGAACGTTTACATCCCATTACATCTGGTAAAAAGCTAAACATAGAACAGCATTTCATTAAAAAAACCATCATAACAAAGCCACGGTAGTGGTAGTGTGATTGATTGGATGGAACCATGAATTCTGCGCTCCAGAAAATCCTGATGCTCATGTTCTCAACACAGACTTGAATCCCACTGAGATGTTTTGGCGACAGCTGTTCATGCTCAAAAACCCTCTAATGTGGCTGAATTAAAAAAAAAAAATACACCTGATTTCAGTTCTTGCTGCCAACTGCACAACCAGTTATTCGGTTTAGAGCGGAATTACTATTTCACGCAGGGCCATGTTTTGATCATGTTTCTCCCTTAATGAATGAAGTCATCATTTAAAAACTGCATTCAGTGTTTACTCAGGTTATTTTGGTCTAATATTATACTTTCTTTAATGTGATTCTTGATTTAAGAATCAAAGGGTGGGATTGTATAGGAATTTCTTTTTTTTCCAACAATATCTTTATTATTTTTTTACATTTTAATGACTTACAAACAGTCCAACATTCTAAATACTACATGAACATACACTCCTCTCAGACAGCAAAAAGAAAACAAAAAAGTCATCAGTTTTGTCACTCCGTTAAAGGCCTAAATTTATCATTATCCCAAATCAAATGTCATTGCCCTCAGTCCTCGTCCTCCTCAGATAATACAAATCCTTTTACAAAATTCCCAAATGGTCTCCACACCTTCTCAAAAACATCCAATTTCCTTTTCAGTATAAATGTTATCCGCTCCAATGGCAAAGCCACCATCATTTGTTTTATCCACTGTGTGATACTCGGTTCCTTGGTTCTTTTCCATTTTAGTGCGATTAATCTTTTTGCTTGTAACAAACCCATATCAATAAACATTGTCACTTTTTGTGTACCTCACGTTTTCTGGGTACAATCCCAGAATAAGGAAGCCAGGATCCAAAACAACCTCTTTGGATAATATTTGTTTCATAGTTTGTGTTACTGCAGCCCAAAAGGATCCTATCTTCCTGCAATCCCAAATACAATGCCAAAAGTTACCTTTATCTTCATTACATTTGTTACAAGTGTCTGGAATATTAGAGTTGTACTTATTTAATTTTTCCGGAGTAACATATATTCGCATTAACCATTTGTATTGCAACAACCTTAGTCTAGAATTAATAGTTTGTTTATGAGCTTTTGCGCAAACCAATGCCCATTGTTCCATGGATATGTCCTTCTTTAAATCATTTTTCCAAGCGTTCAACCTTCCCAAAGAATTGTCAGATGTTTTGGACCTAATCAATTTATATATTTCTGATATTGCCCCTTTTTTTTGAACTGCTTTTGCTAATTATGTCTTCCAATTCTGATTTTGGTGGTTTGGTGCAGGTATTATTTTGATTTGCTCGAATGTAACTTCTAATTTGGAAATATTTGAAAAATTGCTTTCTATCTATATTATATTTATGTCTAAGCATATCAAAGGAAATATCTTGAGAATCTGTTGCATACAAATCTTGGATTTTTTGGAGTCCTTTAATTGACCATTGTCTAAAAACTTCATCCTCTCTTCCTGGTCTGAAATCCTGGTTTCCCCACATCGGTGTAAACTGTGACAATACAACAGGTTCCTTCATATATCTTTTTACATCATACAACACTTTGACCATGTTCTTTACCATTGGATTTTTCGCCTTTTTAATCAAGTTTATTGCTGTGTCTGAGAAAAAATATAAAGGTAAAGGTGGATGCAAATTAATACTTTCCATCTCTGACAATTACGGGGCGTTATTTAAGTCAAAATAGTATCTTATAGACCTGATTTGACATGCCCAGTAATACCACTCAATATTTGGACACATGACACCACCCTCGTTGTATGGTAGATGCAACAATGATAATCTTATCCATGGTCTCCCATTTTTCCATAGAAAACCTAGAACAAGCTTTTTGATCCTGCTAAACCAATCAACAGGAGGCGGCAGGGGGATGTTCTGATACGCATAAAGCACCTTTGGCAGTATACTCATTTTGTATATATTAATCCGACCAATTAAAGAAACTGGTAGAGATATGCATCTGTCCACTGTTATTTCTTTTGAAAGTCTTTCATAGTTATTTTCCACGACCTCACTTAATTTGGGCGAAATCATTATTCCTAAGTACATAAAGTCCTTTACTGTCTTAAAATGAGATGTTACTATGGGTGGGTTTTTCCTTTCTTCTTCATTTAGTAATAAAACGGATGATTTAGATTTGTTAATGATATACCCTGATATTTGACCAAACTCCCCTATCAATCTAAGCAGAGCAGGTATAGATTCTGTTATTTTAGAGAGATATACTATCACATCGTCTGCGTACAACGAAATCCTATGTTCTACTTCATTTACCATAATTCCTGTCAATGATAAACTCGAACGTACGGCTATAGCAAAGGGTTCCATAGCTAATATAAACAACAGTGGGCTTATCGGTGAGCCTTGTGGACATCCCCGTTTCACCCTTATTGGTTTAGAGATATTTTTGTTTGTCAAGATTTCAGCAGTTGGATTTGAATGTAATAATTGTATCCATCTTCGAAAGACATCTCCATAACCAAATCTAGTCAGAACATCAAAAAGATAAGGCCACTCGACCCTATCGAATGCTTTTCCAGCATCCAGTGAAAGAAAGGCCCGTCTATAATGTTAAAGACTCTTCTTACATTATGTAGACCTTGGCGCCCCAATATAAAACCGTTTTGATCTCTATGAATTACTGAGGGGAGAGTATCTTGCAGACGTGTTGCTAATATTTTACCCAACACCTTAAAATCAGAATTAAGTAAGCTTATCGGCCTCAAATTTTCACATTTATTACTTGGTTTTCCTAATTCAATTTATTTTTATTTATTCTATGCTGTGGTGTGCTGGAGGAGCAGCAAAGCAAAGAAGGACTCATCCAGGCTGGAAAAATGAATCAGGAAGGCTGGCTCTGTGGGGAAATCCTCTAGTTGAAAATCCTGTTTAAAAAAAGCACTTGGGACAATTGTGTTGGTGACAGCTTTTGTTATAATATCAATAATATTTATATGAATATGGGATACTGTTACATGTTTGCATAGACTGTTGTGGAATATGGAGACACTCCTGGCATTATATGAGGAAAGTGAGACTCATTTTTTAGGGTTCGTGGAGATGAGTGTGAAGATCCAAACAATCCCTGTCAGTGATGGAGAAGCTTTGATGAAAATATTTGGTAAAAAGTTCACCAGCATGAAGGAAATGAAGTTTCATACTTTCCTTGGGAGGACCCCAGCACGCCTGCTTAAAGAAAAGTAAGTGTTCCGATGTGGATGCTTGCAGCGACTGCTGTTATAGAGGCCATCCTGCTACACATGAAACACATCAGAGTCATAATTGTTATTTTAGTCACATGTTTGTTTATTATCCTTATTGTTTTATCTGGGACTGTTTGCAGACATCTCAGAGAGAGGAGACACCAGCATCTGAACAGAGATTCAAACCAGCAACCTGCAGCTCCCTGCTTGGCTGCTCCAGTTTTCTCCTCACTCATGTTGCCCACCAGTGATTTCAGCCTGTTCTCACTCCCGAGGCGTAACATGTCGACGTTTTGTCACGTCCCGCGGCGTTCCTGAGGAACGCGAAAGGAGACCTTCGGCGTTCTTATGGTACGCAGCGGGTTATGGCTGGAATCCAGTGCAATGACGCTCCCGTGGTAATGGACGTTCCAGCCCTGTATTCCAGCCCTAAACCTAACCTTATCAATAGCCCTAACCATAACCTTATTCCTGATCTTAACCAGGACTATAATGATGCTAAATAGCGTGTTTCTAAGCGATTTGAAGGAAAAGAGCGAACATGTGTAGATGGAGTCCAGACGGTTCTCATATTTCCTCTTTTTTCCGAGGTCATCATTTAGGAACGTGGTAGGTAGCCGAAAACGTAATATGTTGACGATTTGTCATCTAGTGTAAAATGTTACGCTTTGGGAGTGAAAACGTGTTGGTGATTTCTTGCTGCCAATCCACACAGCAGGCTAGAATATGCGCTGAGCCTCAGCCCCCAATACTTGGACATGTTTTCTTTATTAAACAATGAACCAGACCCCAAAAAGTAAACAGCTGTTTTTGCTAGGCAACAGGTGACAGCATTTGGTGATGCAGCACCTGACATTTCTGACCATGTGGGCGGAGAATGCATGGAATGGAATGTTTAGTAGAACTGTGCAACACAAGCACTTAGTTACAGCATTGTTCATTGTATCCAGACACAGCTAGAGACACATCTACAGCAGCATCTCTGTGCAGGACAAACGACAGTTGACGAAAAAACATCAAAAACTTCACTTCACTCCTCTACAATACATTGGTTCCTTTGTTTAAAAGGCCAAAATGAATCAAGGGAGAACGAGAAGAGGATCGGCGAGTGCTTCACCATACAATACAGTACAGCTGATTAACCTGCAAGAAGAATTTCAAATGATACAGGCTGAAAATGTCAAATTAAAAGAAGAGGCAGAAAAATCAAGAGGAGAAGCTAAAAATTCACAGTTTGAAACTGAAGTAGTATTGCAGGAATTACTGCATGTGGGTCTCAAACTTAAAGGAGAGAAGATGGGAAAACAACAGGCAGAAAACGAGAATGAAAACATGAAGAAAGAACTGTTGGAAGCTCAAAAAGCATTGGAGGAAGAGAAAACCACAGCACAAGAAGCCAAAAATAAATATCAAACTGCAAAGAAGGAGGCAGGAAATGTGATACAGGAATTACAGGAGGTGCAAGAAGCTTTTGAAGAGGGAAAAAGGAAAATGCAGTTGGCAACACAAGAAGCTGCAAATGTAATGGCTGAAGCTGAAATACTAAGGAAGGAATTACTGCATGTGAAGCAACAACTTGAAGAGGAGAGAAAACGTAAACACGAGGCAGAAAATGAGATTGAAAATATGAAGAAAGAATTGTTGGAAGCTCAAAAAGTGTTGGAGGAAGAGAAAATTAAAATACAGGAAGCAAAGAAAGAAATGGAAGATACAAAGAGTTACACTCAAAACATGAAGAAGGAACTGATGAAAGTGCAAGAAGAACTTGCACAAGAGAAAATTGAGGTGAAGGTATTCAAGAAAGAAATGACCGGCTCTGCGGTGACCAAGAAAGACTGCAAAGACGCACTTAAAGAAATACGAAAGCACAAAAAGGAAGCTAAAGAGCTCCTCAAACACAAAGTGAAACTGGCCAAACAGCAGCTGAAAGAAAAATTTAAAGATGCTGAGGAGCAGCTCAACAAAACCTTAAAAGAACTGAAGGCAAAAGAAAAGCAAGCCGAGGACAGGAGGGGATTCTGGAGCAGACTGCTGAGAAAGAACTGACGCAGCAGCATCAAGTTTGAGGAGATCAATAGTTTCTTCCTCCTTCCCCCTCTCTCCACCTTTCTTTCACCCCGTCCTTCTTCTTGGGACGTTTGTTTTTTAAAAACTCTAATCTAAATACATGTACTGAAATACACAAATAAAATTGCCATAACTTTACCTCATGTTGCCTGCTTCTTTTCTTGTGTGTCTGTGGATGTAAAACAGTAACACACTTCCTGCTCTGTGTGTCTTTAATTGTAAATAAATGCAATATGTTTTCATTTTAAAATGCAGTGCAAAAAACTTCTGCTCTAAATCTTTTTTTTTTTTGCCTGTTGTGGAAGTTTTCCATTTAAATAAAGCCTACAGATGAGCGGTGAGCGGTAGCTAACATTCTTTAATCAAACACACAAAGAACAGACAACCGAGCTTGATGAAGTCCCTGCATGACCGCGGGACAGAAGGTCAGCAGTCTCCCTGAGCCTAGCATGGCTCTCAGTTAAATACCTTCTCCAGGAACAAAAGGCAGTACACAGCTGTTTCACACCTTAAGGTTCACACTCCCTTGCTACCTCCCAGAGTCCTCGAAGACACAAAAGACTCTTCCTGTGGAGTTGTCTGCTTCCCCCAACTTCCTTACTACACCCCCACCATTTGTCTTACTGTATGAGTGTGAGACATGTTAAAATCCAGTGGCACCAAGGTATCATACAATAAAATTATGTGATTAATACACAAGTAAAAGAAATTCCTATACAATCCCACCCTTTGATTCTTAAATCAAGAATCACATTAATACCAGTATTTCTTTCCTGACATTGTGTTTATCACATCAACATTATTGTTCACTTAAAGGAGTTTCACACTGTGTATCCTCACTTCACTGTTCTCCCACCACCCTTTGTTCATCTTGAATCTTCCCCACAATCTAAGCTCTCACATGCAAATGGAGACAACAATGACACAGAGGAAAGGTCTTCTCCAGAGTGTCAAAGTACTTTGCATGGCAGAGTGAAACAGCATTAGGTGGTCATTCCCAGTCACGGTCATGGCTCCTGGTGTCTGTGCCATTTACAGAGTCATAATTCCAACGCTGGTCTCCCTCTGCGCTGCCACCTTTGGAGCTTGGCACGCTCTCTTCATCCCTCGATTTCTGTTCCAACGCGGCTGTAGATTTAAGCCAGAGCACGTCGTACACCTTAGTTATCTCCCTCAACGGCGAGACTCTTTCATTTTATTTAAGATTTTGCTGTTCTCAATCTCATGACAATCTCCTGGAAGCCCAGTGGTGCAGCCCACTGTTGTTTGTCTGCTGTCCTGCAGATGGTCCTTGCTTCTCACTGGTCCTCTTGAAGCCTTCTCTCCCAGTCATGGTCTGCATCTGCACCTCAATCTCTTTTTCCATATCCCTCATGTCGCGGTCTCTGCAATTTAAAAATGAAAGCTTCCCCAGAAAACCCTCTTTTGCCCTCTGTCAGCTTAACACAATTAGACATGCACAATGAAGTTGTGCATTGTCTCTTAAAAATTCCAGGGCTTCTCCCCTGGAGTAGTTTCACTCCAGGCCTTGTTGTAAGAAAAAACATTAGCCAGTGGTGTGTCCTGCTGTAAATCATGTGATTAAATCCCACGATTAACCCTCTGCTGTGGAAAAAGTGATGTAGATGTTAGCGCAGCGCATCTGTATGCACACTTTCTCACAGTGACCTCTGCACTGTAAACAATACAAGGTCATGAATAACACACTGCTGGTAAATTCACAAAGACACAGAAAGTGGCAATCAAAAGGTTAAGTCAGCCCAAAAGCTCATGCAACCTGCTGCTGTCACCTTTCTGCTCCTGTAAAAAGAAACATACATACATACATCCACCCTTTGGTCAGGTCTAGATGGAGGTGCAATCTTGCATACTGGTGTCAAGTCAATGAAAGCTTTTGTCAGTCCAGTCAGTCCCCATTTTTTATTTGCTGACAGTAGAACCTCTCGTGACGCAATAAGTTTCTACTGCCAGCAATGACGTCATTTCAAAAAAGGAAAAAAAAAGAATTTAGAGTGGATTACCTCGCTGAATCCTTTTTGGCCGGGACTTGTTTTGTGATTGTCCCAAATAAGTGGCTTTCTCCCGAGCCCATTTTAATTTTGGAGAAGCTCACTTGCGATTGATCAACATGTTGTGTAGCGTTTTCGATCCAGATCTTGCAGGCCTGCTTGAAAAGGAGAAAATTGCCAAACAAAAATCTCAGTGCACTGTTAAAATCAAAAAATAGTTTTTTGCGGACGAAGTTTGCGGACGACACTACAGTGGTGGGTCTTATCACCAACGGTGATGAGACGGCTTACAGGGAGGAGGTCAGCGCCCTGACCCACTGGTGTCAAGACAACCATCTCACCCTCAACGTCGCAAAGACAAAGGAGTTGATAGTGGACTTCCGGAGGTGCAGAGAAGTACACACCCCTATCACCGTCAACGGCGCTGCTGTGGAGAGAGTGAGCAGCTTCCGGTTCCTTGGAGTACATCTGGCTGAGGATCTTACGTGGTCAGTACACACAAACAAAACAGTGAAGAAGGCGCAGCAGCGCCTCTTCTTTCTCAGGAGACTGAAAAGATTCGGCATGAGCCCCCGCATCCTCAGGACCTTCTATCACTGTGCCATTGAGAGCATCCTCACTGGATGCATCACCACATGTTATGGCAACAGCACCGCCTACAACTGCAAAGCTCTCCAGCGAGTAGTGCGGTGCTCTGAACGGATAATTGGAGGTGAGCTTCCCTCCCTCCAAGACATCTACAGGAAGCGGTGCCTGAGGAAAGCGGGGAGGATCATCAAGGACTCCAGTCACCCCAGCCATAAACTGTTCAGACTGCTTCCATCTGGAAGGAGGTTCTGCAGCATCCGGTCCCGTACCAGCAGACTGAGAGACAGCTTCTTCCATCAGGCCATCAGACTGCTGAACACGTCATAGACACCTCACCTCCACTACTGGAACTTCAACATTATGCACTCCACACTGTATATGGAGTGCATATGGGAATATGACAGTAAATACTAAATATTAAACATTATTGTGCAGCACGTAATATCGACAGCGCACAGTGTGCTTTGAGGTAGGAACAAAAAGGGTGTAGTTTGTGTGTGTGAGCACCCGTGTGTACACCTGTGAGCATGGACGCGCTTGTTTTTTTTAAAAGGTTCCTTCATGTAATGATCTGCTAGAGGGTGTGGGGGGGCCACAGCCCCGTCCACCAGGGTATGAAGCAGGTATGGAGGAGATCAAAACTCCAGACATCCAGAGGCCCCCAGAACATAAGAGACCAAGGAAGACCAACAGAGGGGCAGCCGCACCACTGTCCCAGAAAGAGCTGAGGAGAGTCCCAGATGAGGGGTCACTCAGCAGCCGCGGAGCAGAAGCCAGGGGGGGTTGCAGTGACGCGCCCGTGAGCTCCGCCGGCAGCCAGCCGTGCCTGAGTGACCGAGCCCCAGGCCGAGAGGCCGGGGGCACCCCACCTCCGAAGTGGCCCGAGCGAGCCCCGGGCTCCAGGCCCCGATACGCAGCCGCCAAGGAGTGAGCCGGTGTGTACCTGGACGCCCATCCCCGGACACAAAGAATCACCAACTCTTCTCTTTCTCTCAACAGGTGATCCAGGATATTTTTTTTCTCTTCATTCTCTTTTTAAGTTTCCTTTCTCACTGTCCCTCTTCGCTTCTGTTTTTCTTTTCCTTCATCTTTCTTTCTCCCTTTCCTATCCCTCAGTCATGTCTGTCCCGTCTGTGACAACTGAAAATAAAATAAAATAATTAATAAAAACAAAGGTCGATCAAATGGACCAATACGGCAAGGCCGTGGTGATCCATTTGGCAAAGTAAATCCATTGGGTCTCCTTGTTGGTCTTCAGACAACAATTCTGATGGCTAAAGAACCAAATGGGACAGGCAAAAAAAACCCCAAAAAAAGTGAAGTTGACTAAAAGATCTCAGAAAGCAACATCGTGGACATCTAAAGAAACAGCTAAGAAACACTGAACTCTATCAGTCTGGAAAGGGTTACAAAGGCATTTCAAGCGCTTTGGGAATCGAACCACGATGAGGGCCTTAATCCAGAAAATGTGGAAAACCTGAAGGCCTCACTTGGAGGTTTCTTTTCCTACTGCTGCCAGCCTTTAAAGTGGACGTCGGCGTGGACAACGGCCATATGCATGCTACGCCAGTCGGCTGGCATGCATATTGATTGGAAGATTAACTTGTAGTCGGGCAGACGGCAAGTTGCTGCAATACGGCGATTCCGTCTGCCCCCATACTTTAAAGTTTTATTTAGGCTGTATGTTTGTCCTTTTTTCCGTCGTTTGATTTGTAGTTTGGGTTTTTGTTACGCCACTGGTGGGAGGCCCTTTTTCTAGCTGCTGATCACCAGTGTGTTCCTGCAGTTGGGCTATCCCCAGCGTGTGAATATTAGTTTTTGTTGTAATATATTAAAATTTTCTTTTATTCAGACGCGGAGTGCCGACGTGGAGGAGACTAGGGTGCCTTGGTGGTGGGATCCTTTGAGTGTACACACCTGCCTTTCTTAGTTTATTAGTGTAAGTGTGTGATAGTGTGCTGCACTTGTGTCTTGGTGTTTTTCTTTTCTCTTTTTTTTTTTTTTAGTTTGTGCGTGGCATCCCTGCCCCTCCATTGGTAAGCCTCGGCTCTGAATACCTTTTTAAGCATATTTGTACATTGATATTTATGATTGTGCTTTTATATGCTGTTTTAAATAATTAATAAATTGTCAACTTGTTTTATCATTGAACCTCATCTCTGTACTGGGGTGGCGTTGTCTTTTAAACTGAAGAGTATGTACAGTGGGGCAAAAAAGTATTTAGTCAGCCACCGATTGTGCAAGTTCCCCCACCTAAAATGATGACAGAGGTCAGTAATTTGCACCAGAGGTACACTTCAACTGTGAGAGACAGAATGTGAAAAAAAAATCCATGAATCCACATGGTAGGATTTGTAAAGAATTTATTCGTAAATCAGGGTGGAAAATAAGTATTTGGTCAATAACAAAAATACAACTCAATACTTTGTAACATAACCTTTGTTGGCAATAACAGAGGTCAAACGTTTACTATAGGTCTTTACCAGGTTTGCACACACAGTAGCTGGTATTTTGGCCCATTCCTCCATGCAGATCTTCTCGAGAGCAGTGATGTTTTGGGGCTGTCGCCGAGCAACACGGACTTTCAACTCCCGCCACAGATTTTCTATGGGGTTGAGGTCTGGAGACTGGCTAGGCCACTCCAGGACTTTCAAATGCTTCTTACAGAGCCACTCCTTTGTTGCCCGGGCGGTGTGTTCTCACTGATGGAAGGAGGTTTTGGCTCAAAATCTCACGATACATGGCCCCATTCATTCTGGCGGTGGTGTGGCAACCGCAGGACCAGGCGAGGCAGGACCAGACGAAGCTGAAGCGGAGGCTGGACCAGACGAAGCCGAAGCTGAGGTTGGACCAGACGAGGCCGAAGCTGAAGCGGAGGCTGGACCAGACGAGGCTGAAGCTGAAGCCGAAGCGGAGACCGGACCAGACGAGGCTGAAGACACGGAGGCCGGACCAGGCGTGGATGAAGACACGGAGGCCGGACCAGGCGTGGATGAAGACACGGAGGCCGGACCAGGCGTGAATGACGGCAGCGGGACGGCTGCGGAACCTGACGGCAGCGACGCTGCAGGCGGTGATGCGAATGGTGATGATGTGAATGCTGTAGGCGGTGGCGTGAATGCT
The DNA here is from genome assembly GCF_963969265.1 of Rhamphochromis sp. 'chilingali'. Taxonomy (NCBI): domain Eukaryota; kingdom Metazoa; phylum Chordata; class Actinopteri; order Cichliformes; family Cichlidae; genus Rhamphochromis; species Rhamphochromis sp. 'chilingali'. The sequence continues at coordinate 19,610,973 of NC_137940.1, read as the reverse complement.
GCAGGCGATGATGTGGATGCAGGCAACGGTGTAGGAGTCACAGGGGATGATTCAGCAGATGGTAGCTGAACAAACTTCCCCGGACCGCCAGCAGATGTGAGGATATGCTGGCTGGGTCCTCCAGGACCCTCAGCTAACGAGGCGTGGTGCTGGGTGGGCTCCTCGGGCCCTCCAGCAGACGTGGCTTGAGGCTGGACGGGCTCCACGGGCCCCCCAGCAGACGTGGCTTGAGGCTGGACGGGCCCCTCGGGCCCTCCAGCAGATGTGGCTTGAGGCTGGCTGGGTTCTCCCGAACCCCCAGCAGACGAAACCTGAGGCTGGCTGGGTTCTCCCGAACCCCCAGCAGACGAAACCTGAGGCTGGCTGGGTTCTCCCGAACCCCCAGCAGACGAAACATGAGGCTGGCTGGGTTCACCCGAACCCCCAGCAGACGAAACCTGAGGCTGGCTGGGTTCTCCCGAACCCCCAGCTGACGAAACATGAGGCTGGCTGGGTTCTCCCGAACCCCCAGCTGACGAAACATGAGGCTGGCTGGGTTCACCCGAACCCCCAGCAGACGAAACATGAGGCTGGCTGGGTTCTCCCGAACCCCCAGCTGACGAAACTTGAGGCTGGACGGGCTCCTCGGGCCCTCCAGCTGGAGTAGATGCAGGGCCAGAGGCAATAGGGACCCCTGACTGAGGGTGGAGATGAGAGGCTGATTTAGCAGCAGACAAAGCTAACGATTCCTGCACTAGCTGCGCTACTGACTGGGCCATGGACTGTAATAAAGTCTGCAAAAAGTCTGATTGAGGTAGCGACTGAGCCATGGATAACTGAACTTGAGGTGATAGTGGTGGTGGTGGAGTTGGTGACTGGGCTACAGACGGCTGCTGACCAGGTGACACTGGAAACTGTGCTACAGACGGCTGCTGACCAGGTGACACTGGAAACTGTGCTACAGACGGCTGCTGACCAGGTGACACTGGAAACTGAGCTGAAGGTGGCTGCTGATCGGAAAACTGAGCTGAAGGTGGCCGCTGATCGGAAAACTGAGCTGAAGGTGTGGAAATGAAAACTGCACCAGTCCCTACTACAGGTGAGAATGGAAGTGTGGTTGGATGATGATGGCGAGGGTTGCATTTCTTCCTCAGGGACGGATCAAATGATTTGGTGATAAACCGTGGCAAAAAATGCTGCTGTCACTGAGAGTACCAAGTGGCGAGGGCCTCCAGGAGAACAGCTGAATCTTCTTTCCCTGGGCCGCCCATGCCAAACAGATCAAAGGCTAGCCTCGCTCTTAGAGCTGTTATCATTTGCTTAAGTCCGTTTATGTGCAGAAAACTGATGGTGGAGGCAGTAGACGACAAGAAATTATCAAAAAACACTACCTCCATATGCCTCGTGTAGGGGCTCGCAGCGTGGATTATCCTCCGACAGTAATCCCATAGGTGCGCGAGATTCTCTCCCTTAGAGGTGAAAAGTGAGTATGCTGGATCCATACTGGTCGCGTCTGTGCGCTGTCGATATTACGTGCTGCACAATAATGTTTAATATTTAGTATTTACTGTCATATTCCCATATATCATTGTGATGTTGTTTATTCTATTACTCTTGTTTTCTTCTGCTTGTTTTCTTTTTTCTTTCTCAACAGGTGTTAAGGTTCAAAATTGAGGAGGGAGAGTACAAACCACCCATGGTCCAGAAGCTCTTGGTCAAACAATGATTTTAATGACTACACACGTGTGGGAAGACAACTCTGTACGCCGACAGCAATTGATCTTCGACTTCCTCAAAGCATACACAGATTTTATACCGTCAGGGCTTGTTTACTGACGCCCCTTCATGCGTCACAGATACATTTTATACATAGATCAGATCAACACCACAATGACTTTTAACCCAGAAGATCATCTTCTATTTTCATGGCTAGTACTTTCCGTTCTTGTCTTAAAGTGAATTGTTCCTCTTTCTTGCCGAGACATGACTAATCTCTCCTCTAAATAAATCTAACTCATGTGTGTGTGTCACGACCTCACATGCTCTTTCTCAATTCACCTGTTGCACTTCTGACCTTTCACCAGACCAGAGGCTCACTGAGACTATATGTATGTCTTCTACTAAATAAATGTTTTAACCAAGAACTTCTACTAAAACCTTAATATAAAATGACCTGATATATAAGTGTTTTGTAAGCATGTATTGCAATTCCTTCTATGGCTCCAAGTCACTTGCACAATAGATTGTCCGGACATCGCGCCGAACAAAGCTTCCAACCCCCAATTAATTGACCGAGCTCCAACTCTTTAATAAGCACAGATATGCATTGTGTATAAAATAGTCATAACTGCACCTGAAATACAAGGTCAACATAATAACTGTATGCATAACATCTTAAGGCCTTCTTAAAGCTATCTGTTACATTGTTAAAGCCTCGTCTTAGCCTGCTGCTCAAAATAACTTTCACTTCTGCAAAACTCTCCAAGCCTGTTTCCTGTCCTGTTACTTTTAGCCTTTCTGAAAGACACACTGTTTAAACCTCTAAACGCAATATAAACTCCAGATTATATTATTAATGCAATGGTAATGATGACAATTATTTAACAATAGCAGTAAAATAATTTCCCTGCTCCACACAGGTGATCCAGGTGATCGATAGATGCATTTTTTTCTCTCTGCTCATTCTGTTGGTTTTTGTTTTTTGCCCTTCTCCCCCGTCCCTCTTCTCAGCTGTTTCTCTTTCCCTCTTTCTTTCTCCCCTTCTTTCCCCCAGTCAAGTCTGTCCCGTATTCAGCAAGTGAAAATAAAATAAACAATAAAAGGTGAATCAAATGGACGGCAAGGCTGGGATGGTCAATTTGGTAAAGTAAATCCGTTGGGCATCTTTCTTTGCCTTTAGACAATAATTCTGATGGCAAAAGAGCCAAACGGGACAGGCAAAAAAAAAAGAGAAAGAAAAAGAAAATTGGAAACAAAAACAAGAAAAGAAAAAAAAGAGAGGAGTGTAGAAATGTGTGTAAAAGTTGTTTCCAACTAGCGGGAGAAGGTGGTACACCAGCTCCCCTAGGGTGGACACACACACACAAAAAATTAGTAGAATTGTTGATTAAAATAGGAAGAGGGTTTGGTGTTTTTTCAACGTAGGGCAACTACAATCTCTCTGGGTTTTTAAGAAAGGGGAGTTCAGAACCAGAGAGGGGAGACGTGTTGTTTTAAGCAATGAGAAGAATGAGCAAAATGTCTCAGTGTGTCACTTGCAGGTGAAGAGCAGACCTGAATCAATTTTCCACGTGCAGCAGTCGGAAGAACATTATAGGTTAACACCATTAGAAACACTCAAGCCAGGTTTTGGCTGAATTGTTTTACAGCTTAACTTCCATGTGTTTGTCTATCATTCTAAGAGAGTACACTTAGACAACTTCTAAAAGAGGCCTTCATATTTTTTGATTTTAACAGTGCACTGAGATTTTTGTTTGGCAATTTTCTCCTTTTCAAGCAGGCCTGCAAGATCTGGATCGAAAACGCTACACAACATGTTGATCAATCGCAAGTGAGCTTCTCCAAAATTAAAATGGGCTCGGGAGAAAGCCACTTATTTGGGACAATCACAAAACAAGTCCCGGCCAAAAAGGATTCAGCGAGGTAATCCACTCTAAATTCTTTTTTTTTCCTTTTTTGAAATGACGTCATTGCTGGCAGTAGAAACTTATTGCGTCACGAGAGGTTCTACTGTCAGCAAATAAAAAATGGGGACTGACTGGACTGACAAAAGCTTTCATTGACTTGACACCAGTATGCAAGATTGCACCTCCATCTAGACCTGACCAAAGGGTGGATGTATGTATGTATGTTTCTTTTTACAGGAGCAGAAAGGTGACAGCAGCAGGTTGCATGAGCTTTTGGGCTGACTTAACCTTTTGATTGCCACTTTCTGTGTCTTTGTGAATTTACCAGCAGTGTGTTATTCATGACCTTGTATTGTTTACAGTGCAGAGGTCACTGTGAGAAAGTGTGCATACAGATGCGCTGCGCTAACATCTACATCACTTTTTCCACAGCAGAGGGTTAATCGTGGGATCTAATCACATGATTTACAGCAGGACACACCACTGGCTAATGTTTTTTCTTACAACAGGGCCTGGAGTGAAACTACTCCAGGGGAGAAGCCCTGGAATTTTTAAGAGACAATGCACAACTTCATTGTGCATGTCTAATTGTGTTAAGCTGACAGAGGGCAAAAGAGGGTTTTCTGGGGAAGCTTTCATTTTTAAATTGCAGAGACCGCGACATGAGGGATATAGAAGAAGAGATTGAGGTGCAGATGCAGACCATGACTGGGAGAGAAGGCTTCAAGAGGACCAGTGAGAAGCAGGGACCATCTGCAGGACAGCAGACAAACAACAGTGGGCTGCACCACTGGGCTTCCAGGAGATTGTCATGAGATTGAGAACAGCAAAATCTTAAATAAAATGAAAGAGTCTCGCCGTTGAGGGAGACAACTAAGGTGTACGCCGTGCTCTGGCTTAAATCTACAGCCGCGTTGGAACAGAAATCGAGGGATGAAGAGAGCGTGCCAAGCTCCAAAGGTGGCAGCGCAGAGGGAGACCAGCGTTGGAATTATGACTCTGTAAATGGCACAGACACCAGGAGCCATGACCGTGACTGGGAATGACCACCTAATGCTGTTTCACTCTGCCATGCAAAGTACTTTGACACTCTGGAGAAGACCTTTCCTCTGTGTCATTGTTGTCTCCATTTGCATGTGAGAGCTTAGATTGTGGGGAAGATTAAAGATGAACAAAGGGTGGTGGGAGAACAGTGAAGTGAGGATACACAGTGTGAAACTCCTTTAAGTGAACAATAATGTTGATGTGATAAACACAATGTCAGGAAAGAAATACTGGTATTAAAGAGCTGAAGCATATAATTCTGACAAATATGCAAAAGGGGGCAAATACTTTTATAGCACAGCACGCATATAAGAAGTTGGCTGTGGGTCCTAAGGGCCTTCACGGATTCAGTTTTCTTTACGAAGTTTCTTTGTTATCTATTTTATTGCACACAGCCCTTTGCAGCTAGGTTTTGGACAGCACTATACAAGCAAAGCTTTCTTTATTATTATTTATTATTCCACCCAGTAGTTAGGGTTGGCTGGTTAAGTTTTCAGCCCCCTAGCAAATCACCAGCTCTGGCTTGTCTCTTTCCTCCATCTAAGCCTGCTTCCCCACCACTTCATAAAGAGAAACAAGGTTACTGTCAGTGTCTGCAGCATCCTAAACTTGCAGCCACTGTTGTATTAGATTACCTGGGATGTGGTCAAATACTCCAAAAAATTACCTCCTACCTTCTCTTCCTAATCACTTTTCCTTGACATCGGAGGGAAATGTTATGAGGCCAAGGAAAGGTGTAAAGGAGAATTAATAAGTCTGCTGTGCTGAAACTACAATGTCCAGAAGATGAACTACAAAAATATGGGCCTCACTTCACCACAGTGTGCTTTTTCTGTGTTGTTTCAAGCTCGCCATCAAGATGTGAACAATCTGCAAAACGTTGACTTCATTACAAAGGTTGCTTATTAAAGAAAAAGAGAGAGACTAATGCAAGCTCGACTACTGTGAAGTTCAAATGCCCTGTGATCAACTCATATAGCTCATTATCTTGATTTAGAAAGCTCATAAAAATGCAACTCAATACCTCAACAAGAAGCAGATTACAGCTGTGTGATGTTCAGAAATTCATATCAGCAGGTCATGGCATGAAATGGAAAACAGACTGTTAATTAATATTTACACGATCTGCACCACTTTGTCAGTTGTGTTGGTCATTTTAATTAACAGTCAGATGGTATGTCGCTATGAATTATGGGTTGTAATTATCTCCTTTGATAAAGGTCTAGTGTATCCTTTGTTAAAAGAGGCGATAAGAGGAAGCACTAAAATACCTTTCCTTAGTTTCTGGAGAATTTGAACAGCTCTTATAGCGGCTGCCACGCAGATGCTTCCAAGTCACTTCACTCATTTAGGACCTTCTTAGGAAAAGCTCAGTGTTCAGCTGCACCCCTCGTTTCCTCCTTATTGGACCTAGCTCTCGTATCTGCCCTGATTCACTCGTACCACTATCAAGGAGGAGGAAGAGTGCTTCTGATTGTTCATGCAGCAGCCCAGCTTCTCACCTTGGGGTCTTCTATGCTACATCATAAAGTAGTCATCAATTATGTCTTAGGCATCTATTATAATTTCAGTTGTGCTAAGCTGGATCTGGATCACTGCATTATAAGACACTGTGACAATGAGGTGCCACTAAGATTAAATAAAAAAGTACCATTCACACAATAAAACAAAGTAATTTGAGCAGCAAGGCAGGCTTTTTCAAGTGGAATATAATAAATAACTATGGATATTCAGTCAAATATCAAATAAAAAGTACAATGGTGCACTGTGATAAAAGTGATTTTTAACAGTGACTGAACTTGGATAAAAAACTGTCCTTGTCTTGACAGACCTGTAGTATCTACCACAGGGCAACAGGTCACACAGCAAGTGTCTAGAGTGGGAACTATCCTTAGTGTTTTTAAAGCTCTTGGGAGGTGTGTCACCTGTACCAGTGGTCTTTGTGCTGTGCTTGTTACCCTGTGGATAGTCTTTTGTATCTGCTGCAGAGCATCCAGTATACCACACTGTTACACAGTCCACCAGGATGCTTTCTGTGGTGGTGCTGAACTGCAGCTGTAGCGTTGGCAGACCAGTTTCATGATGATTTCTTTTTTCTTCTTAGTATAAGAACCAGATTCTGTTCTGAGCACCACGTGACCAGTTGTTGGACCTCAGCCCTATTGGCGGACCCGTCTCCCTCTGATATGATTAGTGCCACCAGTGTAGTGTCATAAAACGTAAAAACTCGTTCTGATATGGTAATGTAATTATAAAGTTCATTTCTCACTGAATTCAGTATCTACTTTTAGAGTTTCACAGTTTATAATCTGTGGGACTGATTAAAGGTCTTCTGGCTTTAATGAGTCTTGCCATCTATTGGTGTGAACTTGCATCATCCGTTATAGGGTTTGAGGCAGTGAAGAGATACTTTATAAGAAGGGGTAGAGAGTACCGACAAGTGAAATGGTGTGATACAAGCGTGTCATTTGTCAAACCACATATTTCAGAGTGGAAACAACCAAACAAATAATAAATCTGAGATTATCTGAAACTCACAAGCAAATTGAAATGAGGCTCAAGACTACGCTGTCTGCAAAATCACTGTGGGGCAGGTATTGGAGTTTGAATATCACTTTCTGTTGAAGTTTAGAGGAGATTAGCTTCAGGCAGCATAATACCAAACAACTTAGTTTTCTCCAGAGTGCCTCTGTTTACGCCAGTAACAGTGTCTCTAAGTCAGTCAAATCTGCTGTGAGTCAACATACATCCAACAATATGCTTAAAATCATGTTAACAATGTGTTCTTCATAAATATGTCAGATCTTAACACATTTTCAAGCATTTTCTTCAGATTTTTTCTACTCCATATTTTTATTCACTGTTCAAAATCCTGTATATTACACCGGGGCTTTGTGCAGTCCCTTACTTAGTAATCTAAAAGAAGCTAGTTTAAATCCTTTCCCCTTCACCTTAAGCCAGCGTTCCCCAGACTGGCTGCCTTTGTTAAACCAAAGGTTTGAACTGCAGGTGGATTGGACTTCTCTCCCATGGTTAACTGACAGGGTGTGAGGTGACCATCTCAGAGATAGCAGCTCTCTATGATGACGCCACAGTAGCACGGGTGTTAGCACTGTTACCTAATATCAAGAATATTCTGGGTTTGACTCCGTCATCTGGCTGGGGCCTTTGTGCATGAAGTTTCCATGAAACCAAATGGCACATACTAATTAGTTAAAATGCAGGAATATCTTAAAGACATAAAGACCTGGATGACTTCTAATTTCCTGCTTGATCTTCAGAGTAAACTCAGGTTATTACATCTTACTTTGGTCTCAGACTCTCAGGTTCCCAGAGGCTTCAGCTTTCAGTCCCCTCTTCTGTGCTTCCAGTTTGGATTTTGGGACACAAACAACTGCTTCATTTAAGGATTAGCTTTAACATTTTACTTTTTGATAAAGACTATAGTTAGGGCTGGATCAGGTGACCCTAAGTTACCCTGCAATAGGCCTAGACGTCTCGGGGCTTCCCATGCTAAACTGAGCATTTCTTCTTCACTGTTTTCAATCTCTGTGTGTTTATACACCTCTCTGCATTCAATCATAGTTATTAATTATCTCTGGTTCCCTTCCACAGCATGTCTCCGTGAGCCTGGTTCTGCTGGAGGTTTCTTACTGTTAAAAGGGAGATTTTCTTTCCCACTGTCACCAAGTGCTTGCTCAAAGAAGGTCTTTACCTTACAAAGGACCTTGATTGTGATTCAGAACTACATACACATAAAATTAAATGGAACTGTAATAATGATTTCAAGTTAATAAAACTCAGTGTTAGTGTACTAATGGACTGTAAATGCTGGATGTAACATCACCCATTAGTTAATGATGTCCTGTTGTGAGGCCCTAAGCTGAGCATTTTGGTGTTATGACATGAAGTTCTATCTGAACAACGGTGGCACATTGTATGCTATTAGGGTCGTGACTGTCAAAGCTCAGCTTAAAGCATACCCAGCTCTTTTTTTTTTTTGCTCTAATGGGGACTGTAATTTACAAAATGAGCTCATCTTGTATGCTTGAAATTAGCAACTGGGAGCATAAACTCATCAGGACACCGTTTACTGAGTTCACCCAAAAGGGAACTGAGGGCTCACTTTATCCTCTGCCACTGGATTTCTATTTGCAACCAATTAAAGCAAGTGGCAAACTAAACAAGTAGTTTGTTGCAGGCAGGCAGAGTTTTTGCTGTAACCTGTCTTTAATTAAACAGCACTGTCACTTGACTACATATTCTTCACTTGTTAAATCTGTGGTGTCATAACAGACTCTTATTGGCTATTTCCTGTGAACTTCATGAGCTGTGCTGCTTTCAGCTCAGTTCACTGTCCTGGTTATATCTCTGCTTCTTTATTGGCTGCTGTATGTTTGTGGGTGTGTTTGAGTCAAAGAGAAGAGCCCAGACTTTGATGATAAAGTTCCCCTGTGATCAAAGTGTCATCACAGTCTTAGTGTTGTCTACATTTATGTTGAAAATAATAGTGGCTACTCAGTTCTAAAATGTTATTTTCATTTTATAGATTGGTTCCTTTATACTAAAATGGTAAATGGCCTGTATTTGTAAAGCGCTTTTATATGGAAGAAATATAGTATCATCAGAATTCAAGTATTTTTAGACATTGAATTTATGACACTGAATTTTTATCCTCCAAATTTCCCTGCAAAAATATTCACCTGCAAAAATTCACCTGCAAAAATTCACCTGCAAAAAATTCACCTGCAAAAATTCACCTGAAAAAAATTCACCTGCAAAAAATTCACCTGCCAAAAATTCACCTGCAAAAATTCACCTGCAAAAAATTCACCTGAAAAAAATTCACCTGCAAAAATTCACCTGCAAAAAATTCACCTGCAAAAATTCACCTGCAAAAATTCAACTGCAAAAGTGATGAACTTTAATGACCCAAGCCAGAGCAATCAGCACCAGATCGAGTCGAGTGGCTCTCGGCCAATTAAATTATGCTGTTTGATCACATGACACCGTTAGCCAGCAGTTTGTCTCCTAAAAGAGAGCTGTTTAGAGGTGAGTGATTAAGTTTTTCTCCTAAATAGAGATCATTACAGAACGCCTAGTCCTACTTAAAATCCCATTTATTTTTATTTTATCATCTACTCGAACTAAGGAAAACGTTTGACTAACTCAAAGACAATTTCCACGCCTCCCCTGCCTGACTGCAGAGGCAGTTTTGAATTTAGGAGCAGCAAGATGGAAGCGGCAAACCCTGGCGATTCTCCGGTAAGTATATTGTTTTTTATCTTCAAGTTTGTCTTTTGAAACGTTAATTTTATTTAAATCCGTTGCTCACGTATAAAGTACACAGACGGGGTCTTTGCTCAACTCGTCTGAGGCGTGTCTCACTAAGCGCTACATGCTAGGATCCTGCTAACCGAGCTACCCTTTACATGCTGTGCTTTAGAAAATAGGATACTCGTTAAAAAATACTCCGCAGATATTGATAGATAGACGAACACTGCAAATATAATGTTGTAAACGAAAACGGCCTTTGGTGAAGTGGTAAAATACACCATGAATAAAGCCATAGATTGAATGGCTGCCATGGTTGCAGAACGGCCTGATTTAATGACAAGAATGGGGAAGAGTGAGGCGAAGTGAACCAAAGCCACAAAACACGGTCAGACAAGGCGGCAAAAGGGCAGTGATCTGTCCGTCAGTATGAAGTTGGTGTGTGCTTTGGTGAACAAAAACTCGAGACCGGTAGCAGGAAGGTGGGAGACTCGTGTTTCACTGGAATAGTGGTGAATTAAAACATCCTTTGTTGGGGACATTTAGGTGTAAATGCATCCATAAAGGTGAGACAGAGGCAGACCAGACAGTGAAGAAAACAAGGCAAACATTAGAAATATTAAAACGGAAATATAGGATTAATATAACATACAATTGGGGAAAATGTAAGGAACACAATGTAAATGATATTGTAAAGTCATTAAAACAGCATACTCTGATTAAAAGAAACAGATAATTGGGTAGGATGATGATGATGATGATAATAATAATAATAATAATAATAATAATAATAATGTTAAAGAACATGTACAAGATGGGTATGTATACTTGTAGCCAGAACTTAACAACTACAAAGTTGTAGCATGCCAGACCATCTTGATTGAATGTAACTTCGCTCCACACAAGTTTTATGGTAGACATATTCATATTGGTATCTAATAAATGATTAATTCTTAGATTTTATCAAACGTTAATTTATAAATTGTTTCTGTCTTTATGTGTTTGTTTCAGATTATGCAAGATGTAATTATTCAGTCAGCAAGACACTTGCTGCAGTTACTGACATCATCCAACTGAACTGCTGCTGTGATGAATCAGAATACAAGGTTTACTTTAGCAAGACCTATGAGTTAATGCTACATTTAACTAAATTGTTATATATTTTGTGTCCAATATTGTCTCCATATGATTTTGTTTTTTGCAACATCTTGCAGAGAACAGAGTCAAGGTACCAGCTTGGTCAACCCTAAAAGACCATCTGTTCATCAAGATATGACCAGGTGAAAAAGTCATAAACTAAACACTCTGCATGAGCATGGAATTTAGGATGCAACTTTATATCTTACCTGCTCTACACTCAGGGCTTGAATTACAACAACAGTCAATCACATAAAAAAAAAAATATACTTTTGGTAGTTCTGTGTCTCTCTCTCTCCTCCAAACCCAGATGGCTGCTGGTACTGAACCGGGTTCTGCTGGAGGTTTCTTCTTGTTAAAGGGGAGTTTTTCCTCTGCACTGTCACTTCATGCTGCTCAGTGTGAGGGATTGTTGAGGTTGAGTCCATATGTCCTGCGAACAACTGCTGGGCAATGACACCATGCAATCTTCTGGGATTCCTTGGATAGAAAACCTGTGAGCTGCACTTGTCCTTGGTCTTCACAGCTCACCTTTTTACTGTTTATTGAATCAAAATTCTCCAGTGACATGGATTCTACATTGTAACTGATGTGATGTTCTATAAAGTGGTTTTAATAAAAAAAAAAAAAAAAGGCAAAAATTAGTTTGTTTCTTTATTCAATTTTTGAACAGTGATACTCATTCAGTAAATGCAAATTATTTACACGGCAGTGCACTATAGGCATAAATCTAGACCCCTAGATAAAACATGATGGCATTATAGCAGTGACAACTCCTCCACAGTAGCAGGTGGGATTTTTCTTTTTTGAGGACGGCTCCTTTTACCTGTCACTACAGATGGTCTGTTTGTTCTGATCAAGAGCCTTTTTTTGGGCAGCTGAAGAGGAGAAGTCTATCTTATGTCCAACCTCTGGCTGTATCTTGGTCATATTACCCAGCAAAACCCAGTATGCAGGTTCATCTGTAACAGTCCTTGTGCCACAGATCACTGTTGCTTCTACATTAAACAGAAGAGCAGTGACGTGGGTGCAGGTCTCCGTGACTCCGGCCTTACAGCTGCAGTGGGCGGCTTCAACCTTCCCTGTGATGCTCACAGTGACCCATGGCTGCAATGCTGGTTCATTCAGTCTTTGAGAGTGCAGGACCTGAAACACACACAAAGTTCTTGTCTTTAAATGAACTGTGAGCCAAGGCTGACATAAATGTTTTATCTACTTAATCATTAATGTAACAGTGTTTAGAAAGTTAGCACATACATGTAATTTTTCATTTCTTTATGTGTCCATCTATAGAACGCTGCATGTTATAGTGTAAATCTGCCTGTTCTCTGTCAGAAACCTGCCTGCAGAAAATGAACCTAAAGGATGTAATGCAAGGATGTCATCACTTTCAAGATGGAGAAAGCATAAAGTGACAATTATGAATCACTTAATATGATAAGGAGATTCTGCAGGTCATTAATCAATGTATAAAATTAAATAAAATTATTTTTAGTGACACAAGATACAAATATGGAAGGAAGATGTATAATCGCTCAGTTTGGGGAAATTGTGGGTAGCCACAATTTCTCCATACCCACAATGTGCAACAAATGGGCACAGCTATCTTCAACAGTGGAACATCGGCCAGTTACTTCCAACTTTAACGCAGCTTGTAGTCTTGGAGAGCAGCACACCAAAACTGCATGCACAACTTCTGCTAACAGTGGAAACAGATTAAGAAATCCATGCAAACAGATTCATAAACCGAAAGAATATTATTTTACAGGATTAATGATCATATCAGCCGCTGGCTGATCACAAACCCTGAGGGTGTATACGAGAAGCAGAAGAAGCAGAGGGGATATCCAGTTTAAGTTTAGATAGTATTTGTAAAGATATTGACCATATCCTTTTCTGAAAGTGTGGATATAATGGATGGGGTAAGGTACTGACATGCTACAACTTTATAGTTGTTAAGTTCTGGCTACAAGTATACATATCCATCTTGTACATTTTTTTTATTTTATTATTATTATTATTATTATTATCATCATCATCATCATCATCCTACCCAATTATCTGTTTCTTTTAATCAGAGTATGCTGTTTTAATGACTTTACAATATCATTTACATTGTGTTCCTTACATTTTCCCCAATTGTATGTTATATTAATCCTATATTTCCGTTTTAATATTTCTAATGTTTGCCTTGTTTTCTTCACTGTCTGGTCTGCCTCTGTCTCACCTTTATGGATGCATTTACACCTAAATGTCCCCAACAAAGGATGTTTTAATTCACCACTATTCCAGTGAAACACGAGTCTCCCACCTTCCTGCTACCGGTCTCGAGTTTTTGTTCACCAAAGCACACACCAACTTCATACTGACGGACAGATCACTGCCCTTTTGCCGCCTTGTCTGACCGTGTTTTGTGGCTTTGGTTCACTTCGCCTCACTCTTCCCCATTCTTGTCATTAAATCAGGCCGTTCTGCAACCATGGCAGCCATTCAATCTATGGCTTTATTCATGGTGTATTTTACCACTTCACCAAAGGCCGTTTTCGTTTACAACATTATATTTGCAGTGTTCGTCTATCTATCAATATCTGCGGAGTATTTTTTAACGAGTATCCTATTTTCTAAAGCACAGCATGTAAAGGGTAGCTCGGTTAGCAGGATGCTAGCATGTAGCGCTTAGTGAGACACGCCTCAGACGAGTTGAGCAAAGACCCCGTCTGTGTACTTTATACGTGAGCAACGGATTTAAATAAAATTGACGTTTCAAAAGCAAACTTGAAGATAAAAAACAATATACTTACCGGAGAATCGCCAGGGTTTGCCGCTTCCATCTTGCTGCTCCTAAATTCAAAACTGCCTCTGCAGTCAGGCAGGGGAGGCGTGGAAATTGTCTTTGAGTTAGTCAAACGTTTTCCTTAGTTCGAGTAGATGATAAAATAAAAATAAATGGGATTTTAAGTAGGACTAGGCGTTCTGTAATGATCTCTATTTAGGAGAAAAACTTAATCACTCACCTCTAAACAGCTCTCTTTTAGGAGACAAACTGCTGGCTAATGGTGTCATGTGATCAAACAGCGTAATTTAATTGGCCGAGAGCCACTCGACTCGATCTGGTGCTGAGTGCTCTGGCTTGGGTCATTAAAGTTCATCACTTTTGCAGTTGAATTTTTGCAGGTGAATTTTTGCAGGTGAATTTTTGCAGGTGAATATTTTTGCAGGGAAATTTGGAGGATAAAAATTCAGTGTCATAAATTCAATGTCTAAAAATACTTGAATTCTGATGATACTATATTTCTTCCATACTTTTACTAGTCCCCCCTAAGGACCCCAAAGCGCTTTACACACCCAGTCATCCTCCCATTCACACACACATTCATACACTGGTGGAGGAAAGCTACAGTTGTAGCCGCAGCTGCCCTGGGGCAGACTGACAGAAGCGAGGCTGCCATATCACGCCATCGGCCCTTCTGACCACCACCACCACCACTAAAGCCTCATTCACCTATTCACACACCCACGTTTTCTATTTCTAAGTGCTTTCTGTCACTCTTTGATGAATGCTTTGGAAGCAACTCGGGTTTGAGTATCTTGCCCAAGAAAACTTGGGCATGTTAACCATCTGATGACAAAATTTACATCACCGAGACCTGAGTGGACCCTAGCAGACTCACGTACATTTAACATATAATCGGTGCTTAAGTCATACCTAATAACATATAATGGCTATGAATCAAATCCTGTTGAAACACTACAGTCACAAGCACAGCATTTTAATCCGGTCTGGATGGTGTCTGGGTCATTCCAACATCTCAATTCTTTTCTTTTTCAGTCCTTTTGTTTTAGATTTTCTTGGGATCATTGTCATAATGTATGATTCAGTCTTTAGCCGTCAAACAGATGACCTCACATTTGACACTGGAATACTTATTTTCTTCTTTAAGTGCATATGACTAGCAACACCTGGCTGTTACTTACTAGTGAGTTTCTATAGAATGAAGGTTTTGAGTTTTTCCACAGGATTGAGTCCCATAAAAAAATTTTTTCACATATATCACTTCTTCACTCTGTGTCACTGTCATAAGTCTGTCTGACAGTACCTTTAACAATGATGCCTGATAATGTTAAATCTTATGTTGAATAAGATTTACAGCTTTACATCCATTTAAACAGTCAGTGTAGAAGCACTGAAGGCAAAGAACCCTTTGATGAAGCAACATTTGGTGCATGGGTTGAAACTCATTCAAGATCTCCTCTGATGCTGTCAGACTGTTTTGATTAAAAATAATATTCAAATGTCTGTTGTCCACAGAAAGCTACTTTAATCAGAATGCAGGGATTGTTACTGTCTATCGTGAATTTGCAGCTAGTTGGGGCTATTCCAGTTCATCACTCACAAACAAAATATCTGCCACACATACACCCAGAGCATTCTCTCCATATGCACACACCAGCATTTTACATTCAGTCATAGTGTGCAAAGAGAGAGAGGAATGTTGGGCCTTTTTTCTCAAACCTTGAGCTCCAATCTGATTAGAGTAAAAAAGCCATCACGTTTGTCTGCACGGGGGCCTGCCTCTAATTTACCGACGGGGGCTCAGAGTGCAAGTAATCACATATATTCCATTTCTTCCTCGTCTTTTATTCTTGGTTGATGTCTCTCTTAAACCTGTTTTTTGATTTCCTAACAGTATTCCTTTGCATGTTTTCTTTTCCATCCTGTCTGTTTGTCGCCATTACTTTTAAGCGCTCCCCTCCCCTCCTGTATTATCTACCAACTCTCTGTTACCTCTCTCTTCCTCTTCATTTCCTCTTGTTCTGTTTCTTTCTCCTCCTCAGTCTCTCAGATCCCTGGATCCTTAGCTTCCTGTCTGACAGACGCCAGGTGGTCAGACTGGGCAGCATCACCTCATCCCCCATCACACTGAACACTGGTGCTCCACAGGGGTGTGTACTGAGCCCTCTCCTGTACTCACTCTACACCTACGACTGCACAGCCACTAACAGCTCCAACATCATTGTGAAGTTTGCGGACGACACTACAGTGGTGGGTCTTATCACCAACGGTGATGAGACGGCTTACAGGGAGGAGGTCAGCGCCCTGACCCACTGGTGTCAAGACAACCATCTCACCCTCAACGTCGCAAAGACAAAGGAGTTGATAGTGGACTTCCGGAGGTGCAGAGAAGTACACACCCCCATCACCGTCAACGGCGCTGCTGTGGAGAGAGTGAGCAGCTTCCGGTTCCTTGGAGTACATCTGGCTGAGGATCTTACGTGGTCAGTACACACAAACAAAACAGTGAAGAAGGCGCAGCAGCGCCTCTTCTTTCTCAGGAGACTGAAAAGATTCGGCATGAGCCCCCGCATCCTCAGGACCTTCTATCACTGTGCCATTGAGAGCATCCTCACTGGATGCATCACCACCTGGTATGGCAACAGCACCGCCTACAACTGCAAAGCTCTCCAGCGAGTAGTGCGGTGCTCTGAACGGATAATTGGAGGTGAGCTTCCCTCCCTCCAAGACATCTACAGGAAGCGCTGCCTGAGGAAAGCGGGGAGGATCATCAAGGACTCCAGTCACCCCAGCCATAAACTGTTCAGACTGCTTCCATCAGGAAGGAGGTTCTGCAGCATCCGGTCCCGTACCAGCAGACTGAGAGACAGCTTTTTCCATCAGGCCATCAGACTGCTGAACACGTCATAGACACCTCAGCTTCACTACTAGAACTTCAACATTATGCACTCCACACTGTATATAAATGCCACTTGTTTTGCACATATTCAACTCTGTATATTTTATATATTATTATTATTATTATTATTATTATTATTTTTTATTTTTTTATTTTTTTACTATTTAATTTGTAAAAATGTGTATACACACACACACACACACACACACACACACACACACACACACACATAGGAAAATATTTAGTATACACATCCAGAAATGCATACACTATTATATATTGTACATATATTTATTAGTTTCAGGTTGGCCATTCTTGTATTTTGCTCGTTTGTGTTGTTGTGTTTGCACATCTCTGTTGCTTGTGGGGCTCGCACACAAGAATTTCACTCGCATGTGCTGTGCCAGTGTGCCTGCACATGTGATGTGACAATAAAAGTCATTTGATTTGATTTGATTTGATTTGATCAGATCTTCTTAAGCTTCAACAACAGTAAACAATTATTTTGTTGCCTGATCCAATTAAACAGCTTAAGTTCCATTCTCCTCTGTGGCGAGCTAACAACACTCCCCACTGTGTATTCTGCCAATCTTAGAAAAGGACCAATTTTGATGGGAGATAAACTGGATCTGTTTGTTTAAAAATAGATTCCAAATAATGTTGTTGATTTATGGAAAAGTTACACCTAAGACCCAAAGGGCTCCATTACTCTTGTGGTTCTGTTTGATATCAGCGGGATATCCTAATATGGTCATCTCAGCCTTTATACCAATCAGCCAGTCAGATGAAAGTTTGCTTAATGTGTGGGTGAAGCCAGCTCAAATTCTCGTTCCAGATTTTGGATGAATTATGGACCTGCTTCAAAGCCCAGTCTAAGATAAATAGGGATTATTTTGAACTGTGAATCATATGGTCCTACTTAGACTCCAAGGATAAAAATGTGAAGTGGAACATTAGTATGCTGTAATATCATCTTAAGAAGCTGAAGTGCCCATTGGTGGATACACAATATGCTTTACACACATATGTTTATATTACTTTGTATTTGGCATAATGATTTAAAAATAAGAAAAACAAACAAACACAAAAATTGCTCTTTATGCACAACTGGAGAAATATTGCAATGCGTTATCGTTATTCGAGTTGTAAATAGTGTAAATGTTAAGGGAGATGCAAAAATGTAAATCTCTAATAATATAATACTATAATAAGAAATCAGCAGTAAATTTACGCTTTGTAGCTATTTCAGATACAATGCAAGCAGTAATTAGCAGCTGTGCTAGCAGCAAACCAATAATAAAGCAATGATTGATCCTGGTGGTATCTAAAAATTGACGTAAAAAATACATAGACAAACAGTTTCCAAGGCAACAATGCAAGTAGAAGAATTTACACAAAAAGGCAGAGTTATGGTACGCCTCAGGGATATGTGCTCCAGACAATGATTTGGTAACCATCCATCCATCCATCCATTCGCTTCCGCTTGTCCTTTTCAGGGTCGCGGGGGGCGCTGGAGCCTATCCCAGCTGTCATAGGGCGAGAGGCGGGGTACACCCTGGACAGGTCGCCAGTCTGTCGCAGGGCCAACACACAGGGACAGACAACCATTCGCACTCACATTCATTCGCACATTCACACCTAGTGACAATTTGGATTATCCAATTAACCTATCCCCACAAGCTGCATGTCTTTGGACGGTGGGAGGAAGCCGGAGTACCCGGAGAGAACCCACGCAAGCACGGGGAGAACATGCAAACTCCACACAGAAAGACCCCGGCCTGATGGTGGAATTGAACTCAGGACCTTCTTGCTGTGCGGCAACAGTGCTAACCACCGTGCCACCGTGCTGCCCGTAACATAAGGGGTAAATAATGCTACAGTATATTGCCAGAAGTATTCACCCTCCCAATTATAAATTGTTGAGCTCAGGTGTTCCAGTCACGTCCATGGCTGCACGTGTACAAAAGCACCTAGACATGCAGACTCTTCTACAAACATCTGTGAAAGATTGGGTCGCTCTAAGGAGCTCAGTGAATTCCAACATGGTACCATCATAGGTTGCCACTTGTGCAACTAGTCCAGTGATGGAATTTTTTCTCTACTAAATATTCCTTAACTGTAAGTGTTATTAAAACAAATTGGAAGCAACTGGGAAAAACAGCAACTCAACCACAAAGTGGTAGGCCACGTAAAATCACAGAGCTGGGTCAGCAGACATTGGAGGTCTATAGCAATTGACTCAATTGACCTCAAACTCCATTATCAGATTAGCTCAAACACAGTGCACAGAGAGCTTATTAAAATGAGTTTCCATTGCAAACAAGCTGCATCCAAGACTTATATCTCCAAGTAATTGCAAAGTGTCAGATCCAGTGGTGTAAAGAATCCAACATGATTTCATACAAGTGTAAAAAGCAAGGTCGAGTTTGGTGTGGAAGAACTTGACTGGTCTCAACTTAACCCAAGAGAACATCTCTGGGATGAGTTAGAGCAGGGACTGTGAGCCAGGACTTCTTGTTGACTGACCTCACAAATGTCAATACTTTGCTGAAGACCAAGAGTAAAGAACCAAAAATGAAGTAGAAATACAGACAATATGAGAGAAAGCTGCACTAACCAGACAACACCCAACGAGGTAGAAACCTCCAGCAGAACCAAGCTGAGGGTGGAGCAACCACTTGCTGTGACTGGTTGGGAGCAAGAGGAGGGACATAAAAGAACTTAGGAGTAAAAAAAATCTCATTTGATTTAGTGTACTAGTCATTATTCATTCATCCATCCATCCATTCTATCCCAGCTGTCATAAAGCGAGAGGTGGGATGAAATATTGGACATTTATCTAGTATTTCACAGGGCTTGCTTGTGTTAACTCTGTTTAATATCCTATTTTATATCTTGGAGCTTACCCTAAAACATAATTGAAAAATCTCTTTTCCAAACCACTGCAAAATGTTGTTCTTTCACCCAGCACATACCGTACTGTGTTGGTAAAAGGTTTTATTATTAAGGCCAAGATCCAAGCAAAATCCTTCTCAATATAACACTCTCTGAACTCTTCATGTCCTCCACTTTTCTCTCACTTTCTGCACTACGAGGATGGAGGTCAGTATCAGAAAAAAAAGGATTGGTTGAACTGGAACAGATTGAGTGTTTTTGCATTGAATCTGAGCTTTTCAACTAAAAGCAAGGCCAAACTTTCATTTTTCACAACAATATACTCAAAGATTATCTTGTGAATACAAACACTAGCTCATCAAAACCACTTGAGCAGTAACAGAGGAATGGAGTTAGTTAAGAACAACGCAGCAAATACTCACAGCTGCATGATGCAAATGCCACCAACTTGACTGCATATTGAATTACTCTATGAATAAATGACAAAAGCAACGTTATTTGTTCACGTTATACTTTCAAACACTCCTACTGATACTTGTACTTAATAATATTCTGCCAAGAACATTTTTCTTCTAATTTATAGATGAAATGAAATGGTCAGTCTAGAGTTGAGTCAGCTATTTTTCCCTATAATGCAAGGTTCAAAGTAATGCTGTAATATATTACAGTGGATGGCAACCTTGGGTCTCAAAAGCATTATAGATGAGCTGACACAAGCTGAAAAATATATTGAACAGAACCAAAAGTTTCATGGCCAGTTTCCTTACCTGGATTGGTGTGATGCTTTCTAACAGAGATAGATTCCTAGACAATGTCATTCCGAGACAAATTTGATCAGATCAGCCAGTGAGTTGGAGAATCACCTATTCTAACCTACGTAATGTTGTAGAAATATATAACAGCATATGCTTTCCTACTTGTGTGAGAATGATGTAGATTTTAAAACTCAATCTATAAGTAAGATCCCAGTTTACAGCATATGAGGCATTTAAAATAATTTTGATTTTTTTTTTAGTCAAAACAGATCAAATCTACTCCTTTTTCCTTAACCCTGTAATTGCAAGTGTATTATATTTAATGCATGAGTTTTTGAGAATTCTTTATCTCTAATCCCATTAAGCCAACAGCCTAGGACCTTTATTAATTGACTAAAGTCTTGACTATCGATTCTCAAATCAAGTTTAAAATACAAACCAGCAAACTGAAGACTCAGGTGAAGATCTAATACAGGGTGAAGTGAACAAAGCTCACGTTTAAAGCCAATAATGCTCAGTTCAGGTCAAAGTAGTAAATTCAGTAAACCCCAGATCCAATCCAGCACATTCTTAAAACATCATAAAATTATCCGCTGTAACCAATAACAACAAGTTACAGTCACGTGTGTGACATCACTGGTCATTGTTATAGTTTTTCTCCAAAGGGATCAACAACAACTGTAAAAAACTGTCAACAACTGATTGCTCATGAGGGTTGTTGGATTGTTGGTTTTCCCTGAGTATTATAGTAGGGTCCTCTTACAAAATAACACCTTGAGGTGATTCTCATTGATTTGACACGATAAAAATAAAATTGAATTCAATTAAACTGAAAAAATACTGTAGTCCAATGTCCTCCACTGCCACCAAATATCCATCCAGTAGAGCATCCCTGGGATGTGGCTGGATGGGAAATTTGGAAGAGCCACTAACAAATCTGTAGCAACTGTGTGACGCTATCGTGTCGACATGGAAGAAAGTCTGTGGGAGTGAGGGATGTTTCCAATGAATGAATGAACACAGCTCTCAAGGCAAATGGGTCCAACCTTTTACTGGCAAGGTGTGCCTAACAATGTAGTTTGATGAGTGCATATTTGTAGTATACAGTGGGGCAAAAAAGTATTTAGTCAGCCACCGATTGTGCAAGTTCCCCCACTTAAAATGATGACAGAGGTCAGTAATTTGCACCAGAGGTACACTTCAACTGTGAGAGACAGAATGTGAAAAAAAAATCCATGAATTCACATGGTAGGATTTGTAAAGAATTTATTCGTAAATTAGGGTGGAAAATAAGTATTTGGTCACCTCAAACAAGGAAAATCTCTGGCTCTCACAGACCTGTAACGTCTTCTGTAAGAAGCTTTTCTGTCCCCCACTCGTTACCTGTATGAATGGCACCTGTTTGAACTCATCATCTGTATAAAAGACACCTGTCCACAGCCTCAAACAGTCAGACTCCAAACTCTGCCATGGCCAAGACCAAAGAGCTTTCGAAGGACACCAGGAAAAGTATTGTAGACCTGCACCAGACTGGGAAGAGTGAATCTACAATAGGCAAGCAGCTTGGTGTGAAAAAATCAACTGTGGGAGCAATCATCAGAAAATGGAAGACATACAAGACCACTGATAATCTCCCTCGATCTGGGGCTCCACGCAAGATCTCATCCCGTGGGGTCAAAATGATCATGAGAACGGTGAGCAAAGATCCCAGAACCACACGGGGGGACCTGGTGAATGACCTGCAGAGAGCTGGGACCAAAGTAACAAAAGTCACCATCAGTAACACACTACAACGGCAGGGAATCAAATCCCGCAGTGCCAGACGTGTTCCGCTGCTGAAGCCAGTGCATGTCCAGGCCCGTCTGAAGTTTGCCAGAGAGCACATGGATGATACAGCAGAGGATTGGGAGAATGTCATGTGGTCAGATGAAACCAAAGTAGAACTTTTTGGTATAAACTCAACTCGTCATGTTTGGAGGAAGAAGAATACTGAGTTGCATCCCAAGAACACCATACCTACTGTGAAGCATGGGGGTGGAAACATCATGCTATGGGGCTGTTTTTCTGCCAAGGGGACAGGACGACTGATCCGTGTTAAGGACAGAATGAATGGGGCCATGTATCGTGAGATTTTGAGCCAAAACCTCCTTCCATCAGTGAGAACTTTGAAGATGAAACGAGGCTGGGTCTTCCAACATGACAATGATCCAAAACACACCGCCCGGGCAACAAAGGAGTGGCTCCGTAAGAAGCATTTGAAAGTCCTGGAGTGGCCTAGCCAGTCTCCAGACCTCAACCCCATAGAAAATCTGTGGCGGGAGTTGAAAGTCCGTGTTGCTTGGCGACAGCCCCAAAACATCACTGCTCTCGAGAAGATCTGCATGGAGGAATGGGCCAAAATACCAGCTACTGTGTGTGCAAACCTGGTAAAGACCTATAGTAAACGTTTGACCTCTGTTATTGCCAACAAAGGTTATGTTACAAAGTATTGAGTTGTATTTTTGTTATTGACCAAATACTTATTTTCCACCCTGATTTACGAATAAATTCTTTACAAATCCTACCATGTGGATTCATGGATTTTTTTTTCACATTCTGTCTCTCACAGTTGAAGTGTACCTCTGGTGCAAATTACTGACCTCTGTCATCATTTTAAGTGGGGGAACTTGCACAATCGGTGGCTGACTAAATACTTTTTTGCCCCACTGTATGCTTGTGTGTAATTAACACAGCCATGACATGCACAACAATATGTCCTGTAATTCTGTTAGTTTCATCTGAACCTCTTCTGAGAACATGTGGTTATCTCTGCTTTCGGTTTAAGGGCAGTTTCACTGACGGTGTTACCGGCCTTGCTCTTTCATTCACATTTGACAAAAGTTTGAAGTATTTTGATTGAAAACACGAATACAAAGCTTGACAGTATTCAGGACAGTGAGCGATCTAGTGCTATGCTCAACGAAAGTACAAACTGATTTGATGTGTCAGAGTAGTGACAATGACTTTTTTCTGCTGTGATAATTGCACCACATCAATCGAGAACAAACGCAGTTGTGGGTAAATATTAATTCAGCACAGGAGGTTTAAATGGTGGGAGGTCAGGTGGGTATGACCCTATTACTGTAGGAATATCCAGTCATATAGTACCACGAGTAAAAGTGAACACTTTTTACACACCCGAGATTATGAACTTTCTACTTAAACTCAAATTTGCTTTACTTTTTCCTTGTGTTCACTCGCAGGAAGCATCTTTTCATTCTCTCTGGCAAACACAAGCATACTTTATTAATACACAAACGTGCTATTCCATCCTATGTGATAAAATGCTTACTCACACATGAAACTGTAACGGAGGAGGTGTGAACAGGTCTGATTGCGCTAGAGCGACTGTGTAGACTGGTCTGAGGTTTGGGAGACTGTTTGATCAGGTCTGTTGGAGCCCAACTTGTTGGAGGGGTGAGATTAAGGGAAAAGGGGGGGGGGGGGGGGGGGGTGAAGAGGGAGGACAAAGCAGTGAAGGGGAGAATGAGGTAAAAGGCATCATGGAGAAACAGAAGGGACTAAAGGGACAGAGCAATGAAAGAAATGTTAAAATGTTACAATGTAGGGATGGTGGTAAATATGAAGTAGGGGGTGGGAAAAGAAACACAGATAAACACATGGAGGAAGAGGAAGTAAACATGAGAGAATAGATTCTGGAAATGACAGAGGAAGAGATGCTGAGAAAGACAAACTGAACTGAAGAGAAAACACAAAGGCTGGACTATAAATGAACCTCAAAGTTATAAGAAGGGTGAAAAGGAAAGAAAATAGTCAATGGAAGGGAGCTGCAGGATGGAGTGAAACAGGTGGAAGAAAAAGTGGGTGAGAACAAACAGAATGGAGAGGAGACTGCAACACGAAGGAACGCTGAGGCCGGTTTCGTCACAGGGCTCCGGAGAGTTGAGATAAAAGCACTTTAGCGGCCGGCTCCAGATTAGATCTGTCACTGTCACCTTGGTTCTCAGTGTCTCAGGTATGACTGTGACAGGGAAGGAAGTGCATCCTGCTTACTCCAGGGTTTCATCATATCCAACATGGAGTTCATCTGTGACCATCGAACATGTGTGTACTGTCAATCCAACACAACACAGGTAAACAATACTGAGATTATCCCGGACAAAGGAGATGCTGGAAAACAGAAAAAAGAAGACAAAAATTAAGTTTGGTAATAATAATTAAAAAAGCTACTTTCAGCTATTCCTTTATTCACACATTCGCTCACTGCTCAGGTAGATTTTTACATCAGATGCCCTTCCTGACTCAACCTCCAAGGAATTTGCATCTCCTGCTGAGATCAAACCAGGGAGCCTTCACGTGTCAGACCACTGCAGTCTGAAGCCACCACAGAAATGATGGGAATGAAACCCCAACGTTCTTAAACAAACAAGACACAGTCCTCGGAGGCAGCTCACTCTCTGGGCAGTATTTACTTTGAATATAGTTTGTAGTGCTATAAGACTTAGAGAAAGATATACAACATACATAAAACATATGTGGGAGTTGATCATGGACATAACTCAAGTTTATTATATTAAATAATATTATTGTATAATGTTACACTACAGAATACTTTGAGATAACTGGGCAGCTTCTCTTTCTCTTGGCAATACTTTCTTCAAAGATAGAGATACATTTTGGGGTCAACGTGAAAGAAAGGAAAAGCAGGTGAAAGTGAGGTCAGAGGTCAAATGTGAGGTGATGTTTTTAATCTTCATACAGTGCTTTCTATATGTCAGCAATACACACCACATTGTAAGAATGATTATATTAGTTATATTAAGTCACTTTTTGACCAATAAATCAAATTAAGTTGACCTTGAAGACTTTGGTGGATGTGAGCCAAAGTTTAATGGATTTGTAACATGACACCGCTCGACACGCCTGCAGAGTTTAGTCAGAAATCACTCAGGATCAGGTTTATAGACAGAGTGACGTGCACGCAAACACTACCAAAAACCAAACCTCCTCAGAGGAGGTAATGAGGCAATAACTGAGATAATTAAATAGAAAATTAAAGGACAGGATTGTTTTTATGTTCATGAGCTTTATGGTTCATGACCATTAGACCTTTGATGCTGTTTATTCCAGGGTGGTAGGACTATTTCAGTGATGTACAGGAATCTTATGGAAAACTGAAGAGCAGACAGAATTTGTCGGAAAAAATGAACAAAATGTGAAACTTTCCATTAGAATTGTAGAAAATGGAAAGTCTGGTTATATGCAGAAGAGGTTTTGTTGATAATGTGTCCTCCTGGTATTATGACTGCAACGGTGAACCATGGAAACAAATAGGTTAGGAAGCATAATTGTACCTGTGATTCAGTGGGTACATTCAAATGTACAGTTTGCTTGCATCAGACATCATGTCAAACAGTTTGGTTTACAATGTACTTAGTGGAAAAAATGTCATAGCATAAGATTTATGTCCAAATTTTCCCAAGTGCTTTTTTGAATAAGTAAGGATTTTTAACGCAATGTTCCTGATCATACTGTTTTTCTTTAGAAAGCAATTTCAGGGAAGAGTATGGGCTGAACCACTTTTTGAAGGTGTGTAGGGGGGTAACGTTATGAATGCACTCATATTTAGAATTCATTCTCCGACT
Source organism: Rhamphochromis sp. 'chilingali' (assembly GCF_963969265.1). Lineage (NCBI taxonomy): Eukaryota > Metazoa > Chordata > Actinopteri > Cichliformes > Cichlidae > Rhamphochromis > Rhamphochromis sp. 'chilingali'. Next base: position 19,584,925 of record NC_137940.1, on the reverse strand, counting down.
TTGTTTTATTGATTTCAACCATGACACACAAAGTTAGCAACAGCAAAGTTGATCTTGATTTCAGAACAGCTGTAACAACCATTATACCCTCCAATCCCCCCCAACCCCCTATTCCGAATTCTCCCCCTACCAGGTCCACACTAGACAAGACACCACAGAGAACCAGTCTCAAGACCTCTCAACATCTCAAGATTTAAGTTCCTCGGTTTCTTCAGTCCAGCATCTTGCATTAATGTCATGTCATTGCGTGTGTTCAGTTCCGTCAGTCAGCTGTTCAGTCAGTCAGCCATCTCCTGTTCTCTTCGTTTGTCCGTCACAATAAACACCCTGAATCTTCACCGTAAGGAGATGATGTCACCAGAGTAGATCCGCCACAGTTTTTGGTGTGAGAAAGCATCACACCAAAAATTAAAGGCATCAGTTTGTCATGAACCGAAGTTCCGAGCGCAGGCAGGACCCAGTAGCAGAACACACACACTAGGGTAGGAGCGAATAAAGAAAGTAATTTTTATTGCAACTAAAGGTGTCCCGTGAGGGTAGCCAGAAAAACAACGTATGAAACCAGAAGAAACCGAGGGACCGCACAGGGAACGCCAAGAGCGGGGCTGTGAGAGGCTGTAAAACAAAAAGAGAGACAGATTACTGGGGTGCGGAAAAAAGGCAGCATACGAGGGAAGGTGGAGTGTGCGTCTCACGGTGATAGCCGGGCCGAGTGAACCAGAGGGGGGTGGAGCTCCAAAAGGGGTCGAGACGGCGAAGCTGATGGTGAACCAAATCTCAGGCGGACAGGTGGACAGGTGGACAGGCAGGTGGCTCGAAAACAAAAACACGCCGAGTTGTGATCTGGGTACACAGGGAAAAAAACAGTGTTAGGTCCGATGGAGAGTTTGTCATACGAGTTCTTTTCCCGCAGGCGTACGTTACCGCTGAGAGGCGACTACGGACTGGCGTGGAGCAGCAGGTAGGGCAGGATTAAATAGTCCACCTGGTGATCGCCTGGGATGGGATGCAGGTGTGGGGTTAGCAGCCACGCTCGTGGGCGTGGACATCCCAGCAGCACCCCGGACGCCGGGCCGCGGACCATGACACAGTTTAGGCTTGAGAAAAGAATTGTTGATGCTTATGAAGCAGGAGCATTTCCAAATTCCAAGCACTGGAGTGACCACGATTACGAGAGAGCTATACTATCTTTTCACTATACTAATGCTGGAATGCTGGGAAATGCTTGGTTACATTTAACCACATGATAATCAAACATACTTTGAGAAAGGGTGGTGTTACCTTTCAATTCAGAAAAGTAATGCTCATGGAAAATAACAAGCATCTTCATTTTCTGCACTCGTGACTGATGTCTGGTGTATTATCATATGATTCAGAGAGCACTGTAGGCTGTGAAAACTTCTCAAGAACAGCTCAACGAACCTGACACAGAGTCAATCAGGCCTCCAAACACCCCAGATTCCAATCCAATCAAGCGGTCACACGTTGCAGGAACAAGCCGAATCCACTCAGGCTCCAACAATCCAGCCCACAGGACCAAAGGGATCAGAGCATTATCAACACAGAACACCACGAGAGACCTGGTGTTCATGCCTCAAAATGTCAAAGTCATTTTGGCTGCACAAAGGGAAACTGCACAATATTAGGCAGGTGTCTTCACTCTAACTTATTGCGTCATGTGACTCATACACATTGAGATTTCAAAAGAAAGTGAAACAGTGACTCCTCTAAACAAACAGTATGCAGCCCACTTCACACTGCATCATTTCTTTGTTCTGAGAAACATTCAGCTAATGATTCTGCAGGTTTTCACCTTTATGTGTGTAGCCTCCATGTAGTAAAGTGTGCATATTTCTTTGCTTGTAACACAGTGATAAATGCACAGAGATGATATAGTGGTAGTTTCATGGCCTCATTTTCCCCTTTGCAGCGAGAGTATACAAACAGAGCAGGCTGCAAATATGTCCACAGTCTGCTCTCACTTATGCACTTCTCAACTCAAAGTAAAGTGTTTTTCTTTTTCTCTGCTTCTGGAACAATTAAATTTGTTTGCAGGAATCATTAGTTTTATCTCAAGCTGGTGACACGGCACACAATTTATGATTGCACTGCTGCAACGATTTCCCTTGCTGAGCGCGTGATATATAATATTTACAAAATCAAGTCTAATTATTTTAATTATCAGCTCACAGCCTAATCCAATAAAACAACGTCTGCACCTCATTCACTTGACACAATCAAATCGGCACCATACTGCAAGTCATTTTGATCCTTTTTTAAAACCAGGACTCCACCGTTGTCATATTCACACTTGCTTTTACTGGAAAATATGTCAACAGCGTACCATAAAACTGCTGTGAAGTGCTAACTTTCTTTCATCACTGACTGTGGAGCAAGCATACAAAATATGAATAATCTGTGTAAAAAAATGCAAAGGTAGAAACTGAAGCAGTTAACTGATAATCAATAGAAAAAAAACCAACAACATGTGGGTTTAAATATTTATCTTGAGGTAGATGATATACAGATGCAGTGCTTGTGGCAAGCTCGTGGCATTATGGCAACAGTGACTGTGCATTCATTATTCAAGCAAGTGCTGAGACTACACTAGGTATAGAGCATTTTCCCTGTCTGCGCTTACAGGCCCACCATGCAGGCCTGGGGCATCGTCCTCATTAGGAATTCTGATGGCCTGAGGAAATGAGCTTCTAGTGAGACTCTTTGTCTGGTCTTCAGGCTTCATTTCCCACACCACAGCTGAAGAGAGAGGCCATTGCTAAGGTGCTTTGTGTCCTTAATATTTTTCTTTGCCTAGGGCCTTTATCACCTCGTATAGATCCAGCTCCATCAGATTTGTTTTGTATTTAGCAAGCTGCGTCATCATCTACTGAGTGTTGAATCCATACAGCGAACTGGCACTCCTCAAAGGGACACCTTTGATGGTGCATATAGTTTAGGACTGCAATCTGGAAGTCCTTCAGACGTCTAAAGACTGGGATAAAAGTAATTCTTGGTCCTTTTTTTTCCCCCTGACATCAGTGGCAGGCACCTCTTAAGTTGTTCAACCAAGCTGGAACCTCCAGGGCAAAAAATTAAACTGGAAATAAATAAACTGCAGAAGTTCCAACAGTTGGGAAAAGTGGTAAAGTTTTACATTAGTGCAGTTCCTAATAGGGCCACTTGGGCAACTCTCAAAAAGTGAGTCAGTACTTAGATTCCCACATTAAAACTTTACAGCTGTAGTTTTTCTCTCTATAACCATTTCCTGTCTTCTCCACAATATGCTTTAAATTCTGCATTATTATGTGAACTGAAACTCCTAGTTTTCTATCTCCAGCATTTTAAATGCATTTATCTCCAGCTTATGTTAGTGCAATTCTAGTATGAATATATGCGTGTGTTTATGTGATACACTAAGCAGAGTGTCATATGTTGACTTGTGCCTTTGAAGAAACAAGATAGCATGATAGCATTTTCCTCGCTCTAGTTGATGTTCAATAGGATGCTGTTGTCTTGGTAACACTGTGGCAAGCTCTTTACCCTTGCACTATTGGAAACTAGGTGGCCTTTACATACTTAGCTGTCATGCAGCGCTGTCAGGTAGGCCTCTGACGGATAAAAAAGACAAACAACCTTCTCCCAAGAAAACCCAAACAGCTGTAGTAAGCTGTCTACAGCAGCAGGCGTACCAAAAATCTATAAGAATTTATTCTGTTTCCACAGACATTGAACCCCCACCCAGATGTCTCCAACATCTTGGAGCTGGTGTAGAGAGAGAAGGCTTAAATCAATATGCTCACATAATAAAAAATAAAGCAAAACAAAAAGCACAGCCAGTACAGGGAGTGCAGAATTATTAGGCAAATGAGTATTTTGTCCACATCATCCTCTTCATGCATGTTGTCTTACTCCAAGCTGTATAGGCTCGAAAGCCTACTACCAATTAAGCATATTAGGTGATGTGCATCTCTGTAATGAGAAGAGGTGTGGTCTAATAACATCAACACCCTATATCAGGTGTGCATAATTATTAGGCAACGCCCTTTCCTTTGGCAAAATGGGTCAAAAGAAGGACTTGACAGGCTCAGAAAAGTCAAAAATAGTGAGATATCTTGCAGAGGGATGCAGCAGTCTCAAAATTGCAAAGCTTATGAAGCGTGATCATCGAACAATCAAGTGTTTCATTCAAAATAGTCAACAGGGTCGCAAGAAGCATGTGGAAAAACCAAGGCGCAAAATAACTGCCCATGAACTGAGAAAAGTCAAGCGTGCAGCTGCCAAGATGCCACTTGCCACCAGTTTGGCCATATTTCAGAGCTGCAACATCACTGGAGTGCCCAAAAGCACAAGGTGTGCAATACTCAGAGACATGGCCAAGGTAAGAAAGGCTGAAAGACGACCACCACTGAACAAGACACACAAGCTGAAACGTCAAGACTGGGCCAAGAAATATCTCAAGACTGGTTTTTCTAAGGTTTTATGGACTGATGAAATGAGAGTGAGTCTTGATGGGCCAGATGGATGGGCCCGTGGCTGGACTGGTAAAGGGCAGAGAGCTCCAGTCCGACTCAGACGCCAGCAAGGTGGAGGTGGAGTACTGGTTTGGGCTGGTATCATCAAAGATGAGCTTGTGGGGCCTTTTCGGGTTGAGGATGGAGTCAAGCTCAACTCCCAGTCCTACTGCCAGTTTCTGGAAGACACCTTCTTCAAGCAGTGGTACAGGAAGAAGTCTGCATCCTTCAAGAAAAACATGATTTTATGCAGGACAATGCTCCATCACACGCGTCCAAGTACTCCACAGCGTGGCTGGCAAGAAAGGGTATAAAAGAAGAAAAACTAATGACATGGCCTCCTTGTTCACCTGATCTGAACCCCATTGAGAACCTGTGGTCCATCATCAAATGTGAGATTTACAAGGAGGGAAAACAGTACACCTCTCTGAACAGTGTCTGGGATGCTGTGGTTGCTGCTGCACACAATGTTGATGGTGAGCAGATCAAAACACTGACAGAATCCATGGATGGAAGGCTTTTGAGTGTCCTTGCAAAGAAAGGTGGCTATATTGGTCGCGGATTTGTTTTTTGTTTTGTTTTTGAATGTCAGAAATGTATATTTGTGAATGTGGAGATGTTATATTGGTTTCACTGGTAAAAGTAAATAATTGAAATGGGTATATATTTGTTTTTTGTTAAGTTGCCTAATAATTATGCACAGTAATAGTCACCTGCACACACAGATATCAAACTAAAAACTACTTCCAAAAACATTCAGCTTTGATATTAATGAGTTTTTTGGGTCCACTGAGAACATGGTTGTTGTTCAATAATAAAATTATTCCTCAAAAATACAACTTTCCTAATAATTCTGCACTCCCTGTATATCTAAACAGCTCTGGGGAGTCCTTGTGTTGAAAATGAGACTCAAATATGTTTGTAGCATCTGGGGACTGACTGTCAGAAAGTCTGTGTAGTTTATGATAATCCTCTTCCTACTTTACAGGTACACAGAATGACGGGAATGGCATGAATGATGAGTGTGTCAGAGCTGTTAACACACTCTAATGGTTCTAAGGTATCGGGCTTTTAATTAATTTTAACTTGATTTTTATCTGTGAAAATGTGCTATATAAATAAATTTTACTTACTTACTTATGTGTGACATCATCCTCAATTTGCTGCTTTGTGAGTGGTTGTTCTGTGCTCACAGACGCTCCTCTTTTTTGGAAATCAAAATATGGTCACCCTACTTTAGCCACGTTTATGTATCTGTAGTAGCTGTACCTGCTTTTCCATGCAGCTTGGTCTTCATCAGTTTCCTTTTTGACTATGGACGTCAGAGAAGAAAATTTGTTATGAATGACAAACACACAGAAAAAGAAAGAGGACACAGTAACTGCTGCATGATGTGTTGTGGGAAGTGGATAACAGTAGTGTATTCTGCACGTCTTCAACTTTACTCCTCTGAGGGAGGTACAGTATGCCTACTTAACTATGTCTAGCCTTGCAGCTATCAAAGCCATAATTACAGCTGATCTGAACCTGTCGGGCTCATTGTTTTTGTGATGGCCAATTGCTAAGCAAAGTACTAATGGTTTTTTATCAGCTGAACAATATGCAGCAGTATGTTAAAGCTGAATGCAAACCCATCACAAAGTGATCTGCACAGCTCCAGATTTGCTGGAGTATACTGAGCAGTGATGATTTGGCAGACTGCTATAACCTAAGTACTGAAAGCTGAGACATAACAACCCCCTTTTAAACAGCCATAAAGTCTTTGTCGAAGGAAGAGGAGACGAGCGTAAGGTCAAAATTCACCAGTGCATTTAAATGTGACACCAAGGACTCTTTCACAAGCATCCATGTTACATCCATGTGAGAATTAGAGACCTATGTCAGTTGTAACAGCAGTCTGGCGAGGAAGGAGCGGCTAGCCGGTCCAGCGGGCATGTGGTGTGGAGGTTAGCCGGATAACACGGAACCAGTCGGTTAAATCCAATAACAGACCTTTATTCGCCGTCAGCAACATTACACTTTATAAGCCAGGTCTCCTCGGCTGTACTCGTCCGAACCTACATGCGCGGGGATTGGTACCACCAGCGCCAGCTTGTCACAACAGTAAGTAAGGTGCTTTCTTGGAGCATGGAACATGAGCAGCATGAAATGGCTGCCGCTAACAACTCACACACCCACTAGGAGACCCCCACAGCTACTACAATAGTTGGGCAACCCCCCCTAGTGGTGCTATAACCCAAAAGGTTTGTTACATCACCCCCCCGGCAATTCGCAGGCTGTCCTCAGCCGGACCCAGGTGACCCTCCTCCCGCTACCCTTCTTCACTATACATAGTTACATTAGGTACTAAGCAGGTTGTGGAGGAATTGTTAGACACCCTTACCTTATAGCATTGGTACAGTCAATAAACAAAATTAGTGCTTGAAGCAAACAATATAGAACATGCAGTATTACTGCCAATCCATCTTCCAGAGATGGTCATAGACAAGGGAAACAGTCAGACATACAACACAACCGGTCACTCAAATCAGTATAACAGAAAACCAAACAAAGGCTCTCACGGGCCACGATTACCAGGGCTCAGTGGAACAGAACAAGTAATCACCCCTTATGAACAGAACAATTACAGCATGTACATGTATGAAACCAACCCTCAGTCAACATTGAGTCTGTCCGTATGATGACGGTTAGTCCACCTGGTAGCAGTCCAACCCTCAGTGATTCTGGGGCACTGGCGGGGTCTCAAATGATATTGTTCCCCCTTGGCCGGTGGCGACTCAGAGGCGCCCTCAGCGGGGTGCCCGCCTGCTCCGATATCCCCTGAACTCGGGAATGAGGGCTGTTCCCCCGTTTCAGTCTCATCCAGGCTCTCCTGGGACGAAGTCCGGTGCCCTGAAGGAGATGTGGAGTCCCAGGAGTAAAATGGCTGAACGTTCACGACGTGGAAGACTCCTGCGTCTTCACCAGTGTCAATCTTGGCTAATCTGTAGTTGACCTCCCCAAGCTTCTGAGTAACCCGGAGGGGCCCTGTAAACAAGGGTGCCAGTTTGTAACAGCAGTCTGGCGAGGAAGGAGCGGCTAGCCGGTCCAGCGGGCATGTGGTGTGGAGGTTAGCCGGATAACACGGAACCAGTCGGTTAAATCCAATAACAGACCTTTATTCGCCGTCAGCAACATTACACTTTATAAGCCAGGTCTCCTCGGCTGTACTCGTCCGAACCTACATGCGCGGGGATTGGTACCACCAGCGCCAGCTTGTCACAACAGTAAGTAAGGTGCTTTCTTGGAGCATGGAACATGAGCAGCATGAAATGGCTGCCGCTAACAACTCACACACCCACTAGGAGACCCCCACAGCTACTACAATAGTTGGGCAACCCCCCCTAGTGGTGCTATAACCCAAAAGGTTTGTTACACAGTGTGGCCATTACCCAGCACAAAACAGCAGCACTCTAGAAGGACACCTTGTACGTATTAGTGAGAAGCAAGTGCTGGTTTGTGCACCGGGAATGAAAAAGATTTCTGTAGCTCTCTTTGGCAGCGCAGCCTTTCCTTTAGATTCGACTGATTATTTCAATTTTTCAGGTTTCAAGACTCTGAAATATCAACTATTACCAGAACACATGTGAATGTCAGTTTTCACTTGAGGGGGAAGTGAATGTGTCACTCTCATTCGTGACCATATCATCACAGAAACACCAGAGTGCTTGTAGACTTAGGATAGATGTAAAAATATGTTTACTTACTACTGTCTCAATGATGTTTGCTTGAATTTTTCAGAAAGTGGTGAAATGTCCTGAAGACTTTTTTACCTTTTCTTCAACACTGATGTGATGAACTTCACAGAAACTCTTCCAAAAGAGATCTGATTCCATTTCCACACAAAGGTAATCGGTTGCTGTGGATAAAGAAAACAGTCCCCAAAGTGTCTCAAAGCAAGATCAGTGTATAAAGTATGTGAGACAATTAAAAAGTGTTGTGTGGTTTTCTGGTTTTCGTGACGTGCATGAGCCTAAGAGCCAAATCACATTCATAAAACATTTGTTTCTATTACTTTACTAAATTAAAATGAACTTTAGCCAATGTGATACATTTATTTCTAACTTTATGACAATAAAAATGAATATGTCCACTGATGTAAATATCAAACATGGTAATACATTTACAATAATATAGTAGAATACCTTAATTTCCTCTCCTCATCTCTTTATAGACAATAGTGCCCAGTGACCATCCAAGCTTTATGAGGGCTCATTTTGGAAGATGGCCTAACTTTTCTCGTAAAGGGCAAACACATCATTATCTTCGCTGTTCTTAATTTTCAAAGTGGTGAGCAGTAGATTATATATTGCAACTCTGGCTTCTGAGCTGTTAAGTAATAATATGTCTGATATTATGGAAATCTAAAATGATGACAAATGAGAGGATTATAAGCTACCTCCTCAATGATACAGTCTCGAGAGACTTTCATCATTGCATCCCTCACTCAGAGCTCTAAGACGAGTGATGTGAAAAGCTTTTGGCCAGGTGATGGTGCACTTTTGTCAGTGATCTCGATCCAAAGATCTCCATCTGTGGGCAGTGGGTCCAATATTACTTAATTATCTTTTAGCTGTCTCAAAAAAAACCAAAAAAAAAAAAAAAAACGAGCTCGACAGCTGGTGTTTTGATGAAAACTTCTTTAAATACACCTGACAGAAGACAAAATCAGGTTTCACAAACTTTTTTTTCATCTTACAAGGGTCAAATATTTTGTATCTTTGTCATATTAACCTATAAAAGAATTCAGTTAGAGGCCAACACATCTCTGATTATCTTTGGAATATCACTTTAGATCAATAAAATCAAAAAATGCTTGATTAACTCACATGTTAGTGTCAAAGACTTGTCCGCTCAACCGATTAGCCAACTTGGAACTCCAAGGGGGCTGAAGTCTGTCCTCTCACAGGACAAGATGTAGGTCACATCCTGGACAGATCTCACCCACTTTAATTTACTGACATCTTAGCAGGTGATTTCTCATAAAAAGTAACATAGTTGTAACTGACACGGAGCTGAAGATCACATTTGTAATAGAGGCAACCCACCTGAGAAGACTGAGAAGAAGCTGCTAAAGGGGCAGCGAGAAAAGATGGAGAAGGTTAAGTTCCACTGTTGCCAGGGGTAATATGAGCTGGAACCCCTACACTGGGGGAAAGGCTTCAGTAGACTCACAGTTCATCTAAACTATATGTCCATCACAATTAAGTCCTTAGAACAGCAAAGGTACAGCCCCTCAGAATCCCAGGCCTAGGGCGAGTAGAAAGTTTCGCACCTTTTTAAACCAAAGTTATTGGAATTTATTTTCACATATTTCTCACCTACACTTTAAGTTGAATATGAAAACTTAAAATTACTTAACATGGCTTGTGTTTACTTAAATTTGTCACAGTCAATGAATAAAACTGATGCTTCCTGCATAGATGAATATTAAATATCTAGAAGCTACCAGCAGGATGCTGATGTTTTAAAATATCCTTCAAACTCTACAGCGCTCAGCAAAAGATGAAAAGTTAAGAGTTATGAAAAAAGACTGACTGGGAAAGACAAAAGCTTTTTTTCCCTGGGTTGTCAGCAAAAAAAGCATCAGGTCAAAAGTTTAAAACTAAAGGCTGGAAAGGCTGACGGGTCCTGCTGATTAAGAGGGGAGCTGGCTAAAACCCTCTGGATTGACTGCTGGTACTCAGCCTGATTCAACAGAGTTAAGTGGGGTCAATCTTTTTCAGCTGAGATTCCATTCAGCTGCATATCAAGATCTGCAGTTTAGCTACCTGATCAAAGCAGATCAACCTACAATACTCTTGCATGGTCACAGCATCCTGGCAGAGCCACGGCCAGGTTACACTGATGCATAAAAGCAGGCAACATCCTCTAAGTGCTTTCATTTATCCCAATTCTAATGAACACCAAGGATAGATAATTACAGTTACAGTATATAGAATAGAATAGAATAGAATAGAATAGAATAGAATAGAATTGTCAAGGTGCTGGGTCGTTGACCCAGCGTTTTGTGTTTTATGATTATTTTCCTCTGTTCTAGTTATTCTGATTTTGGTATTCTGTGTCCTCCCCCCTTGTGTCCGGTTCGTGTTCTAGATTTCCTGTTTTATTCTGAAGGTCTCTGTCTGTTGTCATTGTGTTCAGCTTGTGTCCTCCAGTCATCATGTGTATTCGGATCAGCTGTTCTTCCCTCCTGTGTGCGATTACCCGATTACCTTGTGTGTGTATATATAGTGGGTGTCGTCTGTGTTCGTTGTCGGCTCGTCTGTGTTCTATGGCGTTTTGTTCCTGTCTCTGCGGCTCGCTGCTCCGCACCCCTTTTCTATGCTCTTAGGTTTGTCATTTAGTACTCCCAGTTTAGGTTTCTTCAGTTGTTTTGTCATGCCTCACTGCCTGTTTTTGCCACTCCACCACTTGTAAATAAACATCACTCGAATCATCAGTCACTGCCGCATTTTGGGTCCTCCTTTTCCTCCAACACCACCCGATCAGATTTGCACACTGTTAGACCTCTGCCTCACCACTACATATTTCAAGTACAATGAAGGCTTTTACAGACAAAAACATGGCTGTGCCATGGGCTCCCCCGTGTCACCTATTGTAGCCAACCTTTACATGGAGGAAGTGGAAAGGAAGGCTCTTGGCTCTTTCAAAGGAAGAGTACCCAGCCACTGGTACAGATATGTAGACGACACCTGGGTCAAAATCAAGACACAAGAAGTGGAATCCTTCACTGCGCACATTAACTCTGTGGATAAAAACATCAAGTTCACCAGGGAAGACACAAAGGACAACTGTTTGCCTTTCCTGGACTGCGCTGTGCACATTGAAGAGAAAGGCAAACTCAACATCGAAGTTTACCGGAAGCCCAAACACACGGACCAGTACCTCCTGTTCGACTCCCATCACCCTCTGGAACACAAACTTGGAGTAATTAGGACCCTACACCACCGGGCAGAACATGTTCCCTCTAAGCCTGAAGGAAAAAAGAAGGAACACACACATGTAAAGGAAGCACTCAAAACGTGCGGCTATCCTAAATGGGCGTTCTTAAAGTCAGCAAAGAGGCACAGAAAAGAAGATCAGACACCAGCGAGGGAGGATAAGAAGGACAGACGCAACAACATTGTCATCCCCTATGTAGCCGGTGTATCAGAAAAACTCAGGAGGGTTTTCTCCAAGCACGACATCCCAGTGTATTTCAGACCCAGCAACACGCTCAGACAAAAACTGGTTCACCCGAAAGACAAAACGCCAAAACACAGACTTAACAATGTGGTGTATGCTGTACAGTGCAGCGGGGAATGCCCAGACCTCTACATTGGAGAGACCAAACAGCCACTTCACAAGCGCATGGCACAACACAGAACAGCCACCTCCACAGGACAAGACTCAGCTGTCCATCTGCATCTTAAGGATAAAGGACACTCTTTCGAGGATGCCAATGTTCACATTTTGGACAGAGAGGACAGATGGTTTGAAAGAGGAGTGAAAGAAGCCATCTATGTCCACTGTGAGTGACCATCTTTGAATCTCAGTCTCTCACTGGTCAGTCACAGGAGCACGTTCAGTGAGAGACTGAGATTACCGAAAAGCACCACTGAACGACACAGGAAATCTTTCCTGCCTGTGGCCATCTCCCTGTACAACGCATCCACTTAACACACTGTTTGCTGCTATAACTACACATGTTTCTTTTTCAGCTATTTATTTATGAGTGACTTATGTATGTATATATGTATATATATGTATATATTGTACTATTCTTAGTTAGTGTATTGTCTGTCTTGTCTTGATGTTGGTTTATAATGGAGCACTGTAACAAAAAATAATTTCCCCCAGGGATCAATAAAGTATTCTGATTCTGATTCTGAACAGAGGCGGGGGTTTACGACACCAACTCTCTGCCATCTATAATCCAGTTTTGAGATCCTTCCCAGACGCCTTAACGCCCACTCACATCCTGGGCCATCTGATCTCAGGAATTCGCATGATAAGGTGGGGCCAGGTTTCACAATGAACTCACCCGAAACTCTGGCTGATTGGGACCCACACCCAGTTTCACACCTTGGCTCAGGCGATTAGAGGATCATCAGGGGGTCCTTTTGTCCCTCTGTGGGGGGATACTCCCACTAGGTTTATATCTGGGACTCTCCACCATTTGACCTTAGAACTGAAGAAGCTTCTCGGATGAGAGGTGAAACGTCTTCAAGCAACTTAAAGAAGTCCAGACGCTTTTCTTTGACTACGATGACCTGGATGACTGAGAACCTTCACAGACAATTAAGAAGGATATATACAAAAATAAGAGAAAAGGCACAGAGTAGAGAACAAGCTATTGACGTGTCTATACACCACTCTGCATTTAATCATTGGTTATTATTAATCTCTGGCTCTCTTCCACGTCGTGTCTTTGTCCTCCCCTCATCCCCAACTGGTCTTGGCTGATGGCCGCCCCTCCCTGAGTTTTTCCTTCCTCCTTCGTATATCCTAAAATGAACACAAACCCAAACCTAATGGGTGTGACTCAGAAAAAGGCTCACACAGTTACTCAAAGTGGTTTCAGAGTTCTGGAATAAGAGCTTTCATCGCTCCATGTGTCGCACTAGCCTGACCTCATGAAAAATCATATGTATCAGATGCCAAGCCATTCGTCCATGATTGCATTCTTTGGTTTGTATATATTATTTTACATAGTGTCATCTTAGGATACACTGGGCAGTTGTGGCTCAGGTGGTAGAGCAGATTATCCAGTACTGTAATTGTCGGGCTATAAGCCGCTACTTTTTGCACAAGCTTTGAACCCTGCGGCTTTTAGTCAGGTGCGGCTTTTCTATGGATTGTCCATGATTTTTGTCATATCGTAAGATGATTTGTTTTATTTGTTCCGCTGTTGTACGGCACTACGTTGCCTGGCGGAAGGGCATGTGATCAGACACACAGTATTGGGGTTCAAGAGTGGTATGTTGGTCACATGTCCATCCGCCAGGCAACATAGTGTCGTACAAGTAGCGCGAAAAACAAACTTCAAAGTAGCGCTACGCGTTCAGCAGGAGGTGTGGATGATGAGCGGCGATAAACTTGCGAAAAGCAAGTTATGCTCAACTCCACCGGTGGAATCTGACAGCGTGGAAAAGTGTGAAAACATCCATGATCACCAACGGATTTCGAAGGGCTGGACTGCTGCATGATGGAATCAGAATCAGAATCAGAAAGGGTTTTATTGCCAAATGTTGAGCAGGTTTACAACATTAGGAAATTGCTGCAGTGCTTAGTGCAAACATACTGTCATAAATTACGCTTAAACAGACATGAAAAATAAATAAATAAATAAATAAAAATAAGAATAAGAATTAAAAGTGCTAAGTAGATAGATATATACATGAGTGCAGGTGGTGATCAGTGCCAAACATGGAATGATGCAGTCAACACAGCGTAGGGTCATGTGTTAGTGGTGGGAACAGTCGTACGGTTATTGTTCATGTGTCCAACAGCAGAGGGGAAGAAACTGTTCTTATGGCGAGAGGTTCTGGTGCGGATGGACCGGAGCCTCCTGCCTGAGGGGAGCAGGTCAAACAGACTGTATCCAAGGTGAGAAGGGTCAGCTGAGATCCGAGCTGCACGCCCCAGTGTCCTGGTGGTGTACAGGTCCTGCAGAGATGGGAGTCTGCAGCCAATCACCTTCTCAGCAGAGCGCACAACACGCTGCAGTCTCTGTTTGTCCCTGATAGTGGCTCCAGCGGTAACACGGTGATGGAGGAGGTGAGGATGGACTCGATGATTGCAGTGTAGAATTGCATCATCGTCCGTCTTGGCAGGTTGAATTTCTTCAGCTGCCTCAGGAAGTACATCCTCTGCTGGGCTTTCTTAATGACGGAGGTGATGGTGGGCTCCCACTTCAGGTCCTGGGTGATGGTGGTACCCAGGAAGCGGAATGAGTCCACAGAGGTGATGAGGGTGTCAGTCAGGATGATGGGGGGGCAGTGTGCTTCCTGAAGTCCACCGCCAGGAGGACACCGCCACGGCCCTTCAGAGGGTGTTCGACTCTGACACTGACAACGAGGATTTGTTTGGTTTTGAAAGTGACAACGAAGGAAAGAAGCTGTGAGTGGATGACGAAGCAATCCTGAGCCTGTTCGTATCCGACACTGGAGAAGAGGACTTTGGTGGTTTTAGTGTGCAGGAAGAAGAGAAAGATTGTAATGAATGACTGACTTTTCTTCTTGTTAAAGCCGTGTCACTGCACCTGAGCCTAAAAGGTAGTCCGAATCTATTTTTCTGGTGTGCTGTAGGTTATTGTTATGTACTACATTTGTTACTCATTTATGAAGCACAGTACATGTTTTGTACTTGTAATTACCGCTATTTGTACATATACCTAAAAAGTTATGCAAATATGTACCCATAACTTGTTTTTCAAAATATTAATAAAAGAGGTGTGTCTCCAAACAGCCATCTCTTCCCTGACAATTCCCTTTGTGCATATTCTCTTACATATGATAAGTCAACATTGAAACACCTGCGGCTTTTAGTCAGGTGCGGCTAATGTATGTACAAAACAGGATTTTCCCCTGATTTTAGCTTGTGCGGCTAATATTCAGGTGCGCTTTGTAGTCCGGGAAATACGGTAATTGGAAGGACAGTGGTTTGTACTGAATCCGGTTGTTACTCTGTGTGTGGGAAAAAAGACATAGAATGAATCTCTATATCAATGTGACTTGTAGTATAAATGTGTCTTGACTAAGTGCTATATAAATACTAGTCCATGTAACCAGTACGAGTTATCTTAATCTCTGTAACTAGAATATTCAGGACCACAAACATTTTGAATTCCATGTTTAGCCCTACTTAACAGTGCCGATCTCAAGCCTAGACAAAGGGAGAGGGTTACATAAACAGATGGCATCCAGCAGAAACATTGTTGCCAAATCAGACATGTGCATCATAAAGAATGAAATTTCCATACTGAATAATTCGTGGCTTGGGTTCACAACGGCTGCCTCTGCTGCTGTTTGCCCATAGGGTGCCAGTGGAAATCGTGCCACTGCTAGCTAAAGATGAGGGAAGAAGAAAGGAAGAAGGCATGTTAGGACACAGTGGGAGAGAAGGAAAGGTAGGTGAAGGAGATGAGAGTGGAGACATCACAAGTTTGAAGAAACTGAAGGAGGGATTGTGGATGTTGTTAGTTCGTACACCTCATGAGCTGGATGTCAGTTCAAAGACAAAGAAGAACTCTTGAGTAATTTGGATAATGTGGTAGAGGGTGTCTCTCTGGGGAAGAGAATGGTGATTGGACCAGAATTCAGTGGACATGTAGGTGAAGGGAACAGAGGAGGTGTTGGGTTGGTATGGTGTTAAGGTGAGAAACGTAGAAGGACAGATGGCAGTGGACAGAAATAGCTGTGTTGAACAAATACTTAGACAGGGTGATGGATAAGAGTGGAGGAAGGTGCACACAAGTGGACTAGAGTACATGTTATCCAGAAGTTGGAGTCTGAAAGAGATAAGAGAGTGCAAGCAGGGTGGAGTGGGTGGAAATGAGTGTCAGGGGTGATTTGTGACAGAAGGATGGCAGTAAGAGTGAGAGGGAAGGATTGGGAGTAACCACACAGCCTTTTATTAAGCCAGTATTTATAAAGTTGTTTTCAGATATTCCATGTCACAGGTGGAAGGATGCAGTACACCAGTCTGAGGGGCAGCTGCTGATTATCTCCTTTATTTCTCTTTCTTAAATGTGCAGAGAGAGAGAGAGAGAGCGAGAAATGATGATGATGACCACATAAAAATGTAGCCTCAGTGCTAAAACTAAATAAAGGCACCATTACAGAGACAGTATAAGGACCATATAACAGCAGGACAATTGTTCAGATAAGGAGTCATACTACTAAATAAACTATACTGAAATATAAATGCTTGCAAATGGAAGGAACCAAGTTCTTTGAAGATCCTTTTACTCCACACAAATGTTGAATAGGCCAGTGGGCAGGAAACTAATGTGAGGAGCAGGAGAGCATGTGGGCCAATCACCATGGCAATAAGAAGGATACAGGACATAACCCACTGCCCACTGCTACAGTTGGAAAAGACGTCAACTTTTGCTAAAAAAAATGTGACTGGTTGTGGGATGAAGCACCTACAAGCTGTACTATGAGAAGCTTAAGCGATATCAATGCCTTTTTCCATTTCTGCCACAGCCGCTCAAACTTCCCACCAGCGTTCTTCACCACCGCTGCTGCTGATCCAGCTTGGGAATTCTGTGCACTCAGAAGTAGGAAAAAAAACTTCTCATGCATTGACTGTGTATTAGGCGGAAAACTCAAGGTGCAAGTACCTTAGAGAAGATGCGAGATTAGTCTGTGGATCAAACGATTCAGTCTAGCTCTGTTGTTCAGAAGTGATTGATTACATTCTTAAACTCTTTTTCTGCTCCGTCTGTGCTGGTACACAAATACTAACTCTCCCACACCCATCTCTTTAGCAAGCAAGTCATTCGGTATCTGTGTTGCCATAGTAACTCATTCAAAACCTGCAGAAAGTAAAGAGTAAGGAGTGATAGACATCATATATAATGATATATGATATAGATGATATAAGATATGATATATATCATATATATATATATATATATATATATATACAGAAATATGCCCTGTAGACTTTAAATAAAAAAATAAATGGATCATAAATGTTTTTGGTAAAGATTAAATTTGAAGCCTTTTAAAGACTTTTGCATAGTACTGAGCCACTATGCAGACAGAATCCCAAGTTGCACGTATATTTCTGTCTGACCTTTTCTGAGTATTTGGTGTCATTTCCACATACAGAGTGTTCAAACAAACCTTTTCCCAGCCTCTGACCCTGCAGTGTGTCGGTTTGATGGTGTGCCTGCTCTCACAATGCTGAAAACACAGACTAAATTGGCAGTTGGTGTTTCCAACTCATTTTTTAAGTAATCCATCATGGTTCTAAGTGGCTAGGAGCTCACACCAGCTTAAGCTTTTTTTAAACTAGGTGTTAAGTCTTAATTGCGACTTTTGTTGTGATTTGGCGCTATATAAATAAAATTGAATTGAATTGAATTGAATTGTTGATGGAGAAGGTCAGAAGGAGCTGTGATGTGTGGATCCAGAGGAAGCACATGATAACGTGCCAGGAGATCAAATGTGGTACTGCATGATTAAGTCAGGAGTGGCAAAGTATTAGAGGGTGGTGCAGGACATGTAAGGGGACAGTGAAAGAGTGGTGTGGCATGCAGGAGTAGGGACAGATCGGTTTAGGGTGGGGGTGTGATTAAATTGGGAATGAGGTCTGCTCCCCTTCTTGTGTCCAATGGTGATGGACAGGCAGGATTCTAGGTAGACTGTGATGTTTGCAGATGACACTGTGATCTGTATTGAGAGTAGGGAGCAGGTGAAAGAGAGAGGTGTGGAATGAAAGTCAGTTGAATACAGAATACATGTGTGTGGATGAGAGGGAGACAGGTGGAAAGATGAAAATACAAGGAATGGAGATAATGAAGGTTGATGAGTTTAGATGTGAGGGCTCAACAGACGAGAAGAAGTGCAGGCAGGGTGGAGGATACACTGGATGAAGGATACTGAAGATATTGAAGCTGCGGGACAGAAGGAAGAGAAACACCACTGAGAAGAATCTGGATATGCAGAGGATGGTTGTGAGAGAAGAGAAGACCAGGGTGAGATGGAAGCAGCTCCCCTATACAGAACAACTTCCTATGGAAGGAATAATGTTTAACTGGTATATAATTGGCACGCCTCCTGAGAGATTGGAGCCTAAATCCAGCGCCTTTGACCACTCGGCCACACTACCACAGCTGTAGGATGTAGAGCTGTTTCAATTACTGTGACCTTATTGTATTATTGTATCGTATTGGTCTAAGCGCCAATCACAGTGATAAAACACATTTCAACAAGGCATTATCCAAACAGCTCATGTAGAGTAGCACACCAGGTAAGCTGAAATATGTGCTAATCTGAGAATACCTGGTGGAGCCTGCACCTGCTAAACTTGCCTGTTTAATCAAACCCAATGTGGGAAAATTCATCTCAATCTTATCTCTAAGTGCAAATAGAGTTATTAAACGCCTCCACCCTGACTCCTCCTCATCGCACATCTCGACCACAGTGATTTGCAGGAGACTTCCTGTTTGAGGAGAGAATTTATTTATTTGCTAGTTTTAGCTGTTTTTCCACAGGCACTGAGAGTCATCAACTTTTCTTTCTCCCAGAGCCTGTTTCCTGTGATAATCCAAATGCCTGTGGAACAATCACAGTGGCATTTTGTTAAGGGAGCTAATGTGATAAGAATAAAATATGTCCTCCCTGTAGCACTTTATATTAACAGAATTTAACATGTTCTAATTCAAGTATTAAGTGAAACATCTGCTTGCAGATGTACACATATTATTTCAGCTAATTCTTTGTTCATCATACACAATGCTATTTTGTTCAAGAAATTCACAAATATTGTGTACAGGTGTTCAGTGAAGAGAGATGCTCTTCTGCGTAAATCACCTTTCTTCTCTATTCACTTGCTAAGTCTGTTGTCATGACCATCTCTATATGCCTACAAGAATTGTGTTGCTGCCACATGATTGGATCAGAGACAGTAGGTTTAAATGTGTGATTAAAAACCAAAGTAGTTAATTTTTCCTGTGTGAAATTACATTACAAGCATGCAAGAATTAATTTGCTTATTTTTTCATTTGTGAACTGCTTCATATTTACATACTTCTGCCAGCATTAAAAGATAGAATAAAATATGGAGTTTGTGATGGGTTCAGTCTCTTGTACAGCAGGATACAAATCTGAGCATTGACGCCTTAAGACAAACACCACTGCCTTTGAGCAAGGCTCTTAACATTAAGCACTGCACAAAAGCTGCTCAGCTGTGGGCAGATCAGACTGGGGTTACCTGAATGTGTTACACTGTGACTATATAGGTAAGTTATCTCATATAAGTAATTAAAGACTAAGACATGCAAAACTGTCATGCAGCTAAATAATGAATGTCAAGCTTGAATAGTTCTGTGTTGGTTCTTGAACAATGGAATAAGAAGCAAACAGAAAAATCCGGTGTGGGATTTGTGAAGCAGCCAAGTAGGTTCTTAACTGTTGCAAATGAATCATGGTTGATTTTGAAATTTGTTGAGCATTTCTGGCAGCGTAGCTAAAGGGCAGCAGACTTAAGTACAGAGTCCAAAACGTAACATAAAACAACAAGCTGCTGAAATTTGACAGCTAACGTTAAACTCGGATAAAAACAAGAAACACACACACACAAAAAAAATTACAATAATATGTCACCAGGGGCAGAAATGAGAACGATTCTCCTGCAGAGATAGAAACTTCAGTTTCCTTGAGAACAGTGTGAACAGTGGGGACAAGTACAAAGTACAAAGCATGGCAAGAGCTCAGCAGTGTAATTAATGCTATATATGTGCAGTAGAAAGAACTCAATACATACTTACAATCCATACATACAGTTATTATTTAGATGCACGTGACTGTGTCATTGCACGTGGGAAGCTGCCGAGCAGAGTTGGTCTTTACAAACTGTAGAGAAAATA
The DNA here is from genome assembly GCF_963969265.1 of Rhamphochromis sp. 'chilingali'. Classification (NCBI taxonomy): domain Eukaryota; kingdom Metazoa; phylum Chordata; class Actinopteri; order Cichliformes; family Cichlidae; genus Rhamphochromis; species Rhamphochromis sp. 'chilingali'. The sequence continues at coordinate 19,564,789 of NC_137940.1, read as the reverse complement.
ATAAATAATATTCTTCCTACATGATCTACTTTTTCATCAATTTAAGCTTTTAAAACACAACATATAAAGCTATATTTTTTCTACATAATTGTACATCTATAGCTATATAATTTTCCATCAAGATGACTGTTTTACAGTAGGACTCAAGCGGCGATGTGTTCGTATTTGTGTGAACTGCAGTACTGCATCTCGGGAGCTACTTGTGCTGCAGGGCACAAACAACCACTCATGGACTTTGTATTTCTTCAGCTACTCACTGCCAAGTTGAATCAGTTGAAATCTGTGGCATATTAAAAACTTCAGGACAGGATGCAGATGATCAGCACCGTCAGTGCAGTGAAGACAAAGGTGGGTCTGTGGACATCACAACACAGGAGCAGCAGATAGATTCTGTTCTCCAGCAGAAATGTCTCAGACAGGATGCATAAAAGCTTTCTGTGTATTTCCTTTTGCTCAAGATAGAAGATTTGAAGTGAGTTTGAAAAGTAATCTGTTGTCAAATTCATGTCAATCCAGCCCCGACCGATACAAATGCAGACTGAGTGTAAGTTCCCTCACCTAAACAGAAGTACAAAATTGTTCATTGGTTGGTACCGCACACGTGTGCCAAATGTATTTGTCAGAAAGCTCCAAGAAAAAAAACTCCAGATGATAACTACGACCCAAACATGGTTAAGTTAATGGAGATGATGCTTATAGACAGTGGTAGTCACATGACCATTAACCACAATGCTAATTTGTCTGCCACGAGGCCCCAGTCACACAAGTCTAGAGATCAGTCTGTAGCCACCATGAGGGAAAATTAGTATTCCCCAAATGGCTGGCAAAAACCAGCATGGAAGACACTGGAAATCGAACTTTTACTTTGAAGGTGAACGCTCTCCTTTTCTGGCTCATGTTGCACTTTTTCAGCTTTTACAACTACTCAACTAGACAAGTTCCATGCAAACCACGTGACCTTTGTTCCCAAGAGTATTTAAAAGAAGAATTGAAGACAGAGCCTTCAGCTCTCAGTCTGTGGAACCAGCTCCCAGTTTGGATTCAGGAGACAGACATACTTTTAAAATTGGGCTTAAAACTTTCCTTTTTATAAAGCATCTAGTTAGAACTGGATCAGGTGACCCTGAATCCTCCCTTAGTTATACTGCGAGAAGCCTAGGCTGTTGGGGGCTTCGTGTTTCTTCTTCACTAACCCCTTTTGATTCTGCGTTTATAGACCTCTCTGCATTTAATCATTAGTTATTATTAATCTCTGTCTCTCTTCCACAGTGTGTCTTCTGTCCAGTTTCCCTCCACTCACCCCCAACCAGTCATGCTGGTCCCTCCCTGAGCCTGGTTCTGCTGAAGTGTTTCTTCCTGTTAAAAGGGAGTTTTTCCTTCCTACTCTCACCAAGTGTTTGTTCATAATAATCATCTCATTTTCTGTTTTCTCTATGTTATTGCAGGATCTCATCTTGTCAAACAGACTGCCATTATCTTTTCCCGCAGCCCTCTACTCCCCTGTGTATCAATTTTCTGTCTTCATGCAATACCTTGAGGCAACAGTTGTTGAGATTTGGTATAAACAAAATTGAATTGAATTGACAGTGGCAATCTGCTACCAACCAAAGGAATCACATGGAGTGTTTTCCTGCAGCATGTTTTTTGTGACTGATTTCACCCAGTTGTGGAATGCCGATTTTCCCTTAAAGCTACTGATTGTATCCCCATATCATCAGATTAGTCACTCATAAGTTGTGTTTTTTTTTAAATAGCCCAATACAGGAACATTTTTGACTGAGACCAATATTGCTGTAAAGTGGATCTAAAATGTGCTATTATTTACGTTTGGTAAAAGCCCCAAGTGGCCATTAGGAGAACTGCGGTTTTCAGCCCTGGGGGTTGCCTCTTTTTTAACAAAATATTAATAGCTAGGACATTAAGGATTTATTGTATTTTCTTTAAAGAACATGAGGTGGTTATAAAGTGATGCTAGCTAGAATGAAAACATGAGAAATGAGCAAATAGAATGCATGTTTTAGTTTTAATTTTATGTTTTTTCATGACAGCTTCAATCTCGAAAAGCATTCTTGCTTGTATACATATTTTTGAGTCTGACATTTTGCATGCAGAGTGGAGAACATTCTCAGAGGTAAAAATAAAAGTGAAAGCCTGCTGAGAACCATAGAGTGTTACATGCAGCCATAGCCACAAACTGGTAGGATTTTGCACTTTAGTGCTACTTATATAAAAAAAGAATAAGAACAAGAAAGAAGAGAACCAAGGGAAAAGGTCACAAAAATGTTTGTATATTAAAACTGCTTTTTTAAAAAGCGTCCTGAGAATGCTGGGTAATGTCGTGTCTGAAGAAAACAATGGGAAAAGACATCTTGTAATAGGCTTTGTCACAGTCAAAAACTTTTCCGTTATCTTTTTTTCCTCAACCCTCTACTCCCCTGTGTACCATTACCACAATTTCCTGTCTTCCTGCAATCCGCGGGCTTCGTTGGCATCCTCCTCCACCTCACCCCCACCTGCCCCACCTCCCATATGTTAGACTGTTTCTAAAGATGTCACTCCTTATGAACTACATCGGAGATTAGTTCCCGCTCACTGCTTTGTATTGCTATCTGTGGGAATATATGAGGCAGCTGAAATCCAAAGTGATAAAATGAACAGAGAGAGGGGAAAAGAAGAAAAGGGGATGAAGAAGAAGATGAAGATGAGGAAAGAATGAGGAGGAGGAGGAGAAGCAAGAACCTACACACAATGTAAGAACAAAAAGGAACAAAGAAAACAAGGAAAGACACCACACAGGAGCTGATTTTCTTCTTTAAAGTTGTTATTTTCTTTCATAGTGTAGTTTCATCCACTAATACATTTGAATTTGTGTGTGTCCAAGCTGGTGTTCCAGCTATTTCTTTGTGTCTCGGCGGGCCTTTTTAAAGTGATTCATGTTTCAGGCTTTCAAGGCAATATTCAACCCTCAGCTCTGCTCTGTTATCTTCTCCTTCTCAATTCACTGCTGGCTTTGAATGGAAAAGCTCCCTTGGTCCCTATAATGCGAGGCTGAAGCCCTGCCTTACCTTATTTGTTAGGGCGATACAATTACTGCAATAAATCCATTTTTCTCCACAAGAAAAACAATATTACAATATAATATTTCAAAATTATTGATGGAGTTCAAGTGCAAAGACGGTATTTATTTGAAAACAAAAGCAACTGCATTCGATGATTGTGCACTAAAAATGTAATTGCTCATTGTGCGACAGCATAGAAAATAATAGGCAGTGTAGGTGCAGCTCTCTACATGAGAGGACTGACTAGAGAAACACAAAAAAGACACTGTGGACTTTATTTCCCACTTTCAACATAAAGTGAAAGTAAGAGGTACACACCAGCAGGAGAGCACTGACAGTGACCCTGATCATATAATGAATGATGGAGCTTCCCTGAGGTCAAGCCCTTTTCTCTTGTTGCTTCTTGTTTGAGTTTGTTTATTGCTTTTGCTTTCAAATGTATGAACACAAAAAGTGGATTTACAAAACATCTTACTGAATACACAAAATCTCTGGCACACAGGTGTGTACACAGGTACACCTAAGGCCCCCCGAAGGTTTTTATCTGTACGTATCACATGCTATGACATCAACATGTTACCTAGAAACTGTCAGCTAATGGGCTATAATGACTCATTTGTGGCATTTACCTAGAACCTGATGCAAACATCACAGCATTTTAATTTAATTTCAGTAACGAGTGATGCATAATATATTATGGTGTCACAGTGTTGCCTAGTGACCATCTAAAAAGAGACATGCGAATGAATCATTACTACCGTTAATTAAATATATCAGTTTGTGAGCAGCACACACGGACCAAACTATCAGGCTGTACAACCAGTAAAAGTAGAATTTTACTCCACCACATATTACACGGCCTGCAAATTAGACTGAGTGAGGTCTATGAGTTTCTGCCACTGAGTAACTTGGACTCTTTAGCAAAACATTCACACTTTCTGTTCATGTGTTGTTTATGGTAGTTGATCAAGGTTTTACATTACACACCAAATATTCAAAAAAATAAGCTTAAAACATGGTCCTGTTCCAGTTCTGCAGCATTTTTTAGCACATGCAGATCCTCTTTGAAAATGTATGACGTGATCCAAGAATCTGGTGTGCACTGATTGGACGATGGGATGATGTCTAAGATTTATTTTTGTGGATCTAATAATGTGAAATGACTTAATTGCTTAATAAATATTTATTATTATATATAAGTGAACTTCAAATCAATGACTTAGTGTATAATGTAAGGTATAATCAGAATCTTTAGTAAATGAGTCATAAAAAGGCGAAGACTTCTCATAGATGTACTCTGAGAGCTCTGTCTCCTGGCATGTGTGTCTCTGAAGTGCACGTTGGTTCCCTTCAATGTGGTTTTCTTTTTTTTTTAAGTACAATCATTTTAGGATTTGTAAATCCAGCTAGTGTTGGCATGTAATGGCCAAACATGGTGTTGGTGAGGCCAAATAAAACTGCCTTCAGTTCAGCTCACTGCAAAAGATGAAATGAAGGCACTGGTAGTGTAAACCACTCTGCGTTTACAGACCACTCTGCATTAAATTATGAGTTATTGTTAATCTCTGGCTCTCCTCCACCGGGTGTCTTTGTCCTGTCTCCCTTCCCTCACTCCAACTAACAACAGCCTGGTTCTGCCGGAGGTTTCTTCCTCTTAAAAGGGAGTTTTTCCTTCCCACTGTCATCAGTGCTTGCTCATAGGTCATCAATAAATACCTTGAAATAGTTTTGGAGATGCATGAGAAGAACACCATGGAAGACATAACAATAACAATAGCTGCAATTCGTAAACAGAACAGTTTTGCAAAACACCTTGAATGAAGCTGAAAGTCTGCATTTTGACCAAATATTGACTGTTTGACTTCACAGTGGTGGCATACAGAAGCAAAACTACAAAACGTGCCAAACATTTAAGGATGATTCATGGCTGGTCAGGCTACCAAAACCTCTCACCCTGGAATACAACACACGGTGGTGCATTTAATCAATGCGTTCTTACTCTCAGAGTATAAATGCATAATGGGTGTGATGGATGGTCCAGCTAATTGCATATTTTATCACTTGTATGTAAAATAGTTGGAGCCGTTCACAGCAGCTCTCATCATTACAGTATGAAAGTGATCCATCAGTATGCTCAAAAAGCACTCATTATCCGCCTTCATTCACCAACCACATATACACCTTCATGAGTTCAGCAAACAAACTGAGACTATGACTCCTGGGGCTTTTATAAATGTGGTGATTCAGCGGATCAGATTTCTATGTGCTTTTTCATTGCATGTATAATTTGACAGCTAGCTGAATGCATGGCTCTTGGGGATCACACGATAAAAGCTGCAGCTACATTATTTGGCCAGGATTTTCAGAGCCAAATGCCTAAATTGCTATGCCTAGGGAGTGAGAGGCACAATGTCTGACATGGATTTGGTTTAATGTGCCACAAATGGCTTCATTTCATTTCTCCATCTTCTGAAAGTTGGAGTCTTAAAAAAAAAAAAACAGAGTCCTGAAAAGCACAAGCTTGTGTCAGCCAGCTAAGAAATAATGCAGAGGACTAACTTTGAGTGGTGCGTAATATCGAATGAGCCGGGGTTTGGAATTCAATTATAAAACTGAACTGATGATCAAATTTTTATAGCAAGCTTTTCTGTTTTTTGTCACTTTTTATGTATCAGTAGGAACTGTCGTTATTCAGAGGAACAAAGAGGAGGCATGTGGTTCAAGCTGAACAGCAGGTTTGCTCATGCAAATGCCCTCACGCAGATTTATGGCACTCTTTTAACAACACAAGTTTCGTTAAAAAAATCTTTTTTGTAACATAGATGTGATAAAACAAAACTTTTGAAAAGCACTTTTTTCACCCTGATTAATGCCACCTTTGTCAGGGTCCCTGCTGACTCGTGCCTCTTTTTTCTTTTTTCCTCCGCTAGTTTTTCTCACTTTCTGTTTGTTTGTGTGTGTGTGTGTGTGTGTGTGTGTGTGTGTGTGTGTGTGTGTGTGTGTGTGTGTGTGTGTGTGTGTGTGTGAGTGTGAGTGTGTGTGAGTGGAGGGGGCATGTTTCCCTGCTACTCACCTGTCAACGATCAACTAATAAAGGTGCATATTCATGAGACTTCGATACCAGGCCATGTCTGTAACATCGCCACTAAGTCTAAATAATTGAAAAAACACCACAAAACCACCAATTTTCTTTTGTAAAATACTTCTGGAGAGATATGTATATGAAAGTACTGAAGGACCCAAACATGAGGCTACTGAAAGCAAAATGTTGACTGATTAACAGGAAGTAATGACAGAGCGATAAGCTCCTGTGAAAGGTGAAAGAATCAATACAATACAGGATCCACAGGCATCCACAGCCTAAGAAAGTAGCACGAGCGGTTTTTGGCTACACTGGTCCCAGTTTGGAAACCCATCTTATTAGAAAGAACGAGCAGTGGTTAAAGCCAACGTTGGCTCAAATGTTCGGCACCCTGAACGATACTGCAGTAGCAGTTGCGGCCCTTGGTGAGCCTGGTTCTGCTGGCAGGTTCTTGCTGTTAAAAAGAAGCTCTTCCTTCCCACTATCGCCAAGTGCGTGCTCATAAGTGTCCTATGATTATCAGGCTTTTCTCTGTATTATTGTGGTGTCATTACCTTAAAATATAATGTGAGATGAATGTTGCTGTGATTTGTTATATAAATAAATACATTAAACTAAATAGCAGTGCCACTCAACTCAACTCGACTCAAGGCTTGTTATCCCAACAGATGCTTCGCCTTCATGCCAAAGCTTGAGTAGCTACACTTATTTTTTCCTATTTTGCCTAACTTTGGAGCATTTTGCGCTGCCATTCCTGGATGGAATAACACTTGATGTAAAACACTGACGTAAAAGCACTAAAAGTGTCTTCAGAGACTGAGTGGCGCATCAACAGCATGAGTCCCATTGCACAGCACTGACCTTGACGATACCCAGGCATTTCCTTTCGGGCTGATTTGCTTTCAGATTTGCTCTGTTGTAATGTTTGTTCTGAGCTAATTAGCAAATATTTGGGTAGATGGCAATATAGAAACTACAAGGTATACGGCTCCACACTCTGTCTTGCTTTGATATATGAACCCACTGCCAGAAGCAGCATGTGTGTTAAACATTCATCATGCATTAACTGGATCAAATGTTCATACATAGCAGTCTGAAGGTCAGTGCTATGCCTAAACATCTTTATTAAACATAAAAAAAACATGATGGATTCTCATGAGGTCAAACTGTTTACCAAAGCATGAAGGATTATTTTATTAACCTCAGACAGTAAGATTGACTGGACGACTGACAGAAACAAGAGCAGAAAATGGAGAAGGGTTGCTCTGCATCATAATCTTTGCTTGACACTAATTCGTAGTCATGGAGAAGAGCACTTTTTATTTACATGTGCCAACATAATTTTCCATGTCAGGTTTCCCTACTTTCCCTCCTTCAAGCTTCCACAAAATTTCCTTTCCATTACAGTAACTGGATGACAGAACACAGCTTTCAAACGTCAAAGTGACTTTTTTTTTTCTATCAGCTCAATTATACTTAGTTAAAGTACTTCTTCAAGAGTGCTGAACTTCAAAGACAAGAGTCAGCAACTATATGTGGATGTCAGGAACTGCTGTTGTTTCTGATTTTTATGTGCAGTCTTTTATTTTTACGTTATTCCCCTCTGGAGTCATTTTTCTTTGTCAGTCTCTGTTGGTGAAGGTAAAGTTCTATAAACAGACCTGATTAAGAGTTTCCTTGTTGATGGTCACTAAAGAGACTGTTTCAGACTATATGTGACTATAGCATGTACCCATTTATTGCTCACCCTGACCCTGCCTGGATGCTAAGGTTTTCTCTGAAAGGTGTTTTATGAATTATTTTAGTAGGTTCTAATTAAACAACTTCTGTTTTATGTTTTACAAATCTATGGAAATCAGTGATATGTGTCATAGTATAATTACATCTGACAAAGAGTTTGTGTTTGTGTGCATGGCAAGCTTGAAAAGTTTGAATGAATTATAATAAAACTTTGCAGGGGTGCAGAGTGGAGTCAAGTTAACAATCCATTAACATTTTGCTTACATCCACCAAGAATCTTCAAGGTGAACAAAGAGTCTTGTAGACTGTGGTGTGTATATTGTAAACATATGAAAAGTACCACGTAAGATGTAAAATATAAAGTAAGATCTGACCTCTGACCTCAACTACAAGGTCAACAGATTGATCTGAAGGTCAAAGTGATAATAAAACTACTGTCATTGGTTGTTTTGACATCATATAGATATTAAAGCAACTTTGACTGTAATTATCATGTCACATTTGACCTCTGACCTCTCAGGGTGAATTAAGGTCGAACTTTCTTTTATCTTGAAAACTTTGCTTAAAATTATCCTGCTTTTGTTAGCATTGGCAACATTTTGAAAATGATACTGGTATATGATGATTGTAAATATCAAATTTATATTTTCCACCCATGTGTCACATTTGACCTCTGACCTCAGTGTTACAGCTTAACACTTGCCAATTGCAGATTACACACACACACACACACACACACACACACACACACACACACACACACACACACACACACACACACACACACACACCTCTGGTTTGCTATCCTTGTGGGGACATCCCATTGACATAATGCTTTCCCTAGCTGCTTACCCTAACCATCCAAAATGAATGACCCTACACCTAAACCTAACTCAAATGTAGCTTCACACATAAACCACATTTTGAGTGTGAAAAATGGCCTCAATGCCTAATCACAACCCAATTGTAACCCTGACACTAAATCCACTTTGGTCCCCACCAGTATAGTAAATTTCAGAATTTGGTCCCCCACCAAGATACAGTATATATATATATATATATATATATATATATATATATATATATATATATATATATATATATATATATATATATAGTGGGGCAAAAAAGTATTTAGTCAGCCACCGATTGTGCAAGTTCCCCCACCTAAAATGATGACGGAGGTCAGTAATTTGCACCAGAGGTACACTTCAACTGTGAGAGACAGAATGTGAAAAAAAAAAATCCATGAATCCACATGGTAGGATTTGTAAAGAATTTATTCGTAAATCAGGGTGGAAAATAAGTATTTGGTCAATAACGAAAATACAACTCAATACTTTGTAACATAACCTTTGTTGGCAATAACAGAGGTCAAACGTTTACTATAGGTCTTTACCAGGTTTGCACACACAGTAGCTGGTATTTTGGCCCATTCCTCCATGCAGATCTTCTCGAGAGCAGTGATGTTTTGGGGCTGTCGCCGAGCAACACGGACTTTCAACTCCCGCCACAGATTTTCTATGGGGTTGAGGTCTGGAGACTGGCTAGGCCACTCCAGGACTTTCAAATGCTTCTTACGGAGCCACTCCTTTGTTGCCCGGGCGGTGTGTTTTGGATCATTGTCATGTTGGAAGACCCAGCCTCGTTTCATCTTCAAAGTTCTCACTGATGGAAGGAGGTTTTGGCTCAAAATCTCACGATACATGGCCCCATTCATTCTGTCCTTAACACGGATCAGTCGTCCTGTCCCCTTGGCAGAAAAACAGCCCCATAGCATGATGTTTCCACCCCCATGCTTCACAGTAGGTATGGTGTTCTTGGGATGCAACTCAGTATTCTTCTTCCTCCAAACACGACGAGTTGAGTTTATACCAAAAAGTTCTACTTTGGTTTCATCTGACCACATGACATTCTCCCAATCCTCTGCTGTATCATCCATGTGCTCTCTGGCAAACTTCAGACGGGCCTGGACATGCACTGGCTTCAGCAGCGGAACACGTCTGGCACTACGGGATTTGATTCCCTGCCGTTGTAGTGTGTTACTGATGGTGACCTTTGTTACTTTGGTCCCAGCTCTCTGTAGGTCATTCACCAGGTCCCCCCGTGTGGTTCTGGGATCTTTGCTCACCGTTCTCATGATCATTTTGACCCCACGGGATGAGATCTTGCGTGGAACCCCAGATCGAGGGAGATTATCAGTGGTCTTGTATGTCTTCCATTTTCTGATGATTGCTCCCACAGTTGATTTTTTCACACCAAGCTGCTTGCCTATTGTATATTCACTCTTCCCAGTCTGGTGCAGGTCTACAATACTTTTCCTGGTGTCCTTCGAAAGCTCTTTGGTCTTGGCCATGGCGGAGTTTGGAGTCTGACTGTTTGAGGCTGTGGACAGGTGTCTTTTATACAGATGATGAGTTCAAACAGGTGCCATTCATACAGGTAACGAGTGGGGGACAGAAAAGCTTCTTACAGAAGATGTTACAGGTCTGTGAGAGCCAGAGATTTTCCTTGTTTGAGGTGACCAAATACTTATTTTCCACCCAAATTTACGAATAAATTCTTTACAAATTCTACCATGTGAATTCATGGATTTTTTTTTCACATTCTGTCTCTCACAGTTGAAGTGTACCTCTGGTGCAAATTACTGACCTCTGTCATCATTTTAAGTGGGGGAACTTGCACAATCGGTGGCTGACTAAATACTTTTTTACCCCACTGTATGCGTGCTCACTTATTTTCAGATCAATATCTCTAATCCACTACTCCATTATATAACTGCTCTATCGTCATGTTAACCTTGTTAAAGTACGTAAACACGAGACTTCAGTTATTTATGAAACAAGTGAGATAGTACTGACTTTTATCTGCCTAAATATTAAGCACCTTGTTTATTGTTCTGTTATTTCAAACTTGTCTCAGATACATTTTGTCCCTGCACTGTTCTTACCTCTTGTCATGCATCACCTTTCTGTCTCTTTAGCTGACAGAAAATGAAAGGTATCATGTTGATCATAACTGAACATACTCACTGTACTGTGAGACGGGAGTCCTTGAAGTCCTCTAAGAACACGCTGCACGCTGTTTCTTTTCTCTTTGTTTTCTGTGCTTTTGAAATAAACTGCTTTAATCCTTGAAACAAATACAGCCCAGTATTTGCTGCTTCTGTAGCTGCTGAATGAGTCCAGTAGTCAACAAATCGATCACATTTCTCTTCAATAGGAGGCTATGGGTTCTCTGACTTATAATAATAATAATAATGAATTGGATTTATATAGCGCTTTTCAAGGCACCCAATTATCATAAATGGATGTAGACTGCCCACTTGTGCTAGGTTTTTAAGGATGTATTAGAAATACAGCATCCAAAACCCTAGGAGCACATCAAAAGGAGTCATACAAAGAAATCTTTTTTGTATAGATCGTATAATATTTCTAGGTGAACAATAAAGTTAATGCAAATTTTGAGTATCTGTGTGCTTTCAGTGAGGCAGAATTTAGATGCTATTCAGAGAGAATTTACTGGTGCATTCATCAGAGACTTGTTCAACTACACATAAGAACTAAATGAAAGTGTGAGAAGTGAAATTGGTGTTCTGAGGCCACAGGGCTTTTTCAGCATCAAATCACGACTCGGAGGGAGCAGTGAGTGGCACTTTAAAACACTTTGAGGAAACTGGATCAGTTTTATCCAAACCATGAGAAGATTTTCCTCTGCAGGCAGCTGCACCCCTCTGATGATTTAAAAGATGATTGAGGGCTGAGATAGCCAAACACCACCAAAATGATGGCTGCTGCTAAGTCCCCACTGTCAGCCACTGAAGGTGCCAGGTTCATCCCTCCCCCTCACCTACAATCGCTTGCTATTTATTTCATTTGTATTGAATTCATTTTTGAATTCGTTACTTTACCTAATTTTGCCCCAGAGAAAATGATTCATTGGACTACTTACATGAGCTTTGTGTTACAGGATGTGTTACAATATAAACCTAATGAGGACACATACAAGGTTTATTTTAATGTGAACACAAAGTTGACAATACAAATAAAAAGTTTAAGAACAAAAATAACCCAAAGAAACTTCAAAGCGATTGTTGCTGAAACTCTGCTGCAGAAACATGTACAAGTAGACGGCTACAGTGCTACAAACCTGGTCATCACTGCCTTTGCTACTTGTTACAGTTCAGGCTCTGGCTGCTGGGCCCGGGTCAGCATACGTTCAGTTTTAACATCACTCTCTGCATATGCTTGCAAGTTGTTAACAGTGTTGTGTTCACGCTTGTCCTTTTTGTGCATTTTAATAGTAGTAGTGTTCACGACACCTCCAAACTTTTAGCCCGGCTTCACCATTTTTCTTCTTCCTCTACATGAATAATTTTCTTAATATGACTAAGAAAATAAAATGTAATAGGATTCTTTGATTTTTGCAAAACCAAAAATTAAAGCTACATATGCTGAATATGCAACACTGAATTCAACACCTTTATACTTTTCATCGTTAGTTACACAAAACACAAAATTAGAAAATCTGGCTTGGGGGTATCTGTTGTTTAATCGTTTTGTTAATTAGCAATGGAAACAAATATTGGTTCTAGCCATGCTAATGCTGTGATGGAAGATCAAATAATACAACCTTGCCTGAGGTTTTTGATGTGTTAATTATTTCACACACACACACACACACACACAACACACACACACACACACACACACACACACACACACACACACACACACACACACACACACACACACACACACACACAATGTTAAAGGAGGCACATAAAAACCACTCAGATCATAACAGTTCATGTATTAATGGCCACAAGACAGAAAACCCAATAGTGTTGATGTTGTACTGAACAAATTCTAAAAGTTATCACATGTATTTATGACCTCCTTATTACTTTATTTGAATCCTGAAATGAAAGTTAATAATTTGACAACTCTTCTATAATGTTATTACAGCTCTGTGCTTCGCAGCTTATTTGACATCATCAAACATCACAGGTAAAAAAAATGTAAAATAATCTTAATTCCATGTATCTGAAACAGTACAATGGACTACATCATTAACATTCATCCATAAACATTGTGTATAACAGTAAAACACTGTCAGAGATTTAAAAAAAAAAAAAAACATTTTTACTCTTGATGCTTTAAATAAAATTTGCTAAAACAATAATTTTTCAGAACCATAGTTGTTTAGTGACCTGCAGTCACAGTGGAGCATGAATTCATAAGCTGAATCACCCAAAACGCAGTTTTCTTAATCCTTTCATTATGTTTTATTTCTGCTTATTGACCAGGAGGATATCGACCTCAGACAAGTGCAAACTTCTGGCTCACTGGGCCATTTTCTATTATTTCATCTCCACTTGAGGTCCTTAAGTCCTTTGTTAACCCTTACTATATTTTTCCACATTGATGTGATTCCTATTACTTTTTCTGTGTTATGTGATCTTGGCAAGTTTTTGCTGTCTCAGAGAATCAAAGCATAGCGTTTAAGCTCATGAGCATGGTGACAAGATGGGGTTCTGTGCACTGGCCTCCACGCTGCAAGACCATAATGCTGTCTAGTGGATTATTATTAGAAAATACCAGTCTTGCTATAAACACACCCTGATCCAATAATAAAGCAGTGAGCTTCCACAAGGCCTCTAAAACAGACTGAGAGGGATTGGGAAGTAAGCAGAGAGGAGCAGGGTTCATTAGCCATGAAATCTGTGTTAGATTAGTGCGAAACAAATATGTACATGACCTGTTAGAAAATCCCAGAGGGAGAAGGAGGAACAGAAGCCGACAGATTAGATGTTAAATCTGTGAAGAGCTAATCGGGGCTCAGAGGTAAAGCTTTTCACAGGGAGTTGCGTTTATGAAGGCGAACAGGTGTCTGCTTGTGTTTTGTTTTTGCCAGGACACCAACACTTGAGTACCATTTTGTGCTTTGGCCGGCGTAATGCTGTGCAGCCAAGCTAACACTCAGCGCGAGCTAAGGCTAGTTCTCATCAGGACCAAGTCAAGCATAGAGTTATAAAAATTCTGTTTGGGGCATGGCTAAGGCCGAGATGACCATAACATCCTGCAGCTCTTTTTCTGCTGTAATCTAATAATTTCATGGTTTATGACTTTCTTGGGACGACATTTGTGAATGTGCATGTAAGTGTGCGGGCTAGAGTGGATTCGAGGGAGGGAGTGAAACTACAGCGGTGTAAATTGAGTGGAAGATGAGGAACATTTGCGCTAGTCTCTAGCAGAGCATGAATATAATTATGACAACTATTTGTTGGATTAAAAGAAAGAAGCAATGATCAAAACTGAATATTTCCAGCTGTGCAAGGAGTGCATAGAACTGGATCTATGAACTGAGCAGTGAGAAACCACCTGAGGGCATTTTGTTGTGTGGCGCCTGAATTCACAGTTTTTGTTGTTTTCAGTGTTTCTTTCCCTGCTTTATATATTTATTTCTGGAGTCTACTTGGACTTTTGGAAATATTTTTTGCAGTTCAGTTTTAAGCCTACTGTTTGTGATTGCTCCTCCACAACAGGTGAATGGGGCATCTATGATCACAGGCCTAAGACCTGACCATGTAAGCCAGGGGTGTCAAACTCAAATACACAGTGGGCCAAAATTCAAAACTGGAATAAAGTCGCGGGCTAACATTAATATTTATTGAGAAAAAAAAATCTTCCTCCAGATATAAGAATGAATCTTTTCTTATGGACTCAAACAAGGTTTGCTGAAAAACTGAATATGGAACAAGCAAAGCTTAATACTAAACAATATATATATTAGCTGTATAATACCAGTAGGCCAACTTTGGACCTACTACTTGATTTTGAACAAAGATTTTTAGCATAGCATGTTCTTTTTTTGTAAAAGAAACAAAAAACCCAAATGCATGTGGTGCATACCAGAGATCCTAATGTAGCAAATCCTCAGCAAACTGCAGCAAATGTACAACTGGCTGCTGTTTGAGTAGTAGCTTTTAAATTATACAGAACATACATAAAATAATTGGCAGACTGATCCGAAATGAGAATAAGAAGTGCAGCTGCAGTCTGGAGCCTGTTGAACAGCTTATCACTGTTTCTATGGGAAACCGAGGGAGAAATCTGTCAGAAGAAAATAAAAGGATTTCTCGAACAAAAGCAGCCTCTGTGGAGCAGAATTCAATCCACCTGCAATAAGAGTGTAATACGGAGGAAAAATGGGAACAACAAGGAAACGTAAGGTAAGGTAACCAGATTGATGTTCTTTAACGCTGCATCTTGGGCAAAGTTGGCAACTCGGTCAGTTTCTTCCACACTTGTCCTAATCCTTGACATAGGGAGTGATTTTAGGGAGAGCTCCACATTTTGATGTTTTTTATTTGGGTTCATGCGTTTCTCTCAGCGCATGTCTCCGAGCGGCCGACTGCCTGAAGCAAAACGCAGCCGTACTTGTGAGTGCAGAGCTGGTGAAGGTTAGATGTTGATTCATGGATCTGCTCAATATGATGCCTGCTCATCCAGAACTATGTGATATTGACTGTTTGTTCCTCCCACACTCTCTGTGAGTGACTGAGTGAATGTGATATGCCACTGTCTGCATTATGATGTGCTTTTTAACTGACTGTGCTGAACTCTTTTTAACCCTGTTTTTTTAGTATAAAAAGTAACAGTATGTAAGTTTACCTACATTACCCAGAAACCTTGTTGGAGGAAAACAATGGCCACAGGCAATGCAGGGAACCACAACAAAGACGTTTTACAGTGTTTATTAAGAAAACTGATTAATTCATAGCAGAGAGTAGTACTATTACCCAGAATCAGCTTCAGGTGTGCAGGACTGCAGGAGGGATGATGGCTCCACCCAGGGGTGGAGACCAAGGAACTCAGGTGTCTGATGGAATTTTCCAGTCATACCTCCAGATCATGACAGAGACAGTTTTCCTGTATTTCATTCACATGGGAACAAATGATTTGCCCTCTATGAAATATAACGTTTTTTTAACAGAGCAGGTACATCTTCAGACACTTCCAGACAGGATTTTTGATTATGTTCATCTCTTGTCAAGAAGATACATGTAACCACAGGTGATCCCTATTTAGGAAAACAGGCCATTGCTGCACTGACATGTGACCTCATTAAAGACTGTCCTGATAACTTTATGGGCTTAATCACATGTTTTAGAATAAACACTAAACCGAACGGTCATTCTTAGAATCAGAAAGGAGCATTATCCAAATACACTCACTTGTTAATGATTTGCCAATCACAAGTCTTTTTTCTTTACCCTAAAACTATTTGACTATACAAACCCTATCTAACACATTCACAGTTAGATACAGTAATTACTGTTAGTGGAGTTTTGGCCTGTGTGTCATTTACAGAGGACTACAGTCCTGAATTTAGATTTGTGGCTCTTGGTAGGCATTTGGCTCTCTATCAGCCATGTTCTTTAGCTGGTCCTTAAAATCTTCAGTGATTTGCACCTCCTTTATTCTCTCCATGTTCCCACTGTGGAATCCTAAGGTTCGGTCTTTCTCCTGTCTCTTCTCTACTCATGAGAGTAGAGGAGCACTAGGAGAAGTGTATAAAAAGCTGCTGTTTTAAAAATCTGACACCAAGCAGTATTCAAGATCGCAGAGTGTTAATTACAGCAGTTGCGGATTAACAACTTAATGTCCAGTGGGAATAAAGTTATTGATGATAAGCTGTGGAATAACTCACGCTAGCTTCAACAATAAAGCAGCAGGATTTATGGATGCTGTGGTTAGCCTTGTTTTCTTTATGACTGGAGAACAATGTATTGATGCACACTGTCCCTGAGATTGATTACAGACTTTAATTATCAAATCAAAATCTTACAGCGCAGTAAAGAAACGAAGGTGAAATTTAATTTTATACCTTCATCTTACTCATCTTTGCTCTCCAACTATCATCCACGTGTTAAGGACTCAGTCCTTCTAAAGGTTCCTGCCTCCTCAGTTCATTTTTTATCTTTTGCCATCCATCTCTTCATCAGCCCATTCACTCATTGCATCCACGTGAGAGAAATAAAACTTCATAGCCTCCTCTAATTCACCCAGTTCCTCCATCCAACTGTCCAGTGGCTCATCTCATCCCTTAGGATAAGTTAAAAGCGGAGAATATATTCCCTTCTATCATGGAGGATTTAGGACACCATCTCGAGTTAATGAGGGGTTTTAAAAGTTAAGAGAAAAACAGAGGAAATGGCTCGAGAGTCGAGTTATTTAAGGAGAGGAAAGGATGTGATTGGGTTGATGTACTATTTTACACTGTGAGTTTTCAAACTTAGAAATCTGACATTGGCTTGATGTCTCAGTTCAGTCGTGTCACTTAAAGCGATCAATACTTTATGAAGCCAAAGAATATATTTTAATGACACATTTGAACAGAATAAGTCATGATTTATGACCTTAATACTGTACAGTAAGGTAACACATGATTCCTGCTCTTCATGCATAGACCAACATTTACATATGCTCAGCTCACAGCTTTGCACATGAACTTGAACCTGGCCTTCTTAGCATTTGCATATCCAGTCGGCGTTTCTTCAGGCAGTTCTCAGAATGAGTTCAATGATTCACTGCTGTTGAGTTGCTGTACTGTACAGCTTATACCACATTGGCTGATTCCATTGTATGGATTTATATTTGTGCAGCATATGTGTACAGTACCAGAATACTAGTGATTGTATTAGCAGCTACTGTCCTAGTGGTAGTGAAACTGCAGTCTGCTGGTGACCAAAGTAATCACAAGGTGATTTTGGTCACCAACCAATTTCATCAAGCAACAGTTAGCAAGTTAGGAGCCACTTGGCAACAAGTCAGGGAATACACTTTTCCCCTTTGCTACTGGTGAAAACATTGTGTTCAATATGTTGGATAATTCTCAAGTAGTGTGCTCATAACATTACATGAAAAACTACAGACCTACAGACAGAACACATTGCAAAATATCACAAACGAAAGTGGAAGCAGAAAAAAGAGATTCAATCAAGAGGTAAGTTTCATTGCACTCACTATTTTGATAAACACTGAAAAATGTTAAAATTTGCTACAAAATATAAAATGAAGCTGACACTGATGGAGAAGTCCTTCGGTTTTGGAACACGTTGACCCACAGACAGAAGGTTTATTATATTTTGTATTAGCATGCCATGGTATCGGGTTAGCATGCTAACTAACAAAGATGCTAAAAAATAAACAAACATCTGATCTGAGTTTCATGACTGTTTTTTTCACTCGGTATGATTGACATTGTCATCGTGGTTGAGGACAACTTTAACCAGTTCCACTCAAGTCTTCCCAGTACCAGGATGCCTCTGGTCGGGACATTTTGGAAATGTCAGAATTTGGCATTCTCACACTGTGCAAACAAAACTACTGCAGAGTGAAGTGTTTCACAGTAGTGATGCTTTGAATGTATGTGTCCTTAAAAAATCACAAGCGACACTCACATTTGAACTGTGTTACATTTAAGACATATTTTGTGTTGATTCATCTCTGAAACTAGAAAATACATCAGGCTAAAATGAAACAGATAAACACAACTCTGTAGGTATTATAGCCACAAGCAGTTCTTACAATGGAGATATGTGGATATGAGCAATGCAATCAGACTTAAAAAACATAAACACAGAAATGATTTTCTGGCATGTAAAACATAATGTTACATGACAGGTTTTGTGGAAATGTTATTTGTGCATCCAATGTTTAATTTAAGCTTTTGAATGTTTCCATAATTATACTATACTGATGCTTATTTGAGGTTAATCGTGCAATGAAAATCTGGCTTAGAGTTATTTTGGTGTTGGCGCTTGGTAAAGCACAGTTGTCTGAAGATAAAAAAAAATGATTGGACAGGGCAACAGAGAGAGACTGAGAGGGGGAGAGAAGAGGGATAGAACTCCCAATTGGGCAAGACAACAAAGTCATACAGAGGAATCATTCTGATCAGGCCAGAGAAGAGAGGAAGGCAATCAGTGCCAATGTCCACAGATGGTAATAAATGCCTTTTTGTGAGCCTGAGCCATTGATTTGGAGACTGGTCAGTGCAATTTTCTGTGGCAGCCATGTCAGCCACTGTCTTGTTTGGTGCTTGACTGGTGATTGTTTTCAAATTCGAACAAACTCTGCTGAGATTCCAGCAAAAGCATGTTGTGGTGCTGCTGTCAGCCCCTGAAAGATTATAGTGAGAGTCAGTCAGTCAGCAGCTGCAGACAAAGATTAGTGTCTCTCAGAGATTTGCCAGATTATAAGTCACTGTATTAGAACAAACCTACAAAGTTAACACAAAGTCACCAAGGGCAAAAAGTTCTGAAATGATGAAACACTTTGAGGTGGAATCATTTAAAGTTTTGTAAACTGTTGGCTTTTTGATTTCATGTCGATTTTTGCAGAGCTATCGATGATTAATCTCAGGATCAACAAGTAGGTAGATGATGGAGCAGTCGATGATTTACTGTAATCGACATCTACTGTACTAGGACTGGCAAGAAGAAGAAAGAGACTTGGAAATACATTGTTAAGACATGAGGAAAACCATCAACAGCATCACCAAAAGGGGCAAAATATCAAGAGCATTTTGGGAGACGTCTCTGTGAGACGTGGCAAAATTGGATAAGCCGCCTCCCCTTAACAAATGCATGTGAAACTGAACGAAGAAAAACTGGGAAATGAATAAGATATCACAAAATATCCATATGCAGATAAGCTTCTGACATCTATTCCCGATAAAAAGTTTAAGACCACTTGAAAAATGGACAGCCAATGGGATCGTCCAGCTCAGTCATTTGGAATTTCTTAAATGATCCTGAGAGTTATGGAACAAAAAATTTCACCAGCACTGTCTCACTGCGTCCCACCTCAGCAGTGATGGTGCTGTGAGAGACCCCGCTTATGCAGTTCAACAACCCGACCACGTTCAATAAGGGAGAGCTTGTTTTGCCTTTGCCATCAGAACATCGTGACAGTGTGACTACTTGACAGACAATGACAGTGAATTTTTGCACAGATTTGGCCTTTTAAAGGCATGTAGTCCTAAACCTTTGATCAGCTGTAAAACAGCCTGTTTCAGTTTAAGCATAGTTTTCAATAAAATATTTTGTCTCGCTCCCATTTCTCCTTGTTGCATGTTGAAGCTCTACTTGGAACTTTGTTAAGATCCACCCATGCAAAATAGGATTTTTTGCCATTTTTCAAGTGGTCTTAAACTTTTGATGGGGACTGTATTATCCTAGTCACAAGGAATGGAGTGAAGGGCATTTTGAGCATCCACTCTTGATCTTGTTTTTAAGGTGGCGTATACTGGGAGCAGAGGAAGTGAATACGCTTGACAAAATAAAATAAAACACATCGCCCACTGACTCGTTATCTCCGAAGCCTCTAATAGCAACTGACAACTGAACACAATCCATCCAAATCCAATTATGGATATACAGTACATGCCTAACGGAAATAAGAAAATGGATTAGCAACCATTTCATGTGAGTAAGGTGTAATGAACAGGCTTCATGCTAAGTCCTGACTAGAAACACTTGGTAAAGGCTCATACTGCACCACCTTCAGCCACTGGTGGGCTCAGTGTTGGACCCCCTGCAGTTCACCTACCATTCTGGAATTGGGGTGGATGACGCTGTCATCTACCTGGTACACCAATCCCTCTCTCACTAAGAGCAGGCGGGGAGCACTGTGAGGATCATGTTTTTTGACTTCTCCAGTGCTGTCAACACCATCCAACCCGCACTACTGAGAGGGAAGCTAGAGGGAGCCGGAGCTGACTGCATGGACCATCGACTACCTTACCAACAGACCACAGTATGTGAGGCTCCATGACTGTGTGTCCGAGGTGGTAATCTGCAGCACGGGGGCACCACAGGGCACGGTTCTCTCACCTTTCCTGTTCAGCCTTTACACTTCAGACTTCTGTTATAATTCGGACGATTGCCATATACAGAAGTTCTCAGATGATACAGCCATCATTGGATGCAAATCAGACGGGAATGATCAGGAATACAGGGGGGGTCATCAGTGACTTTGTTGGCTGGTGTGAGACCAACGTACTCCAAATCAACACCGGCAAGACAAAGGAGATGATCATAGACTTCAGGAGGAAGTCACCCCCTACAACACCGGTGAACATCCAAGGGAAAGACATTGAGATAGTGGACTCTTATAAGTACCTGGGTGTTAACCTCAACAATAAACTGGACTGGACTACAAATACAGACGTCCTGTATAAGAAGGGCCAGAGTCGACTCCACCTGCTGAGGAGACTGAGGTCCTTCGGAGTCTGCAGGACTCTGTTAAGGACATTCTATGACACTGTGGTAGCATCTGCCCTTTTCTATGCAGTGGCCTGCTGGGGGAGTGGATGCACGGACAGGGACAGGAGCAGGATTGACAAACTGGTGCGGAGGTCTAGTTCCGTGCTGGGATGTCCCCTGGAGTCTGTGGAGGTGGTTGGTGAGGGGAGGATGTTCGTAAAGCTGACATCCATCATGAGCAACCCACATCACCCACTGCATGAGTATGTGAGTGGGCTGAGCAGCTCCTTTAGTCAGAGACCCTCGCTGCAGGAAGGAGCGCTTTCTCAGATCATTCATCCCAACAGCAGTTAGACTCTATAACTCCTCAATCACGATGTCATAAGTCACTGGACACTGTGAACATCCACGGTCACCACTTCATGCATAATGGACCTTCCATGACCTTCCAAGCTATATAGTTTATGTCTTCCATATTTCCAACTATATCCATAATCACATACTGTGTATGCTACCATTGTATATAGTGTATTATCTTACTTTTTTTCATTGATTGTACTTAATTGTATTTTTGTATTTCCTTCATATATCTGTACCTGAGCTGAGGTAGCGCAAAAATTTCCCCGCTGTGGGATCAATAAAGTCTTATCTTATCTTATCTTATCTTAAAATCTGCTTTTTGGTTAAACTAAACTTTTAAATGACTGAAGATGTAAACTGCAGTTTGAAGCTGGAATAAAACAAATCAGTAATTAATCATTCTTTTCTATAAAGTTTCACACAGACACGCTGTTCTGGGGTCAGCTTA
The DNA here is from genome assembly GCF_963969265.1 of Rhamphochromis sp. 'chilingali'. Lineage (NCBI taxonomy): Eukaryota > Metazoa > Chordata > Actinopteri > Cichliformes > Cichlidae > Rhamphochromis > Rhamphochromis sp. 'chilingali'. The sequence goes on along the minus strand of NC_137940.1, from coordinate 19,542,824 downwards.
GAAATAAATAAATGCTTTGAGTGTGTGCTCCATTTTTCAAACTTCTTGTGGGTGAAATGCCCTGTGAAAATGCATTAAGACCACTCACTTTTGCAACCAATATTAATCGTTTGAATAGACACTGTTTTATATTCAAGGAAATATGCTATGTCAGCATTTTAAATCAAAGATCTCTGACAATGATTAATCGCTTTCATGGAGCGCCCTTTGCAACTTCTTGCAGCCCATCTGAAATTTAGCCGAGCAATGCGACCCGAGCTTTAGAGGAAGTGGCAAAGTTATTATTCCTCCTCCAGCAACTCTAAATGAAAATCATTCTCTAAACTGAAACTCCAAACTTAAGACCAATTTTCTGCATGCTGCGTGCTGGTAGGATAAATGACCAATGTCCTACCAGAGAAAAATGCCTGACTAGGCAGCCTGAACCAGGCAGTCTCAGTTTTTATGACCATGAAAACAAATCAAAATTCATCATATGTAGTATTCATTTCTTTGGGAGTCTATGAATGTGAGTGGAAACCCAAAACAGACTTTTAAAAAGGCCCATGTTGTACACTCACAGCTAAACTGGACTTTGACAAGGTCAAACAGAATCCCATGCACGCACAAACACACAAAACATAGGGCAGCACTGTTAGGACTAAACTGAAACAAAAGGAGATAATAAATGTGCCAGTAGCTACAGATGGAAATCAGTGTCTTTGGTTGGAGCCCAGGCAGCTTTCCTGCCAGGCCCTGCATTACAGCCTCCCACCCATTTAGGAGACACAGTCTAAAAAGTGGAAGTACATTCTGCTGTTTTATATTCAGCTTTTACTGATTTTGAAAAACCTAAGGCCTCAGTGACTACAACCTTGTCACAAGGAAGCTCCTGATAACCTAAAAACGCATTTTTAGATCACGTATTGTTGATAGCAGAGCCTTTGTTGTTGTGCACAGCACGGTGTGATTCTCTTCCTTCACTGCCCAGTCCTATAATTAAATCATGTACACAGATTTAATTGTATGGAACACAGAGCTGAATCCGTTGATTGATGCAAACTGTCCCAAACTATTGAGCTAGTAGCTAAAGTTTATGTGATTTATCTCACTCTTACTGAAAACTGGGAAAAATCACCTCAACGACCGTCATCCAAAGTTCATGTTTTGAAACATGTCTTGACCGTGTGCAGTTTGCATACAGAACATCTCTGACATCAGTTCAATTCAGTTCAGTTGTATTTATATACCACCGAATCCCAACAGTGGCCTCGAGGCACTTTATATTGTACGGTAAAGACCCTGAAATATCACAGAGAAAACAATCACATGACCCCTTATTAGCAAGCACTGGGCGACAGTGGGAAGGGCAAACTTCCTTTTAACAGGAAGAAACCTCCAACAGAACCAGGCTCAGGTGGGGTCAGCCAGCTGTTGCAACTGGCTGGGAGTGAGGGGATGAAGACAGGACGAAGTCACAGCCTGAGTAAATAATTCAAGAGGAGCAGAAGACTGAAACTATCCTCTGCTATGGCTCCAGCTATCACCAACTCTGGGTACTTCAAACATGTGGAAAAGTCACTAATGTAGATACATCAACACGATTAAATAAAGATGATGTGAACACTGAGTTTAAAATGTTCTGCAGTTGTTCGTTAGAGGAAATAACAACTGGTGACTCCTGTCCAGGGTTTTCTCTGTTGACACAGGCCTCGGCTCTTTGCCCTCGTCCTCCACAGGAACTGAAGTCAGCTGACTGCAGAGCAAAAGCTCAGAACTCACTGATCTCTAAGAACTGCTCCAATGCAAGAAGCCCATTAATCAACAACTGCAATGTGACAATGTGTAAATTTAGTTCTTAGTACCGCAGGTTCATTCAAATGGGCTGAGTGGACAAAGGCTTACACCGCGGAGAAGGGCTGGGTTCAAATCCCAACACTGCCAACTTTCTTTGAACATAGCAATGCCGATCTCATGTTGAACAGTGTTTGTGTGGAGCTGATACAAACCAGGAAGACGTCTCCTCACATGAGTTTGAAACTGTTGCTCATGTCATTTAATATCCAGCAGTATAGGAAGGCACTGGTTTTCATTTCTGCTTTTTTTGTGAGTGGATTCGATGGATGCTCGTTCGGACGTCAGTGGATTTACGGTAACGCAAAGCCGGATGGTTTCTTTGTTCTAGGAAACTGGATGAATTATAATGAGGAGAAATGATTTTTGTACAACATGAGAAATCAGGATTAGCTTTGAAATAACCAAAATCCAATATAATAAAAAAAACTTTTTTCTTCCCACCAACTGTAAGAAATTGTGCTCGTGCTGTTTTTTAGATGCTTTACATGCTTTACAAAACCGTCATCAACGGAAGTTTGTAGCGTTACAATGCGCACGGTATCATACTTAACAGAGTACATGTGTTTCTGTGAGTTTTTGAAACCTCTACAACATTAATTTGCTTTTTTACCCAAACAAATTGCACAATTTCCAGCAATAAATTGCACAAAAATGGAGGATTTAGAAAAATGCAAATCAAAACTCATATATGCAAACTGATATTTAATTTTTTTATTTTTATTATTGTCAGAAGGTTTGATACACATCTCGTTGTTCAGGATTTAGAAGGTTAAATCCTTCTTGTGTATAGAGGAGCATGCAGGTACTGTTACTGACAGCACACAGACTGACACGAACTACCAGCGCTTCCATTTTTGATTTATTGTGTTGCAGTGCAAAACACCAAATATGGAACAGACATGTTAAAACATCACATAAAACCATGAAAGATAACATAATAAAGAAAACCTAATAAGCTGAATGTTATGCAGCACTGTTCTCTTAATAATGAGGCCACAGCAATTTCCATGTTATTCCCCTTTCTCTCTTCCTCCCAGGTCTCTGGAGTCTGCCTTTATTGCTATTTATGGTGGGCAAAAAGCCAAAGAAAAGAAAACATCCAGGAATGGACCACTCAACGCTCCCTCTGCTTTCCAAAGCAAACCCATATTTTCATTATTTTTTTGGCTCTCAGAGAAGAACCTATATGCCCCCCCCCGAAACCTCCCTCCCTTTTCTCCCCTCCCACCACCGTGCTTGCCTTGAGCTAAAAGGCGTAGCGGACTGCATGGACGTGTAAACACAAGTGTCATTTACTGATGTTGCCTCGCAGGAGCCCTGGGAAATGTAGTTCAAACACGCTTCACCAACACTTACCAGCTGCTGCCATGTGGAGCCGCCAATGTTCTTAAATGCAAAGTAGAATTTTTTTTTCTTTTAAAGGCATCGACAAATGTTCTCATCTCATATTCTGAAAAATCTATACATCCTCAGCATGAATGTAGACTCTTCATTATCTGGTGGTTTTTTCTTCTTCTTCCTCTGAAGGTCGTTTGAGGAGGTTGTGTGTGTGTGTGTGTCTGCCTGCCTGCCTGAGGACTCTGCAATTGGCATTCCAGCCCACATGTAGTCATTCTGTCTCACTGATTGAGCCTGTTGTCTAAATGAGGAGCGGTTAATTACCTCCTCACAGCAGCTCTGTTCACCATGCAGCTTTACCCACCAAGACCACAGAACAGATCACAACATGACACCTCTGGTTAACAAATTAGACAGAGAGGTAAAGAGAGAGGGAGGGAGACGACGGAACAACAGAACAGCGTTAGGGAACTAATGAGGGGGGGCAGCTGAGAAGAGATTAAAGAACTGGACACTGCTAGCCAGCAAACTAAAGCGAGGGAAAGACAGGTGAGAGTGGAGAGAAAGTGCAAGAGAAAGAGGAAGGACGTGATGGGGGAAGATGGGAGAGACCCGCAGGAAGTGGAGGAATAAATGGGAATTAGAACAAAATGAGAAGTGAGAACAGATGAGAATGAGAGGTTAAATCAAATGAGAGAGAGATGCTAATACAAATGAGGCGAACAGTAGAGAGGGAGGCGGACAGGAAGCTAAACTGACACCAGAACCGCAGGAAGCTGCTTTAACAAATGGGGCTGTGCCGCGGCCTACCAGCGCTGTGCTGTTATACGGACCATTTTTCATTAGCGCTGTGATTTATCAACACAGTGCTGAGAGGATCGTAGCAGGGGCTTTTGATTAAGGCCATTAGATATTAGACATTAGCCGTGAGATTACTCACACTGCTGGGGTGCGTTTGATTTTTTTTATGCCGGGGCTTGCCCAGGGGCAGCCACTGTGCCCTGCTGACTGTTCTCTTTCAAGCAGCCTGTGACAATGATGGGGTCTCCCCAGTGGCTCAGCGGGTGAGGGACTGTGCCATAGGTTAAGTACACTTGACTGAGTCTTGACCTTTGTCATGCCATCCCTACTTCCTTTTCCTGCTGCTTTCTTCTATTTTGTCACTGTCAACTTTATTCTGCACGGATTCTGTTTATGTAAAGTTGAAGGAAGTGTTGTTTATAAAAGAAGGAAATGTCAAAGTTAAAGATGCAACATGAAACAGATAAAGAAGTGATAGTGCTGCTCAATCCACATACTCACAGGTGATCAATGTGACTTTTGAAAGGCTAGCGTCTCAGAGGGAACACTGGGAGTATGGACTTATCATAAGCTTGAGAAGAAAGTCAGTTGTTACACTACCTGACATTTGTGCAATGTGCCTTGAGATTCACTGTCACAAAATAACCTGTTAACGATATGAACCTTAGACTACATGCTCACAAACCCAAACCTAACAAGGACCCATCCAAAGATAGTGAAAATCAGTGCAAACAAAACACATTTGTGCTGTCATACTGCAAATTTTGGTATTGAACCATTACCAAGTGATTTTTCATTTCCCAGAAACACCATCTTACCTTTTTCAATGAGCACATAAGTAGAGTGTGTAGAGTTTCCCTGTTTAAAGTCTTCATGTTAAGGTAACAATATGAGCACTAAAGTGACTATATGTTTGATACTGAACAGATGTCTAATTACAGTTTGACCAAAATACCATATTTTATAGGACGAATTGGCAAAAACAAACTCTCAGTGTTCATGTCTGCTAGCCAGTCATGCTGTTGGCTGTTTTGCTGCTAACAGCATTCCCATTGGGGATTTTTAAACTTGCAGTTAAATACTGTACCTTTTTATTTTTGCCTTTAAAGATCATTACTACTCCAGCAGTATCACATGAAAATTAGTAGAGGCTGAAGTCCCAGATAACATTAATGATGCACTCAACACGGACAAAGCTCAATGCAACAGGTGATCAAGAAGGACGTCTTTTTTTAATCTTTTGATTTTTTTTAAGTGTTTGTTTACATCTACCTCAACTCCAATAAAGAGATGACAAGCTGTCTGCTTAGGCTTTCCCGCTGACTGAAGTATTTGCTTGGCTCTTGACTTTGAAAAGAAAATTGATACATCTAGGCTGTGGTTAGACATCTGTTTTATACTGAGTGAGTAATAATTAATGCACTCAGCAATTTCCTTGCCACCAGGTCTTGAAGCGTGTTGCTACTCAAAAATTAATCACATCATCTTCACCAGTTCCACTCTACTGAAAATTTTGTTCACAGATGCCTTGAAATCATCAAATAAATTCTGAACAAAATTATAAGACTTGATTTCTTTGTTCCCTTTCTTTCTTCTTCAGTTGGCCATTGAAATATAGCAGATCAGCATTCATCTAAAGCTGTGGTCACTGCTACATGCTCACTGGAGATTTGCCTTTTCCTATGAGTCAGTGGTAGTTGAGTACAATGTTAACCCTAGTTTAGCTCATGCTAACTGCTAGCTGACTCAATGGCCTTTGTGTTATTTGTATTTTTACACTCCAACTCTGTTTTTGTTCGCTTTGCTAGCATACCTGCAGCAACTGTGTAATGGCATCTGAGCACCTTCAACAAGCACGTGACTTACAAGTTCCTAAATGCATCCCTATGCAGACACGTGTGGTGTTCTGGAGCTGATGGCGCTGCGTCGCTTGTCACACTGTCTTCTGTCCAGAGAGACTTCAGTATACATCAGTAACACCACACTGGAGGGGAGTGCAAAAAGCCGGCTGTAATGGCCGCCTCCAGCTTCATCTCACAGCTGATCTCTCTCCGAGAATTTAATGTCTTTCATGTGACTTTGTAGTTCTTATTGCAGATGAAGCTGAAGACACTGAAGATACACTGTCTCCTCAAAGCCATTTGTAGTGTTGCTCTTGGTTGTACACACAATAAATAAATAAATAAATAAAATAAGAGGGAAAATAAACAAAGGAACTTTATTATCATGCTATTTATTTCTTATTTTTCTTATGTTTGATGTGTTTTTTGCACTGAATGTAACTGGAGTCTCAACATCTCGTCTCTTCATATACTGTACCTATACAGCAAAGATGAAAATAAAGTTTACTTTGGCACTAAAATCTAATGCATTTCATGCAAATATTGTATACACAGTATTTCAAAAAAAGTAATGTAAATGTCAAATTTGAACATTTTTTAAATGTCTTATCTCACTAATGTTCTAACTAGGCAATGAAGGTGGCTGCTTCAGAAATCGTCCTGGCCAAACTGTTAAATTCCTAAAAGTGTAAAAGCAGAATTCAGCCGATAATGACATCAACTCACTTCCTGTTTCTGGCTGATCACAGACCCAGGCTGTTTAGAGCAATGTGCTCTCAAGGTTGCTGGAAGAGAAGAGGTCAGTAAAATTCAAGCACAAATTAAATAAAAACCATCACTCAACACCCAATTTAAGCACATACTGCCAAATGAATAGAGCATTTCAGGTCAAAGAGGCAGCTCCTTGTAAGCCCATCATGGTGCTGCAATCAAATTCGTCCAAGTGCCTTTGCTGATTGCCATTGTTGAGTTATGTTCAAGAAGACACTTGGCATGGTGCAAAATATTCCAGGCAACAGAACTGTTGTATTCTATATGATACTATAAAGATGCTGGATAATGCCTATTAGTTCTTGGACAAGTGGACCAATGAAACCTTTCATGAAATCACCCATCTACTGTATATGGCATATACAAGGCTTTCATACAATCATATATATGTTTCCAAATTTGACAATTCAATTGAGCAACAAATTTTATATATATATATATATATATATATATATATATATATATATATATATATATATATATATATATATATATATATATATATCCCTTGTATGGTGTTCGGGTCTGTGAGACCCGTTTTCAGTTTTTCTCAAAAGAAAAATTAAACAATTAATAATTTTAATTTTGGCTTTGGCTTATTTTCTGTGAAGAACATAAATCCGAACTAATTTTCAATGACCTCATACTGTACCTCCCCCCACGCATTTACATTACATACAAGGTGTTCGGGTCCACTGGACCCAGGTCTAATAAAAGTGTTGAAAGTGTAGGTCCTGTGTTCCCACACTCTGTCTTCCTCCCTTCTGGTGCTGCTGATAGTGTTTTCTTCCCCTCCTGCTCCCGCACAAAGTTGCAACATTGTTGAAAATTCAACTATCGACACCGTCTGCTCTTACATTCCCACACATTTTACCCTCTTTCTTGAGGGATCCAAATTTTATTTTCTCATACCCTGTCCCACCTGCAAATTAGGGGCATAATACTATAAATAAGACTTTTCCAGTGTGGTTCTTTATCACAACTGATCAAGATGGTAAAATATTATCTGCTGCGAGGTCCATCCAATTGATTTTGGAAGAGAGAGGGGCTTCGGATGATGATGTTGACAAAGAGGTTTCAGAATATTTGACATTTCTGAAAATTCAGAGTCTGACAGTGACTTTGAAGAAGAGGATGAGGTTGAGCACCATTTAGTAACAAAACGAAGACGAGTACCCCATCTGCAGCCAGCTCCAGGACCAGAACAAGCCCACCAGACAGCAAGTGAAGAAATATGGATGTCAATAACTGGTGAAATTGAATGGTCTTCTTGCCCAAGAAATGAGCCACCCTGCAGAGCTGTTACTGTGATAAGCCAGGGCCAACACGGCTGACAGTTACTCATGTGCAGGACATCAAGTCTTCATTTGAGCTTTTCATCCCAGATTCCATCCAGAAAATTATTCTGGATTGCAGTAATCTAGAAGGAAGGTGTGTTTTTGGAGAGAGGTGGAAGGAGATGGACCAAATTCATCTAAGAACCCCAAAGGCCTACTTTGGGGTTCTTATCCTTGCAGGAGTTTTCAGGTCCAAAGGGGAATCCACAGAATCCCTGTGGGATGCAGAAACCGGCAAGAACCTTTCCATGCATCAATGTCTCTGGAAAACTTCCACAAAATTTCCAGGATTATCCGTTTTGATAACCGAGACGACAGACCAGCTCGACGGCAGAGAGACAAGCTAGCTGCCATCAGGACAGTGTGGGATAAGTGTGTGCACCACCTCCCCGTGTTTTACAACCCTGGGCCTAATTTCACCATTGATGAGCAGCTGATCCCATTTAGTTGTGAAACATATTGCTTCACGTGTAAATGTGTTGTCTTTCCACTCACTCCAATTGATTATAACTGGGCATTTTTTTTTATAACATTTTATGTAAAACAAAAAACAAAAACGAGAAGCACATTAATTCATAAATGTGATCTAACAAAGGTAAAGGGAAAAAATTAACCATGTTTGCTGTTCATATGGCTTGTAATTGGGATGAAGTAAACATCTGTTGAGTAATTTAACATAACATTGTTTGATAGTGTTAATTTGGAAAGCCAAAACTCTAGCGGGTCCACCAGACCCATGAACACTGGCCGAGTAACAAAAATATGAACACCACACAAGGGATATATATATATATATATATATATATATATATATATATATATATATATATATATATATATATATATATATATATATATATGTATAAACACCCAGCACGCCCCTGCGGGCGGTTTATCCTTCAAGCTCGGGTCCTCTACCAGAGGCCTGGGAGCTTGAGGGTCCTGCGCAGTATCTTAGCTGTTCCCAGGACTGCGCTCTTCTGGACAGAGATCTCCGATGTTATTCCCGGGATCTGCTGGAGCCACTCGCCTAGCTTGGGAGTCACCGCACCTAGTGCTCCGATTACCACGGGGACCACCGTTACCTTCACCCTCCACATCCTCTCGAGCTCTTCTCTGAGCCCTTGGTATTTCTCCAGCTTCTCGTGTTCCTTCTTCCTGATATTGCTGTCATTCGGAACCGCTACATCGATCACTACGGCCGTCTTCTTCTGTTTGTCTACCACCACTATGTCCGGTTGGTTAGCCACCACCATTTTGTCCGTCTGTATCTGGAAGTCCCACAGGATCTTAGCTCGGTCATTCTCCACCACCCTTGGGGGCATCTCCCATTTTGACCTCGGGACTTCCAGGTTATACTCGGCACAGATGTTCCTGTACACTATGCCGGCCACTTGGTTATGGCGTTCCATGTATGCCTTGCCTGCTAGCATCTTGCACCCTGCTGTTACGTGCTGGATTGTCTCTGGGGCATCTTTACACAGCCTGCACCTGGGGTCTTGCCTGGTGTGATAGACCCCAGCCTCTATGGATCTTGTACTCAGAGCTTGTTCTTGTGCTGCCATGATTAGTGCCTCTGTGCTGTCTTTCAGTCCAGCTTTGTCCAGCCACTGGTAGGATTTCTGGATATCAGCCACCTCCTCTATCTGCCGGTGGTACATACCGTGCAGGGGCCTGTCCTTCCATGATGGTTCCTCGTCTCCCTCCTCTTTCTTGGGTTTCTGCTGCCTGAGGTATTCACTGAGCACTCGGTCAGTTGGTCACTTCCCAATGTATTCTTGACTGTTCGTTGTCTCATCCTGGACTGTGGTGCTGACACTCACCAGTCCCCGGCCCCCTTCCTTCCACTTAGCGTACAGCCTCAGGGTGCTGGACTTGGGGTGAAACCCTCCATGCATGGTAAGGAGCTTTCTTGTCTTTATGTCAGTGGCTTCTATCTCCTCCTTTGGCCAGCCTATTACCCCAGCAGGGTACCTGATCACGGTACGTGTTGATGGCCCGGATCTTGTTCTTACCATTCAGCTGACTCCTCAGGACTTGCCTGACCCTCTGCAGATACTTGGTGGTTGCAGCTTTTCTAGTGTCCTCTTCATGGTTCCCATTCGCCTGCGGGATCCCCAGGTACTTGTAACTGTCCTCTATGTCTGCGATGTTGCCTTCTGGTAGTTCAATCCCCTCCGTTCTGACTACCTTCCCTCTCTTTGTTACCATCCGACTACACTTCTCCAGTCTGAACGACATTCCAATGTCATTGCTGTATAGCCTGGTAGTGTGGATGAGTGAATCGATGTCTCGTTCACTCTTGGCATACAGCTTGATGTCATCCATGTACAGGAGGTGGCTGACAACTGCTCCGTTCCATAGTCAGTATCCGTAGCCAGTCTTGTTAATGATCTATATATATGGGAGAAGGACGCAACCCATAACGGCAATGCTCAGTGGCTAGTGGATCTGAGGGCAGACCACAGCGACCTCCCTGAACAGGGTCCAGTAACCATCACAGTGGCAGATATCCAAGAAAGGGTCTCCAGTATGAAGAGTTGGACAGCACCAGGGCCCGACATGGTTCACGCCTACTGGCTAAAGAAGCTGACTGCACCCCAAGAGCGTCTGGCAGCACAAATGAACCAGCTGCTAGTTAACGAGAGACACCCGGAATGGCTAACCGAAGGTCAGACGGTCCTGATCCCCAAGGACCCCAAGAAGGGACCGGTCCCCTCCAACTACCGACCAATAACCTGCCTCAGTACTACATGGAAGCTCCTGTCAGGCATCATATCGGCTAAGATATATATATATATATATATATCCCGCGTAGCCGGTTACCAAGATTACGTGAAGTTCCCTCAGAAGGTCTGCTAGATGATGTTAATGCAGCACTACGGGCAATACCTACAACCACGATTACCGACACTAACAAGCTGATCTACAATACGGCAACAGTGATCAGTGAGATGCTTGGCTACAAGTTGAACAGCGACAAGGGGCAGTACCCTCCATGGAGAAGGAGGCTAGAGGGCAAGATCAAAGTAGCACGGAGGGAGGTTAGCCAACTAACGGAGTTGCAGAAAGGTGCGACAAATAAGGTGCCTAAGAAATACAGCAAGCTGTCCATACCTGAGGCCTTGGAAACTGCCAAGCAAAGACTCACAGCCTTGGCCAGCCGCTTGAGGAGGTACACCAGAGAGATAGAAGGCAGGAGAATAAACCAGCTGTTCTCCACAGAACCAGCAAAGGTGTACTCTCAGTGGCAAGGGAACAATAAGAGAACAGCACCACCAAGGCTGGAGACGGAGCAATACTGGAAGAGCATATGGGAGAAGGATGCAACCCATAACGGCAATGCTCAGTGGCTAGAGGATCTGAGGGCTGACCACAGCGACCTCCCTGAACAGGGTCCAGTAACCATCACAGTGGCAGATATCCAAGAAAGGGTCTCCAGTATGAAGAGTTGGACAGCACCAGGGCCCGACATGGTTCACGCCTACTGGCTGAAGAAGCTGACTGCACTCCACGAGCGTCTGGCAGCACAAATGAACCAGCTGCTAGTTAACGAGAGACACCCGGAATGGCTAACTGAAGGCCGGACGGTCCTGATCCCCAAGGACCCCAAGAAGGGACCGGTCCCCTCCAACTACCGACCAATAACCTGCCTCAGTACTACATGGAAGCTCCTGTCAGGCATCATATCGGCTAAGATGAACAGGCACATGGGTCAATACATGAGCGGGACACAGAAAGGAATTGGCAAGAATACCAGAGGCGCAAAACACCAGCTACTGGTAGACAGAACAATCAGCCGAGACTGCAAGACCAGACTGACCAACCTGTGCACTGCCTGGATTGATTACAAGACGGCCTATGACTCAGTGCCCCACAGCTGGATACTGGAATGCCTAGAATTGTACAAGATCAATGGGACCCTAAGAGCCTTCATCAGGAACTCAATGGGGATGTGGCGTACAACACTAGAGGCCAACTCCAAGCCCATAGCACAAGTCACCATCAAGTGCGGGATCTACCAAGGAGATGCTCTGTCCCCACTGCTGTTCTGCATAGGCCTGAACCCCCTCAGTGAGATCATTAACAAGACTGGCTACGGATACCGACTACAGAACGGAGCAGTTGTCAGCCACCTCCTGTACATGGATGACATCAAGCTGTATGCCAAGAGTGAACGAGACATCGATTCACTGATCCACACTACCAGGCTATACAGCAATGACATTGGAATGTCGTTCGGACTGGAGAAGTGTAGTCGGATGGTAACAAAGAGAGGGAAGGTAGTCAGAACTGAGGGGATTGAACTACCAGAAGGCAACATTGCAGACATAGAGGACAGTTACAAGTACTTGGGGATCCCACAGGCGAATGGGAACCATGAAGAGGCCGCTAGAAAAGCTGCAACCACCAAGTACCTGCAGAGGGTCAGGCAAGTCCTGAGGAGTCAGCTGAATGGTAAGAACAAGATCCGGGCCATCAACACGTACGCCCTGCCCGTGATCAGGTACCCTGCTGGGGTAATAGGCTGGCCAAAGGAGGAGATAGAAGCCACTGACATAAAGACAAGAAAGCTCCTTACCATGCATGGAGGGTTTCACCCCAAATCCAGCACCCTGAGGCTGTACGCTAAGCGGAAGGAAGGGGGCCGGGGACTGGTGAGTGTCAGCACCACAGTCCAGGATGAGACAACGAACATCCAAGAATACATTAGGAAGATAGCCCCAACTGACCGAGTGCTCAGTGAATACCTCAGGCAGCAGAAACCCAAGAAAGAGGAGGGAGACGAGGAACCATCATGGAAGGACAGGCCCCTGCACGGTATGTACCACCGGCAGATAGAGGAGGTGGCTGATATCCAGAAATCCTACCAGTGGCTGGACAAAGCTGGACTGAAAGACAGCACAGAGGCACTAATCATGGCAGCACAAGAACAAGCTCTGAGCACAAGATCCATAGAGGCTGGGGTCTATCACACCAGGCAAGACCCCAGGTGCAGAATGTGTAAAGATGCCCCAGAGACAATCCAGCACATAACAGCAGGGTGCAAGATGCTAGCAGGCAAGGCATACATGGAACGCCATAACCAAGTGGCCGGCATAGTGTACAGGAACATCTGTGCCGAGTATAACCTGGAAGTCCCGAGGTCAAAATGGGAGATGCCCCCAAGGGTGGTGGAGAATGACCGAGCTAAGATCCTGTGGGACTTCCAGATACAGACGGACAAAATGGTGGTGGCTAACCAACCGGACATAGTGGTGGTAGACAAACAGAAGAAGATGGCCGTAGTGATCGATGTAGCGGTTCCGAATGACAGCAATATCAGGAAGAAGGAACACGAGAAGCTGGAGAAATACCAAGGGCTCAGAGAAGAGCTCGAGAGGATGTGGAGGGTGAAGGTAACGGTGGTCCCCGTGGTAATCGGAGCACTAGGTGCGGTGACTCCCAAGCTAGGCGAGTGGCTCCAGCAGATCCCAGGAACAACATCGGAGATCTCTGTCCAGAAGAGCGCAGTCCTGGGAACAGCTAAGATACTGCGCAGGACCCTCAAGCTCCCAGGCCTCTGGTAGAGGACCCGAGCTTGAAGGATAAACCGCCCGCAGGGGCGTGCTGGGTGTTTTATTTATATATATATATATATATATATATATATATTAGGGGTGCAACGATATTCGTATCGATATTGAACCGTTCGATACAGTGCTTTCGGTTCGGTACGCATATGTATCGAACAATACAATTTTTTTCAATTTTTTTTTTTTCAATTTTTTTTTTTTTTTTTTGTGTCCCGTTTGGATCTATAGCCATCAGAATTGTTGTCTTGAGGCCAAGAAAGATGCCAAGAGGATTTATTTTACCAAGTGGATCATCATATTGGTCCATTTGATTGACCTTTATTATAATTATGAATTTATTTTATTTTCAGTTGCAAACGGGACAGACATGACTGTGGGATAGGACAGGGGGAAAGAATGAAAGAAAGAGGGGGAGAGAAAGAAAGAAAACCAAAGGGGAGAAAAAAAAAAGAACAATACAAAATTTGTAATTTATTTTATCAACTTTCCTTCTGACGATGCTGTCTGTGTTGAGCGCTCAGTGAATCTGCATTTGACTACTCCGCCTAGGCTCGAGAGTGCAGCCTAGGCGGAGTAGTCGAACGCAGATTCACTGAGCACTCAACACAGACAGCATGGTCAGAAGGAAGAGCGCAGGGCAAGCTAGCGAGACAGAAGTGGACCTCCCCACCCTCATTCAGATCTGGCGTTTGGAATTATTTTGGTTTTCATGTGACGTATGACCCTGAAGGTAAGCGAGTCATGGACTAAAGTAAAACAGTATGTTGGATGTGCCATGCAATGCTCAATTACATGGGTGGGAGCTAGTGTGTTAGCGCAGTTAGCTCGTTAACGTGTTGGCCGTCTAGCCCCATGCACGGGGCGATTGGCGGTAGCTCGTTAACGGAGATTTGCCGTGTTGTGGCGTTAAGGTCATTTCAACGAGATTAACCTGAAAGCACTAGTGGGAACACAACGAATATGACTGCACATTTACGCCGACATCATCCTAGTGCAAAGACAAAAACAACAAGCATGCTACAAACTTTAGCCGAGTCATTTAGACAGCTGTTAGCACAGGATTCTCCTTATGGAGACCTGATATGTTTAATATGCTGCTGAGAATAGAGCCCAGAAGAAGCGGATAGTATAGCTTTTATTTTGGAAAGAGACATTTCTCTGTAATAAACTCTCTTTTCCAAAGATGAGTGATTCCTCAATCAGATACAGGGCTCGCAATATCGCTAGCCCGACGTCCCGGGGCTATCTCTGCCCTGCCTGCCGGGCTATTGTAGGAAGGAAAAATATATGTCATTGCTTTTGCATTCTTTCAGAAATGTAGCTGGGTAATTATGTCATTGGGTGAGCCACTGTCAATATGTGACATATTGAAATCGTGTTTGAATTTGCGCTTGTTTTTTTGCTTTCACTTTGCAATCGCGCGAACTGTGTATAGAGAGCGACAGCACTGATCTGTGAGTGATGATAATTTGCGCACCAATTCCTCTGACATCGTCTTATTAATTGTTAGCTTACTATGCAAACATGACAAGTGAAATCTCCCGCAGCTTAAACATGTGAGAGGTTGATCGCGCAGAGAATCGCTGAGCTTATGTGAGTGCGGCAGGATATATATTTCACTACGATGACCTGGATGATTGAGAACCTTCACAGACAGATATATATTTTAGTTCTGCTGAGCCAAATAAGACAGGTCAGGGTGAAGAAGTGACAGCCAAAGAAAAGCTTACCACAAAACGGAGAAGTTATGACAAATCAGACTATAAGGCAAAAAGAAAGTGCAGCTTTATGGTTTCATGGACAAAAGAATTTCTGTGGCTGCAATATGACGAGCTAAATAACCAGGGCTGCACATAAGTGGTCCACAGGTGCGTATTCGCTGTCAAAATAAAAAACACGCACAAGGGTTAGGGTTAAGTTTAAAAACTGTACTTTTGTGTTAAAATATATATTTATAATTTTAATAAATGACAAATTAAAAAGGCATGAACATTTTTTTTGTATCGAAAAAATATCGAACCGTGACACCAAAGTATCGAACCGAACCGAACCGTGAATTTTGTGTATCGTTGCACCCCTAATATATATATATATATATATATATATATATATATATATATATATATATATATATATATAGTGTAATTTCTTCCATCTCAAAACATCTTCACCCACTGGATTTGAATTTTTTAAAGGCTCGAGGTTAGCATTTTGGCTACTATAATATTTTACTAAAAATGCTCCAGGAGGCAAGCCCAGACGTGGTCCAGCTCAGTGACTCGAGTTAGCAGAGGCGAAGCTTAGCAGACAGCTCTTGACAGGTTGGCACACGTGTCAGACACATTTATCAACCAGCTACAGATCTGCATCCTCCTGCCAATTGAACTGAACCCCAAATTACATTTAGAGCAAGACACTTGCATTAGACACAATCATATTATGACGGAGTAATAACAACCTCCTGCAAGGCTATTTAGACAACGTGACAAACTTGGTAAATTGTTTGCTTCCTTGATTTCAGGATAAAACCTGCTGTTAATGAGTTGGGACATAACTCGTGAAATGATTCTGTGCTGTATGTCGTGTGTAGCAGTTCCCAGTGTAGCCACATTAATACTGCACGCACTGCACTTGATTTTTCAACAGGACTTTTCATTGCAGGCTTGCATGATCACTCAGCCTGCATCCATACAAATAAAACAGAGCTGTGTTTACTTTGCCTGCTGATCAGATCATTGCAGCCATCTCAATTCTTTCATCAGTTGATGAGTGGGTTTGATAACCACTATCTTATCAAGAGGCGGACAGAGCTGTTGCTATAACGATAACCCTGTAATAAACTGAATAATGATGCCCAAACCCCAGCCAACGCTTATGCATGAACCTTGCAAGACTTTGAGCCGACCAACACACTGAGGCAGAGAGACAGAGAGCATCTGTCTCTAGTTTTTGGGTTTCTTTTTCATTTCCTGCACTCCTCATTTCTTACTAACAAGCAGTCAGTGTACTATTGTCTCATTCTTTTAAACATCCTCTCCTGTCTGGTCTCTTCCCTCCTTCTCCCTCTTGCCTTGCCTCTAATTCAATTGCTCCTTTGTCTTATCTGCCTCTTCACTGCTCTCCCAGCTAATCTGATTATAAAGGAGAGCTGGCAATTAAAACACAGATATGAGGGAGATCTATCCTTCATGCTCGCTGCCTTAATGAGATACAGCTTCATGCCTCTCATGCAGCTAAAGTTCAATTAGGTAACACACTCGAGTGAGGAGGACGGTCTCCTTCTGGAGTGTACTGTACAGCCTGTGAGCCTCTCCAGGTTTTGACTGGTTGTTTGGATTCTGCACATCTGCAACACGGCTTGGAACAGCTTGTAAAACCTCCCTGCTTGTCATAAAAGCATGAAGATGGCAAATGTTTGTTTACTTTTTGTCTGATTTCAGTTCTCTATGGCCCACCCTATGTATCCAGTTTCCATACAGTATATAGTAAACAGACTAATAACAACGAGTTGCAGTCATTAGAAAGCAGATGACTCTGTCTTATGTTGTTATTCTTCACTCTGCTGTATTTGCCAGTTCAACAGACCACAAGGCAGCAGTGAGCTAACAATGGACTTAAGCACATTTACAGACTTATTGCAACTCTAGGGTCTCTCTGTGTCTGAAACCACTGTCACACATGAACTTGTATGGATATCAGCAGACGGAGGTTCATCTGAGGACACAAATGTAAGACACAGTCATGTCGGGCGTTAGTCTGTGTTTCACCTGTCAGCTCTCTGTTTGAACAGAACATCCTAAACAACAGTCCAGTGCATGCCTCCTGTACAGTCTATACAGGAAACTCCATCTCCTCGACCTTACATGTTTCCAGTAGAATGAACACTTCTTCAGAGTGTCTCCTGCTGTGGGCCACACTTGAGAATGGACAACTGTGGAAAATCTCCCAAACAAATTGTCACAAATTAGTTAAAAGTTCATGTATGAACATAAAAACGCCCTCTAAGACACACATGACACAGCAGTCTAAAAGTAGTTTTAAAGGTAAGTGACCTCCAGTGGCCACATGAAGAATGAAAGGAGCAATGGTGTCTTTAAGGAGGTTTCACTTACTCTCAGCCTAAGGTTAGCTGCTCAGTAATTAGCTCAAATTATAGCAGAGGCTTGGCTCAGAGGTGAGATCATTTAAAATAACTTCATTTCATTTACTGAATTATAGCGTTTAAGTAATAAATTGGCGATTAGAATCAGAAGAAGCTACAAAGCAGAATAGAGTCAAACAATAGAAGTAGGAGAGTCTTGACACTTGTGCTGATCAGGATGAGGTGGAGCCGGAAGAAGCGAGTCAGAATCTGAAAGGCAGAATGACACAAGGAACAGAATTTCATTGGCTCGGAGAAAATCATTGGGCTTGAATGATAACAACATAATTGAATTTTCATGGACAAAAGTTATACAAAGAATAGACCAGAAGCCTAAACATCCAGAATGCAGGCAGATGAATACATCTGCACTCTGTAACATACAGACTGGTGGAAGCAGGAACTGGACAACTGGTCTTCAGAGCTATAAACAAACCCACTTTCCCTTCAGACTCACAACCACTCTGTAGCTTTATATTGAAAACACTGTTGACCAGATGTATGCTTTTAGCAGTCTGGAAGCTAATTTATACCCTGGAGCCTGTAAAGCCGGATTTATTTTATTAACTTGAACATGACAGGTTGGATTTTTAAAGGTCTCTTCATTGTGACAAACGTCACCATTTTATCTTGTTATTAACTTTCCAACAAAAAAAATCTATGGATAATTTTTTTACTCCAGGTTTACAAGCTGCTACACTTTAAACCACCCCAAACTGTAAATTGTAAATTCTAATTGTAACTTCTCTCGATCTCTTAAGACTTAAGCGTATATTTATTTTCTTCTTCTTTTTATTAGCTTTTGTTGCACTGATGTAACCGGAGCCTCGTCGTTTCGTCTCTCTGAATGCTGCACTGGATACAGATGACAATAAAGTTTACTTTGACTAGTGTCCTAATGAGTTGGCCACTGGGTTAACAGTGGAATTGAAGGATTTTTCCCAAATCATAGTAACACTTAATATTCTAACTGTAACTCTGTGCATCTAAGTGTGTCCTCCCCCTGAAAACGATCAGAATAAGTGGTTTACTACCACATTCTGCTGGTAGCAATTGTAAATTAGCTTTAAATTATGGAATTCTGGATTAAAGTCTTCCCTTATAGTGCCATCAAAGCCCTTATAGATTTTTAAAGAACTTAGTGTAAAAAGTGCTGACATGGCCAGTTGTCTATCAATGAAAGATTGGGTTCTAAAGTTCAGCTGAAGGTAACATGAAACCTAAGCAGTGGATGCGCCTCAATAGTCTGGCAATAAGTAAGCATCTAGTAAGGCAGATGAATGCCTCAGTACTGCTGAAGGTTCATGAGGGCGGGTGCTTGGCTCCACTATAATTGTGTCCTTTTACAATAAAAAAAATCAACACCCCAATTAAACCGATGTATCCTCAGAGCTGCGAGCAGTTACAACGTTATTCTCGAGTAAGCCGTTGTCATGAAACACATCCTGAGAAGTCACAGAAGGAAAATTCAAGTAAGAATATGTGCAGTGAGAAGGTTCTACCAGTGGCTGTGATTACTGTGTTACATTATTCATAACTTCTGAACGGGATGTCTTTTCCCTGTCTACCCACAAATGGATTTTTCCTCCTGCCTATCACATTTTTTTACAGCTGATATTTGCTCATGTAGTGCACGTGGCTGTGCAAAGATGCGTGTCCCCATGTTTGTGATATTTACTCATTTGGCTGCCTGCACCCCCCATATTTCTGCCTGCACACCACTGCATGTGTGTGCATGAGCACCCATGTGTGATATTTGCTGAACTGGTCATGCAAAGTCTTTGTGTGTGGCTGCCTCATCCCAAGGTTCACTATTCTCGGCACATGCACACCTTTGACAAATTACCTTAAAGTGTTGTAATATAGTCACACTTTCAACAGGACGACTGTGCAGTTGGTGGCATAGTCAGAACAACCCTGCCTGGCTTGGCTAACTGCTCCAGAATGTCTAACCAGTGTTACAATACAAAATACAATCAATGAGCTAACCCTGCCTACATTTCCTCCATCTATAATAGATGCAAACATTTCTAATAATGTGAGCATCAGTGGTTTTCAGCACAGTTTTGTAAAATGAGTTTTGGCATCATATTTCCACCAGATCTTTATGCCATACTTGGCTGGTTTGAGGGAATATTTTGCCTTAAACTGCACCTGCTTCTAAAAGCTACCAACTGTTAATCCACACAGAGAGATCAGGAATTTAGTATTCGGGTAACTGGGCTTTAAACATTGTCCAAATATGCCTGAAAACAGAAATTTTACTCATTGCCTACCTGACTGTAGTGACTGCTTGGCTGAAATTATAATAAAATCAAACCCTATAATGTAAAAAAAAAACAACATATATTTGTATATTTCCAGGAAACTAAATGTCCCTATAAGACTTTGCATTATCTTTCCCACACCAATGAGACCGACTATGGAAATATATTTTGTATTTGAAGTGTGTTGTGTGGCTCTCTGATTATAACCATTTAATTTCACATTGAAAGTGTCAGTTAAATGTTTCCATTTTAAACTTATGAAACTCTGGCCTGGACTTGATATCTACTGAACTTTTAAAGCATATTTGTCCTGTTAACCTTGACGGCTACTGTATTTGCTATCGAGGCATCTTTTAGAATTTTAATTAACAGACCGCTGGCTAAACATTAGCTGAGAAACACTTTATATTGCATGAAATTTGAGTCTTTTTAATAGACTGAGGATATAACATGTCAGCTTTCACTTATTTGTTGTCCATGTCTGGTGCTTGGGGGCAATATTTCAGATTCTGCCCTATTTCTAGGTCACCAACCATGGGAAATCAGCCATGTGAAACCAGGCTACATAAGGCTACAACAGCATCAAATCGCCTTTCCTTTGAAACAGATTTCTGAACTTTCAACACCTCAATACTCAGATAGATTGGATCAACTCAACAGAAGCAAGTTCAAGTACATCAGCTTTCAGCCAGCTGTCATAAATATGGATCTGAGTCAAGTAGAAGATGAGATAATGAACAACAAAGAATCTCAATGAATAAAAGTGTCACTATTCAAATTGATCAGCATGTTTTTTCAGCACTTTCAGTCTTCCATCTATTACTTCCAGAAGACTAAAGATTACCACATGATCAGAAGATCAAGAAATCAAGCTTTTCTCACAAAAATACAAAAGCAGTTTCATCATAGATACAATTTTGCAAAATACTCTGAATAACAACAATTCTGTCAAAAGAAGGCTGTCTGTAGTAGCTCCAAGTGGTCACCAAACACCATTATAGAGAGGCTAAAGGAGCAAAGGTTTGGGGCGGGCTAAGACATATCAGCGTAAGGTAGTAGCAGGTGTTACTGCCTCAGGTGTGCATAAGGAGGCAAATAGAAAGAGATTGCCTTCAGATTTCAGTGGATCAAAATGTGAAACACTGTGGAGTCATCTCCACAGAATAAACTCGACCCCGACCGTTCCAGTCCTCAGCGACACGCTTCTGCTCTGGATCGCATCTTTGTGGAGAAGGAGGATTATCGGGCCAAACAAACCTTTAACTTTGAGAAATGATTTCAAAACCAAGGATGACTTCTTTTGAGCTTTACTGGGGCCAAACGTCACAAGAAATCAATTTCCAACATTCTCTAATCATGCTGTGATCCTTTTAGTAGCTACAACAAACTCACAGGACATTTGCAGCTCGAATGCACACTGCCAACGAAAGATGTTTGTTGTCTCATTTAGATATCAGGAAATGAAAGCAGTAGAAGCAACCAAATGCTTGAAAAGTGAGCAAAGTTGACCAAAAATATAAAGTTTTAGTCTTGCATCTAAATGATGTACTGAACCGCTCTCGTTCCCAACGCGTAACATACTGACAATTTGTCACATCCCGATGTGTCTCATAGTAACGCGAAAGGTAACCGCGTCCTTATGATACACCCTGGATTGTGGAAGGAATCTAATAGAATGATGCTCCCGGCAGTAACTCACGTTCCAGCCGTGTGTTCCAGCCCCAATTCGAACCTTAACCTTAACCACAACCCTAATCGTATTAGATACATTTTCCGAAGCGATTCTTGATTAGTAAGTAAAATAAATGTAGATGTCTAGATTCATTCCAAACGTGTCTCATGTTTGTGAACGTGTAACATACCGACGGTTTGTCAGATAGCGTCAGTATGTTACGTTTTGGGATGAGAACGTGTTGGCTGAAACTCACAGTAAAGCTCAGTAAAGTGGAAGCAAATATCATAAGAAGGCCTTAATAACAAATCTATGAACTGTAAGGCTTAAGGAAAAGACAAGAGCCAGTGAAGAGCAGAGGATACCACAGGCTAGCATGAAAGAGTCATCACGGTCCTGAGCATATGTTGCATCATTATTTTTGATGTTCTAAACAGGTTAATGTTTTCTTTTGGAGTTTAGCCTCATTTGCAGTCATTAGTTTACCATGAATTAAACATCTGCACACTTCTACCACTTATTCTTGTAAATGAGAAGGTTACATTAGCATAGCAGATGCCTCGATACTCAGGGCGAGCATATACTTCAGGAGAAATGTGCTCGAGCTCGCTGTCTCCACATCACTTAATACTCTCCTCTTTCCTCGCTAACCTTCATCCCAGTGTTTTCGGCATTATTTTACCTTTTTTTTTTCAAACTTCCTGCTTTAATAAAGCTCCGCTCAACCTGCAGAAGTAGGGCGATACGTTTTGTTTCCTCCTGTTTGATTGGCATAAAAAGGTGCCATAAAATTCATCCCACCAAATGTCTACGCCTGATGGTTTTGAGGAATTACTCATTTGTATCATTTGTGTAGCGTGCAGTCTAATCATCCAGAACTGGTCCCAAATGTTGTTTGGTGTGTTCCAAATCAATTTTTTATCATCCCTGGGATGCTGGGACGCTGTTCATTTTGATCGCCGATGTTACTTTATCTTCATCTTCAAAATTGAATAATAAAACTCTCGCCTCGTTTGTTCCCCAGTCAGGGCTGTTTTGTACATTTATTTTTGATAAACATGTTCTGATCAAAAATGCACACTCTTTTTTTGTATGTGCGTTGTGGCTCTTTTTTTTTCAGCTACTTTAAGTAAGTGTCGACATGCTACTCAGGGAGCTGGCACTTACATTCTGCAGGGTTATACATTTTTATTACTTTGCATTCTGTGGCATGGAGAGAGAAAACTAAAGTTTTAATGAAGAAGACTTAGAAATGCCTTTGGATTTTGAATCTTTGATGTGGATGGCTAACCGACGATTCTAAGGCGACCTCTACCTTATACTGGTGATAGTGAGCCCTTCACCATCCACTGCAATATATATTAACAGAGGAGGCAAAATTATACACATTTGTCACCAAGTAGAAGTTCAGATACTTGTGTTAAAAAATAATGTGGTAAAATCTCAACTACTAATAGTACTGCTACTTCTTTACTCAAGTAAAAATGGGAAAAGTACAAGCTGTGAAATGCACTTAAAGTCATTTAAAACTTTCATGATAAAGCAGCTCATTGGAGGACATTTCTATCAGATGTTGCCAAGATAAAATATCCTCACATATACAAACTATGGCTTTGTTTCAATTCTAATGAATGTACCTGGCTTATACATCTGCTTTGTAGAAGACAAGCAGGGAAAAAGTACAGAGAACAATAATGAAAGAAACACTGCTGTTATGCTACAAAGTAGGGTGACTCCACACATTCACAGAAAAATGAACGCAGCCAGGGGTGCAGCAGGTGCAAGGAACCCTAATATCAGTTGAAATAAGTCACAATAATTTCTAAATTTAGCTCCACTAGAATGTACAGACTGTGATCAGCTTACATGTGCTACTACTCTTTGTGGATGTAGCCAATTAAATTCAACAAGACACAAGTATAAGCTTTTACTATCATGTAGCACACTGCTCAAAAATATTAAATAAATTATCAGATTATAGCATCAAGTCGTTAAACTGGTCAGTTTAGTAGCAGAGAGGGTTGTTAATCAGTTTCAGCTGCTTTGGTGTTAATGAAATTAAAAACAGGTGCACCCGAGGAGGATCAACGACACAACCGCAAAACAGGAAAGGTTCTACAGGTGGAGGCCACTCACGTTTTTTCCTCTCTTTCTTTTCTGACTATTTATTTATTTTTTACTAGTTTTGCATTTGTTTAGGTTCATTGTCACTACTGGCATCATGGAGTGATACTAGCGCATCACACATCAATACAGGCCTTTGCTAGAAGGTTTGCTGTGTCTCCCAGTACAGTATCAAGAGTATGGAGGATATTTCAGGAGACAGGCAGTTACTCTAACAGAGCTGGACAGGGCCGTCTGCTCCTTTGTGCAAGGAGGAACAGGATACACAATGAATTGTTTGAATTTGCCATGAAATACCAGAGTTAGCAAGTCCAATCTGTGCTTTTCACAGATGAGAAGAGGTTCACCTTGGATTTGATCAGAAAAATTAATAAGTAAATTCCTAAAATTTATACTTATGTACAGTAACCATGGAAGCAATAAGATCTAAGACCTAAATTGAATTTGTGCAGCAAAAAAACAGGAGGAAAAATTAGCAGAAAATTCATCAATTCCACTTCATAGATAGCTGCATGACAGGCATCTAGTTAGATTCAGAGCCTTGTTTGGGTTTGATTTGATTGGTTCAAGATCATCACTGTGCCGCTGCTCCTCAGACTCTCAGCCAGCAGCTGTCTGTAGCTGCTGTTAGCATCTGGCATTGAAGCAGGAAATCATTCAGGTGTAGCCCCAGGATACAATAACACATCTTAAGTCTGTTAGTCCAGAGTTGCTCCAGAGATGTAACAAGTATATATACAAAAGTTTAAGTTTGTCCAGTGCTTGACCAAATGCCAGCAAAACTGAACTGTCCACTTGTGAATAATCCTCCTCACAGAACAAAAGCTCTGAACTTGTTTGAAAATTCTCTGATGACCCTTCCCAATTTGATGGGCCTTTTTTAGGATCATTGGTGATGGTTTCCTACTTGGCATTGCGTTAACATACACCTGGATGCTCCAGACCAGCAAACTGCCAATACATTTGCATTCACACAGATCAGTTCTTTGGATTAGCAGAATTTTGCTGCTATTTTCTCACATTTCCCTTGAAGGGTGTGTGCTTTCTTTTTACCAAAACTGTATTTGCTATGTAATCTCGTGATTTAGACGAATAGATTTTATTGCAGACTTTTAAATGTGCGGTGCAAACTATGTTGTATTAATTTAGATAAAATTTTATCCACATTTCTTTAAGCCAGGGGTTGGCAACCCTGGGCACATGTGCCACAGCTGGCACGCGAAGGGTTAACTGATGGCACGACCATAGCTGGTCTGGTCATTGACCCACCATTGCACGGTGGGCTGATGGTGATTGTTTGTTTTTATGGGCCGATGTTTTTTTGTTTTTGTTTTTTTTTGTTTGTTTTTTTTTGGGGGGGGGGGGGGTTGTAACGGTATAAACAATGAAAGGTGGTGGATTGGCCAATGTCAATGTGTAAAAATAACTCAGTTGTATGGCGGAGCTTCCACAGAGGCCAGCAGGTGGATGAGGGAAAGGGGAGGCAGGAGGAGGAGAGACCCGAGGCGGCCGCCGGTCCGAGTGTCAGGTGAACTGAACTTCAGGTAAGAAGTTATGACCTGCAGTCTATCTGGGTCAGATATAAACCAAGTGTCATGGCGGGGTGCGCCGGTGTGAAGAATGAGGTAGACCCAGATGCAGACACGGTGGAGACAAAACGTAGTTTCAAAAATAAAGCGAGCCTTTATTGGCTGATTGCAGAAGAAAAAACATGAAACTAGGGAAACTGAGGAGACTATGAACACTGTGTTAACAGAAGGCTGTGACACTCAGTGAAAGAACTATGACAAAACTATGAACACTGAGTAAACTAGGACACACAGTGAAACAATGAGGTAAACCTATGAAAACTGTGGTGAGGTTAACAGACGATCTGACACCGACTGAGCAGAAACACATGGATTAAGTATACATAAGGAATGATCAGGGGAAGCGGAATCACATGGGGAAAACAGCTGACAACCATTAACATAATGACAGGACAGGGGACATGAAGCTAAATACAATGAACAAAAAACACAAGGATCCTTCAAAATAAAACGGGAAACATAATGAGACCCAGACATGACTCGAACTAGACAAACAAAGAAAACTTGGACATGAAACATGACAGATAAACACACGAAGACTTAACACAGAAAACTTCACACAGGGATAAGACAAATGGGGAGCTTGATAAATCATGAATTAAAACTGTAACCTAGGCATGACAGAATGTAACTAGATACTTACTTAGCACTTAGTTCCTCCTACACCGGGCGCCGCATCGGTCAGCTAGTGATCTCCATCAATGTCGGTCAGCAGCAACTGCTTCAGCTTCGTCCCAGGCAATGTCAACAGTTCTCAGATCGTCCATGAATGTTCGACGCCATGTGGTCTTTGGTCAGCCTTGCTTTCGCTTGCCAGTGCGTGGACGCCATGTCATGGCAATCTTAGCTGGGCGATGAGGGGGTAGGCGTAAATAAAATTTGGCCCGCAAAGCGGAAGCGCCTTTCTGCAACAACATCGGCTAATGGGCGGGTGCCTGCTCTTCGTAGGACCTCCTCATTTGTTATTCGGTCCCGGTAGGAAATTCTCAGGATTCGCCGCAGGCCACGTTGTTGAAGCACGTTCAGATGTTGAATCATTGCACTTGTTGAGCGCCAGGTTTCACTAGCGTAAAGTGCAGTAGGGAAGATGATAGAGTTCAGTAGTCTGATCTTGACCCTGACATTCAGGGAGGTCGAGTTCCAAATAGGTTGGAGAAGTCGCAGGACACCAACTGCCTTCCCTACTCTGGCGTCGACATCCCGATCAGAGACCTCGTCATTCGAGATGATGCTGCCAAGATATGTAAAATTCTCCACCTCTTCAGCACGTTGTTGGTTGATCATGACAGGAATGCGGGCACGTGCATAGCCAACTCGAAGTAAATTGTTTTTTTTGGCACTGATTCTTAATCCAACTTTCGTCGCCTCCCTCTGCAGGGCCGCGGTCAACTTTTGGAGGTCTTCCTGAGTCGAGCCCAGCAGGGCGATGTCATCTGCGAAGTCCAAGTCAGTGAGATTACGCGCTTCGTGCCAGGGCACACCGATGCCAGCTTGGTCAACTGATCGTCGCATAATGAAGTCAATTACCAACAGGAAGAGTCAAGGGGATGTAGATAATGAGATTCACTTGCTGTTTCCGTAACAGTTGGAGCTTTTACAGGGTGGGGTTGCTGGCCCCACGCCCAACCCTCCTCCTTTCTCATCCGGGCTTGGGACCGGCAATGGCAGAGTTACTAGATAAACTGAAATGAAACTAGACTGAAAGGAATAACAGAAACATCAAGAAACTCAGAATACTGGGTCACATGACCCAGGACCATGACACCAAGTTCAGGTGGAGTTTATTTTAGCTGTGCTGACTTTTTACCGTCAGTTACAATAACTCGTACTGCGTACTAGCTAGCATGACAGAGTTTCTATACAGCTGGGTGGGTGCTATGATGTTACTGATAATGAACTTTATTTTATTCACATGGTTAGTTAGTAAGATAAGATAAGATAAGATAAAACTTTATTAATCCCTCGGGTGGGTTCCTCTGGGAAATTCGGTTTCAAAAAGCACAGCACCGACAGAAGTTACAGAGTTAATAGAGTCAGTAGAGTTGCCAACCGTGCCATAAAAATGAAATCGTCCCGCATTCAGAGAAAATATTACGCGTTTCATGTTGAGCTGAAAAGGAACACAGTTTGTCCCGGACTTCAGAAACAATGAAAAAGACACAAAGCTGGATTTATTCTGCGTCTTTACGCTGTCAGCTGCCTCTTCGCTCATTCAATCATGAAACTGATCAATGATCAGCTGATTGGCTTTTCTGATGCAACTCCGTCTCTCTTTGCGCCAGAAAGAGGAAACCAGCAGATGTCGCTCTAAACAACAGCAGCACATTTAATTTGATCAGCTGTTGTTAGAATTTATTTAATATTAATTTCTACTATCAGCTGATGTTTGCTGGAGCCACAGCTGTAAAAGCTGCTGGTCATGATGTTGGTTTGGATATGTGGTGAGAGGGAAACATGAAGATGTCCAGGAGATGTCCTTACTGAACCATCAGAGCTGAACAGGTGATGGAGAAACAGGTTTACCTTTTAGGTGACATGAATGAGTTGAAGGGAAGTTATGAACTGTTTCTGAGAGACAAATAACATCAGGATCCTTTTCTAAGTAGCTGACAGCTGGTAACTGTGCAGGGGCGGGTCTAGCAAAGTTTTGCCAGGGGGCCAGGTAGGGCATTAACAGGGAAAGAAATACTTATCTTTCTTATTCTCATTTAAAATGTCTCGCTTTTATTAAATAATTATCTGAATCTTACAACCAAAGTTTTTATCTGACATAAAATGTAGTAAAATTTATAGAACTCATACATATACCAACAAGACTGTACATCACTGTCACACCGCGTTTTCATTCAAAGGCTTTATGGCTTTAATACCTGGTGGGCCGGTCTTCAGTCAAAATGCAGATTTTTTGTCCCAGTCCAGCCGTGGGCACAACGTGCAGTGAATTAATCTGAGAAGGTGCATCAAAAAATAAATGGCCGCGGCAGCGGTGCACATCGCAGATCAGCTCGCATAGACACATTAGTTGCGCCGCTTCTTAATGACGGTATCTTAGCTAACAACCCAACTACCAGATTCAACTTATAGTTGGCTAAAAATAACTTGTTATATAAATAACGATGTTGAAATTTCCACATTCCGACACTTCAAATGCTTCAGGAGCTGTTGTGAGGAGACCATAAATAGCATTTGCATTTTCTGTTCAATTCATTTGCTGTTATGGATAAAAAGTATCTTTTTTTTGTTTCAAAATAGCTGATAACTATTCGCTGATAGTTGCCAGCATCTGTCAACAAATATAATTCTTTAAAGTGGTGCTATATATTGTGTAACTGTTAATATAGAGCGTTATTAAATTTATTGCTAATGCAATCATATGGCACATTGACTTCTGAGGAAATTTTAGATGGCACTCATCATCAGAAAGCTTGCCGACCCCTGGTGTAAGGGGTAAATGTCATGAATGATGATGTCTTGCCTTGAACCATTGGCAGACACTTTCCAGGTCCTATTGCATGATTGATCAAAATAATAGGACTTTTCTCATTCATAATTCAATCAGTTTAGAAAAAGATTAATTGAGGGGCCTGATGTATAGATGCAGTAGTTCTGTAGACCTGCCACAAATGATTTTGTCTTTCAGTCATCCCCTTTTCTCAATTTCTGGACCCATAGTATATCATATCAAGACGTCATCGTTCTTTGGCAAACATCATATTGAGGGAGAAAATGCATCACCTTCCTAAACACAATTAACCCTGATCAGGCTAATTGTTAATATTATTCTAAATTATAAATGATGATGGGTAACTGAAACTGGAAATACTATACCCTTATTTAGTATTTAGAGAACAGTGTCATGATGCATTTAGTACTCTTGAGGTTATTGTTAAAGATTTTGGTTAAACATCATTGTTGTTCGGGTGTCAGTAGAAGGTCAACCTCATACTTGCAGAGGGATTTCTGATGACTCCACATTGAGAAAGTTCAAGCAGAGTCGTTGTAGCTCATTAAACATATACTGCAAATTTGTTTCTGGTGGTGGGAATTAAAAGGTTGTTTATAATAATTAAAATGTGCATCAAATGTTTAACTTGTCAAAACTGAGTTTAAAATTATATTTGAACTTGATATCGGTGTTGATCATTTTGTAAATGTGTTTTTTTCTTAATTTGTCACTATTTTTTGTAAAGTTTTCAGTTGCTAGATGTGTCCATGTTTCTTTCTTTTTAGATATTGCAAAAATAAAGACACTATGTTACAAATTGGTGACATAATTGAAATTGGTGAATCTTGGTGACAGATCATAAGTGAACACTTTTGCAATGAGACCTTGACAGAGAGGAACATTGCTATGCCCACATTAGATTATAATTATTCTTGCAACAGTTTAACATTTTATGTACTTACTGCTAATATTCATTGTATTGACAGACACAGTGAAGAGGGAGAAAGACATGCGGCAATGGGCCAGGGGTCGGACTCGAACCCGGGCCGGCCGCTCTCACCCATATGGCATGTGGTTGTCTGCTCAAAGCCCTGAGGCACCCAGTATTAAAATTAACATAAGTTAACCTTGCTGCTGGTCATTGCTGCACCACAGCAGCGTAATAACAAACCACTGGATTTGAGTTTGTATGCATCTTACCAAGAACACGGTTTTTCATCTATTTCCATAACCTCCTAAAGAGGAAGATCCCAGTCATCATCAGTTTAACATGATTGTAGCCATCAGAAGAGTTTATTTTCTGAAAAATGTGAAAAGGGCAATTTACAGCTTCAAGGTTCATTCTGTAGAACTATTGCACCTCATGTAACTCCCCCCTTGGGCTTGATAGAATCAGCAGACCAACACTGTGGCTCTCACACCAGGGTGTGGCCTTTCTTTACACAATATCGCTGCTGCCATTTATCTCAGCACAATCAAACTGGCTTTCTTTTCCCTTCGAGACCTTTCCAGCTGTGCATAAACAATCTTTGATGTGTTTTCTGCTGGACACCAGCAGCCTCCATCTGGACAGACTTGCTCAGAAATCAGATGTTTCCTTAATATTTCTAGCTGTTATTTACAATCACGGTGTTTAACAGAGTCACATGTTAGAGCCACTGAGATTACACACAGCTATGTGGAATGAATTTTTACCTCTTAACTGCAGTAAATAGCCTACTGAATAATTGAGTCTTTTGCCCTTGAAAGAATTTTACCGTTTGCAGCATAGAGATTGCTTGTGTCGTGTTAAGTAGACATGCCTTTCAATAACCTTCCGCATTTGAAGCCACTTTCTAAAGGTCTTTGAAATGCATATTTGTACCCATACGTAATGTAATTGGCTTCTCATTGGCAGAGTTGGGGAAGAAGATAATGATCAACTAGAATAAAGAGACTGAAATGTAACTCAGCAGGGAATAAAATTAATTTCCATACTTCCTGTTCATGCCCTCTCTGCCTTGTGCCTCTTTCCCATGCTTTGTCAAAGTCTTTCTTGATTCTGACCCTACAAGGTCAAGGTAAAAGAACAAAGCTAAAATACCTCATTTTAATCAATTTATTGGTGTGGTCAGCAGATAGGTCGAATGCTAGGAGACCAGATCATTATCTATTTAAAGTAGTGGTCATTAAAAACTAACTTGTGCATGTATATATGATGATATACAATAGGAGGATTAAGATGAATTTTGAAATGTTTTGTTAGAACAATATTAAAAGTTGAATCAATAACTCCAACACTTCCGACAGTTTCACAGTATTATTATAACATTCCTCAGTGACGGCCTTCTCATGTTTAACACTAAAACTGTGAAGGGGTCATGCTGATCTTGTAAATCTTAAAATGAAATCCCATCATCTCACATATCACAACTTTTCCTGATGTGGGTTCAACACTATATTCACCTTTATTCATCATATAGGGATTTTTGGGGGGTATGGGATAAATTTTACAATCTCTTACCCAGAACCACCAAGGACATCATTTTGACCATATGTGGTGATTAATAAATAAATACATAAATGACTGCACTAGGTTCTAATATTAACATGTATAGTGTTTTATTATTTCATAGGGCCAGTAGCATCCATCTACTTTACATTTGTACAGTTTATCAGAGTAATTAATTAATTTAATAGTAATTATAAAGATTGCATATCACAAATATCTATAGAAGTGTGTATACATTCAGGGCCATTCATTAAGCAGCTTCTACGATAATTCAGTTCAATTCAGTTTTATTTATACAGCGCCAAATCACAACAACAGTCGCCTCAAGGCGCTTTATATTGTACAGTAGATCGTACAATAATACATACAGAGAAAAACCCAACAATCATATGACCTCCTATGAGCAAGCACTTTGTCGACAAGTCTCCCTTTTAACAGGAAGAAACCTCTAGCAGAACCAGCCTCAGGGAGGGGCGGGGCCATCTGCTACAACTGGTTGGGGAGAGAGAAGAAAGACATACACTCAAAAAAATCTGTTGTTGGATGAACACAATTTAATCATGGCACCCTTTTTGCACACAATTTAACCAAGTACAATAAACCATTTTCGATCATGTCAAACCAACACATTTAGCATTTGGTAGTTTAATGTAATCAGATTATGTTGGATCAACATAGTATACTTATATTGATTTGAAGTGATTTATTTAAGTATGTAGAGTGAAATTTGTTTTAATTCATTCTACACAAGTTAAAAAGTTTAGGAAAACACAATTAAATCTTGTTGTTTCAACAACTACTTTGTTAATCAAGGCAATTACTGCAAGTCTTGCTTAATAAACCAATATGGGGTTGATGATTTCACTCATTTCAATCGAATTATTTCAATTAGATTTGTTTACATTTGTTACACATTTAGAAACCCACTACTTTACAAAAAAAGTCACAATCAGATTATGATAACATTAACTTTATTAACTGGATTTAGTGGACAATATAAAAGCTTACCATTTTTGTACACCTGCAAGCATTATGACACTTCAAAAGGTAAAACATTAGGATACTTATTTACATAGATAATATGTTGGAACCAAAGCTTCCACAACTAAAAACAGATGCAAAATTTGCTCAATATATAACCTGTATTTTAAAAAATTAAACTAAAAGATAAAAATACATCTCCCACTTGGCAAGTTAAAACATGTAACAAAATAGAATTACTATTGTGTGAATTTGGAAAAAAAAAATAGAAATAATTTGGGAGCAATACAACAACAAAAGAATCCATAGGCAAAAAAAAAAAAAAAATAAGGATTAAAAAAAAATTTAGGAAGTAAAACTAAAATAGAAACAGAAGGCTTAACATCAAATTAAATGACAGATGACAATTTTTTTTTCAAATGTAATTAATTACTTGAAATGAAAATCTATATTTGTTTGGTTTATCTCATTGTAATAATTATTAGTTTGACCAATTTTTATATTTCTGTATTTATTTTTTAATTTTGGTTGCAGTCCTCCACAGCTAGCAATATAGTTTTGCTGTGTCTTAAAACATGCTAGCAAGCAAAATGGACACAATAATACAGTGAACTTAACAGGTGGCAGTGGTCTTAAACTTTACAGGCCCTTGACACATAAACACAACATAGTAACAGTGCAGCTAAAAACAATGAACATTTCTTTGGGAAAACCCCTCAATGCAGTTTCTGTAAAATGTTGACTTTGTTCTACAGAGGAGAGAGAAAAAAAACAAAAACAGAGGGGGGCACTAAAGCACTCCAATGATATCTTCATTCAACACATGACAGCATTATGGTATGTGTGAATTAGTACCTATACTACAAACTCAGAATTAAATGAAAAATAATTAACAGAACAGTACTTCTGATCCATTTTGAGCCATCTATATAAGGACAAACAAAAATCATCTGCAGTGCTGTATAAAAGGTGAATTGCCCAACAGAGAGAATCCAAAAAATTTAAATGAAAGAAAGAAATATAAACAACTCAAATATTAACATTATATATTGGAAATCACCATTGCACCAATGAACCATTCAAGACCCATCAGTCATTTTCAAGTGCTCTCACTCCATAAGCTTGTTTTTCAGAAACTGTGCCTTTGAAGAGAGCTTTTGTCCATCAAGATTTAAAAGTATCTTCTGGAGGACTTCAAAGGTGCATTTAAGTTCTGGTGGGTAGCTCAGGTTCAAACAGTATATGAGTCCAAACAACAGAGCACATGCTTGTGCAATGTTACCCAAATCAGTGAGAGCCTCCACACCCTCAATCAGGACACCAATGTCCTCTGGGTCATCTTCAGGTTCAGCACCCTCCTTCTGGATGACGTACACCCCCATCACAGTTTGCTCCATGCAGCTTTTTGCCTCACTGTCCGTATCCTACGTGACAAAAATATAAGACAACAAAGTAAAATTTAAGAGATTGTTTAAACAACTGTTTCTATGCTGTTCATAAAATCCAAGTAGTCAAAGTAATAAACAGAAAATTACACACCACTAAAGCAGTTGTTAATAATTACTCCAATACATAAATGATAAAATACACCTCTCATGTCAAAAGAGGTGGCATAATTTACCTCTTACCAGCCCCTCCCCCGAAAGGGCCATTGTCCAATTACACATTATAGCAACCGTTACTGTGTCTGACAAACATTAACCTCAAGCAAGATGGAGAAGCGGTGTGCCCACCGATAGTCCGAGAGATTGTGTCTGGAGGAGTTGTGTTCTTTCCATTCACAAAGTCAAAAACAACGTGAATGGATTAAACAGTGTGGATGGCCCCACTCCCAGGTAAATGTACCGAACATTATGAAGCATGTCTGCTTGCACATTTGGGTACCCGTTGGTGCACAGAGGAAACCATTTGTTTGTCGGACGTAGCAAGAGTAACTTAGGGGGACAGGACTTGAGAAAAGGCTAATTCAGCTGCTAAAATAAAACAGGTATAGAAGTGTTAGTACTAAACAGCTCAAAGTTCATAGACATTTCTATTTACAAATACTGATGACCATAGCAATGAAAAAACAACAGGACTTATTTTAATCCAAGTACAGATTCAAAAGCAATGTTGTCTTGATGCATGTTAAAATACATTGTATGTTTGTGTATCAAGTTTAACTACGGTATGCATAAATTTCTTTCCTTCCAATACCAAATTTCAGAAATTCTTTAATGCAGAGCTTAATACTGTTTGGTATTCAAGACATCCTTTCCCCAATACCAGGTGTCTTGTTGCTAATCTCAAAATTTTAATTTTAACGATTTGCATTTGAGGCAACGTCACAATTTGTATGAGAATGTTACAGTCAACATGCTGTCACAATGACTCACCAAGTACTCCTTTAGTAACTTCTCATAGTCTTCGTTTAGGTAGATGCACAAGGACTTCAAGATGCATGCTCGTCTGGTATGGATGTTGTCATGCTGGAGAGGAGGAGATAATATGAGCCAAAACCAGGCTGTTTTTCTTAAAGCTAGGGTAATCAGTTAACTTGCATAATTATTCTTTAGGTTAGACCCGGGCATGTATCATTTGTTAAGCCGAAACAAAATTGACAAACTTCACCTCCAAATAAAAGTTATTTTTGCTGCCTATGACAAAGTCTACTCAATCCTAATACAAACCTTGGAGATGGCAAGCATGAGACCTCTTATTTTCTTTCCAGGTGTCCCTCCTTTGCTCAGAAAGATTTCCATTAAGAGTGGTGCATATTGGTCAAGCTCGGCAAAGAAAGTAGATAGCAGAGGCTTTGTGGTGATTCGCAGAAACTCCTTGTCAATCTGCAATAGAGAACAAATACATTGATTAAAAACTCAACTGTATATTTCACTCACTTCACATCCAAGCTGACTAAAGCTGCCTTTAGAAGACCATGCAGACATCAGTACTGTCATTGATGACGGCTTCTGAGAAGCTTTTGGTCAATTATAAGATCTTAGCTGTGGCTGCAATATGCTGCCATCAGATGCTTTTCACAAAAGATTAAGCCATGACGGGATAAAGAGGGGTCTAGGGGCAGCGCCCGGGCTGTGACGTGCAGGGTTGCGTATACAGCGTCAGACGGAAGAGACCGGTAAACAGGTCTATAAACATTCAAGCAATAACCTATAATCATTTCTAATATGACGCACTAAATTAAAATCACTTTAGGTTTAAAAACTTCAATAAATACAGATATTAAGAAACCCTCAGAGGAATGCGATCCACATGTTTGCGATACTGCTGCGCATATGTTTAACCATCGAGCGTGTTTTCGAAATTTATGCTGCTGCTCAAATTAACCCGTTAGTTACGAGCTGGAGAAAATGTGCAATGAGCTGTCTGTGGCGAGGAGCTGCAGTAAGGAAGGCAAGAGGCAGACGGACGCAGCACCTGCTTTAAAACATGACGGAGAATAGTCCCTCTTTTCTTTCGGGACCACTCTAAATAATGGTAGCTTAGATTAAACTCCAGCTGTCTGACAATAAAGTGTGGAGGATTCTCCGTTTTA
The DNA here is from genome assembly GCF_963969265.1 of Rhamphochromis sp. 'chilingali'. Lineage (NCBI taxonomy): Eukaryota > Metazoa > Chordata > Actinopteri > Cichliformes > Cichlidae > Rhamphochromis > Rhamphochromis sp. 'chilingali'. Next base: position 19,507,079 of record NC_137940.1, on the reverse strand, counting down.
GCACAACGCCTGTCTGATTGGTCATACAGTCATGCCTCTGTTGCATTCACTGAACCCAGGAAAAGTCATAGCACTCAATTAGACTGATCCCTTCTGGGTAAAAAAACAAATAAAATAAAATAATCACTGGTTGATAAACGTTTGTGGGTAAAGCTGAGAATGTCCTGGTCAGCCGAGGCCAGCACACATTCCATATGTCATCAGAAGACCTCCCTCTGTAGCGCAAAGACTTCATTCAGAAGTTCAGCATTGAAGAAAAATTGCGGTATATCAGAATGAAGCTTGCAGGCACAGAATGCAGCAATATCTTGTTTTGCCAAGGCATAGTGGCACATTTAGAAGACACACCATTGCGGGAATATTACTCTGATATGCCGCTACATTGCGTCTTCTAAAAGAGGCTTAAAAAACAAATGCACAAATGTCTCTTCAATGTAGACCTGTGAAAAAGCAGACCAGAGTACCTGTATAACAGTAGAGGTTTTGGTTTAAGTGTTAACAGAATGCCATCTGAGGCTGTATTTACAACATTTTATGACGAGGAAGGATCCGGATCATTCTTATGTCCTGATACATAAAACCTACTAAATTAAACGGTACTTACTTTTTCACATTACTATTTTCAGTGATACAGGAACCAACAACAGGTAGTACTTTTAGTTTTGGACTACAAAACATAAATTACATGCAACATCCAAATGCATTTTAACCACACTTGCCTCTCTCGCAGTGAACAGAGCTGGCCATCTGCTTTTGAAGTCTGCAACCATCGGCTGACCCTGAAGAACTTCTTGCCTTCTGTATGAGAAAGTCTTCTCCATTTTCACACTCACAACAGAGTCATTATTTATTTTAGTCAACTCAGAAAGAATTGCAACTCTCTCCTGTTCCAGACTTTCTGATGTCTCTCCTTTTGGATGCTGTGGACAATAGTTAACTTCAGCTCTTTTGGGTTTCTTCACATTGAAGGCTGCCTGACGGTTGTCACCAGACTTGTTTTTGATGGAGTTTATGGTCACCTCTGTACATCCAAGGCCTCTCAGTTTGGTGCGGAGGTTAGCCATTTTATATTTTAGGCTAATCTTCCACCCATAACAGCCATTGAAAGACCCCTGCTCTCTAAGGCAAGGATGCTTTTTCACAAGAGCTTCTGCAACGTCAGTCAGATCATTGTCTGTTGGGTAGGCTTTGAATTTGTATATTTCTTCAGCCAGTCGTTCCAGAATTTGGGATTTCAGTTTAGGTGAAGGGTTCAATAGAGTTCCCCCATTGGCGCAGGCAGTATTGGCCTTCTCGAGTTCAAATTCTGCCTCATAGCTAAATTGAGGTACAGTGAAGACACTTGGCCAAACCCAGTGCCTTGAGGATGGTGAAGAACCTGAAGATGAAATAGGCTCTGTATCATCTGTGTCAGCAGAGGAGATGGATACAGACTCTGTTGCTTGGCTTTGAGAAGTTCTTGCATCTTCCTCCTGTGGGCTTTGCAAAAATATCACCTTAAGGGTGCCTTTGTCCTTTACTTCTGAGACATCTGACATATTCATGAACTCATTTCCAAAGTCCTCATCTTGATATTGAAGTCGAATATCTTGCTGTAATCCAAAACTTGTCTTTACTGTGTGGCACAAATCTTCAATTGAGACCGGTGTCCCTGCAGGAAGAATCAACTTCCTGGCATCATCTTCACCCAGGATTATCCGCAGTCTTAGGGGTGACGTCATTTTGAAGATCTGAAAAATATCAGCAATTCTTTTAGAAAAAGTCACCGTTTGGCATATCAACAAGCAACAATTAGGGACCCTTGTGCACTTCTGTGCAACTTTAAAAATACAATTTTTTGTTGTGAAAACAAAGAAGAAATACATTAAAGGTTAAAACACAATTTCTCTTATCTGTTTAGACTAGAATGTAAAAAGAGCTTTCTGAGGCTACGTCAGCCCAGAGACATAAGCAGTAGAATGAATACTTTAATTCTAACTAAAAACAAAAAAAAAAACCACAGCAAAAGAAGTTATGATGATGCTGCTGCAATACTGTAGAGGATGACAGACGCTGGCAGGTAATTACTTAATATATTGAAAAATTCACTGTACTTTAAAAGCAGATTTTTGGAAACAACAGGAATATCATCATCATCCGTCCATCCATTATATATTCTGGCTATCCTTAATATCATCATCCTGCAGTAAAGTACAAATGAGAGACGATGCATGCTATGTGTAAACATTATATACTTTCATAATTATATGGACCTGTCTTAAGTCTGGTGACAAGGTGAGGTAAGGGCACAAACCATTTGGTAAAATTTGGGTGGCTCAAACTAAGTTGTAGGGAAGGAATTATTTGCTGGAGACCATCTTGTGTTTATGAAAATCAGTTCACAGTGAAAACAATATGGTGGAATTAGAAATTCTGTAACACTTTAATCAACCAAATCATAACAGGTTTCACTCAGAAAATGTAATTTTCAACAAATCTTTAGTTTTGATTTGTTGTGTTTTGAAATAAAAATCTTAGTTTTCTAATGCATACATAAACAATTCATTTTAAAATAGTTTTATTTTCAACAGCTAACAGACCAAACCAAAAGCATGACAATTTCACAAATGCTATAGGGTAAGAAAAATAATAAAAAATACTTACAAGTATTAATTTTGTTTTCCAAGAAAACTCACAGATCTCTTTAGAGTAACCAGATGCAGTCCTCCAACAGAGTAGGCAGCTAAGGGATAGTCATCAACCAGTTCCTCATGTGCAATGACAGCCACCTCCCTCACATGTGACGTGCTCAGTTCAAAAGCTCTAAAGTGCTCCCTATACCAAGCAGATATCTTTCTCACCAAAAAATGCAACTTCCCTTCCAAAACACAGAGCTGCAAAATTTCAGCAAACTCAGGCAGACCAAATGACTCTCCATGGATAACAATCATTCCTTTGCTGTAGTTCATACCATTGTATGACACATTCTTCGCAATGTGAACATCAGTTTCATCTGGAAGCCTTTGGTTAAAAGCAGCTGCAATGTCACTTTGGAGCACATCAATAGGCACTGATGAAACATTAGTTACCACCAACTGTTTTTTCTCATCAGACATATGCAAATGGTGAGCAATGACAAGCTGGTGTTTCCTGGCAAGTGTGAGAGGTATGTTTTTAAAACAGTTGGTGTGGCGAGCAACCTGTTTAAAAAAAACTATGCTTGGCCTCAAACCTCATTGTCCACTTATGAACGAGAGGTCCAAAGAGACGTATCATGACAGGATAGTGCTCTACAAAATGGTGTTTAGGAAGAATACGGCTGTTTGGAAAAAGTTCTTTGTATCTCTGCCGATGCTCTCTGATTTTGAACTCAAGATATGATATTGACTCATCACAGTGGATAGGGGCAACAACAAGTTCCACTATATCCTTGAGATCCAAAAGAACATGCCAGGCCTGTTCATCTTCAGGAACAAGGGGACCAATAATAAAAGGCAACAAGCGAAGCAGAGCCCAATTTTCGTGTGCATTCCCCCCTATATGTTTTTTCCTTGAGTAGGTATGTGGTATGACGTGAGGACGATTTGTCTTATCACCCCATTTGTAGTCAAAACTTTGGATTGAACTGTTAAGTTTTTCTAAGGTGAAATACTTTTTGGAGATCAAAACAGCCAAGCATTCCGCTAGTTCTACAGGTATAATGCCCTCAAAAAAATCATGTACTATATCCGGGGGAAAGCCTGAAATAACATCAAAATGAGAGAGACTTTTAGTCAAAACACAGTCACGTTTAACCCCACAACACAAGCTTGAGGTTTCCAATGCAGATTTTAAGTGAGCCAAATGGAGTTCACGTGTTCTACACTCAAAAATGTCTGCAGTCAAAAACTGAATTTCAGTTTTCTTTGCGACACAGAATCTACATATGTGTTCCCCAGAAAAATTTTCAACAAAACCTGCAAGCCCGTGAGCAGCTAGGTTATCAGCTATTACACAATTTACAGTGCCTTTAACGAACTCATTTAACTGAGCAATAAACACACCGTGTTGTTCCAAGATCACAAGATCTTTTAACAGGGGTTCCAACACCTTTTCAAACCCAAATGTCTTTAAATCGTCACTTTTACAAAGAACAGCTAGGTAAATGGAGGAGAGTGCTGAATGAGAGCCTGGAGGCAAATTATCCAAGACCCAATAAATACCACAAAGCTTGTGTTTTTTGCGTGAGGTTCCAAGAGGATTGCAAACCTCAAAATCATCAATGTAAAGTGTAATGGAGATTCTCAACACGTCAACAGCTAAAAAACTATTGGTTCTAAAGTGCTTGCCATCTCGGAAAGACCTGTAAACACTCAGACCATTAGCCAAATCCTCACTTTTTTCTTGTCCTATATGTTGCTCAATCACTCTATCAAGTATGTGATTATGACTCAATAATTCTTGCAATAACTTTAATAAAGGAATGTACTGAAATGACTTTCGTTGATCAACAGATAAAATGTACTCAACAGGCTCTACGACCCTAAAGTTATGCTTATAGTATTGTTTTCTTTTAAATGAAGTTCCAAGAGGACCACACTTAGCTAAAATTTTTGATACAGGGTTAGAAATGCACACTGTATTGGCAAGCTCCTCAACAACAGCCTGACCAATATGAAGGTTATGGCTCTTGAATACCTCTTCAACAGTTCGTTTTGTGATTGAAGTACAAGCAGAACTTAACAAAAAACTCAACTCCTCCACCAAGCCATCTACTGCTGTAGCTGGAATTTGAAATATATGTTCCAATTTTAACAATATCCCAGCTATTTTCTGTTCAACAAGATCTGTCAAATTTTCAGTGGAATGATTACTTCCTGACACAAACTCAGTTCCAACTTCAGGATCTAAAAAATCAGAGCAACTAGCACCTACACCTTCAGGGTCATCAGAATGTTGTGCTAGGTCAAAACACACCACTAAACCTACCTTGAAATCTTTAAGTGAATCTGAATGATGCTTCCTCTTTTTGTGTGAATAAAATGTACCAAAGATATTTGTCTTGAAAGAGCAGCCTGAAAATACACAAGTTACTGTCTCACTATTTCGTAAATGTGATCCAATATGACTAAAATAATCTCTCTCTGTGGTAAGGTCACCGCAGTCACATAACTCACACCTAAAAGTGACTGAACTAACAGCTGTCTGTTTAAAATGAGAAGAATGACATCTGTAAACATGTGTTTTTAGTCCACACCAAGTCTTAAATGTGCATGGACAATTTACATATATACAAAGATAACGCTGGCTGGGTCCATAATGGTGATGTAATCTACAGTGTTTCAATAATTTGTACCTACTACTCTCCCTGATGGAACAACGCTTGCACTGCCACATACAAGTCACTGAAAGAAAAAAAGAGAAGCAGTTTTAAGGATGGTTTTATTGTCACCTTTTTTTTCACTGGGGCGATTGTGGCTGTGGGGCGATTGTGGCTCAAGAGTTGGGAGTTCGCCTTGTAATTGGAAGGTTGCCGGTTCGAGCCCCGGCTCGGACAGTCTCGGTCGTTGTGTCCTTGGGCAAGACACTTCACCCGTTGCCTACTGGTGGTGGTCAGAGGGCCCGGTGGCGCCAGTGTCCGGCAGCCTCGCCTCTGTCAGTGCGCCCCAGGGTGGCTGTGGCTACAATGTAGCTTGCCATCACCAGTGTGTGAATGGGTGGATGACTGGATATGTAAAGCGCTTTGGGGTCCTTAGGGACTAGTAAAGCGCTATATAAATACAGGCCATTTACCATTTACATTTACTTTGATTAAATCATAAAAGTATCATAAAAAATGTATGATGGTAAAAACTTACCATGTATTAAAGAGGAGGCACAAACAATCAGAAAAAGGGGGCAGCTTTCTTTGTGGTGTTACTATGGTAAAGAAAACATACAATTATTTTATAAAAATTCCACAGTGGATTTTTTTTTTAACTTTGTTGGAAATGTATAAAAAAAATACAAATACATATAAATACCTCTTGCAATATAAAATTCACAGATAAATATCCAATCTGTTGCCAAATGTAATAGCAGTGTTTCACACTATGCAATAAAGATGCTGGTAGTTGCGGTAAAGGTTCGACAGGCAATTTTCATAACTATCCGCCATTGCCTTTTCCTTTGACCTCGTGTTCATGCTCTTTTTCCCACGCACTAGTATTCAAGTCAATTCGAAGGATGCAGCCCCTGAATTTGGACACAGCTAATATTTAGCAACTCCCGCGCTAGTTTAACTTGCATTACCGCGAGAGGCCGAATGCTTAAAAAAAGGAGAGAGAAAGAAAGAAGAAATGCAAATAATAAAAAAAAGTGAAGAAAGACCATGTCTTCTAAACCGTCATTTAAAACCAAAGTGAATGCTAACAGAGCTAGGTAAAAGTTCAATGAGACAACCGTTGAACTTTTACCTAGCTTTAGCTAACTTTGTTTACTTTGAAAGTGAATTACAAACGTGTTAAATATTGAACTAAACATATCAATAACCGCTAAAAACACTATAAAACTGCAAAAACGGGTAACAAAAAAAAAGCAATTAAGTGGAAATGCTAATAATAATATAAATATAGCCGGAGCGGATTAGAAATCAGGTATTAGACAGTACCGATTGGCACCGTCTAATACCCGATTTTCACAGTATTTGCTCCACTCCCGCTGTCTAATGACAACTTACACATTTGGAATTAAAAACATTGTTAAACAATTAACGGACGGAACAACTTCGTTTGACTAAGATATTTTCAGTTATTTATCACTTACCTGTATTGTGGAAGATTCCGCAGAGAGAAACGGCAGTTCACTGAACAGATATAACTTTGTCCGCGTTCCCGCCTCTTCACGTCTGGGAAGTTTGAGCATGCGCACTAGGCATCGGTTTTAGAGTTGTTGATTTAAAATAATTACATTTAATTGAACTGAAGAATGCAAATCTAGTTCATTAAACTTTTTGTTATTTTATGTTAAACCAACAACTGATAATGATTTAAAAACCTAAACTCAATATGTTCATGTTAAATAGACAAATGTCTATTGAATTAATCAAACAACTGCCTTAGTTGACTTTTTTGAGTGTAGGCTAATTATGCCTGCTGTATATTTTAATGATACCTGTCTTGTCGAAAGACTCAGGTGCTGACTCTTTGAGGTAGAACTTGATAAAAAAAATAACCTGTATTCAGGTGCAGGCAGTCACACACGTATCTACAGTCTTCCTGTATTTAGCTTTGTTCCTCCTACCCTGGACACATCTGGCCAATGAGCTTGCTGAACATTCTCACATGATTTATAGTGACGCATTTTGGTTTGCTTGGAGTTGCTTGAATTTTTCTCTGTGTGAAAACAAATCAACCAAAAAGCTACAAGTTCACAGACTCTTCAGCTCATGTGGACCAGAGTGAAGGAACTATAGGATTGAAAAACCTCTAAAACAAAAAAATACTCAGATATCAAGTTAAATTTAAGAATGTAGAAAACTGTCCAAACACAGGTATTTTAAAACATTAATCACATTCTTCAATAATGAATCATGTCACTTTGCATTAATTCATAAAACTGCACGTTATACTTGAAAATGGTATACATACGTGTAGGCCTAAATCTTTAGCGCGCTCAAGGATTTGACTAAAACACGAGAGCTGGGTTTAGACTTCTAGCTGTCTAAAGGTAAGTTAGGTTTAGCTAAAGGAATGAAAACAATAATTATTTTTTCTTTGAATATAGTGTTTTCAGGCCAAAGGTTTATGTATGAGCCACAGAAGCAGACAAGGTAGTGAGGCAGAAGTCGCTTGGTTATCCTCAGAACTGAGAAAAATGGAGAGCGACACAGAGTTGGCCCTTCTGCCCTCAGAGGGCTCTTTTAAGGTGGAGGAATTTTTCCCTTCAGAATGCTCTTAAGCAGACATTATTGTGACAAATCGCCTAATACGTTGGTCTCAAGCTGTATCAATTCAAGCCTTTGGCTTCAGACCTTGTAACAGCAGACCAACACTTTCTCCTATTCTGTCTCCAGTCATATGCAGCTATTTCTGAGAAATAAAAGTGTATGAATGTAAAGAATGCAGTTCACAGGTGCTTCTACTTCTCTCAAAGACCAAAACTAAAGAATATTAAGTAGAAAGGTGGCAGACCACAAATCACTGTGGATGATTCTACATGGGGCGCAGAGCCATTGCAGGGGGGGGGGGGCAGTATGACAATGGGGGAAAAAAAAAACAAAAAAACAACGCTTAGATACTGGACAGTTTTTTTGACAGGGCTCCCACACAAACGCAAAGCAGGAGATGAAGCATCGTTGAATATGTTTCCAAACCAACTTCATTCTAAGCCAAAGACTAGAAAATATGGTGAAGCATATCTGCCCTTTGGTTTCACCTGCACAAGTGCCGAGGTAGGTCTCCCCTGCAGAATTGGTTTTCCCTTCGTCGGGAGCAGCGCTGGGCTGTTCAAATCACGGACAAACAGAATCCCACATTCTTGATTTTTAGTTCACAAACACTTGTTGTAATGACTAACTACTCCTGACATTTTGGAGATGTTAGCTCTTTATACAGTAAAGTTACAGTGTGATACAAATAATATCAGGCTGATCCTGAAACGATTTGTTCCCCCGGTTCAAATCACGGACAAACAGCATCCCACAGCTTTTTATGTTTTTAAACCCATTTTCGAACATTTTTCTTATAAAACAAAGGGGGGGCTAGCAAAAAAAAGTTTGGGAACCACTGAATTAGAGAATATTAACATTTTACATTTTATTGTGGATACACAAGTATTAATTCCATGATGTGGATATGTTTCTAGCAGTTAGCTTTTTGTCAGTCCTGGCTTTACAAGCTTCAGGATTATTCAACACAGTTGAAGTAAAGTGAATATATTCCTAAAGGTGCTACTGACATGAAACCCTCACCAGATGTCAGTAACAACCCGTCCAATCCACACATGCAAAGAAGTCAAACTGTAGATGTCCATAAGTTAAGTTATGTGTAATAATAAATGATAATAAGTATTAAACACATTTACTGAAATGTATTTAATACTTCATATGAAAGTCTTTGTTGGTGATGGCAGCTTCAGAAGATGCCTCTTATGGAGAAACTAGCATTTCATTGCTCAGGTTTGGCCCACTCTTCAACTCCTGAAGGTTGCTTTGGCCCCTTCTATAAACTCTGAACTTTAGTTCTTACTGTTTGCAGCTGGATTCAGGTCAGGTGATTAGCCGCGCCATTCTAGCAGCTTTATTTTTGAGAGTTTGCTTGGCTGCATGTTTGGGATCATTATCTTGCTGAAAAATGTCCAACCTCGTTTCATCTTCATCATCCTGGTCGATGGCAACAGACTCCAGACTGTTTGACAGAATTCAAATCATTGACGGATTGATATGATACGAAGCGTGCCAGTGCCATATACTGAAAAACAGCCCCACACCACGATGTTCCCACCTCCAAACTTCACTGCTGGTCTGGTGTTTTTGAGGTGATATCAGTGCATTCTCACCTCTGAACATGGTGTGTATGATGAAACCCAAAGAGTTCAGTTTTGGTCTCTTCTGACCCGATTCTCCCGGTACTCCACTGGTTTGTCTAAATGATTTTCTTCAACCATGGAGTCTTGTGTGGTGAACGTGCATGCAGGCCATGGTGGTTGAGCACATTACTTCCTGTTTTCTTTGAAAAGTTGAACAGTTGTACTTGCGGTCTTTTTTTTTTTGGTTCTCCACAAATGCTCCTTAGTTCTTGGAAAACTCGTCTGATAATTCTTTTCACTCCTCCTTGAAATCTTTCGGGGAACACTAAAATTTCATGCTGAAATATTGATCTCACTGGAACCTTCAGCAGTTCAGAAAATCTGTAACCGGCTCCATCAGGATGTTTTACAATATGGTTGTGAAAGTCTTGAGAGAGCTGATATTAATTTACTGATATGAAAGTGGACTGCTTTTTAATCACTGATAGATTTCAGCTGATGTCATGACTGTCCATGCCTTTTTTGCACCTCCCTTTCTTCATGTGTTCAATACTTTTTCTCTGTGTTATTTCTCATTATTAAACAACATTTTATTTATGGGCATCTATGTTTGATTTCTTTGCATGTGGATGGGTTGTTACAGACATCTGGTGAGAATTTCATGTTAATATCCCCTTTAGAAAAAATGCATTTACTTAGAGAAAAAAGGACGCACTCATTCTTTCAGGTCTATGGTTTTGGTTTGATGACATCTGGTACTCAGCAGGTTAGAAATGAGAGAAATACAACTTTGGATAAATAGCAACATACCACATATTACATGTTATGTCATCATCCGTTTAACAATAATAAAGCCCAAATGCAAAAGCACTCTATGAGAAATGAAGTACACTCATACTTGATTAATTGATCATCATAAATAACTTCAGGATAGAGCTACTACACTTGAGTCTGTAAGCTACTGAATCATGGGGTGCACTTAGGTGTTATTCTGCTCTTGTGATAACTCTGATTTCTGTGCTTCTCTGTGAGGACGAGCATCACTGTTGGATGTGTAACGTGAAAGTGATGAACGTTGACTCATCTGACTCTGAGGTTGGTTTGGTGCACACAGAGTAAAATGAGGATATATGTTTACAATGAAGTCCAAAGAAGCGTTATGCTCTCGGGGTGTTAAAGGGATGATCCGATAGTTCAGATAATGTAATCATTATGTGCTTGTTATCCACATGCCTTCAGTACTCTGTACTTTCCATCACAGGATTCTGCCTGCAATCATTATGATTACTTTGCTGAGTCGGCAGATTCTCGTTGACCTCACAAAGATATTTTGAGCAGCAGTCAGGAGAAGTTTGACAGCTGTTATTATTCTGATCGATGTGTTTTCAGCAGGTTTTATTTTCTTTGGTGAACGGAGATTCTAGCACGGCTGAATAAAGTTCAATGATCATTTAGGGCTCTCCCAATATAAATGAATAAATAAATAAGCATTTTTTATGTTGGTTGCTTGACCCAGTAGATTCTGTACAACAGTTTCCACAATAAGTTTATTGTAAGGTAGAGTTGTATAATGATTTAATTTGAATGTGAAAGTGCCCGTGGGCTTTAGAAAAAGTGAAGTTTTATTTACATTGTGTTATACCTACTTTTTGTTTGTCTCTCTGCAGTCTCTGAGTGCTTGTGCGGTGTCCTGAGGAATGCCTCGAGGTGAGACACTCAGGGTTGCTTTTCTTCATGTAGAAAATGTAAGTAATGCATTTATAGTCAACTTTAGTCATTAACAACATTTTTTACACTTTTGCATTTTCTTCTCCTAAAATGAAGAAGGCCTGTTGCAGTTGTTAGTCTTATCAGTGTACAACAAACACATGGCATTTATAACTAGCACACAGTCTTTAACCCTGGAGAACCCATGGGGTCAGAGCCGACCCCATTGGTTTTCTAAGGAAACCATGGGGTCAAATTTGACTCCATGGGTTCTCCAGGGTTAATGTGGCAGAATGATAATGATATACAGTATATACCTGTATATACAGGTAAGATATAGTAATATCAGGTGACTTTATTGAAAAAAAAACAGTAATGGATTTACAGTGGCTTACTTTGCTAGCCAAGTCTACTATCTATATTTCTGCACTCACCGTGTACCTGTAGCACATCTGTCAAAGAACCACTGCAAGCGCAAATATTAGTACAGCTGGAAATTTCCATTACGCAGTGTACAACCACAAGTGCAGCTGAAGTCTGTTCAATAACCACATATCCAGCCACTGCTTCACGCATCACAGCCGGGCAGAGCAACTGCAGCTTCACCCACAGCCAGCAGCTATAAACTGCCATAGATTGGTCTTTTAAAATGAGTAATGAGCAATAAATGCATTATGTGAAGTGCTGTCATCTCTCTTTTCTGTAGTCTCTGAAGAGTCTTTTGCTTAAAGAGGAGCTATTATGCTTTCCGGTGCAGTATTTTTACCCTTGAACTCTACTTTATACTTTACAGCTCAAAATAATGCTTCTGGACCCCGTTTTTTATGCAGCCTCTCAGTTCATTCACTTTTAGCTCATCTTCATTTAAGGTCACCCTCCCCTTAAGTCACCTCTCTTGCCCCATGAAAACAAAAGATTCAAACAGTAGGTGGGTGGGATTTGAGGGCTTAAAGGCAAAACTGTGTGTTTGAGATGCCCCAATGAGAAATCTTCCCTCTCTATGACATCATGCAGAGGTAAGAGTTACAAAAAGAAAAACGAAAATGGACCAAAGTGGGACGTCTGAAGCCTGAGATTTTGGATTTTTGAGCATAAGCTGCTGCCATTATTTCCCATGATCAATTTTAATATGCCACTGCATGTGTGTGTGTGTGTGTTTGTGTGCATACCATAACAGCAGAAACTCATGTACAACAACAAATAAGAAAAATGACAAAAACAGGCAGAAGTGTTGTGGTTAGTGTGGACTGGAACAACAAACCAGATATTTAAATACATCAGACGAGAGCTTTTTGGTAGCTTTACTAGTACAACATAAATTACTAGAAAATATAAGAGTCATCATTTAACACTCTGTTGTTGTGGATTCTTAATGAGATTTTAATGTCAAACTCTTACACAGGCTCTCTGTGGCTCTTCTGGGTGTTTCCCCATCTTGTACACACACACACAGACACACACACACACACACAGACAGACACACACACGCACACACACACACACACACACACACCTACACACACACACACACACACACACACACACACACACACACACACACACACACACACACACACACACACACAGAGCACTGGTTCAGCTGAATATCCTTTCTGTCTTATCATTCTCCCATTTTACCATATTTCTTACATTCCATCCATCTCATATTATGCACATTATGTCATCAGCGTGGAGAAATGAATACACCCAGGGAAGAGCTATTGATCATCTCTGTCACACTCTCATTTTTACTGTAATATTTTTCAGCTAAATCTATCTCTGTCCCTGTTGTGATTGTTCCTTCCATTTCCATGTTTATCCTGGTAACCCTTCCTGATTTCTGCCTTCTTAGTTTGCTTCTCTCCTTTCAAAATGTCCATATGTGTGTTTTTACAATCAGATAATCATCTTTCATCACGTCTCGATAACAGGTAATGAGAGTGTAACTGTGCATGAAATCATGGTTAGATAACTGACCAGTTGACTTCATTCTTGGTGCTTTTAACGTGCCCTGAGAAAAAGGCCCACTCAGAACATAAGTGAACACATGAAATCTGTTCTGGTGAGTCACTTTCAATCAGATTCACCTTTTTTCTTCTCTGGAAACACAGATTCAAGATATGAGAATCATCGCAGGTCTGAAGTGGTAGGAAGATGTGAATACATCTCTGCCTTTTATTTGCACACTATTCATGAAATTCAGAGGCCACAGAAAGAAACATTTTAATGCAGGAATTAGGTGATTAACTGGTACTTTTATTTTGCTTCACATGATACAGTCGAACAAATATTAAGTTCTAATTTTAGTTACACTGCAAAGCAGTTCTTGGTCCAGTCCCTTAAAACGACAAACCAATCAGCCGGTTTGCTGTCAGTCAGGCTGGATTTGCTCTTCAGTTCCAGAAGAAATTAGTTCTTTCAGATATTCATATGACCTAATATTGCAACACAAGAAATCAACATTTTCTGTAAATAATTTAAACTATTTCAAAGAAACAAACAGGAATAAAATGTATTCTAGCAGATGTCTCAGGGGAAAGCAGGATGCTGCTGCCATCTATCAGGATAATATCAACCTGGGAGAACCTTCACAGACATCAACCTGGGAGTTGCTCCTGAGTCATTGCTATTGTTGTCACAGGGCGGGGTGCTGATCTCTCCATCCATTAGTTGAGCTACAACAAATGGTTTTAAATAATGCAGAAAAAAAAAGAAACAAGTTACATACTGACCCATAAAGGCAGAATCTGTTGCTGGAGCATATTAATATATTTCTACCATTTCTCAGTGAATTTATTTGCTCTCTATATCTGGGATCTGTTTGAGCTGACACAGGTTCAAAGTTGCATTCGTCAACTGTGCAAAATAATTAAACCGTGCGGCCTAAATCAAATACATTAACAGTGAACTGTCACTTTACATTATTTGCACCAGTCCCAGAAGTACAAAAACCTTCATAAATGAACATGGGCCCTGCTGGCTTTATGAATATTGCACACCTGAAGGTAGTGAGAGAATAGGCTCTTTCACCTGGCCTGCCTCAGGGTTTGGGTAGTTTATTGAACTTGGGTCATAAACTAGAGATTAATTGAATTCATGTTAAACATATCAATTATTGCCATCAAAACTTGTTTGGATTGATTTTGACTGCTTTCTAAACTTCTCACTGATAACCAGAGTAAGTTCAAGTATCTGTTTGTGATCAGCAGCACTTTAAATCTAATTGTAGCCCAGTGGCAAACAGATGGAATTAGAGACCGTTTATTGTAATTATTATTAAAGGTGTTTTATTCTGTTCAGTTAAAAACACTCATGATTGGAGCGAGACTCTAAAGAAAAAATCCAAATTATTTTGTATGGAATTGCATTATTTGTGTTATTTATTTATTTTTGTTTCTCAAAGGTTATTTTTTTTACCTGGATACAAATGCAGTCCAACCAATGGGATTGTTTGTCCCGCCTTGTTTTTTCATGTTTGGTTGCGCTGCTAAGGCTGCTTAGACCACACGCGCCATAGCTGTACCTGTGGGGAAAACGTGGTAGCTGTTGAAACAGCGAAGCTGTTGGTGTCTGCTTGATTAGCCGCCAGATTTGGATAGCCGAAGCTAGTTTTATGAATACGAAGTGCTTTGCACTGGTCAGGTTTTTTGAGTTGGAGAAAGGAGCCGAGACTCCTCGGAGAACATTGGATTACAGACTTTGTGGAAATCCACAGAAGAGGAATACTTTTCCATTGCAATGGATGGCGAGCCACAGCCCATTTGGAATTGAATCTTGAAGTCTGGTTGCCTGAACTGTGGTAGGACAAAACAGTGCAAACCATACATCGATCGTGGACTGAACTCACACCAATAACTCACCAGATCACCAAACAGGCCTGATCTGTATCCTATTGACACTTTAAAAGACCCGGGTCTAACATTCTTTTCTTTTTTATTTTGGGTATCTGTGTGCGCACACACAATTTTGGTTGTTATTGTAAATGCAATACAGTGCACAAATTTCAAATACAGTTGAACTATTGCTTCATCATTTGCAGTTGTGTTTTCATTGTGGTTACCCATCCTCTGGGCTCCTGTTGTTCCTGAAATCTTTTGATTTGCCCATTGTTTATATATTTTGGTACATACTGGTTACATAATCCTATACAGCAACGATTTAAGAACAGGCAAAATATGACCAGTCAGGAGTCTAACAGCAACTATTTGAATGAATAAATATATAATTATATATATAATTTTATATATAATGAATCTATCTATATCATTATAGTCACATAATGAATTGCAATAAAAGCATAAATGAGCATCTCAGCATCATTAAAATAAAATAAAAAGAATAGCTTTATTTAAAAGTCGTAACTAAAAAAAAACAAACAAAAGGCTTTAACTGCTGATTTGATTGTTGGGCCAAAATTCAAAAGAGGACAAAGGAAAAATAGCAGCAGGGAGGTGAAGGACAGAGCTAAGTTTGCTTGGTTGGTCTGTTGGAATGAATAGAAATCAAAAAGTGTTTCTTTGGAAAGATATTTCATTCCTGAAGTCTTGACAGTGTTCAAAAATTTGTTTAGACATTTTTTTTTTTTCAAATTACATGAGGCACTTTTGCCTTATTCACTTCCTTTAAACTTATTTAACCACAACTGATGGTTTAATTCAGGGCAGTGTGACTTCAAAGAAGCACCAAGTTAAGGAGACAAGTGCAATACCAAATGCCAAAGGTATTTAAGGACTCTTCTGCATATGAATCAGACTGAGGAGAGTCTCTACAACCTACAGTTTAGTGAACTGGTAAGCAGTAGTCGATGTGATTAGGTGAAAGCATAACACATGAGCACTGACTGTGACAAATACATCGGGAACATCAGCTTCAGAAATGACAGTCATGTGGTAAAGACAGGAAAGATCAAACAGTCATAGGGATTATTCTAACCATGCAAATACTCGGTCTCCTTGTCAATATCTCCATACAGTAGCTGTGTGACTAGTGCGAAAAAAGGAAAGATTAGTGTTTCTGTGAAACTTTATAAAGGCATAAGCTGCAGTAAACTGGGAATTCTATGAATGAATACAGGTTTCAACTACAAGATTGTGTTAGTATATCAAATAAATCCATCTGTTTATCAACCTGCATCACAGCATCCACAATATATTCAAACACATTCGATTTATGCAAAAAGCGCAGCGTTTACTTTGAAGACTAATGGTCTCTGTCCATTGTGCAAGCTTGTTCAAGTTTTATTTTACAAATTGGATAATGGCACATTGCTTCAGTTTATGGAATTGCATTGCTTGTCCTTGTTCAATGTGACAGTGAGAGAGGCAAAGCTTACACATCATCCAGGCAGCAGCGGCTGCTGTCAAATGTTCAATCCATCAATGTGCTTTTAATTAACATGAGCAGACTAATGAAAATAGGAAATATCCTCACAACTGGCATTTCTCCTTTTACAACTTGTTTATAGCAAAGCTTTGCTATAAACAAATGAAAAACCTTATTATAAAAGTTCTGCAGGGTGGTTACGCCCCGCCCCTCCCTGAGCCTGGTTCTGCCGGAGGTTTCTTCCTGTTAAAAGGGAGTTTTTCCTTCCCACTGTCGCTAAAGTGCTTGCTCATAGGGGGTCATATGATTGTTGGGTTTTTCTCATATTATTGTAGGGTCTACTTTACAATATAAAGCACCAGCAAATATAAAGTCGCCCTTAAGGCAACTTTTGCTGTGTTTGGTGCTGTATAAATAAAATGGAATTGAATTTCTGTGAATGTGCTTCTGTTTTTTTTTTTACCATATTATGGTTGTTTACAAAAAAGACAACCAAATCCTAGCCTGAACTGCAAATGCAGCTGAGCAGGAGGTTAAGGTTAAGGACTGCCTCTAACATGCAGCCCACAATCTTCCCGTTTCTAATTAAAATGGGAAAATAATGAAAATAATTCAGTTAAGTTTGGAGACCCTCTTTTATCTCAGTCAGAAATCCCATTTATGTTATATGTCCAGTAACCGAAGGGGGAGGGAAAAGTCCAGAGATTCATTCTGGAAAGACACACACACACACACACACACACACACACACACACACACACACACACACACACACACACACAGTTTTAGGGTGAGTAATCCCTAACGCCCTGCTCTTTGTCACAAACATGCACTAGATACTGCCTACACACATACAAAGTGCCATTAAATTCAAAATTCAAATTCAAATTCAAATTTTATTTGTCACGTACACAGTCATACACATTAGGGCTCCCTACCTGCTCTCAGCTTCGAAATGATTGATAGAGCCTTCACTGCAACACGCAGGTTGTTTAGTCACACTGATTACCCCACATATGTGTGCACACATGTGTTTGTGTGGACTCCTTGTGTGACCACTGAAGGATGGCAGGTGTGCATTTCATTTTTGTGCGAGCGTGTGGCACAGGTGCAGTTTGCAGCTGCAATACATGATAAGGAAACGTGTGTGTGTGTGTGTGTGTCTGTCTGTGTGTGTGGTCAAAGTCAAAGATTACTTTGAGGTTAAAAGTTGCGATGTCATTTTTGAATGATGACTTGTGGCATTTTGAGAAGCGAGGGGACAGCAGGAACTGGAAGGTTTGGATGTATGTTCAAGAACTTTCCAAGCTAGTTTTGAAAAGTGAAGTGGAGATAAGAACTCAGGGCTTCTGCAGCAGACATAGAGCCAAACGGTGAGCGTGGCTAAAGTCTGGCCATCCAACCAGAGTTGAAGCCTGACTGAAAGAAAGCTGTGCATTTATTTCTTACTTTATAAATGTTATCAACAGCTGAAAAAAGAATTACTTCAGCAGTTGTTCCCAAAAATTCAGGGTTAGTTAAAACATTATTATGTGTTAGATCTTGTATTTTGGCAAGACAGCCATGCTTACAGCAAATGAACAAGCACGTGCTCCAAACTCCATCCTAATGTAGACGATATCGTTTTTCCGTAACACGTTAGATCGTTTCAAATTGATAAAGATGGATGTTATTGGGTTGTTTGTTACATTTGCGTGTCTGTAAGTGTTGCACATGTTTCATATTTCCATTCTATGACAATACACATGAATTCATTTAAACTTAATTTTGGTAATGTAGTTTGGCTGAGCATTATGGTCTTTTACAGCAATGTCTTGTTTGAACATATACTGAAAAATGAACAACAGACACAAACTTCTCATGCAGTTAAATCAACCCAAAGAAAGTTCACTTAAAGCAGTTCCAAACAGGGTGATAAATCAAAGAGGTTTTCACGTTATAGAAGGGGAAAAGTATTTGTTGAGATGACTGTGTTTACAGTCTTTTCTGTGTCAGTTGTTGTCCACGGGAACTAAAGCACTGGCCAATTATTGGAAGGAGTGAAGTATGGAGGTGAATTTCAGAGAAAGGGAGAGAGGTTACAACTGGTCTTCTTTTTATAGCTTTTGCCACTGCAGTTACTCAGCCAGGTCAACCTTTGGAGATAGGAAAGCAAAAATAATAAGGAGGCTCAACATATCCACAGCTAAAATGTCAACGGCGATACCTTGTTGCACATGCAGACAGGAAAAGTGAAGTCACTGCTCTTACCAGGTGGCTACACTGTGTTCGTTTGCCATATGAGGCGCTGCCTACCTTTATTTAAACAGGAAGAGTTGATAAAGATTTTCACTGGACCATAATTATATTATAAAAGGTCAAAAGATCAAAGAATGGCCACAATGAATTGCTTAAACCAAAAAACTCAACAAATGTAACTGTTTCACAAACCTTTGTGGGTTGTGAACTATTCTGGGTTATTCTGGGGATTGGTTGTCTCGCAAAACAACTCAAATGAAAGGAACCAGATGTTGGTCTGCCAGTTGTGACGGCTGTTCTGTATTTTATAAATATCTTTTTTCTTTTCTCTTCAATCTTCAGTCAAACTGCTTATTTTTTTCTTCTGCTTTTTTTCTTAGTTTGCTTTTTGGTACCAAAGTGGCTGATTGTGCTGAGACGGAAGAGAATCAAAGAATGATCTGAGTAACAGACCGGCCTTATGTTTACATGCAAGAGTTGCTCACTGGTTCACAATACTTTATGTACAGTATATGTGTACATTATGTTTACAGTTTTTTACAGACGCTAGGACACATTTCTCAATACTTAGGTCACTTTTGCAAAACACTTCACACAATTCTCCTAACTGACCGTCAGCTTGGCAAAGCAGTTCATTTCACATTCAAAATGCACTACAACTACCAAAACACTTCATTCAGGTCTCAAATAAACTCATTCTTCCAGAACACTAGCAAAGGTTGACAGCCGACAAACACACTTTGTCACCCACAAAACAATGACCTAAAAAACACTAACAACATGTAGCATTACACAGTGTTTACTTGTGTAAAACAAGGACACATCTCTGTTTATAATTTCAATATATGTTACTGGAATGAATCAGACATCATGCAGAATTCGTTAATATTTGTTTATGTATTTTTTATTTTTTTGCACTAAGTAATCCCAAAATACAAGAATTTGTATACACACCATCCACTGATACACATACAATAGTAATGCTAATCTACTCGGTCTTCTCCATTTGGCCACAGGTTCTCATCCACATCACATCTTATGTCATCTAGGGCAATACACCTAGGAAAGAATCTTCTGGCATGCCAGAATTGAAGGAGTTGAAAAATTGAAGGAGTAACACCTGTGTAGATGTTCATCTACAATGAGAATAAGCTGTGGCTGGTTAAACTGCATTTTTAGATTTAAAATATGTTTCAATAAAATATTGTTGTTGAATTTTGCTGTCTTTTCAAGTTTTGCATTGTGTTATTGTTTTGGCCATAAGTTTAACAGTTTTGAAAACAGTATGTAAGCACATGCAAAATGTCCTGTCCGTACAAAGATTTTTGGCAGTTGTTGTGTCTGAGTGAGAAGATGATTCATGAAATTTGAGAGATGTAGTCATTGAATGCATTTTGTGCCAAAACAATGATAACTGGTCCTCAGTTTAGCCCACATAGACTTCTGTTGTGCTCACTGTGTGAGGAGTTTTGCAAACGTGACCTAAGTATTGAGAAATGTGTCCTAGCGTCTGTAAAAAACTGTAATAGGTCATATACTAGTCTATTCAGAACCATTAAATCAAGTATCTGTACATTTAATAACCTCAGTTTTTTTCTCACTACCACATATTCTCTTGGTTTTTCTGGATTAAATTATTATTTCAGCCACTTTCCTCCTTCTGTCTCTCTCCCTCTCTCGCTCTCTACCTGGGTGGTGTCTGCAGGTGTCTGTGGGGGTCTGACTGACTCACAGGTTGAATAATTCACTCGGCCCAAATGAGATCTCACTGGCCTTAATGAAGCCATTAATGAGACTCCATGGATTCCGACCGCTGCCTCACACCCATAATGACTCACTCACACTCCCACACACACTCAATCTCACAAGCAAACATGCATTTGTGTTGTCAGGCACAGAGCAAGCATGCAAAAGTACCTGACTGCATGAATGAACACTGCAAACGCCGGCATTGCATGGAAGCAATGTTATTCTGAAGTGAGAGCAGAAGAAGTGGCATGTTCTTCTTTAATGACATGACAGCACGTTTATTATACAACTGTTTGTGTGTGTGTGTGTGTGTGTGTGTGTGTGTGTGTGTGTGTGTGTGTGTGTGTGTGTGACGTGTAATACTATAATACTCAGCAAAAGCCAGTGCGAATTTGTAGTCTAAACCATAATTTGTTGTATTGACTTCAGGCTTGGTGAATTAGAGCATTTTATGCTTATCAATAATAGACTGTGTGTGTTTTTGTTCAGAACTCTCAGTACTAGTGATCATTACAGCTCACATTCACACTCACAGGTTTTGAGGTTGTTCAATATTCCAAACAACCACACACACAAACTCGGTCGGTGATTTAGTGGGACAAAAGCAGTTTGATCTAATAATTAAGTAATTCAACAAGGCTTTGTGTTGATTAAATAAATAGTGCAACAGAGTTCTGCTACGACACAATCAACAAGATGTGGACACACACACACACACACACACACACACACACACACACTCATACGCAGATGTATTAGATGTATTAGACAGACTTGCTGTGACTACTCAGATTGCTAATGAGGCGGAGCCGAGGTGCAAACACAATAGTTTAGAGGAGTTTCCCAGTAGGATGTTAAAAGCTTCAATTTGTAATCAATAATTCACTTAAATGAAACCTCATGATGAGGAGCTGGACAGGATCTGACGGGATTCTGATTAATTTACAGCAAAAAGATTCTTTCTTGGTCAGCTTCTGCACATTGGTGATCTGTCAATATCTGCAGGAGATTAAAAATTAATACAATAAAAAATAAAGATGATGTAGCAAAACAGCTGAGAAAACTTTTTCTCAACCAAGTAATTTCTCAGGGTATCTAAATTGAAAAGTGCTAACCAAGTATGCACCTATTCAACTTGTTTGTCTTACTAAAGCAGACATGGCAAGAGTCAATTTCTCCTCTCCATCACCAAGGCTTTCTTTGCTGATCTCAGAGCAGTGAAAGCAGAGCCAGTGGAAGCTTGTCTGGCATGCTGGTCTTTCAGTTTTCTGTCAAACACTGGAGGTTTATCAACAACTCAAACGTGAAAGTCGTATAAAAAATTGCTGGATTCTCAGCTTGACAAGCTCAGGCTTTCTTAACGGGATGTGGACATTGAAACGCTGGCCGCATGCAGATTTCCTTAGCTCATAGTCACAGTTGGATTAAACAACTGCAACTACAGGATGGCAGTAATTTAAAGGATGGATGAAAAGAAATGATACACTTTTTTGACAGAACGCTGTTGAGCACAAAGAGATTGCTTTTAATTGGTGCTTCATTTTTTTGTTCACTTTTAGATTTCACAGGACAAGCACAGCCAGCCTGCTTGCCCTTACACAACACCAATAAAGCTACTTTCAGCTGTTCTCTTATTACCTTTAATTTTAAAGAAAAGAACTAAACAAATTTCTTAAGATTATTAAGAAAATGTATCTTAAGTAGTAACTGCTGAGTAACACGTCAATGATTTTTTTCACTTTGCTTAACAAACTTTAGTAATCATTAAGTACTGAAAAACCACTGGGTCAAGGCAGTTTATTAGTTACAGTTACCAATATGCTTACAAAATTATGTATATATTATACTATAAAATTATATAAATTATATAAAATTATATATTATGGACTGTATAAGCATCAAAAAGTATAATACACTTTCTTAGAGGTATTTGTATGGTGTATATGGCATTGATTTAAAAAGTATGCTTAGCATATTATAATAATCTGTCTCAGATATTGTTACTGTGTGACAATACAGTATTGTTCTCAACTATTTCTGCTTTCAAGATGGCGGCGCACGTAGTTGCAGCAGCTCAGTGTTCTACCGATCGATGCTATGTTTGGATAATTTTGTACGCCTTATGTTTGTTTTTGTGTTCTACCAGCCAAGCGAATAACATCTATAGCCGACATGATCTCCTCAAGATTGGAGTAAGCTACCGCGAGAGCGTGACTAGCAAATTTGTCTGCTTACACAAGATACCGGTGGAAATAGCGAGGAGTCCGGGCTCCCCATGGATTGTTATCCCTTCGGGGTGGAGGCACAGGCGGCGTCGAGAGAGAAGGAGACGGCGAGGCTGCAGGGCCGGCGCGCTAGCCAGGCTACGGAGGCAGCCACTCAAACCACCGCTCCCCAGCCTATTCATCACAAATGCCAGATCCCTCGCGAACAAGTTGGACGAATTGAGATTGCAAATAGCAGCGAATAACTTCATCAAAGACTCATGCATCCTTCTTATCACTGAATCCTGGCTACATCAATCCATTCCAGACTCTGCTATTGAGCTAGCAGGCTATACCACACAGCGACATGACCGAACAGTGGACTCCGGTAAGCGCAAAGGAGGGGGGCTCTGTATGTATGTGAACAACAGCTGGTGTACCAACACAGTGATAATAGACCGTCACTGTTCACCGGACATTGAATATCTGACTGTTAAATGCAGGCCCATCTACCTACCTAGGGAGTTCACCGTTGTCATAATAACAGCTGTTTACATACCACCAGATGCTAATGCTAACTCTGCGATCGCACTCCTGCATACAAACATCAATAATAAACAGAGCACTTACCCTGACGCTGTACATATCGTAGCAGGGGACTTCAATCACGCAGACTTAAAAAGAGCAATCCCCAAATTCCACCAGCACGTCAAGTGTGCCACTAGGGGTGACAAGATTCTGGACAAAGTTTATTCCAACATCAAAATGGGCTACAGGGCCAGACCTTTGCCACATCTGGGTCAGTCTGACCACTTGTCACTGTTTCTAATCCCTGCATATGCCCCCCTCAAGAAAACTGCTCTTACCATCACAAAGAATATTACCATATGGCCAGAGGGTGCCTCTCAGCAGCTGCAGGACTGTTTTGACAGGACTAACTGGGATATCTTTGAACATCAGGACTTGGAAATGTTCACAGACGGTGTCCTCTGCTATATAAAACACTGCATAGACACTGTTACAGCAGTCAAACGGATCCGGGCTTATCCCAAACAAAAGCCCTGGATGACCCGGGAGGTCAGGCAGCTGCTGAAGGAGAGGAACATTGCGTTCAGGTCTGGCAACAGGGATTACTACACCACAGCCCGATCCAACCTGAAGAGAGGCATCAGAGAGGCAAAGGGGGACTATAGGAGGAGGATCGAGGACCATTTGAAGAGTAATACCAGCCGGCAGGTGTGGCAAGGCATCCAGCACCTAACCAACTATAAGATCAATCTCGGAGCTGCGGACGGTGACCTGGAGCTGGCAGAGGAGCTGAATATCTTCTTTGCCCGCTTTGAGACCAGGGTACCGGAGGTATTGGAGCCACAGCAGCAACACGCCACCCATAGCAGCACCACCCTCACCCTGGAAGAGCACGAGGTGAGGCGCATGCTGCAGGCTGTTAACCCAAGGAAGGCGGCGGGTCCTGATGGTGTGCCAGGTCGAATATTGAGGGATTGTGCAGGACAGCTGGCTGGGATCTTCACCAGGATTTTCAACAAATCCCTCGCACAGGCGACTGTCCCACTCTGCCTGAAGTCCTCCACCATAGTCCCCTTGCCTAAGAAGCCCCACATCACCGGCCTGAATGACTACAGACCGGTGGCACTCACCCCAGTGGTAATGAAATGCTTTGAGAAGCTGGTCCGCAGACACATCACAGCAGCCCTGCCCCGCAGCCTGGATCCACACCAGTTTGCCTACAGAGCAAACCGATCCACGGAAGACGCTGTAGCCACAGCACTCCATGCTGCATTAACTCACCTGGAAGAGCATGGTAGCTATGTGCGGATGCTCTTCGTGGATTACTGCTCAGCTTTTAACACCATCCTTCCACACAAACTGGTGGCCAAGCTACAAGACCTGGGGCTTCCATACAGCACCTGCATGTGGATCAATAGCTTCCTCTCGGGCCGTAGACAGAGAGTCAGAGTTGGCCATCACACATCCTCAGCCCTGAGTCTCAGCACTGGCTCACCCCAGGGCTGTGTGCTCAGTCCACTGCTCTACTCTCTCTACACACACGACTGCACTCCTCGCCACCACAGCAACATCTTTGTGAAATTTGCAGATGACACCACAGTGGTGGGGCTCATTTCCAAGGGAGACGAGTCTACGTACAGAGACGAGGTGGAGCAGCTGACGTCATGGTGTAAGGCCAATAACCTCCTCCTCAACACTTCAAAAACCAAAGAACTCATAATAGACTTCAGAAGGAAAAAGGCAGAGATCCAACCACTATTCATAAATGGGGACTGTGTAGAAAGGGTGGCAAGCTTAGTCAATATAGAGGAGAACCTTTCCTGGAGTGTGAACACCTCCGAGCTGCTGAAAAAGGCCCAACAGAGACTGTACTTCCTGAGAATTCTCAGGAGGAATAACATCACACAGAGACTGCTGGTGTCCTTCTACAGAGCCACCATTGAGAGTGTTCTAACTTACTGCATATGCATCTGGTACACTAGCTGCACAGGGGCTCAGAGGAAAGCACTCCAAGGGATCATTAACACCGCCCAAAAGATCACTGGCTGCCCTCTCCCCACACTGGAAGTTCTACACAACGCCCACTGTTTTAAAAAGGCCCAAAACATCATAAAAGACACCTCACATCCTGGCCACTCCCTGTTCGAACTGTTGCCCTCAGGCAGACGGTACAGGGCAATCAGAGCAAGGACTAATAGACTCAAACACAGCTGTTATCCAACTGCAATAACACATCTGAATACTACAAAAAAATGTCCATCACGCCACTCTTGTGTTAATCTATGCACGGTCTGAAGCATGTGTGTGGGAATGTATGTGAATGTTTTACTGTTATATCTTATTAGTATTTTAAGTATTCTATCTATTTTATTTATTGAATTTTATTGTTTTATTTATATTTTGATATTGCTAGGGATGATGCAATGATCGGGGACCATTCTTAATTTCGTTGTTCTCATGACAATGACAATAAAGTTTCTGATTCTGATTCTGATTCTGATACTTTCTTTTACAGTATCGCCACGTGTCACTGTATAAACGCACGTATAGATCAGCTTTGTAGACAAGAATGAAGCAAGTTTACCGTCTAAACAACAACATTATCTTTCATGTTTGCAAGGATACATGCAGCGTGTTTGAGACTTATCATATTTGTGGGTTTTCCTTCACAACCTCTGCAAAACGTCAGTTCTCCCAGCCTTTTGACCCCCTCCACACTCAACATAGCTCAGCATACTACGCTGGGAGAAGCCACTCAACCCAGTCATTTATATTTTACCACAGCTATCTATAATGGAGAGAGCTTAGAGACAACCATTTAACATGTTAGGGTTACTTGACTAGGGAAATAATGCAGAAATGTATTTTTATAGCTAAATGCACCAAAACATATGCAGACACACACACTGCAGGACATATCTAGGGCAACATGAAAGACTTTGTATAATAAATTAACATAGTCACTACAACAAAGCGTGCTGATTTGTGAAGCTCTGTTTTGAACTTTTTTTTTTACATTAGTAATTTGGGGTTTTGCTGATGACACAAGTGACCATATTTGGATGACAAGCTGGAATGTGAACTTGTGACCTACCAAACTGTATCTGTAGACTTTAGTTTCCAGAATTTGGCCTAAAATAGGGTTTGTTTGTTTTTTTTTTCATCCTGGACATTAAACTTGCACCAGCATTGATTTAAAATCAGAAACTGTACAAAAACAAAACTGTACAGTTCTTACAATGCAGTGATAAAAGTAGTGTGCCACCTTTACACCAGCAGGAGATACTTGGCCTTGATGCTCTGGGTGCACAGTTCTTATGGTGATGCTAACATCTATTGAGGCAGTTACTGCAGTTACTGAGTGAGGAAAGCAGTGGTGACTTAGCTTTATGTGGTCTGCAAGGTTGTGGTTGCTGTGGTTTGCAATAACACCACTTACAGTTGGAATATCTAGGAGGAAGGAAATTTACAAACTGAAGTGTTGACATTATTCTTGCTGTTACAGTGTCAGTTCTTGAGAAAACCCCATTCCTTCAAATATGTTAAAGTGAAGGCAGACTGCATGGCAAAGTGGTTGATTTTATACACCTGTGGCAATGGAAGCTTTGGCACAAAATAGTTTTCCATATAGTGAAGGAAAGGCAGAATTAACTATAGAGACAGAAGCTCGTTTTCAGCTATACACATGTATGTAAGGGGGGCTTTTTAACATAGAAGTTACAGCCATGACTTTTTGAGCCTCGCCCAAGTGTCCATCAGAGGAGCTGCAGTTTTAGACACTAAACAATTTTAGCTGTAAAAGATGCTCCAGGGTGTGCAGTGTGCACATTGTAGTATGTGTGAATGTGTGTGTGTGTGTGTGTGTGTGTGTGTGTGTGTGTGTGTGTGTGTGTGTGTGTGTGTGTGTGTGTGTGTGAAAGAGTTTCTGTGTGTTGCAGAAAGTAAATTTATCCAAAGGCCATAACAACACTGCCAGTCTCATCTCCTTATGTTGCACAGATACTGGTTGATGTTGAAGACATAGGCAGTTACGTATACAGAACACCACCTGTGAAGGCATTTTAAGATATAACTGTACTGTGAGCGGGCGGATGCAGCTGTTTGTGACTTTAACTGAAGGCCGGTAGTGTTTCATGAATTCTGCCAACACTTTTTGCTATCAGTGATGAAAACTGCCGTGGTGTACAAACTTATTTTACACTAAAAGTGCTTTCACAGGTACATATAATTTATGTGCACGGGTGCACATAAGTGGTCCGCATGTGCGCATTCGCTGTCAAAATAAAAGACACGCACCAGATAAGAAGTTGCAACGCGTGTTTGCGTACATATAGAAGGCACTGTTTTTGTCCGCTAGAGTGGGATTTTCACGGCACATTCCGCACCACATCTCTGTGCGTTCATCATTTGTTTGAAGCCAGCTCACCTCCTGCAACCACTTTTCCGAGAATACGCGCTTCTTTTGTGGTTCGGACTCCTGCTGACATTTCTTTGGAGGTGGAGGAACACCAAAGTAATTGCTTAAAGGAGCTTGCTTTTTCGACATCTTTAAGAGTTCTAAACAAATGTTTGAAACAAAACAAAATCTTATGTACACAAACGCACGTTGCAACTTCTTATCTGGTGCGCGTCTTTTATTTTGACAGCAAATGCGCACCTGCACTTATGTTCACCTCTGCTTATGTGGTGATGTTTGCCAAAGATTTATAAAGCAAAAGAGCAAATATTCAAACTCTCTCTTTCTATTTTGGTTTTTAATTTTTCATCACTATATCTACTAATACTTCTCTTACCACCTACCTCTGCACCAGAGGTTGGCCTCCTCATCCTCACAAAAAAAGAGTCAAATTTGTCATGAATAACTTGGTTGATACTTTAGTTTCTGATACAAACACAATAATGCTGAAACATCCTACAGACACGGAAATATAAAAAATGAATAAATCCAACATAGAAATAAGAAATCGGAAACCAAAATGTCCCATTCTTTACAGCAAGGAAATTTAAAATTCCTATATTTCAGTTTCTGTATTACAGAATAATCAACTTTAACTTCATAAAACACTTTGGCAAAAAGGCTGTCTGAGGGAACAGCATTGTTTGGAATTACAATTTGTCCTCTTATTTTAAATTAATTGCTCTTAGGTTTGAGGGCTCTGAGCTCTCAGGGTGATAGTTTATATATAAGTGCCCACTATGCACACCCACTCTATAGTCTGGAGCAAGCTTATCATCTGGAATCAAAAGATTTAAATATTTTACTGAACTGAAGAATAATAATAAAAAAAAAAAAACCCACACAAAAACAACAAACAAGCAATAAATAGGCTTCGGAAACAGAGACATTTCCAGGTTTTGTAAAATGATCGTGTGCAGCCCTCCGCCCTCATACAGGTGGATTATGTTTCTTTTATTTTCTGCCTTTTAATAACATATATGCATTCATTTGGGTTTGCATTCCACCTGGGAATAACTGTAAACTAAACTTTCTCTATTCGAAATCTATGTTGTTGACACCAAAGCTGTAGCAGCGCTGTTTGTGCTGTCAGCAGTGACATGCATCAAACTGCACTGCATTCTTTGATTGTACACTGTAGGTGTACATAAATACAGATGTTTGTCATGCTGCTAGCACATCAGTCAACTCCAATGACACTTTATAAATCTATCCTTTTTAAATGGGATCTGTTATTCAGGCTATTATAGCTAACGGAAAATACACTCAAAATCAAATTTGGTTTCCGGGCTTCCTCCCACAGTCCAAAGACATGCAGTTACTGGGGACAGGCTAATCGGTGATGGTTGTCTGTCTCTATGTGTTAAAGACAGACTGGTGACCTGTCCAGGGTGTACCCTGCCTCTCCCCCCATGGTAGCTGGGATGGGCTCCAGCCCCCCCTCCATGTTTAAAATGAGCATCCTCATACATTATATGTTACATTCATGTATAATGTATAAAATAAAATGAGGAAAACCAGAGCAGATCCATACAGAGTATTGTTTTTTGGAGTGAGTACTTTAGACAGCTTTCACTGTCATACAGTGTGGACACCCACTGAGTGCGGCGAGCGTGAGCACACACTCACTGCTTCCAACATAACAGACATGTCATCTCACACACACACACTAACAAAACTGATGCCAGGAATGACAGGTGGGAGGAAGTGGTCCCTCTGCAGAGAAATGGAGTGATTTCTGTGGTCCAACACATGAGCAGGTGTGAACACACACCTGAGGGAGAGTATGCATGAGCAAACACTCACACCATCATACATGTAAATGCACACACACAAAGCTCATCTGAACACCTGCTCATTCAGTGGCACATGCACCCTTTTTCTATGGCAAATGATGGAAAGTGTTTGTTGCATGGCCTCATTCTCTTAAAAGGAGCTGAGTCTCTGTTTGTCTCTCATCTCTTATCACTTGCTTCTAAAGTGATCTTTTTTAAAATCACTTTGAAAAACATTAAGAGCTCTATCGTCCATGGCACGCTGGCAACCACCAGAGATATAAACGTGGTCAGTTAGTCACTTTTTTCCCTGTTGCTATAGACACAGCATGCAGTATTCAAAAATGTTGAGGAGAGTTGAATGAAAGGGTGTGTTGATGAATCATTATCCTCTTAGTCATAATGTTCACTGTTTACTGTGAAAATTACAGACGCAAGGACTGAAAGGTCAAGTAGAGGGATTATTGTCATTTAACGTGATAGCAACCATGTAGGGTCAGTATTGTTTGTCAGCATGGTGTCCTATCATGCAGTTACTCATCCGTCCATGCTCTTCAGCTTATCCTTATCGGGATCTTCGGAGGGGTGCTGGAGCCTATCATAGCTACCACAGGACGACAGACTGGGTACACCTTGGACAGAGCCCCAGTTTGACTCTGCTTTTTAGTTGGTTTGGTTTGAGTATAGTGGAACCCCACCCACTAAAGACAAGAAAAAGATCCCCTTTTCCCTCAAACTTGGATTGTTCGAGCACAAGGAAGTTTGTGGGATATTGGGTTACAATTTATGGGGTTGCTTTCTAAGTGGGCTGAACATTAGGAATGGACATGTTCAAGTGTTCAGTATGAGAATTTCAGAGAGTGGTCTCCTAATAACAAAAGTGCTGGAAGGCCTCAGTGCTTCACAAGAAACATGAATGGGACAGCAGCTCTTTGGAGTTCTGGAACTTTCTCATCGTTAATTTTGAATAATGTTCCCACTGTTTGCTGTAATCTACGAGGGCTACACAGTTTGACTCGAGAGACTCATGTGTATTGTGTCTTGCTGCTGTGACGACATCTAGACCATATCTGCTAATTTCTCTCCAGAAAAGATGTTTTCCTCCTAGTGAAACACACCACGCTACTGTCTGCCTGACTGCATTCAGACATTCTTAGACTTCAACTTATTTAGTTGTCCTCTGTGCTGAGGAGAGAAGAAATAAAAAATTTAAAAAATAGATGGGTGCATCTGGACATTCTTATTGATCTTCTTGAAGGAAACACATAGAATTGTGTGACTGCACATTGTTATCTAAACCTCATCCCTGCAGCCTTATTGTTGCCAGTACTAGCGTTCTTCCATTCGTCCTTCAAGGCTCTCAGCAATAATCAGAGGTCACGGCTGGTTCTGCAATATAAGGCCTTGACATCATTTAGGAAAATCAGTGTCCAGTTCCACCGTGACATAATTACTTCACCTGCTCCCACGAGCTTCCTGTCTAGCTATGCTTGTTACGCTGGGGAAATAGAGTTATCTTTCCTAAAAGAAAATATGGTGTTTTTTTCTCTGTGGCTGGTTTCTGCTGAATAAATATGATCAATGTCTGCCAGCAAGTTATTTCGCTGAAAACGATATACAGCAGGTGGCCAAATGCAGCATAAATAACAGTGTACTAAGATTCTGATTAAATTAGGATATGATGGTGAGCAAATCCTGCCTTGAATTAGTATCAAAAACATGTTTCATTTTTATTTAGCAAAATGATACCGTTAGCAAACCACAGATGACTGTTATTTACACACAGAGAGCTTGAAATATGAGAGTTGCAGATTTCAGCCATTTAGCTTTTACTCTTAGTGGAAACAACACTGGAGAACAGCCAGTGGCAGTACAAACAAGGGTCATAGCCACTGTTCTTGGATAGGAATGACCATATGACCTTGGACTGAAGTTACATATGTGATGAGGAGTTGACCAATCAGTTTTTAAGATCAAAAGAAATAAGAACAGGCACCACAGAGAATCTACTGTTTGTACTGATGACCGTGTCTCCTTGTGTATTTTGGCAGTCATGCTGTATTTGTACTACAGTGTACGAACAAGGTGTCCAAATAAAAGTAAAAAAACATATATATTTAAATAGTTCTACACAAAATGCATTTGCAAAAAGTGTGATTAGCATATAGTAGTCACTGATTCCACCATCTCTCAGGAGATGCATGCCTACTTCCCAGCCCGATCTCACTCTAATTTTGGCTTTTACGTTCTAGTGTGGCCATGACAACCATTCTCTATGTCATGTTGTAGGTTGCCCATGTGAACAGTGCTGCTAATTACCATGAACTTGTCTCTGGTCATGACAGAAACAGGCATGTACACCTGGCCATCTCCAGTAGTCTCTAACTCTTGGCAGTTAGAGAAGCACCATATAAACAAGGCCCACATATGCAATGTGACAAGTTCCAGCTCTACCCAAACAACATTCATCCCCTCAGCGAGCCCCTCTTTCTACATTCATATTGGGGTAGTGACAGTTCACCTTGACAGCTCTGCCATAGAGAAATTCTGAAAAAGTGTGTGAGAGAATATGTTACCGTGGCTTAAAACTATATTCCAAGGACTTTTTGGAATAAAAATATGGAAGTTGCTGCACAGTGTTGGTCAGCGACCGTCCAGAGCCTGGGTTGGGTCCTTGTAGCCCTAGTTTTGGTAGCCAAAACCAGCTGTAGTCAACAGTTACATGCATACTTTTTTTGCTGTTTTTATTGAACCGTCCTATTATAAATTATGACCTTTTATTTATTTTTTTAAAAGAAAAGGTTTATGGGTTATTTAAAAAATAAAATGTATTTTGAGTGGTGGTTCAAAAAACAAAGAAAAAACACTAGATTAATTGGTGGAGTAACTGATGGACGAACGTAAACTTGGCATTTAAAATGTCAGTCTAAGCGTGGGGGTGGGGCTAACCATCAGCAACCACAGCCATTTGTTCCAGAAGAATGAATAGTATATAATTTCCACTTTATGTGAACTTTATAAAGCTTTTGAACTTTTATAAGTTAATAAACATTTTGGAACAATATCTGTTTTTAGCTGAAGGAGGTAGTCGACCTCTTCGAGATTTCGTACAAGAACACATGATTTCAAAAAAAGTGACAGAGACTACATTTTTTTTTAACACCAGTCGACGACCCTATTTCAGAAAAAAAAATGGGACACTGCGTAAAGTGTCAGTAAAAACAAAATGTGATGATTTGCAAATCTTATAAACCTGTATTATTCATAACTAACAACAGAAAACACATTAAACGTTTAAACTAAGACATTTTTGTATCATATAAAATAAAATAATAAAATAATATCTCATTTTGAATTTAAGGCCAGACTTGAAATACATCATCCTCTACAGCACACAGTGTCATTAAACTTCTGAGAATCTGATGGCATCTCTGTGTGAAGGAGAAGGTGGGCACTCCATTGTGGTCAATTGAATCAATTTGTTTTGGAATATGGGGTGGCTGTAGCTCAGGTGGCAGAGCAGGTCAGCCACTAATCAGAAGGTCGGTGGTTCGATCCCAGGCTGCCTCCTGGCTGCATGCCAAATATCCTTGGGCAAGATACTAACCCCATGTTTGCCTACTGGTGGTGGTCAGAGGGCCCGGTGGCGCCAGTGTCTGGCAGCCTCGCCTCTGTCAGTGCGCCCCAGGGCAGCTGTGGCTACAATGTAGCTTGCCATCGCCAGTGTGTGAATGTGTGTGTGAATGGGTGAATGACTGAATGTAGTGTGAAGCGCTTTGGGGTCCTTAGGGACTAGAAAAGCGCTATACAAATGCAGGCCATTTACCATTTATATGAACAGTGCATCATCTGCACTGGAGAGTGGAGGGCTTGCACACATTTCTCAGTGGGGAAAGGCAGGTTCAGAGCAATATATGCTCCCAGCTAGATGACATCGTTTTCAGCTAAGATCTTGCATATTTCAGAAAGACAATGCTCAGCTGTACGCTGCATTTATTACAGCAGCACGGATTTGTAATAGAATAGAAATGTGGGTGCTGAACTGGCCTGCCGGGATACTACACAGCAGTAATCATGGCCCTGCTGCTGTCGTCCAATTGAAAATGAATGACTATCTGATTTATTTTTTATGTTCTGTTGTGAATGTGAGGCTATGAGATTTGCAAATTATTGAATTATCCTTTTATTTAAACTTTACCCAGTATTTTTTGTAGGAATTGGGGTTGTTCATCATGAACAACACTGAAAAATGTGTAAAAGTGCCTCCAGACAAAAAAAAAAATCTTTGAAAGAAAAATTAAATGTTATCCATCTGAAAATATTCAATATTATCTCATCTTTCCTCAGCTGAGGAATGGCCTTGAATGCGGGTTACTGCAGCAAAACTACAACAGAATCATAAGTCTTGCACCTACATTATTTATGATGGTGAATAGATTGTGTTATTAGAGAGATGCCACAAGCTGAGAAATAGGCTGCCTTCCAAAAACTCTGCCTGGTTGTTGTATGCTGAGTGGCTTGTTAGGGATTCATAGGAGAAGGGACCAAGGCTGAAAGCCACTGTTTGCTGTTCGATTTGACCTTCAGATTTGCCAAACCCTATTTGTTATGGGGCTGGACACTGATAGAGATGTATTCCAACCAAGTACCACCCCCACATGCATACAGTGCACACACACATGCACACAAATTCAATCCACTTAGAGACTAAGGCTCTTATGTAAAATTCTTAAATTATTCATAAACATGGATTCATTCTGGTTTGTACCTTTTGGAATTAAACTAAATGGATGGTTGTGTTTTGTGTGTGTAGGCACATGTTGCAAAATAAGAAAATCCTCCTAATTTGCCACACTTGAAGCATGAAATCATTGATGTGTAACCTGATCGTTCACACCATTTATAGAGGCACTGGAAAATGTCTTAAGTGTACTTTTAGATAAGATAAGATAAGATAGAACTGGGTTCCTCTGGGAAATTCAACTTCCAAAAAGCACAGCAACGACCGAAGTTACAGTTACAGAATTGTTATATATATATATATATATATATATATATATATATATACACACACACACACACACACATATATAAATACAGAGACAAATATAAATAAAATATACAAAGGGGATAAATAGAATAAATAGGAATAAAAAATAAAAATACAAGTGAATTGCACATTTCAAGTATTGAGTCTATTGCACTGTTGACTATTTACAAAAAGTATTGCACAAGGTATTGTACAGTGAGGTGAAGAGGCACTACAGCTTAGTTGTTCCCCCCTCCTTTGTCCTCCTGTTTCCCCTCCCTCTCCCCTCCAGAGAGGAGTTAAACAGTTTGATGGCGTGTGGGACAAAGGAGTTTTTAAGTCTGTTAGTTCTTGTCTTGGGGAGAAGCAACCTGTCACTGAACAGACTCTTCTGATTGTTTATGGCCGTGTGCAGAGGATGCCCAGCATTGTTCATAATGTCCAGCAGTTTCTTTTAATGGGTATTATTACATTCTGACATGAGCCATTAGTTTTCTTATGACAGAGGGGAGAATCAGCTTAAAATCTTGGGGATGTGTAAGTGTTTGTGCAACCTGTAGCTCTACAAAACGCTGATGCTATTGTATGTCTAAGTATACACAGGAGTATTAACCATGATAAATTAGCCAGACACATATCTATACACCACCACAGTGGATTTAAGTAAGACAGTTAAGGTGTGATTCAAGTGCAGACTTTCAACTTTTATTCGAGGGATTTAAAATTGTTAGCATTAACAAGTTAGCAGGTTAGCATTTTCACATTGAAAATTGGGGGACTGTGTATGAAAATCAAAGGCTCAAAAGTAATCAGACAAACTAACATCATTATAAATATAAGAAAGATTTGTAACACTTGGCTGAGTCAATTATTGCCTAAGTCGAATGCCAAAGCCTAAAAACCATGAACATAATCAAATGATGCATTGCCTCCCCCGAGATGCTCTGCCAGGCCTTCACTGCAGACTCTCTCTGAGTTATTCTATAACTGAAAAGCATCAAATCATTGAAATAGCCACTAACGATAGCCCGTTTCCTTACATTGAGAAACTCTTAGGTTGCTTCTACAGTGTGCTTCTGGCTCTGAAACAAGGTTTTGATGATTTTTCCCCCCATTCGTCCCACTCACGAGTCAGATCATCAAACAAATTTTAATATTACACAAAGATAACGAGCCACTCCTGGGAACGTTCATGACTGTTTCATTTTTTTCTGTTTGTGAATCTGTCACAAAGAGTGAAAGGACTCAAGCGCAGGACTCTGTGAGCTTGGAATTAGAAGGCAAAGGTTTCTTACGACAACCACCAAGTGTACAGTGCGAGGGGAAAAGGGGCTCCAGGAGTCCACGTGGAAGGAAAAAGCGAACACCACACTCCGCTACTGTCACACACACCACTCTCCTCTTCTGTGCACCCCACACTGTCAGAAACACACACAATCTCCAAACTCACACTCAGGTATCCAGGGAGGAAACAGGGACAGGTCCAGGGAAATCTGGACAGGCAATTAGAATCCAGTAACGATGAAGGTAAAGAGATCACACGAGTTGGAGAGAGCCGGGGCTTCTTCTTCTTCTTGTAAGTATTATTGGCGGTTGGCAAACAACTGCATGGTGCATTACCGCCACCACTGGTATGGAGTGTGGACAGGAATCACGCTAACCACCCCCCCCCCCCCCCCCCCCCACAAAAAACAAAAACAAACTTCATATCCTTCCAAACAATCTTCCTTCACCCAAAAACTGAAATGAAGCCTGATAACCTTTATTCCCCGACTCCTTCTGTAACAACCCAACAAGATCCAATTTCACATTAATGTTACTGAGATTTTGGACCCATCGTCTCCTCTCTACCTTACACTTCCGACACTGCAAAATAACATCCTCCAAAGTTTCCTCCTCTCCACAATAATCACATTTCCCTGAATTATTGTTTCCCTATCAAGAATAGTGTTTTTCAATATGTCCAAATTTCAGTCTTGACACCACCACCTCCTCTCGCCTACTCCTTCTTGTGGCTCTCCTTACTCCCACCCCCCTTTGAATTTTATATAACCACCTTCCCCTCCTTTCTTCTTCCCACTGTTTCTGCCATCTACCCCTCATTTCTAGGGGCCAGATCAACTATCCTATGATTAGTGGCTTCCTTTGCTAACCTATCCGCTGCTTCATTCCCTCTTACCCCATAGTGAGCCGGGACCCATACAAACACTACTGACAGACCCATCATATATATCCTGAAAAGAGTTTGCTGAACCTCTATTAAAATATCTGACCTACCTTTCGAATGACCGTTCTGTAGAGTGACCAAGGCTGCACTTGAATCTGAACAAATAATTGCTTCCAATGGCCTCAAACCTTCCACCCACTGTACTGCTAATAGAATCGCTATCATTTTTCCTGTAAACACAGACACTCCATCATTAATCCTCTTTCAGTCTGGAATTATTACTGTTACCCCCACTTGACTAGATGGATTCTTTGAAGCATCCGTAAATACTTGCACATACCCACAATACTGTTTAATGTAACCCTGAACTGAATTTGAGTCTAGACCGCCTGCCCTGTCCTTACTCTTCTGGCGCAATAAAGCAAAATGGTTATTGAAATCTTATAGCTTACTTTACTTCAGTGAAGTAATTCCACGTGTATTAATGGACCTTTTAGTTGGTTATTTATACATTTTCACTTCAGTGAACTAAGCTATAAGTAAGCTTCAGCAACACTGTACATTTCCACACAGCATGTTGGATAAATGAAGTGCAACAGTACAAAAGTAGATTAAAGGTTCTTGCAGTTTTGACCAACCGCAGCCTTCCAAATGCATGCTGTGTGTAGAGCAGGTTTAAGTTACACTCTTTGGCATTTGTACTAAAATTCAAAAGAGTATATAATATGATGTGTTGTTCCATTGTAAAATAACTGAATCTAGTCATAAAATTAAATACTTTTTTTTTTAAATGAAAAAAAAAAGCGGTGAAGTTCTAGTTCTCTCACCTCTGTCAGTGCACCTCAGGGCGGCTGTGGCTACAATGTAGCTGCCATCACCAGTGTGTGAATGTGTGTGTGAATGGGTGGATGACTGGATGTGTAAAGCGCTTTGGGGTCCTTAGGGACTAGAAAAACTCTATACAAATACAGGCCATTTACCATTTACTATTCTAGAAGTTCTAGAAGTTCACTGTAGACTTTGGATCCAGCTGGGAATGCTGGGTTCTTGGACTATTAGGAACTGGTGGAAAAGAGCTGAGATGAAATGTTGATCATCAACTAAAGTGGATTGTACAAACTAGATGTGTAAAAGAGGCAAAAGTACATATAGCAGCATATGGAGGGTTCACACACACGTGTATTAATGGACCTTTTAGTTGGTTATTTATACATTTTCAGATCTGGTTGCTCCATCGTGTAGGGACATCTACATTAAGAAACGAACCATCCCTGGTACAGTCCTAGGACACTCGTAGAGGGTTGTGTCAGGAAGGTGATCAGATGTAGAAATCTTCTAAAACATGTGAGCTGCTCTTGTAAATAAAGCAGAGGTCAAAAGTAGCTGTCAGTGTGTGACTGATTTAAGCTTCGCTCTTAATTTGAAAGTTCAGTTACTGCTAGTGTGCCACCTCTCTAAGGCAATAGAAATATAACTCAGCTGCTTAACCAAAAAGGACTCGTCCCACACTCAAAGTTACTCCAGGCCCCCTGTCTTGCATCTAGAAGTCACTGGAGACCTGTGAAGTGGAGCACCACTTTAACCAGAACATGCAGCAGCTGGTTCATTTATGTGTTTGTAGGCTGAGTTCATAGAAGCTGCAGAACAGAACTGTGCAGGGGCAGGTCTAGCAAAGTTTTGCCAGGGGGGCCAGGTAGGGCATTAACAGGGAAAGGGGGCACAAAGAAATACTTTCTTATTCTCATTTCAAACGTCTAGTTTTTAATAAATAATTATCTGAATCTTACAACCAACGTTTTTATCTGATGTAAAATGTATAGAAATCATACATATACCAACAAGACAGTGTACATCACTGTCACAACAGCGTTTGTTTTCATTCAAAGGCTTTATGGCTTTAATACCTGGTGGGCCGGTCTCCAGTCAAAATGCCGATTTTCTGTCCCAGTCCAGCCCTGGGCACGACACGCAGTGAATTAATCTGAGAAGGTGCATCAAAAAATAAATGGCCGCGGCAGCGGTGCACATCGCAAATCAGCTCACATAGACACATTAGTTGCGCCGCTTCTTAATGACAGTATCTTAGCTAACAACCCCAGCTACCAGATTCAGCTTTTAATTAGCTAAAAATAACTTAGCCTACTGGTCAGAGGGACGTTGTTAGCTTTCCACATTCCAACACTTCAAAATGCTTCAGCAGCTTAGCATCAGCACCACGGAAATACACGGATACATCCGTAGACTCGAGACAGAATTCACAATGCGTCTTTGGGACTTTCAGGCGTATGGACCAATGTTTTATTTTCTGATCAAACCAGAAAGCTTTAATAAGCAGCTGGATTTGTCTCGCATTAACTGGTTGAGTTAATATCGGTTAATGCAACATCAAAGCAGCTGGAATCCACTGCTGTGCATGTTCATGGCCCTGCTGGACATCACTACCTGACAAGTTAAACTGTCTTCAGAACATTGCAGAGGCCTTATTGACAGTATTTGGCTCTACATATCTGTGTGAGCAGATTTTCTCTCACATGAGTGTCCTCAGGTAGCCGTCTGAATGCTGGACACTCAGAGACCTGTGTCTCTGAGTGGGAGCCCAGAGATCACATTAACATGTGTGTCTCTGTATTAACAAACATGTCATACTGGCTTAGTTTATTTTTCTTATCATTGTTGTGAGGAGACCTGTAAGGAAGAGGACTCCCTTACTAGATTTATTTATATTATATTATCTGTGTAGCACTTTAGAGCACACCTTTCACTTTATTAAAAGCACTTTATCAAGCACCTTATTTAGCATTGCACTTTAAGCATGGATTTGCACACAAGAAGTTTAAATATTTATTGACTATTTATTGGGAATTTTAAAATCGGTTCGTAGCCTTATTTCAGATCCTGCACAGCTGCTCCTCATCAAGGAATGGGGTGGTTGTCTGTCAGGAGAAAAGAATGGGGATTGAGATTGTGATTAAGGTTTACCAGCAAGGAAAATTAATGCAAATGTGTGTGTGAAATCTAGGGATAAAAGCGGTGCAAATAAGCGTTTGGAAGATAATGATTACTCACCTTTCTTGCCTGTGTCCTCTTCAAGGTGTTTGGGCAAATGTTTCCTCAGGGGTCCAGACACCATTTAAAGGTTCCGGGAGAGACCATTGGTAAAGAGAGTGTGGTGAATCTTGTTGTGCTTGGGTTTCTGGGTTTTTATAATAGTGGGTTTGGTGTAACATTAAAGTGTGAAATATTTATTAATATGTAAATGTGAAATGTATTTATGTATTTATTTATTCTAATTTATATATTGTGTACTGTGGTGGAAGGTTGGGATTTAAGAATTTACCTGAGAGTGGAATAATGGTTAAGTCTGTGACAGCTGAACATATTTAAGGCTGCCAGTTCCTCATTAGAGGTGGATTTTTGTGCTGTGAAGAGGCTCGACAAGTTAATTGTTGTAAGGAGAGCTGTATAGCAAATAAGTACTTTGTTCCACTACACTTGCCTTGGTCCATCTCACTGTGTTTCCAGCCGCTAAGGGCCGCCCTGTTACAAGACCATAAATAGCATTTGTATTTTCTGTTGTCCAGTTCACTTGCTGTTATGGATAAAGAGTCTTTTTTTGCTTCAAAATAGCTGATAACTATTCGCTGATAGCTGCCAACATCTGCAAACAAACATAGTTAATTTAGAGTGTTTTTAAATTTATTGCTAATGCAATCATATGGCACACTGACTTCTGAGGAAATTTTAAATGGCACTCACCATCAGAAAGGTTGCTGACCCCTGATGTACAGGATGGAAGACTTACTGAAGAGGCAGCTGAAGTATTCTCTCAGTCACAAAGTATCCTCCAATCTAACTTTCAATTTTCTACCACTTACCTGAGCCAGGATCACAGAAGCAGCAGTCCAAGCAGAAACAGCCTTTTCCACACCGAGGCAGCCCAGAGATATTGTCCACCAGTCCCACCTTCCAGTTTAACAGTCCAAGTTCATTTCCACCATGACTTACTAAAAGAATTTTGCTTCAAGGAGAAAATTATTTCATTGTTCAAGTACAAGATGTTTTCAGGAATGTGTTTTTCTTCCTCCCTGCCTCTTTCTTTCCCCCATTTGTTTGACTGATTAGAAGAGTATTGCTCCAACGGGAATACTTACTATTGTTTACAAATTACAGTCAGGTATTGCTGGCATATCAACACGTTTCATCCTAACAGGGAGCAAAGCAGTATGACGGATTTGAAGAGAGGAGGTAGAATAAGACAGAGGCGAGGAGTGAGAGAAGAGTGCACAGTAAATCAGATCTGCTGTCTTTCTAAGCATCCTCTCTGAACATGACTCCACTGGGAACATGTTTTTAAGAGTCTGGGAAGCTTGAAATGTTGATTTCTGCCAACTTGTAGGATTCTACTGTTTCCTCTCAGTCTCTTATTTTTTGTGTTTTTCTACTTCAGCTCGTATTTGTTATCCAGCCTCTCATGCATAAAACATGGCAGTTTGAAGTATCTCGAGCTGTGTACATCACTAGCAGCATCCAAAATTCTCATCCTTACCTTGTTTATTGTCTTTTGAAAGTTTCTTCAACTTGTGTAAAATATTCTTAACTGTTAGAGTTTTAAAACAAATCTAATATAGTATCAGGTTGTAGATATAGATGGTGAAATTTGAACTTTTGACCTGTCTCATGGTCAGGGTTTGCTTTGAAGTGAGAATAATTTACAGGTGAGTCTGGTGCTTTAATGGCTCACCATTAGTTTGAAGGAATGGTTTCATAAATCTGGCTAAAGCTTGACTATAATCAAAGCCAAAAATGTCTATAAGCAATGACTCACCAGTCTAGTGTTCAACTATGTACTTTAGCATGCATCAGTGACTACTCTTTATCCCTTAACATCCACCAGGTCATTAGTGACCTATCTGCTTTATAAAGCACTGCATCTTTGCAATGTCCAAATGGAAAAGATCCTAACAGATAAAATGCAATGCCAGAGTGAGTGAAGGCATTCAAATGGAAAAGTGAAGGACA
This sequence comes from Rhamphochromis sp. 'chilingali', assembly GCF_963969265.1. NCBI lineage: Eukaryota > Metazoa > Chordata > Actinopteri > Cichliformes > Cichlidae > Rhamphochromis > Rhamphochromis sp. 'chilingali'. Next base: position 19,465,420 of record NC_137940.1, on the reverse strand, counting down.
CCGCACGTCAAATGGTAGTGACGTCTCAATCACAGGAAAGGCTAAATTCTATTCTGTTTGACTCTAATGGGGACCATAAATTACCAGATTAGGTTCATTTTGTATTCAGTATGACTTTTCTCTAGAGACTGACCAAATCTCATCAGAAATGTGTTTGCTGATGTCATGGAGCAGGATTTTTATATATCCTGACTTCTTTTTGAAGTCGAGGAGGTCTGCCCCGGACATTGTTTGAATAAAGTCTATGAGAAAGTCACGTCTCTGTTAAGTCCTAAATATTAATTAAGACTAAATATTTACCAGATTCAAATGTAATGATATGTTCTATAACTAAATCCTTTTCTTCTGAATCCATGGTCTCTATAACCAGGGACTGCAGACACAATCATTTGAGATAGGAGTTGTTATAGATGTGTATCCATTAGTTTTTATTAACAAATCAAATCAGTTTTAATTTTCTGAGCTTATAGTCTGTCTGTCTGTCTGTCTGTCTGTCTGTCTGTCCACAGCGAGTCACTCATCATTTCCATTGCTGCTGTTTTATACACGTTACACACTCTCTGTACTCTGTTCCTGCATCGTGGTTTGTTTTTCACTGCTTGCAAACTCTCAGTACTTATCTATACAGCATTGCTATTTTTAATATCAATGGATTTCTTGTGAAAATGAAGTAGAACATTAGAAAGCAACTCATTAGAAACTGAAAACTATTCGGTCATAGGGCGTCCTGTACAGGCACACAGTAGGGGGCTGAAAACCCAGCCCTGCGGGGATTCAGTAGTGGTTGGTCAGACTAGTTGAGGTTGTCCTTGATGTTGCACATACGGAGATATGGGGGGATAATCAGTCATCTGTCTGAGTGAAATTGTTTGACTATCAGAATTAACCACATAATAACTCACTGTTGTATTTTTCTTGTGTGAAGTGGGTTAGTACACCTCTTAGAACCCCCGTCACTCCTTTCTGTTCTTATCAACAAAACCATTGTCCATACTGGTTTCTTTTGGGCCCTGAAACAGACTGTCGGTCTATCCAGGGTGTACCCCACCTCTCTCCCCATGACAGCTGGGATAGTCTTCAGTACCTCCCATGAAACTGAACTGGAGGGGCAGAAGAAAATGGATGGAAGGATGCTTTTGACCATAGCAAAGAATACCAGTTAGTGCTAAACATAACAGAAGTTTAATCACAATAAAACTAATGCCTACCATACACTAGAAGACTTTGAAAAGACCCCTTTAGATGTTTAGAGGCTTTCAGACATTCCAAAGACTTTCTAAAGCTGTTTTTTTTTTTTAATTGAATATCTTACAAATATAATTTTATTTTTATTGTCAGTTGTGGTCATGGTAGAAATGCACAAGAAGTAATCCTGTTAAACAATGGAGAAGCAACAGCATTATTAGAAGAAGGGTGAGAAAAAGACTGACTTTCATGACCCCGTCTAAGAAGATGGTGGGAGCGTTCCACATGTTAACTGTTCTGACTTTATTGCAGCATTGGACATTTTTTGTAACACTGAAACAACTTGAAAAGTGTAATTTTAGGGGTTTTTTTAAAAGTGAATTTTAATAAGTTAAAAAGTTAGTTTAAATTGTGACTTGTTATAGCATCCATGATAAAGTGTAAAACATAACACTTGGCAACCTCTTGGTCAGATTTCCTTTCATTTACATAAAATGATTATAGAAGAACATATATATACCCTGCATGAATACAGGATTCTGTAAATACACCTAGCTTAATGTAAGGTATATGACAAATCCACAAACAACAGCTCTGTAACTGAGGTTTAGCCAGTATAACTGCGTGCAGATTTGTGATAGAGTTGTATGAAGCTGATGAAGCTATGTACACGTGTGAATATGTGATTTGTGAAAGTGTGTGTGTGAGTGTTGAGTGCCTCAATTAGCTGAGGTAATGGTCTGAATAATGATGTTGCTTTTTCTGCCATCTGGCCCTATGGATGCTCACTCTGCTCTGTTGTTTCTAAAATACACAAGAGAACACTGAGCCTATCTTTGAATATGCATTTCTTCATCTTTGCTGAACTTGTGCATTGCTTTTGTTTGAATATTCTGATTTAGAGACATGTTGTGTGCTATATGAAACAGTTTTCTCTAGTTTCCCTTTCCTACTCCCAGTCTACTTTATAATTCTCATTCCATCTGTCAAATTTTTGTACATCTGTGCTAACCTTGATCGAATGATCTCGACTGCAAAGCGTAAGTGAATTTAAATTCCCATGCTATGCAAAAACTATTCAGTGCAAATACAATTTACAGTCTCAGTTGACTATGCTGTGCTTTTTGTGTGCGCTGCAGCAACACGGTGATTACTTTTTCTGTGAGGGGCAAATTTCAACATCATTTATAGCACACAGCATGGTGGGTATTTAATATGAATCTAATTAGAGGCAAAGACTTGAGACACTGCAGTACAGCCGGTAGATACAAAACGAATGGATTTTCATCAAAATTACATCAAAACTTTTCAGACTGATGTATGAAAGTAAAGCCTACTTTCAGTTCTGTTCTTCAGATATTAAAATGGTGTGTTTATAACATATGTTCAAATGTGCTGTCTTTCAGTCCAGCTTTGTGCAGCCACTGGTAGGATTTCTGGATATCAGCCACCTCCTCTATCTGCCGGTGGTACATACCGTGCAGGGGCCTGTCCTTCCATGATGGTGCCTACTCTTTCTCCTTATTCTTGGGTTTCTGCTGCCTGAAGTATTCACTTAGCATGCAGTTGGCCATCTTCCTGATGTATTCGTGGATGTTCGTTGCCTCATCCTGGACTGTGGAGCTGACACCATTAAGGGGAGTTAGCTGAACAACATCTGGGCTATTAACACGTACGCCCTGCCCGTGATCAGGTACCCTGCTGGGATAATAGGCTGGCCAAAGGAGGAGATAGAAGCCACTGACATCAAGACAAGAAAGCTCCTTACCATGCATGGAGGGTTTCACCCCAAGTCCAGCACCCTGATGCTGTACGCTAAGCAGAGCGAAGGAGGCCGGGGACTGGTGAGTGTCAGCACCACAGTCCAGGATGAGACAACAAACATCACAAGCAAGCACATTAGGAAGATGGCCCCAACTAATCGTGTGTTCAGCATGTCCCGAGATCAAAATCCAGAACATTAGACAAGAGCTGGAAATTGTACTATTTTCCTGGAATAAGACATTCAGTGTATTTTCCCTGTGAAACAGCTCACATACACTTTTTACCAACCTGAAAATTGTTGCAAATAACAGAAATACAAAAACTTGTGTGTATTTCTTTTATGTTTGTTGCTGCAATGCTACAAAATGTTGTATTGGGCGACCGTGGCTCAGGGGGTTGGGAAGCGCATCTGTAACCGGAAGGTCGCCGGTTCGATCCCCGGGCTCTCTGTCCTGGTTGTTGTGTCCTTGGGCAAGACACTTTACCCTACTGCCTACTGGTGTTGGCCAGAGGGGCCGATGGCGCGATATGGCAGCCTCGCTTCTGTCAGTCTGCCCCAGGGCAGCTGTGGCTGCAACCGTAGCTGCCTCCACCAGTGAGTGAATGAATAGTGGCATTGTAAAGTGCTTTGGGTGCCTTGAAAAGCGCTATATAAATCCAATCCATTATTGTTCTGTGTTGCACAGCAGCACTACACAGTCATGTCATAGCAAAAATGTTCTTGGTTAAATCTTCTGGTTGATTTGAGCCTTTCTTCATAGAACTTGCCAGCATGGCAACATTTTTTTTGTTGCATTAGGACTTGTATAATTTATTTCTCCTATTAAATTGCAATACTTTGCACTAATTTCTTCCCTAAGTTTCCCACCATTTTTTGCCTTCAGTCTGAAATCTTGCACTTTGGTTTAATACTTATAATTTAATACTCATAGACGCATGTACACCTTGCTAGCGCCAGGTTAGACCCCCTTATGTCTTCCAAACAGCCTTAATTCTTCATGGCATGCATTCAAAAAGGAGCTCCAAACATTCCTTTGAGAATTTGGTAAATTTTGGTAAAGTTGCTGCAGATTGGTTGGCTGTACATCGATTCATCCTTACCAGCACATTGCAAATGTGTTATATTGGATTGCAAACTGGTAGCTGCGGAGGCTGCCTGAGTAAAATGAACTCATTATCATGTTTAAGAAACAAGATGGTGATGATCTGAGCTTTGTACCAATCTTCTGATGGCTGCTTCCAGCAGTATAACATGCCAACTCACACTGTGGTCAGAAAGGAATATGGTCAGCAACAACAGGTGGCTGTGGTGTTTTATATGAATCTCTTTTGGTAAGGAGCCCCAAAATGAAGCTAATATTGACATATTAGCAACAATAGCAGAAAATAGTGTAGACAAACTGCACCAATAACCAGGTATGTTTTCTTTTCCATTTGTATACTCAGTTTGACTTTCAGCAGGTCATGTCTTTATGCCTAAATACAGTAAATTGCTGTCATGCAGCTTGTTGATTAGATATTTGTGTTAATGAACACCTGAAGAGGCATACCTAACAAAGTAGCGGGTAAGTGTACATGTACGTTGTGTACCCTGTGTACAGCTGGTAGTGCTCTTTAGAAGCCCTGCATTGCACAGTAATACTGAGTCACACAGAGTAGAGGCAGTCCTACTTTTACCTTGTGTATTACCAGCTGTCCCTCAAGGCAAGAGACAATTACATCATATGCTAATCTGCATGTTTTACCCTTCATAATGACTCCAGGTTTAGTCGGTAAAAACTCAAAGCATGCTTTTGCATATTTCAAATTAATCAGAGCGTGCTCCAAGTTTGCACTCGAGAATATCTAAAGTAGCTTATTTGAGGGTCAGAATTAGTCAGCAGCTTCATTATAGCTTTTACCTATAATCCTACTGGAGCCATTAAATCAGCCTTTGTTCACTGAACAAGAAGCCTTAACTGCAAAACTGAAGAGTTATTGTAGAATATATTTCTTGTGACTGCGACAACTGAAACAATGTACTTGAAAAAAAACAAAACACATTTTTTCTTTCTTTAGATGTTTTTCAAGAGTCTCCAGTTGACATGCCAAAAAGCATTCAAATATGTACCTGGAGGGTGAGTCAATAAGGCCATTAGTGACACTTGCCTTCCATTGTATTATCCACTTTCACTCACTCCATGATCCCTTTGAATTTTCTGCATGAAGCTCTCACAAATGGTAGTTTTACAGAAGTGCCACTTTGTCATTTTTATTTTTCTAACCATTTTACTGTAAGGTAAACATATACAAATACCTACATACACAATCGTTCTTCGCAGTGGAGGCTGGTGGGCCTCGGCAGACTTTTGGTAACTTTGGTGGAAATTCTCATAGAAATTTGCATCTTTTATGTGTCAACCTTGACTAAAATCTCACAAAATCAGAATAATTCACATACTGAGAACATAGCCTTTATGAAACTCCCATTTGTAAATCTGGTCATATACCTAGGATGAGAACCTGCTGGTTTTTTCTCTGTAACACAACTCACATCTTCTCACCTATTTAAAAAATAAATGACAGAGCCACTCCACTGAATCCGACTAAATGTCTATGCAATCACATATCCCATCAACTTTGAGAAATATATTTTCTTTTCTCTCGAGTGTTGTGTGCTGCACTTTTGGCCCCTTGATGTCAGTTGTTATGAAGCTAACTCTCAATCTATTTATGTATATGCTGAACAAACAGGGTCTATTGCTCAATAAATCGGTCTTGATATAAACGCCATTACCCTCCGGTCACTTGACTAAAGCTGTATGATTGGCAAAGAGGAAGTGCTTCTGACCCTTTTCCTGTTAAAAAGGTCGAGAGAGACACAAACAGCCAGAAATGTAGATGTGTGTACACGCCGTACTACATCAGAATAAGGAGAAGATGATAAAATGTCAGTAACACGTTGTTTTATATGGAAATGATAAGAGGACCAAGCAGCTGGAAACAACGTAGGATGTGTATTGATGTATCAACCTTTGAGGTTGTGGGCCTCAAACATTTTCCTGTATTACTTTCATCAGTGTGAAAATAAAAAAAAGACAATTTGTACAATGAGTGCTTATTTGAAAATGTGCTTTTGAAACTAAACAATCTCAAAAGTTGATATGACAACATTTTGAATCAGCAGAAAATGACTTAGCTCAAAGGATCTCTGATTTATGAACCCAGTGTTCTTTTATTTGTGTTTACAGTGTGTGAAGCATAGATCCAGATCCAGTTTATTCCAGTTAAGGGCCTCATGTGGTGTCGCACAAAGAGGACAATGATTTCACATTTCAATGTGGAGGATAGGAGTGTTAGGGCCACATTAAGAAAAACAATTTTACTAATTGTAGCTGAGATATAATGTACTGAGTGAGTCACAGTGAACATTCTCAAAACTGCATTGTACATAGTTTATTTTGTTTATTGTGTAAATTTAATACTGAGGTTCCACATGTCACTGTTGTAGTGGGGCATTAATCAGTGTAACACCACTTGTAAACATGCTGCATGTGTAGGGCTTCCCAGCCAGAGCTGCATGAACTCCACACTGGGATGAGCAGAGGCCTGCTGTTGCTGTGTGACACTGACTTTGCTGCTGCACTTTGTCTTTTAGAAAATAAATCCAGTTTCCAATCAGTCTGTGTCTGTCGTCACAACGTAGTCTTCCATTCGAAATCTGCTACGATTGAAGTCAAAATACAGTTTTGAAGAAATAGTCAAAATGTGGAGATTACAGCCACAGCAGCTATACCCTTTATAGATGAGTTAATGAAGTCGTACTTCAGAATCACTTTTACTAACAAAGAAATCAATTCTCTTTTGGCACATAAACACAGCGTGATGATAAGTATAATAGAATAATGTAAGGTTGATGCAGAAAGCTGCATCTGGTCAGAAGTAAGAAAACACACAAACTTGGATGGACGGATTTATGCAAAATGAAATGGCGGCCAGTGGGCAGATCCAAGGATACAGATGGTTACACTCTTGCGAAAATAAATAGGATGTAACTGTATCACAAGATTTGGTAAGACAGCTGATCAAGTTTCAATAAACATGCAGGGCACTTCATGGAGGGTGTAGCAGCCGTGGCAGTTGTTTTACTTGAAACTGTAATCTCCACATTTGAACTTGTTTGGAATCGAATAATATTGGTGGGTGAAGTCTGGGTTAAATACTGCTGGAGATGAGAATCGGGTGTGCCTGTGGAGACTGGTGCAACAACCATGTGTATTACTGGGAGGGGAAGCAGAGTTAGTGCTCACCCTGACACACACACAACAGAGAGAGGAAAAACAGAGCAGGCAGAAGAGAACAGAACGAGGGTGAGACTGGATCACTGTAACACCATGGCTGATGAGGCAAATGTTTATTTTGAACTGAAACATGTATTAATCTGGAAGTTTGTGTATTTACAGCTTCACTTTTGTAATTCTGTTCTTTTACTTTTTAGCTACTCAGTAAAAAAACAACAACAAAGAGAAGAAATCATCATTAAAAAAGGAAACATGTTTCTGTGACTGCTAGGACAGGCTCCAGAAAGTGTGGCACGAAAATGCAAAGCCCATTTATAATCAATTTTTCAGCGATTCTCTTTTTGTGGAAACAGTTTTTGGATTTGGCAGAGTAAGGGGAATGAAACTAATTTTACTCATAAACACAAGCACTCTTAGTAAGAGAGTCAAATAAAAATTTCATTTTTACTTCCATTATTACCTAGAATGACTCTACATGCAGGAACATTGGCTCCAACAGGGAAATCTCAATTTCATTCTCTCAAAGAAAATCTAATAAAGTCAAATTATGCTGCATTTAAAAAAGGCACAATGAGCCAATTAATTCCCTCCTCTGCTTCAAACTTTTTGTCTTGCTTGGTTTATGAATATGCATCTCATTCCCTGTACGTCCTGTTTTTGTTTTGAGTCGTGTGTTTTAAATCCCACAGAGTATAACATGACTTTGTTACAAATGTTTTGACATGAGTGTTTCTCAAAACCCAGTGAAGTTAGTAATTTAACCAGTGGGCCAAAAAACCCAAACATTTGAATAAATGGAAGGAAACCACTGCTGCGGCACATGTAGGCATACTTTTCCAAGTCGCAGATAGTCATTCCACTTAACTAAACAACTCCTCGACTTTTCACTTTAAATCATTTTGGTTATGATTTAAAGTGAAAAAACAAGAGAATCAAAAGTCGTGTTTCATGGCAGATTCTAGGTTTGAACAAGATCCTGATTTTTACAGCAGTTGGAGATTTTGTGTCTCAGTTGGTGCTACCAAATCCTCATCAGCTATGTCTCAGAGCGAACAGAGTGAAAAGAGTTAATGTGGTGAAGTGGTAATATTTCTATCTGTTAATGTTTTCCTTGCTTTAACTAAAAGGCATCATTTGCTTTAACAGCTGTGTTAGTAACACATGGATGAATAGATTATAGTTATTATGTTTATGAAGACTTTCTTAACTCTCTAAGGTCTGCGAAGAACATGGATACATAAAGGAATAAAACTGTCAAAGCTTTTACAAAATTCTGTGACCTTATGCTTAATTAAAATCATCATGAATGTGAGTGTTCAATGCTTGCTTTTCTGTCTCAGTCCACATATGCGTTTGTCTTTGTATTGGATAACAGTTATGGTTTTTGATGATTAAACAGCTGACAGTTATGGCTGCCTTATTAGTGTGTCAGTCATAATTTCTCATGACAGCAGCGACTGACGTTACCGTTTAACTCAATGGACGGCTCACGAGCCCTAAGCGCATTACTAAATTAGGATGAAGAGGTTTTAATAAGGTTGTCACTAAGCCATTATACTCAGTTTTAAAATCACTTATTGGGCTTACCAGGATACCATAAAGCCAGAAACTGGGAATCACTGGGAACTACATTTCTATTTTATATCAAAGGATAGAAATATTCTTACAATCAATTATTTTCAATCAATTTAATTTTTTTTGTTAACATTTGAAATCGTGTCCTTTTCTGCTCTATCATGTGCTCTATTGAGACCGTAGTAAAAATTTGTAATTGGACACCTGCAAAACACACGTTGGAACATGGACTGGCTTCTCCAGAACCCAGACCCAGACGGCTGATGGGACAAAATGGTAAATGGACTAGTCCACAGCACTATTGGACTTACAGGGTGAATGAGGCTTGTCATAAAAGAATAGTAACACATATATTAACACTTTTATTACAACCATGTGCACACTCACACACGCCCACTGTCTTATAGAATTTACAAGAAAGTTTGCCTAATTTAGTTTAGGCTGCACTGAAGAATAAAGGTGACCGTATCAAATACTGACTTTCAATCTATTTCGAGTTTCAATAACAAAAACAGAAAACAAACAAACAAAAACGAAAAAAAAAATATCAAATTCTTTTTTCGCACACCAACCAATCTCTCATTACCCCTCTGCCCCTCAAGTTACAGAAAGCCAGCAAGTGAAGGGAAACCAAATACAATTATATTGAAACAATTTATCTAACAGACACTCTAATAGACACAAAGTCACTTTTTCATAAGATGCCAACTTAACCGTCGTCATTAGGGAGGGGTTTCTTTTTCCTCGTTTTGCTGTGGTAAGAGCCAGGGTAATCCATTTCTTTGTATAGCAGGAAAAGTTCCAAAGTCTCTGTATACGGAGCCCCGCAGGGGACATGGGAGAAAAAAAAATTAAGACGGACTTTTGCGAGATCTCGCAAAACTAACTCAGGATCTCGCGAAACTTTTGCGAGATCTTGCAAAACAAACTCGGGATCTCGCAAAACTTTTGCGAGATCTTGCAAAAGTTTTAGCCGCATTCTTCGGACGCCGGTTCGAAGCCGACCGGGAGGTCGAGGCACGATGTGCCGGGAAAGTGGTGTTCCTCCCGGCTGTAGTGGGTCTCGAGCTAACGGGAAGAATGCGGCTAAAACTTTTGCGAGGTCTCGCAAAAGTTTTGCGAGATCCCGAGTTTGTTTTGCGAGATCTCGCAAAAGTTTCGCGAGATCTCGCAAAAGTCTGTCTTAATTTTTTTTTTCTCCCATGTCCCCTGCGGGGCTCCGTAATACCAAGTATGGACAATTTTGGTGAGATACCAAGTCTTCTTTTCCAAACACTGAAAATGACCTCCATTATGTTTTCCCACCAATCCCGAAGTTCTGAACAGCCCCATAACATATGTAAAATCGAAGCATTTTGACCATCACATCTCCAGTAATCGTCTGTGGGGCCCAAGTTCCATTTATACAGTTGTTGGGGCATTCGATGCCACCTATGGATTATCTTAATTTGGATAAATCTACTACCTATTTCTTTATACATAGTATTAACATTATTGAGACATGAGTCCCATTCAACTAAAGATATGTCCAATGCTAGGTCCTGGGCCCAATAGCCCTTAACTTTAAGGAGAGGGTCAGCTAACCGATCTTGCAATAAATGATAAATCTTAGAAGTGATACCTTTACCCAAGGATGATCTTGAGAGCAGGACTTCCACAGGGCTGGCCACGGGACAACTCAAGGGGGTTCCCTGCCACTTCGATAATGAGCTGTGTATTTGAACATATTTCCAAAATTGATTACGCTTCAACTTATATACCTCCACAACTTGACCAAAGCTTAAAAAACATTTGGTTCCACAGTCAAATAACTCTGATACATAGAAAAAAATTCCTTTATTCCCCCATAAAGTTGCTGAAGGAGATTTAACAAAATCCCAATACCCGCCCTTTGTAATTTACACCACAATATCTTCGCATTTGCAATTATAGGATGGGTAAGTTTGTGACTAGTATCAAACAGCTCCCTCCAAGGAGAAATACTGCCATTAACTTCCATCTCTATTTGGGACCAAATGAGTTTGACTGGTGCAGTAGGTATCCAAGCTCTAAGCTGTTTCACATTCATCATCCAATAATACCATTTAAAGTTAGGCAATGAAAATCCTCCTCGCTTTGCACATGCTTGAAGTTTCTTACTACTCAAACGATGTGGTGAGTTACCCCAAAGAAACTGCTGGATCAAAGAAACTAGATCTTTGAAATACTTATCGTGAATGTGTAATGGAATATTAGATAAAATACAATAGATCATGGGTGCAATCATCATTTTAATACAGCTAATTTTACCCCATATTGTGAGGCACTCTCTGGACCACCTTAGATTATATAAAGGTCTTACACTTGGTGTTTTGTTTGACGTCACATTCAGACTTGAATTTAAATTGTGACTTGAAGATTAAATTAGGCCAAAAATATTCCTGGCTATATGAGGTTTTAATCTGACAGCAGTGAGCTTGTCTCGGGGTTGCAGTGTGTTCCTTTAAATAGCGATTAAAGCAAGAAGGGTTAGATTAATGTCATCTTTCTGGGTATCTTGTCAGCACTGTTACAAAGTTTGAGATGGTCTTTAATCATACAGAAAGAAGCAGCAGGCCACAGTTCAGCTTCAGATACAGCACAATCTAACGCACATTCATGTATTCTCATAGCCACGCATTTATCAAATTCATATCCTTTTTGTGGATCCTTCCTCAGTATTGCTCATCACGGCTCGGGCACAAAGAACACAGCAAAGTTTGCTTAAACACGCGCTGAGCTGACGGCGTGTGGATTGTATCCGTTTCTCCACTGTGCTGTGTGGTTGTGTGAGAAGCAACAGAGGCTTGACAAGCTTATCCCCACTACTTGGCTGATTCAGTTACAGGAACTCGTTACAACAATGTCTTTGCATTTCGGGCTGTCACCCGAAATGTGAAAATCTGTTAGAGGAAGGCACTGTACTAGAATATCAGAACACGATTACCACAGCAAGAGAAATGAAAGCGCAGCTTAACATATTAAAGCCAAATCTATCATGTGAACATAATCATATTAGTAATGAAGCGCTGATCGTGCTTATTATTAACATTATATAATATCCCATAACACTCAAGCTATGATGCAACTATCATGCATTTACAAACTATTTTATATACATATATACATATATTTGTCCTACCTAGTAGAATATTTTTACGCTGATTATTGATATTTTAAATGTAATTATGTGCTAAATATCATAACTGCCAAGTAAAAACCAAGACATTGAGCGTCTTTTATAAACAGACACTCAACCACCATGTTACCTTACCTACCTCTCATCTTTATCGCGTGTCCTCTCTTTCTTCTTTTTCTTCATTCAAGCTTTTATTCCCGTGTAACAGCAACTGTAACTCGAGTATCTGTAGTGTGCAGGCAGACTGTGTGGGAAACTGCATAGAAACAGCTTGTGTGCTTAGTAACATTTCTCGAGCTGTTTGAAATGTTGCTTTTAAAATTAACTGCCACTTCAAAAAAAAAAAAAAAAAAAAGGGGGAGTGCTTGACAGTGATGAGAAGGAAGAAAAGATGTGTTGAGTGTGTAGGCAGGACCCTGGAATGACATTACTCTCTGATTTCTTGCATTAATATCTCCATGGCATCAACTGGAAGCAAAGCAGCAGACAGAAAATGAACTATTGTGATATTATTATGTATCAATCCCCTGTCACATTCAATTTCTCATTAAAATGCTTTTACAAATTGTTGTGGCCACTTCAATCCTTCATTTGTTGTAAAACCCAACATGTGTCAGGCCTGCTTTCAAATAGAATAGAATACAATACAATACAATAGAATACCCCTTTATTGTCATTGCACATGTACAATGAAATTATAGGTGCTCAACGTCAACTGTTCAGGAATAAAATATAAATATTAAGACAGTAATAAATAACACACATGAGAAATACATACAAACTAGACGACTATATACGAAACAATGTTTATAGTGTTTGTTAACAGTCTGAATGGCTCAGAGGAAGACGCTGTTAATGAGTCTGGTTGTGTGGGACCAGATTGGCCTGAGGCGCTGACCAGAGGGCAGCAGGTCAAACAGGTGGTGGGTGGGTGCACGGGGTCACCTGTGATGGTTCTGGTTTTCCTGAGACAGGAGGATCTGGCAATGTCCTCCAGGGGTGGCAGAGGACATCCAATGATTTTTTTGGTTGGTGTTAATTACCCTTCCTGTTAATTAGCCTTCCTGTTAATTAGCCTTCCTGCTCTCAGTTGTGGCCCCTGCTTACCAAACACTCCACTGAGGCTACGTCCACACTAGCCCGGATAAATTTGAAAACGTCTGAAAACACTCCATGTCCACACTATCGTTTTCATTCCTTTTCACAGAGTTCTTCATCCACAATGAAATGGCCAAAAATGCTTACGTTCCAGTCCTGCGCATGCGTGAAACGCAAGACCGTTTGACCTGCCTCATTTCTGTCTGCTGTTTATTTACTTTACAGTTCGTTGAAACGTCGTGACCAAAAATGTCGAGGAAAAGAGTTTTTTCAATGGACTAACAATGAGGTGGAGTTGTTGCTGCGAGTAACACAAAAGTACAAAGTTGCATAAACGAATGAGAATTAAAGAATTTAAAGAAAAACTATCTGGAGCACGTACAGACTGATATTAATCTGTCAAAATTGAGAGCAAACAAAACAACTGCTGTGTAATGCCCTCCGCTATCTTAGACTAATTGGTCACATGACTGCATTACATGACTAAAATGTGTCATCGTTTTCGAAAAGGCTCCGGGTTCGCTGTCCACACTGCGACGCAAAAACGGCGTTTTTAAATGTATCCCCTTTGGAGAGCGTTTTCAAAACGCTGCGTTTTCCTTGACCGAAACGCCTCAATGTGGACGGGAGGCCAAAACGGGGAAAAAGATGCACTTTCAAACAAAAACATATTAGTGTGGACATGGCCTGAGTAGAAGGCCAAGAGCAGCTTGTGGCCCAGGTTATTCTTCCTCAGGACACAGAGGAAGTGCAGCCACTGTTGGGACTTCTTTATCACAGTGGTGGTGTTGTGGGTCCAGGTGAGATCGGCAGAGATGTGGGTGCTGACTGACTGAGGCCAGTTTGTGAGGAAATCTTTGATCCAGGAGCAGGTGGCAGGGCGGATGTGATGGTGGTCCAGTCTGGTGGTGAGGATGTCTGGGATTATGAAGAGTCCAAGAAGAGCATCCTGAAGAGCTCTTCCTGTTCTCCAGATGGCTTCACTGCAACTTCACTAACCAAAAGTTACTGCGTTACTGCGTTACTGCGTTGATACACAATTCATTTTCAAGTCAAGTGAAGTAAAAAGGTCAGAGGGTGCTGACCCATTTAGTGACTTAAAAACAAACAATAACTTAAAATCAATTCTAAAATGTACTGGAAGCCAGTAACCAGTATCCTCTTTAACTGAAGCATACAACAGATGCTCATGTCATACATGTTATTTACCCTTTTCTTATTTTATATAAACGAGAGCTGCAGCCTCGTAATGAGTGGGCTGAAAAGTTTCTCCTGTGTGACAACAGAGAAGATAAAAAAGGTGGAGGTGGGATAAGGGAGTGTTCACATTAGGTTTGATGGGATGCTCTGTAATGCATGCATGAATGGATGTTATCAAGAGAGGAGGAAACTACACAACAAACAGTCAAGGACGAGATTCAAAGTAATGTCACTGGATATTAGATTACATTGGGTAAATACGCTGTGGTGAGATTGGATTTCTGCAGCAGCAAACAATACGGATACTAGATACACTGGTGAATAGGACAGAAATGAAATCAAAGAAGATGCTCTAGAGGTACCTTCAACTGATATTTCAAAAAGTTTGCTTTTTTTGGTTTTCACAGTAAACACAGCCAAGCGAACCCTCTCATGACTGTAACATCATATTGAGTTTAGTCTCTGAAAGTAACAGAAGTTTTTTTTTATTATGGATAAAGAAAAAAAGAGTATCAAGATTTAAATTTGGCAAGATACAATCACAGAGGCATCGCACCCCATGGCAGCTGTGATGTGCTCCAGCTCTCGTGAGTGGAAACGAATGGATGAATGAACAATCCAACCCAGTATCATGGCAAAGCCTGCAATAGAAGCGCTCATCTGCCATGTCCATTTCATGCTTTGCCTCTCCAAAATGTGAAATGGACACGGATGCAGAAGTTGCATTACTGCACGCAGGGCATGTTAACATATTTAAAGCCATAAAGTCAATAGTGAGCAAAAAACGTAATAAGGACATTCCAGGGTCCTAATACTGTGTTCTTCCATTTGTGCAACATCTCTAAAGTTAGAAATATCCTGTCTCAGAGTGACGCTGAAAAAAGTAGTTCATGCATTTATTACTTCCAGGCTGGACGATTGTAATTCATTATTATCAGGATGTCCTAAAAACTCCCTGAAAAGCCTTCAGTTAATCCAAAATGCTGCAGCAAGAGTGCTGACAGGGACTCGAAAGAGAGAGCAGATTTCTCCTATATTAGCTTCCCTTCACTGGTACGCTGTTAAATGCAGAATGGAATTTAAAAATCCTGCTCCTCACATACAAGATCTTGAATAATCAAGCTCCATCTTATTTAAAGACCTAATAGTACCATATCACCCTAATAGAGAACTTTGCTCTCAGACAGCACATTCACTCGTGGTTCATAGGATATTTAAAAGTAGAATGGGAGGCAGAGCCTTCATCTTTCAGGCCCCTCTTCTGTGGAACCAGCTTCCAGTTTCAATTTGGAAGACAGAAACCGTCTGTACTTTTAAGATTAGGCCTAAAACTTACGCATATAGTTAGGGCTGGACCAGGTGACCCTGAATCCTCCCTTAGTTATGCTGTAGGTCTAGGCAGCTGGGGGATTCCCATGATGCATTGCGTGTTTCTTCTTCACTCACCTTTCTCAGTCTTTACGTGTTTACACACCTTTCTGCATTTAGTTTTTATTAACCTCTGGCTCTTTACTATAGCCTGCCGATTGTCCTGTTTTTTTTTTTTTTTCTTCTCACTATTTCCAAGTGTTTGCTAGCAGAGCGCCGTCTCATGTGGTTTTCTCATTATTATCATCATATCAAAGCACATTGAGGCAACTTTTGTTGTGATTTGGTGCCTTATAAATAAAACTGAAATCCATCCATTCAACCCGCTTATCCTTTTCAGGGTCGCAGGGGGCGCTGGAGCCTATGCCAGCTGTCTTAGGGCGAGAGGGGGGGTACATCCTGGACAGGTCGCCAGTCTAACACATAGACATAGACAACCATTCGCACTCACATTCACTCCCGCATTGACACCTATGGGCAGTTTATTTTATCCAGTTAACCTAACCACATAAAAACATAACAACACAAGAGATATGTGGAGTGGAATGAAGAAGAAACCAGTGGGCAGCCTGGAAACATAAAACGAGGAAAACATTTTCCTGTTTATTGTGACTGTGACTCAAGAGGTAGGACAGGTCCTGTCCTAATCACAACGTTGGTACTTGATCAGTTTGCATCTGTATCTTGGACAAGATGCTGAACCCGGAGTTGCTCCTTATGTGTTCACTGAAGTGTGAATGAAAGCAGTCAGAAAAAAAAGTGCTTGGGTGAATCTTCTACTCTCATGTAGAAAGGCACTATGGATGAAATCGTCCTCTGCTGCCGTCTCCATATACCAAAGCTTCTACATATTGAATAGCTTTGCCTTCTGTAACGGTGGACCCAAGAAATACCAGCCGGAGCGACTTTGACAATGCAGAAACCTTTTATTAAACTCGGGGTAACGTGGACACATATACTCCGCGCTCTCTTTCTCTGCTGTCACCTCCGTCTCCGTCTGTCACTGCCAACACATAAAGAGACACAATCACTGTCAGATCCCAGCACACCTGTTCACCCCGCCCCTGCGCCGCCCCGGGAGCTCACTGCGTCACGCCTCCTCTGCAGCTGGCCAAGGACCACACCCACGCCACACATCCCCACCGCCCGACTGAGGCCGGGGCCCATCCGGCCGAACCTACTCCCCCCCCCGCGAGCGAGAGAGGAAATCGGCCACGACCATCTGCGCGCCTGGCCTATGGATCACCTTGAACTTAAAGGGCTGCATGGCCAGATACCACCGAGTGATCCGGGCGTTGGCATCCTTCATGCGGTGGAGCCACTGCAGCGGGGCGTGGTCCGAGCAGAGGGTGAACGGGCGGCCCAGGAGGTAGTAGCGAAGGGAGTCGACCGCCCACCGGATCGCCAGGCACTCCTTCTCCACGGTGCTGTACCGTGACTCGCGGTCCGTGAGCTTCCGGCTGATGTAAGCGACCGGCCGGTCAACTCCCCCCACCTGCTGGGACAAAACGGCCCCCAGCCCTCTGTTCGAGGCGTCAGTCTGCAGACAGAAAGGGAGGGAGAAGTTAGGTGTGAACAGCAGCGGCTCTCCACAGAGAGCCCGTTTCACCTGCACAAACGCCGCCTGGCACCGCTCCGTCCACTGGACCAGATCTGGGGCACCCTTGCGGGTGAGATCAGTCAGGGGGCTGGTCAGGTCCGCGAACCCTGGGACGAACCGTCGGTAATAGCCGGCCAGCCCCAGAAACCGTCTCACCTCTTTTTTCGTCTTGGGACGCGGGCAGGATGCAATCGCCGCCGTCTTCTCCACTTGAGGTCGCACCTGCCCGCTCCCCAAGTGGTACCCCAAATACTGTACCTCCCTCCGTCCAACCGCACACTTCTTCGGGTTGGCCGTGAGCCCCGCCTGCCTCAGGGACTCCAGCACCGCGGCCACACACCGCACATGCCCCGCCCACGTGTCACTGTAAATGATGACGTCGTCTAGGTAGGCGGCAGCATAGGCAGCGTGGGGCCGCAGCACCCGGTCCATGAGGCGCTGAAAAGTGGCAGGGGCGCCGAACAAGCCGAACGGAAGCGTCACGAATTGGTACAACCCATACGGAGTGGAGAAGGCCGTCTTTTCCCGGGACTCTGTAGACAAGGGAATCTGCCAGTAGCCCTTGGTTAAATCCAGAGTCGTAAAAAAGCGAGCGGTGCCCAACCGGTCCAGGAGCTCGTCGACCCGGGGCATGGGATAAGCATCAAAACGTGACACCTCATTCACTCTGCGATAATCGACACAGAACCGTATAGACCCATCCTTCTTTACTACAAGGACGATGGGGCTACACCAAGCACTGTGTGACTCTTCTATTACTCCCAGCCTCAGCATTTCCTTCAATTCCCGGAAAACAATTTGCCTTCTATGCTCCGGCAGCCTGTAGGGCCGTGAACGCACCGTCACGCCAGGCCGCGTCTCAAAATGGTGCTCTATGAGAGAAGTACGGCCGGGCAAGGGGGAGAACACGTCGGCAAAGCGCTGTTGCAATGCAGCAACATCCGCCCTCTGGGCCTGTGTGAGATGGTCACTGCAATGGAGGGAGGCGGGGATGCTAGACTTTGGCGCCTCCGGCCCCAACTCATCTCTCCCTCTTACCAAGCTCACTAGAGAAGCGGTCTCCGCCTCCCTCCAGGCTTTGAGGAGGTTGAGGTGGTAAATCTGCGTGGCCCCGCCCCTGTCCGACCGTACCACTTCATAATCAACGTCCCCCACTCGCTGTGTGACCACGAAGGGTCCTTGCCACTTGGCGAGTAATTTAGAGCTGGAAGAAGGAAGTAACACAAGCACCTTATCTCCCGGTGAAAATTGCCTGAGTCTAGCCCCTCTGTCATACAGGCGTCGCTGCCGCTGCTGGGCCTGGAGCAAATTCTCCCGTGAGAGCCTCCCCAGTGTGTGCAGCTTTGCTCGCAGGTCCAGCACGTACTGAATTTCACTTTTCGCAGGGCTCGGACCTTCCTCCCAGTTTTCCTTAATCAGGTCGAGCACCCCCCGCGGCTTCCTGCCGTATAACAGCTCGAAGGGAGAAAATCCCGTGGAGGCCTGGGGCACCTCCCGCACTGCAAACAACAGAGGGTCTAACCAGCGATCCCAATTGCGTTCATCCTCGCGAATGAACTTACGAATCATGGATTTTAAAGTCTTATTCAGCCTCTCCACCAACCCATCAGTCTGAGGGTGGTAGACGCTGGTCCGAATAGATTTAATACCCAGTAATTCGTACAGTTCCCGCAATGTGCGCGACATGAACGACGTGCCCTGGTCAGTCAGTATTTCTTTCGGAATACCGACTCGGGAGATGACCTGAAACAGTGCCTGCGCCACGCTCTTCGCTGAAATGGTGCGTAGCGGCACTGCTTCCGGGTACCGCGTTGCGTAGTCCACCAGGACCAGCACAAAGCGATAGCCGCGTGCACTCCGGTGCAATGGCCCGATGAGATCCATGCCAATACGCTCAAACGGGATCTCCATCAGCGGTAATGGGCGCAACGGCGCCTTTGGCACGGCCGGCTGGTTAACCAGCTGGCATTCGGGGCACGACGCACACCAGCGGCGCACGTCGGCCCAAATGCCCGGCCAATAGAATCGGGCCATTATGCGCTCCAGAGTTTTCTCGCCACCCAAGTGCCCTGCCATGGGGTTCGAATGAGCCGCCTGGAAAATCATTTCCCGGCGGCTTTGCGGCACCAATAACTGTGTGCGGATTTCATTAGTGTGAGTGTCACGGCTCACTCTATAAAGCCGATCGTTCCGCAATTGGAAATGAGGGTACGTTCGCGCAGCGTCGGGGCGCACCGAGCGACCATCAATATCCATCACTTGGTCATAGGCTGAGCGTAGGGTGTCGTCCCGAGACTGCTCTAGTGGAAAATCTTCCGTGGGGTACACAACGGGAGGCGGTGGGGCTTCCGTGGAAGTCCCCGCCTCCTCCTCCCCCCCAGAGTCAGCGTCGGTCGACCCCGCGTCACCGCCGAGCGCCGCGCAAACGTCACACGAATTTACAGACCGCGATCGCATCCCCGCGTACTGCCCCAGTAAGCTGTGGAACCCCGGCCAATTCGTACCCAAAATAAGGGGATGCGACAGGCGCGGGCTAACCGCCGCCTTCACTCTATGCGTTTTGCCCCCGAATTTCAGCAACAGTGACACTACTGGGTACTTGTGAATATCCCCGTGCACACACTTAACCTCCACCCAGTCAGCCTCCAACAATGCCCCGGGGCGAACCAAACTTTGGTGGACCAGAGTCTGCGTGCAGCCCGTGTCCACCAAAGCATGGCGAATACCCCCTTGACACCTTACCGGCACGCGGTACGTCACTCCTGGACCGGGGGCGGGCGCTGGAGCGCCGGCAACGCGGAACACCTGCCCCACCTCCATGAGCGGACAGTCTCGGCGCAGGTGCCCCGGCCGCCCACACTTCCAACAGTCCGGCCCCGGCGTCTGTGCGGCTCCCCGTGGCTCCGGGGCAACCTCGGCGGCCGCCGGGGTTCCGGCGGGAAGCAGCGGCCGGAACGGGTTCCTGGGGCTCCACCCTGCTGCCTGCTCCGTTCCCGCAGGGCCGCCGCCTCTCCTCTGCGACGCCGCCGCCGGTGGCCTGGGCGGCGGAACACGGGCGCCCCGCCGCGGCTCCTCACGGCCCGGTACCGGGTCGGCCGCCAGATGGTCCTCTGCCAGCGTCACCGCCGCCGTCAAATCCGCCGGGCGGTGGCAGCGAACCCAACGAGCCGTCGCCTCGGGCAGGCCACCCACGAACTGCTCGAGGACGACCATGTTCAGCATCCGCGTCTCCCCAGCCGAGGGGCCCGGTCGCAGCCACCTCGCTGCCGCATCCTCCAGCTGCCGAGCCCAGGCAAACGGCCGCTCCCCCCCCGACATCCTGCTGGCCCGGAACTGACGGCGGTAATCCTCCGGGGAGAGCCCCAAACGATCCAGCACCGCCCGGCACACGTCCTCGAACACCCCCCGCGAGCCGGGGGGCAGGCTCAGCGCCGCCGTCTGGGCCTCACCCGACAGAAGCGGCAGCAGCCGGGCGGCCCACTCCTCCTCCGGCCACCGACAGGCCACCGCCGTGGCCTGGAAAGCCTCGATGAAAACCAGCGGGTCCTCCCCATCCCGCATCCGGTGCAACGTCACCGACAGCGGAGGGGCGGGAGCCGGCGCGGCCGCATTCCCCAGCAGCCGCCCCAGAGCCGCGGTCTGCTGCTCCGATTGCAGGCGAAGCAACGCCAACTGTTGGTCCTGCGTGGCCGCCTGACGAGCCGCCATCGCCGCCATGTCCACCATCATCTGGCCCAAGATCTGCAGCGGCTGGGCGGGCGGTGGGGCGGGCGGCGGCGCCGCCGGGGGAGCAGGGGGAGCCGGCAGGGGACCGGACATCACGCGTGGGTTTCGGCACCAGTGTAACGGTGGACCCAAGAAATACCAGCCGGAGCAACTTTGACAATGCAGAAACCTTTTATTAAACTCGGGGTAACGTGGACACATATACTCCGCGCTCTCTTTCTCTGCTGTCACCTCCGTCTCCGTCTGTCACTGCCAACACATAAAGAGACACAATCACTGTCAGATCCCAGCACACCTGTTCACCCCGCCCCTGCGCCGCCCCGGGAGCTCACTGCGTCACGCCTCCTCTGCAGCTGGCCAAGGACCACACCCACGCCACACCTTCATTCCTTCTTTCCTCCAAAGGAGAACCTTGTGAACGCCTCATATCTGAGACAAACAGCTATGACTTTTGTACAAGTTCAGTGAAAGTTCGAGAAACTGCAAGGCTGCTGGTCCTCATGGTTTCAGCCCCAAGGTTGTGAGGATCCGTGCTAGCTCTTTGTGATCCTGAGTCTGAAACAGGAGTCTATCTCTGTCTCTCTTTAGCAGTCAGAGATTCTCCTCAGACCGTCCCATAAAGATAAATGCTTTACAAACCTTAACATTATGGCTAACAGGTGAATTTTCCTGTTTGAGTGCAGCTAGCCAAACAACATTTAACCACTTCCTGCTAAAGACACAGAGTGAAAGTAGTGAAAGACTGTATCTTTGCTTTCTTAACATAAAACTCACTGTTACAGCCAGGGGCAGTGCAAAAGTGATCCGCTTAGACTAATTTATAGTTTTAGCATCGTTATTTTCCTCTGAGTTATTGGTTCTGTTCCTATTAGCTAACATAAACTAATGTCAGTCTTTCGTTTGCTACCAACCTACAACCTACAACCCGTGATGTCATGTTCTGTACTGACACAAGATGGCGCTAAAATGTTTTAAAACCTTTAAGCACTTATTTCTTAAATCCAGCTTCACACACTGTGTTGAATCTATGCCAGGTATTGAGAGCAGGAGTCTATGGTGTAACGTTTAGACCTTGGATATATCAACCCAAAACACACAGTTTATGGTTTCTGTCATCTGCCTTGTAGGCACTGAAGAGCAGAAATACATCAACAGTAGATAACTAGCATTGTGTAAGTGCAGCCAGTTTCTCCATAAGTCCATATGAATTCTTCTCCGCATCTTAAAATCATGTTTTCTGAAACTGCAGTCAGGGATTTTTAACCCACCATTATTTCTGTTACCAATGCATTCCGCTATATTTAGTCCTCGTCCACGTTTTCCATCCACATATTTCTGAGGGTGCCAGTCAGTTTAC
This sequence comes from Rhamphochromis sp. 'chilingali', assembly GCF_963969265.1. NCBI lineage: Eukaryota > Metazoa > Chordata > Actinopteri > Cichliformes > Cichlidae > Rhamphochromis > Rhamphochromis sp. 'chilingali'. The sequence goes on along the minus strand of NC_137940.1, from coordinate 19,443,110 downwards.
TCTAAAACTACCGATAGCACTGCATCTTCCACAAGCATATTGAAATGGCTCGTTAAGATACATTGGGGATCAGTATTGCCTCTAAATAGTAGTTTTAAGGTCGGATTTGTGTACTGCCCAGTGTAATCTTATCTAATCTTGTCAGCATCTTGTAGCAGAGGCATTGCTGCCTCCATTATGCTCACACCCCTGGGCTGACAGTTCCTCCTTGGCGATCTCTCCACCTGCTTTTTCTCCGTCTTCATTCTCCAAACCCATTTAGACCATTTTTTTGTACTTACATGTTAGGCTCTCGCTCCCTGGCATTCATCCAGGAGTAAACCACCCGACCAACACACATACGCTAACAGAGGTAGCCAAACTGCAGGCAGCCGGGCTAATAAGCTTAGTGGCTCCAGCTTGTACCTTGAACCATGTAATCAGAAAATTGATTCTGTCTACTAAGTGTGGGATTGTAGGAGGCAATTCTTTTTCAATCACTTAGTTATAAACCTAGTGAAGGAAACTGGGGTTGTGGGTCTTATTCTATTATTCCCATTTTTAATAGAGGACATTGAGGATGTTCTACTAAAGTTATTAGTGTAAGAGGTGTTATTTAAAGGGAGAATACGTGAGAAAGGAAATTACTCTCTTATTTAATACATTCAGACAGACAAAGGAAGATGAACGGGTCAGTCCTGCACTCCAGGACTTGGGAATATTCTTTTTGGCATTGTCACTTTTGATGGATTGGCAGCAAAAGAGGTAAACAGGTAAGAGAAAAGGAGAGTGAGAAAGTTCACGCAGGCTTTTATAATACTTAAAAAAAACTGTGTGAGAAAACAGTGTGACCTACTCTGAGGATATCCTCCAGTCCATCCATCTGTGTTCATTACCTCGTTGTGTTTGTGGTAGTGTGTGTGTCATTCTGTCTGTAAACACAACAGCTTGAAAATTTTTGCATCGTTAACATGATGCATTAAAATTGCCTTGCATTGCATCTACCTTTCTTACAAATAAAGTATCTATTGTCATGTATGAGATTTGACCTCTGGCCTGTCCGAGGTCAGTAGGCTGATCTGAATGTCAAAGTAACAATATTGTGACATAGAAATATTTAAAATTGTGTTTCTAATTTCTATTGTTTGTACTGACAACACACAGGCATACAGGGAATGATATACGGGCAGTTACATAGCTCTTGTTATGTACATTGCAATACCAAGTAACTCTTTAAATAGAGAACAGTTTGAATACATGTACAGCGCTCCTGAATATTTCTATTTGTTTTTGGAATACAGAGGCGGGGTACACCCTGGACAGGTCTGTCGCGGGGCTAACACACAGACACAGGCAACCATTCACACTCACATTGACATCTATGGGCAAGAGTTACCAATTAACTTATCCCCACTAACTACATGTCTTTGGACCATGGGAGGAATACCCAGAGAGAACCAACGCAAACACGGGGAGAACATGCAAACTCCACACAGAAAGACCCTGATGATGATGGTCCATGCACCTCACAGGACCTTCTTGCTGTGAGGCAGCAGTGCTAACCACAGTGACACTGTGCTGCTTCTTGTTCTAAATACTCCTCAATGCTAAAATCCTTGACTGAAATAAGTGTTTTAGAACTTCACATATTGCTCTCTGTACATCTGTGGGTGCTTTGAAAGCTGCTTTCAGCTTCTCCCTTATTGATAAAGCGTTACCACAGCAGGCAGCCTTTTTGTTTGACAGATTTTTTGCACCAAATATGCCCCCCTGACAAAACCCCAGATGGATTTATTCCTCCTCCTGGGATCTTTGGCTTGTTAGGCAAATATATAAACCCAACTAGCAGTTTGAGGTTGTAAAATCCTGCTATAAACTGTTCATTCAATATAATTTCAGTGAAACAATTTGTAGGGGAAGTTATCCTTCATCTTAGGGTTTGCTTCCATCTTAAAAAAATATTTGAACATAAATCTACAATCTTTTATTTAAGGGTATTTAAGGGTGGTGGCATCACTTCTCCCTCTGACAGTCAGAATATTCTGAATTCCTTGCAGTGTTGAACATGTGAGAGTGTGGTTGTGTGTCTGTTTGTGTTAGCCTTCTGATAGACTGGTCAAACAACACAAAGACAAACTCAGACATTTGAGACAAACATTTAATCTTTTTTGAGTTTGCCATATTGACCCAAAGGTATTGTAGTGTGAAAAATAAATAAATACAACATTGTGCATAACAGAGCCAATGGCTGCATGCTGTTCATCACAAATTAGTCTTCTCAAAAGCAAACATGACAACACTGCTTCTCATCTAGTCTGTGCTAAAAAAACACTGTTAGGCTAGTTAATATGGGTGTGAGTGCATGTTCAACCTCTGCAAATAAAACACACACACACACACACACACACACGCACGCACACACACACACACACACACACACTGACAGAATTTCTGTACCTTTTACTTCTAATAGAAGTAGAATAAGGGGACTGACTCCGTGTCACACTGTGGTTAAATGAGCTGTGCTTCATCATTAAACTGATAATAAACGATTTGGGCTGATTTGTGTCTGATTCAGTAAAATGACTAATGACTAAATGAACGAATGGCTTGATCCAATTTCACAATAACTTCACTGTATTTCATTTTGATTGTTAATTAGCCATTTGAAAAAGGAGCAACCAGCGCAGAAAGAAAATATTGATACAAGGGCAGCCATTAGTTTTATTTTTCAAGTGGTACTTAGAGGAAATTGGAGACTAAGATGAATGAAGGGCGGAACGACAGAAGGAAGACAATACGAACAGGATGAAAGTGTGGAAACGAAAGGGGCTTGAGGAGAAGAGAGAGAAGGGATTCAGATGGAGAGAGTTACTGGACTGAAGAAGATAAAGTATGAAGGAAACAAGAGAGAGATCGGAGGAAAGAGGAAGTAAGGGACTAAAGGAAAAGTTGGGAGGAGAGAAAAACTGAGAGAGATGAGTTGCAAATGAACGGGAACAATTAAGCTTTGCTCCCTGCAGGCTACAATGCTGCAATTAACTCGGGAAACAATCACACAGAATCACAAAAAATCACACACAAACACACACACACACACACACACATGCACTTGCATTGTCTTCCCTGATGTCTGACTTGAGCAACCTGCTGTGACCAAACTGCTATTAAACGGTGGAGCTGTCTCCTCTGTGTCGTTCTCTTTGGCTCTCCCTTTATCTCCGACCCCCCATCCATCTCTCAGCGCTTCAGTCAGCCTGAGTCTTTTATTGTTCCTTCCCCGCTGACAATCTTTTCATACTCTTGTTACTTTCCCCATGCCCTCGACCGATCCCTCACTGCTGCTGCGTCCTCTGTCACATTTATTTTCTATTTCTTCCTTGTGGTCTCTTCTGTGTGTCCACAGTTACTTCATGCTTCTTCTTTAATCATTTAGAACATTTTCCTAGAAAAAAATAAGCATCTGCTTTATCACGTAGTAACCTCAAACCACAGAAGATATACATGATTGTGAGCTTTGAGCAAATATTAATATTATGATGTTTAACTCATGGGAACGTTGCTTAAACACTTTATTTCAATGCAGATATGTCCATGAGGTCAAAACAAGTCCATTGTTGGGAACATCTTCCCATTCCATCCCAGCCACAGATCGATCCCTTCATTTCTCCATGTCGATCATCTCAGGTGACCGGACCCTGTTTGGCTTTGAAGAACTGAGCAGTTTCACCAGGATCAGAATGAAAGAATGGATATCAGGCTAACTCGTATCACTTTAGGTGGAGGAAAACAATGACACAGTGATAGAGATAACGTAACAGCACCACTGACTTACAAGTTTTCTGGTTTGTATGACATATCACAGGTAATTAGTTATGAATAAAAGAATATTACCTAATTTCTGCTGACTCTCTGAAAGAAACAGATTTAAGCTCTTGTCACTCCCAGCTCATCACATCCAGATGTTTGCATATTTATGGAATCAGGTAGAGGAGGTGCAAACCACAATCCTGTCCTAAACCCAACCAATACATCCCCCCCCCCCCCCCCCCCAAATGTAACCTTTAAAGGAGGGATGAAGAAAAAAACAAACTCAGATAAATCACAGCCTTTTCAAATGAGACTGTGAGCTTCCAGTGTTGGTGCAGCCACTGCAAGGCACCAGCACCAGCTCTGTTATGCAAGCAGCTGGTGGCAAAAACAACAGTATGTGACACCCCAGGATAAGAACATGATGTAACTGGACAACAAACAGCACGGACAAACTAGGCAGAGAGAAAAAAACAAACCGCACTGTCATTATTTTATCCATGTTAAGAGGATTGGAGTAAATCCATCCTGTAAACGAGCAGCTATCACCACTGAGAACTAGACGGAAATGTTAATGACATAAACAAAACAATACATATTTGTGTCAAAGTGGGTCACTGCTGTCACTGATCTCGCTAATTTAAATCAGAAGCTAGGAGGCTTATGCTAGAGAGCATTTGAACTATACCTTGAGGTTGTGTCCAGCTCTGCTGTGCTCTGTGGACCTTCTGCCCTGATGCTAAGTGGGACTGTGTTTGTGTAGGCGGTTACGCTGCTGTCCTGCCGTTGATATATCAGTGCAAATAGGAGCAAAATTACATCTCCTGTCGCAGCATGGAGCTTGCCTTGCTCCACAGAGCGCCTCTCGCTTTTCTCTTATTGTCTTTCTGACACCTTCTAAAGCAAACAGGAGTCTGCTAACATCTGTTTTTCCCCTCGTTTCTCCATTCAATAATGAGTTTGCAACTCGGCTCTAAAATAACTTCTTTGTTGTCTCTTTGAGTCTGCTGCAGGAAGGCCTTACAGTTTTGACTTTGCATGTTACACACCCTTGAATTTGCTGTGGAACACTTCAGGGCTGTCATATCTGGTATAAAAACAAAACAAAAAACAAACAAAAAAAGAGTCATTGTCCACGCACTTTGGTAGAATAGTTGTACATGTGTTTCTCTGAAGTAAATTCAGTACCAAAACATGCTGGAACTGCAAGTGCTGCGATGATGTAGAAAAGTTTCAAATTCCTCTACACAATGTCATCTCACTTTACATATTTTCATAAGCAAGAGTGAGCTGGGACATCTTTGTGCTCTTTATTTCAGGCTGGTACACAAGAGCATGCCCTCGCATCCATTTTTCCCTTTCCACTACAATTAATCTGCTGCTACACGTTATCATCACAGGAAGTAATGCTAACTGCTTCTCTAAAGTGTCATTACTACTGTCAGTGTCTTGTCAGGAAACATTTTCAGTCTTAAATGAAAGATTTTCCATTTGGTGACCCAAAGATAATATTCACCCAATTCTGCACGTCAGGCCTGAAGGAGCCGTTCAGCCTCCTCGAGTCTGTTTGCAAGTTGTTGCTGTTTGCAGGTTTTAAAAGCAAGGTACACAGTTCAGTGCACATGGATAGATTTATGTGTGAAAATAATTGTCAGTTAGTTTTTTTATTGTTGTTTTTATTTTATTTTTTGTCAGTCCACTGATTTATAATAGTAAATATTGTAAAAATATTACATGGTGATTTTGAAGGTAGAACCGGACAGGAAAAAGGTAGAGATTTGTTTTAATCTTAATTATTTATATGTATTGATATAAACTGTAAGTGACAATAATTAATTTCATTGTGTTTTATGGTGCAATTTCATGTATGATTTATCATTTTGTTTTGGATTTTTGGGGGAAAAAAAAAAGGTGTTTATGGTCTTCATCAATATAAGCACGTATTTTTACTCAGTACCAACAAGTGACATTAACTTATTATGTTTCAGTTTTGAGAGTTTATGACAACTTAACAAACTACAGTTATCAGCTCATAAAGATCTTCTTCCAAGACCAGAACATTTGCATGAAATATGTAAATAAAGTAATACAAAAGATGACTTTCAGTCACGATATCACATCTTGTTCTCACGGCACAGTGAATTAAAAACTTTTTTTTTTAAAACAGAGAATTTAATAATAATAATAATCACCCAGCTAAGCCAGAGAAGATGAATCAATCAAAAAGAAATTATTCCAGACCCAAAAGAAAACCTCTTAAAATGCAAATATGCAAATAAAAGCACAGATTAATGCGGCCCCATCTGTGTGTGTTTCTCAAAGATCAATGGTACAATAAACAGCACTTTATGGCCCTTCATGTTACACCAAGGTTCTTAACTGGCAATCAAGAGCAACTTAGTGAGAAAACAGAAATCTTTCCATTGGTGTGTTTTTGTTCATCTGAAACACTTTCCACAGTATAAGCCTATAAATGCAGTGCATCGTTCTTTCATTCTTTGATTTTTCAGCTCCACATTCATTCAGCTCTATCAAGACATGAATAGGACATATTGCTGGTGTGGTTACAGACCATTTAGCGGCTCAAAAGCCTCAACCAGCCAACTCAAAAAAAGATTTAACAGTTAGAAAAGTCAAAGCTATTATGCATTCCCCTGGGACTCAGTGAAATACTTATGTCGGTTGATGAAATATCGAGACTACAAGATGCACTTTGTGTGACTGACATGCTAAATGTAAAGTTCCAGGAATGAGTCCATAAAAATCAATTCTACGAGTCCCCTCCCTTTATCTTTGGATCACCTCCTGGTGTCCCATTCTCACCACTGCACTCTGCGATATGACTGCAAACCTCAAACCTGCACAGAGAGCTGGTGATGAAAGCTCGCTCTCTGATTACAGCCGAGCATTTTTCAGGTTTGTCAAGTGAATCAAGATGAGGATCATCTTTATTGATTATGTTTGTTTTATTTTTTTAATTTTTAATTTCACACAATACATGGTCCTTTTCTTTTGTTCGGCTCCACAATGCTCCAATGGGACTTTTATCATTATTGCACACCGTGTGACTTCTTATACATTTATCACACAACTATAAAGTTAATGATGAGAGCCTTGAGTCTTGTTGCACTGAATTTGATGCTGTAGTTTTATGCTCTCCACACACACACATGTGCAGCATTTGATGTGTTCCACCGTGACCTTCTGCGGCCCTGTCCAGTTCTCCTAGAGTACCTGCCTGTTTCCTGGAGTCTCCTCCAGGCTCTCTGCTGGGAGACACTGCAACCCCTCTAGCAAGAACATGTGCCATCTCAGTGGAGTTGGGCTACCTGTGTAACCTCTGTAAGGTCCAGGTATTACCTCATGGTACCAGTAGCGACAGTGACAACAGCCAAATGGAAAACTTTCAAAAACAACAGCCAGGAAAGACTAGAAGGAAACGAACGTCACCTGTAAAGGCATTCCTGCATTAGAGGTTGTCTCATTGTCGTCCCTCTGGAGCACCTGTTGTCATATGCATTCCTTTAATTTTTTTAATTTTTCTTAGCAGGGTATTTATTGTACAAATTTTTGTAAATAATAAAAAAAGATAGTATTTAAAATGAGCTTAACCTTAAACATCTGCAGCAATAATATCCATATAACACTAAAGGGGAACATTTACTTTTACATGCACAATTTGCCAGTATTATGGGTTTGATGTGTAGTGAGGTATTTTAGGCCTTTTATTGCTACATTTGCTGAAGGAATGGTCCTAAAAATGCTCAACTGCCCATCATTGTCATCTAATAGTACACATTTAGATGGTGATGATATTATAGTATTTTACAATTGTTTGGGCAGGAAGCGAACAGCATGCTGCAGGATGCTAAATGATTAAATGACATGGAGGGCAAAGTGCTATGATTGACCTGATCCAGTCTTTTTGAACAGCAGAGGAAGATTTACAGAAAAGGAACATCTGTTAAAGTAAAAGTGGACAAAATTCATGCTTAAAAGGTAAATCGAGGAAAACATATCAAAGAACATTTATACAAGCCGCGATGTAAAGACCTTCATTAAATGCCTCTGTTGAATCAAAATCAGTTCGCTCTTTCCTGCTGACATCTGTGTACTGTGCACTTTTAAACCAAAAGACATATTCTTATTGTTGCTTATTCTATAGACACTCACATTTGCTGTACAGTGTGGCTTTATGTCCAAACACCACACTCACCACTCAAGGAAATACAAATATCAGAGGCAGTCATTATATTGCACGCAACCCATTAACTAGCAAAATGTATTCTCTTTCATACACACTAAAACAGGTCCAGACAGCATCTGTTCTTCTAATATTTGCTTTTGTAGCCTTAAATGAAAAGAAGCACATTTTAGCTTGATGGAGTAAAAATTACTTGAATGCATTACGCTGTTTTCAACTATCAGCCGTCTGTTTAATGAACTAAAGCAAAACGCACAATGACAGTGTCTCATAAGCCTTGAAAACAGTTTGTGGGGGGTGCTGCCGTTAGGTCCTTACATGATCGTGTAATAATAGTTTTTAATGAGAGTGGCTCCCAGCGTGAGCTGATGAGATGTGGGATGATTTTTCATAACTAGGTCAAGGTCTGAAAATATTTAAAATCCTGTAAAAACATCAGTACAGAGGCACACTACTGAACTTATCCACATTTAAAGGGATAATATAAATATTTATCTACACTCCCCACTGCTAATGGTCATCAGCCTTTTATAAATAATTATAATAAGAATAAGAATAACTTATATTTGTATAGCAACTTCCAAGAAACCCAGGGACACTTTACAAAGATTATAAATACACAGCATTTCTATATAAATACACACATGCATCATGAAGTCTGGGCTGAGAAGTCATTACCTGCTCGGTTACTCTACATCAGGGGTGTCCAGCTCCAGGCCTCAAGGGCCGGTGTCCTGCAGGTTTTAGATCTCAACCTGTGTCGACACACCTGAATGAAATGATGAGTTCATTACCAGGCCTCTGGAGGAAGGCATGTTGAGAAGGTCATTTAGCTGTTTGAATCAGCCGTGCTGGATCAAGAACGGTTTTTGACATCCTAGAGTATTTAAAAGTAGAATGGGAGGCAGAGCCTTCAGTTTTCAGGCCCCTCTTCTGTGGAACCAGCTTCCAGGTTGGATTCAGGAGACAGACACTATCTCTACTTTCAAGATTAGGCTTCAAACTTTCCTTTTTGATAAAGCATATAGTTAGGGCTGGACCAGGTGACCCTGAATCCTCCCTTAGTTATGCTGCAATAGGTGTAGGTTGCCGGGGATTCCTATGAAGCACTGGGTGTTTCTTCTTCACTTACTATGTGTTAACAGACCTCTCTGCATTGTTATAAATCTCTGTCTTTCTTCCACAGCATGTCTTCCTTCTCTCACCCCAACCAATCACAGCAGATGGCCCCGCCCCTCCCTGAGCCTGGTTCTGCCAGAGGTTTCTTCCTGTTAAAAGGGAGTTTTTTCCTTCCCACTGTCACCAAAGTGCTTGGTTATAGGGGGTTGGGTTTTTCTCTGTATCTATTATTGTACGATCTACTGTACAATATAAAGCGCCTTGAGGTGACTGTTGTTGTGATTTGGCGCTGTATAAATAAAATTGAATTGAACTGAATTAAAGTCTGCAGGATATCTGGACTTGAGGCCTGGAGTTGGACACCCGTGCTCTACATAACTCATGTCACGTGGCTGCTTTACCACAGTTCAAGACTCAAGCTAGTGAGACACTTGAAAAAATGACAAAAGCAAACAAACTCCTGATCATTCCAATCCTGTCCTAGTCCTAGTCCCTACCTACTGAAGAGAACAGCCTTGGCTCAATGAGACTCTTACAGTAACAGAGTAATTGCACTTGTTCCCATCTCCAGTTCAGAGGTCTGAAAACTTCAGCAACAATGATATTTTTTCTTCCACCTCATCAAAAAATGTACTTGGAGAGTAAATAACAGCCTCATAACCAGCGAGTCAGTAAACACTTATGTTATCAAATCTGTTCTAAAAATTCTCGGCTCCAGTCTGGAGTGCTGCAAAGCTATTTCTCAGGTATCGATCATGTTTTGGCTTTGCTGCAGCTCTGCACAGATTGTCAAACCGAGGAACAACTTCCCTGCTGTACGTACAGCCTGTGGTCCAGGCCATTCAAGCTGTACTGCTGCTGTACCCAAATGAAAGCTGGAAGCAGATCACCAAAAGTAAAAGTTGGCATCAAAAGCTTGTAACTGTTGGTTACTTTAGCTTTATTATGTTTTTGATTCAATGTCATTTTACACATTTGGCCAAGATTCTTTGAATCAGTCAAGAAAGGGGACATTTAGGCAGAATAAAGCTCTAATGGAGCTAAACTAAATATTAGCCAAAGTTAATGCCACGTGGAGCTTGTGTGTCAACAGTGACGCATTAATATGCCAGCACCTTAAGACATCCCATGTGCATATCGAATTGTCCATTGTGTGCAACCACTAGAAGAGATACTAATTAGCCTGATTGTGTTAAAGCCATCAAAACAACTTTACGTCCCTATAAATGCACCTGAACCATCTGTGTGGGCATCCCCAGACAACAAAACACGCAGTGATGACTTTCAGTGTGGGTGTGTTTTGATGCTGTATTTTTAAACTCTCCCTACTCTTATCTCTCCCTGAGGTATTACTGTGTTGTTCCTGTGTGCTAATTGGCTTAATTACAGGCAGTCTAATATGGAGTGCTGGGACATATAGATGTCCCCTCGTTGCTCATTCTGTCTGGCCTGCTTACTTTCTCCGTATTATTAAAAGCTATAGATTAGAAGGAACACAATCTTCTTTCTTTTACAGACATATTATTACACATGAAGGCTCTTCTCAAGGTTAGCTACAATTTCTACTGCTGCAAATATCCTCCACTGTAAGAGAGTGCTACCCATGGCCATTTGTGTAATTAACCCTTTAAGACCTACCATAGAACCAAGTCCGCCAGAGCTTATATTATATTTTTACATGCTGTGGAGCCATTTTTGGGAGCATTTCAAGTTGCTATACATCAATACAACCATTATAGCCCAGATTTTAATAATATGTATTCATTAAGTGCATAGTAATTACATAAATTGCAAAAAAGTGCAATAAACTACAAAAAAATTGAAAATCGTTTTTGATTTTTTAACATATATTTGTAGTTAGAGAAATTTAAGAGTCTTATCCCTCAAAACTGTAAATACAAAAAAGTTGCACAAAATAGTTTCCCACCACAGGAAATTTATTTTGAGTGTCTTCATAGTTTTATTTTTGAAATACACCAATTTTTATACACTGCAGGAAAAATGAAAATAAATATTATACTGCAAATTTGCAAAAAAGCAGCATATGCATCAAAATAAACTATTTCCAGCAGTGCAATATGAGTCCTAAGAATCCCAGAAACGACACAGAAAGTCATAAAGTCAAAGATAACTTTTAAAAAGAGCAGTATAGGCCCTGAGGCCCTGATCGCAAAAAAGACTACATTTCCGCGAAAATGACGTCACTTCCGGTTTTGGGCAGGTAATGGCGGAAATGCAAAAGTTCGCGCTGACGTCTATTCCAACGTAGGAAGTGTTTTGAACAGCTGATCAGATCGGTAAAGCGTGTTTCTGGAATATTATGTTTTTGTTCCTGCAAGCGCTTTTTATGCAGTTTTTGCAAAGCTTTATGTGGAAGGAAACCGTGACCTAGGACAAGCTGATGGCATCAGATGTAAGTACAACTCCTCCGGTTTCATATGCAAAAAAAATTTTTGCGCTAGCTTACGTGGTTGCAGTGCTACTGGGATTTAAAAATAGTTACGCATAACAGAGCGTTCCCGCTCCGATCGGCTCTAAAGGGTTAAGGTTCTCTGAAAATATGTGAATGGGTGCAGTCCTTCATGGGTCAAATATCTGTAATAAATACAAAGATTTTTTCTATCACTTTCAGTTTCATGCATAATACTTTCAAGAAATATATTTCTTGAAACAGACCAGTTTTCTTCAGTCATCTTTACATGTATGTTTTTTCTTCACACGATAAAGCTTCAACCTGCATTTTGGATGCCAGAGAATGATTCAGCCCCTTGACTTCATCACACAATCATTCCTGGTTTTACATTATACAATTTTAATTGTCTGTCTTGTTCCTTGCTCCTTTCTGGATTATTTTATATACTATGCATGATAAAACTTTCAGAGTATTTGCAATTTTCCATTGAGGAAGAATATTCTCAAATAAATGAGCCAATGCCCATCTTCACTGCTCTGAAACTCTGCCTCTCTATACCCAGTGATGTTACTGTTCATGTTCATCCAGCCATTACTTTTTACTTTTTAGTACACTTTACTTTATAATCCACTGGCTCACTGCAAAAGAGGAGCCCTCCATTAACCACTTCCTAATCATTTTTCCTGGTTAACTTTCTTACTTCAGTGCAGATGGTGTAGTGTAGCAGGGGAAGACAAACTAACTGTTCCTCTGACCAATCCTGGCACTTTACTGGTGCTACTGTGTACAGGCCTCGCAGCTGTGGTTCGAGTGTGTTTGAGCACTTATACTTAGAACTGTTAAAAATTGAAATTCACTTGAGTGAGTGATTTCAAATGGACAACTGTTTTCCCATGACATATGACAGGAATTACATAATACTAACCGGTATGTTATGTAACTGGTTTTTGTTTTCTGACATTATCCAAATTGACTTCTGTAAAGCTACTTCAAAGTGTTCATATGATACACCCTGAGACTGTACTGTTAGAAATCTTAGTTACTATCTTAGTTTTCTGAAATCCCCTTTGTGTCTGTGTCACCTGACAAATACAGCCAGGAGAGTCATTACAAATACAGAGGTACATAGATCAATAAAGTGCTGTTACAGGTTGGTTCTGTTAGCCTTGCACATGAGCTGCTCATTAGCTGACAGCTAACGATTACATTTAGTGGCTAATTATGTTTAAAGTCATCAGAGCAACAGGTGCTGAATTTAAATGGTGTTTATGTATGTTTGTTAATAATTTTATGCATGAGGTTAATCATCTGTCTGTGTTCAGTTTTATTTGTGCTTCTCAGTGTGTCTGCTCGCATGTAATCTTGTATCCATGCCTACACACTGGAGCAGGAAGATGTGTCTGTGGGTGCAGATTTGCATTTTTGTGTGCGTGCATCAATGCTAAGAATATGTATGTATGAATAAACAGCTAAGTTGCTGTGATGAGACTTCACACTCCACTGCACTATGGTGATAAGGCCATTAACTCCCCCTCCCAAAGAGTAAACAAGCACCTGTTACCCTCACACCCTTCAAAACACACAAACACACACCTTCCATTTAGTCCTGAAGCTCCACAAATACCTCTATCGCTGGCACACATTATGTATGTTGATGGTATTCCCAGTGACCCAAAAAGAACTCAAGTTATTACCCCTACGACCTTTCGTAAAAAAAGAAATATCCTATTAGGTCTAGACTTGAAACTCCCAGCAGTATTTAACAATTATCTAAGCATGTAATTGCTTCCTTTGACACTGATTTAATAATACATGTCCTGCAAAAATACGAGAAGTACAAGCTGCACTGATTTTTTTTAAAACGTAACTAATAAAAGTACAGTCACAGAAACAGAGGTCGCAGAAAGGCCTTGTTTGAAGGACATTTTAGAAATCCATCTCACTGTTCTTTCTGATATCAGTGATATGTATGAACAGGAAAACATGTAAGTATATGAGAGTGCTGCAGTTATTAGAACTTCATTTTCAACAAGGTCATTTGTTTCTTAAATGTCCATTTCCTTTATGAATTTCTTGGTTTAAATAAACTTGAGTTTCTTTTCAGAATTATTTTCTTTAAGCATAGTTTGTTTGCAGACACTGAGTGTCTGTGTTGGAGACTCTGTCATGATTTGAGGGAGCACTGTCAAAACCCAGACCTCAACATTATTAAAGAGTGGGGGATCATTTTGACAGAGAATAGAACCAAAGCCATCAAAGAACCAACTAAAAGTTTTGGAATGTCCTTCAAGAACCCCGGAGAGCTATTCGTGAAGATTGCAGGGAGAATTCAAGAAAGCTGAGTACATCCTGTTATGTGTAGAAGAATAAAGGTGGTCATACCCAGTGTTGGGTAAGTTACTTTAAATTAGTAACTTAGTTACATTACTAGTTACTTCTATCAAAAGTAACTCAGTTACTTCAAGTTACTCGTTACTTTCAAAGTAACTAGTTACTAGGGAAAGTAACTTTGGTTTTACTCAGAATTCTCTTGTTAATGTGTTGCTTCTGTAACTGGATACCCAGCCAGATTGCCAGTCTTCTAGCTTGCTTACTTGCCACAAGTGCACTGTGCCACCTACCAACAGAAAGGAAAAAAATAATGTGCATATTTCCACGAGAGAAATCCCACGCCTGGACCGTCGTTGACCACCGCCATGATTCTAGCCTACGTCACAGCGTCATGTGCGCTTTTTACATCCAACACAAAACCTGCAGTCGTGGTGCTTTCGATTGTACTCAGAACTCGGAAATTCTGCCTTCTGAATAGGAAGATGTAGGTAACACCAGACTGCAGATAAGCTGCATACAGAGCTTCATTCTAGCTGAAGTCTGGGACAAACTCTGTTCCTTTGCAGCTCAACACGAAATGCATAATATTTTCTCTGAATGCAGGAGGATTCCGTCTTTTTACTGGACGGTTGGCAACTCTACTAACTAACCGTATGAATAAAATAAAGTTCACTATCAGTAACATCATAGCACCCACCCAGCTGTATAGAAACTCTGTCATGCTAGCTAGTACGCAGTATGAAAAAGTCAGCACAACGAAAATAAACTCCACCTAAACTTGGTTTATATCTGACCCAGATAGACTGCAGGTCATAACTTCTTACCTGAAGTTCAGTTCACCTGACGCTCGGACCGGCGGCTGCCTCAGGTCTCTCCTCTTGCCTCCCCTTTCCCTCATCCACCTGCTGGCCTCCACCACTTGCTAATGTTATTGAATCTGTGGAAGCTCCGCGATAGCCACCACATGAAGTAATAAATAACGAGCCTTTCTAAATTCCAGTAACGATTAACGCGTTCCTGATTTTGGCACAATAACTAGTTACCGTGCTCGCTACCACAATAATAACGTAGTTACTGTAACGCGTTACTTAATAACGTGCTAGTCCCTACACTGGTCGTACCAAATGTTGGTCTTTAAGCTGGTTAGGCTTGTACAGTACCGCAGTTTTTTGTTTTATATCCCGTATTTCCATGTATTTTTGTACGTTTCAATACATTGCTGCATGCATTTCCCGTTTTATAGCAAAATATCAGGAAATGAGGGGTGGCTTCATAGTTTGGACAGTACTCTACTGTTTGTGCAAGAAACCGGGTGAAAAGGAAACAAAGCAAGGAACATTAAAACTGCATTAAAACTGTTCTATAGTTGTGTAGATGGGAAGAGAAATGAAGCAAATATGTCATGAGGACAGTGAGACAGCCATGAGGTGTGCAATAAGAGTTACAGGTGCATTTAAGGGATTGGGATGGGATTACATGAGTCCCTTCTTTTCAACAGATGAGGACTATGGCGTCCACAGATGACATTGTAATCTATAGTGTTAGTAGGGAACAGGTCAAAGAGAGGCTGGAGAAGTGGAGGTATACACTGGGAAAAAGAAGAATGTATGTCAGTAGAAGCAAGGCTTGTGTTAATGAGAAGGAGATGTGCACATGTTCACATACTGAGATAAATAATTTGTTCTTACCCTTACCCTGATGACATGTCATCTACTGTTGTAACCACTCTGGTCTCTTTTTGAAATCAACAACATTCGAGTATTTAGTTCAAAGGCTGGTTGGTCAGCCTTTGACACGTGTTGGCTTGGTTTAGGAAAAGATTGTGGTTTGTGGTAGAGTATACCCTTTCCCCAAAGTTAATAAGCTGGTAGAACAATCTGGCAAATATCATGACCTTTGTGTCTGGATACAGACGCTTAATTAGCCATACCAGCAGCTCTGACAAACCGACACTAATGTGTGCGCCAACAACAAGAATGGACTGGATACACTAGCAAACAAAAAAAAGCTAACTGCCCTCTCTCCCCTCAATTGTTCCCCAACGCCTTGTCTCAAACCATGTGATCAACCAGGTGAGCTATGTTGTGCTAAGTGTGGCAGACACAAAATCAATAACGGGTTGGATAAGGTTCTAGTGGTTCACATTTAGCAAAAAGATAACCTCAGATAACTCAAAGACATAGCACACATACAACTGTGCATACACACACAGATGGTTTTGATAGAGATAGAAGCCGACAGATCACAGTAATTAAAAAAGATAAGAAAGTAGCCATTCTAACACAGGCACCCACACACATACACACATGGACTCTGAAGCATCAGAGAGAATACAGCTAGAAAGCACCAAAAACAGGTGGAGGGCAAGAGGTGACACAGTGAAATGATTGTGTCAGACATTTTGAAATTACCTTTGTAACTTTTATAGTGTTCACAACGTCCCATAGAAAGAAAACATTTACAGGATATAGTTACAGTGGTTTTGGAGGCATACAGGAAATGTTCTGGAGCCGGTGAGAGTTGCAAGGTCGGGTCAATGTAATTGGCTTTCTGAAATACAAAGATGTCAATGTGCTGCAAGAGTAAACACTATTGTTGTGTCCAAGTCCAAAGTACATATTTCTACCACCAAATCCATTGTTACAACTCAAGGCATGTGCATTTCAAAGAATACTGACAAATATCAATGTACCAAACAGTGCAACAGGTTAGCATTATCAAAGCAATAGTGAAAAAAAGAACTTTAATATACAAAGACCTTCATGATTAAGTTGTAGCCTTTTTAATTTTTGTTCCTCTCTTAGTTTTTCCCAAGTATTCCTCATTCACATATGTATCAACTACATGAGACATGCAGCACAGCCCTTATTAGGGATCAATAATATTTTTAGTTACAAGTCTACTGGATGGTTGGAAGGGATAAATCTACAGTACTATGCAATACATTATGCTTGAGTTGGTTATATTTTAAATGTTTAATAATTAAAAAGGCCATGCTCTGTATATAGTTATGAGAATGCGTCAACAAACACTTACCCACACAATAAGGTGGCTTGAAAAACAGTGTAAAGCAGAAGCATTGGCAGGATTTGAACCCACACCTCTACGGAGACTGGAGCCTAAATCCAGGACCTTAGACCACTCAGCCACACTACCTGATGCGCAGACAACTGGCTGTGGGAATGATAGTATACTGTTTGATGCAGCTACATCGCTCTTACTTTCAGTTTTATCAAAACTTTACCGACTTTGGAAAAAGGTTTTTCAGAAATATATGCCTTATGTGGAAAACAAATGAAATGTGAAGGATTTATTTGAAAAACTGCTGAAATGGAAAAACAAAATAATATTCATGAAACTATATGCATCATAAAACAGACAGAAAATATGCACATTCTGAATCTTTTTCTTAGTATGTTCGACCTGCCTGTTGCGTCTATCTAATCACCCAAACACATCAGGTCAAAGCATTTAGGCATGTACACATGGTCAGCATACCCTGATGGACTTCAAACACGCATCAGGGAGAAAGGTAAGTGGAAGTGGCAGGTTCTTAGTCAGAGTTTTTCCCACACAACCATCTCACAGGTTTACAAAGAATACTCCGAAAAAGAGAAAATATACACCAAGCAGCAGTTTCATGGATGAAAATACCTTTTTGTCAAAGGTCAGAGGAGAATGGCCAGACCACCTTGAACTCATAGGAAGGCAATTAATCAATGAAGAAGAAGAGCATGCAGAAGAGCATCTCTGAAAGCAGTTGGGCTACAGCAACAGAAGACCACACTGGAAGCCACGAGGCCAGGAAACTGAGGCAATTTTACACAGGAAAGTGAGTTGTGACTGACAAAAGTACAGACTGTTATGATCCAAGTGAGAAGTAACAAAGTAACAAATATCTTTAGTAGTGAAGTATGTGCAGAAACAATGAGAAATGGTTGAGGAAATACGTTCCTGATTTGAGAACTGCACTAGTGACAATGACTTTTCTGCTGTGAGAATCCAAAGCTAAGGTGATTTAGAAAAACTGTAAAACACTAGCGAAATGTTTTTTACTCATTTTTTTCTCATTCGTCACAGAGTTGAAGAGTTTGCATGTTCCTTGATTACTTTAGCACAATACTTAGAGCAAAATGTCTTTTCTTGATTGTTGTCATGCAACAGTTAACTCAAACTTCACATTGTCCAAACAGTTAACACACAGGCCTATACAGAGACACAAGTGACACAGTTTTCTTGCAAAAGGCTCTAACCGTACCAAAACACACCAAAACACTTAGAATATGAAACAAAACCAAACTTGGACAACAAAATCCAAAATACAGCAGTCAGTGTGAGTCAGTGCACCATTGCTTGTCATAGTAGCCCATTGCATAGCCTTCATGCCGGTGCAATTTGTTATCTTTCTCCATAGGCTGTGTCAAAATCGCCTTCTTGCAATGAATTGGATCCAGAATCAGAAGTGCTTTGATACGACGTTTATTGATCCCATGACTTTTTTCAAACTGTGGTTGAAAAAGGAAATACTGTAAATATTACAGAAAATATATGTACACCAAAATAAAATCCATTACAGTATAAGAAATAGAAACTATTGATCCTCAGTGTCTACTGTCTTGTCTATGGGGCCACGTGGCTTCATCCACATCACATTCAATACCGTGTCTTGAAATGCACTGAGGGGAAAATCTTCTTGCATGCCGTATCCAACCTTAACATTCCTCTGCACCTTTCTCTTGGGCAGCAGCAGTCATAGCGGACAACAAAGGCATCATAGGGATGGTGATCCCTCCATGGGATTCAAAAATGGGAAATATGCTTGGAGGAACTGCATCATCATACGAGGGTGTACTGCAAACCACTCATTGACAAGGCGAGAGTGGTCATTATCCAGATAATGATGAAGAGTGGCATGCCAGAAGGCAACAGCCTTCCAACCATATCCATAATCACATACTGTGTATGCAACCATTGTATATAGTGTATTATCTTACTTTTTTTTCATTGATTGTACTTATTTGTATTTTTGTATTTCCTTCTGATATCTGTACCTGAGCTGAGGTGACGCAAAAATTTCCCCCTTGTGGGATCAATAAATGCTAATCTTATCTTATCTTATCTATCTTATCTTATCTGCTCTCCTCAGGTGGGATCAGCCTCTCATGAAGTGCATTTAGGAAGGTTATGAGGCGTTTGGTGTTGTATGGGTCAATAGTGGGAATATGGTCATTGGAGAAGGAAGCACACATGGTTATGTTGGTGCCCCTCTGTCCTGTAACTGTGAACGTGGCCTGTACCCAACGAGGTTCCTTCCACCACTCCTCACTTTACAGAGATTGAAACTGGCTTCATCAACATAAATGAAGAGGTGATGTGCCCCCCAGCTTCAAGCTCCATTATTCTCTACGTGAAAAAAGCAAAAATGAAATGTGACACCAGTAGACTCCAACTGCATGATATGACAGGCATTGTAATGTTTCCTTACCTCCTCATACTGGCATCTGGCCTCCTTCACAACATCAGAGTTCCTTTGAATAGGAACTGTGCAGATCTGCTTCATGGCCATATGGTTGCTTCTTATGACGTGCTCAGTAGTGGTCAGGCTCACTGCTGATGTTCCTAAATATGCCCTGATCTGTGATCGCTGCTGCCCTGATTTCACACAGCCTTATGGCATTGTTTTCTGCAACCATGTTCACAGCAGCTGCCTCCTGCTCAGCACTGAAAATGTTCCCTCTACCGCCAGAGAATGGCAGCCTTTGGATTCTATAAAGAATACATGTAATGGGAATGAGGAAACAGTTATATTAGATATTTCTGTATGTACTGCACAGCAACACTAACTGTTCTCCTGTCGAAACATTCTAACAATGGATGGAGCAATGTTTCTGTTTAGAACAGGTTGTCCAGCCTCTCTAAGTGAAAGGCCACAATTGATAACATGATCAGTAACAATTGCCTGAATATCTTCTGAAACTTGAGCTCTTCCAACTATACGTCCACCTCACACAGATTCCTGTACCTCTGCCTTAGACCTCCTCCATCCATGCTGGTAAAGAACAGCGCAGACGTGGCACCTTTTAAGGCCTGCAGACTGAGTGCTAATTGAAGATTTGTGTCAAACAGGTGCTTCAGTGATCCCATACTGCTCGTCGTAGTTTCTTATAGTTTGGAATAGGTGATTTCTGTTTGGTTACCATAGTTAAACAGTGGGCTTTGGGCTGCTTGTTTTGCAAAAGGGTTAACCCAGTTTTCATCATCGCTGTCTCAGCAGAGCAGAAGACAACTCTTGCAAATAAGTGGATCATATTTTATAATGTTTTGAGTGACTTGATTGATTGCAACCATGAATGCAATGATGGACAGTATCAAAGCAAGTGAGAGATCACAGTTCTGACTGACAAAAGTACAACTCGTTTTGATGAGTTGTTAGATTCAGATGGGAAGTGCATCAATACAAGAACAAAATGTTTTAGGTCTGAAGTATGCATAAAAACAACAGCAGTGTGGACAAACACAAGGAAACAGAGAGTGTGAGTGGGGAAATACGTTCCTGATTCCAGAACTGCATTATGAGTAGGGGTGGGTTTTAATAATCAATTCATCGATTAAAATCGATTCTGGCTTGGATAACGTGATATCGATTAATTAAAATCCTGAATCGATTTTTTTATATAAATGTATTTTGTCCAAAATTCCAGAATCTCAGGTAAAACGTCAGAAAATTTCAACAACCACCAAACATTTAAAACAGTAAATGAGAGCAGGTACACGGCTTCTGTACAAAGCGCAGACCCGCGGATCAGAATCAGTGAGATGTCGCCTTTCTCACCTCACGGCACGGACACGGTCGGGGCTGAAAGCCGACAGCTCGCTGATTCTGATGTTTCGGCGGTCCGCGCTTTGTCTTTACGCCCTTTTTGCGCTGATTCTAAAGCTGTTAGTTTTATCTTTCTCCAAACAATATTGACTGAATCAGCAGAAAAAGAAGATCCAAACTACGCTTCACATAAACATCGTGATGGACTCCCTCTTACTTTTTCTGTTTGCTTCCACCATGATAAAATCACACTTCATGCACAGCTCTCTCTCTCTCTTTCTCAGTGTACTCCAAGACTCCAAGTTTCCCGTCTATCCCCAAAATCTGTTTTCTGCATTATTCGCTTGCTTGTTACGCACAAGTCTACCGTTATTTACAGCGCTGCCGGCCAATGGTTTTTTTTCCTTTTACTTACTTCTGAAAAGAAAACCTAATTTCTGCCGTTCAATAGGCTTCTGAACAAATTTAAACTTTTTAAAATTATATAAAATGCAAAATGCTCAGCTGTGTCTGTAAAAAAAACCGCTGTAACTTCAGAGGTAATGTTCATAAGGTGATCAATGTTTTTCGTTCGTTTTTGATGTACTGCAGAATATTTTTATAAAATCTCAGGCCAGGAAAATCACCTTCATGTTTTTCTGTGTTTTATCTTGAGCTACTTTGACACAAAGGCATCTGCTGTGATGCTCACACCTTTGATAAAGTCTGGAAAGTGTCAGCTTCCTTTTTATAGATACAAAAATATGTAAATGTACTGATCTGAATTATAATATTTCTGACTGTCTGAGGCAAAATTTCCCAGATTCAAATCAAATCGAATCGAATCGTGGATCAAATCGATTCAGGACCTTGTGAATCGGAATCGAATCGATTCTAGAAATCAGTGACGATACCCAGCCCTAATTATGAGCGATGAGAATGATGTTTCTGATGTGACAATTGCATCAAACCAAGTGTAATAGTCTGGCACAAACTACACTGTACCCTACTGCAGTTTAACATATGACCCAATAGAAATGACTAGAAAAACTCTTTTATTGGCAAACGACTGCTTTGACTGTATTTTTTAATGAAGAGATTAAAACGAGGCAGAGGAGAAGGCAAATGGAAGCATTGCAGTCCCTCTGTTTTCATTTTAAAGAACAGAGGTAGGAGGGAGGTCAGTCTTTCATGGAGACATCCTAAATCAAGTACCTAACAGTTCCAAAACTTCCCAGCCTCTTAGAACTGCTGCTTCACTGCTGTGGCTGTTACGATTAAACATCATTCAATCCCTCATTCAATATACACAATCTTCTTTGTTCCCTTCCACTGCTCAGCTGGGGGCTCGTTAGGTTCTTCAAGAGGCGTTGGCCTGCAGTGTGATTAGGCTGTATTTGTTTTATATCACTTTTCTCTTCACTTATCTTCAGCTCAGGCCATTTGTTGCTCTCTTTGACTGCATGTACCCGAAGAGGCTTTCTTTCCTAAACAACTCCTTCTGTTTGATGTTGTTGCTTTTGTTCCACCTTAGTTTTTCATTTCACACATTCTTCTGCTTTATCTTTTTACAGATCATCAGCATTAATATTTGAAACCGTTTTTTCCCACAAGTGAGTGTTGCAGCCAAAACCCTGCTTTATATTCGAGCTTTACACATTTTCACCTTTGAGAGTTGCCCAATGCAACCCCAGTTTTCTGTTGTTGACCTCTGAGCTGCTCAAGAGGGGTTGCCAAAATGAAAGTCAGGTTCCTTGCTCAAGGGATTGTCGGCGGTTTTCACTGAAGTAGTGTTACTCATTCACTTTTAACTCCCACATTCTCCCCATCCCATGAAGCATGGGAGCTGAATGCACCAGTGAGAATATGACTGACTCACTCCCAGTCGAAATCGCTTGTTGAAAATGTGTGGGTGAGCGGACTTAGATGAAAATAAAAGATGACACCACCGATACGGCCACAAGGCAAGTGAAATGTAGGGGACCAAGGGAAGAGAGTAAAGAGGCAGCGCAAAGTGAGGCAAGGTCAAGAGAGAGGGGACAAGATGAGAAGATGGAGGAGGTGAGGTGAGACGAAAAGAGAAAGGAGTTTAAAAAGGGGCAGAAGATTTGGTCACTGAAGGCAAGAAAAAGTGGGCACAAGTTGAAAAAGAAACTTTGATGAGTATTAGTTTAAAGTCAAGGCTTATATAAGGAAAATGAAGCACAGTTAGTGTTATTTCTAACTGAGAAATTATAAAGTTTTACTTGAGTCGTGTTCAATCCTGAATTAACAATCAGGCTCTTTGGTCAAATTTACATTTTTGGAGTTGATACACTGGCTCAGACTTTAATTTAGGTGCTTTCAGATGACATTATATCATTTTTGATTGGCACTGATTTCTTTGGTGTCCTGTATATAGATCTAGATAGATAGATAGGCAGACAGACAGACAGACAGACAGACAGACAGACTGCTTCTACAAACATTTATGAGTGAGTCACTACAGCTGTAGAGACGTGTCCTCTGCCATGACCAATCACGCCTCTCCGTCTGGCAGTCTGGGTTTGGCGGATGCAGGGAGAGCAATACCAATTGCACTGTGCCCAGTTTGTTAGAGGTTGCATTACAGTGTAGAGTTGTTTTTGGGAGTTTGAAAGGAGTGAAAGGAGATCTTAGCACCAACCTTATCAATGCAGTGTTCTGCAGCTTTGTGATTCTCCATTGTAGTCATGCCCTGTTAACCATCAGACAGGGCTTCTTACCTACTACAGCAGGCCTTAATGACTATCCTGGTTCTTGTCATAAAAAAAAGTTAATTTACATCTTATAATTGTGCAAAGTACTCTGGTCTGATTTTTAAATGACTTGCACACTGTACTACGGTGTGCATGCAGCTTGGGTATCACAATGTGTTCTCTGTAGTCATGTCATGTCTTTTTTTATAAAATGGAAACAAATGCCAGCAAGTAACAATGAGGAAAACACACCAGCAAACACTGAAAAAAAGACTTGTGACAAGATAAGCAGCAGTATACGATACAGGGAGAAGCTAAATAACAAGGCAAAGGGGTGTTATTGGGAGGGCTCGATCCACATGAACACAGACAATGGATACTTTGTAATAAGCAGCTTTACATGAAACGAGTTAAGAATTCTGAATGGTTACAAACTTATAAGCATGCATGTCGGACCCTCAGCTACTGAGCCATAGTTCTGTGATTAATACTCATATTTTTTTACATCTCTTGCTCTGCAAATACACTTTCTATATAATATTATTTCATATTTAACACTGTACTTAAACCTTTTGTGTCATTTTCAATTGTGTATTTCTGTTGATAATTTTATATTTCATTCAGTTTTCTTTGGTATTTAATGTTGTACTATTATAATAGTCTTATGTGTTAAGTTACTGAGACTTGAAGTAGTTTTATATAATTTATTATAGTACAGTGTTTCATGATAACATCTCATGTTCCAGTTGGAGTCTCTCACAATGACTTCTGTGTCTCTCTTAGATGTAGTGATGATACACTGTGACAGTCACGATCAAACTGTTACATTTCATAAGCTGCTTTGCCTTAAACTAAAGCATAAATATCTTCTTTCCATTCGTAATGTTGTAGCCTGCAACCATGTAACAGCTAGATGTGTGTCTGAAGTGTAATGATAGTGCTCAGTCAAATCACACTGTTGTATTTCAAAAGGTGTCTTTTTAAAAAATAAAGGCGTAAAGGTTTTTCATTTATCCTTGTGATGCAAATATGTAGATAACTGCTGTCTCTAAGGCGTGTCACATAGCGACAGCCCTACAGGATGTAACAGCTAAATGTGTTATAATTATAACTTATATGTACGACAGTGCCGTGATCACATGAATATTTTTTGTTTAAGGTGCTGTTTTTCCCTCTTTTATTCTGGTCAAATGTTTGGGTGTGTCATTCTACAAAACAGCAGCTTACCATTCTGATCAGTTTCTGATCTTTCAGTCCTAAAAGCAGCATCTATCGCTCTGTATTCAGTAATCAATTGGACTGGCATGAACAGCAGCTCTATAATGCATTGCACTGGTGCACTAGTGACGAACCAGTGAATCCCGAACTTTAAAAATCACCAGTTATTGGTACAACAAAAACCAAAAAGAGTTCTTGGGAGGGAAATGAGAGCCTGCTCCTGTCCAGCTGTTTGAAGACTCAGTTTAAGAATCATCAAGTGTAGCGCATCAGATCGCACTTTTCCGAAAATGCTTGTATATGTGCTTGTAGTCACCACACTGTCTCGCTGACCACTATTTTACTGAGTCATGGCGTCCACCTGGCCTTCATCAGGTCCAAACAATATTCATATAATCACTCACAGACAATTATATACATTCACTATCACACACCTTGTCCACCAGGTAGAATTCAATCATCCACTTAGAGAATATAGCTAAAAATCCAATGCGTTATAGAGGTCTTTATCAGGAGATAATAGCAGTAGAAACAGAAACTGAGCTCAGTCACCATGAAGGGCAGAAAACAGACAATGAAGGAACACTGAAGGAAAACACTGAAAATGAGCCAATATAAGAAGTGAGATGATGCGAGAAGGTAAGATTGGGAGAAGTAGAAGCACTTAAAGGGGCAAGATTGACTTTCAGGGTCCCTCAGTGACTCTCTCTATTCTTCTAACCAGCACCTTTAAGCTAAACGGAGGAGCTTATTGTGTCACAGCAAAAAACTCAGTTGAAGAAAAATCAAAGGGGGCGTTCACATTTGAAAGCTACACATTAGGTTAGACCAAACCAACCTGCTCAGCTTTTCTAACTTATGCTGAATGTGAGCGTCTTGATGGACACTCACTTGGACTAGGTTTTGGTTATAAAACTATTTTTGTCTTGTGTCTTGGTTTTGCCTTATCACTTTAATAATGATTTATCAAAACCAACAAACAAACAATAAGGTCTTAAATTAACTACTGAGTAAACACATTTTAAAGATTGTTCAAATTTATGTCCATCTGGCTGTTTATTACACCAGAAACAAAATCATCAGCACATCTGTGGATTAGTGGGTAAGGCTATGGGTAACACAGTGGGCCACTATATAAAGTTACAAAGACAACTGAAATGAGCCGCAGACACAGACTGACTCAAAATGATCACATTACTCTAAGAGACTCAAAAATATTTTTCCAGAATAAGCCCAGTATAACTTAAAATGATAGCAATGTGACTCATAGTGTTTCACAATAAGATCAAGTTAATGACAAAACCATGCAATAAAATAGAAGAGGGTTCTGAATGACCTAAAAGAAACTCAAAGTGTCCACAAACATTTGTGAAATTATCCAAAATGACTTGAAATGATCACAAAAATATGCAAAACCACCACAGTGTGATTCTGAATAACTCTAATTGTCACGGGGGTGGAACGGACTCAGGCGCAGACTGAGGTAGCACAGTTCAACGACACTTTATTAATCACACTGGTGCGCTATATACACGTGAAGGGAGGGGGGAAACACCAGGGTCCCGGGGATCAATAGGCTGGGGAGACACACTTCTTCGCACTCGCTCTGCTCCTCGTCCAAACAGTCTCCACACAAGCAGCTCAGCTCACTCTCCTACTCACGGGGTCCAGGGGTCACAAAAGGGCTGATCCAGGTAAACCTGTTTACACAGACGAGGGTAAGTCGAAGGCAAACACGGGAACAGGCATTTGGGTAATGTTAATGCGTAATATGTTGTTTTATTTTATATTTATATTGTACTATTGCTTGTTTGATATGCTTTTATATTTCCTCTATGTTGCTATATTGTTTGTTTGACATGTCTTCATGTGAAGCACTTTGTAACAGCGTTTTTCTCTTAAAAAGTGCTATATAAATAAATTTTACTTACTTACTTACTTACTAGAATCGCAAGGAAGCCAGGCAATACTAACGAGAGTTACTCAATATTCCAGCGACGAATAGCTCAGAGCCCCAGCCTTAAGAGCCAGAGAACTGCAATTCGCTCGAGATCAGCTGCAGGTGCGTGGGCCAAGGGCAGGAGCCCAATCAGAGCTCCGCCCAGGCAGACAGGTAGGAGAGAGAGAGCGAGAGAAAAACAACAAACACTTGTGGCCACACTGGGCTGGCCGGGGAGGCACAGGGACCATGACACTAATAGTCTTAAAATAATAATCAAAATGATAAAACATATCAAAATGACAGATACTTATGCAAGGGCACACACAAGTGAGACTGTAAATGACAGCTCCAATATGCCAGATTCAAGAAAAAACAGACTAAAAGCTTCAAAATAAAGACACCCCAAAGATACTGAAAATCACCACAACACTGAAAACAAAAGGAAAAAGAGGAAACAGGCAGCCTTTCATCATAAATAATTTCTGTGTAAGAGTGGAATTGTAGGCTAGGCTAACCCACTTTCAGAAAGTCATTTGAACAGTCCTTGTACCAGAGAACAAAGATATTACTAGTAAAACCAACACGTCTGAGCAAAGTTTTCTTCTCTGTACTGTCAGTATTAGTACTACTACTCCCACAGGGCTCAGAGAGTCAGAAGAAGAGAACAGAGGAGAGACACACAGATGAAATGAGATAAAACACCTGATGCTCACATTTTGCCACTGTGATACTGCAGAACAACCCAGTGCAGAGGGCTGATGAACTGGGGAAACAGGTCAGGTGGTCAGGTTTAGACTGAAGGTGTAGAGAGAGGCTGAGGCGGAAAGAGGTGATAGCAAAGGGGAAGTATGAGCATTAAAGATAAAAAGACAAGAGCAGAGAAGGCCATACTCAAGGCAAAGAATATATATATATATATATATATATATATATATATATATATATATATATATATAAAAAAACACCCAGCACGCCCCTGCGGGCGGTTTTATCCTTCAAGCTCGGGTCCTCTACCAGAGGCCTGGGAGCTTGAGGGTCCTGCGCAGTATCTTAGCTGTTCCCAGGACTGCGCTCTTCTGGACAGAGATCTCCGATGTTATTCCCGGGATCTGCTGGAGCCACTCGCCTAGCTTGGGAGTCACCGCACCTAGTGCTCCGATTACCACGGGGACCACCGTTACCTTCACCCTCCACATCCTCTCGAGCTCTTCTCTGAGCCCTTGGTTTTTCTCCAGCTCCTCGTGTTCCTTCTTCCTGATATTGCTGTCATTCGGAACCGCTACATCGATCACTACGGCCGTCTTCTTCTGTTTGTCTACCACCACTATGTCCGGTTGGTTAGCCACCACCATTTTGTCCGTCTGTATCTGGAAGTCCCACAGGATCTTAGCTCGGTCATTCTCCACCACCCTTGGGGGCATCTCCCATTTTGACCTCGGGACTTCCAGGTTATACTCGGCACAGATGTTCCTGTACACTATGGTTATGGCGTTCCATGTATGCCTTGCCTGCTAGCATCTTGCACCCTGCTGTTATGTGCTGGATTGTCTCTGGGGCATCTTTACACAGCCTGCACCTGGGGTCTTGCCTGGTGTGATAGACCCCAGCCTCTATGGATCTTGTGCTCAGAGCTTGTTCTTGTGCTGCCATGATTAGTGCCTCTGTGCTGTCTTTCTGTCCAGCTTTGTCCAGCCACTGGTAGGATTTCTGGATATCAGCCACCTCCTCTATCTGCCGGTGGTACATACCGTGCAGGGGCCTGTCCTTCCATGATGGTTCCTCGTCTCCCTCCTCTTTCTTGGGTTTCTGCTGCCTGAGGTATTCACTGAGCACTCGGTCAGTTGGGGCCATCTTCCCAATGTATTCTTGGATGTTCGTTGTCTCATCCTGGACTGTGGTGCTGACACTCACCAGTCCCCGGCCCCCTTCCTTCCGCTTAGCGTACAGCCTCAGGGTGCTGGACTTGGGGTGAAACCCTCCATGCATGGTAAGGAGCTTTCTTGTCTTGATGTCAGTGGCTTCTATCTCCTCCTTTGGCCAGCCTATTATCCCAGCAGGGTACCTGATCACGGGCAGGGCGTACGTGTTGATGGCCCGGATCTTGTTCTTACCATTCAGCTGACTCCTCAGGACTTGCCTGACCCTCTGCAGGTACTTGGTGGTTGCAGCTTTTCTAGCGGCCTCTTCATGGTTCCCATTCGCCTGCGGGATCCCCAGGTACTTGTAACTGTCCTCTATGTCTGCAATGTTGCCTTCTGGTAGTTCAATCCCCTCAGTTCTGACTACCTTCCCTCTCTTTGTTACCATCCGACTACACTTCTCCAGTCCGAATGACATTCCAATGTCATTGCTGTATAGCCTGGTAGTGTGGATCAGTGAATCGATGTCTCGTTCACTCTTGGCATACAGCTTGATGTCATCCATGTACAGGAGGTGGCTGACAACTGCTCCGTTCCGTAGTCGGTATCCGTAGCCAGCCTTGTTAATGATCTCACTGAGGGGGTTCAGGCCTATGCAGAACAGCAGTGGGGACAGAGCATCTCCTTGGTAGATCCCGCACTTGATGGTGACTTGAGCTATGGGCTTGGAGTTGGCCTCTAGTGTTGTACGCCACATCCCCATTGAGTTCCTGATGAAGGCTCTTAGGGTCCCATTGATCTTGTACAATTCTAGGCATTCCAGTATCCAGCTGTGGGGCATTGAGTCATAGGCCTTCTTGTAATCAATCCAGGCAGTGCACAGGTTGGTCAGTCTGGTCTTGCAATCTCGGCTGACTGTTCTGTCTACCAGTAGCTGGTGTTTTGCGCCTCTGGTATTCTTGCCAATTCCTTTCTGTGTCCCGCTCATATATTGACCCATGTGCCTGTTCATCTTAGCCGATATGATGCCTGACAGGAGCTTCCATGTAGTACTGAGGCAGGTTATTGGTCGGTAGTTGGAGGGGACCGGTCCCTTCTTGGGGTCCTTGGGGATCAGGACCGTCCGACCTTCGGTTAGCCATTCCGGGTGTCTCTCGTTAACTAGCAGCTGGTTCATTTGTGCTGCCAGGCGCTCGGGGAGTGCAGTCAGCTTCTTCAGCCAGTAGGCGTGAACCATGTCGAGCCCTGGTGCTGTCCAACTCTTCATACTGGAGACCCTTTCTTGGATATCTACCACTGTGATGGTTACTGGACCCTGTTCAGGGAGGTCGCTGTGGTCTGCCCTCAGATCCACTAGCCACTGAGCATTGCCGTTATGGGTTGCGTCCTTCTCCCATATGCCCTTCCAGTATTGCTCCGTCTCCAGCCTTGGTGGTGCTATTCTCTTATTGTTCCCTTGCCACTGAGAGTACACCTTTGCTGGTTCTGTGGAGAACAGCTGGTTTATTCTCCTGCCTTCTATCTCTCTGTTGTACCTCCTCAAGCGGCTGGCCAAGGCTATGAGTCTTTGCTTGGCAGTTTCCAAGGCCTCAGGTATGGACAGCTTGCTGTATTTCTTATGCACCTTCTTTGTCGCACCTTTCTGCAACTCCGTTAGTTGGCTAACCTCCCTCCGTGCTACTTTGATCTTGTCCTCTAGCCTCCTTCTCCATGGAGGGTACTGCCCCTTGTGGCTGTTCAACTTGTAGCCAAGCATCTCACTGATCACTGCTGCCGTATTGTAGATCAGCTTGTTAGTCTCGGTAATCGTGGTTGTAGGTATTGTCCGTAGTGCTGCATTAACATCATCTAGCAGACCTTCTGAGGGTACTTCACGTAATCTTGGTAACCGGCTACGGGGGATCCAGGTTTCAAGCTTGGCCATGATCCTATTTTTCAGGTCAGTTCCTCTCGCACTCAACGATCCTTCCGGAATGGCTAACCGAAGGTCGGACGGTCCTGATCCCCAAGGACCCTAAGAAGGGACCGGTCCCCTCCAACTACCGACCAATAACCTGCCTCAGTACTACATGGAAGCTCCTGTCAGGCATCATATCGGCTAAGATGAACAGGCACATGGGTCAATACATGAGTGGGACACAGAAAGGAATTAGCAAGAATACCAGAGGCGCAAAACACCAGCTACTGGTAGACAGAACAGTCAGCCGAGATTGCAAGACCAGACTGACCAACCTGTGCACTGCCTGGATTGATTACAAGAAGGCCTATGACTCAATGCCCCACAGCTGGATACTGGAATGCCTAGAATTGTACAAGATCAATGGGACCCTAAGAGCCTTCATCAGGAACTCAATGGGGATGTGGCGTACAACACTAGAGGCCAACTCCAAGCCCATAGCTCAAGTCACCATCAAGTGCGGGATCTACCAAGGAGATGCTCTGTCCCCACTGCTGTTCTGCATAGGCCTGAACCCCCTCAGTGAGATCATTAACAAGGCTGGCTACGGATACCGACTACGGAACGGAGCAGTTGTCAGCCACCTCCTGTACATGGATGACATCAAGCTGTATGCCAAGAGTGAACGAGACATCGATTCACTGATCCACACTACCAGGCTATACAGCAATGACATTGGAATGTCATTCGGACTGGAGAAGTGTAGTCGGATGGTAACAAAGAGAGGGAAGGTAGTCAGAACTGAGGGGATTGAACTACCAGAAGGCAACATTGCAGACATAGAGGACAGTTACAAGTACCTGGGGATCCCGCAGGCGAATGGGAACCATGAAGAGGCCGCTAGAAAAGCTGCAACCACCAAGTACCTGCAGAGGGTCAGGCAAGTCCCGAGGAGTCAGCTGAATGGTAAGAACAAGATCCGGGCCATCAACACGTACGCCCTGCCCGTGATCAGGTACCCTGCTGGGATAATAGGCTGGCCAAAGGAGGAGATAGAAGCCACTGACATCAAGACAAGAAAGCTCCTTACCATGCATGGAGGGTTTCACCCCAAGTCCAGCACCCTGAGGCTGTACGCTAAGCAGAAGGAAGGGGGCCGGGGACTGGTGAGTGTCAGCACCACAGTCCAGGATGAGACAACGAACATCCAAGAATACATTGGGAAGATGGCCCCAACTGACCGAGTGCTCAGTGAATACCTCAGGCAGCAGAAACCCAAGAAAGAGGAGGGAGACGAGGAACCATCATGGAAGGACAGGCCCCTGCACGGTATGTACCACCGGCAGATAGAGGAGGTGGCTGATATCCAGAAATCCTACCAGTGGCTGGACAAAGCTGGACTGAAAGACAGCACAGAGGCACTAATCATGGCAGCACAAGAACAAGCTCTGAGCACAAGATCCATAGAGGCTGGGGTCTATCACACCAGGCAAGACCCCAGGTGCAGGCTGTGTAAAGATGCCCCAGAGACAATCCAGCACATAACAGCAGGGTGCAAGATGCTAGCAGGCAAGGCATACATGGAACGCCATAACCATAGTGTACAGGAACATCTGTGCCGAGTATAACCTGGAAGTCCCGAGGTCAAAATGGGAGATGCCCCCAAGGGTGGTGGAGAATGACCGAGCTAAGATCCTGTGGGACTTCCAGATACAGACGGACAAAATGGTGGTGGCTAACCAACCGGACATAGTGGTGGTAGACAAACAGAAGAAGACGGCCGTAGTGATCGATGTAGCGGTTCCGAATGACAGCAATATCAGGAAGAAGGAACACGAGGAGCTGGAGAAAAACCAAGGGCTCAGAGAAGAGCTCGAGAGGATGTGGAGGGTGAAGGTAACGGTGGTCCCCGTGGTAATCGGAGCACTAGGTGCGGTGACTCCCAAGCTAGGCGAGTGGCTCCAGCAGATCCCGGGAATAACATCGGAGATCTCTGTCCAGAAGAGCGAAGTCCTGGGAACAGCTAAGATACTGCGCAGGACCCTCAAGCTCCCAGGCCTCTGGTAGAGGACCCGAGCTTGAAGGATAAAACCGCCCGCAGGGGCGTGCTGGGTGTTTATATATATTAGGGGTGCAACGATACACAAAATTCACGGTTCGTTTCGGTTCGATACTTTGGTGTCACGGTTCGATATTTTTTCGATACAAAAAAAAATGTTCATGCCTTTTTAATTTGTCATTTATTAAATTTATAAATATATGTTTTAACTCAAAAGTACAGTTTTTAAATTTAACCCTAACCCTTGTGCGTGTTTTTTATTTTGACAGCGAATGCGCACCTGCGGACCACTTATGTGCAGCCCTGGTTATTTAGCTCATCATATCGCAGCCACAGAAATTATTTTGTCCATGAAACCATAAAGCTGCACTTTCTTTTTTGCCTTATAGTCTGAGTTGTCTTAACTTTTCCGTTTTGTGGTAAGCTTTTCTTTGGCTGTCACTTCTTCACCTTGACCTGTCTTATTTGGCTCAGCAGAACTAAAATATATATCCTGCTGCTTTTACACACGCACTCACATAAGCTCAGCGATTCTCTGCGCGATCAACCTCTCACATGTTTAAGCTTGCTGCGGGAGATTTCACTTGTCATGTTTGCATAGTAAGCTAACGAGAGGAATTGGTGCGCAAATTATCATCACTCACCAATCAGTGCTGTCGCTCTCTATACACAGTTCGCGCGATTGCAAAGTGAAAGCAAAAAAGCAAGCGCAAATTCAAACGCGATTTCAATATGTCACATATTGACAGTGGCTCACCGATGCCAATGACATAATTACCCAGCTACATTTCCGAAAGAATGCAAAAGCATTGACATATATTTTTGCTTCCTACGATAGCCGGACGGGCAGGGCAGAGTTAGATTTTGGTAGCCCGACTGGAAAAATCGCTAGCCCCAGGACGTCGGGCTAGCGATATTGCGAGCCCTGTATCTGATTGAGGAATCACTCATCTTTGGAAAAGAGAGTTTATTACAGAGAAATGGCTCTTTCCAAAATAAAAGCTATACTATACGCTTCTTCTGGGCTATATTCTCAGCAGCATATTAAACATATCAGGTCCCCATAAGGAGAATCATGTGCTACCGGCTGTCTAAATGACTCGGGTAAAGTTTGTAGCATGCTTGTTGTTTTTGTCTGCTTCCACTTGTCTTTGCACTAGGATGATGTAAATGTGCAGTCATATTCGTTGTGTTCCCACTAGTGCTTTCAGGTTAATCTCGTTGAAATGACCTTAACGCCACAACACGGCAAATCTCCGTTAACGAGCTACCCCTGATCGCCCCGTGCGTGGGGCTAGACGGCCAACACGTTAACGAGCTAACTGCGATAACACACTAGTTCCCACCCATGTAATTAAGCATTGCGTGGCACATCCAACATACTGTTTTACTTTAGTCCATGAGCGCTTACCTTCAGGGTCATACGTCACATGAAAACCAAAATAGTTCCAAACGCCAGATCTGAATGAGGGTGGGGAAGGTTCAATTTGCCATGTTGCAAGGAGAGCTTAACTTCTGTCTCGCTAGCTTGCCCTGCGCTCTTCCTTCTGATGATGCTGTCTGTGTTGAGCTCTCAGTGGATCTGCGCTCGACAGTGCAGCCTAGGCGGAGTAGTCGAACGCAGATTCACTGAGCGCTCAACACAGACAGCATTGTCAGAAGGAAAGTTGATAAAATAAATTACAAATTTTGTATTGTTCGATACATATGCGTACCGAACCGAAAGCACTGTATCGAACGGTTCAATATCGATACGAATATCGTTGCACCCCTAATATATATATATATATATATATATATATATATATATATATATATATATATATATATATATATATATATATATATATACAGGGAGTGCAGAATTATTAGGCAAGTTGTATTTTTGAGGAATAATTTTATTATTGAAACCAATATAACATCTCCACATTCACAAATATACATTTCTGACATTCAAAAACAAAACAAAAACAAATCAGCGACCAATATAGCCACCTTTCTTTGCAAGGACACTCAAAAGCCTGCCATCCATGGATTCTGTCAGTGTTTTGATCTGTTCACCATCAACATTGCGTGCAGCAGCAACCACAGCATCCCAGACACTGTTCAGAGAGGTGTACTGTTTTCCCTCCTTGTAAATCTCACATTTGATGATGGACCACAGGTTCTCAATGGGGTTCAGATCAGGTGAACAAGGTGGCCATGTCATTAGTTTTTCTTCTTTTATACCCTTTCTTGGCAGCCATGTTGTGGAGTACTTGGACGCGTGTGATGGAGCATTGTCCTGCATGAAAATCATGTTTTTCTTGAAGGATGCAGACTTCTTCCTGTACCACTGCTTGAAGAAGGTGTCTTCCAGAAACTGGCAGTAGGACTGGGAGTTGAGCTTGACTCCATCCTCAACCCGAAAAGGCCCCACAAGCT
Source organism: Rhamphochromis sp. 'chilingali' (assembly GCF_963969265.1). NCBI lineage: Eukaryota > Metazoa > Chordata > Actinopteri > Cichliformes > Cichlidae > Rhamphochromis > Rhamphochromis sp. 'chilingali'. The sequence continues at coordinate 19,408,339 of NC_137940.1, read as the reverse complement.
CATCTTTGATGATACCAGCCCAAACCAGTACTCCGCCTCCACCTTGCTGGCGTCTGACACATATATATATATGTATATATATGTATATATATATATGTGTGTGTGTGTGTGTGTGTGTGTGTAGCGGAGGAAGACCATTTGTGTTGTTGTATTCATATATACAGTGTAAGATCATTGTGAGTGTGTGTGTACTTCTATCAATAAGCGACTTAGTGCTTTCCTGTGTATGTGTGAAAGCTGAACAAAAGGTGTGTGCATCCATGATAAGTTGTTGACGGTTTCATATCCACTCTGGGGTCCCAGTCAGACAACTGAAGAAAGAAAAAAGCAGGCAGATGAAAAGATGAGCGGCGAGAGGAAAAAACACATTATGGCACCTCCCAAAGAGTCAGAAAAGCCACTGATGTGTTGTCTCGTCTCCATCCACGTGTGTGTATGTGTGTCTTTTTCGTTTTTATCTTATACCCTTTAAGTCTATCACATCCTCCCATTCATGCAGTTGGCTCACTCTGACAAGTTACGCAAAAGCTTGCAGACATGCAGCTCTGTCTCCACCTGTGTGTTTTTAAGCATGTATGGTTGGATTGTGCTTTATACCACAGTAAGCCTTTCCATTCATTTTTCTGTCTTCCAGCAAGCCTGTGGCCCCTTCGTTTTTTAAATTGGCTTTAACAGAATCCCCTGGAGGTTCTTTTGTTCTTTGCTTTGTCAAATCTTCTTTCCTTTTGTCAAATGATATGATGTGGGGAGAGAAAAGATTGGGAAGGACCAACAGATGAAAGAAAAGATCAAAGACTATCAAGAATAGAAGCAAATGTTGAAATGACATGGGTGCATGAGCAAGCCCAGAAAGGAACTGGCCTCGGTCTTAGTACCTTTATAATAAGCAGGTGTTAATTGCAACAAGTCCATGTTTATGACTTGAATTCAGCTGGAATCAAACAAAATTTTGGTTTTAGAAAAGTGCAAATCCAACCTGAATGTAAGATGGCTTCCACAGATTTAACCTCAACATTACATAGCTCCAATTTCTGAGTTATACAAAGGTTGAAAGAAAACTTCTGAATAGCAGAGGTTGGCAGCATTCGCTCTTCTATGACACTCATTTTATTTTTTAATTTTGTAATTTTTTCTTTTTGCCTGTCCCGTTTGGATCTTTAGCCATCAGAATTGTTGTCTGAAGGCCAAGAAAGATGCCAAAGCGGATTTACTTTACCAAGTGGATCATCATGGCCTTGCCATGTTTGTCCATTTGATTGACCTTTATTATAATTATGTATGTATTTGATTTTCAGTTGCTACAGATGGGACAGACATGACTGGGGGGTAGGACAGGGAGAAAGAATGAAAGAAAGAGAGGGAGAGAAAGAAAAATAGAGGAGAGAAGAGATGGTGAGAAAGGGGGGAAGAAAAAAAAGAAACAAAACACCTGAGTCACCTGTATGGAGATAAGAAAAAACAAAAGAGAAAACAAACAAGAAAGAGCAACATAATAAATACGACACCATCACAACAAACTAGCTAACAGTAGGTAAGAGTTGATACTAAATATTACATGTTATTGTGCAGCACGCAAGATCGACAGCGCACAATGTGCTTTGAGGTAGCAGCCAAGAAAGGTGTAGTTGGTGTCTGTGAAGACCTGTGTGCACACCTGTGTGGATCAGCATGCTTGTATTCAAAAGGTTTCTCCATGTAGCGATCTGCTAGGGAGTGTGGGGAGCCATAGCCCCGTCCCCCAGGGCATGAAGCAGGTATGGAGGAGATCCAGGCCCCAGACATCCAGAGGCCCCAGAATACGAGGACCCAAGGAGGACCACCGGGGGGCAACCGTGCCACCCTCCTGGGAAGAGCTGAGAAGAGCCCCAAACGAGAGGTCACCCAGCAGCTACGGAGAAGAGGCCAGAGGGGGTTGCAGTGACTGCGGGGCTCTGCCGGCAGCCAGCTGTGCCAGAGAGGACCGGTCCTCAGGCCCAGAGGCCTGAGGGCACCCCACCCCCGGGAAGGGGCCCAGCCGGGCCACAGGTGCCAGGCCCCGCCAATTGGCCACCAGGAGTGAGTCGGTACATACATGAGCGCCCAGCCCCAGACACCAAGAACCACCAAACCACCGTCTGAGGACATCAGCCACCAGCAGGGAGTGTGGTGAGGGGAGATAGGCCTCTATACCTCGGAGAACCTGAGATGTTCCCAGAGAGTCTAAGACCCAAGCTGACATATAAACACAGACGAACAGGCGCACGCAGACACAAACGTGCATTCGCACCCCGATTTGTGTATATGACACTCATTTTAAAGCGAATCATGCAGTATAATAAGTATCATTATAAGTTAGCATGTAACCTGTGTATAATCCAGTAATATAATAAAACCATCATAATGATCATTTTAACGTGAGTGAAACAAAATAGTGTGTAAATAAGCAGTTTTTTGGTGGTATTTTGATTGTCTACACTGTGCTGTGATAGTAACTTTAATCTCCAGTTAGTTTGCTCTGGTAACATTCTGTTGGTTGTGTCCAGGCTAGAAAGCCTTGTGGTCCAGTTCTTGTGTCCTTCTGGAGCTCCAGATCCAAGGAAAAATGTGGGTCCCCTTGTTCTCCTTTGGGATTTAGGATTCTGTCCTATGACTGTTTTTCTCTTGACAAAGTCTGCACACTTTGTTAACTTGTTGTATATTTGACAGGGTAACCAAACTAAATGTGTATTTCTTTTTAGAAGAATAACATTTACAGTAAATAACTAGTTAATTTAATCTGTATATCTTTGGACTATAGGAGGATGCCAGAGGAAGCTCACAGAGGTGCAAGAAAAACATAGATAGAGCTAGACAGCAAGGAGGTTCAAACCAACAACCCATGTTCTGCAAAACCACAGTGCTAAACTCTTACCTGGACATGTTGGATGACCATTATTGTTTATCAGTAACGGTGTGTTCACACCGAACGCGATGGACGCGAAAAAAAAGCCCCAAACGCCCCTAATTTGACCCGTGCACATTCGCACCTCTACGCGTGTCCAAGAAAAATCCATCGCGCCCCAAAATATCATATTTTAACGTGCGTGAACCGGAAATGTGGGAGGGATGTGGGAGGAAGTTGTGCCAGACCGGTATCTTTGCAAGATATCAGCTGTCGAGCTAGCGCTTGAAGAGAGAGTCTCCCTTCTCTATTTACTGTGGAGAGCAGAGCAGCGGCGTTAAGGACGTCAGCAAACTGTGGTACAGAGACTATTTATAATATTTCTAGTGATACTCAGAAGCTCTCATCAAGTCCCGATTTAATTCGATTTATGCTGTTATCAGTGTTTGCGATGATAGCATGGCTGTGGTGTCACATCAATGTATGCGCTCGGTGTTTGCTGATATCAAACTGTAGCATTAGGACCACTGAGTTAACCTTTGTAGTGATACTCACTCCTTTTTATTTAGACCTGGTTTGATTCTGGGATAGTTGAATATTTGTATATAATCCCTGCAGCTGTCAGACTCTATAACAGGGGTCACCAGCCTTTATTAAAACAGAGTTAGATAAAACTGAACAGTTTGGTTCATCTTTAGTTACATGGTTCTATCTTGATAAGCTGTCTTATCACAGATTAATTTTTCAAAAATATTAATGATTTAAGCAAGGAAAGGGCTACATGTCAACATACAACTCTTTATTTCTATTAATGTCTCACTTCATTCCTACCTGATTGACATGTTTAGGAATTATGAGTGATTGGCTCACTGTAGTTGTAAAAGTTGCTACCAATCAAATTATAATATGTTAAAGTTAAAACAAAACACAACTGTTTTAGATATTATCTAATATACATTTTGTAATTATCCTTATAATTACAAAATGTTTTATGTAAGATTTAAGTTTTTTGATTTAAATCTGACATCACAAAAGTATTTTGGAATTTGAATAATGTATTTTGTAACTGCAGTACACATAATACTGATTTTGAACAATTTTGTCCAGGTTCCTTGTCACCACGGACTCCTTCAGCACCAAGCGTTCAGTTACAGAGTCGGTGTGTCAGATCACCCCCCAGGCAGCGACGGCCATCTGGGACTGTCTAGTGGACGACTTCATGGCTGTGCCTTCACCTGGAGACTGGCGGTCCATCACAGAGGGATTCCAGGAGCGCTGGAACTTCCCTCTGTGCTGTGCAGCTCTGGATGGGAAGCACGTCCAGACAAAGGCACCCTATATATCATATAGGAGACACACACATTGATATACACTAAATATTTATTTCATTTCTTTTTTGTGGTGCCCAAATTTATGCACCTGCTTGATTTTGTTTAAACAATTATTGCACACTTCTTGTAAATCCAGTAAACTTCTTTTCACTTCTCAAATGTCACTGTGCGTGTCTCCTGTATGATGTGTTTAACTGACATTTTTTATTGTAACAACCAACGATTTATACAGGAAAATGATGTCTATTAACAATGTTGCCCAAACTTTTGCATCCCACTGTATTAGTATATTTTGTCATTAGTATAATATGAAATAAATTCTACATGTGTCAAGTCGTGTGCCAACATTTGCTGTGTAGTAGAACTGAGACATTAGTCATTATAAAAATTTATTTGAAATAATATTAGAATTCTCAAACAGAAAAACATTAAACATAAATATATAAAATATAAGTATTTACAGAGAGACAGGAATAAAAAGGACCAGCTGCTCTCCAGAGCAGGAACAAGGCTGAGGAGGAAATGCTCCATTGGAGACTGGTGTGGCTCCAGCTCCACCACCGATGGACTGTCCTGGGACCTGTCCCTCATCTGCCTCGGAGCCGTCCTCCCCTGTGGGCCTGTAAAACAGCACAAAACACAAAGAAATGAGAAGACTGCTACTAGATTTTAATTTCAACATTGAAAAAAACAAAAACAGGATATAATCAGATTGGTTGTAGACATTTAGTAAAGGTGATCACAAGGCAATCCCACCGAGTAAAAAGGTATCAGTGCTTGCTGTACATACCTGTGGGTGCAGCAGCAGGAGCTCAGGGACTGGGCAGCCAGGAGAAGCAACAGGGGATGCTCTGCTTCAGAATCAGTTGGTTCTATCAATACAGTATTAAATGTTAACAGGTTGAATATAATAATCATAGAGTAGACAGTGGTCCCTCATTTATTGCAGCAGGGGTTCTCAGAATAACTATCCCCTGGTCACGCACTTTATACACTTTTTTCCACACACACACATGAACATTGGTCACAGTTCTCACAATTGATTCTCAAAGTGCAAACCTTTGTAGATTGCAAAACGTAAAAGTATTATTATGTCGCCGTTTGTCTTCATCTGCCTGCCACTTTCGTGCGCCTTTTTCCCTCGCGGTGCAGGTGTCTATTTCCGAATGAGGCTCATAGTTATGGGTGTTTTTGTACTGTTTTTTTCTATTGGACGTGAGGGTTATCAAAACCAAACATGATAAATTTGCGTTTCAGGCGTTTTGGCGTTTTCGCGACACAAATCTGCTTCCGAATTTTCGCGGGAGCCGCAATCGCGGGTCATCGCGCCTTTCCATTGACTTTACATGTAAGCCTGACGCTCTGCCTGCCTCTATCGCGTTCGGTGTGAACACACCGTAAGACTAGCTGGAATAACTGGCAAGAAAAATAAATTTGAGCACCAGACAAACGAGTGCAACCTTTGAGAAAACACGTAAAAAAATAATACCATGTGTTAGAGTGAGACACACTGAAGCAAGCAAAAGAAAGAGGTAGAGCAAGAGAGAAACACAGCAGAGAGGCGAGCGGTTTGGAGATGGAGAGGAAGGACTATTAGATAGAGGCGAGCAGGTCCTCAGAGTCAAAGAAATGAGAAGAGTCTTATATCTGGAAGTATGTGTTCTTCTTTCTTATGTCCCTGTGGTGCTCAGATAAACAGGCCCAAACAGAAACACTGAGGAGTTTACGGTTTTTGTCAAAATCGTTGTTGGCGACGAATGTCCTTGCACTGCCTTTTCCCTCTGCCTGTCTACCCTGTAGTTCTGGCTTCCTTTATCAGAAAAGGTGGGAGTTTGTCGATAAAGCTTGTATTGTGGTAGATAATGCCCTTGCATTCTTTTCTTCAGACTTGTCTTCGCTTTGAAAGTTTTGACGTGAAAACGCCCAGGCGAGCGTTTGATAGAACTGGGTGATTATTTGGGCCATCGTCTGTTTTTCCTCTCAGTCTCTCTGTGGGTTGTTTTGCTTTCCTATTTGCATCTCATTTTGCTCTCACTTATATTTCAGTCTTTTGAATTGGTGATGACTTTCGGTCTATATCTTTGTGTCTGGCTTTATCACACCACTTGACTATCTGTCCCTTTTTCCTCCTGATTTATGCATGGAGATGCAGCTGCTCTCACCTGATAGCTCATCTTTTAAAGAAGTATCTCTCATCCCCTCTGAATCATACAATCTCCTCTACTATTTGTACTTGCTGGCTATGAAAAAAGGAAAGAAAAAACTCTAATTTTTATTTCGATTTCCATCCCTTCTTTTATTTGGGTCATCTGAAATGTCCCAGAATTTCAATGTGTCTCAATGACAATTTTATTTTTATAGCACATTTCATTACATGAAAATGTGAAAACAAAACACAAAAATAACTACACACACAACACATATTTCAAATGCTACTTCCATCTACATTACACTTATATATACTAAAAATAAAATACATTATAATAATTATAACATTATAATAATGTGAGATTTTTTCTGTTTGTTAGCGAAAAAGCAAATTTTACAAATTCATCGTTAATCACGATATTTTTGTATTAAAAAAGCTTTCTGTTAAAGAGTGTGCACATGTGGTGGAGTAACCATTATAGAAAATACTAATTGTAGTCAATCATGATCACTAATGAACTAACAGTAATGAACCTTTCGATCAACACTGTGCTTGTAAAATCGTTCCAAGAGCAGTTGAACAAAATCATTTAAAGATCTGAATTACCACAGCGTTCATGTCCGTTCACGTGCGTGAACTTCTGCCACAGTATTTTTTTTATTCTTTGCTTTAATTATTTTCATGTCCATGTGAAAAGTGTGTGTGCCATGATAACCTTGTTACAAAGCTTTTCCTAATCTGAACTGTTTCTGGCAGGGTCATCCATGCTGTCAGAGGCAGAACACTCAGTATTGGACACCAACAGGTTTCCACAGCCACGTAGGCTGCCGTTCCCACAAGATAGATGTCTCCCATTTCCTGATAGAATGAACAGTGACTGAGATCACAACTGTCCCTCTCTGTCTCCTCCAAGTCAGCTGCTGTCTTCATTGTCATTTTCCAATGTTTCTTTTCATATCCAGGCCACAAAACTACAGCATTCATTTTTAACTTTTGAGGTCACTTCCTGTTTGTCACACAAGCGATTTATTACTCTTCATTTCAATAACAACGGCCACTGTGGAGACATCTACACTTTTACTTACAGATGAATCAGTACAAGTATTCCCTAATCTTTGTTGGCCCAGAACAACAGAACAAAGAGGCTGAAACCCATTTGAGTGCCTTGGATTAAGAAGAACTCCAGAAAACTCAGATCCCTTTGTTTGTTTGTTTGTTTGTTTGTGTGTGTGTGTGTGTGTGTGTGTGTGTGTGTGTGTGTGTGTGTGTGTGTGTGTGTGTGTGTGTGTGTGTGTGTGTGTGATCCCTGGGTCTGGTATCATTTGACAGACAGCCAATGATCCTAGAGAGAAAGAGAGAGAGAGCCAGAGAACATGTGGATGCAGAGATAAGAGTGGCTGAGATACTGCAACGAGGCAAAAAGCGATACTGGAATTACAAGAGGGACACGTGGGTTTATGGATGCAATCCTGTTGGTGTGTATCTGTGTGTGTGTGTGTGTGTGTGTGTGTGTGTGTGTGTGTGTGTGTGTGTGGTAGATAATAGAGTTACAAAGGAGCAATTATGATGAAGAGAAGAGTGAACCTAAGAACTTTTCTTCACATGGGTTCACATGGGAAATAACAGTAAACAGAATTAAAGTTACAAACATGAAGAGCATTTAGGTTTGTTTATCTGCTCAGTCATGTTAAGGATACATGTAGCTAATTAGCCAGAACAGGACTTCTGCAGAGTAGGTGGTCAAATCATAGCAGGTCCAGTTGTGCACAAGGAGATGATCCTGAAGGGACCATTAGCTAAATTTAGATCACGTCTTTGTTTTTTATTGAAGTATCACTAAATCTGGTGATCACACCTAAATTGAAAAGGGAAAATGAGGAAACACACACATGTAATGGAGGCTCTTAAAACATGCGGTCATCCTAATTGAGCTTTCATCAAGTCAGCAAAGATGCACAGAAAAGAAGATAAGACACCAACTAGGGAGGGCCAGAAGGACAAAAGGAACAATGTTGTCATCCCTTATGAGGCCCATGGACCTCTTAGGGACAGTTGCTCTTAGAACTGAAGAAGCTTCTTGGATGAGAGGTGAAATGTGTTCAAGAAACTTAAAGAAGTCCAGATGCTTTTCTTGCCAAGCTCTTTAGACCCACACATGTGAAGTTGTGCTGACAAGGATGACACCAAAGGCAAGGTAAACGCTTTTAAAGATGAAATAAAAAATAAACAAAAAGGGTGATTTATGAGCTCACCCAAAACCCTGGCTGATTGGGACCCACACCCAGTTTCACACCTTGGCTCAGGCGATTAGAGGATCATCAGGGGGTCCTTTTGTCCCTCTGTGGAGGGATACTCCCACTAGGTTTATATCTGGGACTCCCCACCATTTGACCTTAGAACTGAAGAAGCTTCTCGGATGAGAGGTGAAACGTCTTCAAGCAACTTAAAGAAGTCCAGACGCTTTTCTTTGCAAGCTCCTTTGACGGTGATTTATGCCATTCAGCCAAGAGGTTTAAAAACTTGATTTTTTCGATGTTCTATTGTGAATAAAATAAGTGTTTATAATATTTACAGATCATCGCATTTTGTTTTTTTTCTCACACAGTGTTCCTATTTTGGAGTTGGGTGTGTACAAAAAAACACGGTAACTGGGAGGTTGTTTCAAAATCCACTTCATACATATCCCTATATGAGGATCGAATCAAGAACCAGTTCTGAGTAGTTCAGTTCTTTGGGCTTGTTAATCTGCTTGCCTGATCCTGCTCATCAGTTCCACTTATACAATAATCAGCTAATGTCAGTTGATGCACAGTCAGCTGTGGCAGGCACAGTCCACAGTGTGGATACAGACAAACAGCTGCATTATCCTGCTATCTTAACCTCAGCTCTCGGCTCCACAGCCAGGCCCTGAACTTGATTGATTGATTGAATCTTTATTTTGAACATGTTGAAAAAGTATAAAAAAATAGAATTAAAAGAGACAAATGAACAAAGCAAACAAAAGGAAAACGAGCAACCACAACTCCAAATAACGTCCATGTTCAAAAAGGAGCAGGAAGAAGCATAAGCTCATTTAATCCCACCCCTTTTCCACTATCTAGTATCAATAGACTACAGAAATACCTCCCTGCAATTACATTATATGTTATGTGTAATTTTTTTTTAAATATATACACATATATGTTTCTATCTATCCATACATACGTATATACACACATACGCACATATACACATTTTCAATAACCCCATTAACACCTCAAGGATACACAACCTACAATTATATATATATATATATATATATATATATATATATATATATATATATATATATATATATATATATATATATATATATATATATACCCATACCAACAAACCCGTGCATGCGCACACACATGAAAATATTAGACAAGAACACCCTATCAAATCTCTACCTTTTCCCTGTACCCTGTAAAAACCATATCCTTAAACCGCTTTTTAAACTGCGCCATGCTTGGACATTGCTTCATATCTTTACTTAGTCTGTTCTACAGCTTCACTCCACACACAGAGATGCAAAAACTTTTTAATGTTGTACGGATACGAGGATGTTTTAAATTTAATTCCCCCCTCAAATTGTATCCCCGTTCCCTTTTAGAAAACATTTTTAGAATATTGTCAGGAAGCAGGTTATTTATTGCTTTATATATAATTTGTGCTGTGAGAAAATGAACCAGATCTGTGAATTTTAGAATTTTTGATTTTAAGAATAGTGGATTTGTATGATCTCTGTAACCAGTTTTATGGATTATCCTTATGGCCCTTTTTTGTACAATAAAGATTGATGATAGCGAACATTTGTAAGTATTGCCCCAAACCTCTGCACAGTAATTCAAATACGGTGCAATCAGGGAACAATAGAGAATGTGGAGTGATTTGTGGTCCCGAATGTGTTTTACTTTACTCAAGATTGAGACACTTCTTGAAATTTTGTTATGTATTTGATTTATATGAAACTTCCAGTTTAATTTATCATCTATAATCACACCAAGAAACTTATGTTCAAGTACTCTTTCAATTTCCACACCATCTACATGAATCTGCACTTGTGCATTTCTAAGGGAATTCCCAAATAAGATAATTTTAGTTTTACTTAGATTTAGCGATAGTTTGTTCCTGTTAAACCATTTTTTAATTTTGCACATTTCTGAAGTAATTGTATCCAGCAGCTCCTTTAGATTCCCCCCAGAACAAAAAATATTTGTGTCATCTGCAAATAATACTAATTTTAATATATCAGATGCCTTACAAATATCATTTATATAAATAATAAATAATTTTGGACCCAGTACAGAGCCTTGTGGAACACCACAAGCAATGTCCAAGCATGATGAGGAATGGACACCCAGCTTCACAAATTGTTTCCGGTCACTTAAATAATTTTTCACCCATTGCAGTACAACCCCCCTAATCCCATACCGTTCCAGTTTATTAATTAATATGTCATGATTGATTGTGTCGAATGCTTTCTTGAGATCCAGAAATACTCCAGCTGCATACTGTTTCTGATCTATAGCATTCGTAATCTCCTCAATTGATTCGATTAATGCCAGAGATGTTGATCTTTTTGATCTGAATCCATATTGACTGTCAGAGAGTAATTTATATTTATCTAAGAATTTGTCTAATCGTTTATTAAACAGGTTTTCTAGGATTTTGGAGAATTGTGGTAGTAAAGAAACAGGCCTGTAATTTGTGAAGTGGCGTCTATCCCCGGTTTTATACGGCGGCACAACTTTAGCTATTTTCATTTTGTTTGGCACTTTTCCCGTCTGAAATGATAAGTTGCAAATATATGTTAGAGGTCCTACAATTCCTTCAATGACCTTCTTGACGATTTTCATGTCAATATCATTACAATCAGTAGATGTTTTATATTTACACATGTGTACAATGTCAATTATTTCTTTTTCCTCCACTGATGTGAGGAACATTGAGTTAGGGTTCCTATCAATCAGGTTTTCACTACATTCTACTGATGGCAGTGACTCAGGAATTTGTTCTGCCAGTTTTGGTCCAATATTTACAAAATAATGATTAAAGCTGTTGACCTTATCAGCAGTGTTTTCCATAATATTGCCATTATCGATAAAGTATTGTGGATAACTTTGTTGTCCAGAATTATTTTTAATGATACCGTTTAAAACATCCCATATTCCTTTCATATTATGTTTATTGTTGTTCAATATTTTACTATAATACTCCTTTCTACATACACGTATAATATTGGTCAACTTATTTTTGTATTTTTTATATTTATTTTCAGCATCTTTTGTTCTTTGTTTTAGGTATTCCCTATAGAGTGTATTTTTCTTTTTACATGCATTTTGTAAACCCTTAGTGAGCCATGATCTATCTGAATATTTGTGCTTTCTGTTGTATTTTATTGTTGGACAGTTTTTATCGTACAACTCCATGAATATTCTTAAAAATATGCCATATGCAATATCAATATCAGCTTCTTTGTACACATTGTCCCAGTCCTGATTTAATAGATCGTTCTTAAATGCAGTCATAGTTTCTTCTGTCCTTACACGTCTGTATCTCAGTTGTTCTTCATGCTGATTTTTCTTATAATTAGTGTCATAAACTGCAAAAACTGGTAGGTGATCACTGATGTCATTAATTAATATTCCGCTCACAATGTTGTTTTCCATATTGTTAGTGAAAATATTGTCAAGTAAGGTGGCACAATGTGGTGTAATTCTGCTAGGCCTGGTTATTTTAGGATGTAAACTCAAACTGTACATAGTGTTTAGGAATTCGTCGGTCATTTTATGCTTTTTTGGATTCAACAGGTCAATATTAAAATCACCACAGATAAACATAACTTTTTGATTTGTTTTAGAGAATATTTCCTCTATGAAGTCATTAAATACTTGAATACTAGAGCCAGGTGTTCTATATATACAGCTAATTATTACATTTTTTTCTTTTTCCTTATAAATTTCAATTGTTATACATTCTAGTAAATTATCAATTACAGTTGTCATACTTTCTACCACCTTGTAGTTTAGGTTTTTATCCACATACACAGCTACTCCCCCTCCACTCTTGTTCCTTCTATTTACAAAATTCACTTCATATCCCTCCAGTCCAAAGTCCATTCCTTTCTCCGCATTGATCCATGTTTCAGAAATGGCAATAATTCCAAATGGATTTGTCAACTCATTTAGATATTCCTTTATATTGTTGAAGTTGGCATACAGACTTCTGCTATTAAAATGGATTATTGATAATTTATTTTCCGTGTTGTTGGTGTGCTTAAACTGTTCATCAGTGAAGTAGCAGCAGTTACAGCTGATGTTGTAGAAGAAATTATTTTCCGGGTCTATATCCTTTTCTAAGTCTAGAACATTATGGTCTGTGTATCGAAATGTTCTCAGTTCCAGATTATCATACAGAGAATTCCAATGAGTTATGTTGATATTGTTGCCGGATGCAGATGAAGTTCTTTTGGACTGTGCCATGTGTTGTGTTGTGTGTCACGTCACATGTGTATTCATACCTCCAGAGTAAGTTGACCTCAGTATTTGTCCAGCTCTTCCATATTTCTGATGACCAACACTTTGGCTTGTTCCGGTGTTCCATTGAGTTTAATGAATACTTTGCAGTTGGTGGTCCATGTATTTTGAATTTTTCCCTGTTTCTTCAAGTAACGTGCTTTCCTGGCAATGTCCGCATTTCTTTTTATCAGATGTTCGTTCATGAAGACATCGGATCCTTTCAGTTTCTTTCCTTGTTTTAACAGTGCTGTTTTCTGTTTTCTGTTTGCAAATCTCACAATGATGGCTGGTTTGTCACTGTCATTTTTTCGGGGTAGAGGGTGGCAAGCCTCAATGTTGTTATAATCCACTTCCACACCTTTGGACCGTAGAAAGGTAACCACTTGATGCTCCGTGGAGTTGACATCTTCCTCTCCTGGCCCTCCTACATTGTCAGTGGCGACCGCCCGGGCGTATGACCGGGGTTTGATGCGAAGCCCCGTGATGATAACATCGTTCATCCGGGTGTACTGCTCCAAATCCGCCACTCTGTTCTCCAGGTACGCCAGCCGCCGATCCTTCTCGGCGTTCTGGATGCGGAGAGCCTTAACTTCCTCGACCAGGTCCAGGATGGCTTTCTGCTGCAGTTTGACAGTAGAAATCTCCTCTGTCATAAACTCCAGCGACTTCTTAATATCGTCTCCTTCCTCGGCTGACAGAACTTTTTTCGGGCCCATGCTGAGAGACGCTCTTGTAGCTTTGCCGTGACGACCGGCTAGCTAGTTGATGCTAGCGTCCTTCTTCTCACTCACCGCTACGGTTCAAAAACATCAACTTATGAGTTTTCGAGAGGTCGCAAATGACGAGCCACCACTTCTGGACGGTTTCCCACACACGCTCTCAAAGATTAGTATGTGCAGAGTATGTGCAACTATAAACTTCAACAGGGCCTGGCTGTGGCTCAAGAGTTGGGAGGTCGCCTTGTAATCGGAAGGTTGCCGGTTCGAGCCCCGGCTTGGACAGTCTCGGTCGTTGTGTCCTTGGGCAAGACACTTCACCCGTTGCCTACTGGTGGTGGTCAGAGGGCCCGGTGGCGCCAGTGTCCGGCAGCCTCGCCTCTGTCAGTGCGCCCCAGGGTGGCTGTGGCTACAATGTAGCTGCCATCACCAGTGTGTGAATGAGTGCGTGAATGGGTGGATGACTGGATATGTAAAGCGCTTTGGGGTCCTTAGGGACTAGTAAAGCGCTGTATAAATACAGGCCATTTACAGGCCATTTCAACAGGTCACAAGCTGGCGATCAGTCAGCAACTTGACTACCTGTCCATGTTTCTACAGTAGAATCACCATGGAGACCACGTTAAAGTCTCTTTGCACTGGTTGCATTTTTGCTCTGCGCTCCTACCTGAATAATGAGAGAAAGCTCATATGTGTGTCCTCATCAGGGTTTTAATAGTTTTGCAATTTTCATTAGTTTTTATTTTTATTTCGTTTTGACTTCAGATTTTCAATTTTATATTAGTTTTAATTAGTTTTTACCAATTGTTTGCTAGTTTAGTTTTTATTTTTTTTTGAAAATCCTTAGTTTCAGTTTAGTTTTGATTAGTTTCAGTTATAGTTTTAGTTGTGTTTGCAATAATTAAGTGTAACAAAATCCCAGTTTCATCATATCAGTCATGCTCTTCTGCTTATCCTTGGGTATGTTGCTATTCCAGCTACCATACCCTGCACAGGTCGCCTGTCTGTCGCAGGGCTAACACGCAGAGACAGACAACTCACATTCCCACCTATGGGTTCTTTAAATAAATAAATAAAGGCAGATGAACAACCATTGATACCAGGCAACTATAAAATGTATATCTTGGCCCCAATGAGACTATTAACTCTTGCAGCACCGGGTGTTAAGGCAATTGACTCACACAGTTATGTAGATATCCCAGTCCTGTTGTCTCGGGATGCATCACGCTGCCTTGCCTGGTGTTAGCTTCTGTTTCTGGGGATGAGGGTTGAGTGTGCTCCCTTACCTTCTCAAGGTAAGCTAGGTTAGCCTTCTTGTGTGAGCTTTTCAAGCGCACTTTAAGGTTTGTGGGATTTTTTTTCCTTTTAGAAATGTCCCTCATAATTTGTCTCTTTCCACTACAAGACACTTGCTTTATCCAAAACACGGTCATATTCAAAGTAATCCCAAATTGGACTCTGGCGCTTTCTCCCGACTTTTACTGAAATGATTCTGCGCGTGGACGGAGCAGCGACACAGACGACTCGACTAACGTACTGCCACCTGCTGGCATAATGAGACACAGCAAGAAAAAAAATCTGGAAACGAAACTTCTTTTTCACCCTTGACTATTGTATGACACGCACACATCAATGAAAACTAAACACATTTTTGCTATAAATTCAGTTAATTTTAGTTAGTTTTGTGAACACTCATTACAGTTTTAGTTAGTTTTCCTTTTTTTTGTTTTTATTTTTATTTCCGTTAACGAAAATGTTTTTTCACTTCTAGTTTTCGTTATTTCGTTAGTTTTCGTTAACGATAATAACCTTGGTCCTCATTAGGATTTGTGTTGGTGTGTGTGGAAGTTAATAATGATGAAACAAGGCGTTTCAGGAGACAAGCAGAAATAATGTAAAGAGTAATGTCACAAATTACTTTCTCCTGGGAGTAAATAAGCAACATACTGCATTACTTTTATGAAAAGTGTGATATGTGCAATTGCTTACGTTTTTTTGAGTAATGACCCAACATTGATCACAACAAAGAATAACTCCAACATGCACAAATATTTGACTGCACAGGAATTACTTAGCAAAATCTTTGACATGCTGCTCATGTGATGGTGGACTAAAAGTGGATTCAATGAGAACCCACTGAAACTGATACTGATAATGGAGTTTAAACAGCTGAATCATTATCTTATTCTCATCATTAATCCTACTAAATATTACTATTATATGAACTTTTTGTCTGTTACAATGAATCATGTTGACCGACTGTAGTTATGTTTTCTTTGAAAGCTCCATGACCTGGAAACGTGTTCTGGAAAGAGACAAAGGATTTCAGCAGCTTCCACTTTGTGTCCATACGCTGAACTGTGGACAAAATGAGATGGTAATCATACTTTTACAAGTTATTGTATTTTAATAAAATAATGAATTATTGGGAACAGTAGAAGTTTATCAAACACATCTGTCTCCATTCCAGCAGCTCACATTAGTTCCCTAGACATCCATCATCAACCAGATGTGTGACACAGCTGTTGTTTTAAATTGATATCTGTGGGTTCTAAATTACATCTTTTGCCCATGTAGGTATAACTGGCTGTATTTTTTCTTTTTCTTTATCACACATTCTGCAGATTTCTGGGTTTTATCTTTACAGGGTCACATGATTTTATAATACCAATTGCTATTGGTCCTATCCTACGGTGAGCTGACGTGGACACTAGAGTAAACTATAGTAGATGGACAGTTACTGAACAGTCTATGGCCACAGAAGGCATGGGTAGGTATAGGGAGCGTACTTGTCACAAACAGACTGGGGCGAGGATGGGAAGGAGGTGGCTGAGGCAGGGCAGTGAAACGCCAAGTACGAGTCGACTCGTGAACACTTGATGCTGAGACAATAATCTGACACCAAACAATAACAGAACTCCAACCACCCCGGCCCCTAACAAATGTGGGCAATTTGTCTCCTTCTATTTTCATGCCACTTATTATTAGGACGTGGCGGTGCAGAGTCCAGTAATTACACTGACATGGAAACAGATAAGTTGACCTGGAAACAATTGATTAAATTATACACTGTGTCTATGCTGCCCCTCAAAATGGAAACCATCAAAGTTAATGCGTTATAATTATAAGTTTATAATTCATCATATTTGTGGGCTGGCACACTGCGATGGTTCACAGCTGTGCCTTACTGGAAGTGTGTAAACGTGTTTGATTGAATCTATTTGTGCACCCAGTGCTGTAGACTGGTTTTAAACCAGTCACTGCAGGGCTCTAGAGTGTGACCAAATTTTTCAATGGTGCGACTAAAAAAAATCTTAGGTCGCACCAGTGCGACCACCTGTTCGAGTAACATAAAAAAAAAAATACTCCGCAACTCTGAAAGTCTCCGTGTGGTCAACAGCAGACACACTTTATGCCCCTATCGTGGTCTAAACCAATCAGAGATAGTCAGGGGCGGGACCTCTCTGATTGGTCGTGGTCCAGATATTCATGTAGTCCGTGTGTACATTTGAAAGTGCAGGGCGGGTGGACAGAGAGAAGTGAGTAGCTTGAATAAAGCGATATCGATGAATTAAATTGACTTTTAAATGTGTTTTGCCAGAAACGCCAGAATCTCAGGTTAAAGCTCACAAAACTATTTCAACAACCACCAAACAGTAAATGAGAGCAGGTAACGGACTCCACACAAAAACGTAAACGCAGAGCATCAGAATCAGCTTTGTCTTTCTCGGCTTTCTCACCCGACGGCCCGTAGACGGACACGACATCGGGGCTGAAAGCCGACAGCTCGCCGATTCTGATGTGTCGGGTCCGCTCTGTGTTTATGTCTTTTTTTGCGCTCGATTCTGAGCTGCAGGTTTTGTCTCTGTCCAGCCAAAATTCACTGAACCAGCAGCAAAAGAAGATCCAAACGATGCTTCACATTTGATAAATATTGTCATGAATTCCCTCTGACTTTTGCTGTTTTGCCTCCACCACGATAAAAATCACACTTCATGCACAGCTCTCTCTCTCTCTGTACTTCAAGAACCGTTTTCCATCTCAAATCTGCTTTGTTTATTAAATGGCCTGCATTTGTATAGCGCTTTACTCAGTCCCTAAGGACCTCAAAGCACTTTATACTACATTCAGTCATTCACACACTGGCAATGGCAAGCTACGTTGTAGCCACAGCTGCCCTGGGGCGCACTGACAGAGGCGAGGCTGCCGGACACTGGCGCCACCGGGCTCTCTGACCACCACCAGTAGGCAAACATGGGGTTAGTATCTTGCCCAAGGATATTTGGCATGTAGCCAGGAGGCAGCCTGGGATCGAACCACCAACCTTCTGATTAGTGGCTGACCTGCTCTGCCACCTGAGCTACAGCCACCCCGAGCTACCCATCAGTCTACCGTTGTTTACAGCGCTGTCGGCCGCTGTCTTTTTTTTTTTTTTAACTTAATGACCTCGGACAAGATAGCCTAATTTCTGCTGTTTAATACTGAAGACATTTAAACTTTTTAAAACTATGCAAAATTGCAGAATGTTGCAGAATATTTTTAAGGTTATCTGCTATAAAAAGCCAGGCCAGGAAAATCTCCTTCATGTTTTTCTGAGTTTTATCCTCAGTTACTTTGACACAAAGGCATCTGCTGTGATGCTCACAATTCTGATGAAGTCTCACATGTATCAGTACTGATAAATGATCAGAATTATAATATTTCTGACTGTCTGAGGCAAAATTGAATCGAATTGGGACCTCGTGAATCAGAATCGAATGGATTCTAGAAATCAATGATGATACCCAACCTTAATGAGCAGCCTAGGCCCGACAGAGGTGGATGTAGCTGTGGGTAATGCGAAAAAATGAAAAGAACAATTGATAACTTCTTTGTTAAGTTAAGGCCTGATCCTTCTGAAATTCATAGCCAGTGCTCTGACATGGAGCCATTAACCTCTGAATGCTGAAAAAGCAGCAGTGTATCCAGAAAACACATTATATGCAGCAATAAATGCACTGCCCAAGTGTCCCCTCTACCACTGCCTTTCAGCGCCAGGCAGCAGCAAACAGGTCGTCAGAGGAGGACGTGATGATGATTAAGTTTAACATTGTCTACAATATTGACAAAGAGTGCCAACGCACTTTAAGCATAAGATTGTTAGTCAATCAATATTGTCTGTGTGGACAGCAATCCCCCCCCCCCCAAAAAAAAAAATAGGTGCACCAGTGCAACTGTGGCAAAAAGTTAGTCTAGAGCCCTGCACTGTGTGAAACACCTGAAGATTCGTGCAGGTTTATTTAAGGTGTACATGCACGACAGGTGGGCACATAATGATATGTTTATGTGGAACACTACAATATATAATTACTCCAGAAGCATTTTGATAGGTACCATGTTCTTGTCATATGTAATGTGTGCAAATAAAGCAACATGTGACTTGCCATTTCCCTACTTTCTGCAAATGAGTCAATTCTTAAACCCGCTTTTGCTTGTAACGCAGCTTTTGTAATGTTTTATTTTTCTACCTTTGTTATGTTTTTATTGTATTACTTACTTTTTCCTTTTGACTTTCCATGAATGTACAGATGTGATAATGGACACGGAGGCTCAGACACTGGCACAAGGTCAGCAAACAACTCAGATTCTTAACAGAAAACAAAATATCAAAAAAAGAGAAAATAATTTCCTTTTTTCAGTCACAGCAACAACAAAGAAAATGTCATTATGTTGATGTAAAATGAAAACATGAAAGAAGGAGCCGTCTGAAGTTCAGAAGAAGTTCAAAGGGGGAGATGATATTCAGCAGCCACTGCTGGAGTGAACAGAAAGACACAAAACACAGAACTGAAATAACTTCAGCTGTGATTTTTTCTCTTTTACAGCACAAATGCATTCACTGAATATTAATTTTCTGTACCTAAAAATATTATTATTTAAATTACACAAGTGTACTATTAAATTAAGGATCTGATATCTTTCCACCCAAAGAAGAAGAACAGGAAGTCACCCGGCAATATCGTTTATCATTTATTTATTTATATAGCACTTTTAATTACAACAATAGTGTTGGCCGCTGTAGGAAAGATAGGAATTACACAATAACATGAAGTAACAAAATCAAATAGCATCAATATCAAATAGCGAATACAAAATAACAGATAAATAAGTAAATATGTAAATAACTCTTATGCTGTCTTGAAAGCCAATGAGTGAAAATGTGTTTTCAGATTGGATTTAAAACAAACTGACGGTCGGGGCCTTTCTAATGTGGAGAGGTAAATCATTTCACAATTTAGGCGCCACGACTGGAAACGCCCGATCACCTCTATGAACCAACCTCGACTTTGGTGTAGCCAAGAGCAAAAGATCACCTGATCTAAGAGCTGTAGTAGGCCTATGAGGCTCCAATAAAATTTTATACGTAATTCAAAAGCAGACTGGGAGCCAGTGGAGTGAGGCGAGCACCGGGGAGATATGTTCATGTGTCTTTGTCCGAGTCAAGAGATGAGCTGCAGTATTCTGGACCAGCTGGAGCTGTGCTAAACCAGTCTGGCTAAAGCCTGCATATAAAGAATTACAGTAGTCCAAAGAATGAAAGCGTGAATTGCCCGTTCTAGGTTTTTAAAAGATAAAAATGATCTCACCTTCGATAAAAGCCTCAGTTTAAAGAAAGAGCACTGTACAACTGATCTCTGAGCTAATCTGTTTCTCAAAGGAAAACTTATTATCAAATATAACCCCCAAATTTTTAGCATGTGATTTGACAAAAGGTACTAAACTGCGCAGATCAAGATCTGAGGTGCCAGAATTCCAACTTGGTCCAAAAATAATCACTTTGCTTTTTTTCCTTGTTGAATTTAAGGAAACCAGAGGCCATCCAATACAAAACTACAAGTTTGTCTGGGGAGGATGAATCAGTCAAAACATTGTCAGTTTCCTTTTTCAAACCAAGAGTCAAACTTTTATTTCCTTTAACTTTGACAAATATTGAAGTGTAAACAGCGTTTGATACATGTCATGTAAAATATGTCAATTGTTCTTATTAATAAATTAGAAAAATGTCATATTCTGATAGCACAGGGTCAGGGTCATCAGTGTTGACAACTTAGATCTCTGTGAGGTACCATAACGTAAGCAGCAAGGAAAGTGATAGGAAGACAGACTGTTCAAGTTTAGAATAGAATAATCCTTTAATTGTTCCACAAGGGGAAATTTGGATGTAACAACAGCAAGAAAGACACATATACAGACAAACAGTACACAAGACACAGAACAGAAACATACACAACTTTTACATATTTACATCGAGGACAAGGACAAGTTTCTTTTACGCATCCATTATTTTCTGGTGTCGCCATTCAACAATTCTTTCACACAAACAAACAAACAAAAAAAAACAACAAAACCCAGTAGTCAAAGGTTACGTCCACACATACATGGGTATTTTTGAAAACGGAGATTTTCCGTTTTCGTTTTAAAAAATAATCCCGTCCACACGTAAAGGCAGAAATGAAGGAAAACGCTGCTAGGAACATGCCAAAGCAACAGGTGGCGATATATTCCTAACCGTGCAGAAATGTTGGCCAATCAGAAGTCTAGAAGCCTCGGTGGGAAAAAGTAAACAAAGCTGGGGCATAGAAGCAGAACCGAGTCGTATGTGTGGAGGGACAGTAACTGTGTGTGTATATGTAAGCATTTAAACACTGCAGAGAGTAGAATTAACAGTAACAGTATTGTAGAAATTCATTTCACCGAAACAATAACCTGGTGCACAGTGTGCCGTCAAAAAATGCGCACACCTTTGACGCTGCGTTTTCTCCGTTTTCTCAGTTTTTCTCGTCCACATGTAAATGCAAAAACTAGTGATGGCCCGCTTGAAGCTGACGCTCCGGAGCGTGTGTCGAAAAAAACAACACACTGGTTCAGAAGCACTGTGTCGAGGCTTGCTTCGTTTGGCAAAAGTCACGTGACCAGTGACGTCCGAAGCTTCATTACGCACGTAACTGCTTCGGTACCTGATTCAAACAGATATAAGGAAGTGAATCATCCACGGGATTCGTGGAGTGTGTTGATGGTGACAGATAGCGACGAGGTGATCATTCCACTGACAGATATGGAGCCAGCGAGGAAGAGAGGACGTTCTGGCGTGTGGGAATATTTTGAGTTGATTTTGCTCAATTCATTTTATCTGCCGAAGTGAAAAACTTGAAATGTCCAAAATCATGTTTTCA
This sequence comes from Rhamphochromis sp. 'chilingali', assembly GCF_963969265.1. NCBI lineage: Eukaryota > Metazoa > Chordata > Actinopteri > Cichliformes > Cichlidae > Rhamphochromis > Rhamphochromis sp. 'chilingali'. The sequence goes on along the minus strand of NC_137940.1, from coordinate 19,386,525 downwards.
TAATGTAAATATCATTACAGCATATGACTTTAGGAACACTTCCATGTGAATTAAAGCTGATGAAGACTACAAAAATGTATTTGACACTATACGTACATGACATTGCTACACAGTTTAGAAAATCATTTTGTTTATTGTTTTTAGGTGATAGTCTGCAGGACCCAGGAATACCTGCATATCTACCAACTTGCAGTGTAGTTCCTGCACTCCACAGCCTCTTCTGTTCCATGCAAGTGGATTTTCTTCAGGGCAGGAGAAACTATTTCTAAGAAAAGAAACAGACTCAGCCAGCGCACAGTAACACTAATCCTCTTGTTAACTGTAAATAACAAAAGGGCTACCTTACATTGATCATGTTTTTACTTTGCAAGTTCTTGATTAGGGGTGGGTTTTGATTATCGCCTTTCTGATTACAATCCATGCTAAATTGAATAAAGTGATATTGATTCATTAAAATCCCGTGTCGATTTGTAAATTAACGTTATTATGCCTGAAACGCCAGCATCTCAGGTTAAACCTCACAACATGTCGTCAAACACCATGCAGCTAAAACAGTAACTGGGAGCAGGTTTACGGATTCTGCATACAAACGTGAACACAGAGCGCGGACCCGACGCGTCAGAGTCAGATTTTGATGTGTCGGCGGGTCCGCGCTGTGTTTGCCTCTTTTTTTTCCCGCTGGCTTCTGCAGCTGCAGGTTTCATAACTCTCTGTTTACATCTCTAATTAAGTCTCACATGTGTCAGCTTTCTTTTAATAGATACGAAATTATGGATATATACTGTTAAATGATCAGACTTGTAATATTTCTGACTGAGGCAAAACTTTCCAGATTCCAATCAAATTGAATCGGATCCTGTATCGAATCAAAATGATTCTACAAATCAGTGACGATGCAGCCCTACTCAGCTTCCTAAGCATTTTCCCTTTCCAGTTCACAATCAATCCCACCCCTAGGTCAAAAATATGTATAGGACAATTGGCCTAATCTAATATTTTGTATGAACCTGTCCAGCTGTCCAGTGATTAAACGACAAGTAGATGGAGGCAGGACTTCACAGCAGGGGCATACTCCATAATGTGCTGTGCATTATATTATATATATTGCTCACTTATTGTATTTACCAACATCAAGGAGTTATGAGCAAAGATAGGCCACCATAGTGCATGTTTAAATAGGGAAAGTTTATTGATCAAAATGTATTACGCAAATACGCATTACATTTTTTTCAGCCCCCCAATCGAGAAAACAAAACCAATTACATGTTCAAAGCAACGGAACGGTGGCCCAATATCAGAGAGAACTCCACTCTTGAGTGAGCAGTGATAATTGAGCAGTCCGTTTTATTTTGCAGATTCAAGCTGCTCTTCAAAATTTTCACCACCAGATGTCACCGGAGAGGACTGTGTTGAAAAGCTTCGAGTAATGAACCGTTTTTCAATACAAGCTTCAGTGCTTCGGAAAGCTTCATTTGGCCATCACTAGCAAAAACTGAGTTTTCAAAAATATCCACCCTGGCCGGAGTTTTTAAAAATCTCCGTTTTCAGTGACCGAAAACGCAGTTTACGTGTGGACGAAAGGTGCAAACGCATAGCAAAATCTGCGTTTTCAAAAATACCCAGGTACGTGTGGACATAGCCAAAATCTCACCTGCTTTATACAGAATTCCACCCACAGCTGAACCTCATTAACCTCTACCACTGAGAAAACAGGTTAGACCAAATAACACAGGTCAGACAAAGAAACAGGAATAAAAATCATTCTTCTACTTAACAAACTCATTCACCCAATGGCAGGTTTGAAAAGTCATGCTCTTCACACAGTCCGACTCATGAGGTTATTTTAAAGGAAATAAACAATTGTACACAAAAGAAACACCCCTTCCTTTGGTTTCACCCAATTGACTCGATCAGCGACATCATACCCTGTATAAACAGGAAGTGCCAGGGCGGCCCCTCCCACATACCTGCTTCACAGATAGGACCTGCACAAAGAACACACAATTGTAAGTATAACTAAACTACATTAACAAATGAAAGATTCAAATCTAATGATTAACCCTTTAAAACCAGTCAGAGCGGGCACTATTTTTAAATCCCGGTATCACTGCAACCACATAAGCTAGCGCAATAATTTTTTTTGCATATGAAACTGGAGGAGTTGTACTTACATCTTATGCCATCAGATTGTCCTAGGTCACAGTTTCCTTCCACATATAGCTTTGCAAAAACTGCATAAAAAGCACTTGCAGCAACAAAAACATAATATTCCAGAAACACGCTTTGCCGATCTGATCAGCTGTTCATAACACTTCCTACGTCCTTCAGCATGAATTATCGCATGTCCGCCATGACCTGCCCAAAACCGGAAGTGACGTCATTTTCGCGGAAATGTAGTTTTTTTTTTTACCATCAAGGCCTCATAAGCTTATGCTGGTGTTTTTAAAAGTTATGTTTGACTTTATGACTTTCTGTGTCATTTCTGGGATGCTTAGGACTCAAATTGCACTGCTGGAAATAGTTTATTTTGATGCATATGCTGCTTTTTGCAAATTTGCATTATAATATTTATTTTCGTTTTTCCTGCAGTGTATAGAAATTGGTGTATTTCAAAAATAAAACTATGAACACACTCAAAATTAATTTCCTGTGGTGGGAAACTATTTTGTGCAACTTTTTTGTATTTACAGTTTTGAGGGATAACCCTCTTAAATTTCTCTAACTAGAAATATATGTTAAAAAACAAAAACGATTTTCAATTCTTTTATAGTTTATTTCTCTTTTTTTGCAATTTATGTAATTACTATGCACTTAATGCATGCATATTATTAAAATTTAGGTTGTAGTGGTTGTATTGATGTATAGCAACTTGAAATGCTCCCAAAAATGGCTCTACAACATTTAACCTTCCTCTCGTGTTAGCTTTCTGTTATCATCTCTTATGTTAGCGGGTCGGTTTTGACCCGTGAATTAAATCAGCTATAAAATATACTAAAAACAATAAGTTATCATCCAATTTGTTTCTCATCTCTTGGTTACCTTGTTAGGCTTCCTTATCCATGAAAATGTTGGTTTTAATACCTTTGGCGTGGGCCTCTGGGTCTTTTTTTGTCACTATACCCCTCGATTTCAATTAAAAAAAACTTTAAAATTAACCTAAAGAGAATCATATTAATAAATAAAAGTTTTCTGTGTTACCTGAGTATTACTGAGGGGTATAGGACACATCTCTTAAATAAATCTGTTTTATTGATTTTTTTCATTTTAAGATTAATAACTAAAATGACATCTATGGTGTTACGGGTCAATTCCGACCCATAGACATTTACATCAAGAAAAGACAAAAAAAGTTTGTTTTTTTAGCAGTAGACCTTTAATATAAACTGAAAAAAAGAAAAAGTCCACTCCTCCTTTGTTTTGGTTATAGCCGTGGGTAATTGTGGGCTTTTTATCACTTCCCAATGATACAGCTTCACCTCAGTTTCCTTTGTGAAGTTCTTGTCCGAGGTCATATCTGGTAAAAAATAAAATAAAATATCACAGCTGATATTGTGATCCTGCAGTCCAGTGGTCATATGGAGGACCACACATTTTCATTGTTTCTTCTCAGGGGTGCCACTCGCAGCTTTGACTGTGAAAATCTGTACATTCCAGGCATAGTTGGTTTTTGCATCACAGGCTTCCCAGATTTTTCTGCCGTTTTTCCCTTGCTTACTGGGTATATATTGCCGGAAGGGGCATTTTCCTCAAAAAGTGGACAAGACATTCATCCACTGTCACTGGCCCCGGGATGAACATCAGTGGTAGAAGCTGCACCCATCTCTCCCAGACATCCCTGATGGGAGCAAGCTTGTCAGACCTCGGTCTGGTCTCTCTGTTGTCAAATCTGAGGACTCTTGAATCAAAATGATATCAAATGTGTGAAGTGACATCGTTGCCCAGAAAATGTTTCTGCCTGTCGATGCATCCCATAGACAATCAGTGGCCTCATTGCAGCATCTGTACACTCCAGCAAGAAGAACACCAACGAAAGCATCCAGGTATTCCTCATCATGTCGCCATGGACTTTTTTTTCCTTCAAGGTTTATCATAGTAATGATGATTCTTTCTAGTGACAATGGCATAAATATCTCAAAACATCTCTTGATGTCACTGACTTTGGTCAGAGCAAACCTTGTGATTCCAGGGGTCATTTTGATGACATTTGCAGCAGCTGCCCTGCCATGTACATCATGAGGTACTGAGCTCCAAAAGATCTTACCATTTTTGGACTTGAATCTTTCAGCAGGGGTAGCTTCAGCACCAGCGACCTCCACCTCTGATCAGATGTGTCTGTGTCTTCTGGATGATAGTCCACATTGCCTTCTTCCGTAGAAACCTGCCCATCTGAATCGCTATGCTGCTCTGTGTCCTCTCCTTCATTTTCACCAAAAATATGATCCTGAACTTAGCTCACTGTGAATCTTCTTCTCATTTTTTGTATGCTGCAAATTGTAAATGTGCACTCTGGAAGTCAAATGGCCACTCAAATAGTGAATTCACCTCACATGCCCGTGTTTATTTTGTTTTGTTTTTGTGCGGGTATACTGCAAAAAACATGCAAAATAAGAATCCCCTAAAGCTCATATGATTAGGAGAGGTGCTTGCTGTAAGCGTTTTAGCTGACAGTGCACTTATGATTTCAGTTTTGGCTTTAATTATTGCTTTATACTCATAATATTATACCTGGGTCGAAACCGACCCTAACAACACAAAGGTCATAATTTCAACTAGGGCATTTTATAATTTAGTGAAAATATTTTTTTTTGTTTTATTTTGTAGAAATAGAGGTTCCTGACAAAGTCAAAAAGCCTTGATACAATAAACAAATGTATGTGATTTTTTTATGCATTTGAAATTTAAAATGGGTCGGTGCCGACCCTAACACGAGAGGAGGGTTAAAAATATTATATAAGCTCTGGCGGACTTGGTTCTATGGTAGGTCTTAAAGGGTTAAGTGACATTTGGCTTTAAGAACACTTGCATAAATGTAATGAACGTAACCAATGCTAACTCAAACAGACCCGGGATAGTATGTAGAGCCAAGGTTACATCTGCAGCGTCTACATTAAAGCATTATGATTGATTATAAGATAACACAAGAAAAAATAACAATATATGGAAGTAACAAATGGTAAATGAATTCAGTCCTAGCCACTTTGTCACAATCTCCCAGAGCTAAAGTGCAGCGCTGTTGTTACACTTGACACATCATAGATTAGCTCAGGTCAGCTGAACTAAAGCAAACAAACTTTACATTACCGGTGCTTGAGCACACATTATCAGGGTCATGAGACAGTTTGAGCTCCCGTTCTCGTTCCCCTACCCTAACATCTCATAAAGGATAAACACATGATAGGGTAGTGCTTGTTAGTAGTGGTCCAGTGCATAGCTCCATTAAGAGTGGAAGACTTGTATAGAAGTCCAAGGCAGGAAGTGATGTTAAATATAGCAGAGGCTTAAACCTATTGTCTTGCTCCCTTTGGAGCTACAGGGGTTAAGAGCAAGTAGACCATGTCCAGTCCACGCTTTGATGGACTGCAGCAGCAGAATTTCAATTGTGGCCATTTTCCATTCCTGTCCCTCCGGCTCTGTCATTCTCAAAGTATTTCCACTCACTTCTGTTTCTCACACTCATTTTTTTCCTCTTTTTACCTCTGTACCCTTCTGTCCCATCTTTCTCTCCCTCCTCAGGCGCTTTGTGTCAATTTCAGAATATTCCAGAGAGTAGGACTGAGCTGGCATGAAATGGGATTAGCAAAAGAGACAATTTTCACTACAAAATCTCCCTCTTTGCTCCTCTGTTCTCTCAAAGCCAACATTTCCCTCAGAAAAAAGGTTAGTTGATGTTATGTTCAATTCTTTTTTCCCTCCTTTTGATTCTGCATTTTTCAGACAGCTATTTTGTAGCTACCCACAGGTTTTCCTTTACAGGTTTCAGCCTCAGAATTGCGTACAGTGCTCAGATCCGGTTCTTCTGATTCTACTCTAAACGTTTCTTCCTTCTAACAGCGCTATACAAATACAGGCCATGTAGCATTTACCATCATCTCATCAAGCGAATCAAATAGCAGATGTTACCTCTAGTAGATTCCTACCGCTGAGGTCGCTCATTGTTCGCTGCCTCAGTATACGTGGAGAACTCAGGATTAGCAGAAGTAGAAAGCAAAGTCTCGAGGGAAGCCTCAGGTGAAGCAACAGCCTTTTGGAGCCAGCAGAGAAACCATCAAGGGTTTAGAGCAACAGTCCCCAACTCCAGGCCTCGAGGGCCGGTGTCCTGCAGGTTTTAGATCTCTCCCTGGGTCTACACACCTGAATCAAATGATTAGTTCATTACCAGGCCTCTGGAGAACTTCAAGACATGTTGACGAGGTCATTTAGCCATTTGAATCAGCTGTGTTGGATCAAGGATGCATCTAAAACCTGCAGGACATCGGCCCTCGAGGCCTGGAGTTGGGGACCCCTGGTTTAGAGAAAACAGTCTCTGGGCTCGTCCCGCACACAGCCTGGGATTCAGATTCAGAGAGACTTGTTTTTTTTAACTTGAAAGTCTATAAATGAATCAGTGGGTCAAAAACCTAGAACCACTGGCTCTAACAACCAACACTGTTAGTACAGGGCAGCTAAATCGCATAAGTCTTACATTGAGTGGTGGGCTAATAACTTGGTTAAACATTGTACATACATGTTTACACTGGCCTGCTGCCTAATCTACAAAAAACAACTGGGACAGGCCAATGTCAGCAGCTGAACGTGAGTATAACGACTGTACAGTGTAAATACACAGATCTTTATTGTCACTGTTACCAGAACAATGAAACACAGTTTGGCATCTCTCCGTTTGCAGTTTGTAGGTCTTTAAATTCAACAGTCTTCGGATAAGCGAATGAGATGAATGAAGATAAACTAAGTTTACGAGGTGAGGCAGGTTATATCCAGAAACTAAATATTTAAATATATCTACAGGTACAGTGTAAGGAGTATGATCAGGGCAGTATATGGTCCGACTGTCACAGTCTTGCTTTCTAAATTAGTTGAAACACTTGTTAACGGTAAAATAACAAATGGACTTGCTAAAAGTACTTGATTATAAATTACACTGTAAAAAAAAAGATAAAATGTGCTGTATAGTTACATTGTTGCACAATTTAATGATGTAAACCATATGACACTGAAAGTAAAAACCTTATGTTGTATAATTCTCATTGCAAAATGCAAATTGCAGTGTTACTGAGTCCTGAGATCTTGCAGGCAGAACTTGTTGCTGTGAAATATAACACCCTAAAGGTGTTCTCAGCACATTTAATTAGATTTTAGAAGCACTAAAATTTGCTAAAACATTCCTTTACCAAGACGCGCTGGTTTTACAATTCTACTTTGTCTCTGAGAGTCTACATGCTGTTCAGCGTGTTGATGTATGACACAGCAGGGAGTTCTGCTGGAGTTCATTACTATGACTTATACTGTGAAAAGATCCGTTCTCTGCTCTAATGGACATTCCACTTGAATTACACCGGCATGTTGCACTGCAGTAAATACTCCCTAATACCTGAGCTGCTGAGTGTGTGTTTGTTTGTGTCTGTGTTTGTTTGTTTGAGCCTGAAAGAAATTTCTGTAGTATCTGTACTAAATTTAGTTTGACGTCCCTGTGTTTGGCTGCATGAAATATAAGCTGCCATAATGACAAATAGGTTCTTGCATGCTTGTGTGTGAATTGGTGTACCTATGCGTGTCAGTACGTGGGTGACTTTTTGTTGGTACTTTTGTGAGGCGGCAATAAATTCTGCTCCATATACAATCGAGCCTTGTTCATATGGCATGTGTGAATGTGTTACACAATTTGCATGTGTCACTCCTGTCACACATGAGGTGTGAAGGTTTCATTTTAATTACCAACAGTGCAAAACCATTTGCATTTTCTGCTACAAAGCTGAAATATTCAAGACATATGGGACACAAACAATCCTGATGATATAAAAAATGCCAACAACAACAAACTCTAACAGTAATATCAGTGTATTCTGATAATCGCTTCTGTTGGTCACTAAGGTTAAACTGTATTTCTCACGCACTGGGTGTAACGTATTGTGCCATCAATTCAATTACTTTTAAAGGGCACACTGTAAATGTCAACTGCTTCGGTCTATTAAAAGTTTACAGTAAATGATTTAGAAGAGTAAAAAAACACCTAGCATCATTCTGCAAATTCAACTTAATCTGGTAGAAGAAAATAATGATACACTGTTTTGATTGCAGCTTGTAAAAGTGATCAAATATGTTGTTCTGCCTGCAAAATTCCACGTTGCTTTCTCCTGCAACATGCTATGTGGGAGTGAAAAGTGTAAAGGTTGTACTCCAAGATCATATAAACCAGTGAAGCTCTGTAGAATGAAGCTAAATATTTGTCTAATATTTCTTTAATAGATATAATGGATATTTCCAAGATTATTTTATCTATTACTGGTTAAATGTGAAAAATAATGTATTTCTAAATATAAATTCAAGAATTAAAAGTGTTTGTGATAACATTAAAAAATGGGAAGTTAATACTGTAATATTTGCTGGTTATTATAAATACATTATGTTGTGTGTTCGTTCTCTCTCACCAGGTTCTGAGACAGATGCCTCTATGACAGCTGAATGTAGCTGTTTCTTCTTTATTGGGCGCATCAGGGAGTAAAGAACTCAATTATTATTTCCGCATGTATACAGCCCATTAAAAGCAGGCTGATTGGAGTGGATACATATTTAAAAGCACATCACCAAGGAGTACAAGAAGACAAAAACGGGTTCAAGGCCTGTATTTCAACTGACACCTTTCTTCTAGTTTAACAGCTAAACAAGCCAGTTACACCAGTTACTGAGATGCCATCACTCTGGGGAAGGACCTCGCAGACCACTGAAACACTTTCAGTATCTCAGGGTTTAGACTCTTCATGATCACAGTTCTGCATAGCATGACATTGCTTGTGAAGACTTTAAATATTAGACATATACCTCTCAGGTTTGACAGTTTTAATCCAAGAGTCACTATGTTTAATAGATTCCCACGAGCTACTAGTACACTGCTTAAATAGACTTTGGAAAGTTCCACGTTTAATAGATTTGCTGCCAAAACAATTTAATGCCTTTAAACTGGTTCAGTATAAAATTGACAACAGTCTTGTAGACTTTGGTCAAAGCTGAGAATGAACTGATGGGTTGAAGCATAATGATAATTACCTGATTGATATGCTGTTGGTTGTTTTGCATGACAAGAAAACAGCTCAAAGCCTTACAGACATCCTATTGCCAGTTCATAGTTTGTCCTTCCCGTATCTCTGTTTAATAGTTAATTACCCACCACAGCTGAGTGGGGATGCCAAACAAGCCTCAGCATTTGTGAGAGTCCTTGACCAAGTCGTTTGGCTATAGGATTCTAGCTTTTGGCAGAGCTGGAGTTGGAGTCTTTACACCTTCTCATCTTCCTACATCCAACACCAACTGTTCAGTTCAATGAACCAAATGTTAACTTGTTATGTTCCAGTTTGAGTGTTCTTTATACGTTTGCTCAGTGGTGTGCATGACGACTGAAATACTCTGTATACCACAATGTATGGCTCAATGTAAAGCCAAGGGCACCCTGTACTCTGTAGGTTATTTAATAACAAAAAAACATACTCTGCTCATAGGGATACATAGATTAGTGTGTAATTACATCTTCCAACAAACTGTGGCTGGGAAGGACACTCACTTCTGACTAATAGTGTTTTATTTATGTGGATAGAGTCACAGTAGAAGAGAAGTCTTATCCATCCACTTTCCATGGACCTTCAGATTCAAGATATGAAACATAAAGACAGTTTCACTAATGGAGGATAAAAGCAACTAACACAGGCTAACAGTAGCTAACTTCAGCTGAGCTTACAGAAAGAAAACTTTAATATATCATCTATAACTCACCTCAGTCTCACTGACATCGGTGATAAATGACCTGCACCGACCCATCAACTCCTTCACAAAATTTGGGGTGGGTGGGGGTGGAGCTACTATAGGATAAGAGGCAGGGCACACCCTGGACAGATCGCCCGCTGCAGGACTAACACTAGGAGACAGACAACCATTCACACTCACATTCACACCTATGGGTAACTCCACTAACTACATTTCTTTGGACTGTGGTAGTAAGCCAGAGTACCCGGGGAGAAACCAGGCAAACATGTAGACAAACTCCATACAAAGTCCACATATTAGAGTCAAACTCAGGACCTTCATTGCACCAAACTAAAGTTAAACCTTTCGAAAGAGAAAATGTTTTTTCTTCTTTATTTGATTTTTTTGTATTTTTTTTCTATGGAATACATCTTTGGAGGATGTGAACTGATACGTTTCCATCTGATGCCAAGTAGCACATATGTAACCTTCCTTAAAACAGCAGCGACACAGAGAGACCCACATCCTTCATTGTCGTACCCTCTGACAGCAGTTTGACAGCACAGTGCCCTCTGACCTCTGAGTATAAACTCGAAGTATAAATGCTGAGTGTTGAAGGTGGTGTGTAAACAAGTTTCTACCACTAAACAAACAGAAACATTTTTACTTTTCATTTCATTGCAACTGTGCATAAAAAAATCAATACTTAAAAATAAACCCTTCACTAACCGCCTAACCAAATAAGCTCGTCAGCACGAGGGCTGCCAGCTGCTGTCAGTACACCTGCTGGAGAAGAATAGGTCCTGTCAGGTGAGTAGATGGGAGATTACATCATTGCTGCTACAGAGCAAAAAGTTGGACCATGGTATGAGCTAACTGCACCTTTTTATGGAATTTATCTTTCTGTCTGACTTTTCTTGGTCTGCAGTTAATAACATCTATTCTAAAACTCGAACTGTTTATCAAAAAAAATGTATAGACAGATTTAATGTCCAGCAATGGGTGAGTCCTCTGGAAGCAAAAAGAAATGTGATTTCATACAAGCCTTGGAGAAACATGGCTCACTTTATTTAGCACCTAAATATTTATCTTATAACTTGTGGGACCTTGTAGAAAATAAAGGGTATGCTTTAGGTTATGGCTACTTACATTACTGTCTGTTTCTCAATCAGATCACTTGTAAAATGTATTTATGGTGTTTACAAAAATGCTCATGTTTTAGAAATAAATAATATCATGGTGGTTACATCTACAGTTTATAAAATCGACGCTTTATGCACCTGCTGGCACATCGGATGGTATTACTATACTGCCTTAGTTGTCCTTTTAACACTTTGTCTCTCTTCCTGAAACAACAACATTGAGTATATTTTTAAATGGCATATTTTATGGCACTGGAGCAAAATGTGTTACAAGCACACCTGGTCTAAGTTAAAGCTGTAAGTCTCTGAATAAACATTTGTTGGAAAAAAAACATCTATAAACTAATACTATACAGTTTTAAAAGTGTAAATACATGCCAAGTAGCTCCTTGCCTCCACCTTTCATCCTCTCTCTTTTATCAGTAGTATACACACACACACACACACACACACACACACACACACACACACACACACACACACACACACACACACACACACACACACACACACAGAGACTTTTGTGCCCTTTGAGAGCCAGGAGTAATTTAAAGTTGTTAAGATACTGATCTGTCTCTCAGGATGGCAAGACAGCAGGACACAAAACTCCCCAGTCTGACCCTTAAATCAGTGTGTGTGTTCCCTATATCTGTGTGAATAACAGAGATAGTATATGAAATGGAAAAACTCGATAGCATTTTGTTGTGTATTTGCTCCTGTACTTGTGTTTGTGCACGCTTGCCAGGGTGTGTTTAGGCTATTAACATGGCAGTCAGTGGGTGACAGAGATGGATGGTGGGCTTTCTCTGATCCAATCACAGAAAGGGAGAGAGAGAGGGAGAGTGAGAGAGGTATGCATTATTGCAGAATTAGTGGGAGTATAGAAGAGATGCATTAGCTTGAGAGTCCTTGGTAGCTATATTGATTTTAACCTTTTTCACAAGGGCATCTTCGGCTGGTTGTTATGACAAGGAGAAGAGCAGAAGGAGTACTGCAATGACCATGCGTTCTATAGCTCGACATTTCAAGGTTTAACACTGCACGTGTGTTTGTGTGTCTGTGTGTGTGTTAAATAGCAGTTGTGGATCCTCAATCAATTTTTTTCACTAACTAAATCACTAACACTTACTCAAATCTATCTTTTCCAGTTGTTAGAAAATAAAAAATATAACTACCACATAATAAGACACAAATTAGTAAAAGACAACTGAAGCAAAAACATGTAAAGTAAAATTAAATTATTGGTGTACACTGGGCCGCTTTAGAAAAGGCCCGTGAGCTCTTCTTTTGGTAAATACAGTAATTACACAAGTTCTTTGTTGTGTTCTTTCAGTGGATTGTCAAGTTGACATTTTGACTTATTAAACAGCACCAAGCACAGCTACTGTTTTGTGCATTTAGGATCAGATTAAGCAAAGCTGAAATGTAATAGTTGGTAAGAGGACAAACTTTTGACTCTAACTTTCTCCCTGCAGTTTTACCACTCAGTGTATCGTCAGTCACATAATGGGCCATTATTGTGGTTTGTTACAGCAATGCAGTTTTTTCACACACAAAACACAAATATTTTCCAGATGTACAAACTAACAATCATTATTGTGATTTATATTATTATTAATAGGAGAAGAAGGAGGAGTAATAAAGCTTATGCATAAGTTTAATAAGGAAGGTCTGTAATCACTCATCTGCCTGCTTTCGGCTGCTTGTCTCTTCTTTACATCGCTACCACTTTCCCACACTGTCAGTCTCAATAGTGACATTATTACTCTAGTCCAGTCATCTTCTTTGTCACCTTCTCTGAGACAATCAGCCTCCACTCTGTGTGGTTTGATGGAGATTTATTCTCCCTTTCAGACTCCTGTCTGTGCGCTCCACCTCCTCCTCATGTCTGCCTCACTCAGACTCACTGAGAGCTCAAATGAAGCCTCAGTCTTCGTCCTCACCAGCATTTAGACATCGGTCCTGTCCTAAATCCCATAACCACTGGTTTCTGTCCTGCCATGATGGGACACCTTATACATTAATGAAATTCTCTATCTCAACAAAACATTTTTAGTGTTTTTCTTTCAACTCTCTTCTCACTGAAACACTAGTCGGATTTCCTCCAGGTCTTAATTTACATTTTTCTTTTACATATGAAAATGCTCAATTAAATTACATTTTTAGAAAAGAAAACTCAATAAAAAAGTGAAGGCTTTCTATTTTCTTATTTTTCTAGTTTGTTTTTCCCTTTTCTCATTATTCATATTGACCCTAACCATCTAACCCGAAATGACAAAGTGTTCGCATCATGACCATGCTGCATGTGATGATGATGAAGATGTTTTTTGGTATTGATGTCTTGGCACATCGGCCTTGGCAGTGTTGGCTACCTAGAGATACCACCTACATTATAGAAACCTGCTAACCCTGTGACAGTTTAGAGAGGTGATACACACACACACACACACACACACACACACACACACACACACACACACACACACACACACACACACAGAAAAAGGCCCAGATATCAGACGCTCATGCGGGAAACACAGTGTTTGTTTTCTCTGCAGGATAATTTAAACAGGAAGTCGTGTTTCTGAAGCTTCTGGCAGGGGGAGGCTGGTGGATGGTTGGAAACAAATCCCCAAGACACCAGACACACTTTCTATGACCATAGAAAAAGAGCCACACGGATCCATTTTATGGTGATTCAGTTGGTGTCATATCCAATCATTCAAAGACTTAGTTGAAATTCATGAAGTCTTGTTCAGTTTTTGTATGTTGAACTTGAAAAAGTCTTCTGGGAGAAAGAATGCCTGCCTTTAAAAAGTTCTGCTTTAACACTCACAAATTTCACTCATAGATTTTATGAGTATGTGAAGAGTTAACCGTCTAAATTCTAATACTTTGTCTTCACATCATCTTAAAATAGCCTATATCTGACATCCTATAGGTCAATAATTTGCTCTGACTTTTACATAAAGGCCCACATTAATGATGATGAACCCTTCCCTCTATCGCCATCCCCTAAATAAAAGACTAACTGTTTTGTTTTAACTTTAATTGATTTTCTCTGTTTCCACATATTGGCAGATGGTAACTGATCTTATGGTAGTCAAAACAGAACCAGTGGCTGGTTGTCTTGTATGCTGGCCTCCATCAGTTTCCCATAAAAGCTTTGCTGCTGGAAACTCAGCCTGACAAGCTCAAGATATTTTCAATATGACTTGGACATGCCTTGAAATCGAGATGTGCTACAGGTTCAAATGTAATCAGAGACAAGTGGTGTTAAGCCTGTTTCCACAGACAATAGCCAACTGTGGCCACAGGATGGCAGTAATTAAAAGATGGTGTGAACAGGCAGGAACTATTATGTGTTTGAAGAGTGATCACTTTCAAGTTCTAACTAATGCCTATTTTTAGAGTTCAAGGAGTCCTTGTGACAACTGCTATCAAGTCTTCTTTTGTTGGTATTTTTGAGTGGTGGGATGTCTGCACTTGGGTTAGTTAATTTAGTGTGTAACATGTCACATCGGTCACATAAGGATGGCAGCCAGCGACACTGGATGAATGAAGAGTGTCCATCCATCCATCTTCTGCCACTTATCCAATCCAGGGTCAAATGTGCTGCAGCTTGAACCAATCCAGATGACACGGAGCGGGAGGCGAGGTATGCCCTGGACAGGTCACCAGTCTGTTGCAGGGTCAACACAGCGACACAAACAACCAATCACGCGTATGGCCAGTTTAGAATCACCAATTAACCTAACCCAACTAACTGCATGTTTTTGGATTGTGGAGAGAGCTGGGGTAGCTGGTGAGAACCCACGCAGACACGAGAAGAACATGAAAACGCCACACAGGAAGGCCCTGGCTAGATGGTGGATATGAACCACTATTAAGTTACAAATTTTACAAATACTTAAAAAGTATTTGGTAAATATTTGTGTCTAATCGACTTTTGTAAATGTATTAAAATGATTGTTTTCCAGAGACAACCATATGGTAACATCTCTGTGACAGCTTTGACAGTTTGCTTTGTACCTTGAAATATAAATCACACTATTGGAGTTTGTGCACCTGGAAGTCACTATTTCAATCCTCTGGTTTAACACTAACACTAAACAACAGGGAACACTGAGGAAAAAGAATTCAGTTACACCTTTTGCACCCAAATTCATTCCATTTTCCTTTCTAACTTTTTCCTTTACTGCTGACTATAGAGTAAGAGATAAGTGACATTTTGGAGTAATGGATCAATAGAGGCACTTTGGTCTTGTCATGAGGAACAGACTATTTCTGCAATATGGGTTTCTCTCTGTTGCTCTCTCTGATTTTCTCTTTTAATCTTTTTCTCTCTGCATCACAATCTGCCCTTCCTCTTAGATCAGGTGTGAATACCAGCAAATGGACTTTAAGAAGAGGCACACAAATAGCAGGCCTATTGTGAAACTGGTGAAACTTTGTCCGTCATCCTACTAAAGCAGCAACAGGCTAGAAAGGCTAATGCTTTAAGCTGCACTGCATATTACTCTGCACTTAATAGGATGGATTCATGAAAGTCAGAGGACAGTTAGGGTACTCATACAGTGGATTAATAATACAAACACCATGGATTATTTTTTTCACATGTCATTTCGTTCCATTTTGATAAAATTGCTGGTGTATCTGTTACACGCAAGTCCTCCTTTGCTACTGCTGTGTGATACATTAGGTTACAACACTACTCCAGTGTGTCTGTCACTCCCAACTCATCTCCATTAATAGTTTTATTTTCTATATCCAACCAAGTAGGCTTGGTTACTTAATATAGAGTAAAAATTAAAAGAAAAAAGTGTGTGTGTGTGTGTGTGTGTGTGTGTGTGTGTGTGTGTGTGTGTGTGTGTGTGGAAGTGCGACTCCTACCATCGGGTCTGCCAGATGTTTAGCTGCTGGTGAAGATGACAATCACCCAGCATGATAATAAGGTCACATCAAGGAGCGTTTGGATGCAGATGTCTACAAGCTGTGTGTGTTATAGTGCTGGTGTCAACCTGAGCTTTGACACGTGGAACAACATTCATGCATGCCAATTTGCAGAGCAGGGCCACAGACGCACCTTGAAAAAGGAAAAGAAATCACTCAGTGATGTAGCAATACCCTTTAAAGCTGTAAATCCATATGGTGGTGACAGTAGGGGACAGTTGTAACATTTGTACTTGAGTCTCACTTTGCTGCTCTTTGCAACACACAGACATGAAACGATAAACACATCCCACAACTTTTTCAGTGAAGCTAAGATTTTAAAGTAAAATATCAGTGAATGTAGCGTGCCGCTTCATTTTCCAATCCAACCGCAGAGAAAAATCATTTCTACATTATTTGCATACAGTGAATTGCTCTTTCGCAACTTATTGCATGCCAAAGACCAGGTTGTCTCACATCGCTCATGGCATGGCTCCCCATAGCAGTACCTCAGACATAATTGACTCTCTGCTAACTTGCAGAAATCCTCCGGCTTGGATAAACTCTTCTCTGTCATCTTCTCTATTTTACTTGTTTTTTTTTTCAATAATCAGTCTCCTGTTTTTGTAGGTATTGTGACTCACAGTATGCAGCATTTGGGAGCAGATTCCATTAACCGTGTCTTAAATCTTGGTCGTGTTAATAGATAAATGTAACATTGAAATGTGAACCACATGTTTGTGGCCCCTACTCTTCATGTGAATGACTCGTTTGCAATGAAACAGCATTGCAGTGAAGATTAATGATGGAAGAAGTGACTGTCAGCTGTTTTCAATTAGGATATTTTCAGTTTCAAATAGTTCCATATTTCAAACAGATTTACGCGGTAACCATATCAATTGATTAATCCTGATAGCACAGATGTTCTTTCGGTATGTATCTTGCCCAAGATACATATTATGTATCTTTTTATTTTAATGATCTTTTATTTAGAATTTTAGAATAAAATGACGGCCAATTAGATGCAACTAAGCTACATGTGATGTGTTTTCTCCACAAATCGCATTAATTACTCTTTGAGTGCTACTGAAGCTTTGTTAAAGCTCCCATTGCAAGTCATCAATTAATATAACACGCATACACACACATGCATTCACACATATTAGAGCAACCATACATGTACACACTTGAGTGAATCCTACCAAGATATCAATTAGTAACAAAACAGTCACTGCACTGTATGCAGTTTGCCAATTATCACTTAACACACTTCAGTGAGCCTCCACATGGAGACATCAATTAACCTTAAACACATTGTGGTTATGACTGTCAATGATAGTTAGTGAAAAGCTGATCTGAAATGCATGTGACGAGTCCAGAGAGAAGCTACTTTAGCGTAATAAAATGTGCCCTTTCTTTAGAATTACAGACATTCCACATATAAGAATATACCCCTGCTAAAATAACTGGTGTGGCTATGTGGAGGCAGGTTTGATTATACTTAATTGGTAGCGTATATAGTGCGTCAATACATGTTATTTAAAGGATGATTATGAAGTTAAAGTTGATGTTTATTAAAGATACTTCAGCTTTTCTTGGCTGAATCCAATTTCTGATTTTTTCTGACCTGCCAAAAACTGACATAACAGCCAACGACCCTTTTTTCTTTCTCTTGCCTCCATAATCTTGTCACGGCTGGCGGAGTGAGCAGTGTGGTGTGGAGGAAAAGGAGGACCCAAAATGCAGGCAGCCGACTGATGATATGAGTGATGTTTATTTACAAAGGTGGCAGTGGCAAAGACAGGCAACGAAGCGTGAATAATTACAAACGGAAACCTAAACTGGGAGAAACTAAAGAGCAAACCTGAAATCTTAACGAAACGGAGAGCAGAGAGACGCAGACTAAGGAACAGGAACACCATTGACCGCAGAGATACACGGATGAATGCAGACGAGCCGACAACGAACACAGACCGACACCCACTAAATATACACACACAAGGTAATCAGGTAATCACACACAGGAGGGAAGAACAGCTGAACCTAATACACATGAGGCCCGGAGGAGACAAGCTGACCACAATGACAACAGACACAGACTTTCAGAACAAAACAGGAAATCTAGGACCCGAACCGGACACAAGAGGGGAGGACACATAACTAGAACAGAGGAAAATAATCAAAACACAAAACGCTGGGTCAACGACCCAGGACCATGACAAATCTTCCTCTTAACTGCTTTGATTATTTGCTCATACCGACGCTGCTACCTTGTGGCTTTTTCACTCACTGTTAGCTTCAATTTTCATGTGCTGTGTAGTTTTCTTTTCATTGCTCTTTGGTTAGGTTTAGGCATCAAAACCTAAAAGTATAAAAAATTTAGCCAGATTGGAGCATTTTTCAAGCATGAATGTTAAAAAAAAATTGTGCCACAACTGGCCAGAAAAGACATCTTAAATCTGCTTTCTTGTCTCTCTTGACTCTGTTGTCTAATAAAGCCCATAAAAGGCCAAAAGTAAAATAGCAAGAAGAAAACATGTCGACTTTCATCTTTTCCATCACTATGGTTAAGAATGAAATTACAAATCTAAATAAAATATTGATCAAACCCTGTAAGTCTTCTGACACTTGAATAAGACAGATTCATACAGCTGACAGCTGACAGCTGTATGAATCTTACAACCTTACAGCTGACAGCTGTAAGGTTGTAAAGTCCCGTTGTTATAGCAGACTGGGAGATGGTATTTAAAAATCTTAGATTTATGCCCGGGGCCTTTCTGTGTGGAGTTTGCATGAGGATAAGCAGAAGAGAATGAATGTATGGATTTATAGTTGACAATGCGGTGTTAGATGACATTACTGCAGTGCAGCAGCATTTACTGATTTTGTACCTTAATTCTGTGAAATGTGTTTTTGAACCAATTCTGTTTCATGTATGTGCAGTGAGACATACTAACACATCCACAGAAGGGCCCAAACACAAGAGTGAGATTTCTATACTGGATCAGAGTCCAGGTTAACAACAGCGCCCTTGTGCTATTGGGCAAAACTGTTGTCTGCTGGTATAAGTGGAACATGTGCGAAGACAGTGTGTCTAATATCCCCGTGTTTGTGCTCCTGGATTATCATAATTAATGTTGGTCCAGGTTCAGAAACAGGAAGAGGAAAGAGTGACACTGATAACAAACTGCTGATTATCGTTATGTTATTTTGTTAAAAGTTGAATTTTGTTAACTAGCTGACTTTGTAGATGGAAAAATGCTACATATGGTATCCTATCAGCTGTTTTTAGCTTATACTTGACTGACTGGCTAGCTGAAAATGTGACTGCTTGATGCGTTGGTGTTTCCAGTTAATCTTTTCTGACCTCTCTCTGACAGAGTGAAGAGTAACGATAATTGTTATAATAAAAATATCAGAAAAACAGTAAAACTTTGGCAGCAATAGACAGATGATTGTGTGTGTGCCTAAGAAAGGGAAATCTGTGAGGCTGTTACAGTATTGACTTGTCCAGAAACCTGCGAGTATCTTCAGTCAGTTTCAAGACTCCACACCTGCACATGGGCAGTGTTAGACTTTCAAAACGTTAAAATGGCCTTTTCTGTGTACTTCTGCAATGATTCTCTGCTGCTTAATGAAAGTTTTATGCAATTTCTCTGCTGGTGTCCATACTTATTCTGTCTCATTTGCAAAAAGCAGTTGTTGAAAGTGCTGAATGTACAGTATAACAACTTGTACGGCATGCTGTTCTATGCCATAATCTAACCCACTGAGTAAATGATTCCTCTACATGTGGAATTCCATTAATGTGTCATCCTAATGGTTATACTTGGATGTGTCCATGCACGCTTTCTATAGTCGATATGATTTGCTCCCCATTTGCATTTTCCATTATTTCTCCTGTCTGATGTTCTTAAAGTGTTACTTACTCCTTCACCATGTAAATTGCTTATGCGCCACAGATGAAAGCCTGAAGCAGATGCATACTACTGTTGCTACCCTGATACTCATGTTTTTGCCTGCATTAAAATGTAGCCAGACATTGGTGCTGATTGGAAAATGAAAAGCATCACAGGTATTTTCAGCGGGAGGGGCTTACTATGGCTCTAATATTACTCAACACAGTGAAATGCCTCGGCTTTTGAAATCACTTTTTCTGTCTCTGTTAAATTTATTTTCTGAAGTGTTAAGATTTCTAAATCACATATGATGAGAATATTCCCACATACTCAATACTAAAAATTAAAAATGAGGTTTCATGAATGGGCCATGGGTCATTGTACCTCTTTCTGCCAGTGCAGTGAGGTTGCTTAACACAAAATCTATTAGTCGAACAGTGAGAATGAGTCCTGTTTAACAGTGTTTAATGATTTTCAAAAGTTTTCATTTCATTAGAGTTTATTTGTAGTGTGAAGCAAAGGAAAGCTTAGCAGGTCAAACTACCATTAAAGGTAACCTTCAGAGATTTCTTTCACCAAGACTTGTGGGGCAGTGCTTTGATGATTGGTCGCCTGTTTATAGACTGTGTGTCAGGCATGCACACGAGGACAAGTTCACTCATATATCTCCAGTTTGATAAATCTCAGTTTTTGCTGAGACTCTTGATAGTAGATCAGAACAGCGTGTGATGGTGTGAGGAGGGATTTTGCCTACTGACAACTCGAGTAGTGTTGATGACCAACAAGAAACACACCTTTCATCTATACAGTATTCCAAAACCTTGTATGTGTGTCAGTGTGCAAAAATGATTTTCAGCAAGATGTGTCACCTTTTAAATATTTTGGAGGTCAAGTATCGGAATTTCAGGAGCAGGACCACGCCTCCGAATGCACTCCTTCCGGCTCTTATCTATATGTGTTCCCCCAGTTCTACAAGCTGTTTATTCTCGTTTAGGTGCCCCACCCTGTTCAATTCTTTAACTTCTTCACTTCGATTCAGTGCGTGGGGATCTGCCAGGCCCGGGAGCCACTGCCAGTCCCCTTCGAGGCCTTCCCCAAACTGAAGCTCAGTTCATGTCCAAGCCATTCACGTTTACCCATTAAAATGCTGTCAACCCTAAAATGAGGACGTGGGCCCAGTATTTTGTTATTTTAAACTAGCAGCATCCACATGGTAACATCTCCCCATCACTGAAGTATGCACACAAAGCAAACAGCCCAAGACAGTTCAGTGGTATTTAAGAGACATGCAGACATAGACAGGCATGTAATATCCTCACCACAAAAGAAATCAGATGTTTGTCAGCTTCTAAGTTGTATAGTTGGTCTCTCCAGATCTGCAGACTCTGGAATAAAATCCTATGTCAGTCATTTGGATTCTGACAATTGCAAAGAAGCTTATTTTGCATTTTTCCAGGGCACTGCAGATATATAGTGTACTTACATGATTTTTATTGCCAAATAAATTCTGGAAGGGTGGGATTACATCCAACAGAGTCAGTGATTCAGCTCAGTGAGAGCATTGCTTTGAGCTCCTTTACAGCCATATTGACTTGGTCATAAAGTGGCCATAAATCCATAGGCTTTTAATAATGAGTCTATGTCATCAGTTGACGGAAGCATATGTCTTTTTCTACAGCTCCAGAAAACCAATGGGCCTGGTAATAGTAAATACAATTACTAGCTTTAGGCTTTAGGATAGTGATCTTAAGTCATTCTCCTCTAATGCAGTTAGCGATAAATTTGACTTTAAATTGTGAATGTGACGCAGAAGAACTGGCATCAGCATTTAATCACAGGTCAAAGCAGTGTAGCCCAGCAGCACCATCACCACTGTCCTCAAACTGAACTTTACTGTATGAAGACGATTTAACATACTTATGGAGTGCAGCACCGGCACAAGAAGCACTAATGAAATCCTTCCCTTGTTTCAGCTCACTGTATTCCATTCCCGGAAAACCTTTTTTAATAAATATATAAAAGTTCACAGAGCTAATGCACTTACTATATGCCTTGCTCAGAACACAAGCGTTTTAATGAAAGCGCTAAATTGTAAAAGGAAATTTAAAGCCATAACCATTGAGAGGCAATTTCATAACACTTGGCATAGGGCATTGTCAGGCAACACAGCACAGCTTGTTGATTGAAAAGTCCCATCAGCAATATGGAAAGTGTCATTTCATTTTCAAGGGAGCCAAAAAATAGTCTCCTTGGTAGCTTATTTTAAAGCTTTTTTTTTTTTTTTTTAGCTTGGTCACAGCTTCTGCACTAAACTAGGACAAAACTAGTCATATAGTTAGAACTTTAATAGAAATAAAGAAAGAAGGTAAACACGCACCAAAGACCTTTTTAGATACACAATGCTAATACTGGATTGGACCGCTTTTTCCTTCAGAACTGCCTTAATTTTTCATGGCATAGATTCAATAATGTGCCAATAACGTGCATTATTGGTAATTATTGGAATGATTTGGGAAATTACTAACAAAATATACAGTCTGCAATGATTTTTTTTGCCAAATAAGTTCTGGAAGATCTGGTGCCAACAACCGTACTATAATATTATAGTATATATTATATATAATACTGTAATAAAAGTCACTTAAATCTCTTTTTCCCATTTTGATGCTCAGTTTGAACTTCAACAGGTCATCTTGACCACATCTACATGCCTAAAGACATTGGGTTGGTGCTATGTGATGTGAAGTGTCCACTGTGTGTGTATGTAGGCCCGCCGAATGTAAATTTGTATTAAAAACTGCAACCCTTGTCTAGAATTACATTTATGTTGTCGGAAGTAAAAAAGTGGAATGGCGTGAAATGACCTCAGCCATGGACTGTTCCCCCGCAGGATCATGTTGGCCACATACGACGTGCTAAAGCAACAAAATGCTTCAGTCAAACAGTTCACCAGCAGATCTGAAAGTATAATAAAGGTGTACACTCGTCACTGTGACACCTCCAGCTGCTTATCCTGTTCTGCTTCACTGTGCTGCTTGATCCCAAACATCAGTCAGGTAAGAAGAGCCTCAAACAGAAGGCAGGGTGGATGTGTAGCTTGGATGTGCGAGGTTCTGAGGGAGCAAATTATGAACGTGACAGCTCATGCGATTTTCAGGGATTTATAAAAAAAATGAATCCTTCAAGGAATCAACCTGCATATTGAACGGTGTTTTGTCGTATGACAACACAATTAATGTGAAATTAACTGTTTCGTGTGAGCCTCTTTCTTTTATAAGCCAATACTCAGCAGCTTCCCTTACAGGCTGTATACCAACCATATAACTTCATCAGCCAGGCTTTATTTTCTTTTGACAATGAAGGTCATCTGATGCTTAACAAAGGCAGGCATTTATTTCATGAGACAGCTCGCTGTGTATGTGTACGGTAGATCTATGACAAGCAGACAAAATAACATTTGACTCGGGTTTTTTTTTTTTTTGAGCTCAAGCACTTGCTTTAGCTGCCAAAACATGACATTTCTCTTGTGATTAGAAGAGACACGCTTCTATTTGAGACTCCACGTTTAATGGGAGCTTAATGGTACATCATTTCTTACTTGTATCATATCACAACACAACAAAAACAGAATGATGCTGGCAGGCTGGTTGTCAAAATAAGCTGGTGGACTACTGGTTCGAGTTAAGGCAAACTGACAGGTAGACAAATAGAACACTGGCGCTGTAAAGCTCCAGTGTTAATGGTAAATTATTCAGGCATGTTCATTGTAAAGATGAATTATCAGTAAACCTGAAACTAGTTTATTTCCAGTTAGCTTCACAGTTCAAGCAGAAAGAAAACAAGTGTTTGAAGGTTTTTGTTTTTTTTCAAAGACTCCATCTACATTCACGGATGGATTGCAGCAACTCTTGACTCCTCTTTTGTGTTTCTATCCAACAAAAGCACAACCTGTTCTGCTTATGAAGGGAACATGGGGATAATCTGACATTGTGAATGGGCGTGAAAACAAACCATCATTCAATTCAGTCATTGTTTAATCATGTCAACATTACCTCAACACCTACAATGAACACTGGAACAGTTTACCAACCAGCATACAGAGTTCAAACTGCACAGGATAACAGGTATTATTGCCAACGCAAAAGAGATTTGTGGGAATGTAATTTCTGGTAGCAGTTAATCAATTAGTCCTCAATTGAACAATCAATGCAAACATTTTAAAAAACAAGGTACCATGCAGAGGTTAGCGTGTCCTAGGTAAGTGGCTCAACGTATTCATCAACAGGTGACCCCACAAATAGAAGTGTAAGGGTATACTTAGTTTTAACATTTATTTATGTATTTAATATGTATTTAATAATGCAGTTTATCTGATGTCATTTTTAGCCAGTTTTAAGACCTGATGAGAACAACATTATTTTTTATGGCTCAATATGTATAATCTTAGAAGTAAGAACTTGTGTACTTTTGTATTACCATGACTGGAGATTAAAACTTGGATGCCACAGTTATGAGCACTGCAACATGAGGCTCAATGGCACATCTGGAAATAAAATCTGACTCACTTAAATTCATATCAGTGGGTATTTATTGCTAAAAATTCGATCACATCAGGGTCTTGATAAATTAAATGAAAGATGTGAATATGTATTTATTCCGGGTTTTTTTTTTTGCACTACTTTTAATCATTGCTACGTGTGGGAGCCAAGTTAAGATAGTTCATATGTTTTAGTATTTATATTTTGCTGTTGTTAAGATTGTTTGTGTAATTAATAATTTAGGAAGTAAATGCATGTTTATGGTGGAACTAAAATTATTTTATTGCTGTGTTGGTTTGGTTACGTAGTACCATGAATACATGTGCCTTAAAGACTCGTGTTTATAGTAAAATCCGGGCATCACGGATGTATGCAAATTAGCGCATGCGGTGCGGGAGGGGGGAGAGAGAAAAAGAGTTAACACGGCATAAGCTATACGCGGCAGCAGGGTAGAACAGAGCCACACGGTTTTCCTACTGTAGTAGGTTATTTTGTTGAGGATAAGTTAAACCTGACCACTCCTGTAAGATGCAAACTGTGGAATAAATTTTTTGTTACATCTTTTCACATCGGAGTCCCGTGGAGTTCTTTTTCCTCTTCAAACTGACGTACGCGAGTGAAGCACGGGAAATCTGGTCTCACGGCTTATACACTACACACTGTGCCATTCATGGCCCGTCAAGCTTCTGTGAGTCTCACTGTGAGTGCACCTCCTTACACTCACGTTACATATGAAGTATCACTGACAGGTGCCTAAGACAGGTGAAGCAAAGTAATCAATACTTATGTTCCCGTTAGTGCAATACAGGCTTCCCAACACATGTGAAGCCAAACAATAATTGGGCACTCATAACAAATGATACAAAGTGAAGCCCGCATGGACATGATCACTGTGTCAACTTGAACGGTGGTTTGTGGTTAGAGTAACAAACTATTACAAACAAAAGTTGCTGCCACACCAGGTCAAATCCCTCTATACCGCTGTCAGCTTCTTCCATGCTGCTACCTGTATGTTACTACTGCTAAAAACTGGTGCAGTAAATAAGAAACAACACAGAAGAACATTGACTCATCAGCCCAATAGATTCACATATTCACAGATACACAGCTGAGTTTTTCCATCAGCATTAAACTGCTGTTCATCCCAAATGTCAAATCAGTATCTTCCTAATATGAAATTTGCTTATAAAATAAAAAGCATGCCGTAGAGTGAGTACCCTGTGAGCATCTATGCACTGATGAATCACTAGAAAATTCCATTAAAATGTGTCAATGGTCAAAAACACAGCTGCAGGACACCCACTGATGGAGTCTGTGCATGGTTTATTTAGTGAGTGGCGAATACAGTGGTAGTACAGATGAAAGGTTTTACAGTTTTACTATTGTTTGCGTGCACTGACGCCATCCTTGATTATTAACTTGGAGTTGGTGGGGCTGATCCAATTTTCAGTTTGGAAATCTGATTTGAGGGAATGTTCCAAATGAAACTTTTGACTTGGGACTCGGGCATTCCAATTTAATCTGTAATGCACAGTAAACCTATAGAGCTTAGAAGTTGCAATGCATTCTGGGTAGTTGCTCCCATGTTGTTTTCCACACAAAACTGAACAAACAGAAGCTAACAAGTAATAAAGAGGAAAACACGTTAATAAACCTTGAAAAACACTTGGCTCTGTATCCACTGTATTACCAAAAGAAGTATATTCCATTATCAACTTGGACTTGCATGAAACAGTCCCATAATGCACTGCACTTGACATGATGTCATGATCCCAAGCTCTATATGCAATGGAGGAAATGCTCATTTGACTTGTCAGCGCTAACCATAAAATATCAGCTAACAATGAACGTCCTAATTGACCAAGATAGGAAAGTAATGCAGGGAGAAAATAAAGGAGCTGAAATGAGATTCCAATGATACCCAGAAGTATTTAGTCTGAAAGCAGGTTTATGAACAAAGGCTTGATACAGAAAAATGAAACTCAAGAACAAACACAGAGTCGGTCATGAATCAGCAACCTTCTTATTTGAAGCTCTTCGTGAACAGATCTGCCAAACAGATTTTCATATTTGTGAACAGGTGCACAAGACAAAAAGTCTTTTGTGTTCTCCACATCCTTCTGCTGCCTCGTTCATGTACAAACGTTAACGAGGCCCCGTTGGCAATTATGAAAAATGACAATTTAGGCAGCATTTTTTTCATATAATTAGAAACTAATTTAAATACATCCAAAAAGCAAAATCTAGAAGGACGATGAGATGGATGACATTCGTGTTGTCTCTCAATGGACTTTATGCTTATTGCATGGCAACACATTAATATTAATGTTGAGCCTGTAGCTGGTGGCCACAGATGTTGGTAAATTTGTGTAAAACACAGGGTCTCCTTGTCCCGGGTGAATGTGACACATAAAACACAGCAGGAGGGTAATTCCTAAATCGCATGAGATGGCAATACTAATGATGTGCAAACAGGCTTTAGTTCTACTCACATGTGCATGTGTGGTTGCAGCGTGGTCTGTCTGTACATGTTAATGAACAACATGGACAAAAAGAGGCAGACAGATGTAATTATGAGCAGTGTGGTAGGGCAGGACCATTCCAAGTAGGACCACTGCAAACAAGTACAAGAACACACGCACACACACAGACACACACACAAAACATGTGACAGTGTCCTTGGCTGAAAATTGGGCTTTCTGGCCAATTGCCTCAGTCCACAGAGTCGGGAGATTAGCCTAGTTTTCTCTAAACCAAAAGAAAAAGGGAGAAACAAGAGCAAATCTGAAGCATTAATGAGCAGAAAGATTGAAATTTGAGGGATAATTTAGGCTGCCTTGTTTAATTCAGCTAATTTTATTCAAATGCTTGTTATGTCGGTTAACATTCTGATTTTGTGACTTTAAAGTACCCAGCAGATTAGCCTGGTTTCCCTTTCTGAAAGTAAAAACATCAGTGGGTAAGAAGATGAGGGAAGAGGATTTGGTTAAAGAAGTGCACTTATGAGATCAACTGTTTGTTTTTTATTTTTTTATCCTGAATATAGCGACATACACAAAACTGTCCTCAAACTGTCATTTTTAATTAAGTATACATGCATGGATCAGAAATACAGTAATGTGACTTTGCTCCAACTTTACTGAAAGACGAGTCAAAAGGTTTTTGAGATCAGTTGAAGCCTTTGGTGCAGCTTGTGTTTTAAAAAGAATACCCAGTCTTTGACGGTTTTTTGTCCACATGAGGAATTTGGATTAATGAAGTTGAATTGTTCTTGTAGTCTGCAGAAATCTATGGGATCAGTCATCAAGTACTTGGTTGTGCTTGAAGTGATCATTGTTTCCTTAAATTCATCTTTTGAAGATCATAAAAAATGACAAATGAAATTTTCTATGTCTCCGGCTCAGTCAGTGCATCTCAACCTGGGCAGATGTTGTTGTTTCAACTGGTCTTGAGACATAATGCAACATAAGGTGATTGTGGTATATGTGTGGCAAATCATGCATTTTAATAGACTGCTTGGTTTGTCAGTTATACGGTACATGCTAAGATTTTGTATGTATGTTAGTCAGCAAGTACTGAGTTAATATTAGAAATCTAACCAGAAACGTCCAACGTTTTATCCATTTGGAGTTTGTGAAGGCTTAAAGTTAGAGGTCGATCAACTTAGTTGGCTGGGATGTCAAGGATCTGTGGCTGATTACTGTCAGCTAACAGATGGACTGTTATAAGCCTCGAGATGAGCATTTTTGCCATCACCACCTTTGTACTCTAAAGCTGGATGTGACCAGTGAGGGATGGATTTGAGCAATGAGTATACCATTAAAAATATACAAAATGTCTAGTTAGTGATTTGGGGACACACAGATATGTCAAACCACTAACTGAGCCCATAAACTCTGAAGGGAATGTTTTACTGAGGTGAGGGTCAAAGGCAATTTTCTAAGAGTTTTATAAAAGTTTTATACAGGCTTTGTTCCAGTCAAACCAGTTTCACCACTGATTTGATTTGTTACCTAACACTAATAAGCTAATAGAATCGAATAGAATCGAATAGAAGAACTCTATTTGTCATCATACAGGTATACCATGAAATTCAGAGAAGCTCCCTGAGCACTGCACACAATTTAGACACATAAAGTAAAACCTTAATGTAAGTTCTTATTTCTGTACACGGACAGCAATTACAAGAAATACACACATATGCACTGCACAGAGTGGCAGTAGTGTGCAATATTATGACACGCCGTTTAGCACTTTAATGTATTCTGGATGTATGAGGCTTTGTGGCTCTGTAGCACCTTCCAGAGTGTGAAAAGGTGGTAGGCAGCATTAGAAGTGTCCTTAATGGTGTTTGTGGCCCGACGTAACCACCATTCTCTGTACATCTGTAAAGGTAGCTGAGTGTTGGTGGGGACTCTCTCAAGAGCCTTCTTGTCAGTCCCAGTGCAGCTGGCAAACCACACTAAAATTCTGAGTATACATGTCACTGAGCTACTATTGAAAGATACGAGCAGCTGTGAGGACAGGCTGGCTTCCCTCAGTTTCTTTGAGAAGCAGTGTGTTCTTCACTAAAGAGGTTGTGTTTAGAGTTCATGTCAGGTCCTGGGGGATGAGGAATTAAAAGTCAGACAGTCTTCACAGGGTCTCCACGTATTTCTAGTGCTGTGAAAAAGTATTTGCCTCCTTCTCGATTGATGATTTGGATGGAAGATGCAGTTTTCTGCAAACACTGCTCAACTACTCAGCGGTTGTGAATCTGTGAGAAATGAGATACAAACCCTGTGGCAACCCTCTTTGTGACCGATTTCAGACAGTGATAGTCAGAAGTTAGCACTCATCAACTGGCTGAGGAATAAACATTTCTCCAGAGTGATCAGAGGTTGGCCGGGGTTTGCCAACCGGTCTCTAGGCCAGAATAACTGAGGCCTTAGCATTCCACCTCTCATCTTGATTTGGTCATTTCTACTTTTTTCTCAAAATGCTAATTCTGAGGCATCAAAACAAAGCACGAACCAATTGGTGATCTCATCCATCATTTGTATCTGTGATTAAATTACTAATGTACTCACCATGCAAACTAATTCACATTATGGATACAGTATGCCAGTAAAAACAATGCTAAGGTCTCAGTCACATAACGAAGAACATTCCTGTGTCATGAATAAGTAGTAGATTACACAGCTGAAAAAAATGCACACTCTTGTTGGCATAATAGCAAACATGATTGGCATAGCCTTCTTTACATTTATCTTACAGACTGATGAATGATACGTAGAGGTACCTACAACATTTACCAAGTTGTTTTTGTCAGTTACTGGGACGGCAAAAGCACTCACAAAACCATCAATATCTTCTTGATAGCAGTAACAACCTTGTTACCCTTTAATATCAGCAGTATATCAGTTTAACTGTTTTTTCTCCCTTAAAAAATTAAGGTAAAGGTAATACAATTTGTGGTACAGTAGTAATTGTTGAATGATTACACACACCTTATGTTTAGTATATATGAGAGACAGAGATATAAAGCCACAGGGTGTGAGGCAGACTTTGTCACTTCTTTATTAAGTTCATGTGGTTTTAGATAATTGCTTTTTACGTCAGGAGGCATGTGTTCTAATTTACCTGAGGTGAGGAGCTCAGAGGGGAGGTGTTTTCACTGTCAAAGCCATTAAAAAGGTAAAAATAAAGACAATTACTGCCATGAAGGACATTTATGAGTTTGACATACAGATGTACTTGGATTAAGGTTGTACTACGGAGACTCTTTTGGTTTGGTTAATGTTATTCGTAAGGAGGTGCAAAGTTTTTCAGTTTATTGAATTGATAGGCATAAAGTAATTAGAGCTCATAGAATCAGCATCTTTGTTTTAAATCTACAGTATTTCTATTGTCTACATGACAGTACTTCTTTAAAATGAGCCGAATGTACTTTTACAGGTACTGTTGGACCACTTCTCTTTTGGTTGAGCTGTTCTCTACAGCACTGACAAATTAACTCACCTTGACTCAACCGATTATATTTAGCATTATACTTGAATAAGGCTTCTAAATGATGAAATATTTCCCTTATCTCTAACACTGGACTGAAAGGCGCTTGTGCCATATCTGCTTTGTAAGAATATCATTATAAATCTATATTTCTTTTGAAGACCAAGGCCCAGTAAACTAAGCTGACATGCTATGTATGTATGTGGGCCTCCAATCCAAGATGTTGTTTTATGGTCTATTTCTCAGTGTATGAAAATCACTATATCACTA
The DNA here is from genome assembly GCF_963969265.1 of Rhamphochromis sp. 'chilingali'. Taxonomy (NCBI): domain Eukaryota; kingdom Metazoa; phylum Chordata; class Actinopteri; order Cichliformes; family Cichlidae; genus Rhamphochromis; species Rhamphochromis sp. 'chilingali'. The sequence continues at coordinate 19,355,805 of NC_137940.1, read as the reverse complement.
TAAAGCCACATCCCAACATTAGTACTGAAGTATAAACATGTTTAAGTTTTTTCGGGATTTAAAGAAAACTACTTTCTAAAAGCACTGCATGATATCATGTCATGCAAAATTTCCTGAATACCAGGACAAGAAAATATTGTCCAAGTGTCAGTTAAAAGAAACTATAATATGGTGGAGGGGGCTTGGATGGAGGGCTCAGAATATAAAGAAACAAAAAAAAAACAGGACCACAGGAGTCCAAAACAGGCCGACGTTAGAGATGGTGCCCTCAGGGGAAGTAAGACCAAAGCAGGATGGAGAAGCCCATACCTCTGGCTCAAGTGGAGCGGGATCAGACGGCAGAGCACAAACCACTGGCTCAGGTAGAATGAGACCAGATGGCACAGAGACCTTTGGCAGGTCAGGACCAGATGACGCAGAGACCTCAGGTGCAAAAGGACCAGATGGTGCAGAGACCTCTGGCTGAGAAGGAGCAGACTGGCACTGTACAGGGCACACAACAGGCTCAGAACCCCATGCCAGGACCCTGCAGACTCCATGTCAATCAGCAGTGTGGGTCCGTGGCACGTGGCGTCAGGAAACTAGCAGATGCAGGAGGCTTGGACGGCTCGGCTGAGTCTGCATTAAGGATGGGTACCGGTGTCCACCGGTTCTGACATAAACGGTAGTAACCAGACCGAAAAGCAGCGCACATTTCGGTGCTTTTTTTTCCTGCCTTGGGCATTTTTAATGCGGTCAAAGTCTGGCTGTACTTCACAGCAAAATATGCAAACTCAGCAGCCTGCAACAAGTGCTTTAAGCTGTTACTGTGATACTGTCAAAGGAGGTAACACCTCAAATCCGATGAAACACCTGGCGACGCATAGCGGGCTTTTTTTTAAAAGCCGAGAAATGCGCCGTATTTGATAGCTTGCTGCCAGACCTCACACCGAGCGCATCTACTGCGGGTGTGGTGCCTGTTATCAGACCCAGAGTTAGCAACATCCCCAAAAACACGAAGAGGAGAGTCCTGGCCCCTAGCCCTGCCAGTGTAGCAGAAATGATGACGGATGATGATGGCAGCAGCAGCCGTTCTTCTCTGAGTGAGTAGCTTAATGTTGTTCGTGTGTAATTTACGTTGAGTAGGCTAACCACGTTATTAAATTAATGCATGTAAGGTGAACTAGCAAACATCATCATGGCTACATGCGGCTGTCTTCTTGTTTGATGGCAGATACTCCCTTCACTCTGGCCAAAAAGGCTAAAATGACCAAAGAAAAAGTGGGAAACAGTTAAACATGAGAGGTTTTTGGACAAAGTTTGTGTTTTTTCCATTCTTTAAGCACTGCTTCCAGCCAAGAGTGATACCATATATGCCCCATACCTGCAGAAAAGGCTAACATTGTTATCTTTTTACAAAAACCAGCTGAACATGAGAGGTTTTTGGACCAATTTTGTGTTCTCCATTCTTTAAGCACTGGTTTGAGCACCGTTTGAGCACCGGCACCGTTTCAAAAGTACCGATTTGGCACCGGTATCGGATAAAACCTAAACGATACCCATCCCTAGTCTGCATTGGTTTTAGAGCCTCTGAGGGTCCAGAGTTGGCTGAGGCCACAAAGTCAGTCTCTAGGTCTGAGTTTCTGTCTCTGGGGAAACCAGTTAAGTAGCGCTACAAACTGTCTCAGAGGGAACTGGCCAGGTGGCAAAGCATCATGAAGAGTCTCTAAATATACAGTTTCCAGATTTGCAAGTTTAGTAACTCTTTGAAAGAGCAGGGACTCAATGTACAGTGTTGTATTGAGCTCACTGGTAACAGTTGAACCCTTGAATTTAGCAGGTAAGAAAGTAGGGCTGGGTATCGTCACTGATTTCTAGAATCGATTCAATTCCGATTCACAAGGTCCCGAATCGATTCGATCCACGATTCGATTTAATTCGATTCGATTCGAATTAAATCTGGGAAATTTTGACAGTCAGAAATATAATTCAGATCAGTACATTTACATATTTTTGTATCAATAAAAAGGAAGCTGACAAGACTATCACAGGTGTGAGCGTCACAGCAGATGCCTTTGTGTCAAAGTAGCTGAGGATAAAACACAGAAAAACATGAAGGTGATTTTCCTGGCCTGGGATTTTATAAAAAATATTCTGCAGTACATCAAAAACGAAAGAAAACCATTAATTAATGAACATTACCTCTGACGTTACAGCGGTTTTATTAGAGACACGGCTAAGCATTTTGCATTTTGAATAATTTTAAAAAGTTTAAATTTGTTCAGTATTGAACAGCAGAAATGAGGTTTTCTTTTCGGAAGAATGTAAAAGGGAAAAAAACAGCGGCCGACAGCGCTGTAAGCAACAGTAGACTTGTGCGTAACAAGCAAGCGAATAATGAAGAAAGGGAAACTGTTCTTGAAGTACAGAGAGAGGGAGAGAGAGAGAGAGAGAGAGCTGCGCATCGCGATGGAAGCAAAACAGTAAAAGTCAGAGTGAATTCATGACAATGTTTATGTGAAGCGTTTGGATCTTCTTTTGCTGCTGGTTCGGTCAATATTGTTTGGAGAGAGATCAAACTAACAGCTTTAGAATCAGTGCATAAAGGGCGTAAACACAAAGTGCGGACCCGCCGACAGATCAGAATCAGCAGCTGTCGGCTTTCAGCCCCAACCGTGAGAAAGGCGACATCTAACTGATTCTGATCCGCAGGTTGGGCTGTGTGTTTAAGTCTATGTGCAGAATCCCTGTACCTGCTCTCATTTACTGTCTTAACTGTTTGGTGGTTGTTGAAATTTTGTGAGATGTCACCAGAGATTCTGGCATTTCGGGCAAAATAAATTTATATTAAAAAATCGATTCAGGATTTTAATGAATCGATTTTACGTTATCCAAGCCAGAATCGATTTTAATCGATGAATCGATTATAAAAACCCACCCCTATAAGAAAGCACTGAAAGTCTCTTGAGCTGCTAACTTGGAAACAAAGCTGTAGCTTGAAAGCTCAACAAAAAACAAAGACACAAAAAAACATAAACTCACGCAATGTGGAAACCAAAACAGAGAGACTAAAGAACTCACAGATAACTTGGGAACACATAGCATGAGGGCACGACACAACAACAAGCAGAGGAAGATAGAGGACACCAGAAAATGAAAGGATGAGAAACATATCAGGCATAACCAGACAGGGGAAGCAAAACTGAACACAGTGCAGGTAAGATAATGGACTGTCAAGGAAATGCAGGAAATATACTGAGACCCAGACGAAATAATAATAATTATAAATTTTATTAATAAAGCACCTTTCAAGACACCCAAGGACACTTTACAATAGGATTTTTTTTTATTATTGAAAGTTTTGTAATTATGACAGTCATCCATATGAAAAAAACAAAAACAGCAAAAAAACAAAAACAAACAAACAAATATAATATGCACTGACAATAACATAATGGCACAGGGAAACCCTCAGATCTGCCCAGTCTGGGGGAGCTCCCCTCCACCTCTTTTCAGGTCCCATGTCGTCAGGTTTTTGCTACTGTCCACGCAGCACCAAGTAAATTGATTCGACCACTTCACTCCAGTATGGTTGGATTATTGGGCATTTCCAAAATATATGATCTGCCATGTTTTCTCCACAGTTTCTCCAGCAGTATCCATCTGTAAGTTGACCTTTTTGTTTGTATTTTATTTTGGGTGTTACAAAAAACCTAATAAAAATTTTCCACGTGAATTCCCTCCAATAACCCAAACTAGTAGTTTCCATCTGTGTCCTACATATATTTAGCCAACTGTCCTCTGATATGTTGATTTTAGCCTCCGTCTCCCATTTAATAGGATAAAACACATAATAGAACAATGACATTATGAAGAACAATAAAAACAAAAGCACAAGATAAAATGAACAAACAGTGGGTTCACAGTGAATATGAAGATTTGAACAGATACGTTTTGAGTTGAGATTCAAACTGGGGGAGAGAACCAGTGTTTCTTATATCTGGGGGTAGAGAGCTCCACAGCCTGGAAGCAGAGCAGCTAAAAGCTCTGCTTCCCATGGTGCTGAGGCGGAAAGAAGGCACAGCAAGCTGGATAGAAGAAGAAGATCGAAGTGAGCGGGCAGAAGAGATAGTGCTTAACAGGTCAGACAGCTAAGCAGAAGCAAGGTTATGAATGGCCTTGAAGGTGAGCAGAAGAAGTTTGTATATTATCCGGAATTTCACTGGGAGCCAGTGAAGTGGTTGGATTCCGTGCCAATAAGGAGGATTTCAGTTTTATTCTCATTGAGCTTGAGAAAATTAGAGCTAAACCAGGATATTAATTTGGATAGTAAGGGAAGAAGGAGGGAGGGAGGACTCAGGCCGGCAGGAGAGATATAACTGGGTGTCATCAGCAAAACAGTGAAAGTCAAAATCAAATTTGCAGAAAATGGTACCTAGAGGGAGGATGTATATTATGCAGAGAAGAGGGCCTAAGACTGAACCTTGGGGTGCACCAGAGGTGACCGGGAATAGATGAGAGCAGAATGATTTCAGTTGAATAAACTGGGAGCGGTCAAGGAGATATGATTGAAACCAAGCTGGGTGTGTCAGAGATATGAAGAGAGGAAAGTCTGCTTAGAAGGACGGAGTGAGAGATGGTGCTGAAGGCTGAGCTCAGATCCAAAAGGACGAGAATGTTGAGAAGACCATAGTCAGCTCCAATTAGACATGAGCAAAAACTAGATTGAAATCCCTCATAGATGTTGTTATTAACCAGGTGTGAATCAAGTTGAGCTGCAACTACATTTTCGAGTATTTTAGAGATGAAGGGTAGATTAGACATTGGACAGAGGTTGTTAAAGTTGTTAGGATCTAAGGACTAAGACATGCAACTTGGGAAGAGAGCAAACAATGGAGCGAGAGCAAGGGACACAAATTGAGATAAGTAAACATGGAGACAAGACATTGTGATCATGACAGAGATGAGGGCAAACCCTTAAAAAAACTAAATGACCTCACGTAGTTTTCAGGCCCAAGAGATGCATAATATGACTGATCCAGTGTTTTCGTGCTCATACGTTTTCTAAGACCCAGAACCATGACAAATATTTTACATTTACTGATTTGCAGTACTGCCTTGGCAGCTCCTCATCTGAAAGGATACTGGGACAGACACAAATACTTCTGTGTATTGAGTTTTGCTTGCCAGAGATCCTAACTATCTTAATCCATAGTAACCCTAAACCTTTAGTAGGAAATTGTGTTTTAAAATCCGAGACTGAAGTGATGACGTTGACAGCTAGCCTAACTATAAGCTAACTAGTAAATAACAAAAAAGGAAAAATTGTTCATGGAGGGGTGAATGTGTGGTATTGTCTGTGGATGGTCTGGTCTGTGGATTCCAGTAAAATAGCCTGGACTGCATGTACAGGGAGGTAACTGAACTACTTAATGTTAGGTTGAAATTTTTAAATGTTGCCATTATTGTACTTAAATTTGTAAGCCTTTCCTTAAACTGCATGATCAAAGACATTCTTTGTTTCTATTGTCTTCCCCAGCCTGTTGAATGGTGAGGGGGGCTATAGTGTAACTGTAGGCACATCATATGTGAAGGTTCTGCTTTCTTATTTAGTGAGGATGTTTTACTTCCTGCTCTTTATCTCCTCACCTGTGTTTGTATATGGTAAACCGTTAGAGGAAACTAAGCGTTATAGAGATTGACAGACCACATGACTTTCGTGCATTGCATGCCGGGAACTCGTGGCAAAACAATCCAAGTACCGCATCAAACGCAAGCATTTGCAGCACCGCAAAACGTTCATTCTCCGGTTCAAATTGTCATGAATCGCTGTGTGGCAGGCAAGCAGGAGTGGTGGACCCAAAATGCAGAACTCGAACACGGACGTGAAACTTAAAGTGCAGCTTTATTGCTGGGAAAAACCTCGTACAAACTAAACTCACCAAAAATCAGAACAGCGGAACCAAGGACTGAAACACTGGAAAAGAAATACTAAACTGGGGCAGGAGACTAAACACTAGAAACATAGACGCAGAACACACAGCTAATTGAGGGTACGACGCGACAGGGAGCACAGGAAAACACAGGGCTTAAATACACAGGGGAGTAATTAGGAAATGGGCAACAGAAGGGAGACACAGCTGGGAGAAATTAGGCTAACAAAACAGGAGAAAGGGAAAACTGAACACATTGACATATGACACAGACCTTCACAATAAAACAGGAAACTGAGACACAGGGAACCAGACAAGACGTTGAACTAAACAGACAGATTCACAAACAGACGGGGTGACACCATAGACAGACAGAGATACAGATGCAGACCGACTATAACACGTAGAACTCAAACAACAATCATCATAATAAACTGGAAAATGATAATAATAAACTTAAAGCGCTGGGTCACCGACCCAGGACCATGACACAAATACCTTCTTGCTTTTTCTTTGCCCCCCCCCCCCCCAAAAAAAAGGTATGTACAAAACAAAGGAGAACAATGCTGGTCCGTACAAAGACAGACTTGATGAAAAGTCAAAGAAAAGATACGAGGAAAAAATTAAAGGAGTGAAAGGGTTAGACCCTTACGAGCACACAGAGTGGACAAAATACGTTAGCGTGCTGCCCAACTTTCACCACGCTCATATTTATAATTATACGGTTCTTGGAGTGAGTGCATACACTCATGAAGTTTAGTAACTTTAGGTCACTGAAACAAGCCCAGGTACAGTTTACCGACAGATGGGTACAGGACCTTGAAATGCACCGTGTAGAACGAAAGACCATCGTACGTATCATAAGTTTACCAGTCTCACAAATCGTCTTCATAAATACACATTCGTTAACTGTTTATTAATAGGACCTTTGAGCTCAACGGTAATTAATTAGCAGTGGAAATAATTTCTGGTATGCGTTACAGAAATGTAGCAGTGACAATAATATTGTATGCTGTAATCGTACTGGGCAATTAGTGATACAAAAAAACTGTTTTATCCTGTGAATAAAACTACATGTTTTTGTCAATGTACCATGGTAATAACAGAAGCGAAACGCAATATTGTGTCAGGACAATTCACTATTTATGCACAATAAACAAAGGAGCATACCGCGACAATTTCTGTTCAGCACCAGACTTGCTTGTAACCTATATCACCAATTATGTTATGAAAAATGACGCATTAACTACAACAGCAGACTGACCTTTGTGGAAATGCTTGGAGCAGACTAACCTGTGAGCTGGAGTGTTCTAGAACGTTATATTTGGTCTTTGAATGGCTGCAATCCAGGCCATCCGTCGCCTCTTTGTTACTTCGGAAACATGGCTCGAACAATTTCTCTTCAACGATGTAATCCGATAACAACTGATCTCTTTACCCGTCGGCTTCCCGTGGCTGACATGCAACCGGCTATTGCAGTTAATAATACAACAGCTCCTTGCCATTTATTTGTTTCTTTTTATCGCTGTGTAACTGATTTCAATTGAAAGCCTGCGTGCGCTAGTACCTCTTGCCACGAGTTCTCAGAATCCTTTGCGGTTTTACCCCTGAATGACGTCACATTTTCAATCTCTATACAGGGTGAGGAGAGATGACCCTTTCTCAGTAGGAAGTCACACAAATGCACCCGCATCCACACACACTCACGTGCACATACACACACACACATGCTCGCACATGCATACACACACACTCAGTGCCTGAGTTTTATGACGCACCATAAAACTTAAAACTTGGGGGGTTTTACAATAGGTGTTTCTGTAAACTGTGTGTCACACAATAAAAGGCTGCAGGGGGTGCTGGTTCTTTGGAGCGGGTTTTGACACCGAGGGCAGAGGTGCTGCCGGGCGGGCTCCCCTTGCTAGCAAGTAAAACTGGTTGAACTGTTCTGTGTTGCTTTGTTCACGGGAATAAGTCTGAACCAGCGGGCCTGCTGTTAACCTCAAAGGCTGCTTTTGCCCAGTCTAACAAACGACAAAGGCTACCCAGACACAAAACCAGTATGATATTAGCCAGTTAGATTTATAGAGATAATCTGGTATTTATTATACCCAGTTGGCATATATAACATTATAATAACATTAAGACAATGGTTCTTTTTGGTGCATTCTTTCACTCTGTGGCACTAAAACTAGATATTAAAAGCTCTAGCACCGATTAGGTTTGTCACTACTGGATCATTGAACATAATTTTTAGTGTTTTAATATAATTTATTAATTAAACATTTTTTAATCTTACTGCAATAAAAGTCCTGAGCCAAAAGATAACATTTTATCAATACACCTTTTAAACAAGCACACCCATCTATATTTGGCTTTTGGTTTACCATTGAAACGCCAACATAACACATTTACACTGAAGCTGAAACCAGTGGAATTGGTTGCGTTCTCTTCTGAAATCCGTTCTTAAAATAGTTACCCATTAATTTTAGTCAATCAGCTAATTGCATGTAGTAACCATAGCAGTAACAATTAGTATATTAATCAAATTCAAAACAGTTATGGACCAAGTTATTTCTGTTGGAACTCTTGTTATTTAATTTATTTAATGTGTTTTTATGTTCATACAATCATCTCATATTTTAATGCAGCGTTACTTTTCACCTAGTATATCCCAGCTTGCCTAACCGTAACCCTAAAAGTGAAGGTATACAGGTATGGCAAAATTAAAATAATAATTAATTTTATTCTGCCCCTCGGTTGTTACTTTGTTGGGTTTCTTTGGCTGGTGCATTTCTCGGGTTTCCCAATAGTGGGCAGTATTACCCCTTCAGTTTGTGGCTTCTTCTTTGGTTATTTGGTGTGCACTACACTGCCCCCTTTGGTGATGTGTTGAAAACAGCAGGAAAAGTTCACACAGGCAGTGTGAGAAAATGCATGGAGCAGAAAACAAGCTGCACAACTTTAAGCTCAGTTTACATCGTTGGGGAGTTTGTTGAGCCATAATCTGTAAGTAAGCAATGTCTAACTTCACTTTCTGTAAGATTTGTTACTTTCATGTTACTTAAAAGGTTATTTGAACGTATAAGGAAAGATGTTAGTGATGAATGTAAAGCATAAGGAAAGCTATGTTGCTAACTTCTGTTTTGTTTACAAAATATGTTGATACTGATGCTTATGTATTATTTTACTGTATGTTCACAGTCTTACAAATTAAAAGAGGAAAAAACGGTCCGTTAAAGACACAAAGACAAAGTGATGTGTCCTGTCGTTCCTGGAACCATCTCCTCTTATGTTAAGCTCGCTGCATAGGGTGAATAGCCATACATTCACCTGAGGGCAGCAGAGTAAGAAGATTATCTACCTATCAAGCACCCAAGATGTCTCAGCCTGAAGCGTCACCGCCTCTCTCCCAGATGGTGGTCCGGTCAGAGTGCCACTCACGCTCTTCACGCTCTTCACGCTCTTCACGTCGTTCATCGGCCAGTCAAGCTGCAGCCCGAGCCAGAGCAGAAGCAGAAGCCGCCCGCACTAGAGCACAGTACGCCAAACGCCAGATCGACATGGAGGTTGAGAAGGCACGCATCGAGGCAACACTAAACGCTCTAAAGAAGGAGGGTGAGGCTGAAGCAGCGCTCGCCGCAGCTCATGTCCTGGAAGCGGCAGCCGATGAGGAGCATGACGCTGTTGACCTCACAGAACAAGGAGTCTCCTCTAAAACACCTCCTTCCATCAGACGCGCTCAAGATTATGTGAACGCTCACTTCGCTAACCGCAGCTTGGTAGTTAATGAAGACGGAAAGCCTGATACAGGACAACTGGTTGGTAATAACAACGCTCAGCATCTACGTCAGAGTCAACCACCAGTTGCCTCCTCTCCAGGTGAACATCTCACTGATTTTGTAGATCAGGAGCAACCAAATTCCCCTCCTATAAACAGAAAAACTGACATTGCAACCCAGCCTAAACCTTCATTGCCTCCAAAGACTGAACTCTCAGATTTCACAGCCTATCTAGCACGCCGTGATCTGCTGACAGCGGGATTCAAGGTTTTTGACAACCGTCCTGAGTCTTACTTGTCCTGGAAGTCCATTTTCCGCAACGCCATAGAAGGCCTCAACCTCAAGTTCAGCGAAGAGCTTGACCTTCTCACCAAGTGGCTCAGCGGGGAGTCACTACAACATGCGCTGAGGATCAGGGCGGTCCATGTGAACAACCCACACGCAGGTCTTCAACGTTTGTGGCAACGTCTGGACAAAAGTTTTGGTTCTCCAGAGGTAGTCGAAGCAGCACTTTTCCAACGCTTACAGTCTTTTCCAAAAATATCTAATAAGGACACTCACTTATTGCAGGAGCTTGCAGATCTCCTGTTGGAGTTAGAATATGCACAAAGTGAAAATTATCTACCCGGCCTTAGCTTTCTGGACACCCCAAGGGGGATAAACCCGATAGTGGAAAAGCTCCCCTACGGACTCCAGGAGTCCTGGGTGAAACAGGGGACAAAATACAAAAGGGACAACGGTGCAGTTTACCCACCTTTCTCATATTTTGTTCAGTTTATAAATGATTATGCAGAAATGAAAACAGATCCTAGCTTTATGTTACAAAGTTCAAACATAGTAGCTCCAAAACCTGATAAGCCATTGTTGAAACCAACTAAATACAGAGGTGCGGTTGCAGTGAACAGAACAGATATTAGTCAAACAAATGTCACAGCTCGAACGTCAGTTCTCAACCCAGACAGACAATGTCCTATTCACCACAAGCCCCATTCACTTGCTAAATGCAGGGGTTTTAGGTCAAAAACACTAGATGAAAGGAAAAGCATCCTCAAAGAACATGCTATTTGTCATAAGTGTTGTTCTTCCACAGGTCACCGAGCTAACGATTGCAAAGCCATTATCCAATGCTCAGAATGTAATAGTGACGCTCATGTGTCTGCCATGCATGCTGGTCCACCTCTGTGGGCAACCAAGGACTCTAACCTCCTGCCTCAAAGCCACGGCGGGGAGTCTGATCCTTCAAGCCCTGTAACCACAACTGCTTGCACAGAGGTGTGTGGCCCAGGTCTAAAAGGCAAATCCTGCTCTAAGATTTGTTTAGTCGACGTGTATCCCCGCACAAATCCTGAAGAGAAAAAGAGGATGTACGCCATGTTGGATGATCAAAGCAACTCATCCTTAGCCAGGTCTGCTTTCTTCGACATGTTTAATGTAAAAGGCGCTATGCTCCCATACACCATGAAAACATGTGCAGGTTTGTCAGAGGCTGGAGGACGCAGAGCAACTAATTTCATTATTCAGGATGTAAATGGGGAAGTGTCCATGGTGCTGCCCACACTAACAGAATGTGATCACATTCCAGATAATAGAGATGAGATACCCACCAAGGAGGCTGTGTCGGCTCACCCTCATCTACACGCACTCGCTTCACAGATCCCTCCTCTGGACCCAGCCGCGGACATTCTCCTCCTCTTGGGCCGGGACATCATCCAAGCTCACAAGGTTCGCAGTCAGGTAAATGGTCCAAACAGTGCACCTTATGCCCAACACCTCGATCTGGGATGGGTGGTTGTAGGCGATGTCTGCCTCTCAGGTGCCCACAAACCCACAGTAAACTCTTTCAAGACAGACATTCTGAATAACGGGCGCCCTACCTCCCTTAGCCCCTGTGCAAGCAAAATCTATATAAAAGACAAATACACAGAAAGCTGTCCTAAATTCGAGAAGACACAAGCAGAAGTAGGCAGACACATTTTCCAGCAAACAGCAGATGATGACAAAACGGCTCTTTCAGTAGAAGATGCATTATTCCTGGAAATTATGCACAGAGACTTTACTAAAGATGAGGCGAACAATTGGGTAGCTCCACTCCCATTCCGCTCCCCCAGACAGCGTTTACCCAACAATAGGGACCAAGCCCTCAGTCGCTTAATGACGCTCCGCAAAACACTGAAAAAGAAACCTGAAATGAAAGAACATTACATTGAGTTTTTAGACAAAACTTTCAGTAAGGACCACGCTGAACCAGCTCCAGCTTTAGCTCCAGAACAAGAATGCTGGTATCTCCCTAGTTTTGGCATTTATCACCCTCAGAAGCCAGGAAAAATTAGGGTGGTTTTTGATTCAAGTGCGCAATACAACAATGTTTCTCTCAATGAGGTGCTACTAAAAGGGCCAGATCTCAATAATACTCTTGTGGGAGTTCTGATGCGTTTCAGGTCTGACCCATACGCAGTCATGGCCGACGTGGAGCAAATGTTTTACAATTTTGTTGTCAGAGAAGACCACCGCAACTACCTTCGCTTCTTGTGGTTCAAAAACCATGATCTGGATGGAGAAGTACAGGAATTCAGGATGAGAGTCCACGTGTTCGGGAACTGCCCCTCCCCATCAGTGGCCATTTATGGACTGAAACGAACAGCGATGGAGGGAGAAAAAGAACACGGCAATGATGTAAGAGAGTTCATTGAACGCCACTTTTATGTGGATGATGGACTAAAATCATTTCCTTCCACTGATGAGGCCATCAACATTCTCTGTGGGGCTCAGAAGATGCTGGCTCAGTGTAACATACGCCTACATAAAATCTCATCCAACTGTCCTACCATCACAAACGCTTTTCCAAGTGAGGACCTTGCAGCTGACATGCAGGGCCTTGACCTTGGGCAGACACCCATGCAGAGAAGCTTGGGCTTGGGCTGGGACCTGTCTACAGACTTGTTCAGGTTCCAAATAACCGTCAATGAGAAGCCCTTTACCAAGCGTGGAGTATTGTCAGTCTTTAATAGTGTGTATGACCCACTCGGCTTTGCTGTCCCTGTCATTGTAGAGGGCAGGGTCATACTCAGAGACATTTCCACTGACATTTGTGAATGGGACACTGAACTCCCTAAAGACAAATTACAACAGTGGCAACAGTGGAAACACTCCCTCAAACATCTACAACAACTTGAGATTCCCAGAATGTTCACCTCAATACCACTCTCTGCAGCAGTAACTAAGGAAATCCATGTTTTCTGCGATGCCTCTACCAAGGCAGTGGCCGCTGTTGCCTACCTTAAACTCACAGACAGAGATGGTCATAATGAGGTGGGCTTCCTTCTCGGCAAGGCACGGCTTGCCCCAAGACCAGACATCACCATACCCAGACTTGAGCTCTGTGCAGCGGTCCTGGCTGTCGAGGTGGCAGAGTTGGTCGTGGACGAGCTGGACGTCGCAGTTGATCAGGTGAGCTTCTATTCAGACTCCAAAGTAGTCCTTGGTTACATCTTCAACACAAAGAGGCGTTTTTACATCTACGTGCACAACAGAGTGGAACGCATCAGGCGATCCACACAAGCTCACCAGTGGCATTATGTGCCCACTCACTTAAATCCGGCTGATCATGCCACGCGCGCATTACCTGCTGAGCAGCTTTCTACCTCCACATGGCTCAGTGGACCTGCTTTTCTTACCAAGTCAGAAATAGGTCAATCTCAGGCAGAGTCGTTTGATCTTGTAGACCCAGAGACTGACAACGAACTGCGTCATGAGGTAACTACTTGTGTTACCACTCTTGCAAAGGATGTTCTCAGTAGTGCCAGATTCGAAAGGTTTTCTAGTTGGAATGTACTACTGAAGGCTATATCTAGACTCTGACACATTGTTCAGTCCTTTAAGCAGAACATAGAAGGCACCTGTCAGGGCTGGCACAGCTGTAGTGAGCATTTAACCGAAAAGCAGCTCGATCAAGCTAAGATCATTATCATTCGCACTGTCCAAAGAGAAATCTATGCAGAAGACATAAGACAGCTTGAAAAGAGTATGCCCCTCAAAAGTTCAAGCCCACTTAGCAAACTGAAACCCATTTCTTGACACAAATGGAATCCTCAGAGTGGGTGGGAGACTAAGACGAGCACAGTTGACTTCGGATGAAACAAATCCTATCCTCATCCCTGCCAAACACCACCTTGCCCAGCTCATTATAAGACACTTCCATGTGAAAGTATGCCATCAGGGCAGACATTTTACTGAAGGAGCAGTCAGAGCTGCAGGCTTTTGGATTGTGGGAGGAAAAAGAGCAATAAGCAAAATGATATTCAGCTGCGTGACATGTCGAAAACTAAGAGGCAGACAGCAGGAACAGATTATGGCTGAGCTACCAGAGGATAGGCTGTCCACTGACCCTCCGTTCACACACGTAGGGCTTGATGTGTTCGGGCCCTGGTCTGTCACTGTCAGAAAAACGCGTGGTGGGCAAGCGGATGCAAAGCGATGGGCAGTCATATACGTGCATGAGTACACGGGCCATTCACATTGAAGTTATAGAATCAATGGACACGTCATCATTCATCAATGCCCTGCGTCGTTTTTTTGCCATCAGAGGTGCAGTCAAACTTCTTAGGTCCGATTGTGGGACAAATTTTGTGGGTGCCTGCAAAGAGCTGCAAATAGACAAACAGGGCTGCTACAACAGCAAACTAAACAGCTTTCTTGAAGACTCTGGCTGCAAATGGCTATTCAACCCCCCACATGCGTCGCATATGGCTGGCTCCTGGGAGCGAATGATTGGGGTCACGCGCAAAATCCTTGATGCAATGCTCCTAGAACACAGGAATGCAAAGCTTACCCATGAAATACTAGTGACCTTAATGGCTGAAGTCACTGCAATAGTGAATGCTCGTCCGTTAACAGCAGTTTCTGCAGATCCAGATAACCCAGTCATCCTTACCCCAGCCATGCTGCTCACGCAAAAGGTTACGACCCCACCAATCCCACCAGGTCAGTTTGGAAACAGTGATCTGTTCAAAGCTCAATGGAGGCGCGTACAATACCTCGCTGATGTCTTCTGGAGACGATGGAAAAAAGAATACATCTCAGGACTTCAGGACCGCCGCAAATGGAAAACAGTAAAGCCTAACCTACAAACAGGAGATGTTGTTCTTTTAAGAGAGACACTCGAACATAGGAACAACTGGCCACTTGGACTTATCACCAAAACCTTTCCCAGTGAGGATGGGCTTGTAAGGAAGATAGAGGTGAGGATTTTCCGCAAGGGTGAAAACAAGTGCTACATAAGGCCTATAAGTGAGGTTGTGCTATTGGTGTCTAAGGATTGTACTTAGAAGCAGAAGCTTTGTTTCATTGTATGTCACTTGCCTTTTACATGTTAGTTGAGGGTGACATTCCATGGATGTCAGGCGGGGAGTATTCTGCCCCTCGGTTGTTACTTTGTTGGGTTTCTTTGGCTGGCGCATTTCTCGGGTTTCCCAATAGTGGGCAGTATTACCCCTTCAGTTTGTGGCTTCTTCTTTGGTTATTTGGTGTGCACTACACTGCCCCCTTTGGTGATGTGTTGAAAACAGCAGGAAAAGTTCACACTGGCAGTGTGAGAAAATGCATGGAGCAGAAAACAAGCTGCACAACTTTAAGCTCAGTTTACATCGTTGGGGAGTTTGTTGAGCCATAATCTGTAAGTAAGCAATGTCTAACTTCACTTTCTGTAAGATTTGTTACTTTCATGTTACTTAAAAGGTTATTTGAACGTATAAGGAAAGATGTTAGTGATGAATGTAAAGCATAAGGAAAGCTATGTTGCTAACTTCTGTTTTGTTTACAAAATATGTTGATACTGATGCTTATGTATTATTTTACTGTATGTTCACAGTCTTACAAATTAAAAGAGGAAAAAACGGTCCGTTAAAGACACAAAGACAAAGCGATGTGTCCTGTCGTTCCTGGAACCATCTCCTCTTATGTTAAGCTCGCTGCATAGGGTGAATAGCCATACATTCACCTGAGGGCAGCAGAAATTTCATGAATATCTGGTGTGTGCTGATTTTAGGGTGTCAAAGGTTCATTTAGAATGCAAAGCGGTATCTGACATATTACTTTGGTACCTCATTTTATTGCATTATCTCTAAACTGGATACATCAAAGACAAACTTACTGTGTGAAAAGACCCAGGAGAAGGTGTTTAGTGGATGAAATTCCATGATATTAAAGTCATATTAGATGTTTATTCCACTGACTTTAAAACAGGTAATGAAAGCACAAATTATTCTTGAACCACAGAATCGCAACATAAAAGGTGAAAAAAACCCCAATGTAATTGCTTCCTTTTTTATGATTCAGAGTGAAGAGGTTATTAGTGCTTTGGCAATTGAGGGAAATACATTTGTCTTGTCTTTTTGATAGGTGCACAAGCAACCACTGCCAGTCACCCATGTTCATAATGGATTTCATTTATGGACAGCAAATGTCTCTCCCTTAGCAACAAAAAGACATTCACTTTGCAGTTACATTTGACAAGTTTACCAGGAAGCCTTCTGTCAAGGTCCAATGAAAAGAAATATTTCAATAGTTGGTCACACAATGGTTGAGTTAACAATATAAAACCTTTCGGTCATCACATTTAATTAAATTGGTATCTACAGTAGACACTGCTTCTCATAACACTTCAGATATTTTCTTTCATATTGGAACGAGATTTCTTCTTAAACGTAAATTTCTGAATGCTTTTTTGTTGTTGCAGGGCTGTAGGTCACATTTTCGTTGAGAAAATTATTTCAAGTAAACCAAGGAGTGTATATCCTGCTGCCATGCATGGTGTACTATGTATGGCTACTTTAACACTAGAAAAATTTGCATTTCCTGCGAAAATGCAGTGTGGATGCCTTAACGGCTGAAGATATCTGCTGAAAAAAGCTGAAAAAGTTGAAACAAAAAAAAAAAAAAAAAAAAAGATGCCCTGAGCAGGATTCGAACCTTGCCCTCCTGATCAAAGGGCAGCTATTTAGCTCACTGAGCCAAACACTTTCTCACAAAGAAAAGGTGGAGAGATTGCCAATTGTGCTAGCAGAATTTGGGCAAAAAAAAAGGGGTGAAAATTCTGCTGAAAAGAGTTCCATCAGCAGAATTTCTGCTGAAAAGAGGTGAATGAGCAGAATTCTGCTGAAAAGAGTTTTTTTCTGAAAACAGCAGAAAAAACTGAAAATTTTGCTGAAAAGAGTTGAATGAGCAGAATTCTGCTGAAAAGAGGTTTTTGCTGAAAAAGAGCTGATAAAGTTTGGATTTGTGCTGAAAAGGGGTTAAAAAAACTGAAAATTTTGCTGAAAAGGGGTGAATAAAATGAAATTTGTGTTGAAAAGAGTTTAAAAGAAGTTTAACTGTTAAGTGAAAGAAATGTTGCCATAAGCTGGATTTGAACCCAGGCCTCCCAGTCTGAGAACAGATGCTTATCTCACTGAGGTAAAGCACAGCTCAGCCCATCATGCAAAATCAGTGACCACATTGATAATGTGTTCCATTCATTTCAATGGTCAAAAGTCATAACACACATCAGCAGAAATAGCAGAATTTTTTAAAGTTTAAACATAGCATTTCTGCTAAAACTTAGTATTTATACTAAATAATATTTTTTTCCTGCCAAATCATAGCATTTGTGCTGGAACACAGAAAGTTCCACCAAATCATACAATTTGTACTAAAACATTATTTATGATTTAGCAGAAACATTGGGACTTGGTAGAAATACTATGATTTACATGAAATACTTTGACTTAGCAGAAGTACTACAATCTAGGAAAAAAGTACTAAAGCATAGCAGAAATTCTATCATTGAGCAGAATTACTAGGATTTAGAAGAAATACTAAGATTTGGCACAAACACTGATGTGGCTCAAGAACCTTTATTGTGCAGTTATACTATGATTTGGAAGAAATACTATGTTTTAGCACAAATACTATGATTTGGAAGAAATACTATGTTTTAGCACAAATACTATGATTTGGCTCAAATACTATAACTATCCTCGGTCAGAAGGAGAGGCTGACATCCAGGGATTAGATTACCACAGGTGGAGTTTATTGCGGTCAGATGGATGGTACAGGGAGGTATGGCATACAGTAGGAGGATGTGGAGAGGTGATATGGTGTGGTTTCTATGATTAAGAACAGGGTATGCATTACCACATGCATACAGATTAAAGATTAAGAAAACTGGTAACAAATTCCTCCACTACAAATCAGTCTGATGCCACTTTTTACAGGGTTCCCGTTTACTAAGGCACTACCCAAAAGGCGCCACAAGAGGGCACTCCAACACAAGAGATGACCTATTTACACTGATGCACTTAGTAAACAGCCCCTACTTAGCCACTACATAATACAGTGATATTACAGTATACAAATTCACACGAATACTATGATTTGGTAGTAATACTATAACATAACAGATTTCCTAAAAAAAACTATTAAATTGCAGTAATTCTATGACTTGGCAGAGATACTACGTTTTAGCACAAATACTATAACAACGCAGAAATACTATGACTTAGTAGTAATACTATAACATAACAGTTCAATGTTCTTGCACAAATACCACAATATGGCAGAAATACTATGTTTTAGCACAAATACTGTGATTTGGTATAAATACTATGATTTGGCACACATACTATATTCCGCAGATACACTATAACATAACAGATATGCTACAACTTAGTAGTAATACTATAACATAACAGAATCATTATTTGGGCACAAATACCACGATTTGGCAAAAATACTATGATTGGGTACAAATACTATGATTTGGCAATAATACTGCATTTTAACACAACTACTGAGATTTAATTGAAATACTATGATTTAGAAGAAATACTATTACTCCATACAAATACGATACTTTGGGACAAATACTATGTTTTGGTTCTAATACTATGATGTGCAACAAATACTATGATTTGGCACAAGTACTATGATTTAGTACAAATACTATGATTTGGCAGAAATACTATGCCTTAGTAGTAATACTATGACATAAAAGATATACTATGGTTTTGCAGACATACTATGATTTTGCACAAATACCATGATTTGGCACAAATGCTATGATTTAGCAGAAATACTATGATTGGGTACAAATACTATGATTTGGCAATAATACTGCGTTTTAACAACAACTACTGAGATTTGATTGAAATACTATGATTTAGAAGAAATACTATGACTCCATACAAATACGATGCTTTGGCACAAATACTGTGATTTGGCAGAAATACTATGACTTAGTAGTAATACTATAACATAACAGATTTCCTAAAAAAAACTATGAAATTGCAGTAATTCTATGACTTGGCAGAGATACTACGTTTTAGTACAAATACTATAACAATGCAGAAATACTATGACTTAGTAGTAATACTATAACATAACAGTTCAATGTTCTTGCACAAATACCACAATATGGCAGAAATACTATGTTTTACCACAAATACTGTGATTTGGTATAAATACTGCGATTTGGCACACATACTATGATTTGGCAGAAATACTATGCCTTAGTAGTAATACTATAACATAAGAGATATACTATGGTTTTGCAGACATACTATGTTTTTGCACAAATACCATGATTTGGCACAAATGCTATGATTTAGCAGAAATACTATGATTGGGTATAAATACTATGATTGGGCAGAAGTACCATGTTTCAGTACAAATACTATGATTTGGCAGGAATACTCTGGTTTAGCAGAAATACTCTGATTTAGCAGAAGTACTATCTTTTGGTAGAAATTCCTGCTAAAAGGTACTATTTCTGCGTTTTAGCAGAAATACTGTAATTTGGCATAAATACTATAATTTGGGATAAATACTATGATTTGGCACATATAATATATTCAGCACATATATTATAAAATAACAGAAATATTTGGCCCCAAAACCATGATTTTGCACAAATACCATGATTTTGCAAAAATACTATGAATTGGCAAAAATTCTATGATTTAGCAGAAATACTATGATTTGGCTAAAGTACTTAGATGTAGTAGAAGTACTTTGCTTTAGCAGAAATACTATGATTGAGGAGTAATACCTAAACATAGGAGAAATATTGATACACAGACACACATACACAGACAGTAAAGGGAACAGGAGCTGTGGAGAGTCTGGGCTTGGTATATGTAGGTCAGTTAAATTAGCTGCACCTGCTGTAGTCAGCCCTTACACACACAGACACAGAGAGAGGTGTGAGTTTTCTTCAGTGTATTTCTGACATTCAGGATTCCCCTCGAACAAATGGCCATAATTTCCTAA
This sequence comes from Rhamphochromis sp. 'chilingali', assembly GCF_963969265.1. Lineage (NCBI taxonomy): Eukaryota > Metazoa > Chordata > Actinopteri > Cichliformes > Cichlidae > Rhamphochromis > Rhamphochromis sp. 'chilingali'. The sequence continues at coordinate 19,335,809 of NC_137940.1, read as the reverse complement.
CCGTAGAGGCTAGAACGGTCATTCAGGCATCGTTTTATTCAGAAGAGATGGGGGAATCTTCAGGTCTTCATAATTCAGAGATAAAACATAAATTCTTAAAGATATATGACTTGTAATACACTGTAACTGAGTAGAGGCGAAGCAAAAACTGCCTTGACTTGCGCTCAAACAACCTTTGGTAACTCTAAATCTATATGGAGCATCAAAATCATTCTTTCACCGTAAGAAACAGCAGGCTTTGGTGAACAGTCATGGAAATTTTCAGGGCTCTGTGGAAATCCATCAAAAAGATATGACGAGAGAAAAAAATGGTTCATTTCCAGAGATTGAAATCTGATGAAATCTGAGCGAGGGACAAATTTCCTACCCTCAAACAAGTCCAACTCATTTCAGAACGGTAATAGGTGAGAAAGAAATTCTTGAATTGTGAGCGTCAGGAGTGTCTGAACATATACGGGGACAAGCCTCATGTCTTAACTTCGCTTCGTTAAGGAGATATGACAATTTGAAAATGCCTCTCATTAGAGAAATCCAGCGGTGATTTTGAACAAACTCTCCATTGAGTTTATATGGAGAGTTTTCTGACTTTGTGTTACTCTGAGGAGATTTGCAAAATATCTATGAGTCCCACAACAATGATAGTGACATTTTCTGAAAGCCAGCAAAAATACCTACGTTTTGGTGTATAATTTGTGGGGCTTGAGTGGAAATTGAGCGAGTAGCAAGAAGTTGTTTGGACATGAAGAGAAAATTCAAACAGTTTCACTGTCCCCTCTGAGTTAATTGCATAGCAACCATAGCAACGCATGTATTTTCTGAAAAATCACAATTTTGCAACTGAAAACTCAAAGAGGGATAAGATTAAAACGGTAGAAGATCTGAAAAAGCTGAATCATACAGGAATAGCCAAATCATTTGAGAACATTTTAAAGTATGAATGAAGTTTCTAGGTGAAAGTATGAGGCAGTAGTTAAGTTTCAAAGACAAGAAAGTTTTAGCAGAATTGTGGAAGTTTCCCATTCATTTCAATGGGACAAATTAAAGGAAAAAAGTGTAATATTTTAAAAAGTATAATAGTAATAAACACCAAAAGTCATAGCCGGCATTAGCAGAAAGAGCAGAACAGTTTAGAGTTTGAACGGTGAAAATAGCACAAAAATTGTGGAAGTAGATCCACGGCAAAAAGTGTACGGAAACACCCGGAATAATAACTAGAAAAATTTGCATTTCCTGCGAAAATGCAGTGTGGATGCTTAAAGTTGAAGCTGTATGCAAAAACTAGCTGAAAAAGCTGAAAAGTTGCAGAAATTGTAAAAACTTTGCAGAAGCAAAAGAAGTTTGCTAAAATGGAATAACTTAGCAGAACTGCAATATCTTAGAGGAAACATAATACTTGGCAGAAATACAATAGCATAGCAGAATTTAGCAGAAATATTGTAACTTACCAGAAACATGATAACTTCTCAAAAATACAAGAATTTAGGAGAAATAGTATAAGATAACAGAAAGAATATATTTAGCCAAAAATACTTAAACATTACAGAAACACTATGATTTAGAAAAATAGTACAACAGAGCAGAAATATTGTGATTTACCAGAGACACTGTGATGAACTATGAATATTGTAATTTTAAATTGAGACTATGTTTTAGCACAAATATTATAATTTGGCAGAAATACTATAATTTAGCAGAAATACTATATTAAGCACAAATCCTATAAAAAGCAGAAATGGTATGATTAAGCACAAATACTACATTTAGTAGAAATACTTTGTTTTAGCACAAATCCCATAAAAAGCAGAAATACTGTACTATGATTTAGTAGAAAAACTATAATTAATCAGAAATACTAAATTTAGCAGAAATACTATATTAAGCACAAATACTATGAAAAGCAGAAATAGTATGATTAAGCATAAATACTACATTTAGCAGAAATACTATATTAAGCACAAATCCTATAAAAGCAGAAATAGTATATTAAGCACAAATCTTATAAAATAGCAGAAATAGTATGATTTAGCACAATAGTAATAAGTTAAACAGAAAAATTGGAAAAGCAAAATGGACAGCTGAAAAAATGCTGAACATGCTGAGGTTCCCTCAAATATACTTGTTAAATGACAAAAATCTGCAAAAAAATTTATTACAGCCACACAATCACAAATATGTACACATGAGGAAACACACATGCACAGAGAGACCCACACACAAGATCCAATTCAGTCAACCAGTCTAAATATATTGAATTTAAATCTTAGAATGAGATCATCCCATTAAAAGCCTTTCTCTCTCTCTCTCTCTCTCTCTCTCTCTCTGTCACACACACACACACACACACACACACACACACACACACACACACACACACACACACACACACACACACACAGGGAGAGAGAAGTAAGTTTCTAGGTCAGCCTGGGAGCTGGTGAATTTGAATCCACCAATCAGAGAGGCTGTGCACTTTTCCCCACCAAAACAGGTGCTTCTGTTTACACACGCAGCAGAGAGAGGCACAGGATTTTTGCAGTCTATTTCTCATAGTGACGACTCCCCTCAAACAAATGACCGTAATTTCCTAACCGTAGGGGCTAGAACGGTCATTCTTACACCGTTTTGTTCAGAAGAGATGGGGGAATCTTCAAGTGTTGACAATTTATCATTAAAATATGAATTTTTAGAGATATATGACATGGATGACTTGTTGACTTAGAAGCCACGAATTCCCCAATATGCAAATTTGAATGCCTGAGACCACATATGTGATTGGCTGGCTGGGAAGCCGTGCAGACCCTGATTTGTGGATTTGAATTCCTCAGCCCTCAGATATGATTGGCTGGCTTAGAAGCCACGAAGGCCCCAATATGCAAATTTGAATGCCTCAGGACACTTATTTGATTGGCTGGGAAACTGTGCAGGCCCTGATTTGAAAATTTGAATGTCTCAGTCCTCACAGAGGATTGGCTGCCTGGGGACCTGGCAGAAATATATAGAAATACTATGATTAAGCATAAATACTACATTTAGTAGAAATACTATGTTTTAGCACAAATATTATAAAAAGAAGAAAAACTATAATTTAGCAGAAATACTATATTAAGCACAAATCCTATAAAAAGCAGAAATACTATAATTTAGAACAAATAGTATAAAAAGCAGAAATACTATAATTTAGCAGAAATACTATGTTAGGCACAAATCCTATAAAAAGCAGAAATACTATAATTTAGCAGAAATACTATATTAGGCATAAATCCTATGAAAAGCAGAAATAGTATGATTTAGCAGAAATACTGTATTTAGCACAAGTACCGAAAAGTACCAGAAATACTATGATTTAGCAGAATAGTAATAACTTATTGAAACACAAATGCACAGAGGGACACACAAACACAGGCTCTAATCCAGTCAACCAGTCTAACTATGTTCAATTTAAATCCTACAATGACATGCTGTCAAATAAGGGCAGGGTCCTCTCTCTCCCACTAAACACACACACACACACACACACACACACACACACACACACACACACAGGGAGAGAGAAGTAAGTTTCTAGGTCAGCCTGGGAGCTGCTGAATTTGAATCCACCAATCAGAGAGGCTGTTTACGTTTTCCCGCCAAAACAGGTGCATCTTTTTACACACGCAGCACAGAGACATAGACCTGCTTCTTTCAGTTTATTTCACATAGTGAGGATTCCCCTCAAACAAATGACCATAATTTCCTAACCATAGCGGCTAGAGCGGTCATTCTTACACCGTTTTGTTCAGAAGAGATGGGGGAATCTTCAAGTGTTGACAATTTATCATTAAAATATGAATTTTTAGAGATATATGACATGGATGACTTGTTGACTTAGAAGCCACGAATTCCCCAATATGCAAATTTGAATACCTGGAGCCCACATACATGATTGGCTGGCTGGGAAGCTGTGCAGGCCCTGATTTGTGGATTTGAATTCCTCAGCCCTCAGATATGATTGGCTGGCTTAGAAGCCATGAAGGCCCCAATATGCAAATTTGAATGCCTCAGGACACATATATGATTGGCTGGGAAGCCGTGCAGGCCCTGATTTGAAAATTTGAATTTCTCAGTCCTCACAGAGGATTGGCTGCCTGGGGACCTGGCAGAAATATATAGAAATACTATGATTAAGCATAAATACTACATTTAGTAGAAATACTATGTTTTAGCACAAATACTATAAAAAGCAGAAATACTATAATTTAGCAGAAATACTATATTAAGCACAAATCCTATAAAAATCAGAAATACTATATTAGGTACAAATCCTATAAAAAGCAGAAATACTATATTAGGCACAAATCCTATAAAAAGCAGAAATACTATATTAGGCACAAATAGTATAAAAAGCAGAAATACTATAATTTAGCAGAAATACTATGTTTGGCACAAATCCTATAAAAATAATAAATACTATAATTTAGCAGAAATACTATATTAGGCACAAATCTTATTAAAAGCAGAAATAGTATGATTTAGCAGAAATACTGTATTTAGCACAAGTACCGAAAAGTACCAGAAATACTATGATTTAGCAGAATAGTAATAACTTACAAAATTACAAATATGGAGGCATATTGAAACACAAATGCACAGAGGGACACACAAACACAGGCTCTAATCCAGTCAACCAGTCTAACTATATTCAATTTAAATCCTACAATGACATGCTGCCAAATAAGGGCAGGGTCCTCTCTCTCCCACTAAACACACACACACACACACACACACACACACACACACACACACAGAGGGAGAGAGCTGCCGAATTTAAATCCACCAATCAGAGTGGCTGTTTACGTTTTCCCGCCAAAACAGGTGCATCTTTTTACACACGCAGCAGCACAGAGAGGCACAGGATTATTGCAGCCTATTTCTCATAGTGAGGACTCCCCTCAAACAAATGACCATAATTTCCTAACCGTAGGGGCTAGAGCGGTCATTCTTACACTGTTTTGTTCAGAAGAGATGGGGGAATCTTCCAGTGTTAACAATTTATCATTAAAATGTGAATTTTTAGAGATATATGACATGGATGACTTGTTGACTTAGAAGCCACGAATTCCCCAATATGCAAATTTGAATGCCTCAGGACACATATATGATTGGCTGGGAAGCCGTGCAGGCCCTGATTTGAAAATTTGAATTTCTCAGTCCTCACAGAGGATTGGCTGCCTGGGGACCTGGCAGAAATATATAGAAATACTATGATTAAGCATAAATACTACATTTAGTAGAAATACTATGTTTTAGCACAAATACTATAAAAAGCAGAAATACTATAATTTAGCAGAAATACTATATTAAGCACAAATCCTATAAAAAGCAGAAATAGGATGATTAAGCATAAACACTACATTTAGTAGAAATACTATGTTTGAGCAAAAATCCTATAAAAAGCAGAAATACTATATTAGGCACAAATCCCATAAAAAGCAGAAATAGTATGATTAAGCATAAATACTACATTTAGTAGAAATACTATGTTTTAGCACAAATAGTATAAAAAGCAGAAATACTGTAATTTAGCAGAAATACTATATTAGGCACAAATCTTATAAAATAGCAGAAATAGTATGATTTAGCACAATAGTAATCAGTTAAACAGAAAAATTGGAAAAGCAAAATGGACAGCTGAAAAAATGCTGAACATGCTGAGGGTCCCTCAAATATACTTGTTAAATGAAAAAATCAGCAAAAAAATGCACAGGGAGAGAGAAGTAAGTTTCTAGGTCAGCCTGGGAGCTGCTGAATTTGAATCCACCAATCAGGGAGCCTGTGTACTTTTTCCCGCCAAAACATGTGCCTCTTTTTACACACGCAGCACAGAGAGGCACAGGATTATTGCAGCCTATTTCTCATAGTGATGATTCCCCTCAAACAAATGACCATAATTTCCTAACCGTAGGGGCTAGAGCCGTCATTCTTACACCGTTTTGTTCAGAAGAGATGGGGGAATCTTCCAGTGTTTACAATTTATCATTAAAATATGAATTATTAAAGATATTTGACTTGTAATGCACCATAACTGAGTAGAGCGAAGCAAAAACTGCCTTGACTTGCCCTCAAACAACGCTTTCTAACTCGAAATCTATTTGGAGTATCGATATCATTCTTTCACCGTAAGAGACAGCAGGCTTTGGTGAACAATCATGGAAATTTTCAGGTCTCTGTGGAAATCCAACAAAAAGTTATGACGAGAGAAAAAAGTGGTTCATTTCCACAGTTTGAAATCTGAAGAAATCTGAGCGAAGGACGAATTTCCTACCCTCAAACAAGTCCAACTCATTTCAGAACGGTAATAGGTGAGAAAGAAATTCTTGAATTGTGAGCGTCAGGAGTGTCTGAAGATATACCGGGACAAGCCTCATGTCTTAACTTTGCTTCGTTAAGGAGATATGACGATTCGAATATGCCTCTCATTACAGAAATCCAGCGATGATTTTGAACAAGCTCTCCATTGACTTTCTATGCAGAGTTTTGAGACCTTGTGTTGGTCTGAGGAGATTTGCCAAAATTCTATAAATCCCACAACAATGATAGTGACATTTTCTGAAAGCCAGCAAAAATACCTACGTTTTGATGTATAATTTGTGGAAGTTGAGTGAAAATTGAGGAAGTAGCAAACAGTTGTTCGGACATGAAGAGAAGGCTGCAAAAGCTTCAGTGTCACACTGGAAGCCAAGAGCATAGCAACCATAACAACGCATGTATTTTGTGAAAAATCACAATTTTGCAACTCAAAACTTTAAGAGGCATAAAAGTAAAACAGTAAAAGATTTGAAAAAGCTGAATTATACCTGAATAGCCCAATAATTTGTGAACATTTTAAAATTTGAATGGTTGTTCTAGGTGAAAATATGAGGAAGTAGTTAAGTTTCAAAAACAAGCAAATTTTAGCAGAATTGCAGAAGTTTCCCATTCATTTCAATGGGACAAATTAAAGGAAAAAAGTGGAATATTTTAAAAAGTATAATAGTTAAAAATAGCAAAAGTCATAGCCGGCATTAGCAAAAATAGCTGAATAGTTTAAAGTTTGAACGGTGAAAATAGCACAAAAATTGTGGAAGTAGTTCCACGGCGAAAAGTGTACGGAAGTCCTAAGAATAATAATAAAGAACTAGAAAAATTTGCATTTCCTGCGAAAATGCAGTGTGGATGCCTTAACGGCTGAAGATATCTGCTGAAAAAAGCTGAAAAAGTTGAAACAAAAAAAAAAAGATGCCCTGAGCAGGATTCGAACCTGGCCCTCCTGGTCAAAGGGCAGCTATTTAGCTCACTGAGCCAAACACTTTCTCACAAAGAAAAGGTGGAGAGATTGACAATTGTGCTAGCAGAATTTGGGCAAAAAAAAGGGGGTGAAAATTCTGCTGAAAAGAGTTCAATCAGCAGAATTTCTGCTGAAAAGAGGTGACTGAGCAGAATTCTGCTGAAAAGAGGTTTTTGCTGAAAAAGAGCTGAAAAAGTTTGGATTTGTGCTGAAAAGGGGTTAAAAAAACTGAAAATTTTGCTGAAAAGGGGTGAAAAAAATGAAATTTGTGTTGAAAAGAGTTTAAAAAAAGTTTAACTGTTAAGTGAAAGAAATGTTGCCATAAGCTGGATTTGAACCCAGGCCTCCCAGTCTGAGAACGGATGCTTATCTCACTGAGGTAAAACACAGCTCAGCCCATCATGCAAAATCAGTGACCACATTGATAATGTGTTCCATTCATTTCAATGGTCAAAAGTCATAACACACATCAGCAGAAATAGCAGAATTTTTTAAAGTTTAAACATAGCATTTCTGCTAAAACTTAGTATTTATGCTAAATAATATTTTTTTCCTGCCAAATCATAGCATTTGTGCTGGAACACAGAAAGTTCCACCAAATCATACAATTTGTACTAAAACATTATTTATGATTTAGCAGAAACATTGGGACTTGGTAGAAATACTATGATTTACATAAAATACTTTGACTTAGCAGAAGTACTACCATCTAGGAAAAAAGTACTAAAGCATAGCAGAAATTCTATCATTGAGCAGAATTACTAGGATTTAGAAGAAATACTAAGATTTGGCACAAACACTGATGTGGCTCAAGAACCTTTATTGTGCAGTTATACTATGATTTGGAAGAAATACTATACTTTGGCACAAATACTATGATTTGGAAGAAATACTATGTTTTAGCACAAATACTATGATTTGGCTCAAATACTATAACTATCCTCGGTCAGAAGGAGAGGCTGACATCCAGGGATTAGATTACCACGAGGTGGAGTTTATTGCGGTCAGATGGATGGTACAGGGAGGTATGGCATACAGTAGGAGGATGTGGAGAGGTGATATGGTGTGGTTTCTATGATTAAGAACAGGGTATGCATTACAACATGCATACAGATTAAAGATTAAGAAAACTGGTAACAAATTCCTCCACTACAAATCAGTCTGATGCCACTTTTTACAGGGTTCCCGTTTACTAAGGCACTACCCAAAAGGCGCCACAAGAGGGCACTCCAACACAAGAGATGACCTATTTACACTGATGCACTTAGTAAACAGCCCCTACTTAGCCACTACATAATACAGTGATATTACAGTATACAAATTCACACAAATACTATGATTTGGTAGTAATACTATAACATAACAGATTTCCTAAAAAAAACTATTAAATTGCAGTAATTCTATGACTTGGCAGAGATACTACGTTTTAGCACAAATACTATAACAACGCAGAAATACTATGACTTAGTAGTAATACTATAACATAACAGTTCAATGTTCTTGCACAAATACCACAATATGGCAGAAATACTATGTTTTAGCACAAATACTGTGATTTGGTATAAATACTATGATTTGGCACACATACTATATTCCGCAGATACACTATAACATAACAGATATTCTACAACTTAGTAGTAATACTATAACATAACAGAATTATTATTTGGGCACAAATACCACGATTTGGCAAAAATACTATGATTGGGTACAAATACTATGATTTGGCAGAAATACTATGCCTTAGTAGTAATACTATAACATAAGAGATATACTATGGTTTTGCAGAAATACTATGATTGGGTACAAATACTATGATTTGGCAATAATACTGCGTTTTAACAACAACTACTGAGATTTGATTGAAATACTATGATTTAGAAGAAATACTATGACTCCATACAAATACGATGCTTTGGCACAAATACTATGATTTGGCAGAAATACTATGACTTAGTAGTAATACTATAACATAACAGATTTCCTAAAAAAAACTATGAAATTGCAGTAATTCTATGACTTGGCAGAGATACTACGTTTTAGTACAAATACTATAACAATGCAGAAATACTATGACTTAGTAGTAATACTATAACATAACAGTTCAATGTTCTTGCACAAATACCACAATATGGCAGAAATACTATGTTTTACCACAAATACTGTGATTTGGTATAAATACTGCGATTTGGCACACACACTATGATTTGGCAGAAATACTATGCCTTAGTAGTAATACTATAACATAACAGATATACTATGGTTTTGCAGACATACTATGTTTTTGCACAAATACCATGATTTGGCACAAATGCTATGATTTAGCAGAAATACTATGATTGGGTATAAATACTATGATTTGGCACAAGTACTATGATTTAGTACAAATACTATGATTGGGCAGAAGTACCATGTTTCAGTACAAATACTATGATTTGGCAGGAATACTCTGGTTTAGCAGAAATACTGTAATTTGGCATAAATACTATAATTTGGGATAAATACTATGATTTGGCACATATAATATATTCAGCACATATATTATAAAATAACAGAAATGTTTGGCCCCAAAACCATGATTTTGCACAAATACCATGATTTTGCAAAAATACTATGAATTGGCAGAAATACTATGATTTAGCAGAAGTACTAAGATGTAGTAGAAGTACTTTGCTTTAGCAGAAATACTATGATTGAGGAGTAATACCTAAACATAGGAGAAATATTGATACACAGACACACATACACAGAGAGTAAAGGGAACAGGAGCTGTGGAGAGTCTGGGCTTGGTATATGTAGGTCAGTTAAATTAGCTGCACCTGCTGTAGTCAGCCCTTACACACGCAGGCACAGAGAGAGGTGTGAGTTTTCTTCAGTGTATTTCTGACATTCAGGATTCCCCTCGAACAAATGGCCATAATTTCCTAACCGTAGAGGCTAGAACGGTCATTCAGGCATTGTTTTATTCAGAAGAGATGGGGGAATCTTCAGGTCTTCATAATTCAGAGATAAAACATAAATTATTAAAGATATATGACTTGTAATACACTGTAACTGAGTAGAGGCGAAGCAAAAACTGCCTTGACTTGCGCTCAAACAACCTTTGGTAACTCTAAATCTATATGGAGCATCAAAATCATTCTTTCACCGTAAGAAACAGCAGGCTTTGGTGAACAGTCATGGAAATTTTCAGGGCTCTGTGGAAATCCATCAAGAAGATATGACGAGAGAAAAAAGTGGTTCATTTCCAGAGATTGAAATCTGATGAAATCTGAGCGAGGGACAAATTTCCTACCCTCAAACAAGTCCAACTCATTTCAGAATGGTAATAGGTGAGAAAGAAATTCTTGAATTGTGAGCGTCAGGAGTGTCTGAACATATACGGGGACAAGCCTCATGTCTTAACTTCGCTTCGTTAAGGAGATATGACAATTTGAAAATGCCTCTCATTAGAGAAATCCAGCGGTGATTTTGAACAAACTCTCCATTGAGTTTATATGGAGAGTTTTCTGACTTTGTGTTACTCTGAGGAGATTTGCAAAATATCTATGAGTCCCACAACAATGATAGTGACATTTTCTGAAAGCCAGCAAAAATACCTACGTTTTGATGTATAATTTGTGGGGCTTGAGTGGAAATTGAGCGAGTAGCAAGAAGTTGTTTGGACATGAAGAGAAAATTCAAACAGTTTCACTGTCCCCTCTGAGTTAATTGCATAGCAACCATAGCAACGCATGTATTTTCTGAAAAATCACAATTTTGCAACTGAAAACTCAAAGAGGGATAAGATTAAAACGGTAGAAGATCTGAAAAAGCTGAATCATACAGGAATAGCCAAATCATTTGAGAACATTTTAAAGTTTGAATGGAGTTTCTAGGTGAAAGTATGAGGCAGTAGTTAAGTTTCAAAGACAAGAAAGTTTTAGCAGAATTGTGGAAGTTTCCCATTCATTTCAATGGGACAAATTAAAGGAAAAAAGTGTAATATTTTAATAAGTATAATAGTAATAAACACCAAAAGTCATAGCCGGCATTAGCAGAAAGAGCAGAACAGTTTAGAGTTTGAACGGTGAAAATAGCACAAAAATTGTGGAAGTAGATCCACGGCAAAAAGTGTACGGAAACACCCGGAATAATAAAGAATAAAGAGAAACAGGAACTCAATAGTGTGGATGCCTATTAAGGCATCCACACAATAAAGAGAAACAGGAACTCAATAGTGTGGATGCTTAAAGCATCCACACAATAAAGAAGAAAGAGAAACAGGATCTCAATAGTGTGGATGCCTATTAAGGCATCCACACAACTAGTCATTTTACCTCCTGGCATTTTATCATGTTCAGAATCAGAATCAGAATCAGAATACTTTATTGATCCCTGGGGGAAATTATTTTTTGTTACAGTGCTCCATTTTAAACCAACATTAAGACAAGACAGACAATACGCTAACTAAGAATAGTACAATATATACATATATATACATACATACATACATAAGTCACTTATAAATAAATATTTCCTATGTACATCTATCACTATGGCCGTCTTCTTCTGTTTGTCTACCACCATTTTGTCCGTCTGTATCTGGAAGTCCCACAGGATCTTAGCTCTGTCATTCTTGACCACCCTTGGGGGCGTCTCCCATTTTGACCTCAGGACTTCCAGCCCATACTCGGCACAGATGTTCCTGTAAACTATGCCAGCCACTTGGTTATGGCGTTCCATGTATGCCCTCCCTGCTAGCATCTTGCCCCCTGCTGTTATGTGCTGGATTGTCTCAGGGGCATGTTTACACAGCCTGGGGTCTTGCCTGGTGTGATAGACCCCAGCCTCTTTGGATCTTGTGCTCAGAGTTTGTTCCTGTGCTGCCATGATTAGTGCCTCTGTGCTGTCATTCCAGCTTTGTTCAGCCATTTGAAGAATTTCTCTATATCACCCACTACTTCTGCCTGACGGTGGTACATGCCGTGCCTGGACCTGTCTTTGAATGATGGTTCCTCCTCTTGCTTCTCTTCCTTTTTCTTGTTTCTGCTGGCCAAGTTATTCACTAAGCACATGGTCAGTTGTGGCCATCTTCCTGATGTACTCATGGATGTTCATCGTCTCATCCTAATTATTGGTTCTGACACAGACTAGTCTTCGGCCTCCCTCCTTCTGCTTCGTGTAAAGTCTCATTTGAGATGAAACCCTCCATGCATGCTTAAGAGCTTCCTCGTCTTGATGTCTGTGGCTTCTCCTCGTTTGGCCAGCTAGCAGCGAATCTGACAACCAGCATGGCATACGTGTGAATTTCCCAAAACTTGTTCTTAGAATTCAACTGACTCCTCAGGACTTGCACCACTAGCTGCAGGTATTTTGTGGATTCAGCTTTCCTACTGGTCTCTTCATGGTTCCCATTTGCCTTTTGGGTTCTCAGGTACTTGTAGCTGTCCTCTATGTCTGCAATCTTGCTTCCTGGTATTCCAATCTCTTCAGTTCTGACCAACTTTTACATGCTCAGTTGTTGTAAAAGCATGTAAGTGTTTTAGTAGTTTTACAGTTGAAGAAAGTAAACTTTATATTTTGAGGATTTTGTCTAAACTGGCCAAACTCGGCTAAAAATGCAAATCCCTGCCTCAAAGGAGTTCAGAAGAACAAATGTTAGGTCATTTGTAAGATTGTTATGAAATGGAAAAACTGCTCTTATTACATGAAAATCCCATACATTGTCACTTTAGAACTACTTTAGATTAAATTGATTAAAACAGTAGTTTTTAGTGGAGCATGCTGCCATTTAACTCGGTTCAAGAACAGCCTCGCCCTGCAGCTCACTGTGTTTGTCTCAGTCACTTTATGAGCACATTCGTTTGAGGACTAAATAGATTTTTGCAGAGAATGTTTTCTCTGTAGGTAATTATGGAAATGGTGGTGTTTCCTGCACATCTGCTCAAGCAGTCTGTTCTCTTTGGGTACTGACAATTTACTTTACAGGAAATGCGGAAATAACTGCAGAGAAGCACACAGAAATGCAAATGCACCGTACATGCTCACTAGTTTACATGGGAACACGTGCACGTCTGCCATGCAAATGCAGCTGAGTTTTCACATTGTACTTAATGCATCCTGTTATAAATGACAGCATAAATTCAGCACAACCCACGCATACAGCCACATTCATAAATGCAAAATACCCGCTCACTTCAGCTGAAGGACCTTTATGAGTGTAGGCACAGATGAAAACATAATGAAGAACACACATACTCACTCAGTTTATCAGTGTAATGACGTCTACTGAGATCTGTTCCTCCCTGTCCACACACACACACACACACACACACACACACACACACACACACACACACACACACACACACACACACATTAGCACAAAAGCACTCTTGCAAACATGTGGAGTGAGAGAAAATCACCACCAATAATCTAAAACCCAGCGGCTCGAATTTTTGAGGATATAATGAGTTTTAGACTGAAGAGCCCTTTTAATCACAGCCGAACACACAAGGACAAAGATAAGCACAGCTGTTTGTGCGTCGCAAGGAGAAGCCCTGACAATGTGCGAAGTTTTTAGAACTGATACCACCTTTGTTGACATGGTATACATGCACCCACAAAGTTCTGCAATTAATATTCAAAATAATATGATATCTAGTTTTTCATTATTCAGTGTTTATTCGTATTGCCAGTACTTGTTTTTAATAATTAAATGATTTAGAGGGGTATTTCTCACTATCAAATATAATAATAAGGTTCGTCATAAGGTCACAAAGTTGGCTTACTCTAAACCAAACCATGTTTTATGATCATTGTGGAAATTAATGGGATATCACAGTGTTCTCTTGATCAGAGACACTTGAATACTGGGAATCGAGACTTGTCAAGAAGGTGATTGCTGAGCCGCATCTCTGCAGACGTCTGTAACAACCAGAAATTGTTCAGTCCCCAGGATCCCTTGCATAAATAGATATGGTGTAGTTAAGCCCATCCTGGGCCGACTGGTTTGAGTGGTGGAACATCAAAGCCATTTATGTAAAAATGAAATGACCATCGCTGAATGGTGGAGGGGCCTAAGAGTACATCTTTCACCATCTTACAATGCTGTGATTGCAGCCATTCTCTAATTCTCTGTGAGAATAAATGGTCATGGCAATTATATCTGCGATCATGAAACTGACCTCACGGCTCATTGCTATGCAGCGGTGCTACACAGCAAATTCAAAAGTGTTAAATGTTTTGGTGTTAATAGTCTTCTTGCAAAAGTAGAGTTAATTTTACTCTAAGCAGAGTAACATTCTTTTAATGTAACTCTGAGGTGTAAAATGATAGTAGTTAAAATCGAGTGTTAAAAATGAATGTTTCTATGTCAAATCTGGAGGTGTTACAATGGAAACATTAACTCTTGACCTCTTAACTCTGAACTCCGACAGGGGCTATGACACCAATAGAGTAAATTCACAGACTCCGCCCCCAGCACGGCTCCAATCGAAGCTGAAGCGAAGCCGTTTCAGAACATTTTGCTCTACATATTTGAGTTGTTTGCCATGCTTGGTAAGTCATTTTTTCAAAGATTGTTTCAATTATTATTATGAGCTTTTACTTCTGTGGCTCTTTGGAGTTGAGACAAAGCTGTGTGAAAGGCATTAGCCATGTTGCTCGGTGATAGCATAATATTCTGTTTTAGCTAGCTGAAAGGTATTGTTTGCGGGCAAATACCACAGCCTTGGAAAAAAGCTTGCATGTGAATTTTCAGTCAAACCTTTGGTCAAATACACCTAAAACAATGTCTAGAATGTGAAATGTTGGTATAATGGTGCTACTTGAAGCCTGAAAACGATCGCCCATAAAAAAAAAACAAAAACGAGCAAACAGCAGTAGCAGACGTCCTGACTGGATTCTACGTTAGCATAGATCCCTCCAGAGTTTTGTGCACACGGTTTAGGTAAAAATGAAAAAGGTTGAGGTTTTACATTTAGTTCAGTATTACCTGTTGCCCGTGTCCTTGTCTTTTGGGAAAATACTTTACACAAGTAATGGCTCAAAAAGGATTCCTTTTTCTTTTTTTTTTACTGTGCTGCAATTGTTTACTGGATTATTTGTGCCATTAATTAGTGTCAACTAATTTTTATTCAATCTCCGCACAGGATATGCTTGTGAAGATGGAATATGGGGGAGAGCAGAAGTGCGTTGAAGTTCCACAAAGGGATGAATGAAGGACATGCATATTGTATTGAAGAAATAAGTGTTGAGAATGCTGTTATTTGCATTTACCATGTCAGACCTTTTGATAAACAAAATTCTAATGAAAGTGAGAACATGTATACTGTTACATCTTTCAGAAAATGTTTTGAAATTGTGGTGCACAGTTCAGAATAAATGTTTTTCAAAAACCATTGCATCTTTTTAGTAAATGTTTATTTCCAAAAGAAATTTCTAGAAGTTCAGAACAGTAAAATTCCCGCTTTTTAGAATGAATTAGAAGATAACTCTTACGTAGTTAAACTAAAATCCTCTTTGAGAGTTAATATATAAACTCTTAACACCAAGTGTTAAATTATCAACTCCAGACAGATTTGGTGTTTAACACTAAATCAGAGTTAACGTACCAACTCTCCAAAAAGAGTTAAATTAACACTCTCTGGTGTGGACCTCTATAGACACTTTAATAGTGTTGAAATCAAATCCAACAGTGTTAATTTGGACATGCTGGATTTGCTGTGTAGTTTTGATCATTATGCAGCTGCTTTGTTTATAAGGCTGGGGAAAGCTTCAGTCAGCTGAGACTGAAGAAATCATTTGGATGAGTGATGAAACACTTCTCCCACTGAAAATGCTACGTCCTGATGAACTGAACCAACGTTCTGGTCTTTACCTGAATTACTGAGCATGCATCAACTAGACTTTATTTGTAGCCAAGGGATTCTCCTACTGCCTGCCTTTGGAAAGAATGCAGGTTGAAGCCACTTCCTCACTGGCTTGTTTCATGTTTCAGACCTGGATGATCCAGCAACTTTTACATAGTTTTGGTGTTCCTGTTAGATTCTACGGCCATCAATGAGACACCTTTCAATTCAATTCAATTTTATTCAAACCCAGGCTCCTAACCTTCTGCATAGGGGTTGCCTGCATGATGAGATGAGTTATAGTGTGTCCCAGATAACCCTACCCATTTTTGGGGGTTTATAATTACCATAAATGAAGGTTTGTTATTAGCTCATTTGATCCACACATAAAATCTTCCAGCAGAACCAGGCAGCTATCTGGCCTGATCTTTTTGGGGTGAGAGGAGAGTAAAGATGAGCATCTGAGAAACAACAAGCAGGTTAGTGGGGTCAGTGACTGGATGTCAGACACATGCAGCTCTGCAGGAGAAAGCAAAAGAGAGGGCAGAGAAGAAAATGTACAAAATATGAGAGAAGAGTCACATCTTTCTAGGATGGGTAAAGGATGGACAGATGGTTGTGGGATTGGTGAATTAGAATGGTGAACAGAGGAAGATGGGGGGAGACAGGATGCTTTTTCTTCCTTTAGGATTCTTTACATCTGAATTCCAGCCACCTACTGTCTAACAAACCATTGGCTTCTACATCTGGATCCACTTCTCCCAAATCTCCCCAGTTCCATTGTTCTCCTCTTTCCAGAATTTATGTCCCTATAGTTTGGTTTAAGGACCCAGTATACAGACACAGCACAGATAGGGAGTCAGCAGGCAGACGGGTACTAATTGTCTAATTTAATCAAAACAAGGAGAGGAAACAAGAGCAAAGGTGGGAAGTAGAAATACAGTCCTTCAGAATTCCTGCCTATTGGCTGCTGACTTTAGTTTCTTCTTCTCTTCATGTCTTTGCTTGGTCTTGTTGCCGATGATCATCCAATCAATTGGCTGATGTATTAGGAAGAAGACAAATAAGAACAGTGAGTGGTTTAAGCTCAGTTAGATGACAGGTTGGGTGGTCTTACACTAATAAATAATAATGTCCTTGAGCTTTATTGTGTAGTTTGTGTTTTTAGAGACTAAATTATTCCAGGCTGTCTTTATTGTCCACTATCACTGCTTAAAACACGACCTTTCTTTGGCTGCTGAAGAACAGATAAAGGTACAAGTCTGTTTATATTGTGTCTATGTACTCATGCCAAAATTAGCTGTCCATGTGCACCAGCCCACACGCTTATTGTGGGCTTATTGGCTAAAGTCTTTATTTCTGTTCTCCAAATACATTCTGTTATTCCTTTGACAAACTTAAAAAAATGGTATAACTGACAGGATTTCTATCTGACAAAGAGAATGACGAATTGTGAACTCAGTGAAATATCAGATTGATAAGTATTAAAATTGATAATTTGATGCTGATAAACCCGTATCTCAATTTCTTTTGTATGATTAAGTCAGAGAACAAGTCAGCTTCAACAGTGCTTAACGAATTCCCCATATCTCATAATTCTGATAAAGGTCATGTTGACAACGTCTGTGTTAATGTCTACATACATATTCAGATGAAGTTATAATCACTGAAATTGTGTGCATGCACAAATCTGGGTGATATATAGTTAGTTATGAAAATATTCTGAATGAAAGCCCATTTTGCCAAATTTATTCACAAGGAAAAAACTAAAATCTCCCATTTGAAGAATTTAAGGGGTGGTTTTCATTCCCGGGGTGTTTTGTGAAAACCTGTCAGACATTTCAGATGGGATACTCACAAAGGTATATCACTGCATTACGGCAGCAGAGGGACGCAATCTCGAACTACTATATATGAACACTTGTTAAGGAACTCTCAACGTCACCTGTAAATAGACTGTGTCAGCACCACTTTTCAACATGCAGGATTTATTCTGGGACTATTACCTTTCCTGAACCTTATGCCTAAGCCAGTGAGTACAATACCCAAAGGTGCCAGGTCTGATATAAACCTCGCTGTGCTTGCTGGGTTACTTCACCACCAGACCACCAACATCATAATGCAGACTTTGTATATATTTAAAAACAGGCTGTTATCGCTTGGTTTCCAAGAGTCCTGAGACACAATACAACACGCCACCCTGTCTGCATGTCTGTGATCCCACTGGCGTCTGACAAAATAGCAGCATTTCATGCCTCGGGAACAGCATGAGTAATTCTCACAGCATGTGAAGTCAAAAACCATGAAATGAAGTTTAAGGAACTCTCTGAGAAACAACAAGCAGGTTAGTGGGGTCAGTGACTGGAATCTCTCTCAACCTCTGATTATAATGAAACATAGATCTGGGTGAAGGTGCAAAATTATTACCAAAGCTTTGAGTTTACCCAGAAGCACATTGACACAAAGACTCGTGAAATGGAAGAAGGTTGGACCCATTAAGACCCTTTCAAGAATTGGATGTCTTTCCAAACCGACAGAGCAAGAAGGACCTTGGTCAGGGTGCTGACCGAGAACTCAACTACTAGACCAAACGGAAAAGCTTACAAAAAAAGAAATGTAAGTCCAAAATGCATATATGAGATTAATTCATCAGGTTCTGCTGTGCTTTCTCAGAAAACCCACTGGAAACCTGGTGAAATTTAGTGAAAACAACCATGAGAAATACTCCATAATGAGAACCGCAATGATGTGTGACGCGTGAAAGCATTTGAATACTCGTTAAAGTGACTATAGATGTGTCTGTGTTTCACTCAGCCAACAATTGTTCCTACAATACACCCATGATTGACTTGCATTGCATGCATAACTAACACATGCATGCATTGTCTCGCCGAGTCCTTACCTGCCTTGGATACAAAAAAAAGAAAATGCATATAAAAAGCCAAAAGCATTCGTCACTTCAAAGCATTTCTGTTAATCCAGCTGACCTAAGCTGATGATGATGTTTTCAGACACACTGTCAAGTACAATATTCGCTCAATGAAGGCACAGCAGCGATGTGTGTTGATAAGACCTGAAATAGACCTAATCAATGGGTGAGTGCCACACTATCAGGCCAATCTACAGAGATAGCAACACAGGTAGCTTACAGATTCATACTGATGGAAGTCAAAACCTGTGAAATCACAACATAAATGCTACTGGGGATTTCAAGGACTCATTAACTCACTTATTCACACAAATGAATCCCTTCTACTCAGACAGTCAGTGACCCAGCTCTGCGCCTTCCCTCCATATATTCATGCATGCAGCAAAGTTTGTTGATTGAAATGGGCTTGTGCAGCGTGCACAAAATCACAATCACAGCTTAAACCTGAGTTAATAATCCTTGACATTTTCCCATGAATAAATGCCAGTTGTGTCAGTCAATCAAAGCCTGATAGCAGAGCAGTGATTCGACCCAAGCGCACTTTTTGACAGCTTTTGAAACACTGGGCTGCTCTGATTGGTTTTTGTTTAAATGTGAGTCAAGTTTCACATGAGTATGGTTGGGGCTGCCATACAAACACTATTTCATTTTTTAATTTTATCTTTGCAAACTGCATTATATTTGCTGATTGCAAGGTATCCGCCACTTCTCATCACCTGCACTACCTACCTGTTTCTGATCCGCAACTAATCAACAGATGGTATTTAAGATTTGCGTCGTCATCTCTCTTTCGCCAGTTTGTCCTCTAACCACATGGAAACCGACTACCTAGCCTCATGTTTGTTGTTTAAAGACCTGTACTTACCTGTTGTTCTCTGTGCTTCTAGTTGCATTGTTTCCCATAATACCTCATCAGCTCAGGATTCTGGACGCTAGTTTCTGCGTAGCCATCACAATACGATACAGTTTTATTTATTTAGCACATTTAAAAACCCGTAGGCACACCAAAGTGGTTCACAGTAATACAGAGAAACAACATAAGTCAATAACAGGGTACAGATCGGGCATTAACACAGACAGAATGGAGGCACTAATAGACCAGAAGAGTTAAATAAAATAGGCATCAAACCTCAATACAGAAGGAAGGTCAGATCGTGAATATAAAATATCTACTAAGAAGATAAAAACAGCAGTAAAATTAATAATAACATAATAAATTTAATAAAAAGTTTAAAAAGGGTATTAACTGGTCAGGAAAGCCAGGTCAAATAAGTATGATTTCAATCTTGATTTAAAGGATTGGATAGAGTCCAAGGCACGAATAGAAGCATGGAGGCTGTTCCAAAGGTTGTGTGCAGCTGAAGCAAAGGGTCGCCTCTGGTCTTCAGTCTAAACTTAGGTTGGGCCAGGAGTAACTGACCTGATGATCTTAATGCACGACAAGGAGTGTACAGATTGAGGAGGTCAAGTGAGCAGCAAGATTTTAAACTCAATGCGATATTTGATAGGTAACCAGTGTAGATCAACAAGAGCCGGAGTTAGAGGGTCAAATTTCCCAGTTTTCCTAGTAAGAAGGCGAGCCGCAGCATTCTGAACGAGTTGCAGCCTTCAAAGAGAGAAGGCTTGGAGACCACAGCAGAGAGAATTGCAATAGTCTAACCTGGAGGTCACAAAAGCGTGGATAAGTTTTTACAGGTCCCTGCGTGGTATATAATGCTTAGCTTTTGAAATCTGGCGCATTTGAAAGAAGCCATATTTAACTACAGATGACACTTGCTTATCGAGCATAAATGAGCTGTCCAAATAGACACCCAGGTTACGTACAGAATCAGAGAGAGAGAGTTAGCAAGGGGCCCCAGCAGGACAACAAGCTGGTCTCGAGGTATATGGCTATCGAACACCATAACTTCAGTTTTTCTCATTTAAAATTAGGGAATTATCTGACAGCCAATCTTTGACCTCTCTCAGGCAATCGAACAGGGAGTGCCATCACTTCACGCTTCTTCAGGCAAACGCTTCTCGCCTTCTCCACCTGCCACCTTCTCCCGCGGATCACTGAAAGGATAAGGTTGGAAACAGTTCTCTTATTTCTGACTCAGGAGCTCACCTGGCCATCTACCTCCCCGGAGCAGTCTCACCTCATCCACCAAGTAAGATCTCCTCATCTCAGTCCTCACATCATCCATCCAGTTACCTCTGCAAATCACCTTTCCCTCTTCCTCTGCCCACAGTCAGGAAAAACCACCTTTGTGTAGCCACCAAGAAAACCTTCCCTTGTGTACTAACCAACTTCCCCGTGCCTGTTATAAAATAAAACACTTAAAACATATTATTATTTTTCATGTTGCTCTTCTCACACCAGCCTCCCGTGACAACTGTATCGTATTGGTCACAATGTTAACGTCACCAAAAGAGAGCACAGTGCTGTACATCTGTGTGAAAGGGAAAAAAACAGTCATGAACAATGCAAAATGATAAAACACATGTCCAGGGTGTAGTCCAGGTGTAGTCCACTTCTTTGCCTACATCACCTGGAATAGGCTCCATTCTTCCCACCTTAAACTGGATAAACAGTTAAGAGAACATAATGAATAATACACAAATTATACAACAAAAAAACAATCACCTGGAAAAATATTTTTAAGAGAAGAAGAAATCCAACAGAATTTTCCATGTTTGTGCCTTTATTGAATAAGAAAGACAGATGTTCTCAGTCTTATGTCTGGCAATTAAAAATGAGTCAGAGGTCTCAGCCAGTATAAGATCACTGTAGTTTGTTCTCACTAAAGTAGGAATAATCAGCAGGTATGTGATGGTAAATAAAACTATAGGTACTCTATGACCTTAACTGCATTGCCATTATATTGCAAACTGCTGATTTGAACATTAATGACTAAATTTGTCCGTTTGTGTTTTGTTTTTTTTCTCTCTCTCGGTTGTCTATGCCACATCATATCACAGGAATCTTGAGAGATGTTCCATATCTATGTTGTTCTTTCATTACCGCAGGCTTATGGAGACTTACATGGATATTGATGTTGGTTGGGGCTTTAAACCATAAGGACTTAGGCAATAACACAGCTGACCGTGTGTGCCTGTACGAGAGAGAGAGACAGACAGATGGAGAGCAGGGTTGGAAGATGATCGTTCACTTGATGAAAAAAGTATATGACACGAGTGCCTGTCAGCTCAAATAAGCTCTTTCCATCTCGCCATCTCCCCCGGTCTCCTGTGTGACACGCTACATTTACATTGCCAACTTAGATTAAGTTTATTTCACCCAGGTGACACAGAAGACAGCAAGTCAATCATGTGTTTGGCACTTTACGTGAGCAGGAGGGGGTCGGTGGCAATTACAAGGTGAAAAGATAAGATTTAAATCTTAGCACGTGGGTCTTAAAAGAGGCTCGGAAGAAAAGGAGAAAACTGATCTGCAGATACTTCACTTGTGAATCTCTGCGATGGCTGTAGTCTGTTCATTCTCGAGAGGGTTGTTCAGGTCTTAAATCTGCAGGAAGGCAAAGAAAGATGTGCTGAAGTAGGGACACAACCTTTTGTTCCAAGACACCTGTGGCACACGTTCTTCATAGTTTTTCTTATTCTGCAGGTCTTATGTTTAGTGGCAATATGCTGCTGCTTGAATGTGGCTACTCGAATGTAACACAGTGACTGCAACAGGATGAAAACAGCTGCCTAGTGTTCGCAAACATGCCAACCCACCCCTCTACAGCAATTTGTGGTTCAGGAGATATGCACTGGAAATACATTTTGGTGGTAACAGCTGGGCACAGTCACTGTGCACAGATTCCCAGTGTCTTGTTGTCACAGCGAGTTTGCCAGGTTCTCCATTTTGCCAGCAGAGAGACAGAGATGTGGCCAAATGTATTGGTACCTTTAGAAAATCAAACACACACACAAAATAATGTTAGTCATAGTGGCCTGAGTTTCAGGTATCGAGGTCAGTGTATGTACGAATAATTCCTAATTCTAACATGGTCATCCGAGGCATACAACTCTTACTGTGAGCACACCTACTGGCCAGACAGAAGGAATGCTATTTATTTAGCAGAATTAAAATGGCTTATTTCAGACAGCAGATATGCTGCTGTCTGAAATAATAAGGATTATTTTAGTCACGTCTTTTATTCCAGTGGGACCTCCCTGTAACCAGGGTAATTTAAATCAGTGGGTAAATGTTTTAAATATAATAACTGCATTCACTGATGTAGAGGAACAGAGGGCACATGCCCCTCTCCTGTTTTTATAAAACATAAATGATGTTGATAACATTACATGTGGGCAGTCCTTTTAACTAAAAATAACACAAACGAAACTCTCCATCATCATTTGTTGGGTTGATGATACCAACCCTTGCTCAATTGATACTATCGATATGGCACCAAGTAAATCAATAGAAAATAAGCCAAAACAAAAATTAAATTTCTATATATTGCTAGTATTGATCCAATACTGATACCAGTGTTGGTGTTGATACCATTGAGCTTTGTGGGGTCTTTCATAAACTGTTCATGATGATCCTAAATGTCTGCAGAGATTCCACATCCCAGCAACCTTCAGGATTACAGACCCGTGACACTGATTTCCCACTTCAAGAAAGACTTATCCGCTTTCCTGTTCACCTCTACACCACAGACTTCAGCCACTGCACAGAGATCTGCCATCAAGTTTTCTGATGACTCTGAGGGAGAGAGGGGTCTTTCAACATCTGTCAGTCAATGCTCGGGATTTTCACAGCAAGAGACTGAGATTACCCATAATGCATCACTGAACGACACAGGAAATCATTCCTGCCTGTGGCCATCTTCCTGTACAGCTCCTCCACATAATGCACAGTACACACTGCTGTGCACATGCTCTACAGTAAAATAACAAAGTTTTACAGGAGAGTTAAATGAGTAAAATGTTAGAGTAAAATGTCAATCATAGATATGTAATCTCCGTAATATTCTGGATATTTATAATTGAGCTATTTGCATATATTAGAGCCATTTCTTTTATTTTGTAACTATGTATTTCTTTCTATTATTTCATTTAGTTCAGTCTGATACTGTCTTATTGTTTTTTGGAGCAACTGTAACCACACGGTTTCCTCAGGGATTAATAAAGAGTTCTGAATCTGAACATGTTAATAATACACTTTCAGAGCAAATAGTTATTGAGGTGAGAGTATGGATCATGTTGCCCCATGTGTGGATGTGGAATCATAATCAAAGATATAAATTCTCAGGTGATAGTTTGTCACAATTTCCTAAAAAACAAAAAAAAAAAACAATATTTATTTAGATTTTAGGTCATTGTTAGAAAAACTGCTGGCTACATGTAATGGGTCATTAATCAGGACACAGTTCATGGTGGTAACCAGACACTGTTGATATCAGTATTGTTATCTTTCCACTATTTAAAGCATCCTTCTGGTTCATCTAGTATCTGTTTTCCTTCTGTGTCCACATCCAGGGATTTTGGCCTGGTCCCCTGGAGTTCCTTTTAATATCTGCAGCTGTTCTTTGGTTCTTTGGTGTCAATGAGACACATAACTGAAAGTCTAAACGGCTTAATGATGACACCGATACCACAGCTGCTCACTGCATGTTCTTTGCTGGTCATCTCTTAAGCCTATACTGCTCTGTGACATACATATGACAATGTTACTGCAGCTGTGTGTATTGACACATTTAGAAGTCCATAGTCCAATAATTACCTTTTGGCTCTGATGGGATAAGTGAATTTTGTGAATGCTATTATGGAGCTTTGCCATATGATAAATTGATTCTGATGTATAATGGAATTTTCTTTATTATGGAGTTTTCACCTGTGCATTGTTGGTGAGTTACAGCAGTATGGTCTCATTCATTACTGTCAGCCAGCAGGTCTGAAGCTCCTGTAATCGCATCAGAGTGGCACATATGTTAGGTCCCCAGGGTCACATTCGATCTCCGTCTCCTCCCCTCAGTATGGCTGTGTGGCAGATCTCTAACTCCAATATCTTTAGAAAACTTGGAGGAACGCTTCGATTTGGAACTTTTAACTGTTGCCCCTCCCTTCCTTCCCTCCCCATCTCCAGCTGCCTCCCTCTTCCCGCTTCACCACAACCACCCACACATGCAGGACCTTGGAGTAGGGGTATGTCACCAGGGTGCAGAGGAGGCTACCCCCCCGTCCCCGTCCCCGTCCCCTTCTGGCTGCCTCTGCCTCAATTTTATCCCACAACTTAGACATTCACATTACTCACACTCTCATTACACATACATATAGGATCTTGGGGGTGGGCACGATACACGGAATCCAAAGTAACATCAGGGTGTACACCTCACCCCTGGCGTCGTTGCCCACCTCTCAATGTTAAATACACGTAGACATTGAGGGCTAGCAGGAGGGACCATGCGCTTACCTGCTGCTCTCTGACAGGTAGCTCCATGCCCTCCTGGGTTTTAAATGCACCTTAGAACACACATGCATCAACACTACAATAAGCGGGTGGAGGGAGGTTTGGAGTCTTCTCTCACCCCCATTCTCTGCGACCTGCTGGAGCGGGGGGGCTAGGAGGAGGAGTTGGCCGTCCGACTGCGGTCTGGAGTGTGGGGCCTCCCTGCTGCTGCGGAGTCAGGGCGGTCTGCCTCCCCCCACCGCAGGGAAAAGGGTAACACCACCTGAGTCTGGGTGCAGTTCCCCCCTCCAGGGGCAAGGGTACCTAGACCCGGTTTGTAGAGTACGCTTGGGGAGTGTGATCATGTGTACAGCATCTCTTTATGTCTGTCTCCACGTTGGTTGAGTGTGGAGTAAGTGTATATGAGAGCATGAGGGTGGGAATGGATGTTTGTATATGTGTGTGCCTGTATGTCTGTGTCTATATGTCAGGTTGGGTGTCAGGCGCCACCTCTCTGGGAACATCTCAGGCCCTCCAAGGTTTGGAGGCCTATCTCCCCCTACCACCACTTCCCCTGCCAGTGGCGGACTCCCTCAGACATCGGTGCGTTGGTGGTTCTTTGTGTCCGGGGATGGGCGTCCAGGTACACACTGGCTCACTCCTTGGCGGCCGCTTATCGGGGCCTGGAGCCTGGGGCTCGGTCACTCAGGCACGGCTGGCTGCCGGCGGAGCTCACGGGCGCGTCACTGCAACTCCCCCTGGCTTCTGCTCCGCGGCTGCTGAGTGAGCCCTCATCTGGGACTCTCCTCAGCTCTTTCTGGGACAGTGGCGCGGCTGCCCCTCTGTTGGTCTTCCTTGGTCTCTTGTGTTCTGGGGGCCTCTGGATGTCTGGAGGTTTGATCTCCTCCATACCTGCTTCATGCCCCCACACCCTCTAGCAGATCATTACATGAAGGAACCTTTTAAAAAAAACAAACGCGTCCATGCTCACAGGTGTACACACGGGTGATCACACCCACAAACTACACCCTTTTTGGCTCCTACCTCAAAGCACACTGTGTTCTGTTGATCTTATGTGCTGCACAATAATGTTTAATATTTAGTATTTACTGTCATATTCCCATATATCATTGTGATGTTGTTTATTCTATTACTCTTGTTCTCTTCTGCTTGTTTTCTTTTTTCTTTCTCAGCAGGTGATCCAGGTGATTGATATATGCATTTTTAAAAAAAAAAAAATTTCTGCTCATTCTGTTGGTTTTTGTCTTTTGCCCTTCTCCCCCGTCCCTCTTCTCAGCTGTTTCTCTTTCCCTCTTTCTTTCTCCCCTTCTTTCCCCCAGTCAAGTCTGTCCCGTACTCAGTAAGTGAAAATAAAATAAACAATAAAAGGTGAATCAAATGGACCATTACGGCAAGGCTGGGATGGTCAATTTGGTAAAGTAAATCCGTTGGGCATCTTTCTTTGCCTTTAGACAACAATTCTGATGGCAAAAGAGCCAAAGAGGACAGGCAAAAAAAAAAAAAAAAAAAAAAGGAACTTTTAACTGTTTTTTATATACGTTTAACATCTTTTCTATCCATACACCACATGCACATTTTCTGTGAAGTAATGCAAAGTTTAGAATCTAAATTTATAATTACAGGACAGTCTGAGCGATTAACGCCCAGAATATTTTCTCTGGCTTCACACGTTTATCACCTCTCTCCTCACTTCTACAACTCCCAGCAAAAGGCCAATATTGGGTTCAGTTAGGACCACCGTTTTAAAAAGATTGTTTCTGTCTTCAGTATTTTAGGTCTGGTGGCCAAAACTCCAGCACAGAACAGGCAGCTGTGAGGGCCTGTGGCTCAGGAGATTAAGCCAGTTGTCCACCAACTGGAAGGTCTGCGATTTGATCCATGGCTCCCTCTAAGTTGCTCTCAATGCATCCATCATTGTGAGAGTCTGTGTGTGACAGAAACTGCTTAAAGGCGTGGAATAAAGTGCTGTATGAATGTGTGTATAAAGGGGTGAATACAGCTTCTACAAAACGTACTTTGAGGGCTCAGAGTAGAGAAGTGCTATAAAAAGCAGTCCATAACAGATCAGTGACAACAGATTTAACATTTGTTAAAGTCAAACAAAGCTTGAAAGTAGGAGCAGGGTGGATGGAGTTTGCAGAGCGGCTCGCTGGAACAACTGTGGGCAGGCTTAAGCAGCTTAAATAGTGCATCCTTTCTGAGATGTGCCAATTACCAGCCATGAGCTGATGTGGTGCAGCCTTGAAATGAGTCAATCAGCTGTGGTCATGGCTCTACAGAGTCCTGATTATTATTATAATGAACGTTCAGGCTTGACTGTTGAACTTTGTAGTTATTTTGATGGTATTGCTCGTGTGATGTTGCATGCTTACAGCAGCTGAAAAACATAAATTAAAGAAAGTCCTTTTTGTTGCCTTATCAAAACGACTGTTAATGTCTAAACCTAATGCAAGCTGCTTTTTTTGTATTTTCAGATATATTATAAGGTAATTTTCTGGTTGATGGTGACTTCCTATCATGACTCATTTGTTTTTCTTGGATTTGGTGAGACATTTCACTGATGTTCTGTGTTTTGAAACAGCAGGAAGTGACAGTTTATGACTGTTTCATTAGTGATTGTGTATATGTGAGGCATAGGGCTCTGAAAGAGTAGTCTACACACAATTTGAGGAGCACTTTGTGGTTGTTAACAATTTATTTGGCTTATTTGTAGATGTTTTTAGATCATTTCCAATATAAGGAAGAACTCCCACTCTTTGTATTTTTGATTTTGCAAGAGATCCTCAGCGGAAGGATGAATGAATGGGGCTCTATTAAGCCACACTTTGAAGTGTTTTTTTTTTCTTTTTTCAAAATGATTCATCATCCCTTTGACAGAAAGGGTTCAGACATTATGTAACGTATATTTTCTGCTGGGTTGAATTGTTGTAAAATGCATTTCTGTAAGTATTCAGGATGAACCGCTTCATGAAATCCACTATTTTTATTTCAGCCATGAAGCGAGCTGCAGAGGAGAATTCCTGACAGTATCCTTCTGAAAGCTTCAGCCATCACAACCAGCTTCTAACATTTCCTTTTATGATTTATCAATGTTTCAAATCTCATCATGTTTTTAAAACGTGTACGTCATCAAGGGACTAAATCAGCATGCAAACTGTACCAGTGCCAGTTTGGGTACCTACAGCAGGTTTAAACCCCAAATGTAAGTTAATTCATGAAATTATTGTATCACTCAGTACATTTAAAAAAAACACATTAAACATTTCAAATCAGTCAAAATGTGCCAACAGAAATTGTTTAGGTTTTTTGTGACTCTGTGTAGAGCTGCAATCTGCCGAGTAACTAATAAACTCATGCTGAAGCCTTCAACAAACAGATTATTGATAAACGCCTTATTATTATTATTATTATTAGTATTATTATTAGTATTATTATTATTGATTGATTGATTTTGTAAATGAACAAGCTGTTATGGTACTGCACAGCATTTTTATTTTAACAATACATGATTTCTCGTTGATTGACTTGCTGTATTCCCCTGATCCTGACACTGACACTAATAGAATTCACACCTCTTCTGTAGACCCTTCATTTCCATACTAATACACTGCTGTGTCTCTCACTGATTCAAGGTATTCCCTTGGTGATACTGAAATTACAAAACTACCCTGACAGCCCACTTGACAGTGGGAAAAAAAAACGCATACACATTGTTGTTATTCAAATGAGGTGTGAGTCACTTTAAGGCATTCACTCGCTACTTGTTAGAAACCCTTTTTCAAGAACTTGGGGAAATTTTAATTGGTTCAACACTGACATTCACTAGTGTTTTTGCCATTTTGAAGCCTAAACCAATCCTGTGTAAGTTCTGCTCCAACAGGCTGTTATACAGATATTGTAGTGGGCTATCTGCTAGAGGGCTTTCTCCTCATCCACGTACTAAGATGATGTGAGTAGATGTCTTACGCTGTGCTGCGAGTGATGTTCTTTATGTGTAAAAAACAGAAAAGAATGAAGGTGACAGATTAGTGCAGTCATTTTGTTCCTGCACTTGGTCCTAGGAGACTCAACGCATAAAAAGTAAGACAGGAGTAAGAGAGGAGTTCAGAGGAGGAATAGAGGGAGTGAAAGGAAGAGGCAGAATACATGATTCTGACAGATTCCAGTTTAGACCCAGATCCTTTTCATCTTGAGAAGACGATAAGGTATTTCAGTCTCAGGCATCAGGAGCAGCTACAAGATGGCTGGTGGAAATGCTGCAGAACAAGCAGGACTACCTTAAGGAGTTAAACTGAGCGATAAAACAAGAAAAGCATTTGTCAGGATCCAGGATCCTGACTGGTACTCAAACATCAACATGTCATGGACTTAGAAACACTTTATCACTCAGGTTTTTATGCCAGACAGAATTTGAGTAAAAGACACTGCCCACTTGATCTTTAGCTAAAGGCACTTAAATGATCCTGACAGCACCAAGAAAAACAAAGATTTTCTCCTCAGATTAGACAAAAACACAACTGTTTGGAGAGATCCCCAAGCACTTAGTCAGGCAAATACCAAACAATACTCCTGATATCATCCCTGTGGTGAAGCATGGGGGAAGCAGCATCACACTGTGGCATCACTTCTCTGGTGTAGGAAGGCTGGTTTGAACTGACAGAAGAAAGAATGCCATCAAATACAAGAACGTGATTCACAGTGCAGTTGGCCGGATACTGGGCACCGTCCCTCTGAGCATGTCAGTGAGCTGAGAGATGGAGCGAAGACTATTCTTTAATGACCCAAACAAAGCCCGTACCTAACCCCCAAAATCTCTTGTTTCATGATCTTTTACACACACACACGCGCACGCACGCACGCACGCACGCACGCACGCACACACACACACACACGTGGCATAAAAGTTGATTCTGAAGACCAAACCGCTGTCCAACATTTCTGTCAACATTTGACAAACCTTAAAGCTACTAACAGGAAAACTAAAGTGGAAAATGATCAGTGATAAGAAATGTTACAGAAACAGCTTTAACCACAGTTTGCATGATTAACTTTAAACATTATAAGTCAGCTTGATAATTATTACTGTCTCAGTCTTTTAAAATGCTACGGTAAGAAAGGATTGTAAAGAAATTCAAGAAGAATTCAACTAAAAATAAAAGTACAAACACATTTAAAAAACTGCATTAACTTTGTAATAAAACAGGTGTGGTATCTGCAATGGAAAACAACCCTACCACATTTTATCTTTTGGAGAAAACATATATTAGTATTGTTAAAGCACAGCTATAATTTGCTGTATAATTTCCTACATTCCATATTTATGTCTAAGTTCCCGTTTACTGCTTCACATTCCACTTTTTTACGACTTAGTACACGAAATAGAAACTGCATGCTATAAATGCATCTGATGAATCCGACATAAGTCTGAAGGCTAACTGTGCAGTAGTCTAAAAGGCCTCGGGGTAACAGAGATCAAGCCGTAACATATGAAAGCAGGTTAATGAGGTGGATGCAGCGTATAAAAATGTAGACAAGGAGAGAAGGCAAGCATCTTCTAAAGTACCGACAAATAGACAAAGTCAGATAACTGCTAACTGCTTTTTCCTCCAGCAAAAGGCAAACAGGTTCATTTGAGTTTTACACTTGTTCTTATTTAGTTGATCAGATTTGAAGCGCAAGTAAACTTTAACCGGACCAGACAGCCTCTGGCTTCACTCTTGAGTTTATCAATTCATTTTTACGACTGGCATTTGTTACAGTTTCAGATTATTCTTTGATTTCTTCCACTAAAGACAGACACCAGGTTTGCATACACACACAATAGATTATATTGCTTCCCATTAGCTATATTTATAATAATCAGCTTGTGTTTTAGAAAACACTAATGCACATCAATAATTTGTCATCACTTCTCCCATAATGTGAAAGCAAAATGATTAACCTTGATGGTGGAAATCTGTGCTTCACAAATGTTAAGACTGAAAACTGTGTTCAAGAAAGCCATTACAGTGTTTACTTTTTAGCTTTGTTGCTCTTTGCATAATGTTGCTAATGGTATTACTCAAGCAATGCCACACGATGAGTCATTTATGAAGGTTGGCCAATGTAACCCATTCAGTTTTATTTGGATTCATCCTTGTTTGGCATTTATCTCTATTTCTCAGAAGGTATATTATTATTAAGGTATATTATGGTTTCATAACTTTTACATAACTATGTTTTTAGTTTGCATTAATGGGATTTGTTTTTTGTTTACAGTTTTTCTACATCAGACATCAGATCCATGTCAGACAGCGCTCGGGTTTTTTTTTTACTTCTACTTGCACAAATGCATCTAAATAAAGCAAATATACAATGCAAGCTTTTATAAAATTGGTCAAATAAAATTTAGATTAGCCTATTTCCATACAATGCTGTCTCATTACTATTTAGGTCCAAACTCTGAAAGTGTAAAAATCCTATTGCTCCATTTATTTATGTAAATATTTGCACATTTTTGATGGACCAGATATGATTGAAAACCCCAAAAAATTATACATCAAGAGAAATGTTGAAATGTCCATATTTTGGGATGTTTGGCTTTTCTCTAATATCTTAAATTTCTTAATAATGTTCAACTAGTTGTTTTACTTTTACCATGAAATGTTTACTAATTATCAGATTGTTGGGTCTGTGTTTCGACAAGCCCCGCTAATTCTAGAGACTTATTCATCATGAAGAAAACAAGACAGTCGATCGATCAAACACTTGCGCAAGGGAGGCCTGTGTCCACCACGAAAATGACCTCAACCACGACCTCCCTTGCTGCCCTTTTTATTGAGACACAGTTCACACAAAACACGCCAGAACCACGCCCACATGGTCCTAAGACAAGGCATTTGTATGTATATGTGTGAACTTCTGTAAGAATGTGTTATGTGAGAATGTGTGTGTGTGTGTGTGTTATGCGAGAGTGTGTGTGTATGTGTGTGTGTGTGTGTATGTGTGTGTGTGTGTTATGTGAGAGTGTGTGTGTGTGTGTGTGTTATGTGAGAGTGTGTGTGTGTGATCCTGTTGATCAAAGGGTCATATAACATAAAAGCACAAGAGGAACATCCTTGGTCATAAAGAGGGTCTCCCCCACACCCTAGATGGTTCACCCTAGATAATACAGTGAAGCCATACAAAGGGGAGGAAGTTTGCCAACATCAAACAAGGGTGTTCCTGTGATAAAAACACTACCGCCTCCCCTCCCAGAATCTTAAGGATCTGGGGAGGGGAGGACAGAAATAATTTTTTAAAACTATGTACAAATGGTAAACATAAAAATGACAAACATTTAATATTTGAACTTAACACAGATATATCCTAATTTTATTTTTTACAGTTTTGTCTAATATAAATATAAAGATTTCATAAACTTAATATCTATAAATGATTTCATAGCTGATAAGGATGTGAAACATGTTTAACCCAACGCATTTTGACAAAGCCAGGTTGCATTTCATATTTATAGCAACTACCACTGTATCTGTGTACATTTATTTATTATGTGCTTTTAAAATATACTAAACTATTGACCATCACATGACATATTTATCTAACAGTACCGGTTCCAATGCAACATTTAAGCACTCTCGTGTTGCCATGAGCAGTAGTGCATGAGTAACTGTGTAACTGCATTGCGTTTGTAATTCTTGTGAATACTGTATCTCAGTGGTACAACAGTGGTCTACAATGTAACAAGCTCCAGACTTGAGGGACCAGAGTTTGTTAAGAACATGTAGAATTTATGTTTGGCTGTAAGACAAGAAAAAATACATGTGACAAACTCATAGCAGTGCACCGATAGATTATGTAGCTGTGATATATTAGCCAGTGTAGCAGAACATTACATAAGAGGGCTTTAAGTGGAAGGAGCAAAGGGAAGTGGGTGGGGTGAGCACTGTTAATGTAACACAGGTGTCACTGACATCAATTCTGTTGCGTTGAGAACAGCACGCTCCTGCCCTGCACTGATGCTCTGAGGTAGTAAATATTTTTATGTCCTTTCAGTCCAACAAATGTTTTTCTAGACAGAAGTCTGTGAATTAATTTGATTACACAAGATGTTGACTTGTGCTGAATAACAGAAGCCAATTATGTTTTTATCAGCCACAAGTGTGCTCCCTGTATTGTTTCAGTGTTATGAGAATGTAAGTGGGAAGTACCACAGAGCCAGTTTTGACTATTTTGGGTTGAGTTTAATAATGTGGACAGATTTTATCAGTGTGATTGCTTACATTTACCCCGGTCAACAGTTTACTGAATAACCACAAGATTAGGCATTTTTGGTAAAGTCACTTTTTAAATATTACACCATATAAATACTATTAATAGAAAATGTAATAATTGTGTAATTTACTGGATATAGACTTTTAACAGCTGGTAATCAAGCATCCTTCTTTTTGAAAGGCCCACAAACATGGCCACCCACCTTGGTGCTGCTGGCTGGTCCCAGACATGACAGACTAAGGCAGCTCAGAGCAATGTTAGTGATACGACTGGCAAACGAGAGCAAAGTCAAACACAAAAGATTCCAATTTAAATAAATGGGAGCTTATTTGACACGAAGACAAATCTTTTTTAATCCGTTCGACCGTCGATGCTGCTGCACTCACATGTGTGCCAACGGTTTATTGTTCCTGTGTATATGTTAGTCCACAAATATGCCAAAAGAAGACCTGCAAGGTAAAAACAGAACAAATGTCATATTTTACATATAGTGAATATACCCAGCTTTAATCAGCAGCAGTAACTTGCTGTTTCATAAACTGTGATGAGTTCCAGTTTCCTCACATGGAACACTTAGATCCAGATGTGAGCTTAACAAGTATCTGCTGTAAACTTAGTATCAAGAACCAGGTCAGCCACAAATCTATACAGGCTGTATAGATGTAAATATATACAAATATTGTGTTCATCTCTTTATTCCAGTAAGAGTCTTCATAACCTGCAGACAGATGCCAGTAACAGGCTTTGTGGCCACCAACAGAATCCACTCTCGCTGTTGCAGAGCACAGTCCCGAGGCTTAACCCTTTGGGACCTTTCCAGAAGGAGTGACTTTCTAACGCTCTGTGTTTCAGCGTTTCAGTCATCTGTTTTAAGTTTGAGTGCTAGTGAGACCCAGCCACTACCCATAATGCTAGCTATTTTAAAAGCTGAATACTATCAGATAACAGCAAAGCCTTATTTAGAAATGGTCTCCCTGAAGTCTCTATACTGGCACAAAATATTTATTCTGCTTTTTGCTAATTCCAACCCAGAAACGCAGCGTGTTATCTAATAAAAAACAAACAAACCACTATTTCCCACAGAAATTATCGACCGGCACTATTTCAGTCGCTGGCACAAGGGTGCCAGACTACTGAGTACAAGCAGCTAAATATGGACTCCATAGGGAGTCCAGCAATCAAGGACAAGACAGTCATTTCCCAGTCTAAAATGCCAATGTCTGGAATTATTTTAATGCTGAGAGTTAAAACTGAACTTTATTTTATTTATTATGTTTGTTTCCACAAGAGTCTCATTTAGTGCATAGGAAAAAATACCCAAATATCCAAACAACAAGACGAATGACAGTACATGAGTGACGATGAATAAGAACTGAACTCTGCTATTGTTTTCTCTGCTTTTGTTTTGTTTGTTTTTGTTTGTCTGTTTGGTTACGGGGCGGGGGGGAGAGGGGGGGAGTTGTGGTTGCTGTTGTTTTTTGGGGGTTATGCTTGTTATGTGTATGGGTCCTGAGGTGTTGTTGTTGTTGTTGGTTTTTTTTTTTTTTTTTTTTTTTGGGGGGTTTTGTGTGTGTGTGTGTGTGTGTGTGTGTGTGTGTGTGTGTGTGTGTGTGTGTGTGTGGGCAGAAACTGGTTTTCTGCAGTGTTTTGTCTATTGTAGACCTGGTAGGGGGAGAATTTGGGTTGGGGGGTTGGAGGGTATAATGGACATACCACTGTTCTGAAATCAAGATTGACTTAGCTGTTGCTAACTTTGTATGTCATTGTTGAAATTAATAAAACAAAGTTGAAACAATATAAAAAAAAAATAAAAATAACTGAACACATATTTAAGTGAAACAGTAATGATACGAGATATGCTGAACTTTATGAAAAGGTTACTTTTCTATTTTAATTAGGGTCTGATACTCGACGTCACTGTCTCTAGAATAGAATAAATACAGTTTTCACAAATGGCTGATCAAATATGATCCTTCACTGCTAAAGGGTCAACATGGCCTTAGTCTTAATTTGAATATGACAAGAAAATGTCAGCAGCCATTCTGTAGTTGATCTATGGCAGAGGTCCCCAACCTTTTTTGTGCCACGGACCGGTTTATGGCCGAGCATATTTTCACAGATAAATAAGGTGTCACGGATAAATACAACTAAATAAAACCAGTATTATTCATAACACACGGGAAAAGACCCAGGGAAACCAAGTTAACAATAAAAACGATAAAACAAATAACGCTAAAAACCCTGAAAACCATAAATTTCACACCTGAACCTCAACTCTCGCAGCCCAGTACCAACCGACTCATGGACCGGTACCAGTCCGTAGCCCGGTGGTTGGGGACCACTGGTCTATGGTACATACCGTTGACCTAACATCCTATCATAACAATATGATAAAAGTATTTTAAGAGGGGTACAAATCCATAGTATCTCCAAAAATAACAGACTTTTAGTTGCTTTTCTTTTTGCTGCTGTTTTTGTATCACTGAGAATAAAATCACAGATACTGTTTTTTCTCTTCACTTTAGCTTCACCTAGCTATCATCGATACTTTCCATCATTGATGTTGGCTTACAAAATGCATCAGTGTTGGCACTCTGTCAAATTCAACACATTACATGGTTACAGAGAGCCACAGATAAGGAGTAATTAGCAATGGAGTGTGCATATTTACCATCAATCACAATATATATATTATTATTTTTAAAAGCAGTCTCCTTACATATGATCAAATCAAAGAGTGCAGAGAAAAATGAAGACTAATGAAAAGGCAACCCTTTGTTTGACACCAAAAATGCTTATTACAACTGAAAAAAGCATCACCAGATACTTTTATTGTAATCTTAAAGTAAATCTGTGGCTCGCATGTATGAAGACTGTGTGGGTACAGTGCAGTGTTGCAGGAGCCAAGCTGAGACAAGCTGAGAGTTCTTTTCTTGGCTTATTTTGCAGTGAGCGTGCTATGACCCTGGGCTCATGGCCAGAACGCTATAGCTGAAATGCCTCTGGAGTGCTAATGCTGTTCTCCAATGTAGTTATTATTTGTTATCGGTTTTATCTTTCCCAGGAAATGGGTAAGAATCCAAAAAGCTCCAAGCACACTATGCTGTGACCGTGGACTGTATAATGCAACGACTGTGTCACCCTTTTGCTTTTGCCACATTTTTAAGCCTTTCCTTTAACTTTTGGTCCATGAGCACGTTGGATTTTTTCAAGACCAAATGGATCATTTCTGAAGAAGGTAAGATGGTAGATATGATTTTTGTAACAGCAATAACTAAATAAATAAATAATAAAGTCCTCCCCTCCTGTCAGCCTGTATACTTAGAGGTGAAGTGGGATAACATCAAAGTTGCAAGAGTAAAGTGCTTCTTCTAATTGAGCAGCTTCCTGCTGCAGATCACAGTGGTGAATGGGTCTGGGAGTTTTATTTCGTGCACTTTTTACTTTGTTTCTTGAACAGAAAATAATTGAATTACAGTGGGGGACTAAACGCCGATATATGGCGTTGCGTTGATTGAGCTCTGATATCAAGTTTGTGCCTCTTGCACCCTGTTGTGTGTTTTCTGGCACTTTTAGTTATAACTTTCAAACCTCGGTGAACAAATGCAAGAACACTGCAGTAACTAATGACTTATTTCATAGACAGCAGGAAACACAAGTCACACATATTTGAATGTGCAGCACAAAGAGAGCGTACATATGTTACAAGTGAAGTTAGTTTTTAATGATTTATTTGAATGAGATATACAGTCATCAAAGTAGGAATCCATCCAGGTCCCGGATTAAATCCCACGCTTGGTGAAAGATTTCAGTGTACACATTTCTCTTGCAGACTAAAACATGCATTTCAGCAAATATAACAGCCTGAACTGCCAATCTGAATGGGTTTTCTGACATTGTTATTGTTGGCCCATGTTTTGTGTTGTAGTTACTGTTAAAGGGGGTCTGTTCTGCTTTTTCCTAACTTTTCCTGGTAGAGAAGTTAAAAGCTTAGACTTCACACATGACCCTCATTATGTCTCTGAATAAGGGCTAGGGGATGAGGGGAGTAACAGCTGAAGGGTAAAACTGTAAAAATACAGTTCTGCTGAAAAGGACTCGCCTCAAAAAGACGGCTACACCACTATAAAGGACGGCGCAGACATCCTAAGAAGAAGCAGAGGTGATTATACAAATCAAAGGAAAATCCCTGTGCTGCCAGTAGACACTAGCTGATCAGTAGCTCCCAAAACAACACTAATCTCACAGTCAAACCACTTAAACAAGACACACCGCTACAGCTCGCTACTCTCAGGGCTGGCTCACACACTGACCGAGCAGCTCTCCTCCAGCTTTTAAACTGTTGGGTGGCTGATTGCTGAGTGGAGCCAGCTGCACACTGACTCCTCATGGATACACAGGGCAGCCGAGGAAAGAGAAACAGGACACACCCACACAAATCACACGGGCCTGCTAAGAGCCGTAACAGTCCTGTATGATGTCACTGAGAGCAAATATGCCAACGTGGGCAGAGCATAGACACACGGGTAGCCAATCACAAGAAAGCTTAGAAAAAAAAGACATCAGTTAAAACAGCTTCCTTCATGCAGGGGATGAACTGAGAAGCAGCGCAGCTCTGTGCTGTTCATTGGCATTTACTGTTTTCATTCTCATAAAGCAATTGAAATAGAAAATACCACGTATTATTGCATCCAGCAGTTTAACCAATGTTTGAATTTTTGGGTGAATAACCAATTTTCCCCAAAACAAGCACTTTAAAGATGTTGAATTTATTATTATTTGTTTGTTTTGGTCTTGATTTGCTGAGGAATAAAAAATGGGTGAAAAATATATGTTTATTTTTTTAAGCACAATTGTCACTGTCACAGCTAACACCTAGAGCATTGGCATTTTCTGTCAAATACAGAGATAATAATGAGAAGAAAGAACCGGCTCTGAGAAAACTAGAAGAAGAAAAGGAGATGCAGGCAAAATGGGAGTTCATGAAGCGGTGCAACAGATGAAGAAAAACATGGACAGTGACAAAGGCAGCACGGCATTATGCTACCAGCAGCGCAGCTGGACACAGATTGAACACATAATGCTATGCTCCAGTGTTTCTGACACCAAAGTGTCTCAGTCACATCCATGCACGCCCATAAAGTATCACTACTTCCCTCCGCTGTTTGAGAATACATGACAGTGCTGTTCCCTGGCTGAGTGGGCAGTGTGTGGATGTGACACCTCCAACCAGCCGTGACTGTGTCTCTAGCATTTGTTCTCCCTTTTATGTAAGGTGTTCACACCTATGGGTAACTTAGAATTTCCAATTAACCTAACCCCATTAACTGCATGTCTTTGGATTGTGGGAGGAGGGCAGAGTACCCGGAGAGAACCCATGCAAACACTCCATCACCCCCTTGTCCTCACCCCTTCCTCTCCTGTTCATAGTAGTTATGTCAGCCATAATATTTACTGTACTTAAACCCTGACTAATGCTGTTTCAGTGCCTTCCTTCCCTGTCGCAGATAATTGTCTTGATCAATACGGACCCATCCCATATCAGTGAAAATTTTCACTGCTCATTTTCTGCAAAGCCTCCCGTGTTACTTTCTGATGGTATTTGTGAGAATTGGCAGTGAGTTTTCTGACACAG
Source organism: Rhamphochromis sp. 'chilingali' (assembly GCF_963969265.1). Taxonomy (NCBI): domain Eukaryota; kingdom Metazoa; phylum Chordata; class Actinopteri; order Cichliformes; family Cichlidae; genus Rhamphochromis; species Rhamphochromis sp. 'chilingali'. The sequence goes on along the minus strand of NC_137940.1, from coordinate 19,296,449 downwards.
TCAAATTGAACAGTGGGAGGAATATTTAAACAGATCTAGCCGAGAAGAAGACAGCAGACAAGGGCAAGGATTTCTAGAATAAACTAAGACTGATGTAAAGATGTGGCTCATATCGCCTGCATTGGAATGGAGATTTGTCAAATCCCTCTTTGTCAAGTTTCTGTAACACTTTGAAACAGCCACTGTTCTAATAACTAAACAACAAAGAACCAGAAATAGTAAGTATGGCTGTATGTATGCATCAAACATGTTCTAAATTAATTATGTAATAGTACCAGACAAGCAGAGTGTGTTTTCCCCTATGCCTTATAATTGTAATGTTTATTGTTGTTTCAGTAACTCAAATACAGTCGATACACAAACACTTTTAATGTGTACCATAACCTGAACATACTTGTAACAATATGCTAAAGTTTTTTATTCAGTTTTTTTAAGCTGATGTATAAAAGAGGAGGACACAGGTGGACTACATTTTGCAGAAGGTGCAATCAGGAAGAGATAAGATCCTGTAAGGTGTTGTTCTGGAGGGGGCGAATGTAGCAAAGCAGCATTAGATGGTCGTCTTTAGGATGATTTTGGAAATGAAGAAGAGGAAGCACATTAAAGCAGAGCCAAAGCTTAAATTGGGGAAAGTGAGTGGTAGAGAAGAGTTACCAGCTGTCTGGGAAAGTACAGCTATAGTGCTGAAAGAAACTGCCAAGAAGGTTTTGGTGAATCCAAAGAAGAGGACAAGGAGACTTGGTGGTGTAATGAGGAAGTAGAAAATATTCAAAGAAGAAGAGCATCAAAGAAACATTGGGTAGTCGGGGAGTACTGTGAGGACAGGCACACAGCAAAGAGAGATAAAGGCAAAGGAAAAGGCAAGTGAACCAGAACAGAACAATATTGTCCTGAACGGGTCTGCTTCAACCCACCAGCAGTGACATAACATCTCCCTGAATGTGTGCAGGAAGTGAAAGTGACACTGACTAATCTAGTGGACAGTTAGTGGTTCACACAGTGGCGCCAGACATAGCAGGTCTCACGCAGCAAGTGTGATAATCATCATTTGGCCTGGAAATGTTGGCACGAGGCCAGCGCTCATGGCTGTCGAACAATTAATATTAAAGCAACTGAGCCGATATAACTGAACTCTAACATGCTGTGTCTAACATCAGCTATGAAATAAGCTCGAGTGTCACAGCACAGTCTGGTTCCCTAACTACGAGGAGAAACTCTTCTTTTTAAACAGGCACCAATTTTGCAAAAGAGAGTAAAAAAACAATTATTTATTGTATGTTATTGTGTCATAGCAACAATTGGACAGAATTTGGGACAAACATTCATCTGTTTCCAAGGATGTATGTAGTTAAAGGATCATGGCTCAAGATTTGGGAGTTCACCATGTAATCGGAAGGTTGCCAGTTCGAGCCCCGGCAATGTTTGTCATTTTCCCATGCAGTGTTCTGTTGGTTAATATGGAGTGTAATATCTGCTACATACATTCATGGTTCCCAGACGATCGATCGTAATCATTTTGGTGCTGTATTTGACTTTTCATAGCACACCAACATAAGTGACATTTGTGGCTTTCAGTGAAATATTTAAATGTGACCTGGATTGCTAAAAACAATTATATTGCTAATATTTTGGCAGTATCCTGACCTTTCCTTGTTAATAACCAGTTTTATTTTAATCAACAATGGCTGACATTGTCATAGAGTGCAACTCTTTTCAATTACAACTGTATTAAATGAAAATCTCAACAAAACGCAGCTAAAGGCTGTAGACTTACTTGCAGACTTAGATGTATACAGCTTCATTTATAGCTTTAACTTTATTCTTGGTGAGGCCCAAAGTGCAGCTTAGATTGTTAGCAGATATGTGCAGCTCTCAAGAGAACTGACCAATCACTGCAGATCCCTTGCCAATCCCCAACACCCAGTCAGTTGTGAGACAAGTGAACTCAGCTTGGCACCTTGTCAGACAGTCTCTCCCCCACAGTCTGAAACTATTGGAGATGGTGTATGGTGGGTGGATGCAGTGTGTGTGTGTTTCCGGAATACCTTCAGGGGTATACTGTGGACCGAAATGAACAAGAACAGCGTGTTTGCTCTCGCATCGATGACTAAGGGCAATCAAGAGTGAATGTGTGAGTGTGGTTTTCTTGCTCCGTTGGGAATTTCACAGCTTTCCACGTGATGGTCAGTGTGACTTTTTCACTTGAGACCTGTGAATTGGGAGGGAATTGCTTTGAAATAAACTAAATATCTTTCCAGAACAATCCATCTTTGATGCTGTACTGGTTTCTTGGAGTGCTGAGGCTTGATTTTTGTATGGGCCAAGAGACACAGGTCATGTGGAAGCCTTTTTGTTCCAGTAATCTTTATTTTTGTCCTTCACTGTGTTTCAGATGAGGATTTTTACTACCATGAAAAAGCTTTTCCTTTTGACGAGCAGATAGTTTGAAATTTTCTCAGGCAGAGCACTGACAATGACTTTAAAATTACCTATAAGAAATGACAATTTGCTGGCAATAAAATTTTTATTAACAAGTCTAAATTGCTAAGTAAAGCATTTACACGCGACTCATAGATTAGATCTCACCACACAATGTCACTATGACATTACCGTGTACTGAAAGCATGAAAACAAAGACGTCTCTTGCCAAGTTTCCCAAACAAAATTGAATAACAGCCAATGAACACATCAAAGTGGATTTTGAGGCCATTACACCCTTACAAAAATAGATGACACATTTAAAGTTGCAGATAAAATACAAATTACACATTCCTGCCATTGAGTTCTAACATTCTCTGTTTCACATCCAACCATTTAATTACTAACACCTTGCTAGTCCCAGGTTGGGCCCCAATTTGGCTTCAGATGTCTTAATTCTCCATGGCGTAGATTCAAGAAGGTGCTGGAAACATTCCAGAGAGATGTTGACGTGATAATGCCATGCAGTTCTTGCAGATTTGTTGGCGGCACATGATATGAGTTTTCTATGTGTCAATGGGCAGTTGAACAAGTGTATCAATGAAGTTCACTGCCCTTCTACACCAGATCTTCTCCTACTTGCAAAACCCATTTTAACTGCTGCTTCTTTCTAAATCCTGTTGCAGCAACTGACACTTGACACTTAAAAAAAAAACAACTCTCAAATGACATCCTGTACTTGTGTACAACTTAGCTTAGAGAATAACTTCACAAGGCAACTATTTAAACACAAGGCTGCTACACAGTGTATAGATGTTCCACAGATATATTGTTTTCTTTCTGCCACATTTCATCATCTCTTCAGTAAAACCAAAAACATCAAATGTGTAATTTACTATATTTTCTGCATATTACTGTCAATTAGTACGCTTAGACCTGTTCTAAAAACGGTCTTCCTTTTGATGTATTTGGTGTGTTTCCTGTGTTTTTGGTGGTCAGATGACAGTTTTAAATAACAAACAGCAATTCTTATGTGCCGACCTTTAAAAAAATATGCTGAACCTACAAGTGCATATATTGATTTAGATTCTGATAAAATCAACCAAGACAACATACAGTCTCTACAAATAGGCAGAGAAACATTGGAAGTTCTGGTTCTTATCACTCTGATCTCTTTAATTCTGTGCCAGGTTAACAAAGCTCACAGAGGAAATTAACCTGTGCAGTTTTGATGAAAAACCCAGGAACAGAAAATCGACCACTTCTCTGCGTTTCAGTGTCTGTTTAAAATCGATACATCAGATCTGATCAAATATGTTTGCAGCCAACCAGCAGAATCTGTCTGTTTACAGGAATGTAATGAAGTGCATCCAGTACATGACACTGCATTACAGAAATGTTTCCACATTTCATTTGAGAGACAAAAGGTAGACCAAGTTTGGTGTCTGCAAGTATATTTAGTAAATAAAGCAGTAATCTATAATCTCATCAGTCATTCTAAACACACTAATCAGGGTTAAGTGTGTTGGCGGTATAAATTGGATTAATTGGATCTTCTTTTTCTGTCTTTTTTCTTTTAGTTGTTACTGTTTTCCCCAAACGATTACTTTTGAAAATCACTACATTTCTGAGATGAGTTGAACAACATCAACTTTCAATCAATCTGGAAGAGTTTTCTTTAATACCACATAGACACCCATGGTGACCATACTCAACATTTAGGCCTGGTCTCTTGGCAAGTTTAGAAATACTTGTGAAAATGCAATCTGTTTGTTCATGTACAGGGACACAGGTTTCTTTGTTACAGTCACCATGATTTTGAAAGTATTTCAACTGAATGAATGTTTGTCTTGAACAAAGTAAGCAAGAAAATTGAGCTTTGAAAAAGGCACCAGCTAAGGTATCAGCTAACTGACTGAAAACAACATTAAACAGGGAAGAAAATATAGCTTAAATATAAAAGAAATACCAAAGAAAGTGTAAAAAGCATTGAGAGTGGAACTTGAGTGATATATGTCACCCTTTTCAACGTTCATGTATGCAGATCTAACAAATCAATGCATGAACATTCCTGTAAATGTTCAGGGCAAAAGGTTAAAAATGATGTCTGGGAACATGGCTCAATAGAAGTGCAATGTGACTGCAGTACTCACAAAAATCACCTATGCTTAGGATGCCACATGGAATATGTGTCTAACATCAATACAGACTGAAGTGGCCTTTGGAATTAGCTGAATAACAGTCTTTGGTGCCTTCAGTGGTGCTTAGCAAGCTGGCTGCAAAGCCTTCCAAAATCTTTGACTTTACACACAACAACCTCATCAAGTGTTAAACAAGAAAGGTGTGGAAAACAGAACTGACAAGTGATTAATGATCCTGTGTGAAAACATCTTGAGAAAGATTTTCCGCAACCAGGCAAATTACATCTGTCAGGTTTGATGTGCAGAATTCACTGTTTCTCGGTCTTTTCTCAAATCACTACAGCCAAAGAATGTGTTTAATGCTCACACAGCATGTCGGCAACACAACGGGTCAGCTGGAAGACGGAACAACTTGCACAGTAGTTCTCTAAGATAACAGATGTTTTTAAGTTTTATTGCTGCTGGTGTATAAAAATCAACCACACAGTAATGCAGTCTTTACAAACATTTGTAAAATAATAAGTCATTCTAAGAAGCTCACTGATTTGAGACTTGGGACTGTAATAGGATGCCACCATTGTAACAAATCAGTTTGTCAAGCTCCTTCCCTCCTAGATAAACACTGTGCCATCTATGGGTTTCAATTGCTGAGCAATTCTAATGTCTTTTGTCCATATAGTGTTTAAAAATGCAAAACATCACTTTCCATTGTACGCAAGTGCGGCATTTGCACACTTCTGAATTTACAACCACCAGCTTTCTGTTGACTTTATGTGAGTCTGTATCAAGGACCTGTGTGAGCATACCATCCTTTAACTTCATGTAGTTGTTGCCATCTTGTTCCTGGTTAAAACATGATTAGTAACTGCTACTTTCAACTAGCAGTTATACTTAACTACTTATCAGCTACTTTTGTTCTCTCCAAATTAGCTATCATGTTAGCTTTGCTGATATTACACTGCTTAAATTACATATACAAGTTACATACTGGAGAATACCTCTGCAAATATGTTACAATGTTGAATTGGTATTATTATTATTTTTAAAAAGAAAATTTACTAGTGCTGTGAGTGTTAATCTTGTTAAAATGACGTGGATCGCCCCATGCACAGGGCGATCTGCGTTAACTCGCTAACGCAGACTTGCTGCGTTAATGCGGTTATGATGTTATCGTCATTTTAACAAAATTAACGCTGACAGCACTACAATTGACATATTTTAAACTTGAGGTTAGGGTTAAGATCGTCAGTAATGATGACGTAGACCTCGGTGTTAAGTACACTTTCAGTGAATAAGGAGTGCAGGAGCCTTGTTAAAGCTCTAGAAGAATTTGTCTCTTACCTCAATGTAAGTTAATTCTTTAAGAAAAAAAAGTGAGGAATAAATGCTAAAATATTCAGTAATACAAGACTTGTGAGATGCTGCTGTTGTGGTGTTTATGGTTAGAAAAAGCCAGCCCAGTGAGGTGAAGGATGATTGCCTGGAAACTCTAATAGTATAAAGCTGGAATTTCCAAGGCTGTCCTTTAAAATGCCATAATACAGCTGCTGCTTTGTTTTTCTGTACTTGTGCCTGCAGCACATCCTTTTAAGTTGTGCTATCTTCTTATTTTTCACGGAGGCACAAGGTTTATTTGTGACTTTTATTACATCTCATCTAAAAGCAGAGTCAATGGATGTCCTTGGCTTTAAGCTAGGTTCTTAGTCAGTGGATGTGAGGAGAGGAAAAACAATCGTGCTAGTGTCATTTTTTTTAATAAGAGAAGTTAAATTTTTTTTAATGATAAAGGAACAAATATGTACACTTGCTCGTTCCTTTAATCAGCATTATGAAAATTAGACAAGGTAAAAATTAAATGAGGTGCCCAGATACAAGAGGAAAGTCAGATGTTAAAGAATGTGAAAGCTGACAACTGGAAGTAAGAAAAAAGGTTTTCACATGTCTATCACTGCCACAGCTGGGAGAGATTCATGAGTTGGTATCAAAAATAGCACTTTGGATTTGCTGTGAGAAAGGAGCCAAAGTAGTAATACACTGGAGACAACATGACTGGAAACCATGCTTTATGAAGTCACATGTTATGGCTTTGAATTATGCAAACTGAAAATAACCAACGTTTGTGTGTGCACTCAAGGGAAAGGAAACTAAGACAGATAGGAAGAAAACTGCTAAAGAGGTAAAAAAGTGGTTGAAAGAGTCACAAACAGATATGAATGTTGAAGTTGTATCTAGTTGGTGGACGGGCTTCTACTGATGTTCATGGTAAATGGTCTGTATTTATATAGCGCTTTACTAGTCCCTAAGGACCCCAAAGCGCTTTACATATCCAGTCATCCACCCATTCACACACACATTGGTGATGGTAAGCTACATTGTAGCCACAGCCACCCTGGGTCGCACTGACAGAGGCGAGGCTGCCGGACACTGGTGCCACCGGGCCCTCTGACCACCACCAGTAGGCAACGGGTGAAGCGTCTTGCCCAAGGACACAACGACCGAGACTGTCCAAGCCGGGGCTCGAACCGGCAACCGTCCGATTACAAGGCGAACGCCCAACTCTGTTTACGGCATTTGTAGATTGTCTGTGTGAAAATTACAGCTGATACCTACTGCGCTCTTTTTCACATCAACACTTTCATTCTTAGACTCCAGTAGGATTAATATGTATGATTCACGTTTAAAAATGATCCTTTTTGTCTTTGAAGGTTTTTGGGCAATTTAATCTAAATCTTTTCTGATTGGCTGTTGCTCACAAATAGGTTTGAGTCCACCTGAGCAGGTGCTCACAGTTAAAGCTGTGTGCTGCAGATAGCCATATTATTATTAGCTGACATCACTGACATCATATAGATCCAGAGATGGAAAAACACCAAAACAAAGTATTTAGAGGAGGTCTGAATACTGAGCTGTTGTCTCATAGGGATAAGGTGTAGGTAATAAGGAGAAGCTTAATATGTATTTAAAAAAATCACTTAATTAGTAAACCAAACTTCCATTGATTCTTTATAATTTATTTTTATGTTCTGTGTTTATGTCACAGTGGATTCTGAGTCTGTAGTTCACAGGAAGATTTTCTTGGTTGGTAGATTTAAACTATTTTATTTGCTTCTTTTCAGGTGAAACCACAGGCTGAGCAACGGATTCTCTCTTATAAACTGTCCCCAAATCATAGACTTTTAATTCCACAGTTACATTTGAGAGAGGACTAGGCTCATCTTTTTGATTTTTAGTCAGATGAGAAGTTATCGTCACAGCTAAACTCCTTCATCACTGATAATGAAGGAGTTGCAGTACCAGCAGGGTAAAGACAAGAGTTAAAGACTCTTAGGAAGGTATGAAGCATTCTTCTATACCACAAACAGTTAAACTAGACCACTAATATGTATATACATGTAAATGTGTTAAAAATGTCTGTTGCCTTAAACTAAAATGCTGGTCTGCTCTGCTGGTACTGCAACTTATTGAAACTTATTGCAACTTCTGCAAGCGTGTTCATTTCATACTTTGGAGACACACCACGTCTATTACACGCTGTACCGTGATACTGCATTTGAATTAGAAACAGTTATTTGGAAACTTTGACAACCTTGATTTTGACAATCTTCCTTTGATGAAGTTGGTAACAGGTTGCTTCCCACCAGGTAACCTTTCAATATTAACAACAAAAAAATGCAAAAGCAAATGTTCCGAGTCAAACAAAGAAGGTTGCCACCATATTTTTACTCAAGTGTGACTCAGCCATAAGACAGGATTACATCACTTGATCTTCATCAGTGTATGATTAGGATTCTGATAACCATTTAGGGCCATTTCAGCGTAAAGTCTGTTGATGTTCAGTGGAGATGTTTCTCACTGCAAACTGAAGTGCACTTTCAGATCCAAAGTGCTGATGCAGATAAATAGGGACTGTGTGTGTGTGTCTGTTTGCAGTGCTGCAGCTGCCTGCCCTATCTACAGAGCAATCATTTTATCTTAGTGCATACGTCCTTATCACTACAACCATTTAATGCACACACCTGACTGCCACTGAGTAACAATCTCCTGTGATTAAAGTGTGTTGCTCTCCCAGGACTTGCATGCACACACACCTGACGGCTACCAAGTAATCGCCTCCTGTGATTACACTGTGTGTTCCACAGGGACCTACACACACATGCCATAACACACGGACCCACACACACAAATATACACAGTGCCATTTCACCCAAAGGAATAATCTCTGCAGCTGGTATTTAGAGTGAGTGAGCAAGTTTTCTCTAACTGGATTAGCGTGGCCGCTCCTGCTGCTGTCACAGGCGAGATAGAGCAGCTATAGTGCTGCAAAGCTTCCTAGTGATGGGAGAACATCCAGAAGGGAAGGGGGCTGCTGTGGCCACATCCAAGCTTCATCTCAAGTCTCAAATTTGTAATCTCTTATTTTAGATATTTGGGAGTTGGGTCTCTCCAGGGCATGTCCACAACTTTTTTTTTCTTTTACCCCCAACACCAGGCGAAGAAAAAGCTGCCTCAATCACATTTTGTGCTGATCATGAAAACACTCAGCCAAGCACTTTCTTTCCATATGAGGAGCATTTTAACCATGATACCTGCTAAAATCAGCAAACACTACTTACATACAATCTAAACACTTCCAAACTCCCAACAAATCAGTGACTTTGTCACCTGAGGGGAAAACTTGAGGTGCATTTTAAGAAAGTTTAGACATCACTGAATGGATACCGAGTAGCTGCATAAAGATGGTCAAGGCCATAAGGGAAATGTATGTATTATGAATGGGTTATGATTTACACAGACTGTTAACCATCAAGAGCTTATGAATGTGACTTGACCACGACCCGTTTTCATTCTCCTCGTGTCTTTTGTGTTTTGTTTGCTATGTTTCCTGGAAACACACTGGGTGTGTGTCTGTGAGCACAAATCTCAGGCGAGGCTTCAAATCCCACTGGGAGCTTTTCAGAAGAGCAGCATTGGTGCTGAGCTTCATTATGAAATATAATGGGAGACCAGTAGATGTTATCATATAGGTTTATTAGTTCATGACTGATTGTGTGTAAATGCTCATTTAGCTTGCGGTTATGTTTTGGGATGATTCTTAATTGAGTTGAGTTGATATTTTGGGATTTAATATAGCAGTGGGAAGGAGAGGCCAGTCATCTATGTGAGAGTTCCTGGGGCAAACCAATGTGACATACCAAAATATTTGTTAATATAATGCAATATATGTGTTAGTTACGTGCAGGGATATATATATATATATATATATATATATATATATATATATATATATATATATATATATATGTGTGTGTGTGTGTGTGTGTGTGTGTGTGTGTATATATATTTGAGGTTTTGAACATTTGGCTTTTGGCACTGTTACCAAATTAGTTTCATGGGCTGATGCTTTGGGGCAAAAAAATACCACAAGTTGGTTGAGTTTTACTTCACTTTCATGCCTCTTTGTCAAAAACTTAAAGCTGCTGCCAGTGAAACTGACATGAAGATGGGATGAATCCCACTATGCCGTTCCTGCCTCTGACTTCCTGCTCTGCGCTGCTTAACACGGCTCCTGTGAAAAAAAATAGACCCGACTCTATTTTTAGCAACATGGACCGGAGCGCTGCTTCTGGGAAGTGTCTAAAACATTCTGTCTGGGGGAATCACAAGCATTTTCTTGAGTGGTGGCGATTAGCTCTGTTGCGCATATTTGAACAGCTGGGTCCAGGGTGGTTTTTGGGGTCACTGTGCAGAAATGTATAAATGTCAGCATGTCGATGCCTTACTGGTCTCCTTCAGTCAGCATCCATACCTGCTTCATACGATCATCACTAGCACTAAATGTCCCGCCACCTCCCGACTTACTGCTGTGTAGTAGATACAGGGTCAGTGCTAAGTTTGTTATGTTATTACATCAGCTCATCTATGACTGCATTCTCCAGCCTACCTCACTCACCTTTGGCCTTCTAGTCTGCCTGCCGGACCTCAGCCAATCGCACCACACTCCCAATCTACAGTCCTCTACCTGCTCGGCTATCTGCAACGCCAGGCCTTCAACCATCCACTCCATCTCCACTCCAGCAGCTATTTGAAGTCAGTGCCAGCCTGGGCTAAATTCCTGCTTGTGGGTCACTAAAATGTCTCTGACCTTAACAGAATTAGGGGAGATGGGAGTAAAGGAAGTGAAAGGTGCAAATGAGCCTGTTGAACTTCAGCATGTGCATTTGTGGTTTGCAGGGTTCAGTTACACTAAAATCAATTTCACTGCTATTTTAAAAACTGCCAGCAGGTGTTCATGTTTCTCAGCAGACGATGACTAATCCACGAGGGTTTTTTCTACCAATCCCTCAACTGTAGCTGAGAATCACCTCTTTTTATGTTTGAATTTGAGAGACAGTGACTGAAATGAGTCTGCTGATCTTCACATTTCTTTTGCTGCACGTATGCGCTTCGCTTGTGATTTTGATGATCCTCCTTCATTTCATTTCATTGAAATATCCAAATCCACTCAACAGATTATTTCTCAAATTCACTGAATGACTTGCTCCCGTGAGGAGGAGCACACTTTATATTGTGCATTTCATTAGGTTTTATGAGAGCTATAAAGTTATCTGACTACACTTATCCTCATCCTCGTCATGCGTTTCCCCTTCCGTTGTTCAGATTCATGGTTTTAATTTTATCTGAAATTTTATTAACTCTAAAATTCCCTCTAAGTGTCATAATCAGTGAGGCGGGCCGTGCTTACACAGAACTCAAGAGATCAGATCTTTGTCAAGGGACAAATCCATAGTCTTTATTTACAAGGTCCATAGAAGGGGAAAGTCCATTAATGAGCTCAGCGCTCAAATCACATGAACAGGACCAGCATGTTCTGTAAAGAAGAGAAGAACAGGTAAGTGATCAGTGAGGCAGGCCACAGGCTGATTGGAGCTGGTTTCACTAACGTGGTTACTTAAACACTCAGGTGAAGACTGAAGGTTCTCCCTAACAGTAGTGGGCGGCTGATCAGCGGATGGCAAACAGTTGCAGTGCAGGTTGGGAATCCTAGAAGGATTTTGCCCCTGAAAGGTAAGGAGTGGTTGGGAGCACACGCACATGCTTTAACATGCTCGCACCTTTCTGAAACAAGAACTTCAGATGGTTATGTCAACATGCTGTCTATCAAATTTGTGATAACACCTTTTGTTTCAGTTTCAGTTTACAGTAACACTTTGGAATTCATCCGATATAACATCAGTTTCTCATGATTGAATTAGAAATGACTTTTTAAACATGTGCACAAAGTTTTGTACAACATTTCCAGAAAATGTGTTTCATTGTTTAATGGACACAGCCCAAAATAATCACTCAGAACTCATATCTGGAAGTGGATAGAACATCCATTAAATGGGAAAGCTTCACAGTGCTACAGTTACATTTGGTTACACAGTGGTTGGGGACTGTAGCACAAACAAAATCACTGCAGCTGTGTTCAGTGAACTTAGAGTGTCTTCACCTTTCAAAAGCTTGCTTTAAAGATGGGGACCAGGTAACTTCAACCAGCAGCTTTAGTGACGGCAGTAAAACTGTTGAAGTCAGTCTGCTGTTAGTTTAATTAAATGGGATAAAGTTGGCAGTTGCATGTAAACTAGTTGCGATAATAGAAACTCCTCCAGAAATTGTGACATAATTGCTGCAGAATGGTGAGAGGAAAAATAAAATAGGAACTCTGCAGCATTGCTTTTTCATATGAATATAACTAGAATAGGATAGTTGGGAACCAGATGAGTCAATGCCCTGATTGCAAAGAGACACTTTACAGAAGAGGAACGGGCTGACTTAGAATGATTGCAAAATATTAAACCAATTATATAAAAATTATTTGCAGCCCTTTGCCAATCTATCTGAGAGTGATTGCAGTTGATCTAAGTAAAATCCCGGCTGTTTGGAGACAGGTTGACTCCAACCAGAGGAACTATACCATTAAGAGTCACCTGAGACATTGAAACAAGCTGAAAACACTGAAACTCTTCAATGTCATCAATCAAGAGCAGAAACTTGAAAAAGGAAGAGACACAGGAGACGTAATCAAACCGGGAACTAAGGATTACAACAACAAATTAAAGCTGCAAGCAGCTTTAATTTTATGAGGGCCCTCGCACCCCCCGCGCATCGAGCCACGCCCAACACCTACAACCAGCACGTCCAATCTGATGTCACATTGATGGAATTTATGCATTTAACCACCAGCTAACATTTCATCTCATTCAATCATGATTATAGTCGTCCCACTAGGTGGCGCTCTAACCATTACTGACAAATGGCATAACAAACATTTCCGAGCTCGAGTCTTGTCACGCCTATGACCTTTGGGAGAGATTGAACATTGTTTTTTTGAGTGACAGCAGATTACTGCTTTTTGGCGAGTGATTGAAACTCTACGAGCCGCCATGACCACCCTGTTTCCCTGAATGTAAAAAGCTTCGCAATTTAACATCACAAAGGTCTTTAGATGCCACGCACTGCAGATCGGTCCAATCTGACGAAATCCCTTGGAGGAGTTAGTCAAAGAACGGTGCCTGAAAAGAGGGGAAAATGTCGCCAAAATTGCACATTAATTTTAAAATGGCTGACTTCCTGTTGGATTTGGGATATTGCTCCAAGAGACTTTTTTGTACATCTTGATATCTCCTATAAGCTTACCAGGTTTCAGACTCATACATAAAACACAGAGCAGGGGCTGATGTTTTGAAATTTTGTAGGGGGCGCTGTGGAGCCATTTTGGGATATAGGGCTTTGGAGTTGACATCACGCCGCAATGCATTATGGGAGCGCAGCGCCATTTTCGGGGTCTACGAATCAAACCAAACACACTGTGTTGGAACGACAACTACAAGAAAGATGCTTAAAAGCAGCTCAAAAGAGAATGAACTGTATAGAGACCGATTTCATTCAGAGGCAAAGCAGCGGTACTTGCAGAAAATAGCGTGCAATGGAAATGTGGACCAGTATGAAATAGGGCCGTGGAGTAGAAACCCTGAAGACCAACCGCTACTGACGTAGCCTGACATATTTTCGTACCTTATCTGTGGAATCAGCGCGTACAAGTCGTCATTCAAGCAAAGGTAAGTCAGCTCGAGTACTGCGAGTGAAATGCGTTTAATTTCCTTGCAAACATTCAGATTAGTGCAGCATAAATTCATTCATGAGGGGAAATTACAGTGAGAACATGTGGAGGCTGTTAGGTGGATAACATAGCGAGTTCAGTGCATTGATGTGACATTCTCCTGAAGGATTGTTATTCTTTATGGTTAAAGAAATTGCACTTTATTCATATTTATTATAAATAATCCTAATTAAACATCTTGCTTCCATGTTTGTATCTTGTGTCACTAAAAATACAATTTATTTTAATTTTATATATTGATCAATGACCTGCAGAATCTCCTTATCATATTAAGGGATTCATAATTGTCACTTTATGCTTTCTCCATCTCTAAAGTGATTACCGGTACATACTTTAGGTTCATTTTCTGCAGGCAGATTAACACTATAACATGCAGCGTTCTATAGATGGACACATAAAGAAATGAAAAATTACATGTATGTGCTAACTTTCTAAACACTTTGTTACATTTATGATAAAGTAGATAAAACACATTTACGTCGGCCTTGGCTCATAGTTCTTGTCTTTAAATGAACTTTGTCTGTGTGTGTTTCAGGTCCTGCACTCTCAAAGACTGAATGAACCAGCATTGCAGCCATGGGTCACCGTGAGCATCGCAGGGAAGGTTGAAGCCGCCCACTGCACCTGTAAGGCCGGAGTCGCAGAGACCTGCAGCCATGTCGCTGCTCTTCTGTTTAATTTCGAAGCAACAGTGTTGATCTGTGGCACAAGGACTGTTACAGATGAACCTGCATACTGGGTTTTGCTGGGTAATATGACCAAGATACAGCCAGAGGTTGGCCATAAGATAGACTTCTCCTCTTCAGCTGCCCAAAAAAAGGCTCTTGATCAAAACCTAAACAGACCATCTGTAGTGACAGGTAAAAGGAGCCATCCTCAAAACAGAAAAATCCCACCTGCTACTTTGGAGGAGTTGTCACTGCTATTGGATACTTTGCTGGAACACAGTAAAGCTGTGGGTTGTGGGAATGACCCATAATGTTTTATCTAGGGGTCTACATTTATGTCTGTAGTGCACTGCCGTGTAAATAATTTGCATTTACTGAATATATACTGACTGAGTACCACTGTTCAAAAGTTGAATAAAGAAACAAACTAATTTTTGCCTCTTTTTTTTTATTGAAACCACCTTATAGAACATCACACCAGTTACAATGTAGAATCCATGTCATTTATAGTTTACAAATGACAAAATGTTTACACAAAATCATGAGTGTTTACATGACATCACCCACTACTAACATTACTTTATTTACTGTATCTTTTGAAAAAATACAGCAATTTTAACAGCACAAGACTTAAGAATATTTAACAGGAGCAGGTTTCATTCTTCCCTGGTTTTATTATCACACTGTTCACCAAAACGCAGCAAACCTTCACCATCTTATCCACAAGGGTCAACTCTTCACCCTCACATGGAAGAAGTAATCTGATTGGCATGGTGGTATGTTTGCAGCAGGTCCCTTGTGTAGCGCTGGAACCCAGTCACGATGTTTCATCCATTTCATAGGCTGGTTTGCTGCAATAATGCCAAATAATTAGCATCTCTATAGATAGAAGGTAGTTCTGCAAAATCACTCAGTAGGATGTTTGTTCAAATTTGCTATGAGCTCAGAGCGCATATAGATAGAAGGTAGTTCTGCAAAATCACTCAGTAGGATGTTTGTTCAAATTTGCTATGAGCTCAGAGCGCATATAGATAGAAGGTAGTTCTGCAAAATCACTCAGTAGGATGTTTGTTCAAATTTGCTATGAGCTCAGAGTGCATATAGATAGAAGGTAGTTCTGCAAAATCACTCAGTAGGATGTTTGTTCAAATTTGCTATGACCTCAGAGCGCATAGAAAATAAAACTAATAGGCTATAAAGAGTGATATGAACATATTTAGAACTTACCGGAATGAAAATGTCTGGAGCACCAACAGATATTTGGAGATGGAAGAGAACTGCACGTCAGCTCGTCTCACAGCTGCTATCCAGGCTAGACGCCTTCGTTTGGTAACATCAATACACTGCTGCTGTTGCTGTTGCTTCCAGGTTGGGAAAGAATGAAAAGATAAACCATTTTCAACCTTATTCTCTTGCCGGTCGTGTGATCGAACATTGCAGCCGACCACACAGCAAATATGAACCATGGCTGTTGTGTGTGACTTCGCTCCCTTTTCACTTGCGCTAGACCCCCAAAATGGCGGATCGGGCCAAAATCCTTTCCACGCCCACCCCCCGTGACATCACGCTCCAAAGCCCTATTCAATGAAAATGATCACATAACAAAAAAGCCCTCATCACTTTGGAGGTATGCACCAAATTTCAAGACTTTTTAAACTTTCCAAGCCCCTGAAAAGCAACGCCATTGTTCATGATGAACCGCGTTGCCATCAGGGTGCGCCATTCAGTTTAAAATCACAATTTTCACACTAAAGCATCATGAAGGACTGATGGTGATATTCACCGCTTTTGAGGTGGCCACGATGAACCTGTGAAAATCAGTACAACGAAATTAAAGCCATGATATTTCCTGTTGCCACTAGGTGGCGCTGTGCGTATTCCCAACAATGGGCACATCAATCTGTTCAGGGCGGGTCTGACATCATGCCTGTAAAGTCTGGTACTGATCAGACTGGATTTCATTGAGTTATACTAATTTGTGTCTTCATGGCGAGACATGAAAGTTCGCCATGCTGCTGGGGTAACACCCTTTCGCGAAAAGTCACAGTTTTCACTGTAACCCAAGACCAACTCCTTAAGGCTTTCCTGGAGAAATTTGAGGCTGCAAACAGAGCAGATACAATAGGGCCTTCGCACTCTCAGTGCTCGGGCCCTAATAAACGGAGCAGATACAATAGGGCTTCGCACTTTTAGTGCTCGGGCCCTAACAAGGATAATTTGAAAAAGGATAACGCTGCAATGTATGAAATAAATCAATAAAAGCTTCTTAGAAAATGCACTTTTCCATAGGCAGTGTTTTTGAATAAGTCATTAAATGAGGTTAGCACTATATATGTGTCCTCTAGGGTGTATTTTTTTTTTGCAATACTTTTGTCAGAAATGCTCTCTCATGATGAAATAATTGCTGGCCTAATCGTTATCCAGTTGTTTTTTGTATATGCTGTGTTCAAGCAGCAGGGAGAGCAATCAAACCCCTGGAGATATACAGAGTGGGAGCAGCAGAAATTAATCACAGAGCTATGAAAAATGCATCATTTCAAGAGTCAGGTCTATAGAAACATGGTAGATGCTGACAGATAAGGAATTAAACAGGACAAGAGGAGCGAGTTAACAAAAAGCAGTAAGCAACATTATCCCAACCAGAGGTGAATGGGGTGCTGAAAATTGAAATCATCCACCTTGTTTCAGTGAATCATCAGTTTGAACTTGCTCTCCTCTGCTGAGCTCAGTAGGAGCATTTTGGGGTTGCGTTTTCTTGATGTTTGACCTTTTTTACTTTCTTTTTTTCTTATTTAACTTGCAAAACCAGGAAGCCAGTGAAGGTAAAGCCAAGGATGGTGGAAGTTGAAGAAGGAAGTATGTTCCTCAGAGTTCAGGTACAAGCTGAGACAGGCTCTGGGTGGTAGAGAAGAGATGGCTGATAACTTGGAAAGTAGAACTGTGGTGTTGAGAGAAACTCCCTAGAAAGTGTTTGGTGTGCCCTCTGGACAGAGGAACGAGGAGAAAGAGAGTTATTCAAAGAATGGAAGTAATGTGGGATAGCCAAACTAGACGGGAGTACTGGGAGGCTAGGTGTAGAACAAAGAGTGAGAGGGCAGAGGGAAATGGTAAGGGTTATATGTGAGGGTGTGCACTAAGGAAGGAGAAAAACAGTTGACATGAGAGACTGTGTTAACGAACTGATTATTGAAGAAACTCAGAGAGAAATAAGGATGGATGTAGGCAGTGATGGCAAGGCAGCTGGTCCTGATGACATCACTGTGGAGATGTTTGGCTAAGAGGGCAGATTAACCAGATTGTTTAGCCTGGAGTTCTGGAGAATTAGATGATGCCTGAAGAATAGAGAGGAAGTGTACTTGTACAGGTGATGTGCAGAGATGTAGTAGATGTAGTGGAGAAATACAGATGAAGGTCTGAAAGAGTTGCCCTTTGTCTTTGTGCATCTAGAGAAAGCATATGAGAAGGTGTCAACAGAGGAACTGTGGTACTTTATGAGGAATGCAGCCCTGGCAGGGATGTTTGACATGGTGGTGCAGGACACAAAGACAGCAGGGCAGTGGTTTTTCAGGCGGTGACACTAAGAAAAAGACGGGAGACAGAGCTGAAGATGTTAAGACTGAGACAGAGTGGACAAGATTAGAAATGAGTACATCAGAGAAACAGCTCAGGTTGAGGAGTTTGGAAACAACGTTAGAGAGGCGAGTCTGAGAAGATGTGGATGTTTGCATCTCTGAATAAATGTTCATATCAAAGACAAAGTATAAAGAACTGAGGGGTGCTCAGCTGACTACGATAAAGTAAGTGAAGGGATACACACTGGACAATTTAAATGAAGACATGTCACCGGTTACAGTACTGCAAACATAATAAAATGCTAAGATGCAATATCAGCATTTTCAGCAGCCTGCATCTTCCAGATTGTCTGACATGCATCACTGCACAGGTCCCACTCCTCTGGATTAGAACAAAGCAGTACAGACTCAGTGCAGGCATTCACCTCGATATTCCTAATTATGCATCATATTATTACGGATTTGGGGAACATTTTACCTTTTTTTAGGGCACTGCAGGTCAGTTTGAGATGTTTCCTGTATTTATCTATCTGGTGGGAATATTATTCGTTTTAAAAGGTAATCCAATAGTGGTGCTACAGGATGTAATTACAGGCTAGACGATCACCAAATGTATTCCATTTCATCCTCGGATGAACAGAATGTGTGCACTTGATTCTAAAGCAATTCATACAATAGCTGCGATGCCTCACATTGGGCCAGAAATGTCAGTCTGATGCTGGTGGTGGAGTGAAACTCGGGGAATCCCATGAATATGTCATCTGGAACCAAGAATGTCTCAGCCAAAGTTTGTTCCAGTTAATCAATGAGATGTTTCTGTTTCTTTTGCATTGGAAGATTGAGTTGTTGATGGTACTAGGTAGTCTAGATGAGCACCAAAGACATTATGGCCTTTCGTCTTCTAGAACTTTGAATATTAATATTATGGAAAAACCATCAGATGTCAAGACGTTTCAGCCAGACAAATGTTCCATGTTCAGACTACATACAAACACATCAGTTACAGTGGACACCGCGTTAGAGTATCTCACTATAAAGTGTTTTCTATAAGCAGACATGAAGAGACTACTACACATAAACTTCATGAGTCATAAATGGGGATTAATATAACAGACATATAAAGTGGTTGGGACTCGCCATATGTGACCAGCACACTGGGAAAGCTAAAAACCAGTGCACAGTAGGGGCCGTTAATTCTTAAATCCCGTTTTTTTGACCTTGAGTGAGAAAAGGATGCACACACACACACACACACACACACACACACACACACACACACACACACACACACACACACACACACGCCTCTGAAGCAAAATACCTTAAACGGGTATTATTAGTATTCTGCAGGCTTAATGCAAATGGTTTTCTTTAAGGTGACAACAAGTGGCTTGTCAGGAAATCCACTAAAATGCCAAAAATGGACACTGAGACACATTGCAGAAGTATTTTGAATTTAAAATAGGAAAATCTATTAATAATTTATATTGAGTCAAAAGTGCACTTGGGTAAAAATCTATTTGCAATATGGTAAGAACAGCACTAATGCTAAAGGTTAATATTCTGTGAAAGGTGGAAGCGCTACATTTAGACTCCAGCCTTCTTAATGCTTACATGACATCAGTGCATGGCACAGATGTAAGAGCGAGAAAGCTAAATATAAGCTTTGTGACAAAAGGTCCTGGAAATGCAGCAGGGCAGTGGAAAGAAACTGTCTGCACAGCCTGAGCACATGAGCACGTTATAAAAGCCTCTCAGGGTTGGAGTCATATAAAAGTTTTGAGTCTTGCTCTTAGAGGGTGACCCAGAAGGGTTGGGCCTGGGCGTCTTTGCTTTGACAGATCATTGTATACACACAGCAGTGGGGAGCTTCTATTTGTCAGATGACAGTTGTTACAGCAGGTTTTTCATTTGCCAAATTACCCAGAATAACTCTTCCTTGAAAAGAAGACAGAGATGAAGGAACCACAAACAGCAGTTTCTGTAGATGAAAACAATGAAACAGAGTTGATCTGTGCAGTGCTGACAAGAAGTGGAAAAAGCAGTCAACAGCAGCGGAGCAGGTATCAGGGGTGACTGTGGGACTGGCAACGTAAAGAAGAGGCCTCGTTTTAAATCCAAAAACTGATTAGTGTTTTTGTAAATCAGGTGATTCGAGGTGGGTTTTAGCAGAACATATACACGGATCGCAGAATTTCTTAGGAAGAAACTCGTCTTATGGAATTACCGTTGCAAAATGGCACGCTGTAATCAAGTACTTTCACCTGAGTCCTTTCAAAAGCAGTTCCACACAAAAAACCCATATGAGGCCAGGCAATCTCAAAAAATGACACCTATGTCATTCAGTATTCTGCAAACTGAGGAATTCATTTTATTGGACGCCTCAACATGAAAATAATACAAACAATCAGTTCCTTAGTCTGAGCTCTCAGCCAGCAGAAGTGAGCTGTGTATTCATTCAGCCTAGCTGGATTTTAACAATGCCTGTCTGGAAATGGTATTAGGATTGTGTGTGCGTGTGTGTGGCTCATTGAGGAATAGGAAAAAAAACCAAAACGGAATGAAAAAGAGGTAAATGTGAGGAATAGACAGCAAGACTTAGTGGGAGAGGAAGTCAGAGAAAATGATGGATAGCGAGGAGAGAAAAATATGAATGCGACTGTGACTGGGCCAAACAAGAACCTGGATGTATTTTGGAGATTATAATGGCCCCTGTTCCAGACCTCATTTATTTTTGTTTGTAGGATGTCACATTTCTTTTTAAGCACCCTGGTGCACACTTTATCTATTTTCTTTCTTTACCTGACTGTGTTTCAACCATTCCTTTCCCTTAATTTTTTTTATCAAATTCCCCCTTTTCCCCATCGCGGCGGGGCATTCTTCCCTGTCTCTGTCGTACTTACTCTTTCCCAGCCTTTTCCCTGAGAGGTTACTGTCTGCCTCGAGCACAACCAACTTCATTTTAAAGAAGTCATTGTCATGGTCCTGGGCCATGTTGGCCCAGTGTTCTTGGTTTTCTTGTATGTTTGTATTTTATTCCTTATTTAGGCCATGTTTTCTGAGTTGCCCTGTTGTGTTGTTCCCTAAGTGTTTTCCCTTCATGGCTTTTACCCCCTGTGTGCCCTCTGTGTATTTATGAGCCCTCGTCTCCCTTTGTGGTTGTTTCATGTTTCCCCATCCCGTTATGTCTGTGTTTTCCCCGTGCTCTCTCTCCTCCTGTCTGAACCTCTGTGCACTTCCTGTTTACTTTGTGACTCTCACGCCTGTACATGTCATGTTCAGTTCACCCCGCCCTGTCTCGTTATGATTATCAGTGTCACCTGTGTTCCCCTCTGTGTCTCTCGGTTCTTAGAGTCCTCTGCCTTATAGGTTATGTCTCTGTGTTTCTTAGTTGCCGTCTCCACTGTCAAGTTCGCGTCTCTGTGTGATCCTTCCTGTTTTACTTTGAAGGTCCGTTTCTTATGTGAATGTGTCCTGCTTTGCTTGTCTCGTCAGTCCTGATTTCTCCCAGCTGTGCCCTCCTTCTGTGTCTCATTCCCCTCGTTACTCCCCAGTGTATTTAAACCCTGTGTTTCTCTGAGTCAGTGTGACGTTGTCCCTCATGCTGTGTGTGGATCTCCCTGTGTCTCGCTGTGAGTTCTTAGTTTGTGGCTTCCCAGTTTAGTTTGTATGTTTGTTCTACCGGCAAATAAAGCTGTGTTTTGAGTTCATTCCCTCGAGTCTGTGAGTCCTGCATTTTGGGTCCAACTCCCGCCTGCCGCACAGCGATTCATGACAGTATGACGTCACCAGATATGGACCCAGCAGCACTCAACCCACCAGAAGAACTGTGTCTGGACATAATCTACTCCGTGGAAAGACTCCTGCATCTGTGGCTCGAACATGAGGGGAAGGAATTTCGCTGTGCTGTGGAAACCAAACTACAGCGTTTAATCTCTGGTCTTCCCTGGCTACTCAGTGCGCTCCACCCACTCGAACAGGATTTAATCCAAAATGAGCTCCACCTTCATCCCCCAGCTGCTACTGCCCACCTGCCTGAAGGGCCGGATGTGGAGCCGCTCGGCCCGTCAGAGCCATCATCTAAAAAGAAACGACGACCACGCCGCCAGCGCGCCACCCCACAGCCGGACATTCAGACTTGTACATCGCCAGCTGTGGTGAGTAAGGACTCTTTTTTTTTTGTGTCGAACCGTGGAACTATTCGTTCAGGGGCTGTGTTTTGTGCTACGGACGGTAATGTGAACAGTTTATCAGCTGCCCAGCCTCCTGAAGCTCTCTTAGCTGCCCAGCTACAAGCTGCGTCTCCTGTGTC
Organism: Rhamphochromis sp. 'chilingali'; assembly: GCF_963969265.1. Taxonomy (NCBI): domain Eukaryota; kingdom Metazoa; phylum Chordata; class Actinopteri; order Cichliformes; family Cichlidae; genus Rhamphochromis; species Rhamphochromis sp. 'chilingali'. The sequence continues at coordinate 19,274,175 of NC_137940.1, read as the reverse complement.
CCCGCTAGCACAGCCATTAACTCCACCACACGCTCCATTTTCACCTCTACCATCGCTTCAGTCATCAGTTCGGTCTGCCACTCAGTCGCCCTTAGTTCCGTCATCCACACTACCACCTGTTTCCCTTCCACCACCACCATCACTACACCCAGCCATTCAGGCTGCTACTCAGTCAGACATTCAACCCATAGCCCTGCCGTTAATATGCTCTGTAGCTGAGCCACTAGCCGCCCGACCCGCAGCCACTTCAGCCACTCCTCCACCCGTCACACCTCCACTACAACCATCACTGCAGTCTCTAGCGCAGTCTCCTGCAGCTCTGCTTTCCCCAGTGCAGTCTCCAGTGTCCCCAGTGCAGTCTCCAGTGTCCCCAGTGCAGTCTCCAGTGTCCCCAGTGCAGTCTCCAGTGTCCCCAGTGCAGTCTCCAGTGTCCCCAGTGCAGTCTCCAGTGTCCCCAGTGCAGCCTCCTTTAGCACAGTCACCCACTCAACCACCAGCACCACAACCGTCACTACCTCTAGTTCATTCCCCTGTGAAGTCATTAACTCCACCACCTACTCCACTCTCACCACCACCGTTACTACAGACATCAGTTCAGTCCCCTGTGCAGTCATTTACTTCTCCACCGTTAGCAGCTCAGGTCCCCGTGTGTCCAGCAGCTCAGGTCCCCGTGTGTCCAGCAGCTCAGGTCCCCGTGTGTCCAGCAGCTCAGGTCCCCGTGTGTCCAGCAGCTCAGGTCCCCGTGTGTCCAGCAGCTCAGGTCCCCGTGTGTCCAGCAGCTCAGCTCGCACCTGAACCTTTGGCCCAGTTCCCCGTAGCAGTGCAGTTTTCTAGCCAGCTTAACGTTGAGCCCGGGGTCCCAATTCTCTCTGGCTCTACATCGGCTCCTGCTGGAAGCTCGGATGAGCTCATCCAGCACTCCGCGGCTCCCGTGCCGCCATCTACCTCGTCCGCTGGGGGTTCCAGTGAGCCCAGCCAGCACCTCCTCGTCTCCGCTGGAGGGCCCGAGGGGCCGGTTCAGCCTCCTGTCTCCGCTGGAGGGCCCGAGGGGCCGGTTCAGCCTCCTGTCTCCGCTGGAGGGCCCGAGGGGCCCGTTCAGCCACCTGCCACGTCAGCTGGAGGGCCCGAGGAGCCCGTTCAGCCACCTGCCACGTCAGCTGGAGGGCCCGAGGAGCCCGTTCAGCCACCTGCCTCTGCAGCTCCGCCTGGTCCGGCCTCAGCCTCTGCAGCTCCGCCTGGTCCGGCCTCAGCCTCTGCAGCTCCGCCTGGTCCGGCCTCGTCTGGTCCTGCCTCGACTGGTCCTGTGCCCACCAGGCCATGGCCAGCATGCCTGAGACTGGAGGGCCGCCGCTGCCTTCCGCGCGGTCGGCCCCCTGAACTGCTCCGTCGTCTCCCTCGCCGCCGCCGCTGCCTTCCGCGCGGTCGGCCCCCTGAACTGCTCCGTCGTTGTCCCCCCCTTCGCCATCGCCGCTGCCTTCCGCACGGCCGGCCTCCGGACCAGCTCTGTCACCTGTGCCACCCACCTGGTCAGCCCCCCGACCGTGTGACCCGTGAACTCTTGTGCCTGTGGGCTCTGGGTCGGCCCCCTGAACTTTATTTGGACTGTGGTCATGTGCTCCTGTGTCTTCTGTTGTTTGTTTTTTGTTTCCCGTTCTGGTCCCTCCGTCCTGGTCCCCCGCCTCCCGCCCTGGGTGGGTTGTTTTCTGTTTTTGTTTTTTCGGGTTTGGGCTGTCGGGAGCCAGCCCTTGAGGGGGGGGTACTGTCATGGTCCTGGGCCATGTTGGCCCAGTGTTCTTGGTTTTCTTGTATGTTTGTATTTTATTCCTTATTTAGGCCATGTTTTCTGAGTTGCCCTGTTGTGTTGTTCCCTAAGTGTTTTCCCTTCATGGCTTTTACCCCCTGTGTGCCCTCTGTGTATTTATGAGCCCTCGTCTCCCTTTGTGGTTGTTTCATGTTTCCCCATCCCGTTATGTCTGTGTTTTCCCTGTGCTCTCTCTCCTCCTGTCTGAACCTCTGTGCACTTCCTGTTTACTTTGTGACTCTCACGCCTGTACATGTCATGTTCAGTTCACCCTGCCCTGTCTCGTTATGATTATCAGTGTCACCTGTGTTCCCCTCTGTGTCTCTCGGTTCTTAGAGTCCTCTGCCTTATAGGTTATGTCTCTGTGTTTCTTAGTTGCCGTCTCCACTGTCAAGTTCGCGTCTCTGTGTGATCCTTCCTGTTTTACTTTGAAGGTCCGTTTCTTATGTGAATGTGTCCTGCTTTGCTTGTCTCGTCAGTCCTGATTTCTCCCAGCTGTGCCCTCCTTCTGTGTCTCATTCCCCTCGTTACTCCCCAGTGTATTTAAACCCTGTGTTTCTCTGAGTCAGTGTGACGTTGTCCCTCATGCTGTGTGTGGATCTCCCTGTGTCTCGCTGTGAGTTCTTAGTTTGTGGCTTCCCAGTTTAGTTTGTATGTTTGTTCTACCAGCAAATAAAGCTGTGTTTTGAGTTCATTCCCTCGAGTCTGTGAGTCCTGCATTTTGGGTCCAACTCCCGCCTGTCACACAGCGATTCATGACAGTCATGCTGTATCTTATTCTTTGAATTCCAGCCAATTACATGTAATTTTCATCTGCAGTGCCTGCACTTCTTGCTGTACAGTGAAAGCAGCAGGCTGCGTCTTGTTTTCATGTGTTAAGCTGAAGCAGGTTGTAATCTAGGTTAGACTAGGAGTCCTGGACCACAAAGATCAAGGTGTAGTTCAAAGCATTTGTTGTAAATTTGAACCACTCAATGAAACCGTGAGCAGATATTTGTTTTGTGAAGGGACCTCGGTTTTAAATGTTGAGCTTGATTTTGTATTGAGCTCATCTGTTCTTAATAGCTTTCTGTTTTCTTCTTTGTCAGCACAGCGAGACAGTCGTTAGCACTGAGGCCCCATAGCAAGAGGGATTGAATCCAGTGGTCAGCTTAAAACCAGTTAGGGTAACATGGTGGTGGAGTTTGCTTGTTTTCCCCATGTTTGCATGGGTTCTTGCATTCACTCTGGCTTCTTCCACAGTTCAATGATTTGCAGTTAGTCTGGCTATTCTAAATTGCCCGTAGGTGTGAGTGTGAATGGCTGTCTGTCTCTCTGGTTACCCTGAATAAACCTGTCGAAGATGTACCCTGCCCTATGGTAGCTGGGGTTGGCTCCAGTGACCCTGATAGGGATAAGTGGAAGAGAATGAATGGATGGAGGTTCAAAACAATAATGCAGGAGGGGAAGTGGATGGATAAAAAATGGATAGATGCTTCCATTTCTTCTCTTTTAAGGAGAATAATCCCAATGAGAAATGTGATATTAGTCCATGAAAGAATGTAAGACTTCACATTTTTAGATACAAACCAAATGAGTTAGAACTATACAAGAATGTGACTGACACTGGCTTTAAATGGAAAGGACATTCATGGTTTTTAGCACTAGGGTGGTGCCAATCTGTAATAAGATCCTTGACAATAATTCTTTCCACTATGCAATCAAAATTATATGGATGCAATTACTTTCAGGGATGTCAAATCTTCCTTTAGGAAAACAACTATGTGACTATGTGACACTGTAAAACACAGAAATCAATAACTCATGTCAGTGAATGAGTGCACTAGTGCAGCTCATCCTGACTGAACTGGATTGCAGTTTGGATCATCATGTCACGGGTCACATGACTTGGACTCGAGTCAGACTCGAGTCATTAATTTTATGACTTTAGACTTGACTTGAAAAAATATTCTAAGACTTGTGACTTGACTTGGACTTTTACACCAATGACCTGGGACTTGAATTGGACTTGAACCGGTTTACTTGAAAAGACTTGATATTTCACCCCAAATATAAAATTTAACATGCATATTATATAGAGATTGAAAATGTGACGTCATTCAGGGGTAAAACCGCAATGGATTCTGGGAACTCGTGGCAAGAAGTACTAGCGCACGCAGGCTTTCAATTGAAATCAGTCACACAGCGATAAAAAGAAACACAAAAATGGCAAGAAGCTGTTGTATTATTAACCGCAATAGCCGGTCGCATGACAGCCACGGGAAGCCGACGGGTAAAGAGATCTGTTGTTATCGGATTACGTCGTTGAAGAGAAATTGTTCGAGCCATGTTTCCGAAGTGACAAACAGGCGACGGATGGCCTGGATTGCAGCCATTCAAAGATCAAATATAACGTCCCAGAACACTCCAGCTCACAGGTTAGTCTGCTCCAAGCATTTCCACAAAGGTCAGTCTGCTGTAGTAGTTAATACGTCATTTTCATAACATAATTGGTGATATAGGTTACAAGCAAGTCTGGCGCTGAACAGAAATTGTCGCGCTATGCTCCTTTGTTTATTGTGCATAAATAGTGAATTGTCCTGACACAATATTGTGTTTCGCTTCTGTTATTATGGTACATTGACAAAAACATATACTTTTATTCACAGGATAAAACAGTTTTTTTTGTATCACCAATTGCCCAGTACGATTACAGCATACAGTATTATTGTCACTGCTACATTTCTGTGATGCGTACCAGAAATTATTTCCACTGCTAATTAATTACCATTGAGCTCAAAGGTCCTATTAATAAATGTTTAACGAATGTGAATTCATGAAGACGATTTGTGAGACTGGTAAACTTATGATAGGTACGATGGTCTTTCGTTCTACACGGTGCATTTCAAGGTCCTGTACCCATCCGTTGGTAAACGGTACCTGGGCTTGTTGTAGTGACCTGAAGTTACTAAACTTCATGAGTGTGTGCACTCACTCCAAGAACCATATAATTATAAATATGCATATAAATATGCTACAATGAGATAGCTGACTTCATCTAACTAGCAAATGTTGTCCAGGCCACGTTGGTGATGCAGTTTTTTTTAATGTGTATGATATTTTTGTCATGCGATTTTAAAGCCGGTCCTACAACCGCATCCAAGAATAACATGCAGCTTATCTCAGAACTGTCGGTGAAAATTATTGTTGGAGCTAGGTTTAATTGAGCTGCATTTTAAAGAGGTGCAATTTCACAATTTGTGTATATTTTCTAAGTTCAATATTTTGTCATGTGTTGAGAAAAACACAGATTTAAAAATTACATGGTCTAATATTTACATTTAGCATAACTGCAACATTCTTTTTTCGTTTTTTTTTTTTTTTTTTTTTTTTTTTAAAAGACTCGAAAGGACTTGAAATTCAAAATTTCAGACTTGTGACTTTACTCGGACTTTTACACCAGTGATTTGAGACTCGACTCTGACTTGCCTGACATTACTTGAGACTTGAGGATAAAGACTTGAGACTTACTTGAGACTTGCAAAACAATGACTTGGTCCCACCTCTGGGAAGAACTAACATGTTCAAAAATTCAAATATGGCATTTTCCACATACTTTATACAGTACATGATGTGTTGCAAAGGTTTGAAACTTTTTTTTCTACTTTTTCATTCATTGTTTGTTCCAGTCCCAGTGACATCTTGACATATGTGCATCTTCCTCTGACCTTGTCACATTTTTGAAAATGGTTATCAAAGGACACAATATGCAGGCACAAGGACTGGCAGGCAGGTGCACTGACATGAACATTTAATGTAGCTACACATACCAATGCATGATGCCAGTAGGGGGATAGGAATATCCAATAAATAAATAAAATCCAAAAAGCAACAGGATCTATCCAAAAGGCAGGGAACACATGCAGGAACGCAGGGACATATAAACATTAGAAAGAGCAACAAAGAGCACACAGAGGTAAGGATAATAACAGGTTAACTCAATATAGACAGAGGAAAGTAAAAAATGAAAGGCTAAAATATCAGTCATCCAGTGCTCAGTGAAGTTACCAAAGTGGCAATAATTCAAAGCTATGCTAACTGCATGGCTCATGTTAGACTACAGTCAGTGTCAGCTGATAGCCAGATGTTGCAGGGGTTGCAGTGCTGCTGCATTACCACAGAGGATGACTCCACAAAAGAAACTGAAATACAATCTGAAAACAATTAAAATCACGTCAATAAAATCATTAATAAAAGGCAAATTACTCCACACAAGCAGAAATGAGATAAACTGATAATTCAGGATCTAGTCAACTGAAACTGAGCATAAAAATTTTAGTGCTTTTAAACACTGATGATGTTGGAGCACATCCAGTATGATGGGTGAGCTCAAGCAATTTAGAAAAGGTAAAACAAAATGATTGAGCAATGTGGCTTGTGATGACTTTTCAGTGTGTACTATTAGGATAATAACAAAGAATCTTAATCATCTTAATCTTTGTAATAATGTCAGATTCTGTAAACATCACTGCTCCTGTAACATTACTGTGTATTCATTCTATTGTTTTTTTATTACAGTATGCTTCTGATTGTACAAAATATACATAGGTAACAGTGAGCATCCAGTTATATACACTTTTTCACTGCATAATCTCATTTATTTGATGAATTATCTGTATTTTGTTTACCTTATTTTTAATTTATCACCACTTTTACCATTTCATTGAAACTGTTTTTTTTTTCTCGTTGAAAAGATAAAGAACATCAAAATACCACAACACTCAAGTGAAAAATGATTGGAAAGCTTTTTAAAATGACAGGAAAAGAGTTCGTCCAGGAGTAGGGTCTTTAGTCACTTTAAAAGTATCAGGTGAGGAATTTACAAAAACAGATAAAGATCACTGATGTGGAACAACATCAATGACTTTCTCTCTACTACTAAGATTATGAAAGATAACATAGAGGCCACACAAGAGAAGAAAACCTTCACCTCAGTTATTGGCTCTAAGTGGTTAAAATGAATTGTACAGCAGAAGGGAATATGTAGAGCTGTGTCTGTTTACCTTGGGAAATCTAATCCAGTGTAGGAGTAAGAGATAACGCTGTCAATACTTGAAATACATGAAAGTTTGCTTTTTATATATAAAAAAAGGTTTTTAAAGCAGATTTGCAGAGAACATGACAGAAAGCTGCTGCAGTGAAAAAGAGAGGAAGAAAAAAAGAACATGGAGAGAAAGGAAAAGGAGCAGTAGTGAGAGAGATGTGGCTTCACATAAAGGTTGTAAATCACTGTGCTTAGCACCAAGGACACTACTGACAACATGTCTTTATGCTTCTGTCACGACTCATCAAGCTAAAAAAATAATCTCCTAATAAACAAGCACACAGATAGCTGTGGGTCTCACTCAACTTCTTGCTTTGGAAGCAATAATTATTCATACAATTAGGCAGTTTTTAATTTTTTTATTCATATCTTATTTTGTGTAACTGCAGGACATAAAATGCAGGCCTGTCTATGACTCATAGTAGGAAAAATGATCAGTCTGCTTGGTTCAAGTGACAGTGTGACAATGAGCCAGCAAGCACATCACCAGGGCCTGAAAGTGAACCAGCCCTCATTCATTTTAGTGTTTACACTTGTGATTTGTCATTAAGGAGAGGTTGAGAATGTTAATTGTCAGGTGTAAATGCTGCTGATCACTTTCTCCATCCTCTGGGTCACCAAGGCCAGTTTGGATGAGTCTCACATCCAGTCACTACCAGTGTTAATCTAAATGAGACTTTACAGTGTTACAAAAAACAATTCCCATTCATTTAGAAACAAGCACTGCACCCTCTGCAGTTATCAGTCAATTTAACAAGCCTACAGTTTTCCATAGTTCTGTTAGGTCGTGCATGTAGCGTTGTGCTTGCTCCCATCAGTAAACTAAAGCACACTAAAAGCTAAAAAGATTCATAAAACTGTTTCTAGTGTCAAAAAAGTCACAATGCGCAGGACTAGCAGAAATGAGGCAACAAGAGACAATAAGGACATCAATGACATTAAACATCTTCAAGCAAAGATGGAAAAAATAACCACTGGTGACATGAAATGGGCTGTTCCCAAGTTAAACTTCAAGGTGAGTGATGTGACTACCAATGACAACACAGAATACCACTGACTGACCACTGACTGTGTGTTTCCTTTTCCCTCATCACCCCTCTGTGTATATGTCCTGTCAGTTTCACTCTGTTCTTTGTCAGGCTGTCTGTTTTCTATGTCTCCAAGTTCCAGGTATTCATGTTCCTCCTTTTAGATCTGGTTTTTCCAGTTTAGGTTATTGTTTAGTGTTGTCGTGATTCACCTTGCCTTTTGTTTTGTGTTTTTCCGCCATATTAAACAGCATGTGTTTTGTTAAGTTTAATCCTGTCTCTTGCGTCTGCTATTGGGTCCACTCCACACACTGGGCATTTATTGCTGGGCTTCCACCTACCTCCCAGTTTTCTTTAATTAGGCTGAAAATTCCCCCTGGGTCTCTCCCGAATGGGAATTCAAAGGAGGAAAATCCCGTGAAGGCCTGGGGAACTCCCCGCACTGGAAAAAAGAGAGGGTCTAACCGGGATCCCAAATTCATTCATCCTAATGAATCAACTTCATGGACTTGGTCTTCTTCAGCTGCTCCATCAGTCAGTCTGAGGGTGGTAGATACTGGTCCAAAATGATTTAATGCCCAGCAATTCATACAGTTCTTTTAGTGTGCGAGACATGAACGATGAGCCCCGGTCAGTTTTGGAGATGATCCGAACAGCTCCTGTGCCACTGTAAAGTTTATCAGTTTTGCAGGAACTGTTGTTGGAGGAAGTCATGCTTCACTTCATATGATGAACTTTTCATTGAGGTTTTGATATTTGGATTGGGCTGTGAGGTCACTACAGGAGCAAGATCTTCCATTGCTACCAATTAAAGAATATAAAACAAAGCCCACACATATTGTAACTCTGCCAGTAAATCCCCAACATAAAAACTACAGCAAGTTCTCAGATGTAGGTCTGACATAGTCTACACCAGCGGTCCCCAACCTTTTTTGCGCCATGGACCGGTTTATGCCCGACAATATTTTCACGGACCGGCCTTTAAGGTGTCGCGGATAAATACAACAAAATAAAACTAGTACCGGTACCGGAAAAAAGAAGATTTATTCATAACACACGTGAAAAGACCCAGGAAAACAGAGTTAACGATCAAAACGATAACAAAATAAAGCTGAAAACCGATAAAAACACTGAAAACCATACATTTCACACCTGAGCCTCAACTCTCGCGGCCCGGTACCAAACAACTCACAGACGGGTACCGGTCCAAGGCCTGGGGGTTGGGGACCGCTGGTCTACACTACGGCACCTTTTAAAAAGAGGAAAACCAAAAAGGGGCACCGGTTGACAGCTTATGTTTTTGGGGTGCCTTTACGTGCATTTGGTGTCAAAGTTTCATATTATTCCTCAAGACAAACTTCTCCCAGTCTATGACATCCATTCAGAGGCCTGACAGCATTGCCCTGTGGACTATATTTCTGACAGGTTCCTGCTATGGTTGGTGATTCTGTGAATGTGATTTGCATAACAAACCCAGGACCAAATGCATATTACATTTGTGTTGATTAAAGTACAGACAAGAACATATCTATAGTATAAGCTGCTGTTTACACCTCCTTGTTATAAGCATGAGACAGTTATCATGGAATTACGTAAGCTACAAACAGAGATTACGTTCATTCCTATTGTGATATAAATAGATGTATGAAAGACCACAGCATTAATATAATTCTGATTATTATTCTTTAAGGACAACAATCTTTGTCTAGTCCACATTTAACAGTTACCAGCATTCAATCAGGGTAAGGTCTACTCAGCTTTTTCTTAAATCTGTGCTTATTATTTTTTAAGCCATTGCACAGTGGATGAACAGGCAAGTCTTTTTTCTTCATATAAAAATAAGCTGCTTTTTATTAGGTAAAGAAATTATGGACATGCACAGCGCAGCAGATTATGCTGATGTCTGCTCAGTGCAGAGTCCTAGAGCAATTCACAGCACGCGGTCTGCAACATAAACTTTGATCACTGAAAAAAAATTGACAATAATTCAAAATATCAGGTCTGATTACAAGAGTTTCCCAAAAGAGAACGAACAGCTGTGTTCTGCAGAGCACTGACGTCACCTGAGCCCAGCAGCTCTCAGGTGGAAGATTTGACACAACTAATTTAATACACGAGTCAAGTCTATAGAGCTGTTTAGAGGATAATGAACACAATGCAGCCTTTTTGCTTTCTTAAAACTTCAGTTTAATCACCAGGTCTGTTGGTCCACTGTTGGTCCAGGAGCAGCGTGCGGTAACAGATGCTGTTACGGGGTGAAAATAGTGAAACATGTTGCTGAAGAGTGACTGAAGAAATTCTCGAAAAAAAATGTCAGTTTATAATTTATACACACTCCATATAAACTTGTAAAATATGTATACACACACACACACACACACACACGTAGAAAAACATATTTAGTATACACATCCAGTAATGCATACACTCTTATATTGTACATATATTTATTACTCTCAGATTTAGCCATTCTTATATTTTGCTTGTTTTATGTTATTGTATTTTTACACACCTCTGTTGCTTGTGAAGCTCACACACAAGAATTTCACTCGCATGTACTGTACCAGTGTACCTGCACATGTGATGTGACAATAAAAGTGATTTGATTTGATTATAAGGGCAAAAGATTAACATGGGTGTGGCTTCAGTAAAATTCAGGCTACAACAACGCACGTAAGGCAAGGCAAGGCAAATTTATTTGTATAGCACAATTCAACAACAAGGTGATTCAAAGTGCTTTACAGAGACATTAGAAACAAAAACAAATAAAAAGCATGATTTAAAATTGATTAAAACAAGCAAACAAACAAACTAACTAAACACACATTTCACACCTGTTCGCGCGATCTGAACCCTTATCGTAAGGGGAGCTACCAGTCCTTCTGTGGACGAGCTACTTTCTATTTTAAATTCCCTGAATTTAAAATACTCTCTAGACCCAGTCTAGACCCAGCTGGGGAGCTACCCAGAGCTCTAAACCCACTTAACAAACAAACAAACAAACAAACAAAACAGTATATAAAATCAAAACAGATAAAATCAGAAATAGATAAGATCAGTAGTTAGTGTAAGTTTTGAAATTTAAGCTTAAAAGTGTGGATTTGGTGCTTTATTCAAATGCAGCTGAGAATAGGTGAGTCTTCAACCTGGATTTAAATAAACTGAGTGTTTCAGCTGATCTGAGGCTTTCTGGGAGTTTGTTCCAGATATAAGGAGCATAAAAGCTGAATGCAGCTTCTCCGTGTCTGGTTCTGACTCTGGGAACTGATAAAAGACCGGATCCAGATGACCTGAGGGATCTGGAAGGTTCATACTGGGTCAGGAGGTCACTGATGTATTTTGGTCCTAAACCATTCAGCCAGCATCAGAACTTTAAAGTCTATCCTCTGACGGACAGGCAGCCAGTGTAAAGACCTCAGAGCTGGACTGATGTGGTCCACTTTTTTGGTCTTAGTGAGGACTCGAGCAGCAGAGTTCTGAATGAGCTGTAGTTGTCTGACTGATTTTTTAGGTAGACCTGTAAAGATGCTGTTACAGTAATCAAGCCTACTAAAAATGAATGCATGGACTAGTTTTTCCAGGTCCTGTTGAGACATCAGATCTTTTATCCTTGAAATATTCTTGAGGTGATAGTAAGCTGATTTTGTTATTGTCTTAATGTGTTTTTCTAAGTTTAGGTCTGCATCCATCACTACACCCAAATTTCTCGCCTGGTTTGTGGTTTTTAGATGTATAGATTGAAGTTCTCTGGTGACCTGTAATCGTTTTTCTTTGGCGCCAAAGACTATTACTTCAGTTTTGTTTTTGTTTAGTTGGAGAAAATTGTGGCACAACCAGTCATTAATTTCCTCAATGCATTTACCAAGAGCCTGTACAGGGCCTCGGTCTCCTGGTGACATTGTGATATATATTTGTGTGTTATCTGCATAGCTGTGGTAGTTTATTTTGTTGTTCTTTATAATCTGTGCCAGTGGGAGCATGTAAATGTTAAACAGAGGGGGTCCCAAGATGGAACCTTGGGGAACTCCACATGTGATACTTGTCTGCTCGGATGTGAAGTTACCTATTGATACAAAGTATTTCCTGTTTTCTAAGTATGTTTTGAACCAGTTTAGTACAGTTCCTGAAAGACCTGCCCAGTTCTCCAGTCGTTTGAGTAATATGTTGTGGTCAACTGTATCAAATACTGCACTGAGATCCAGTAAAACTAGGACTGACATTTTTCCACTGTCTGTGTTCAGACATATGTCATTAAACACTTTTGTCAGAGCGGTTTCAGTGCTGTGGTTCTGTCTAAAACCTGACTGGAAGGCATCGTAGCAGTTATTCTGTTTTAAGAAGTAATTGAGCTGTTGAGAAACTGCTTTTTCAATGATCTTACTTAAAAATGGGAGATTTGAGATCGGCCTGTAGTTTTTCATTTGTGTCTTGTCAAGATTGTCCTTTTTCAGTATAGGTTTGATTACAGCAGTTTTTAGTGGTTCTGGAAACACACCTGACATTAAGGAAAAGTTGACGATCTGTAACAGGTCTGACTCTAAAGTCTTTGAGACCTTTTTGAAAAAACTTGTTGGCAGGACATCTAAACAGCAAGAGGAGGAGTTCAGTTGACCTAAGATGTCCTCCAGGTCTTTGCTGTTAATAGGTTGAAACTGTTTGATGGTGTTTAAACAGTTTTTCGGTGGACACAGTACATATCCTGGATCTGCTGTTGATGTACCAACTGCTTGTCTAATCTTTTGGATTTTGTCTGTGAAGAATTTGGCAAAGTCATTGCAGGCCATGGTTGAATGAAGTTCAGCTGCCACTGGCACAGGAGGGTTTGTTAGCCTGTCAACTGTAGAAAATAAGACCCGAGCAGTATGGCTGTTTTTAGTGATGATGTCAGAGAAGTAGGACCTTCTTGCACTCCTCAGTTGTAAATTATAATTGTGAAGTTTCTCTTTATAGATGTCATAATGGACCTGGAGGTTTGTTTTTCTCCATCTGCGCTCAGCTTTCCTACACTCTCTTTTTTCATTTTTCACTAGTGTGGAGTTTCTCCATGGAGACTTTTTCCTTCCAGAGATAACCTTCACCTTAATGGGGGCAATAGTATCCATTACATTTAACATTTTTGCATTAAAGCTATTGACGAGCTAAGGTGAGAACACCAACCTTGTTTTGGCCTATAGTTGGGTAACAAGCAACTTCTAGTGTTAGCAGATAAGCTAACGTTAGCACACTGGGGTTTTGTCATTGATATCTGTGTGACATCACTGGGATTCTTTTCCATGGTCACTTTTTTAGCTGCGTCCATTTAATATGATCCTCTCTGATGCCTGTAATATTATTCCTGGAGCCAGATGAAGACACACCATGGCATGCAGTTTGGATGATGATGCCGAGCAGTAGAGGTGTGGTAAGCTCACTTGCTGATTGCCATTGACCAAGTGCCATAAAATGATATCACTACTCAAATGTGTCACTGCACCTACTCAGGTTCTTAGAAATGAACCATTCAAGTTGTGTTTAGAGTTATTGACGTATGCAAAGAACAGAAGGACTGATAGAAATAAAGATATATCTCAATTCATTGGAGAGAGATGAGTGTGCTGACATTGTAAAAAAAAAAAAATCAAAAAATTCAAATTTTATTTGTCACGTACACAGTCATACACAGTACGATATGTAGTGAAATGCTTGGACAACTGCTCGTGACCTAAAGAAAACAAAAAAGGAAAAGGCTATGAATAAGATAGGAAATAAATATGAAAAATTAAAAAGGGTAAATTTAACTAGAAGGAATAAAATATAAATTAAGGTTAAAAATGAAATAACTGTACAACACAAATTAGAATGAAGGGTAAATTTAACTGGGAAAGAATAAGATAAAATATATAAATTAAAGTTGAAAATAAAATAACTGTACAACAAAATACACAATATAGAACTATATAAGAATGTATGAAGAAATATAAATATAAATAAATATATACACAATAACAGCAGCTGTACAAGTATTAACCGGAAATGAAGAATGTAGTGACCAGTGTTGTGCAATCCACATTATGTCTTGTAAAGGTCACAAAGTATCAAAGTCTACTTAATATTTCAGTTGAATTTCAGTTAGTCACATGTGCAGTCACTTTGACATTTTAAAGATGGTGCATTGCAGGGAGACACAGTTGGATAGCTGCTGCGGTTGGTCTGTGCTGGGTTTGGAGCTCATAGGGGTCATCAAGCCCTTGTTCCACACTGAGAAAGGGAAATCCATCTTTAATCGCACGACTGTGCAGGACTGCACATCCTAATAATGCTGCAGGCTCTCTCTAGGTGGGAGAGCATTCTCCCCCCTTGTGGCACTGTGGCAAATCTATTTCCTCTTCAGTTAGCCAGTGGTTTGCTCCATTCTCAGAGGAAACCTGACTCTGCTGTGCATTACATTGTCCCCACTGTGTGCTCCGGGGTTTCATAAAGAGAGTGAGTGGTCATGTTTTCGACAGGTGTTTGACAGTACCTGAAGGTACAAAGCCATGTCAAGGTTTCAGAAACAACAAGTGATTGGTTTCAGGTTCACAAGCAGCGTGCTATCAACTGGAAGTGTTTTCCCCGAATTTGCTCATGAAAGGATGAAACATGCAGGCAAGTTAAATGTTTCTTTGTCATTTTTTCTCCTGGAGACAGAGCTGTTGTCATGAAGTAACTAGTAATTAATGGCAGTGGGTACTTTGGAATAAAATCCTTTTAGGATATACATTTCAGTGTCCATGCATCATATTCAGGATTGTGTTACTCAGTGAAGGATACCTTTTCTTTTATTTTCAGCATATTTTTACTCTCCCAGGTAGCGCTGTGCCGTATTGGGAATATCCCCTCTTTGACAACAAGGAGTAGTGAAACCTGATTTAAACAAGCCTGACCTTTGATTCATAGGGATTATTTGTATATATCTGACCTCATTATTTAAAACTAAATAATTAACTAACTAATTTAGACCATCTATCACTGTAGCACTACACTGTAAAAAATAGATTAATACTGTAAAATAACAGAATTCTTTTTATCGCATAAATACAAAGAAATTTTGAATGATCTATATAAAAAAACGTATTTTGTGAGACAGTATATACATGAAACGTGGTATTTTTTTATGTTACATAAAAGATATTTACATGTATAACAACAATGAAATTACCTGATGATGTGGTCAAACACTGCTGTAATACAGTTAATCAGAAAAACACTGTTATAGTCTTTTATTATCTAATTTAATGTAAAAAAAAACCACTTAAAAAAGTCAAAATCCTGTTGGTAAACTAGTAACTACAACGATCTACATTTCATTTTTAATTATATCAAGTATGAAATATCTCTTTATATTAAACATAAAAAACATATTTGTCACAGTTGATATAATTAAATAAAAAGTACAGTATTTTCATATATTCTATTGTATATTTATCTTTACTATTAAAACGTGTTCCTGACATAAAGTTTTCTTTTTAAAAATATCCAATAACAGATTGCATGAAGTACATACTAGTATGTTTCCACAAACATCCATGTGTGTTTAAAGATAAGAACACCAACGAGTCACGTTTAGTAAAGAATTTCTTTAACTTAGTTTAATAATATCATCATACCAACACAAAATTACTACATTTACATTTTTTATATTTGCCTTGAAAAATTATTTAAAAACCTCTACTGGTGCCGTAAGACCACCTCAACACTGCTCCACATTTTCATTACTTAAAGTGACACAGATTTTTATTACTGAATGATGACCAGTGTTGGTCAAGTTACTTGAAAAAAGTAATCAGTAACTAATTACTGATACTTCCCCAAAAAAGTAATCCCGTTACTTTACTGATTACTTATTTTCAAAAGTAACTTAGTTACTTAGTTACTTTTTAAAAACACCATTTACAACCTGAATAGGTGATAAAGGATAGATCTTTGAGCCCAGTTCTACTTTTTCTACATAATCCATCATACAAAATGTAATCAAATGGAAAAGTCCCTTTTTAAAACTTGTTTTATTAGTTTTAATCTTTTAACTTTATGCATCAAGCAAAAATTTAATTATATGCAACATTCTCTGACTGGAAGAAATTTGTTTAATATTTAAACCTATTTTCTGCACATTCCAGCACATAAAATATTTTTAGTGTGTGTTTACACTCACTCTTTCAAATAGATGCAAGTAAAACACAGCAGAAAATAAATAAAGCCAAAGACTAGTGGTCCTGCGCTGTAAAAAGAAGTTTTCTTCCCACGCATAACGGACGCAAATGTTTTTGTCACTTTTTGTGGAATCAATATCAAAATAAGGTCAGTACTTCCACTCTTCAAACGTTGCATGCTCATATTCTCTCCCGCACTCGATATATTATTGTCATGGTGAATTGGATTAAAGGACTCAGGTGCGAGACTCCTTGCAGAATGACAGTGGATTTATTTACAGTGAAAAGGTGAGTTAACAGTTCGAGTCTATAATCCAAAAAGGGCAGTGCAGTGATACGGCGACCTCTCCTCACGATGTCAGTGCAGTAATAATCCACAACAACTCCTGGTGCCGGCTCCTCCTCCAATCCTTGAACCCTGGAGGCAGATGAGAAAAAACACACGCTCAATAACGAAAACGTCCTCTCCTTCACAAACCGGGTATGCTAATCATGACTACGCTACCCGGTTTAGTTCAACGTTCCAGCGTTGGTTGTGACTCAACCGCCCCGTTAAATAGGTCTGCGCTGGCAAGGTAATTCTGCACAGGTGCGATGATTCTAGCTTAGGACACTCCCCTCCGGTCAACTGCCGTTCCGTGCCACGGCTTCCGGAAGTACATGTTCCAGCAGAAAAACACATGCCCAGGATGGAGAGGAGAACACGACACAGTACACACAAACACCACAACAAATTGGCAAGACGATCAGTGAGGACCGTCTAGCCATGACAGTACCCCCCCATTAACGGGAGCCTCCCGGCGATCGACCAAATTTGTCAGGGTGCCGGCGGCGGAATTCCTTCACCATAGCATCATCCAGAATCGCAGACCGCGGCACCCAAGCACGCTCTTCCGGACCATACCCCTCCCAATCCACCAAAAACTGGAAGCCCCTACCGCGACGCCTGGCATCCATAATCCGCGTGATGGCATAAGCAGGAGCGCCGGCAACAACCCGGGCGGGCGGCGGGGGCCTGGAAGGCGGGCACAAAGGGCTGGTCCGGACCGGTTTCACCTGGGAAACATGAAACACATTATGAATCCTCATGTTGCGAGGAAGGGCCAAACGAACAGACACCGGATTCAACACAGCTTGGATCGAAAAGGGCCCAATAAAACGCGGGGCCAACTTCTTGGATTCAGTTCGTAAGGGAATATACCTGGAAGAGAGCCAGACCTGCTGTCCAACACGATAGGCAGGGGCCGGAGTGCGGCGACGATCGGCCAACCTCTTATTCTGCGCCGTCGTCCTCAACAGAGCCGCCTTGGTGGCGCGCCACGCCCGCCTGCAGCGTCTCATATGATGCTGAACAGAGGGAACGGCCAGCTCACCTTCAGTGATGGCAAGTAATGGTGGCTGGTACCCCAGCGACGCTTCAAACGGAGACACACCAGTGGCTGCCGACGTGCTAGAATTGTGGGCGTACTCAATCCAAGCCAACTGGTCACTCCAGGTGGATTGGTTCGAGGAAACCACACAGCGTAACATGGTTTCCAACTCCTGATTCGCCCTCTCCGCCTGACCGTTCGTCTGAGGATGAAAACCTGAAGACAAACTCACACGGGCCCCTAGTCCTGAACAAAACGCCCTCCAGACCCGGGAAGTAAACTGGGGGCCCCGATCAGAAACAATGTCTTGTGGAATCCCATGTAACCGAAAAACATGCTCGGTAAGGAGCCGAGCCGTCTCTAAGGCAGTCGGGAGTTTGGGCAACGCCACAAAGGAAAAACGATCTACAACAGTTAGTATGGTCGTGTTACCTGATGACGACGGTAGACCAGTGACAAAATCCAAAGCAACATGCGACCAGGGGCGCTTGGGGACTGGCAGAGGGTGCAAGAGACCGGCCTGGGGGGCACTGGGGGTCTTATTGCGAGCGCAGGTAGGGCAGGCCGCAACGTAGTCCCGAACATCCCTGAGAAGAGAGGGCCACCAAAACAAACGTCGCAGGAAACTCACGGTGCGGTTCTTACCAGGGTGGCAGGAGAACTTTGCTGTATGGGCCCAGTGTATAACCTTGCCCCGGACCGTTGTGGGGACAAACAGTCGTCCATCAGGGCCCGTCCCTGGGTCCGGCTCCTGTTGCTGGGCCTCTTTAACCATCCTCTCGATCTCCCATGTGATAGCTCCCACGATGCAAGTGGCGGGCAGAATGGGTCTCTGCTTCTCTCCGTCATCCGTGTGTGGTGCAAATTGGCGTGAGAGAGCATCGGGTTTCGTGTTGCGTGATCCTGGTCTGTAGGTTATAGTGATATTGAAACGTGTAAAGAACAGGGCCCACCTGGCTTGACGTGCGTTAAGACGCTTAGCTGCCTGGATATACGCCAAGTTCTTATGGTCCGTCCAAACCACAACGGGGTGTTCACTTCCCTCCAACCAGTGCCTCCATTCCTCCAGGGCCAGCTTGATGGCGAGGAGCTCCCGATCGCCCACGTCGTAATTCTGTTCCGCTTGGGTCAGCCGTCGAGAGAAGTAGGCACATGGATGCAGCTTGCCACCCACCCGCTCGGAGAGAACGGCCCCCACCCCCGAATCCGATGCGTCCACTTCCACCACAAATGGTCGGGTGAGGTCAGCCTGGATCAAAATGGGAGCAGAGGAAAACAGTTGTTTCAAACGAGCAAATGCCTGCTGCGCGGAACTAGACCATAGAAAGGGCAGTTTGGGAGAAGTGAGTTGTGTGAGGGGAGAAACCACCTGGCTAAAGTTCCTGATGAACCTCCTGTAAAAGTTGGCGAACCCAATAAACCTTTGCAGTTCTCGACGCGTCTTGGGTTCGGGCCACTCCACCACTGCCTTCACCTTAGCAGGATCGGCTCGTAGCCGCCCCTCCTCCACAATAAACCCCAAAAACGGCACAGACTGAACATGAAACTGGCATTTCTCACCCTTGACGAAAAGTCGATTTTCCAGCAGACGCTGCAGCACCAGTCGCACCTGTTTCACATGTTCGGCTCGAGTCTTAGAGAAGATGAGAATGTCGTCTAAATAGACAAACACAAAATGATTAATAAAGTCACGCAGCACATCATTAACCATTGCTTGGAAGACAGCGGGGGCGTTGGTGAGTCCGAATGGCATGACCAGATATTCGAAGTGCCCCAAATGGGTGTTAAACGCCGTCTTCCATTCATCCCCCTCACGAACACGAACCAGGTGGTATGCATTACGGAGATCGAGTTTGGAGAAGATAGTCGCCCCTTGGAGTAGTTCAAACGCTGAGACAAGAAGAGGGACGGGATATCTGTTCTTGACGGTGATCTTGTTCAGGCCCCGAAAATCAATACAGGGGCGGAGAGACCTGTCCCTCTTCTCTACAAAGAAGAATCCAGCCCCCAGAGGGGATGTAGATGGGCGAATTAAGCCGGCAGCGAGAGAGTCTGTAATGTAGCGCTCCATCGTCTCACGTTCAGGCTTTGAGATGCTGTAAAGCCGGCTGGTGGGTAATGGGGCGCCAGGGTGCAGATCTATCCCGCAATCATAAGGGCGATGAGGCGGGAGAGACACTGCTAGGTCTTTGCTGAATACTTGAGCCAGGTCGTGGTACTCTGGAGGGACGGCTGAGAGATCGGGTGCCTTCACCTGAGCCGCCGGATTTAGGGGCACTAAACTGGGCACCGCTGCACGTAAACAATGTTCATGGCACCACTCGCTCCAGCCTGTCACGCGTCCCTGAGCCCAGTCGATCTGCGGATTGTGCTGTTTGAGCCATGGGAACCCCAAGACCAATGGGGTGCCGGGGGCTTTAAACAGAAACAGGGAAACTCTCTCAACATGGTTACCAGAAAGAACTAAAGTCAGATCGACAGTGCGATGGGTTATTGCCGCTAACGGGCTGCCGTTAAGAGCTGAAACCTGAAGAGGCTCCCGGAGAGGAACCGCGGGGAAGCCCAACTGCCTAGCGAGCGATTCATCCAAAAAATTTTGTTCAGCTCCAGAGTCCACTAATGCATGGCACTGGTGAGTGTGAGATTGAAAAACCAACTTAGCAGAACAACTCAGATGGGGAGCAATGTTCATGGTCGCACCCGTCAGTACTCCCACAGCTACTGACGGGCCTGGTCGTTTCCCCGAGAGGGGCATGCGTCAGCAAAATGTCCCTTCTTTCCACATGCAAAACACTCACCCGTCTGGCGTCTCTTCCTCCAATCTGTGGAGCTCAACCGTGCTCCGCCTAACTGCATCGGCTGCTCCTCCTCTTCCGCTGACCGCGGGTCCGTCCCCTTCCACTCCAGGGCCGGTAATCCAGTCCGCCACCCAGCGCCTCCCGGTGTCCGCTTGCTGAACTCCCGAAGGTGATCGTCCAACTTAATACATAAATTAATCAATGCACTCAAGGTTTTAGGCAATTCTTTGGAAGCCAACTCACGCTTCAGTCCCTCATTCAGACTGTTCAAGAAAGCTCCCCGGAGCGCCGTCTCCTCCCAACCAGTCTCCTCAGCAAGAATCCAGAAATCCACCGAAAAGTCAGCGACACTCCTCCGGCCCTGTTTCAAAACAAACATCCTATGTGTCGCACTGTCAGGGTTAGTTCCTTTATCAAAAACACTTCGAAATTTGCTCAAAAAATCAGTGTAGGAAATCTGAGGCTGGGAGTTTAGGACCGCTTGTGCCCACTGCAAGGCTCGACCTGTCAACAGCTCCACCATCAGGGTGATTTTAGAACAATCAGTGGCGTAAGCCTGAGGCTGCTGCCTAAACGTGAGGGCACACTGCATTAAAAACCCCCTACTCTTGTCCAAATCTCCGGAAAATTTTTCTGGGACTGGCAACAAATGTTCACGCCGTGGCGGAGGAGGGGAGGGGGGCAGTGGGCAGGCAGCAGCGACGTTGATCGGAGGTGGCACTGGTAAAGGCCCCCCAGCAGCTCCAGGTGGAGATAGCAACATACCTTTTAGCTCTGTCACAACCTGGATTAGCGCTGATTGCTCCTTGGAGAAATGTTGTAACATGTTCTCATGGCGTTCTAGTAGCGCCGCCTGGAGCGACAGCTCGCGCCGCCAAGGTGCCGAGTCCGCTGAGTCCACTTGGCTGGAACGTTCTGTCATGGTGAATTGGATTAAAGGACTCAGGTGCGAGACTCCTTGCAGAATGACAGTGGATTTATTTACAGTGAAAAGGTGAGTTAACAGTTCGAGTCTATAATCCAAAAAGGGCAGTGCAGTGATACGGCGACCTCTCCTCACGGTGACAGTGCAGTAATAATCCACAACAACTCCTGGTGCCGGCTCCTCCTCCAATCCTTGAACCCTGGAGGCAGATGAGAAAAAACACACGCTCAATAACGAAAACGTCCTCTCCTTCACAAACCGGGTATGCTAATCATGACTACGCTACCCGGTTTAGTTCAACGTTCCAGCGTTGGTTGTGACTCAACCGCCCCGTTAAATAGGTCTGCGCTGGCAAGGTAATTCTGCACAGGTGCGATGATTCTAGCTTAGGACACTCCCCTCCGGTCAACTGCCGTTCCGTGCCACGGCTTCCGGAAGTACATGTTCCAGCAGAAAAACACATGCCCAGGATGGAGAGGAGAACACGACACAGTACACACAAACACCACAACAAATTGGCAAGACGATCAGTGAGGACCGTCTAGCCATGACAATTATCCACTGTTGATCTGCACACAGCTGTTGTCACAAACGTCACACTTGCTTACGTCACTGTCATGAGACATTCTCGCAAAAAAATCACGGTTTTAGTAACGCAGTAACGCAGCGTTCCTACGGTAAAGTAACGGTAATCGAATTACCGTTTTTGCAATAGTAATCCCTCACTTTACTCTTTACTTGAAAAAAGTAATCGGATTACAGTAACGCGTTACAAGTAACGCGTTACTGCCCATCTCTGATGCTGACAACTCTCAAACAGTTAGAGCACACTTCCTTCCTGTGTGTACATTTAACTCTGTAAGCAAACACAACACAGCATCATCTTCTAACAATATTATTAAGCGCTCTGTTCCAAATAGTAGTCAATGAGCCATACACACAAAACAGGAAAAGAATGTGTCAATTAAACCACAGGCATCTTCAGTTTAGAGTCACACTGAACGTGGCAAGTTACCCTGGTCTGTCCTCGAGGAAAGACCACTGCTCTCCTAATCGATCAGGACTCTTTTTTTTCTAGTTTTGAATTTTACTCGTGGGATGCCATAGGTGATGCCATAGGTGAAGTTGCAAGAAGGTTTGCTGTGTCTCCCAACACAGTCTCAAGAGTGTGCTGGAGATATCAGGAGATAAAGAGAGCAGGACAGGGCTGTAGGAGCCAGTTTCTTCTTCTTTGTGCCATGAGGACCAGAACAAACACTACAAGTGGGTCTGACACTTACAGCCCCACACCATTCAGATCAATTGACATTCCCCAGAGAAGAAGCAGGTTAGAAGTGGGTGGGCTCTACTGGCATTACAGTCTTTTCACCAATGACAGGTTGGCACATTTTTTTGTTGTCAGAGACTTTTCAGACTTTCCTGTCGGAAACAGTCTTCTTCTTTCAATAGGATTTATCTTGAAGAGGCATCTAATGAATTCTATGTAATCTATGCATTAATTGTGCATTTTATTATGTAACAACATTTCCTGGGAAAGTTCACCACTGTTCCATGTTTTCAACATTTGTGGATAATGGCTCTTCCTGTGGTTTGCTGGAGTCCCACAGCTTTAGAAATGGCTTTCTAATCTTTTCCAGACTCAGAGATCTCAATTATTTTCTTTCCTTGGATCACGGTGATGATTTCGTTCTTTGGAGGTCTTTTTTACTCCACCTTGTCAGGCAGGTCCTATTCAAGTGATTTCTTCATTGAGAACAGGTGTGGTAGTAACGCCTGGGTGTGGCAAGAGAAACTCAACTCAACTCTCCAAACATGTGATACACCGCAGCTAATTTATGTTCTAATGTTGGAGCGGGCAATCACTTTTCACACACGTTTTATCCCCTTAATCAAAAACACCTTGATTTAGAAACTGCATTTTGTGTTTTGTAGTCTTATATTTTTTTAAATATTTGAATATGTTTGATGATCTAAAACTTTTAAGTGTGACAAACATAAGAAGAAATAGGAAATCAGGAAGGAGTGAAACGGTGTTGCAAACGCAACACAATACAATTCAGATTTTTTTATCCAGTGCAAAATTACAACAACAGTTTCCCAAAAGCACTTTATATATTTATATATATATAAATATATAAAGTTTATATATTTAAGGTAAAGACCCTAATAATAATAATGATAATAATGATAACAATAACAATAGAAAAAAAAAACAGAGAAAACCCAACAATCATATGACCCCCTATGAGCAAGCAGTTTGGTGACAGTGGGAAGGAAAAACTCCCTTTTAGCAGGAAGAAACCTGCAGCAGAACCAGGCTCAGGGAGAGAGACATCTGCTGTGACTGGTTGCAAGAGAGCCAGAGAACAAATAATTTAACATAGAGAGGTGTCTTAACACATAGTAAGTAAAAAGGGTGACTGAAGAAGAAAAATATGCATTGTGGGAATCCCTCAGAAGCCTTGACCTATTACAACACAACTGAGGATTCAGGGTCACCTGATCCAACCCTGACTTTATGCTTTAAACATTTTAAGCCTAATCTTAAAATTAGAGAGGGTGTCTGTCTCCCAAATCCAGACTTTAAGCTGGTTTCACAGAATTGGGGACTGAAAGCTGAGAGAGCTGAGCGTAAAATTGAAGCTCCCGATATACCGGTCGATCTACGTCCCTACCCTCAACTATGGTCATGAGCTTCATCTGAACGAGACTGCAGATATAAGTGGTGGGAATGAGCTTTTTGCAAAGGGTGACTGGGCTCTCCCTTAGAGATAGGGTGAATAGTTCAGCGGCCTGGGAGGGCCTGGGTCTGGGAGAGTATTATTGTCCCTTATTGTCCCTCTGTTTTGATTTCCAACAATGACTATAGAAAAGGTCACATATGTTCACAAGCTAGTTAGTAATGTATCTGCTGGTACTGGGAAGATCATGTGTAGAGGAGTGCTGGAAATAGTGCTCTTAACTCATCTTGTGACAAAGAAAAATACTGTGACTTCTACAAGAAAAGTTTACCTTGTTTAGGGGTACTGATGCTGTCATGTGACTTACTCATATACACTCAGTGATGCTGAATATTTGCAAATCTAGATTATACAAAATAAGTGAATTATTTCAAAGCATTTTACGGAGTCTCAATGGATATCAATGGCACAATGGGTCATCCTTGTTAAATAATGGCAGTAATTAATTAATATGCAGGACAGTTTAGCTCAAAGGTGAAACAGCTGACCTGCTGGGTCTTTGCCTTACAATATAAAATGCCTTTAGGTGATTTTTCTTGGGAACTGGCCTGTATAAATAAAGCTGAATAGCACTGAACTAACACTACTGTACAATAGGTAACTCATGTACCTGAAACATACACACACACACACACACACACACTGATGAGGTCATTCTCCCCCCATTTCATTTTGTTGTGCCAGTGTAGTGAATATGAAGTAGGAGCAGAACAGTGCCGTGCATATCAATGTGTCCTTAATAAATTATGAACCAGCTGTAGGGAGAAAGAAGCATGTTTGTGTTTCTCACTGTGTGGCCTACAAATTCACCAGAGACAAAAAAAAATGTAGATTTAAATAAAAGTAAAACAAAAAATAAAACACTGTTTTCAAAAGTCAGCGTCCTACAAATCACCTGTCCTGAAAAGTAATTCACAACATCTAAATTAGCAATTTAAAGACTCACATCTGTGTTTCATCTCCATTTCCACCCCAGAAATTGAGCTTAATATTCATTTGTACATTGAGTTATTGGACTTTCTAGCACTGTTGTTAGGTGATAACCGGAACAAAATCGCCATCAGCATTACTGAAACACATCATCAGATAAGGCTACAACCAGCTAATATTTATTATGAAACAGAAGGCACAGTGTGTGTGTGTGTGTGTGTGTGTGTGTGTGTGTGTGTGTGTGTGTGTGTGTGTGTGTGTGTGTTGGACTTTCTAGCACTGTTGTTAGGTGATAACCGGAACAAAATCGCCATCAGCATTACTGAAACACATCATCAGATAAGGCTACAACCAGCTAATATTTATCATGAAACAGAAGGCACAGTGTGTGTGTGTGTGTGTGTGTGTGTGTGTGTGTGTGTGTGTGTTGGGGGGGTGGAGGGATAAATGAAAGAATTAGTGTTGGGCTTGCTGTGACCTTGATGGCATATAACATGCTGCAGGCTAAGATGTAGTGCAGGTTTATGGATGCAGTTCTTCATAATGGAATGAATGATCTTTATAGTATCTTTAGAAAGTAATTTTTGACAAAAATAAGCCAAATTCAGCTGTTTGAACTGCATTACATACAAGCAGACAACATTAACCAAGGAGGGTTTATGATTATGGCCACTCCAGGACATTCACTGGTGGTCCCAAAGCCACTCGTTTGTTGCATGTGTGTTTAGAGTTGTTGTCCTGTTGGGAGATAAACCTTCGCCTGAGTCCAAGGTGCAGAGTGCTGTGAAGCAGTTTATTATCAAGATGGATTAACCTTTCCTCCACCCTGACTAGTCTCCCAGTTCCTGCTGCCAAAAAACATCCCCATAGCATGATGCTGCCAGCACCATGCTTCACTGTAGGGATGGTATTGGTCAGCTGATGAGCAGTGCCTGATTGCTTTGGCATTCAGGCAAATGGGCTGATTGGTGGAGTGCTGCAGAAATAGCTGCCCTATCCTCAGTCAGAGAGGTGACCAAGAACCTGATGGTCACTTTGACAAAGGCCCTAACACCCCAATCGCTCAGCTTGGCCAGCTGGCGAACTCTAGGAAGAGTCCTGGTGATTCCAAATGTCTTCCATTTAGAGCTGATGGAAGCCAGTGTGCTCACTGGGACCTGCAGAAATGCTGCAGACATTTTTCTACACCATTTGCCATACTTATGCTCCGATACAATCTTGTCTTATGGGTCTACAGAAAGTTTCTTGGACTTAATGACTTGGTTTGTTTGTGCTTTAACATCATGTCAAAAATCATGTCAGTCATGGTTATCATGTTGTAACAAAGGCAGTGAATACCTACAGTGGGGCAAAAAAGTATTTAGTCAGCCACCGATTGTGCAAGTTCCCCCACCTAAAATGATGACAGAGGTCAGTAATTTGCACCAGAGGTACACTTCAACTGTGAGAGACAGAATGTGAAAAAAAAAATCCATGAATCCACATGGTAGGATTTGTAAAGAATTTATTCGTAAATCAGGGTGGAAAATAAGTATTTGGTCACCTCAAACAGGTTATATTTTAGTTTTTTATTTTTCATACACTTGAATGCAAACTTTTTGACCTTGACATTATTGGTTATTGTGTGTAGAACTTTTAGGTGAAAAATCGATGTAATCCAATAATAAGGTTGTTACATTACAATGGTGAATAGTTAAAGACTGATGCTGGCTGTATTTACTGGACTACTGATATTATTTAGCTTCAGCTCAGTTGTTTCAAGTTTGGTAAAGTTTAATTTAGGAATTTCTGAACTTACTGAAGTTTTCTTATATCAGGAGTGATGATAGAGAAGATTCTCACGGTATTTGAAAGCTCTCTTCAGTGCTTCATAGCAATAGAACTCAATATATTTTATTTACTGGCTTTACTGTTATTGTTAGCATTGATCATTAAAGGGTTAAGCTTATTTATTAGACTAGTATTACATTGTGATAATATAGGATGCAGTCAATTTGAATCACACTAACTGGATTTTGTACATCATGCTTAAGGATTTGTGCTCCTTGTAGATATAACTTATAAAAATGAAAAGAGATATGTCTCAACTATGTAACAATAGGAAAAGAAAGCACACCAACATGCACAACCCTGGTGGGCAGAAGCCAGTCTCACGAGCGCCTGTGAAATGTCTTACTTTGAAACTTTTAACAGAGTGTTGTTAAAAAAAGATGCTCCTTCTGCAATGACTCATCAGCCTGAAAGAGAAACACAAGCAGGTAGGAATAAAGTTTCAATCGTGCCGAATAATTCTCCTTTAATGCATCTGCCTCACCTGCGACCTCTATCATTTAATCCAGAGTAATTCAACATGAGAACTCCAGCCCAGTGCCAGGGGATCAGGTGCGTTTGTTATTTTTAGGTCAGTGTTTCTTGGCCCTGTGTCACCTGCTACAAGCTGAACATGATCCAACAACAAGGAGCCCATAAGCTTTGATTAAATCATTAAATTGTCATAAGGTTGTTTTGGAAAACCGCAACAGGGCAGCACGATTCCACACGTTCACACCCACGGCGCATGCTTGAGTGAGTGCGCAGATGCACACACACACATGAAGACGTGTGTGTCACATATACACAGCTGTACACACACACACACACACACACACACACACACACACACACACACACACACACAGACATAGATAGCAACACTCGATCTGTTTGGCTGCTGTTTTATTCATAGTTATTCTTTACAGTGGAAGTTGATCCAAAGGGGAACTGAGCTGAGCACCTGTACTTCCTCTCGGATCATGTGATACTGTTGGATCGTTAGTGTGCACACATCTATCCATGAGGTGTTGAATCACATTGAACAGGATCGAGGGTAATTCATTTCTCCCTTTATCTTGTTTCTTTGTAAGCAGCCATCTCCCCTCTGTGTAGCTGTGTATGTACGTGTGTGTGTGTGTGTGTGTGTGTGTGTGTGTGTGTGTGTGTGTGTGTGTGTGTGTGTGTGTGTGTGTGTGTGTGTGTGTGTGTGTGCTGCTCTCTCGTACACTGACTTCAATTTCATTAAGATGTGTCTGAACTTTCTAGAGTGTCATGGTCCTGTAACCTGAACCCATGGCCGACGCGGCTTTGATGGCTTAACTCTCCTTTTCCAGCTGGCCAACAATCAGTTTAAGTTAGCTACATGTTTACCATCATGTTTATGTGTTTCTACACTTCTTGGTTTATTGTCCTGAATTTGTTTTTCCAAAGGCCTTCATATACAATACACACATTTTCCAGGAAAATGGAATCAAAATGCAAGGCTGTAGCACACAAGTTATTTTTTTCTTCCATCCTTAATTAAATCTACCTCTGCCTCAGCGAACAGCCGTTCTGCCAGATGCTAATCCCACCCTCAGTCATAGGTTATGACTTGTAACTTCCAAAGCCTTAGGAAATAAAACCAAGCAGAAACTTAGGCTTCATTCTCTCCAAGTATTTACTGCTTTTTATGATCTGAATAAATAAAAAAAAAAAAGACAAAATGTGCAGAAAACCATCACAAAAGATGTCATCATAGTTTTATGCCTAACTTTCATATTTAACCTTAAAAGTAATAGTAATAATGCTGACCATCAATACTACCTTTATTGGATCTATTGGTTCATCATTTCTTTTGTTCTCTCCTCATCAAGTTGTGCAACAAGCAGAGTTTCCTGCCTTGTTCACGGCCGATCTGTAGCAGGTGTGCCCTTTTATGGTAATTCTAACCATTTGAGGCTCACACACACCTTTAGTTTCTTGTAAAAAGCATGCAGGAGCAAATCCACAGGCAGGAGAACAGTAATAAATTCAAAGGTTTGTTCCCGATCAGGCAAAACTGAAGGACAGTCAGGAAATGTCCTATTAGCACATCTGACCATCAAAAATGGTCCTTGACTGTAAAAGGAACTGAATTAATCTGCACAAAAATGACAGATAATACGAATGATAAGTGATGTAACTAAGTAAAATTGTTTAGTAATATTACACATATGGCAATGATGAACACCATAATGGATATCCACAGCTACAGGGGATTATTTGTTCTTATTTCATATATATCACATATGATGTGTTGAAATTGACTATGTTTAATACATAGATAATAAAACGCCACACACCTTCTTTAACCTCACTGATAACTGAGAGAACAGTTCTAGCTGAATTTAGATGCACAAACATTCATCATATTTGCGGAAAATTACTGGGTTTCGTCCTTTCTATACAAAAGATTTTGAAAGACTGTTGGCGAGCTTATTTTGAAGTTCTACCTGCTGGTGGAACGGCGCTGTAGCTTTGTTGAGAGGATGATCTGCTGGGCTGCTTTGTCAGATCTGATGTATACTGCAGTGGTTCCAAACAAGTTCAGGACTTTATGATCAAAATAAGTTTGAAGTCCTTGGTGCGTTCATGATCAGTCGTAGTGCTTAGAAGTGCACTCTTTTCACTGCAGCTGCTGTTTGTTTCTAATGAAAAGCTAAGAATAGGGAGGTGAAGGACAACGTTTTTAGCACAATTATTTGCCAACTTTTTTGTTCTCCTTCTGCTTTAAACCAGCACAGTGTTTGTCAAAATCTGATATTTTCACATAATTCAATCTGCTCTTGAATTTTGTCTGAGTGCCTTCGCCAGCCACTCATGATTGGCAAAAGCAATTTCTCTATGTGCTCATTTAAAATAAAAATTGAGTACAATGTGAAGATAAATGTTTCTTTTTTCTTTGAACCAACGTTTGTTCAGTGTGTATGATCATAGCTTATAGAGAGCCTGTCTGAAACATTTAGGCAGAATATGTACAGTGGGGCAAAAAAGTATTTAGTCAGCCACCGATTGTGCAAGTTCCCCCACCTAAAATGATGACAGAGGTCAGTAATTTGCACCAGAGGTACACTTCAACTGTGAGAGACAGAATGTGAAAAAAAAAATCCATGAATCCACATGGTAGGATTTGTAAAGAATTTATTCGTAAATCAGGGTGGAAAATAAGTATTTGGTCAATAACAAAAATACAACTCAATACTTTGTAACGTAACCTTTGTTGGCAATAACAGAGGTCAAACGTTTACTATAGGTCTTTACCAGGTTTGCACACACAGTAGCTGGTATTTTGGCCCATTCCTCCATGCAGATCTTCTCGAGAGCAGTGATGTTTTGGGGCTGTCGCCGAGCAACACGGACTTTCAACTCCCGCCACAGATTTTCTATGGGGTTGAGGTCTGGAGACTGGCTAGGCCACTCCAGGACTTTCAAATGCTTCTTACGGAGCCACTCCTTTGTTGCCCGGGCGGTGTGTTTTGGATCATTGTCATTTTGGAAGACCCAGCCTCGTTTCATCTTCAAAGTTCTCACTGATGGAAGGAGGTTTTGGCTCAAAATCTCACGATACATGGCCCCATTCATTCTGTCCTTAACACGGATCAGTCGACCTGTCCCCTTGGCAGAAAAACAGCCCCATAGCATGATGTTTCCACCCCCATGCTTCACAGTAGGTATGGTGTTCTTGGGATGCAACTCAGTATTCTTCTTCCTCCAAACACGACGAGTTGAGTTTATACCAAAAAGTTCTACTTTGGTTTCATCTGACCACATGACATTCTCCCAATCCTCTGCTGTATCATCCATGTGCTCTCTGGCAAACTTCAGACGGGCCTGGACATGCACTGGCTTCAGCAGCGGAACACGTCTGGCACTGCGGGATTTGATTCCCTGCCGTTGCAGTGTGTTACTGATGGTGACCTTTGTTACTTTGGTCCCAGCTCTCTGCAGGTCATTCACCAGGTCCCCCCGTGTGGTTCTGGGATCTTTGCTCACCGTTCTCATGATCATTTTGACCCCACGGGATGAGATCTCGCGTGGAGCCCCAGATCGAGGGAGATTATCAGTGGTCTTGTATGTCTTCCATTTTCTGATGATTGCTCCCACAGTTGATTTTTTCACACCAAGCTGCTTGCCTATTGTAGATTCACTCTTCCCAGTCTGGTGCAGGTCTACAATACTTTTCCTGGTGTCCTTCGAAAGCTCTTTGGTCTTGGCCATGGCGGAGTTTGGAGTCTGACTGTTTGAGGCTGTGGACAGGTGTCTTTTATACAGATGATGAGTTCAAACAGGTGCCATTCATACAGGTAACGAGTGGGGGACAGAAAAGCTTCTTACAGAAGACGTTACAGGTCTGTGAGAGCCAGAGATTTTCCTTGTTTGAGATGACCAAATACTTATTTTCCACCCTAATTTACGAATAAATTCTTTACAAATCCTACCATGTGAATTCATGGATTTTTTTTTTCACATTCTGTCTCTCACAGTTGAAGTGTACCTCTGGTGCAAATTACTGACCTCTGTCATCATTTTAAGTGGGGGAACTTGCACAATCGGTGGCTGACTAAATACTTTTTTGCCCCACTGTATAGACATTACCACGAGGACTAATTTAAAGACAAACCTGTTTAGAGTTTAGCAACAGTTGCAGAATGTAATTTGCTCTTCAGTTCCTCTGTTTTCTGTCCTTGGAAAAGTTTACTTCCTTTCAGAGAACTTAAACAAAACCCTGAACACGCCCCTGACAGTCTATCATCACTTTGTAACCCTGCACTGCTGATATCAACTGACTCCTTCCTCTGTCTCTCTCTCTTTTACACACTCACACACACACAAACACATAGTTGTTAGTTCACTTGATAGTCAATAATGTCAACACATCAGTCACTGAAACACAAGCCGAGTGTGTATATGAGGTTTTGGTGTGCACAACAGTCACACTACAGTTACAAAGACTCTGGTGGAAGATAGAAATCTTATATCAGGAGCAAAAATCCAAAGTCTATTCTGAAATATGCCAAATATTACAAGGACAAGCTACAAAGATTAGACAGGTCAAAGTTGAGGGAATGAACAACAAAATGAACCATTGTAATCTTTATGTTTCATGATCCAGACAGTGTAGCTCATCAGTAAAACACGGAGCAGGTCATGTCGTAGCGTGTGCAGGTCTTCTTGATCTGGCTGATACTTTTTTGTTACAAATGAAAGAGCGGCAAGCGGTCAGTCACAAGTAGGCAGAAAGTTTTTGTCTAGCTATTTTACTTCCTGCTATCACATTGGAGGGTTAGGGTTTTATCTGTGGCGACAACAAACTAACAAAGACTCCCATAAACTAAGTGCAGCTTCTTTGGAGGCTTGGTAGTATTTTTTTAGGAAATAGTAGCTAAATGTTTAGTCATAGCTGTTGTGTAGTTGTTTTTGTATGAGGTGTTCCTTTAACACTAGCCTCAACCCTGGCATGTGAAACCTCCAGTCATTTTCAAAACATAAGACACCCCTTTAAGAAATACAATTAAAAACTAGGGTAACATACAACAAAACCATCAGAATATCAAATCAAACTGTAGTGTACAGCTGCAGTTATCAATTCTGAAAGGGAATTCAATCAATTTCAAAGTATTGCTGGGAGAGGATGCTGTTGAACTTGGTGCAAAATTCAGGATAAGAACTGTAAGTGCGAGTTCTTTAAATGTAGCAGCAAGCTTTCTGCTGAGCCTAATTTTAGCATTTAAGCACACCAGAATTTTGTCAGCACAGATGACAAAAGACCCAGTGCAGATGTGTTTTTACAGCTTTGATTTGCCTGGTTTTTCTGACATCATATTGAAGACATGGAGGGGTTGTCTGTTTCCTCTTTGTTGTTTCCCTGTGGCCTTCTTTCTCACATACAAACACGATATACTTTCCTTGTCTGGCAGTTTTAGCTGTAGATATGCAATAGGTGTGGAGAAGCAATTCACTCTGTATTTTAGAGCTTGATCATTGGCATTATCAGCTATTGTTTCAATGCCAGGCTACATGTTGCTCTTAAGAGGTAGGAACTGGGAACCCATCCTTTTAGAAAGGTCAAGCAGGTCCTCTTCATCCCTTTCAACTATTGTGCCCTGAAGAGCTTCTCAACTGCTGATCTCTCAACAGGAGGAAGATAGTCAATGTAGATTGTGCCCTGTTGGCATGTCTTCTTAATTGATTCAGGTCCATGAACAGAGGCTAAAATGAATGCCTTTGATAGCCTCACTGAAATCATACCACGGTCTAATTCTTTCAATCGAAACTGTCCAAGTGCTTGCTATTCATTCAGCCTTAGAGCACTTTGTGTTTCACCTTCACACTGTTCCAAATATTGTTCCGAGTGTGCAATGCAAACCTCCCCTCAGAGCCGTGGGATGAGCCTTGAAGTTGGGGGTGTTGAACTGTGCTGGAGGTGGGTGTCTAATGTGGAAAATATTGTGCCACATTCTGATATAACTAAAGTATGTCAATGATGCAACTACCCCACCCCGACAAGAAGAAACAGCCAAAGCTTAACTGAACTAGTCTGCTCTGCTGAGACAAATATACCAGCTTACACGCATTATTTCAACATGCCAGGCAAATGCAGGTGAGCAAATTCATTATGAAACCATTAAAAAGTTTGCCAGTCTTCCAGCTACAAGGTGTCTTAAGACAACAGCAGTCAAGACATACAAAACCTTTTGAAATATGGATAATAAGGATAATATTTTAGGCAACTCAAAAACAAAATGTGTCCTTTCCCAAAAAAAAAAAAAATGTTGCTTAATTTTAATGTTAAACTGCTTAAGGACAGATGTGTCAATCGGTTTGTGTCATGGTTGTCATGGTCCAGAGTCTGTCAACTCAGTGTTTTGTGTTTCTTTATATTATTTCCTGTGCTTGTTTATCCTGTTTTATCTTTTGTTGAGGTTTTGTTCTGTGCCTGCCTGCTCCCACTTCTCTGTGTTCACTCTGTCTATGGTGTCACACTGTCTGCTTGTGAATCTGTCTGTTTAGTTCAGTGTCTTGTCTGGTTCTGTGTCTGCGAGTTTCTTGTTTTATTCTGAAGGTCTCTGCCTCATGTGAGTGTGTTCAGTTTACGTTTCCCCTGTCCCGTCAGCTCTGATTTCTCCCAGGTGTGTTCCCCTCCTGTTGCTCATCCCTTGATTGCTGCTATGTGTATTTAAACCCTATGTGCTCTCCTGCCTGTTGCTAGTTTGTCTGCGTTATCGCCCTCTGTCATCTGTGGTCATTCCCTGCTTGGTTCTGTGTCCTCTAACTGCGTCTCCCTGCTTCGCCATTCGGGTCTGTGTTTTGTTAGCTTTCTCCAGTCTAGGTTCTGCTTAGTTTCTGCCCACTCCTTTGCCATTTCTGTTTGTAATCCTCCTCAATAAAAGCCCACTCTCATCACGTATGCCTGCATCTTGGGTCCTTTAATAAATTCCACACGGCTCGCCTCGTTGACCGTGACAATGGTGGTCCATTATCATGTTTTTAATCCAGCTTGGAGAAATACACATATATGAGACCAACAATGGGACAAATGTAAGAGTTTAAAGGATGGTCCATTATTCTCCTCTGTAAATAACAAAAAAAAAAAAGCTTTTTCATGCAGTTGTGATAGCAGGTGATATTAGCTGATAGCTCATTTAGAAAAATGCACCACTTCTAACCGTGTGTAGTATGTGACATTATTTGACCATGATATTTTCTGGAGGAAAAGAAAAGCAAAATATGTGTTTATAGGTGTATACACATATTTTCCTTTTTTTTTCTTTTTTTCCTTCCAGAAAATATCACCTTCAGGTTCTTCTTGAGCTTCTCATGTTCCTTTTTCCTGATGCTATCACTTGGCATAGCTAAATGACTGTGTTCTTCTGCTTGTCCACCACTACTGTGTCCGGTGGGTTAGCCATCACCAGTTTGTCCGTCTGTATCTGGAAGCACCACAGGATCTTAGCTTAGTCATTCTCACATTCTCAACCCTTTTGACCTCGGAACTTCCAGGTTATATTCGGCACAGATGGTTGTGTACACTAAGCAGCCAGTTGGTTATGGCGTTCCATGTATGCCCTGCCTGCTAGCATCTTGCACCCTGCTGTTATGTGCTGGATTGTCTCAGGGGCATCTTTACACAGCCTGGGGTCTTGCCTGCTGTGATAGACCCGGAGCTTCTATGGATCTTATGCTCAGAGCTTGTTCCTGTGCTGCCATGATTAGAGCCTCTGTGCTGTCAGTCCAGCTTTGTCCAGCCACCGGTAGGACTTCTCTCAGGATCTCACAAAAGCAGTCCAGAGGTGCACAAAGAGATGGCCTTGAAAAGTAGATCAGCAAAGTTTTAATTGAGTCAGTTTTTGCTTTTCATGGATGGAGTCACACAACTTATTTTCATTGCACTACATATAATACTTTATCTTTTTAACTTACTTTAGCAGATCTAATACAGAGGGACTCAAAATTTAAATATATGTGCATATAAACAGCCTCTTTTATCTTATTGTGGCATTTTGATCTCAAATTCAAATGCCTGAAGTCCCACAACCATTGACTTGCACACACTGTTAACACACTTTTGGAGAGTGCTGCAAGTGTTACATTAGAATTTGATGTGACTGTGGGTGTGAGACTACATAAAGTATTCACCACTTGGGTTTTTCTCAGTTCTTTTGTTTCAAGTTGTGTTTGAAAAAAATTCTCCCATGACAGGAACATGGTGTGATGATGCTTCTTCTCTGCAAAGGGCCCTGAAATGCAAGTGCAAAGGATAAATGAAGTCAACACAACTTTGAAACTATAATAATATGTGAGATTACAATTTATAACCTGTCCCTAAATCTAATGCTGGCAAAATACTACAGGATCAGGAGTGGGACAAATTGCTTGCAGGAGATAGCAAAAGTCATATTCCAGTCCAACTGTTATCACTGCAGCAACACAAATCAGACAAAGTCTCACCAACTCTAACTTTAACCAGCTGCTCATAATCAAACCGGAAGACTATACAAATAAGAATTACAAAATAAGTTTGAATGTGTGTCCAAATTGGACTAATGCCACAGCATGAATTACAGTAAACACACTGCAGGGTTCTGCCTGATAGGTCTGTCTGTATATTTCTATTTCTAATGTTGCCATTATGAGCTGATGCTGTCTTTCTCTCCTTGTTATGAGGGTTTTACTTGCTGAATCAAGAAAGACACTTAAAACTACCTTTGCTTCATGGTGTTTGAGGAAGCTAGCTATTTGCAAAAGAAAACTGTCCTCCCATAAAGCACCTTGTTCTGAACCTTTGGTATGTTTCATATGAACGGATCCTCTAAGGGCTGTAGCTGTGCTATGCGTGTACTACACACGCATCAAAGAAGCTCTGTGTGGATGGTAGCTCAACAAAACTTTAAACTACTATTGAAAGTATCACACATTTGTTTATTTCCTGCTGGAAAGATGTGGTTTAATCGTGCCTGTCCTAAAACCTTTAAAAGCATATTTATGACTATTTTTGTAATGAGGAAATGTCTCTATTTTAACCCAAGAATAAGCAACAGAGCTATGCTCCTGAGAGTTGGATTTACAGGGCTATATGGTACAACTTTTTGGATGCTCCGTACATTCCATGAAACGGAAGGTGTATGGTGTGTGGGAATTTAGTAGTAATGATACCCCATCAGCATCTCATTATGTATTAGTGCTAATGTTGTGATAAAACATATATTTTATGTCTACGGAGCAAAATAACCACAATATTTCCAACAGTTGGATTCCTGGATGAGAGACACAGGTGGCAGTTTTTACCCGTATCAGAGCTTTTTCAATGATATGAAGAGAACTGAAAGATCTGCTCAGCTTCTGTTTACAATACACAAGCTAGATGCAGTTGTTTGTGTGTGACATTGTTCAACAAGCCTTTGCTGCAGGCCATTATGAGCTATTTTAAAGCAAGGCCACAGTGAGTGAGTCATAACGGGATGACTGACCCTGTAGGTGTTGACGGCTTGACAACGAGGATCACATCCCAGAATGCCGTGGTTTCAGATGTTATGCGTCCTCTGTAACTATTTCAGCCCCATCTGACACAGAGGACATGTGATTACAAGGCTCTGCAATAAGCCTGCAATCTGTAGTGGAAAGTACAAGAGCTAGAGATAAATAATTGATGGAGGTTCACTGTTTAAAGGACTGGGTGAGTGACGGACTGACAGTCGTGCTTAACAGAGAAAGAAAAGGAGACAAACAGATTGTCCATTACATTCATGCAGTCTTTGTTAACTTCTCTATTCTTGACTTGAGGTTTCTTAATACCCTCACCTCGCCTGTCGTCTCCTTTCCCATCTCTTTTTCTCTCTTCCCTCTTTTCCATTTCTCTCTTGCTTTTTCTCATTTATTTATTTAGTTTGTGCTGCTGTTCCCCCTTCCTGGCTCAGGTGATATAAGGTATGGCGACAGCTATTGAAACCTGAGGGATTAAGTAAAGCTATTTTAGTACCTTAGGCTAACTCCACAGTAGCTATCTCACACAAATGCACAAACATGCCACAGACAACCAGGTGATATAAGGTAGAGAGACAAAGCCATTTAAACTTGCAGGGGGTTGTGTGGCTGCCTGCACACATGCACACACATAGCCTGTTGTCTATGGCAGAGAAAAAAGTTAGAGCCAAACACAGGCTCATATACACCACCCACACACGTGCAGAGAGAGCATAGTGTGACACAACTCCTGTCATGCTGCTCTCACACTGAGGAAGCCAGAGCACCAAAAGTCGACACCCAGACAAGATTTGCTGGAACACATCTTCCCTGTAAATCCATGCCATCGCTGTATTGTTCCACAAGTCAAAGCTCATTGCTTTTGTGGCTATATGTGGGCTTTAGCATGATGCACCATGGAAACAAATGTCCTTTACATCAGACATCCATAATAGAATTGGATGCATACCACAGCCCCAGCGCTCCAGTTCTTGCATCTGTACAAATTTACTGCTGCATGCTCCTTCTGCAAAAAAGACCTTACATAACCCCAGATGACCTTAAAGCTATTGTAACTGTTTATTTGCACATCTAGTCCAAAACAATGCCATTATTTGCAAGGCACACCATTGCCACATGAAGTACATGTTTGTACTTGACAGCTTGTTATGACGAGAGTCTTTAAGACAGATCTAGGAACCTTACAAATTTAACTAAAGCTTTATTAGTTGTATAACACTGCTACTCTTCTATTGACCACTTGAAGCTGTCGCCAAAAGTGAGGCAGTCTCTGTAAACTCCAATATTAGAATACCAACGTGCATCTTCACAGCCTTTTACTAAGAAGCTTTTGGTCTTTGTGGATGGATCTGCCCTCATAATTGTACAGAGGGTTAATTTACATAATATTTTTTTGAATAAATCATTGATTAGAACAAGGCGAATGTTTTAGTGAGGAATGTGACTCGTTTGAGTGGCAGATACACTGACGTGGCATGTGTTCACTGGTAGACCTCACCTTCCCATACAATACAATACAATTGTATTTATATAGCACATTTAAAAACAAGGTGTATGCCAAAGTGCTTCACGAAACCAAATGAGAGCAATAATAAATACAAGTAAATAATATACGTACAAATAGAATATACCAACAGGTGGGAGACATAACTAACCAAAGATAGCAGGCATAGTAGGCACGAGCTGAAAGGCTGAAGGTTCAAACATAAAAACAATAATAAAAGCAAAAAGGTTACAGTACAGTTAAAATGCAGGGTCTAGGAGGCAGGGAAGGCAAGGCTAAATAAACATGTTTTTAAACAAAATTTAAAAGACTGAATTGAATCAGATAGCTTGAGGAAGATTACTCCAGAGGTAGGGTGCAACAGAGGTGAATGTGCGGTCACCTCTGGTCATAAGGCGGGATCTAGGTCGCACCAGGAGCATTTGGCCTGCTGATCTAAGCGCTCTCCCAGGGGTATAAAAGCTGAGGAGATCCATAAGATAGCTGGGCGTGGTGTTATTTATGATTTTAAAAGTGACCAATAAGATTTTAAAATCAATGCGATGTTCCCACATTTCAGTAACTGCTGTATTAGTCTTTTGGAACATTTTTAATGGAACTATTTGACAAATAAAATAACCTACTGTGGGACAGCGACCATCCAAGTTCTTTGTACTTTATCATATTTTATTAATCAGAGCTATGCTATGTGTGTTGAGCATGTACAGTCTATAGATACAGCTTGTTAACCAAACCCACTAGTGCTAGCTGATAATTTAGCATTAACACACAAAATGAGTACATTAATGACTGGCTGCTGTCACACAGGCGATACTGATCTTTACTGTCATGGCTAAACTAGAATATTTATTAACAGACAAGGAAAAAATCCACGATCCACGCACACTCTCACGGTTTGAGGGAAGACTCTCTCTCTCATCACACTCAAAGGAAACGCTGAAGGGAACAACATCCTGCACACAAGGAAGACAAACAGTAACCGAAGGAAGTTGCAAGGAAACACACAAGGACTCAACTAGAGAATGAGCCGGGGTTGTGGGTCAAGGTTCCAGCAATGAATGGCTGTCTATCTCTGCCTTAAGAAGGGCTGTGATTTTTCATCCTCTACAGGTGAGCGATCAGCCACAGGTGAGAAGGGCAGAGACTCAGAAAGAGTCCAGCCCACTGTCAACACTACACACACACCAAAACAGAGGGGGCAAGAGAGTGAGAGAAGGAGAAAGAAAAGGAGAATCCACTGGGAGAAGCAGATCCATGACATAAACACAGTGCTTTAAATTTACCCCCTTCATTTTATTTGCTTTTTTTCACATGTTTCAGAATTGATGGATGGACACTGTCCTTTAGGATTTTCTGGTAAAGTGCTGAATTTATGTTTCATAGCAAGTTGTCCATTCCTGAAGCAGCAAAGCAGCCAAGACCATCACACTACCACCACCATGCTTGACTGTTCCTTTGATGCTCTTCTTAGTTTTGTACCAAATGTACCAGGGTATAAACCATCCAAAACACTAAAGTATTCTGTCATCAGTCCACAGAATGTTCTCCCAAAAGTCTTGTGGATCATCATGATGTTTTTTTGCCAAATGAGTAGCTGTCATGACAAAGATTTCCAAAGATAACCACTGTAAACTGCATAAAACAACATTTAACTGTTTGGGTCTTACTGGTAAATTTCTTGTAGTGAATAAAACAAAGCTTCCACTTTATATCTGGATTCACCTTCTTCACACACCTATGTGTGCTCTGCCATTGTCTGCAGTACATCCACACTTTTCAAATGTTCTCTCGTATGGAAAATGGACTTTGACAGCTTCTGTAATTAACTAGCAAAGCAAAATATGTTCATGGATGTATTCTACATAGTTTGAGCCAAACGCAGAGAGAATGAGTTTTTTGACAACTGAGTTTGGCTTTTGTTTCACAAGTAGTAACAGAGGAAACTTCCTCCAGAGTTTTGCTTCATACTCTTCAGTCTATTCTTCTGACTTGGTAAAACTGAAGAGGTTTTGAAGTAAAACTGTCAGAATCCAAGACCCCCTGAGTGCTTGGTGCTGCTACGACGATGGGCTGCCTTCACCAAATTATCTGCCAGAATTTTGCTGCAAAGAAAACATTGTGCCTGCAGTGTATCTTCAGACATACAAGGAAACCCATACATGCCACGTAATTTCCACTGAGCTTATTTCTATGTGTAGCCCTGTCTGCAGTTATTCAGGCTTGCAGTACAAAGAAAAAAAAGTCTACTGTTATAAAAAAATGGTTAAAATATGAATAGTTGATAAAAGGTTTAAAAATCATATGCTTTGGTACCAATGTATTTCATTTACAGTTAAGAGTCCAATAAATAGAAGGGTTTCATGATTTAGAGTTCATTTTCTGTGCAGAATAAATCTGTGAAGGTTCTCAGTCATCCAGGTCATCGTAGTCAAAGGAGCTTGGAAAGAAAAGCGTCTGGACTTCTTTAAGTTGCTTGAAGACGTTTCACCTCTCATCCGAGAAGCTTCTTCAGTTCTAAGGTCAAATGGTGGAGAGTCCCAGATATAAACCTAGTGGGAGTAACCCCCCACAGAGGGACAAAAGGACCCCCTGATGATCCTCTAATCGCCTGAGCCAAGGTGGGAAACTGGGCGTGGGTCCCAATCAGCCAGGGTTTCGGGTGTGTTCATTGTGAAACCTGGCCCCACCTTATCATGTGAATTCCTGAGGTCAGATGGCCCAGGATGTGAGTAGGCGTTAAGGCGTCTGGGAAGGGATCTCAAAACTGGATTATAGATGGCAGAGAGTTGGTGTCGTAAACCCCGCCTCTGTTCAAAGATGGTCGCTCACAGTGGACATAGATGGCTTCTTTCACTCCTCTTTCGAACCATCTGTCCTCTCTGTCCAAAATGTGAACATTGGCATCCTCGAAAGAGTGTCCTTTATCCTTAAGATGCAGATGGACTGCTGAGTCTTGTCCTGTTGAGGTGGCTCTTCTGTGTTGTGCCATGGTCTCTCCAATGTAGAGATTGGAGAGACCAAACAGCCACTTCACAAGCGCATGGCACAACACAGAAGAGCCACCTCCTTGGGAGATTTCAACACCACATAGACGAGGGCCCTCAGTCATGAGGGATGCTCTCTGCAACATCTGGACACAGCCAGCAGCAGTTTGATGCCCCTGCACCTCCTGAAGTTTCACTGTTCCACTCAAGGAAAAAACACCCCAGACCATTATGGCTCCTCCTCTACTGTGGAGTGTAGAAAATATCTCAGGTGGGATCTGCTTGTCATGCCAGTAATGTTGGAAACCATCAGGACCATCATTCATCATCATCATTTGTTCTCATCAGAGAAGAAAACTTTCTTCCACCTCTCAATGTCCCATGTTTGGTCCAAACGGTCAGTTCTGTGGCGTTCAAGAACACGAGGCCTTTGAAGACGTTTTTCTTTTTTGAAGGCTTTTCAGTCTCAGATGCCGTCTGATGGTTAAGAGGCTGCAGTCAGCACCAGTAACGGACTTAATTTTGGTTGAGGATCATCCAGTGTCTTGACAGACAACCAATTGGATCCTCCGGCTCAGTGCTGGCGACTTTTTTGGGTCGGTCAATTCAGTTTTTGTTCCACAACCCCCAGGATCATTTAATAAATTCCAAATGACCGTCTTACTGCGTCCCACCTCAGCAGTGATGGTGTTGTTTTCAATCAATTGTCTCACTCTCATTTCTTCTTGTTGCATGTTGAAGCTCAACTTGGAACCTTTTTAAGATCCAACCATGCAAAATAGGATTTTTTGCCATTTTTCAAAGCCGTCTTAAACGTTTGATATGGACTGTACTGTAAAATAACAGTGAATATAAAATCTAATTTCTGTGAGTCTTCAATAAAGAAGCAATTTGATGCTAATAATTATAATTTTATGTTTGAGATAAAGTTTGCGTATCTCTTTCATACACCTTATGTAACAATCTCTTTCCATAACAACTTTCTTGTTGCTT
The DNA here is from genome assembly GCF_963969265.1 of Rhamphochromis sp. 'chilingali'. Taxonomy (NCBI): domain Eukaryota; kingdom Metazoa; phylum Chordata; class Actinopteri; order Cichliformes; family Cichlidae; genus Rhamphochromis; species Rhamphochromis sp. 'chilingali'. The sequence goes on along the minus strand of NC_137940.1, from coordinate 19,232,036 downwards.
TATTCAACGAGGGCACAGCAAACTAATTATTCTTATAGGTCTTGACATTAACCATCCTCGCATGAAAACACTCAACAGTGAGACATTTGAAATTGTTTTCCACTACATAATTTGGGTATAAACATCAGAAATAACCTTATTTCTCTTTCATCAACATTAAATCAAAACGCTGATTCTTTTCAGCGAGGCAACACTGTCTGATTGTCTGATTGCGTTGGGATTTTTCTTTTTTTTTGCTTTATTTATTTATTCTTTTTTGGGGTTATTTATCCAAAAATTGATGGACTTTTTCTGTCTGTGAGAATCAGCCACTGGAAGTGATTCCAGGGATCACTTCCAGACAAGGTCAAGCATCTTTATCAGTCATCTCAACTACCTAATTCTACTATGTGCTACGTTCACCCTTCAGCTCTTTGCTTTTTCTTCTGAGGGATCACTTTTATTTGCTTTCATTAGTAGCAGCATCATGCAGGGTGGTCCAGTGGAGCAGGCTGGTGTGTGTGTGAGAGCATATAGGAGCATGCTTCTTTTCTCCACTCTGTCTCTTCCTTCCTTCCTTTATGCGTGCTTCTTCTCACTCCCCCACCTCTCGAGCTCTTTACAGCCATACAGTGAAATGATTTCTCTATCCTCCCAGATTTCATCTACTTCTCTGTTGTTCCATAAGCTTTATAGCTTACTGAGCAGATTAAGAGTGTCACATATGATGAACCAAAATGTTACCACAGATGGTGAACAATGATGTGTGTCAAAGTCCAGGGTAAATTAGACCATAAAGAGGTAAAGAGGCTCTTATTGGCTTATTGATCTTATTAGTTGGATGTGAAAGGTGTAAAGACCCAAGTTACTTTGATAAGGCTCAAATTGTTAGGACCAGCGACAGCCACAGCCGTTCTTAAGTACATAGCCTCCTGATGGATAATGGTTTGCAGGCACAGGGGAGAGTAAGCCTGGGAAGGAAACTCCACCAGAAGGTAGAAACAGAAAGAGCTGACCACAAACCGCCTGGAAAAGGAAAATATAAAAAACCATCCAGCCTTCTCCAGAACCTGACAGTTTAACTTCTTAACATCCACCAGTGGCCTGTCTATGGTTGGATTAAATTGATCTTCAGAGATTTTGGTCCATATTGACATGATAACGGCATCCAGTTCTTTGAATTTTAACAGCTACACATCCATGATGTGAATCACCTATTCCACCAATCCCAAAGGCGCTCTACTGGACTCAGATCTCGACTGTGAAAGCTATTTCAACACTGTCATATTCAACAACCTAGTTCATTATCCTGCTTGAAACAGCCATGAGGACATGGGTACACTGTGGTCATAAGAGCATGGACTTGGTCAGGTAGGCTGTGATGAATTTCATGAGTTTCTTTTGCCTTTTTTCTTTTTTTTTTGCCTGTCCCGTTTGGTTCTTTTGCCATCAGAATTATTGTCTAAAGGCGAGGAAAGATGCCCAATGGATTTACTTTACCAAATTGACCATCCCAGCCTTGCCGTAATGGTCCATTTGATTCACCTTTTATTGTTTATTTTATTTATTTTTTTATTTTCACTTGCTAGATACGGGACAGACTTGAATGAGGAAAAGAAAAGGGAGAAAGGAAGAGGGGGAAAAACAGCGGAGAAGAGGGACGGGGATAAAAAACAAAAACCAACTAAATAAGCAGACAAAAAAAATACATATATCAATCACCTGGATCACCTGTTGAGAAAGAAAAAAGAAAACAAGCAGAAGAAAACGAGAGCAATACAATAAACAACATCACGATGATCTATGTGAATATAACAGTAAATACTAAATATTAAACATTGTGCAGCACGTAATATTGACAATGCACAGTGTGCTTTGAGGTAGGAGCCAAAAAGGGTGTAGTTTGTGTGTGTGAGGACCCGTGTGTACACCTGTGAGCATGGACGCGCTTGTTTTTAAAAGGTTCCTTCATGTAATGATCTGCTAGAGGGTGTGGGGGGGCCACAGCCCCGTCCTCCAGGGCATGAAGCAGGTATGGAGGAGATCAAAACTCCAGACATCCAGAGGCCCCCAGAACACAAGAGACCAAGGAAGACCAACAGAGGGGCAGCCGCGCCACTGTCCCAGAAAGAGCTGAGGAGAGTCCCAGATGAGGGCTCACTCAGCAGCCGCGGAGCAGAAGCCAGGGGGAGTTGCAGTGACGCACCCATGAGCTCCGCTGGCAGCCAGCTGTGCCTGAGTGACCGAGCCCCAGGCCGAGAGGCCGAGGGCAGCCCACCCCCGAAGTGGCCCGAGTGAGCCCCAGGCTCCAGGCCCTGATAAGGAGCCACCAAGGAGTGAGCCGGTGTGTACCTGGACACCCATCCCCGGACACAAAGACCCACCAATGCACTGATGTCTGAGGGCGCCTGCCACTGGCAGGGGAAGTGGTGGGGGGAGATAGGCCTCCATACCTTAGAGGGCCTGAGATGTCTCCAGAGAGGTGACGTCTGATACCCAACCTGACATATAGACACAGACATACAGGCACACACAGATACAAACATCCATTCCCACCCTCATGCTCTCATATGCACTTACTCCACACTCAACCAACGTGGAGACAGACATACAGGGAGTGCAGAATTATTAGGCAAATTGTATTTTTGAGGAATAATTTTATTATTGAACAACAACCATGTTCTCAATGAACCCAAAAAACTCATTAATATCAAAGCTGAATGTTTGAGGGACAGCCCTCTTCTCCGCTGTTTCTTTTGCCTTTCTGTCACCTTAAACCACGTTGGCAATTATCCTTTGACCTGTGACATCAACAAGCCATTTCTGCCCTGAGTATCTCGTTGGATATCTTTTTCTTTTTTGTACCAATATTTTTAAACACTAGAAATGGTTGTGTAGATAAATCCCAGTAGATAGATTCTGATTTCATTTGGCAACACCTCACCTTTTTTCCTTATTCTAATACTTGATTTAGACTTCATCAAGCCATCTTGGCAATGTCTGTATGCCTAAATGCATTTTATTCAAAAACAAAGGGTTAGTGTTGTTACTATCAACAAGGACTTAGACCTTGCTGGTCTTTAAATGTGCCTATAATTTGTAAGGGTTTCAAATGAACCTTGAGTAAAAGAGAAACATCGTCTGTCCCACTGAGTTTTCTGTATTCTTGGACATCATGTAAAAAAGCGGGTATAAGTGTAATTGTACCAGGGCAGACAAACAAGTGAGAGAGTGTGATGCTATGGAGCATTACAGGGCCTGTTGGATCAACTGCAGGTGAGGACAGGACTGTTTTGGCTGCACACAGAGAAACAGGAGCTTATTGGGCAAATAGCAATCCTTTGGCTCACCAGCTTTTGTGTTTAGCCATACTAGCATCAAACACATAAAAAAGTCACTTATATGTCAGGTGGTGTCTAACTGTGCTTCAGCCTAAAGTATGCAGTATCATGAAATGTTCTCCCCATGCAACCAGAAGATAAAACTAATGGTTTAAATACAGCTGTTCAGGCGTTTGCTACAAAAATGTTCGCCTCGAGATGAACTGCAGTAACTGGACGATCCTTAGACTTTCAAAGCCTTAGCTGTACTTTTTGTATATTACCAATTACAAAAATTATAGCTTTATCGAAGCAGGCTTCAAAATTCTTGAGCTCACACAGTTTCAATTGATAGTAGCACTAAATGGGAAATATTGTACCACAGAATTGTGATATTGTGATCATTATTCTAGTTGCAGTTTGTAAGTTTTTAATCTCAATGGCTGAAAATCAAGTGGTGCCTAATTTTGTGTTGTGATCTTTCATTAAATGTCATTAATATTAGAAAAACTGACTAGATGTCAAACATTTAGAGCAACTTCAATCTGAGGGAATGGATTGAAACATAGGCCTGATCTCACTTGAGGTTTGATCTTTACAAGCTGGCATTTTACTACATAAACAGCACTTTCATGTTGGTCAATCTGTGACATCTGTTACACTCTTTTAGTAGCCTAGCAACAATTGCAAACGGCAGCTTCAAAGAAGTAGCTTGTTGCACCCTCCCTTCGTTGCCTTCCTAATGTGCCGGAGACTCTGCAAGATCCTTCCCCTCTAATCTCTGGGTCCAACATGCTATTTTTGTCATTTGTTTCCATTAGGATCAGGAGCAGGCGATGCACTGTTTTCTTCTGATGGCTTGTTTGCTCATAGGTGGCCCAGTACAACAACACAATGATGAAGGACTAGCCCAGAGGAGAATACAAATGAAACCACTGACTGCCCCTGCTCAATATGCTTGGAAAAAGACACATTTTAAATCTGTTAGTACACTTTAAAGTCATGCATTTAAACTGCGCTCTTTGGTCCCGGACTTTGTTCCCCCTCTTTTACAAATTAAAACATTTATCGCGTCATCCCGGCAAGAGTGTCAGAAAACTGCTATTTTGTCTGAGAGGTACAGACAAAGCATACTCTGGTGTCAGTGCTGCACTGCTGGATGCTAAGGGCAAACAGTGCACCTAAGCTAAGCATAAGGATGCATAAGGGGTGGTGTTATTATAAATCTCAAGGCTGCCAAACATGCAGTGTACCTGTGGGGCCTTTGTTTTTAGCCCTTACTTGTTTTTTCATTTACTTCAGGGTTCAGGGTCATCTACGCTGGTTCCACAGAGGAGGGGTCATACAGCCGAAGGCTCTGCCTCCCATTCTACTTTTAAATATTCTAAGAACCACAAGTGTGCTTGCAATCTCATAAAATTAAGTGACCTACTGAGGTGATATGGTACTATGAGGTCTTTAAGATAAGATGGGGCCTCATGTGTGAAGAATGTTCCCTGTTGGCAAGACGGTATTTGTTAGGATGTAGAAGAACATCATGGTTTTGGTGCTTATAGAAGATTAACTCTTTAAAAACAAAGATTCTTAAGGGTTTCATTCAAATTTGACACTAAGGTGTCTGAACTACATGAAACATGTGGAGAGTGAGACTGGGCTTACCCAGTCTACCTCACGCTGAGCTCAGTATTTTTCATAAATATGAGCACAGACTAAATGATCCAATTTAAAAATTCAGTTTTCAATACTTGGTTTTTCAAAGAACTGGAAGATTATGAACAATCCAATACTTAAAGTCAGTCTATTCCAATAATTATGCACCCCAAGGGTTTAAATGCCAGAAGTTGTTACAGACTCAAGATTTCTTAAAATTAATGGATCTGTCACACTAGAATAAAAATATGACAACAACCTTTTTGCATCTTGGATAAATGTATGGTTGCCCAGTGACCGCAATGATTTTTTTCACCTTCAATACATTTTAGAGCTCCAAGGAAATGACTGAATAATAAAAAAAAAAAAAAAAAAAAGTGTGACTGATGTAACAATGCATTGAATTTCAGTCAGCATCAACAATGCCACGACCTAATTTGCTCACTAACATCAACACTTCCTGTTCAGATGTACTTGCTGAATAAGGAGTAGTATTATCCATTTTCCAGCACTATAAAGTTCACCTCAGTATGTTTTGGGGTAAAACTGGGTGAAACATATGAACTGGTGGAAGACATGACATGGGACCTTCAGTAGTGTGGCAGACAAAAACCCTGCTGGAGATCCTGGTGAGTCACTCTTGTAGCCGACTATGATGTTTGCTGCAGCTCACCGCAGGAATAGCCCAACAGCAGCATGACGCACAGCAGGCTGTCTCTCTCTCTCACTCTCTCTCACACACACACACACACACACGTGCACGTACACGTTCTTTTTTTTTGTCCTCTATGTGTGAGGCGACCAGCAGCTTGCTCACCTGGTCGAGCATCATTACGTCAAACAGGCTTTTAGAAACCAGTTAGGAACTAAGTGCACTGTCTCTCAAGCTTTTCTCACCAATGGGGTACACACATGAGATTATAAGAAAGGGAACATTTTGTGGTGGGGGGAGGCAGGGATTGCCACCTGCTTCCTGTATTCCACAGTGATTATAACAATAAGTAAAAGATGGAGATGAATATTTAAGTGTTTTAGCTCATATATTTGGTGAGTCTGTTGCTTAGGTGAGCTGTGATAACATGTTAAAACAAAAAGCAGTTAAATACAGTAGATATGTGCATTTTATTTCTGTGTATATTATCCTTTTAACTTGTGTCCTTGTGAAAGACAAACCAGTCCATAAGATGATATTATTTAGCAGATCATAGCTCCAGAACAGTCAGAGTACCCATGCTGCCCATGTCCACTACAGAAAGTGCCAGCAATGGGCACATGAACATCACAAGTGGACCACAAAGCAATGGAAGGAGGAGGCTTGGGCCGATGACTTACATTTTCTTTTACATCATATGGACTGCTTACCTGGAGAACACCTGGCAACAGGAGGAACTATTGGAAGAAGTTAAGCAGATGAAAGCAGTACGATGCTTTGAGAAAGGTTGGGTCCTGCCATTCATGTGGATGTCACTTTGACACATAACACCTACCTGAGCATTGTTTTGATGAGTTTAAGGTGTTGCCTTGGCCTTCACATTTCCCAGATCTCAATCCAATCAAGCACAAACAAATCCAATCCATGCAGGCCCTATGTCTATGAAGGTTCTCAGTCAGGCCCTACCTTGTAACTTGCAGGACTCAAACTGTCTTGGTGCCAGATACCACCGCACACCTTCAGGGGTCTCGTGGAGTCCACTACTTGACAGGTCAAAGCAAAAAGGGGACCATCACAATATTAGGAGGTTATGTTACGCCTGCTCAGTGAATGTAAAATCCAAGACATAAACAAAACTAAGGCATTTACCTCAGAGTCATCAAGTCATCCAAACCTCAGTAAGCACTCATGCTTCTTATGTCCCTATGGATCAGTATTTGTGTTCAATGAGCTAGTTAAAGAAGTATGCTAACATCAAGGAAATAAAAAATGACTGTGGACACTCACCACTGCATGCAGTTTAAGACCACAGCTTATTTACAGAAATGAGCTCCAATTAAGCCAAAAATAAAAAAGCTTTAATAATTATTTTTTAGCAATTCGCATAATGTTCCCCTTATTCCAGGCATCTCATTTCACATGCAAATTTATGTAAATTAGCTTGCAGCCAAATATCTGAAGAACTCCAGAGGTTTGCAATGGATTCACCATCACTGGCACAACATGTTAAAATTAACTAGAGGCATGAAGTTGGCCCTCTGGGCTTTTGCTGTAAATACAGACGTGTCTTCAGTCAACCCACATAGGAAAGCGTGTGTTAAATAATGATTTCATGCCACTTTGACTGCAGCATCCCACAACCAGCTTTGTAATATATATCAACACACTTTTCTTTTGATGTATGTGTATTTAATGGAGCAATATGAGATGCAAATATGCTACCACAGTCATGGTTAAATGTTAAAAAATGAATGTGCAGACATGTTTTGACATTTAGTTTAAACCTTTTTGCACTGTCTTAAGGCTTGAAAAACCTTCCTTTCACCTCTTCCCCTCCCTGAACCCAAACGCTCTTTTCATGCTTGCAGTGTAGAAATTGATGCAGGATCATAGCTATCTTCTGAATTCACCTGCTCCACAAGCACAGGCAGTACCAAAAATATAGTATATGTGACTAAAGTCCTGTCTAGACAGGAATATTCATCCTGAAATGTTAGCTAAAGTCATTTTCACTTGTATTTAGGTCCTGTGAAAATAATTGCCTTTCTTTGTGGGTGTGCAAACCATATATCAGGTGAAACAAAACAAATTGCTTAATAAATCTGTTCAGAGCTATGTAATATGCACAACTTGACACACAGCACAATCAAAACACAAAATCAAGAGGTGGTGCATTAAAATAAATCTACTCACATGAATAATAATTGAGTGTCAAAGCATTCATTACACGGCAAGAGCACGCATGCAGTTCCAAAGCATTCTCGATGAATTAAAACCAGATCCGAGCCCGCTGCTCTCCTGGAAACTGTACGCATTATAAACGTTAGTTACCAGCGCAGTACGAGAAGCAGAGATGCCTGCAGGCTCAGCAAAGTGCTAGAAAAGCCGTCCTCTGTCATGGGACGGAGGCGCAACTCCCCGGAGGCCCATGCTAAGCCCTTATTCACATGGGACAGGGATCATGTAGTGGCATTAAGTGATTAATGAATTAACACTCCTCCTCTGTGCTTCATGGAAGGAAAAAACTTGTTCAAACCTCCATGGTGAAAATCCATTTGTCCAGATGTATACACTCCATTAAAAATGTAATTCAGTGAAGTGTTAGAGTACTGTGAAACTACAAACATGAAACAGCTTTTTCATACAGAATGATCGCTGCATTTACTGAATTAGACTCTGAGTGCTTCGGAAAATGTGAACGAGTGCACAGATTTTGAACCTTTAGCTCTGTCACTGGACAAAAAAAACTTGGCCATCTTGCCAAGTTTTTTCCAAGATGGCGCCAGTGTGTGTGGCTCGCCAGCTGGCTCTTCCTCTGTTGTGTTTGCTTATGTTGTTTTTTATTGCTAGAGTCAACTCTCTTTTAATGTACAATCGCCAAAAACTGTTGGACCTCCGAGTTGCCAGTGATCTTACCAATGCAACTTATAATGGACATAAGGCGTTACCTCCATTCCTGTCTGGGATACCAGCTAACCTTTGTCGGACCCTGGCCCCAGCCTCACGGCGAAAGCGTTTCAAACGCCGGGGCAAACGTAGCGGTCTACTCGTGAAACTTAAGGCGTACTTGGCGCGCTCTTCCCCGGCTCCGTGGAACGAACGTGGATCTGTACCTTGTCATGCCTTTTCTCCGTGCTCTCTGGAGCCCATCGATGCCTGGCTGGTGCCCGTTGTTGGCTCGGATCAGATGTCCCAGCCACGAAAGATTTCCCCTCATCTTCGTCGGCGCGGTGCGAACCTACAGAACCTACGGCCGCTGCGTCGGGTCTCGCTGTCAGCCACGAACACGCTGACCCCCACCAGGTTTGGATTGGTGAACACTAGCTCGCTGAGTAATAAAACTTTTATTTTAAGGGATTTATTTATGACCCAAGGACTGGATTTCCTCTGTATAACTGAGACATGGTTGAGGGCCGGTGAGTCCAGCGCTTTCACAGATCTCTTACCTGATGGCTGCTGCTTTTTAAACTCTCCTCGAATATCAGGCAGAGGAGGAGGACTAGCGGTTGTTTTTAAGAAGCAGTATAAATGTAAACCACTGCCATTATCAACCTCACCTAGTAGCTTTGAACTGAGCATGTTTGAGCTAGGTCGCTCTCACACAGTGCTCTGTGCTGTGGTTTACAGACCCCCAAAATACAATAAGAACTTCTTAAATGACTTTTCTCATCTGTTGGCTGAAATTATGCCAAAATATGATCATGTCCTTATTATTGGGGACTTCAATATTCATGTGTGCTGCCTTGACAAGCCAATGGCAAAGGACTTTTTAAATCTTATTGACTCTTTTGATCTTGTGCAACCTGTGTTTGTGCCTACACAAAAATATGGGCACACGTTGGATCTTGTTTTAACTCACAATTTACCTGTCTCTAACTTAGAGGTTTGTGATGTTGTATGGTCAGACCATAGGCCTGTCCTGTTTGAGGTTTTCCTTCCTTGTACCAAAGTTAATCTTCCTCCTGTTGCTGCTAGGAGCTGTCGTATTTTTAACCCTTCCTCTGCTGGACAGTTCTCTATTGCTTTTAATCAGAACGGCGGCCTTCCTGATTTCATATGCAATGATACAGAAGAGCTGAGTACGTGGTTTTACTCTGTCTGCCAAACTGCTTTAGATTCAGTGGCCCCCTTTAAGCTTAGGCAAGTAAAAGCCAAATCTGAACCCTGTCATGGTCCGCGGCCCGGCGTCCGGGGTGCTGCTGGGATGTCCACGCCCACGAGCGTGGCTGCTAACCCCACACCTGCATCCCATCCCAGGCGATCATCAGGTGGTCTATTTAATCCTGCCCTACCTGCTGCTCCACGCCAGTCCGTAGTCGCCTCTCAGCGGTAACGTACGCCTGCGGGAAAAGAACTCTTATGACAAACTCTCCATCGGACCTAACACTGTTTTTTCCCTGTGTACCCAGATCACAACTCGGCGTGTTTTTGTTTACGAGCCACCTGCCTGTCCACCTGTCCGCCTGAGATTTGGTTCACCATCAGCTTCGCCGTCTCGACCCCTTTTTGGAGCTCCACCCCCCTCTGGTTCACTCGGCCCGGCTATCACCGTGAGACGCACACTCCACCTTCCCTCGTATGCTGCCTTTTTTCCGCACCCCAGTAATCTGTCTCTCTTTTTGTTTTACAGCCTCTCACAGCCCCGCTCTCGGCGTTCCCTGCGCGGTCCCTCGGTTTCTTCTGGTTCAATACGTTGTTTTTCAGGCTACCCTCACGGGACACCTTTAGTTGCAATAAAAATTACTTTCTTTATTCGCTCCTACCCTAGTGTGTGTGTTCTGCTACTGGGTCCTGCCTGCGCTCGGAACTTCGGTTCATGACAAACCCTGGCTGAATGAAGACACCCGGGCTGCCAGAAGAAAGTGTAGGAGAGCTGAACGTAAATGGAAGAAGGATCAACTTCAGGTGTCATACCAAATGTTACAAGACTACTGGAATTCTTACCAGAAAACTGTAAAAGATGCTAAGAGGAAACATTTTGCTGCTATTATTCAGGCAAATTGTCGTAAGCCTCATGTCTTATTCAAGACTATTGACATGGTCCTTCACGCTCCACAGACTGCTGGTGTCGAGTCTTCTCAGGAAATTTGTGAAAACTTCCTACACTTTTTTATTGATAAAGTGTTATCTGTCAAAGCGCAGACTTCCCAGTCCGTTCTCGACCCTTCTACCCCTGTCCCTAGTTCTGCTGTCTTTGACAGGTTCGAGCCAGTTTCCTTGCTCTGCCTGCAGGAGTTGGTTGCTCACATGAAGCCCTCAGGCTCCCCTTATGATGCTCTCCCTCCTCGATTTTTCAAAGAGGTTTTTCTCACTATAGCATCAGCTGTACAATACATTGTAAATAGTAGTCTGTCTTCTGGTGTTGTACCTGTCAATCTCAAACATGCTGTGATTCAGCCTCTACTCAAGAAACCTGCTCTTGATCCTGATATTATTGCGAATTACAGACCTATTTCCAAACTGCCTTTTATCTCAAAGATTCTTGAAAAGGTAGTTTACAAGCAATTAATGTCTTTCCTAGAAGAACACGGTATTTTAGAAGTTTTCCAATCTGGTTTTAAAGCTTTACATAGTACCGAATCTGCCCTTTTAAGAGTTTTTAATGATGTGTTTTTGGCAAATGACTCAGGTGACTGTGTTATTATTGTGCTGTTAGATTTAACTGCTGCTTTTGATACAGTGGATCATAATATTTTAATTTCCCGTTTAGAGCAGTTGGTGGGTATGCGGAGTACCGCACTGCAGTGGCTCAGATCCTATTTGGCAGAGCGAACTTTCTCTGTGAAACTCGGGGAGTTTGTATCCTCTGTTGCTTCTCTTCAATGTGGGGTCCCACAGGGTTCAGTTTTAGGCCCGCTTCTTTTCTCTCTATATCTCCTACCCCTTGGGTCTATTTTCAGGAAACATGGGATTTCTTTCCACTGCTACGCCGATGACTCCCAGATTTATTTCCCACTTAAAAAGATAAATGGCTTCTCAGTAGACCCGCTGCTCAGATGCCTTGATGATATAAGGGCCTGGATGGCTTTGAACTTTTTACATTTTAATGAACAGAAAACAGAAGTGATGGTTCTTGGTGGCGCTTCTGAGGCCACTATTATAGATCTTGGTTCACTGGCACAGTATGTTAAACCAGTCATCACTAATCTGGGAGTTAAAATAGAGGCAAATCTTAAACTTGAAAGCCAGGTCAGAGCTGCTGTAAGATCTAGCTTTTTTCATTTGAGGGAATTAGCCAAAATAAAGCCTATCTTATCGAAACAGCATTTTGAGACAGTAATCCATGCCTTTGTTATTTCTAGGCTGGATTATTGTAACGCACTTTATTTTGGGGTTAGTGATGCGTCCATTAGGCGCCTGCAGGTTGTGCAAAATGCTGCAGCACGTCTTTTAACTGGAACAAAAAAGTTTGAGCACATTACCCCAATTTTAATTTCACTCCACTGGCTACCTGTACATTTTAGGATTGTTTTTAAAATTCTCTTATTTGCTTTTAAATCTCTTAATGGCCTGGGCCCCCCCCCCTACCTCTCGGAGCTACTACAACCATATACACCTTCCCGTTCCCTTAGGTCCGCCAATCAGCAGCTCCTTAAGGTACCAAAAACTAAGTATAAATCTAAAGGTGATCGTGCTTTTGCTGTAGTTGCTCCAAAGTTGTGGAATGATCTACCCTTGCATGTTAGGCAGGCCTCTTCTCTCTCTGAATTTAAAAGTCTTCTTAAAACATATTTATTCGCTGAAGCCTTTGGCATTGATTAGAGGGGTTGACTCAATTTGTTTTGACATGTTTCAATTTATTTTAGTTTTTTAGTTATTTATTTTATCTTATCTCATTTTAATTTTCTTTACTTATGCTTTTAGCATGTACAGCACTTTGTGAACTCTGGTTTTATGTTAAAGTGCTTTATAAATAAAGGTGGTATGGTATGGTATTGTCACAAGTTTTGCATCTTTTCTTATTGATAAAGACTCCACCCACAATGCTGTTCATGCTATTCTACACCAGTAGTAATAGTATTAGTTAAACAATTAAATCTGCTACAGGGATTTCTCTTTTGATGGTAGTGGCTGCATAGCTAGTGAGACAAGGGAAGTAAAACTGAACACAAGCACATGAGATGAGGATGAAACGGGAAGTAGCACCCACAGCAGGACTCAGACAACTGGCTTGACCCCAGGACGAGGATAAAACACAACAGACTGTGGAGACATGGAAACATGACAGACCTCACATGGAAGACGCTAAGGACAAAACATAAAGGTGAAAGTAAGAACACAGGAAGAGGACACTAAAGAATGAAACACAGAGACAAGACTAAGAGACCGGGAAAATAAACAGACACCCAACATAATAACCGAAAAAGGCTCATTTCTCAAACTCAAAATGACTTTAACAAGAAACCACAAAGCACTGAGTCACTGACCCAGATCTGTGAAAATTACGCTTTAATCATGTAGAGAAACTGAGACATGCTGTTGAAATTGTACTTCTTTTTCTTATATTAAATAAGACATTGTGTTACATGTCGTTACAGAAAGGGCAGTTTCACTGGTGTGGCCCGCTGCAGATCAAAGTGGGCTGAAAGTGGCTCATATTTAAGTTTGACACCCTGTTTAAGATATTTATGAATCTACTACTCAGGTAAAGGTTTATTTTTGTGTTATTTCAATGATGACTGTATTTTTGTGCTAATAAGATAACAAACATAGATATTAGACATGTTTAGTTTTAGTGCAGACAGTGTGGTGGGGCTTTTAAAGGGAACAAGAAGACTGAGCCTGAGGACAATCCTCAAATATCACCTAACAGCTCTGAGAAGAAACTCCCAGAAATACATGTGCAACAGGATCAGGGAGACAAATCTTCCACACAATCTTGTGACCGTGCTTTCTCTGTAAATACCAACAATGATTTTCTTTTTTTTTAATGCCAAAACCTAGTTTGTGTTGGTAAATTTGGCCCCTGTTTTGGTCATTCATAAGCTCTGTGGTTACTTGACTCAGTGACCCAGTTACCTTGCCAACAGTTTTTATGCTATGTGGTTTGAGACCTTTTTGTCTCTTGGGAAAACATTTCTGTGGCATTCAAACTGAACTGTTTACACTAGGCTACAGATACACAATGTGGTGAGAAACGCTGGTACAACATACACAACACAGCACAGCTATCTCTGAGATTTGTGGAGGATGGTCAGAAAAATGCGGTAATATCCAGTGAGCTGTACCCCTCTGGGTGAAAAACCCTTTTTTGATGCTAGAGGTCAAAGGAGAATGGCCTGACTGCTTTGAGCTGATAGAAAGGAAACAGTAAATTGCCTTCCTATCAAACAAGTTGCCAAGTTGTTCATGTTGTGAACATGTGAACACAAACAATGTTATTTGTTTTTTGTTTTTTTGATGTGTGGTGCGAAGTCAAGATTCATGTTACATTCCAAGTCACTTCTGCCATGATTAGTTAACCAGTTAACCAATTACTAATCCAAATACTTTTTTATATACTGCAGACAGTCATCAGTGTGTTGTTTGAACAATAAAACCAACATCATTCAAATACCAACATTACAAACTAAGAATAACAGGAACAACCACAGAAAGTTGACCATCTAAGGAAAACCAAATGATCCATTTTTGCTCACTAATCTTCTTTAATAAGACATACTGTTGATCTGTAAACATTCAGTATGGATGGTCCCTGTCTAACTCCAGTACCAATGTATTGAAATCAATCAATGTATTTGATCATTATTCACATGGATAGACTGCTGGGATTGATAGGATCATCTTTAAAGCGTGCGTTTTGTCTAACGCTCACCTTTTCCCTTTGGTTGCTGCAGTGACCCCGCCTCCCCACAGGGATTATTACATTGCCAGTTAAGCTGATCTCTCTTTCTCCGCCTCATGATGGATGTCCCGCTCTCCTCGTACCTGTTCTCTTTCATCTTTTCTTCTTCACAAAGGAAATTGTACTGTACCTGTGCTATCATTATCCCCACAGTCTAATTACAATCACACTCTTATGTGTACTCATACATACATATTACATCTCCCACCCTCATCATAATTGCAGTCCATACATCAGCTGCTTGCTTTGAGGTAGCTCTTTTCTCCTCTGGTGAACACAAAGAATTACAACAGGTACACACCTACTGCAGTATTTTATCATCCTCCCAGAAATTTTTACTCTTTGAAATTCAAAGAAAAGTGTGTGTACACCAATCAGACTTAACATTGTGACCACTGACAGGGAAGTAAATAACACTGATTATCTCTTCATCATGGCACCACCTAGTAGGTGGGAGCGAGTGAACATGTTGTTCTCAAAACTGATGTGTTAGAAGCAGGAATAATGGCAGAGGATGTGAGTGGTTTAACTAGGCCCAAACTGTGATGGAGACGACTGGATCATAGCATCTCCAACACTGCAGCTCTTGTGGGGCTGTCATCGTCTGCAGTTGTCAGTATTTATTAAAACTGGAGGAAGGAACAGCGGTGAACCAACAACAGGATTACGGCCAGCCACTTAATGCACATTGTAGTGAAACTTACTTTCTCTGACACGTACCACCAACCTAAGCATTGCTGCAGAAGATGTACATCATTTCATGGAAACAGTATTCCCTGATGGCTGTGGCCTCTTTATGCAGGATAAGCTTCATCATGCAATAATGGCCCAGGAGTAGTTTGAGGAACACAACAATGAGTTTGAGGTGCTGACTTGGCCTTCAAATTCCCCAGATTTCAGTCCAGTTGAACATCTGTGGGATGTGCTGGACAAGCAAGTCCAATCCATGGAGGCTCCACCGCACAGCTTACAGGAGCTAAAGGATCTGCTGCTTATAACGTGGTGTCAGATACCACAGCACACCTTCAGAGGTCTAGTGGAGTCCATAACCCGATGGGCCAGGGCCGTTTTGACAGCAAAAGGGGAGCATGCACAAAACAAGCAGGTGGTCATAATGTTGTGTCTGATCGGGGTATATTAGAGCAGAGTGGAGGCATCTCGGCTGTGCGTGTTTTTAGAGCATGTGCGTTTGTAAAGTGCTGTAAAAATAAGGGTCATTTTGAAATATAGTCCTAAGATATTCCTGTGTGGGTGTGCTCCTCCACTGTTTATGCTCTTTATTGTTGGCTGTGTGCATGTGTAGATATTAATAAATTTGACTTTATTATACTCCTGACAGGCAGTGATTACATGTTTTTGTCCCTTTTGTTGTCGGTGATGGTGGATGTTCTGCTTTCCACGGCTGAGGATGATGGGAAAATAAAAAGGTCTGTAAACGCTTCCTCTTGTTATCTTCCCTCTCCTCACCTCCCCCTACCTGCCACCCTCCTACATCGTGCTAACTTCTACTCCAAGCAGCGTGGTACTCTGTGTCATTTACAGCTCTAATGATATAGAGATCTATTTAACACTTGCTCCTTTTCGTTCTTTGCCTCTGACTTTAGCAGCAGTCAGCATTTGTTGCAGATATGTGATCGCTTAAATTATACCCAGGCCTCTATAAAAGGAACTACTCTCTGTCCACAGTTGGAGGCAAGCTGAAGTCTGTATTACACCATGTCTTCATATTGCTCATTCTGTGGATTCACTCAGAAAATAGCAGTAATCATTGCTAGACGTTAAGCAATAATGAAACATAGTCAATGTCCACAAGCACGTTTTTTTTTTAAAAAGAAGGCCATATAACATCATGACAACAAATAGCAACAGACCAGTGGATGTTACCTTAAGCCTCAGAAAGATGATGAACTCTGATGAAAACAAAGATAATAGTTACTGAGCTTGTACATCAGCACTAACATCAAGGCAAATTTGCTGAGATGAAGACTGTGATGTGGGTGAAAAAAGCAGAAAAGTAGAACATCATGGGAACATTTTGTCAGCTGGCAACATTACTTACAGTGGCATTATATTGTTACCACAATATTTTCAAATATTGCAGTGCTATGAATTCAACTTTACAGTTGGCTATGGCCTCATGGGTGTCAGGCAACGGTATTTTAGTAAACACTGCCTGGGTCTCCCTGTTACCCACAGCTTGATTTAGTGGTGGTCTTTGACCCACTTACTGTTTAGTTTCACTTTCACTCAGTGTTTAGGTTTAGGCTAAAGTGGTAAATAAGGCTAAATAATGACTAGTCCATTTACTTAAATGGTAAATGGACTAGTCATTATTTACCACATTTCTACATGAGAATTCAAAGCATGAGATGAGGATCCAAATGCAGGACTCGGACACTGAGTTGCAACTCAAAAAACCTCAGCTTTATTGCTGGTCAAAAAACAAAACATGAACTGAGCAAAGGTACTGCACACAAAAACACACAGGCAAGTGTGAGGGTACAACGCAACACTGACACAGAGAAACACGGGACTTAAATAAACTGGGGTGTAATCAGAGAATGGAAAACAGGAGGGAGACACAGCTGGGAGATTAGGGCTAACGAGACAAGGGGGGCGACGCAAGACACACTGACATAAGACACAACCTTTCAAAATAAGACAGGAAACAATTCACGAAGACGCAGACTAGACAGAACTAAACCTAAGAACAAAACCTTAAACCTGAATAAACTGGAACATAGAATTATGCTAATAAACAACAAGCATAACAAAAACATCAGAATACAAACCATAATACAAAGGAATATAAGAAACTGAAAATGCTGGGTCAAAATGACCCAGAACCGTGACTCTATGTCTGTGATAGTTCTTAGACTACAATGACCTGGATGACTAAGGAGCTTGGAAAGAAAAGTGTCTGGACTTCTTGGGTTTTTTGAAAATGTTTCACTCTCATCCAAGAAGCTTCTTCAGTTCTAATAGCAATTGATGGAGAGTCCCAGATTTAAGCCCTATGGGAGTGTCCCCAAGAGGGTCATGGAGTCCCTGATCCTCAGAAGTCCCCAACCCCTGGGCCACTTACCGGTACCGGTCCGTGGGTCGTTTCGTACTGGGCCACAAGAGTTGAGGCTCTGGTGTGAAATTCATGGTTTTCAGGGTTTTTATCGGTTTTTAGCATTATTTTATCGTTTTTTTTATTAACTCGGTTTCCCTGGGTCTTTTCCCGTGTGTTATGAATAAATCTTTTTTTGGTACCTGTACTGGTTTTATTTTGTTGTATTTATCCGTGACACCTTGAAGGCCGGTCTGTGAAAATATTGTAAAACATAAACTAGTCCCTGGTGCAAAAAAGGTTGCGGACCGCTGCTCTTCCTAATTACACGAGCCAAGGTGTGAAAACAGGTGTGGGTAACAATCAGCCAAGTTTTCAGGTGAACCCATTGGGAAACCTATCCCCACCCTATCATGTGATTTATTGAGGTCAGATGGCCCAGGGTGTGAGTGGGCATTAAGGCGTCGGGGAAGGATCTTAAAACTGGATTATGGATGGCAGCAGAGCGTTCTCACTCTCGAGGCGTAACATGTCGACGTTTTGTCACGTCCCGCGGCGTTCCTGAGGAACGCGAAAGGAGACCTTCGGCGTTCTTATGGTACGCGGCGGGTTATGGCTGGAATCCAGTGCAATGACGCTCCCGCGGGAGTAGACGTTCCAGCCCTGTATTCCAGCCCTAAACCTAACCTTATCCCTAGCCCTGACCATAACCTTATTCCTGACCTTAACCAGGACTTTAATGATGTTAAATAGCGTGTTTCTAAGCGATTTGAAGAAAAAGAGCGAACATTTGTAGGTTCAGTCCAGACGGTTCTCATATTTCCTCTTTTTCCGAGGTCGTCATTTAGGAACGTGGTGGGTAGCCGAAAACGTAATATGGTGACGATTTGTCACCTAGCGTAAAATGTTACGCTTTGGGAGTGAGAACGGGTTGATGGCAGACAGTTGGTGTCGTAAACCCCGCCTCTGTTCAAAGATGGTCGCCCACAGTGGACATAAATAGCTTCTTTCACTCCTCTTTCAAACCATCTGTCCTCTCTGTCCAAAATGTGAACATTGGCATCCTCGAAAGAGTGACCTTTGACCTTTAGATGCAGATGAACCGCTGAGTGGTGGCTCTTCTATGTTGTGCCATGCATTTATGAAGTGGCTGTTTTGGTGTCTTATCCTGGCTTTAACAGGCAGAACCAGACTCAGGCTTCCTCCCATCACCCACAACCCCGTGGGTCTAGTTCTGCTGGAGGTCACATCCTATTAAAAGGAATATGTCTGTGAAGGTTCTCAGTCATCCAGGTCATCGTAGTCAAAGGAGCTTGCAAAGAAAAGCGTCTGGACTTCTTTAAGTTGCTTGAAGACATTTCACCTCTCATCCGAGAAGCTTCTTCAGCTCTAAGGTCAAATGGTGGAGAGTCCCAGATATAAACCTAGTGGGAGTGACCCCCCACAGAGGGACAAAAGGACCCCTTGATGATCCTCTAATCGCCTGAGCCAAGGTGGGAAACTGGGCGTGGGTCCCAATCAGCCAGAGTTTCGGGTGTGTTCATTGTGAAACCTGGCCCCACCTTATCATGCAAATTCCTGAGGTCAGATGGCCCAGGATGTGAGTGGGCGTTAAGGCGTCTGGGAAGGGATCTCAAAACTGGATTATAGATGGCAGAGAGTTGGTGTCGTAAACCCCCGCCTCTGTTCAAAGATGGTCGCTCACAGTGGACATAGATGGCTTCTTTCACTCCTCTTTCAAACCATCTGTCCTCTCTGTCCTCTTTGACCTTAGAACTGAAGAAGCTTCTCGGATGAGAGGTGAAACGTCTTCAAGCAACTTAAAGAAGTCCAGACGCTTTTCTTTGCAAGCTCCTTTGACCTGTTAAAAGGAAGTTTTTCCTTCCCACTGTCACCAAGTGTTTGCTCAAAGGGGGTTGCTTGATTGTTGGGGGTTTCTCTCTGTTATTGTAGGATTTTTACCTGACAATGTAATTGAAGCATCTGTTGTTGTAATTTGGCACTGAGCTGAAACAAAACCCTGAGGCATGACATTAGACTGCAGATAGTGCGCACAAGTTTACTGAGTATTGTAAATCACTTACACAGACACGGTGGTATTTTTATTGAATCACAGCCATATAAGATTACACTGCACAACAGCATGCACTGACTGCTAAGAACATTTGTACAAATGTAGAAATCCATTGTCTCTATTCTGGGTCTTTTTTTTCAGGGGGGGAGAACAAAAGCAACATGTCTGGTGGTGTGCCTGAGTGGTCTAAGGCAGCGGTCCCCAACCTTTTTTGCGCCACGGACCGGTTTATTCCCGACAATATTTTCACGGACCGGCCATTAAGGTGTCGCGGATAAATACAACAAAATAAAACTAGTACCGGTACCGAAAAAAGAAGATTTATTCATAACACACGTGAAAAGACCCAGGAGTTAACGATAAAAATGATAACAAAATAACGCTGAAAACCGATAAAAACCCTAAAAACCATACATTTCATACCAGAGCCTCAACTCTCGCGGCCCGGTACCAAACGACTCACGGACCGGTACCGGTCCGAGGCCCGGGGGTTGGGGACCGCTGGTCTAAGGCCCAACCCATCATTTATGTTCAAAAAGCGAATCTAAGAAAATCAACCAGTAGCTGGTCTATAGTGATTACTATCTGTTTACCCTCTGTCCCTCATTTTACCTGTTTAACTCTCTTTCCCACACCTCACTCCCTAAAGGCAGCTTTCTTTGCACCACTGAAATCACTGATGAAAAACGCCATCATATCAAAAGACTAAAGAAACCCAGAAAGATAAAGACATGGGGGAGAAAATGAAAGACTGAAGTGTTATCTATGAAAACACTCATCTGTGGAGGATCATGGAAAAAAATCTGGCAGGGGTAATTGAGGTTTTGAAGTGGCAGAAATTGATTAAGACACAGCCCAAATACAGAGACTGATAAAAGGATTTTGGATATGATACCTTTAGAAAGATGCTTTGGTAACATTGTCCATGTAACATTAATTGGTTTGTACTGATAAGCTATTTGCTAATGGTCTGTGGAGCCCATTCGTTTTTCTCAGTATAAGCACCATGCTGGTTTTAATGGGCCTTCAGAGAGAACGAGGAGGTTGGTTAGACGTGTCAAGAGGGAAGACTGGGGGTACGAAATAGAAAAGTGCATGTTGTAAACAAGCCATTAAACTTTTATATGAAGCAAACATGCACATTCTAGCAGATTAAGGAGGATATATTTATTTTATACTTTCTAAGAAACATTAGGGGCATAAAAAAGATATCAAACTACCCTGTGCAATGATATGCAGACACATACGCACCACTTCAGGATTGCACATGTTTGTTAAATATTAATAATGCCAATGTGCACCCCATGGCTGTCTACTTTAATGGGGTGCCACTTTGTGTCAATGAAATTTGTCTCTCAGTCTTCTTTTTCCTAAAGAAATGTGTCACACAGCGAGCCGACTGATAACATTCATCGAGTCAAATCGAAATAGACAAAGTGCTCATGAGCACCACCAGGTAATAGTTGAGAACATAGTCAGTGATATATGATTCTTTAATGAGTCCATATCCACCAGGTCACCACCGGCTTGTTGATCAGCAGTCAGGTTAGATTAAAGTCTCTTAATAGCTGATTAAGAGCTGATTTGAAATGTTTAGCATGTGGCCACCCCTAACACTGACCTTACATGTAAGAGTTTCACCGCTGATCTGGTGGAGGTGGCAATATCACAATAGGAATAAAGGCAGCTTTAAACAAACTACAAACAAAGTAGGCTGGTGGTTGACTGACTAAATAAACAGTGAGTCAACTCACCTCATGACAACTGCTCTTTTAAATTGTCCATGCCTTGTGTTGTACTGCTATGTCAGACAGTGTAATAACAGAGTACATCTTTTATTATTGGTAAATCATTAATGACCGGGTCACAATGGCAGCAGTCCAGGCCTCGCTCTCCCCACGCACCTCCTCCAGCTCATCAGGGGGAAGGCTGGGGATGTAATCTCCACAGTATCTCCTGCTTCCCTCTTTCCTCATTTATGAACAAGGTGTATGTTATAGAGACATTGTAATTTGGACAGAAGTCTAATAACAGACCACTGCTTGGGTTCAAATCGCGCAGGCCGTGCTGCCCAGTCTCCAAGTCTTATTGTCGCTGCCCACATGAGCGTTTAAGTTTCCCAGTGGGAACAATGGTGGGTAGCTGGGCCACTCTGGCAAGTTGACTCCAATGATTCAAAGAAGGTGTCACTGGACGGAAACATGCAAACAGCAGCAAGGACCTTTTGCCTGACCCAAAAGTGCTGGGAAAAAAAAATCACAACATACATAAGTCCAACTGGTTCAGTCTCTGGTTCCTTACAGGGGTTTTTATCAATCACTCTACACCTGCTGCCTCACTGAGGACCCTTTTGCCTTTGGTGACAAGATAGCATAAAAGGTTGGTACATTGGTGTAGTGGGTATTATTGTTGCCTGATAGCAAGAAAGTTTAAATCCACTGGTCGGATGGGGCTCCCCTGTCTGGAACTGGTTTGTGGGCTCTCCTTAAGTACCCTGGCTTCCTCCCGCAGTCCAAAATGCACATGTTAGGTTAACCGGTGACTTTAAATCAATGGTAGGTTTTCTGCCTCTCTGCAATGGACTGGTAACCTGTCAGGTGTGCACACCACCTCTTGCCCCATGACAGCTGAGATGGTTCTGTTCAGTTACTGAAGTGTGAGGATCTTGTTAGAGCCTAACTATATTTTGATTGTCTGTAATGCTATGGAAAATATATAAAATGACTCTTATAAACTTTTTTTTACATCAACTAATGTTATTTAGGGCGATCGTGGCTCAAGAGTTGGCAGATCGTCTTGTAATCAGAAGGTTGCTGGTTCAAGCCCCGGCTCGGACACTCTCGGTCGTTGTGTCCTTGGGCAAGACACTTCACCTACCGCCTACTGGTGATGGCCAGATGGTGCGATATGGCAGCCTCGCTTCTGTCAGTCTGCTCCAGGGCAGCTGTGGCTACAACTGTAGCTTCCTCCACCAGTGTGTGAATGTGAGAGTGAATGAATAGTGGAATTGTAAAGCGCTTTGAGGGTCTCGGAAAGCGCTATATAAATGCAATCCATTATTATTATTATTTAAACCAACTGTTAAGTGTATATTTCTGTACATTTAAGTATTATTATTCATATTGCTGCATTCATTGACCTTGTTTATAGGTAATTTTATTGTTTAATCACATCAAAATGTTCCTAATTTAATGTTTAAAAGCACTTGATAAAGGCAAAATCTCATGTAAAATTAGGGCAACAAACTGTATTGTCATTATTGAAAATAACCCTATTTTTATGAGAAAGTTATTTTCTGTTATTTTCTGGTATTATTTTGGCGCCCCAGCTGCTGGAATATTACTGTTTGTCTAGGATTTTTTTTTTTACAGTGCATGTAAACAGTTTTTATTCTGGTGAATTGTCTTCACTGACAATGTCACTTGTGTGTTTCAAAACACACAAGTGACATCACTGACCCCCCCATCCGCCCTCTCAATCTGATGTCACTTGTGTGTTTTGAAACACTCAATAACACTCTACTCATCGGTGCTCATCAAAGTGGCCAGGCATTTGCCTTTTGTGTGCATACTTGTGAAATAATAAGCACAACTGGCAGGGAAAGTAAATTCTAAGGGTTTAAACCTGGACAATAATGTGTATTGATGACATCAATTACATTATGTGCAGTTTGAGCACAAAATCCATTTGAAAGTAGCATTTATCACAAAGCTGTGACAAACTCATATCTAAGAGCCCAATAATCGAAGAGTCTATGATTCCAAAAATAATTTTGTAGAGCAGCCTGGTTCAAGTCATTATCTTCCTGGTGCAAACATGTTCTCTTCTTGAATTAAAATTGGTTAAAGGCTCATTTCACAAACATAAAGTCATTCAAGCAGGTGTTTTTATTTTGAAGATCTAAAGTAAATGTAAAGTGAAGTCATTAAGTAAGACAACCAAGGAACAAAAATGACAAAATCATAAAGTCCTGCGGTCAGTCTCACCAAAATCCTGGCAAAATGCTCTCAGCTGTGTAACATTTATAACTGTCCTGTATGTCATATATTCAGTACATATACTTACGGTAATCTCTACAAAGGCTGTTTAGCTTTCAGGGCTCATATTTCCACCCTTCCTCTACTGATGTTCTCAGAAACACAGCATGTACTGGAATAAGAGTTGCTATATTTACACAGGATTTTACAACAGTAAGAGATGCCACAGTGACACAGCTGCCCACCCACCCCCAATATAGACATATCATATGTAATAACATTGCATATAATATGTCTAATTGCTTAAGCTCTTAAAAAAACAAATATGTTATTAAAGTTTTTACAGTTTTTAAGTGCTCTGATACAATCTCAATATCAACAGTACTTATATTCATGTTTTATTGTATTTAAACTTATTGTGCTTACCATAAGCCCCAGGCCAATAAAACAAACTAACACACACACACACACACACACACACACACACACACACACACACACACACACACACACACACACACACACACACAGTTATAATGCCTGTAAGAATAAAAAGTGTTGTTGAATGTACGCGGTTTTAACTGAGCACAGGTCACCAACAGGCAGTTTGTTCCTTAGAGCAGGTCCGTGGTGAGAGCACCCTCAGCACACTTACATCTAATTCTAGGAACAGATCTGCAGCTGCTGACTGGAGCAGTCTAATTGGGTTACAGACACTGAGCAAGTCAGTGATGTACTAGGGAGTCAAACCATTCAGATGTTTAGGAACTAGAAGAAGTATTTTAAAGGTAATTCTATATCGACCTCGGAGGCAAATAATAGACTCAGTACTGGCTGCTGATGATTTGAATAATCCTGCAAATAAACCATTACAGTAATCTACTTTCTATGACTGCATGGACCATTTTCTCTGTTACTTTGACTTAAATTTGTATATTTTTTAATGGTGGACAGGGTTTTGGTGAACTTATTAATGCGATTATCAAAACTGAGTTCATTGTCTAAAATAATCCCAGATTTGCTCAAAGAGTTTTAGAGGAAGTTATGATAAAAACAAACAAGTTTGAGTCTACTAATTGAAACATAAGAATGCCTGCCCTTTGCATATGATGAAAACCAGCTGAGAACCTGACCTGTTAACTATGTGACTCATGAAGCCTTTGAATTAAAATGAAACCATCAAGCATGTGGAAAGCAACGACATCACTGAACACTGAGACTCTTGGCAAGTCACAGCTGATCTTCATGTCCATGACGGCTGTTTCTGTGCTATAGTTGGTTCTGAAACCTGCCTGTTATAAATACTGTGAGTTGGAAGATGTTGATTTAGTTGTTATTCAGTTCAAGCTTTTGCTGAGAAAAGACCTAATAGAAGTTGGTGTTTAATTATTACTTACCAGTGGATCTAAGGTACTTCCTTTAGCAGCGGTGTGATCACAGCCCATCTGTGAGAAACAGAGAAATGCTAGCTGTTGGTAATATTTACTAAATGATTTATAAAACAGGGGCAGCACGGTGGCACGGTGGTTAGCACTGTTGCCGCACAGCAAGAAGGTCCTGAGTTCAATTCCTCCATCAGGCCGGGGTCTTTCTGTGTGGAGTTTGCATGTTCTCCCCGTGTTTGCGTGGGTTCTCTCCGGGTACTCCGGCTTCCTCCCACCGTCCAAAGACATGCAGCTTGTGGGGATAGGTTAATTGATTAATCTAAATTGTCACTAGGTGTGAATGTGCGAGTGAATGTCAGCGTGAATGGTTGTCTGTCCCTATGTGTTAGCCCTGCGACAGACTGGCGACCTGTCCAGGGTGTACCCCGCCTCTCGCCCTATGACAGCTGGGATAGGCTCCAGCGCCCCCCGCGACCCTGAAAAGGATAAGCGGAAGCGAATGGATGGATGGATGGATTTATAAAACACTGACAGATTTGAACAGTTTGATGGGGTTGCTGATGAATAACGTTTAGGTCTTTAGATTTTATGGATGTGAACGTAGATGCTTGTGGCAGTAATTTGATAATATGAGGCAGTGCGAGATACATTACAACAAGATTCTAAACTATTACCTAAATTATTATCAACTTTACTGTGGAAGAAAGTGGCAAATTCATTACATTTAGATAGATTCACTTCAAAGGAGTCAGTAGTACACTAGTGTAGCGCATCAGCCAGTTGACCTGCCAATTATAAATTGAGCAGAGCTCATGATACCTGTTGAGAATGACCTGGTCCCTCAGGAGCAACATGGGGAAGCCCAGGTTATTTTCAGTTTAACCTACAGTCATTCACTTACTGTATCTAATGAATAATCATGGGTTTATTTTTGTGTTTTACTTGTTCTGGAACAAATGGCTGAAATTAGAGACAAGCTGCGTAATTCTGTTTAACTTCAAGGTCCTACAGAGCACTATGAGTATATTTACAATAATAGTTCAGTCGTCTTTATTCTCACAAAAATAAATTTCTTATTCCATATAAAAACAATAAAAATTTAAAACATAAAAAAACATAAAACATAAAATTATTGCATGAAATTTCAACATTTATTTTTTTTTCCTTCATGCATCAAATACTTTTCAAGGCAGATTTTTTTGAAAAATGGTCCATTGACCCAATTTTAGACATTTTTAATTTTTTGTTTTCTCTTTTTGCACATTGAAATTTGAGGCAAGGTAAAAGCCTGAAATTGTCACCGGTCGTTCTTGTGATCAAAAAGAATCAGGATCTATAATTTGGGAGAGATGCATCAAAAAGTGTCCAAGCATTGGCTTCTTAAAATTTAAAATATGAGTCATAAAAAAAACCTTCATCAACTCCGGTCATGATTACGGAATAACATGTAGAATAGTTTTAAATATGAAATTCACAAATATGAATAAAATATGGCAAAAACTAAATTGCGACAAAATGTGGAAAAAGTGGTGCTGTGAATACTTTTCAGTTTTCTTAATGCATCTAAAATTGCACAAAAAAGAGTGCAATCAGACTTACATCAAAACATGAAAACTATTTATAACATACACAAAAACCTTTGGGTCAAGAAATGTTAATCTCATCATGTGACATTTAGAGCCAAGACTTAGTCACGGTAAATATGAATTTGATTTTCACAGACATCACAGCTTTGTAGTTATGTGTATCAGTTTAAAGACTCTATATGAATCCTAATGACACATGTTGCAATTAATTAGTTTATATCAGAATCAGAATACTTTATTAATCCCGAAGGAAATTACACACTAAAACAGACAAAAGCAGAAGTAAGAACAAAGAAATAAGTAAGAAAGAGAAAGAGCAGGAGCAACTGTTACAGGCGCATGCATGTTACAGGCGCATGCATGCGCAACATAAACCGTCAGTGAAGCATGTGTATGTTAGATAATTGGTTTTTTGTCTTTGAAGACCAGAATTTTTGGAGCTAATCAAGTCAAGAATGCTTTTTTTGGTTAAACAAACACACCTGCTGCCCGTGCCCTGACGTCTTATGCTATATTAGGTAGCATAAAGTTGTTGGTGACAAGTGAAAAATTATGTGTTTGTTTGCCTTTCTGCTGTTCTGGAAGAGGTCAGCTCAAAGGTTGATAAACTAGGATCTTATTTTAGCTACCATGAAATCTGAATTAGGGTCTTTTTCACACGTTTTCTCAATCCTGAAATAAAACGTTATCCAAAGGTGAATGTCAGCCTCCTTTGGTGATGCTATGTCATATCCTTTCACTGTCTGTACGTGGGATTATTACAATAGTGAAACATACACACAAAGCATTCCCATTCACACAAAACCCTGTTAGTACGACGGCCTTTTTGCACTATAAAGATATTGCTTATTACACCCAGAGCCCATTGGGGCAGAGGAAAGGTTGAACTAAGAATTTGATGAGATAGGTTGTGACATGCTAGCATTTAGCTGAGTACCACCCGTTCTTGCATTAGCCCTGGCTGGCTCTGCCCAGCCACTGGGAAAGGTCAATGGTAATGCTGGCTGGTTAGCTCATATGCCTCAATCTATCTATATTTCACTTGCTCTTTCTCTCTTTCTTGATATGAACCTATCAGTTGCTTGACTCAAACGTGATCTTTTATTTACACCCACATGCAGTTGAAGCATGTAAGGAAAGACTTCACACAGTCTCCGCTACAGAGACTTTAAGGTTCAGAAACTCTTCAGTGAAGCATGTTTTGACTATGCAGCTTGCTCAAGGACACTTCAGCAGAGCAGGTGTTTGCTGACTAATAGTTCTGAGTCCCATTCATCCATTTGAAGAGACTCTCTAAGCTGCTGCAGCCCCCAGAGTGATCAGGCAGATTCATTATTTTTGCAGATTCCCTGTTTTTCTCTCTTGCTAAGGTTACTCTGGGTGATTAGGCTTCAGCACTGCATTGCTGACAACTCATTGCAGCTTGGCCGCCTTGTTAGTACATCCCGAAAGGTCACAGCTAATATACTGCAGTTAGGTGGTACATTTCTGGTTAGATATGCGATGCTGGAAAGTCTTGTTTTAAGGGGCTTAATCAAACCTCCCATGTAAAGGCAGATTTCTTTTCAAACCAATTACATTAAAAATTCCTGTTGTTGCCCATGTTGATTTTAAATAAAACTCTGCTACTTTCAACAGGCAAATGTATATACTGTCTATAGGCAATTCACTTTCAGTATCTTGGTTATCACATAAGAATAGAATAGAATAGAATAGAATAGAATAGAATAGAATAGAATAATCCTTTAATTGCCCCACAGGGGAAATTTGGTTGTAACAGCAGCAAAACAACACATACAAACAGAACAGGACACAGGACAGAAACATACAAATTTTTTACATATTTATATCATGGACAATAGTTATCAAAACATTAATGTACAGTTATTAAAATTAAAGTACAGATAAGTGGCAAACCCAGGTTGTAGTGTGATCTGCTGTAAAGGTATTAGTCAAACTGGGCTCATAATGAACACGAATAATTTGACCATAAGATATTATTTGTAAAGTTATTGTCACATGTTCTACATTTAGTCTAAGCTGAGATTGCATAAAGAAGATCCACTCAGCTACAAAAACCCCAAAACACCCTGAAACACACGGTGTAGTCATTTGTGTAGTAAAGTTAAACCAGGACAGGAGATTCTTTGCTGTGCCACCAACAACATAATCAATACAAGGCCTTAAAATGCTAATATGATCAAAATGTTGCTAAAAGGTCTGCTTATTTTTTAATCATTTAATTTAGGGGAATATGAAGTGCTTGTG
This sequence comes from Rhamphochromis sp. 'chilingali', assembly GCF_963969265.1. Lineage (NCBI taxonomy): Eukaryota > Metazoa > Chordata > Actinopteri > Cichliformes > Cichlidae > Rhamphochromis > Rhamphochromis sp. 'chilingali'. Next base: position 19,203,245 of record NC_137940.1, on the reverse strand, counting down.
AATGGGAACAACAAACCAACAATTTTAAAACCTGCTTAACAGGGCTCAATTATAGTTCCATCTACTTTACATACTTTTTAATATTTGTCACTGATAGGCTGGCCTCTAGATTGTTGAGTTGAACAGAAAAATAAATAATTTCACTTCAGTTTTCTGTGAATAGGCACTTGCTGCTTCCACATAGATCTGCTCACCGCTGTGTTCCTCCATTAAGCAACAGAAAGCATTTGATCCATCACATATAGCCCTACCCATTCGTTACATCAGTGGTTCCCAAACTTTTTTTTCATTTTACAAGAAAAAAAACAGAACCCCCCCCCTCCTTTTTTGCACTTATGCCTGGACGAGGAATACAGAGTTCGTCACACAACGTCAAAGGTATGTGCCTTTTTTCACGTCACACTGTGCACCATGTTATTGTTTACATGAGATGAATTGCAGAATGGCAGATAGAGACAAAATACTGTTAGTCTGACTATCTGCAGGTTTTACAAGCTTACATACACACGCAGTTACTGTCCCTCCATTTAGAAAAGCAGATACTTACTTACTTACTTACTTACTTGTAGATGGTTTTTTCCTGTGTAATAATGTTCAACATTGCTATCAATACATTTTTCAGAAAATGCCTCTCTATGAAAAATGGGTTTAAAAACATAAACAGCTGTGGGATACTGTTTGTCTGTCATTTGAACCGGGGGAACAAATCGTGGCAGGATCAGCCTGATGTTATTTGTATCCCGCTGTAACTTTACTGTATAAATAGCAAACATCTCCAAAATTTCAGGAGTAGTTAGTCATTACAAGAAGTGTTTGTGAACTAAAAATCAAAAATGTGGGATACTGTTTGTCTGTGATTTGAACAGCCAGCGCTGCTCCCGACGAAGGGAAAACCAATTCTGCAGGGGAGACCTACCTCGGCACTTGTGCAGGTGAAGCCAAAGGGAAGATATGCTTCACCATATTTTCTAGTCTTTGGCTTAGAATGAAGTTGGTTTGGAAACATATTCAGCGATGCTTCATCTCCTGCTTTGCGTTTGTGTGGGCGCCCCAGGATCTGGACTACCTGCACAACCTCTATCATATATCAGTATATGTGACTTGATGCTATACTTTGCTCAAAGAAATGTAGGAACACTGTAGTTAACTAAAGTTCAGCAAATCACTGCACCTATTTCTCCTTTTCTTAGCTAAATATAAGGAAATGAGGGATGTGGCAAGACTTTTGCACAGTGCTACGCAAAAACCAATGGCAACAGCATCAAAAAAAATACGTCTTTGACTTTTTTAATTTATTTAATGAAGTGGAAACATTTACCACTTAACAAAACAATTCTGTATTTTTCAAATACATTGCTGGGTTTCAAAAGAGAACATTGCAGTGTCAGATGACACACCTGGGTTAAAGGTTCTTGTTCTTTTTTGAAAAGACCAGTCAGGTTGATCACCAGACAGATGGGGAGAACATATTTGTGCCTTTCAAGCGTGTGCTGAGAGAAAGATGAATGGATCTGAAGAAAAAGGCGCTCATTTGAACTGATGGAGTTACAGCAATCAGTAGTAGACAGATGGGACTTGTTCAGCAGTACCATTCAGACTCAATTGACAGCACTGCATGATTCAGCAAACCAATGTGAGAGCCAGTTATTTAGATGTCCTAAGTCTAGTGAACGGCAAATGAACTCTCCAGAAAAACTCTTCAAGTCGGTGCAGTGCCAGTTGCTGGTAAAAATCAATAGAAATGGTGATATCATTATGTTACTATGTTGCAAAGACCCATATTGTAACAGTTATGAGCAGTGTTTTTAAGTGGGAAGTATGCACCTGTTTAGCAGTCTCTTTCTTGTTTCCTAATACTTCTACAGCCGATTATTCACATAATAAATAATCCGTAGAACAGATTTGTGTTTATTTTTCCAATGCTGTCTATGGCCTTCATCTGGAACTTCGTTGTCTCTGCCCTGTAACAAAAATGAAGGAAGCTGTTTTCTTTCATTGCAGACAACAAAAATGAAAATAAAATATTTGTTTTTTTGTTTTGTTTTTTGTCTAGGAGTGCAAATAAGTATTTTAGCCATTTAGCTTCACTGACTCCAATTCACTGTGGATTTTATGTCTGTACTGGAACACACTACACACCCCACTTAATTGCAAAAAGCTTCTGTACAGTGGGTTTAATAGGAAGTTGAATGGCTCTTGTAGACTGGCTCTGGTGTCAGAGGTGATGTCAGTATGGCTACATCCAAATATGTCTTTTTGTTTGTGTAAGATTGAGTTACCTACTAAGTGCAACACATTTCTGCAGAATCAAAAGGCAGCTCGAGATATATACACATTTGTACATGTATCTGTCTAAATCAACAGTCTAGTATAGAGGGCTACCATGAATAGCAGCAGTCACTGTCTTTTCAGCACCATGAATAGCTCAGCCATGCTTTTGATCAAAAGCAGTTTCAAGGCTGTAAAAGAAAGGAAAGAGGACTTTTTAAAGAATGGCTGGGAAAAACTCAGGTGTCATTGGAAAATGGAAGTGAGGTTAGATGTGGCCTTGTGTCAGTATTCCTTAAAGCCAGAGTATAATTTTATTATTCATTAGTACCCGAAGCAAAGAACGTGTTGTTTGCATTTTTTTTTGTTGGACACAAGTTCCACAGAAACAATGAGAACAGACAATGCTTCAGAGTGTCGTCCATCATTTACAGCTTTGTCTTTTTTGTGGCACTCAAACATATGTGCACCTGCTCCTGACATCAGCTGTTCAAAGGGACTTTTGTTTTTACAAAAGTTTCAGTAATTTCATAAAACTGTGGGGCCTGACAACTTGGAACAAAAACCACTAAAAAAGGAGGTAACAGTGCTCTGTCTCGTTGTATGTAGTGTCAGTACAACATGTGTGGGAAAAGACCACCGCTTTCTGTGACTGGATTTAAATAGTTAGTGGGCAGGGCTTGTGGTAGGTAGCGTACATCTACTTTTACAAACAGTTTTTTATCAATTACATTTTTTAGCCTTTGTTTTGTATTCATTTCTCAGTAAATCACTGTAATCTGTTAGGACATCTTCTGACCAGTTTTTAGCTCTGGTTGATTGTTTTAGTCCATGGTGGGACTGGTAATTAGTTTATCGAAGACAAACAAACTCATTGTACACCTCTGAACTGATGAAGTGGGGTGCCTGTGGTCACTTGCTAATCGGAAGTTTTATGGTTTGATCCCTGGCTGCCCAAGTCTGCATGCCAAGCATCTTGGGCAAGATACTAACCTCAAAGTATGCATGCTTAGATAGAAAGCCCTTGAAACATAGAAGAAGGTGCCTGTGTGAGTGGGTGAATGTGGCATGTTGTATAAAGCGCTTTGAGTACTCCAGGAGAGAAGAAAAGCGCTACATAGTCTGACAGTCCACGTTCGCTGCATTCTCTAATAACAAGTGGAATGCAAAGAAAGCAGTGTTGTCATTGGTGCCATCAGCCACCAATTAGTTAGGCAGCAGAAATGAAGTTACACAGACAGAAAGGCCTGAGTAACCTCTAAGGGTAGCAGCTGTGACATGATATAAATAAAATTGAATTGCATTGAACTTAATTGCCACAGTTAGGAAGCTGACCATGGTTAGGATATCAGCACGCTGTATAGTGGCACACATGTCTGAGAGCAGCATTGCTAATCTGATTGTTCTTGGTATAAATCTACTGGACAGAAGTAATGAGATGAGGTGTTCAAACGTTGATTTTGCCATTCTTGCGGCCAGTATTTAGTCTGATATGTCTCCTACTGAACACAGCAGGGATGTGCTTAGTCGACATGCTCATCGGAGGCAGCTGTAGCCAATCACCAGTGCACAGCTGCCCTCATCCAGGAATGGAAAGAAATTGCTCAACCAAATATCCCCAAACTTGTCCTGTTTGTGCACAGACACAGATTTGGTTCGATAACAATTAAAAATACATGGTTTGGAGGCAGTGTCTCACAGCTCTGAAGACAAACAGAGTAACTAGTAACCAGTGTTGGGACTAACGCGTTATTAAGTAACGCGTTACAGTAACTACGTTATTATTGTGGTAACGAGCACGGTAACTAGTTATTATGCCAAAATCAAGAACGCGTTAGTCGTTACTGGGATTTAGATAGGGTCGTTACTTCGTGTGGTGGCTATCGCGGAGCTTCCACAGATTCAGTAACATTAGCAAGTGGTGGAGGCCAGCAGGTGGATGAAGGAAAAGGGACGCAGAAGGAAAAGAGACCCGAGGCGGTCCAAGTGTGAACTGAACTTCAGGTAAGAATTTATGACCTGCAGTCTATCTGGGTCAGATATAAACCAAGTTTAGGTGGAGTTTATTTTTGTTATTCTGACTTTTTCCGTAATGCGTGCTAGCTAGCATGACGGAGTTTCTATACAGCTGGGTGGGTGCTATGAAGTTACTGATGTAGAATTTTATTTTGTTCATAAGTTATTAGAGTTGCCAACCGTCCCGTCTGGTATTCAGAGAAAATATTACGCGTTTCTTATTGAGGTGAAAAGGAACAGTTTGTCCCGTAATTCAGCTACAATAAAAAAGGCACAAAGCTGGAGTTATTCTGTGTCTTTGCTGCACAGCTGCCTCTTCTTCTTTCATTCTTCCCCCTCCCTCTCCCGTTTCTACTTCAATCATGAAAACTGATCAATGACCAGCTGATCGGCTGTCTTGTTTGTTTATCTCTCACTTTGCGCCAGAAAGAAGAAACCAGCGGATGTCGCGCTAAACAACAGCAGCACGTTTAAGCTTGATCAGCTGTTGTTAGAATTTATTTAATATTAATTTCTAGTATCAGCTGATGTTTGCTGGAGCCACAGCTGTAAAGCTGCTGGTCATGATATGGTTTGGTTATCTGTGAGAGGGAAACATGAAGATGAAACCAGGAGATGCCCTTACTGGATCACCAGAGCTGAACAGGTGATGGAGAAACAGGTTTACCTTTTAGGTGACATGAATGAGTTGAAGGGAAGTTATGAACTGTTTCTGAGAGACAAATAACCCCAGGATCCTTTTTTAGGTAGCTGACAGCTGGTAACTGTGCAGGTGCGGATCTAGCAAAGTTTTGCCAGGGGGGCAGGTAGGGCATTAACAGGGAAAGGGGGGCACAAAGAAATACTTTTCTTTCTTATTCTCATTTAAAATGTCTAGCTTTTAAAAAATAATTATCTGAGTCTTACAACAAACGATTAATAGATTGATACATCTATACCATCAAGTCAGTGAACATCACTGTCACAACAGCGTTTGTTTTCATTCAAAGGCTTTATGATTTTTCCTATAATGGTGGGCCGGTCTCTAGTCAAAATGCCCGGGCCAATTTTCTGTCCCAGTCCAGCTCTGTATGCAGCTCATCTGCAGTCTGGTGTTGCCTACATCTTCCTATTCAGAAGGCAGAATTTCCGAGTTCTGAGTACAATCAAAGCACCACAACTGCAGTTTTTGTGTTGGATATAAAAGGCGCACATGATGCTGTGACGTAGGCTAGAATCATGGCAGCAGTTAATGACGGTCCAGGCGTGGGATTTCGCTTGTGGAAATATGCACATTATCTTTTCCTTTCTATTGGTAGGTGGCACAGTGCACTTGTGGCAAGTAAGCAAGCTAGAAGATTGGCAAAGTTATGGAAGCAACACATTAACAAGAGAATTCTGAGTAAAACCAAAGTTACTTTCCCTAGTAACTAGTTACTTTGAAAGTAACGAGTAACTTGAAGTAACTGAGTTACTTTTGAGAGAAGTAACTAGTAATGTAACTAAGTTACTATTTTAAAGTAACTTACCCAACACTGCTAGTAATGCACCAGGGGGATTCTAGGGCAGTTGGCAAATCAGTGGGTCCTCAAGCCAGTTCTGTTGTTCAGTTCTTTCCTGTTTAGTCCATTCTTGGGTGCATCCCGTTAATTAGCAAGCCAAGAAATGAAGCACAAATCAAAGCACATTGTTAGCCCAAAAGAAGCATCAACTTAGCTGACAAATGAGCCAAGAAAGAGTCTAAAAATAAAGCCTGGGTAAGCATTCCTTTTGCCAGCACTTTACCGTACAGCTCAGACACCCGGAGCTTGCCAAACAACTTTGCAACCAGATTTCTTTCTGAAGACAGACTAAGCTGGCTGGAGATAAACAGTTCAAACCTGACTGCTGATGATCTGCAGCTGTTACAGTTACACCTGCCAGATTCTGCCCTGCTGCAGTCAAACACAGGGTAAATACCTTATTACGATCTGGTGTACAGAGATCAGCCTCAGGAACTTTGAGTTCAAGCCTTTATTGCAGAAACACATATATAACCAAACTGCCAGCAGCCTTATTGAAAATCATCAGAAAATCCCCATCAAACGTTGGCTGCAAATCTAAATGAAACCAAACATTCACATGAGAATTTAATAACTGTGATTAATCCATATGATGTGTAAAATGCAATGTGTCTACATTATGCCTGCAGACTAATACACTGTGTTAACCACTGTTATATTTTTCTCTTCCAATGCTGATCTGTATTGACATTTTCTCTGACCTGAACAGTGTTCAGATTAGTCCTCTGTGGCACCATCTTGCTTCCTAGAATATAAGAAACGGCCTCTTCCAGACACTCATTTTCTCATTTTCTACCAGTGCTCTATAGCATAAGGTCACCGTGCATCATGTACTGATCGGAATAGAGAAGATGATTTGTTGTCGACATTTTAGGTTATTACCACCGGTCCAAGATATGTGATGAGGGGGAGTGAGAAAAAGGAAGAGAAGAGGAAGAGAAGGGGTGATAAAGAGAAGGAAGTGGGTATATGCAATTGGACTCATCACTTTACAATCCCCCTGAGAGAGAAAAGGGAAGAGAGGAAGCGAGATGAGATTGAGAGTCAGATTAGGCATACCGAAAGGAAGGCTTGTTAAAGAAGAGTAAACCGGATTAGCTTAGCTGGTTACACATCTCCCCAACTTATGTAACAACCTTTGCACACCACATGGTCCTCATAGGATAAAATATTCACATCATTGCTCAAACACGCAGAAGATATTTTTGTCTTGTATTTTCTTACTATGCACTGCTGCTTCCATAAGGAACGCCAACTTAGACTGAACCACAAACACATAAAGCCATTGTTTCCAACTTGGAGATTAGGACTGGATAGTTTTTACCAAGCTCACCTACCACGGCTGAAACAAAGCTTCTGTAATGGACACTTGGGACTGGCTCTGAAGCCGAATCAGTTGATATGAATCGATATCCAGCAGGCCCTGCTGCTGTATTCCAGGTTAGGGTTTTGGTTTGGAACATATTCCTACCTGAACCCAAGTGAACCTAGTTAGCACACAACCCAGTGTCTAGAAGACTGGTGACAATAACCCAGACTGTAACAGTGTTATTCAGGAGTTTGTCACAGGGCTACATAAATGTCTGTGCACAATAGTTAGCTTTGCCAAGGAGGTGATGTCTGCATCTGTGCGTCTGTGTCACTCTCTGTAAACACGATAGCTTGAAACATTTTGAGTGAATAATTTCATGAATTATGAAATATGACAGAAGGTTTAACTGAGGGCAAATTTCCCCGACTCTACACAACCTTCTGTCATATTTCATAACATTTCTAACACTGGAATATTTCTAACATTTTGAGTTATTTTCCAGTGTTAGAAAATCAGCACTGCTCAGTGTTAGCCATTGTTAATCTTCAAAACTGACTAGGTTACTTTTAAACATAACACAGTCAAAAGTGTTAATTTAACACTCAACAGTGTTGTATTTAACACTCAGAGGAGTGGACCCATATACAGTAGACACTCTCTAGTGTTAATTTAACACTGGAGATTTTGCTGTGTACAAATGAGTTTGTGCAACCAACTAAACGTCTGTCATGTTATTTTTACCACATTTTTATTGAATGACAAACTTCTTAAAGGATGTTCAAAAAGAACAAAAGAAAACAGAATGAATACATACAAAATAAAATACTATTTCCTTAAAAGTAAATCCTCCCCAGAGAGTGGGCTGACTGGGCGAAGTTTATTTCTTTATATGGAAACTGTTACACACAAAAGCTGAATACAAAGAGGCGAAAAACAACATGTCCTTCTCTATTTGCACTAAAGTTATTACACACTGCGACTAGTGTCATGGTCCCCGTGCCTGCCCAGCCGGCCTCACAAGGCTACACTTGTGTTTTTGCTTTGTCTCTCTTTCTCTCCCCTACCTCCCTGCCTGGGCGGAGCTCACTGCTGGCTCCCGCCCTTGGCTCACACACCAGTTGGCAATCAGCTGATTTCCCGACTACTATTTGAGGCTGGGCCACAGATCTTCTCATCGCTGGATGATTGTGCTACTAACATTAGTCTCTCTTCCCAGCTCCCGTGGTCTTGTACCTTTACACCCTACCTTCGTGACTTGTGAGTGATTTTTCCCTTTCTTGTTCCAGTTTAGCTTCCCGGACCTGTGACCTCCCAGCTGTACAAACGTATGTGAGTTGGATGTGAGGACGTGAGCGAGCGTGAGAGAGAGAGCCTTCCCCTTCCCTTGGAACCCTGGATTTTTCCCCGTCACTGTATATATTATCGCACTGGTGTGTAAATAAACGGTGTTCTGAGACGTCAACCTTGAGTCCCTGCTTTCAGATTGTGACAACTAGATTCAATTTAATTATTTCCACAGAAAGAATAACTTTCCTTTTTATTACAAATTGGGAGTGTTAATACATTCTGCCAGTGTTAAAATTATTACATCAGCAGAATTACATTGGATTCAACTTTTTTGTCCTCTGTAGTTATTCTTTAAACTTTGAAAATAAAATAAAACACATTTCCTTTTTGTGAAAAAAAAAAAAATCTAAAATCCTTCAATTCTCCCACAAACCTGAATTGGCTGAAAGAATAAATGGCTGGATCAATGTTGTTGATTTGTTTTGCTCTAAAACAGGTTGGTACCCTTAGCATTGCTACTTAGAACGTGGCTCAAAAATGGTAATGCAAATATTCAAGTCAGTTCCAAGACAACCTTTATTATGTAGATTACAGATATTCTAGGTAAGTTTTATATATCTGGTTCACAGTGACATTTTCTTTAGCCATACAACATGTGCTCATGAAAAAGGAAATAAGAACCACAGTTTGAGAATCAGATATGGTTTTAAAAAGATGAATTTGGATTAAATGAAAAAAGTGACACTGGCAAAAGATTTCAGGCAGCATTTAGGGTTTAAGAAGTCAGCAGTTAGCAGATTGCATATATATTTGAAGATGAGAGCATTTAAAGCTTTAAAAACAAACAAAAATTTTAAAACTCATTTCTACAAATTGTGTGACGTGTTAAAAGCCGGCAGCAGAGCTGTGAGTCGGTGGCAGTATTTGGATATTTTGCCTGCTGATATCAAAGTGTACAACAATATTATAGTGTAGAGATAAAGGCAGAGAACCTTCCTTAAAAAATGGTCTGCACCAATTTAGTCATCTCATGATAAAAGGTATCAAGATAAAAATTATGTTGAAGTTATTTCACCAGCTAGGATAAAAAACATGAATCTCCCTGCAAAATTCCTCATCAATTATGCACTCACCCTTGAGAAATGGATTTAAACATTTAACAACAGATGTTACAGAATCAGCTTAAAAGAGGAAAACCAATCTTGCTGTTGTTTTTTCTCCTCCATGTATTATTCAAATATAACTTAGACAGGTGTTATTCTGTATTCTTGTCACCTCCACTAAAAGACATTAACTGTTTTACCTCTTCGACTGCATTTGATTTTGTGTTTTTCTAGATTTATTGAGCACTTTTACATTACAAGCCACATTGACCCACACCCATTTATTCTATGCAGACAGCACACTCCATTACACACACACATGCCAATGAGGGAATTGGAGAAAGTTTGTGGTGCCGTATCTTACCCAAGATAAGATTTTAACTGTATTCATACAACTAAATTAATCTTTACAGGGATGCCTCACATTACTCAGAAGCTCTAGCTCTATTGACTAAACCAGGTGCTGCCAGGACTCACTGAGCCAACATTACATATTATGTCTTGCTCAACCAATGCCTGTCTCTTCAGAAGAGTCTACTCAGCAAGTTCTGGTTTTCTATTTCTATCATGTTCCTTGTCAAACTGAAGTGTCCAGGTTCAGATCTGCACATGTAGGCCTTCTGTCTCAGCAAACTGGCCAGCCTTTCCCAAGCCTTGTGGCAGACAGCAAAGATTTCTTCCACTGTTACAGCTTGTGGAGAGGTTCTGTCTTGATCGCAGGCCTCCTGCTTGATTGCCATTTTGACCTTCTGGTTGGCATCTTAAAGGTTCTGCCTTTGTAAGCAGCCTCCTCCCCATTTTTGAAAGGCATTTTTTCCTACTGTATGTTCCCTCCTTGCCACAGCAGGTTTTTTAGTTTTGACTGTCTTGTCTCTTGTTTTGATGCACAATTCTTTGCCGGAGGTTAGTCACAGCCATCAGAATTAACCATCTGCCACATAAGCATCAGCGTAGCAGAAATGCATGGATGCTTTATTAGCAGCATTAGGATGTTGCAAACAACCTTTAAGTTAATTGAACACTAAGACTTTATTATTTCTATGAAATTAGAGGCAATTATAAGGTCAGGGTCAATTACCTCTCCCAGGAGTTATATGTATTAAACCTCGTTAGTGTGATTCATGTATGGCCAACATGAAAACTTGTGGGAAGGTTAATAAAGATCCAGTCCTTGCATGAATCATTTGCATTTGAAATGCAGCCCAAAAGGAGGAGCAACTGTCATTCCACTTTGACTCAATGAAGGGTTTCTGAGGAGCCCTGCTGGGACTGCAAAATACAGGTTGCTCATATCCACCCTTACTGTTATTAGGGCCACATGCCAAAAAGGCCAGTGACAATATGATGCCATCTGTTCTATATGTTACATGCTTGGAGCTTTACAGTGTGGGAGCTGGCTCGGAGGCAGCATGGGACAACACTGTAATCTTACAAATGAGAGAGAGGCACAATATGAAACACACAAAGTCAAACATGGTAATCACATTAGCTGTGCTTTTGAAATTTCAGGATGAGATCCTTGTTAGTCATTGGATTATACTTGAAAATGTGTGTTCACAGTTCACGTCAGTATAGCCACAAAGTGCTTTTTCCACAGCTTGAAACAGCATATTTGTGGTTAAAGGGCTACACAATTATATGGGACAGTGTTGCATATACTATATGGCCCCAGCTGGGAGCATATCAACACTTGGCACACGGCCCTTGCATGGGAGATACTGCTGCACCCTCACAGGAAGATGTGCAAAGTGGAACATAAAGGAGATTAATCCAGTAATGGAAAATATGAAAATTAATCAAGACACTGTAACCCAGTTTTTCCATGGGGCCTAATTAATGAACTTAAACTTACTCTATCCTCCCTATTCTGGTATTTTAAAGAGTAGCCAACCTAACTAATAGGGTTGCAAACTCCCAGCAAAAAAAAAAAATAGGGAACCACCCTCCACCTCATGATGCTTAATCGACGTAATCAACTTTAATTTGATGCAGTGTGAAAAAAAAAATGCACAGAAATCAATTATTTTTCAAGTATAATTAAATAGATTCAACATCTTTCTTCAACAGAATTGCAGACTGCACAGATGGTACCTTCCCAAAGGAAAAAGTACTATAGCTTACTAGGGTATATTAGACTAAATAGTTACTATATACAGTAATGGACTTCTATACATTTTACATCATTTCAAAACTTTGGGTGTCAGATTCGGATAATTTTTTATTAAAAGCTAGACATTTTAAATGAGAATAAGAAAGAAAAGTATGTCTTTGTGCCCCCTTTTCCCTGTTCATGCCCTATCGGCCCCCCTGGCTAAACTTTGCTAGATCCGCCCCTGCACAGTTACCAGCTGTCAGCTACGTAGAAAAGGATCCTGGTGTAGAAAGTAATATTAAATAAATTCTAACAACAGCTTATCAAGGTTAAACGTGCTGCTGTTGTTCAGCCGCTGGTTTCCTCTGGCGTAAAGTGGGCCAAAAACAAACAAGAGAGACAGAGTCAAATCAAATTCAAATTCAAATTCAAATTTTATTTGTCACGTACACAGTCATACACAGTACGATATGTAGTGAAATGCTTGGACAACTGCTCGTGACCTAAAGAGAACAAAAAAGGAAAAGGCTATGAATAAGATAGGAAATAAATATGAAAAATTAAAAAGGGTAAATTTAACTAGGAAGGAATAAAATATAAATTAAGGTTAAAAATGAAATAACTGTACAACACAAATTAGAATGAAGGGTAAATTTAACTGGGAAGAATAAGATAAAGATAAATATATAAATTAAAGTTGAAAATAAAATAACTGTACAACAAAATACACAATACAGAACTATATAAGAATGTATGAAGGAATCTAAATATAAATAAATATATACACAATAACAGCAGCTGTACAAGTATTAACCGGAAATGAAGAATATAGTGACCAGTGTTGTGCAAAACCAAAGTCCAGAAAGTCCAGTGTGTGTGTAAGAACTGTATGTGTGGGTCAGTACTGTGTGGTGGTGTGATTGAGAGACCGTATCGCCTGCGGGAAGAAGCTCCTCCTCAGTCTCTCTGTGTTGGTCTTCAGGGAGCGGAATCGCTTTCCTGACCTCAACAGAGAGAACAGTCTGTTGTTGGGATGGCTGAGGTCCTTCACGATCTTCCTGGCCTTGGTCCAGCACCGCCTGCTGTAGACTGAGTGCAGGTCAGGGAGCTCGGAGCGGATGGTGCGCTCAGCTGACCGCACAACCCTCTGTAGAGCTCGTCTGTCCTGCATGGTGCTGTTCCCGAACCAGGTTAAGATGTTTCCCGCCAGGATGCTCTCTAGTCGCGACTGAAAAGCCGATCAGCTGATCATTAATCAGTTTCACGATTGAAGTAGCAGCAGGAGAGAGAGGGAGTCGCTCCTTATATCGGTTGTTAAGCTTAACATGGGAATGCTTTACAAACATTCAGAGATGAACTTACACACTTGCTTTACTTCTCTGTGCGATAACCTTTCTCGGAGATGAAATGCTGGTTTGGTAGCGAGGCTACAAATACACACAGCCGCTCTATCACGTGACGAACGTGCTACGGTTATGAGCCGAGTTACACCTTGTTGCAAGTTTTGTGAGGTGCTTTTTTTGATATTTAATGGATCGGATTACATTTTTTATTTCTCTCCGATATCTGATCCAGTAATTTTGGTCAATATCGGACCGATACCGATACAGAATATCCGATCGGTCCATCTCTAGTGGATATAACTAGGATAATGGATTGATGAGGCTGATTGTCAGCAAGAGGCTCAAAGATAGCAGCCCAGAAAGTAGACAACTGCTTTTTACATAAATGTCTTTAACAAACAAATACCATCATGTTTCTTAACCACCTTTGAGAACATAAGTTGTTACCTAGAAAGGACCCCTTTAACTTTTATCGTTGTAGAAATTAGTTAAAATGCCAGTTCTACTAGGATGGATAAAAAAAGAAAATATAAACATCCGACAGCATTTAAATATGAGGCTATCCACACAGGAAGGTCTAATGGTGCTTAAGCCTAAAGTCAGCTTATCATAGCTGACTTTGATTAGAATCTAGAGAAGCTCTTCCTGAGTGCAATGGTAAAATATTTTACACTGTCATGACAAACAGTTTTTGTTACTATATAGGTTAACCTTGAACCTTAAATAAAGGTCACATTTACTGAACATCTTGTGGTAAAAACTGATATTACATTAAAGTCCTACTTCAGGTTCAGATGTTCAATACAATGCATATGTGTTTGGGACAGTTGATACCAATGACATTGTACTAATTCTTTAGTAAGCTATAGTTCATTTTTAAAGTGTTATATTGTTTTCTTAAACACAATACGATAAATGCTTTTTAAGTTTTAAAGTCATGCACGGATAAGAACATGTCAGTTTTCAGGTGACTGTGCCAAAACACTGAAAATGCTTAACAGCTAAAAACTTGAAGTAAGCATATTTAGTCATACGCCTATTTTTAGCTAACCAACATCTGCATTCCATTTCAGTCCACTCGTAATTAGAGATGGACCGATCCGATATTACGTATCGGTATCGGTCCGATACTGACCTAAATTACTGGATCGGATATCGGAGAAAAATAAAAAATGTAATCCGATCCATTAAATATCACGAAAGCACCTCACAAAACTTGCAACACGCCGTAACTCGCCTCAGAACGTCGGAGCAGTATGCATCACGTGATAGAGCAGCTGTGGCATGCGGGACCTGTCAGTGGTCTGGATAGCATTTGGAGCTTCGCTAGCAACCTGGCATTTCATCTCCGACAAAGTTATCCCCGAGAGAAGTAAAGCAAGTGTGTAAGTCCATCTCTGAATGTTTGTAAAGCATTCCCACGTTAAGCTTAACGAGCGACTGCCTCTCGCTCTCCGGCTGCTACTTCAATCGTGAAACTGCTAATGATCAGCTGATCGGCTTTTCTGTCGTGAGTCTCTCTTGTTTGTTTTTGGTCCACTTTGCGCCAGAAAGAGCAAACCAGCGGCTGAACAACAGCAGCACGTTTAAGCTTGATAAGCTGTTGTTACAATTTATTTAATATTACTTTCTACACCAGGATATTTTTCTACGTAGCTGACGGCTGGTAACTGTGCAGGGGCGGATCTAGCAAAGTTTAGCCAGGGGGGCCGATAGGGCATTAACTGGGAAAAGGGGGCACAAAGACATACTTTTCTTTCTTATTCTCATTTAAAATGTCTAGCTTTTAATAAATAATTATCTGACACCCAAAGTTTTAATTTGATGTAAAATGAATAGAAGTCAATTACTGTATATAGTAACTATTAAGTCTAATATATATACCCTAGTAAGCTATAGTACATTTTCCTTTGGGAAGGTACCATCTGTGCAGTCTGCAATTTTGTTGAAGAAAGATGTTGAATCTATTTAATATTTCTTGAAAAATAATTGATTTCTGTGCATTTTTTTTCACACTGCATCAAATTAAGGTTGATTACGTCGATTAAGCATCATGAGGTGGAGCGTGAGGGGTGGTTCCCTATTTTTTATTTATTTATTTTTGTTGTTGCTGGGAGTTGGAACCCTATTAGTTAGGTTGCTTAATATTTACGCTAAGTACTCTTTAAAATACCAGAATAGGGAGGATGGTGTAGGTCTAAGTTTATTAGATTGATCAGTATTGCTGAACTATGAAATATTTTTTTTGTATACAGGTATAACAGAATAGCTTTAGTGTAGTTGTTGTTTTAAACTTGAGTATGAACTTGCAGACTTGCAAAATGCAGCAAGATATTTTAAAAAACAGTTTTGTTGATTAAAAAACACTATATCGGATTCATATCGGTATCGGCAGATATCCAAATTTATGATATCGGTATCGGACATAAAAAAGTGGTATCGTGCCATCTCTACTCGTAATTACTCACAAAAGCTCGTTAGCCAGTGTTAGTGCTGCCCAAATACCCAGCACTATCTTTTCATTTCAGCTTGAAATGCAAAGTGACACGAGCCAAGCCAACACAAATCAAGCCATTGACTAATGTCATCGAGGCTACATCTTTAAATACAGTTTAGGCAGCAGTAATCTCAACATCATTTAAAGAATTAGCATCCATATTTATTGATTTTTAAAAATCAGAGATCTGCTTCTGCTAAGGGGAACTGAGTGCATTGCCCAGAGCTGTTACTATTCTTTTAAACCTAAAAAGACTAGTCTGAATTTGGGAACAAAACAGAACAAGGATCAAATATAACCAGAGGCTTTTACCAGAAAGTTTAGAAAGCTATTTCAAAGAAGCGCATGAAACTCTGTCAGTAATGAGGACTTCAAATCGCCCTGACTGTATGCTTTTTGGATCCAAAGTTGTTTGTTCCTGTTGCTTCCTAATGGACATCTGAGTTATACTGTAGAAGAGGGGGCGCTTTAATATGCAATTCATGTTTTCTGTGAAATGCAATCTCCATAATAAAATTATGGGCATATTTTACGGAAAGTGAAGACGTTGACATGTCTCCAAAATATATATCTATGGATATTTTTTTGTATCCTAGTTCCTAATGTAAAAAAATATATTTGTAAATTTGTATTAAAATATGGAAAAAGGATAGCATGGAAAAGTGTAGTAACAAAACAAAGCATGACAGAAAAAAAAATCTGAACACTTGCTCCTGAGAAATGAGAAGTCGTCGGGAGGTAAATGTCAAACGAGGAGCTGCTTAGTGCCGGATTGCCTGGTTGTGATGGATGGACTCTGGTCGGAGGGCAACACTTCTTCTGCACTGGAAATATCCATCAGCATGTAGAGCACAAACAGAGAGGAAAAAGGAGGGAGGACATCCGAACTCCAGAGGAAGAAACAGAGGAAGAACATGCTTTAAATATTTCTGTGTAAAACATTTCACAACGAAGTTTAAACTTGTCCTTAAACAGAAATTACCTCTCAGTTCAAAATTAATCTTTTTGTGCTTTCTCAGCGTTGTAGAATTCTTTTGCAAGAATGTTTTTTATGGTTTTTACAGTCGAGGGAAGATTAATGGTGGGTTAGAAAGATGCAGTTGTACTTATATTTATACAACTACTCATTTAAGAGGTGCAAATTTTAATTTCTCATCCAGATAAAAATCTACTTTAATAGCATTTAGTGTGTATATATATATATATATATATATATAAGATAAGATAAGATAACCTTTATTAGTCCCACACGTGGGAAATTTGTTTTGTCACAGCAGGAAGTGGACAGTGCAAAAGTTATGAGGCAAAAATTAGAATACAATAAGAATAAATACAGTACACAACTGTACAGAATAGAATAAAATAAAATACTATATACAGTAGAATAGAATAAAATAAAATAAATATACAATAAGATAAAAATAGAATACAAATACAAATACTATATACAACTGAGTAAAAATACAACGATGACAGAAAGGATTATTGCACTTGGTATTATTGCATATGTATGGATGTGTGTGCTTGATCAGTTAAAGTCTTTATTATGGAGTCTGACAGCAGTGGGGAGGAAAGACCTGCGAAATCTCTCCGTCCCACACCGTGGGTGCCGCAGTCTCCCACTGAAGGAGCTGCTCAGTGCTGTCACAGTCTGCTGCATGGGGTGGGAGATGTTGTCCAACAGGGATGACAGCTTAGCCGCCGTTCTCCTGTCACTCACCACCTCCACTGGGTCCAGAGGGCATCCTAGAACAGAGCTGGCCCTTCGGATCACCCTGTTCAGTCTCTTCCTGTCCCCAGCAGAGATGCTGCCGCCCCAGCAGACCACACCATAAAAGATAGCAGAAGCCACAACAGAGTCATAGAAGGTCTTCAGGAGTGGGCCCTCCACTCCAAACGACCTGAGTCTCCGCAGCAGGTACAGCCTGCTCTGCCCTTTCCTGTAGAGGGCGTCTGAGTTATGAGTCCAGTCCAGTCTATTGTTCAGATGAACACCAAGGTACCTGTAGCTGTCCACAGCCTCAATGTCCATACCTTGGATGTTCAGTGGTTGCAGTGGAGAATGCTTGTGCCTGCGGAAGTCTACCACCAGTTCCTTGGTTTTACTGGCGTTGATCTGGAGGTAGTTCAGCTGGCACCAGTCCACAAAGTCTTGGGTCAGACCTCTGTACTCCTTGTCGTCCCCATCAGTGATGAGGCCGACTATTGCAGAGTCATCAGAGAACTTCTGCAGGAAGCACTGGGTGGAATTGTGGGAGAAGTCTGCAGTGTAGATGGTGAAGAGGAACGGAGCCAGAACCGTTCCCTGTGGGGCCCCCGTACTGCAGACGACCCTGTCCGACACACAGCCCTGAGTCCTCACATACTGTGGTCGGTCGGTGAGGTAGTCCAGGATCCAGGTAGTGAGGTGATGGTCCACTCCAGAGTTCACCAGCTTGTCCTTTAGAACCGAGGGAAGAATGGTGTCGAAGGCACTGGAGAAATCAAAGAACATGATTCTCACACACACATATACATATATATATATATATATATATTAGGGGTGCAACGATACACAAAATTCACGGTTCGTTTCGGTTCGATACTTTGGTGTCACGGTTCGATATTTTTTCGATACAAAAAAAATGTTCATGCCTTTTTAATTTGTCATTTATTAAAATTATAAATATATGTTTTAACTCAAAAGTACAGTTTTTAAATTTAACCCTAACCCTTGTGCGTGTTTTTTATTTTGACAGCGAATACGCACCTGCGGACCACTTATGTGCAGCCCTGGTTATTTAGCTCGTCATATTGCAGCCACAGAAATTCTTTTGTCCATGAAACCATAAAGCTGCACTTTCTTTTTGCCTTATAGTCTGATTTGTCATAACTTCTCCGTTTTGTGGTAAGCTTTTCTTTGGCTGTCACTTCTTCACCCTGACCTGTCTTATTTGGCTCAGCAGAACTAAAATATATATCTGTCTGTGAAGGTTCTCAGTCATCCAGGTCATCGTAGTCAAATATATATCCTGCTGCTTTTACACACGCACTCACATAAGCTCAGCGATTCTCTGCTCGATCAACCTCTCACATGTTTAAGCTTGCTGCGGGAGATTTCACTTGTCATGTTTGCATGGTAAGCTAACAATTAGTAAGACGATGTCAGAGGAATTGGTGCACAAATTATCATCACTCACAGATCAGTGCTGTCGCTCTCTATACACAGTTCGCACAATTGCAAAGTGAAAGCAAAAAAACAAGCGCAAATTCAAACGCGATTTCAATATGTCACATATTGACAGTGGCTCACCAATGCCAATGACATAATTACCCAGCTACATTTCCGAAAGAATGCAAAATCATTGACATATATTTTTCCTTCCTACAAAAGCCCGACGGGCAGGGCAGAGATAGATTTTGGTACCCCGACTGAAAAAATCGCTAGCCCCGGGACGTCGGGCTAGCGATATTGCGAGCCCTGTATCTGATTGAGGAATCACTCATCTTTGGAAAACAGAGTTTATTACAGAGAAATGTCTCTTTCCAAAATAAAAGCTATACTATCCGCTTCTTCTGGGCTATATTCTCAGCAGCATATTAAACAGCTGTCTAAATGACTCGGCTAAAGTTAGTAGCATGCTTGCTTGTTTTTTTTCTGCTTCCACTTGTCTTTGCACTAGGATGATGTCGGCGTAAATGTGCAGTCATATTCGTTGTGTTCCCACTAGTGCTTTCAGGTTAATCTCGTTGAAATGACCTTAACGTCACAACACGGCAAATCTCCTTTAACGAGCTACCGCCGATCGCCCCGTGCATGGGGCTAGACGGCCAACACGTTAACGAGCTAACTGCGCTAACACACTAGTTCCCACCCATGTAATTGAGCATTGCATGGCACATCCAACATACTGTTTTACTTTAGTCCATGACTCGCTTACCTTCAGGGTCATACGTCACATGAAAACCAAAATAATTCCAAACGCCAGATCTGAATGAGGGTGGGGGAGGTCCATGTTGTAAGGAGAGCTTAACTTCTGTCTCGCTAGCTTGCCCTGCGCTCTTCCTTCTGACGATGCTGTCTGTGTTGAGCGCTCAGTGAATCTGCGTTCGACTACTCCGCCTAGGCTGCACTGTCGACCCTAGGCGGAGCAGTCGAACGCAGATTCACTGAGCGCTCAACACAGACAGCATCGTCAGAAGGAAAGTTGATAAAATAAATTACAAATTTTGTATTGTTCGATACATATGCGTACCGAACCGAAAGCACTGTATCGAACGGTTCAATATCGATACGAATATCGTTGCACCCCTAATATATATATAAAATTCCCCACTCGCCCCTGCGGGCGGTCAATCCTTCAGGCTCGGGTCCTCTACCAGAGGCCTAGGAGCTTGAGGGTCCTGCAGTATCTTAGCTGTTCCTAGGACTGCGCTCTTCTGGACAGAGATCTCCACTGTTGTCCCGGGATCTGCTGGAGCCACTCGCCTAGCTTGGGAGTCACCACACCTAGTACTCCGATTACCACGGGGACCACTGTCACCTTCACCCTCCATATTTTCTCGAGCTCTTCTCTGCTTGTGCTTGTTACTGCGCTGCCATGATTAGTGCCTCTGTGCTGTCTTTCAGTCCAGCTTTGTCCAGCCACTGGTATGATTTCTGGAAATCAGCCACGTTCTCTATCTGCCGGTGGTACATACCGTGCAGGGGCCTGTCCTTCCATGATGGTTCCTCGTCTCCCTCCTCTTTCTTGGGTTTCTGCTGCCTGAGGTATTCACTGAGCACTCTGTCAGTTAGGTTCATCTTCCCAATGTATTCTTGGATGTTCGTTGTCTCATCCTGGACTGTGGTGCTGACACTCACCAGTCCCCGGCCCCCTTCCTTCCACTTAGCATACAGCCTCAGGGTGCTGGACTTGGGGTGAAACCCTCCATGCATGGTAAGGAGCTTTCTTGTCTTTATGTCAGTGGCTTCTATCTCCTCCTTTGGCCAGCCTATTACCCCAGCAGGGTACCTGATCACGGGCAGGGCGTAGGTGTTGATAGCCCGAATCTTGTTATTACCATTCAGCTGACTCCTCAGGACTTGCCTGACCCTCTGCAGGTACTTGGTGGTTACAGCTTTCCTAGCAGCCTCTTCATGGTTCCTCCCATTCGCCTGCAGGATCCCCAGGTACGTGTAACTGTCCTCTATGCCTGCAATGTTGCCTTCTGGTAGTTTGATCCCCTCAGTTCTGACTACCTTCCCTCTCTTTGTTACCATCCGACTACACTTCTCCAGCCCGAACGACATCCCTATGTCATTGCTGTATATCCTGGTGGTGTGGATCAGTGAATCGATGTCTCGTTCACTCTTGGCATACAGCTTGATGTCATCCATGTACAGGAGGTGGCTGACAACTGCTCCATTCCGTAGTCGGTATATATATATATATATATATATATGTTACATCCCCCAGGAGGATGTCTCTTCTCCCTATTAACCCTTTGTTTTGTCCAGGCTCCACCTCCTCTGTCCTGATTGGATGTTGCGCAGAGTCCAGCTAATTGGTAATCAGCAGAGCACTACTTAAGGCCTGTGGAGCTGTGCTTCTGTGCCCTCTGGCCATTTTGGTTGCCATACTTGTGCAGGCTTGCATGCCTTTGTATTTTGTGTGAGCATTGTTGTTTCATGTTCAGACTGCTTGTAGGGGAGAGCTGCCTTTTGTTTTGACACCCTGTTTTCTCCTGTTTATGTGTTGTTAGGTAGGTTATGGTTATAGGTTGTATATTTTGTTTCTTTGGAGTTAGGTAAGTTTCTTTTATTTCTACGTCAGGGATGTTTTGTTTGTTATGTTGGCCTTGGCTCTCCCTGACGTTACACCTCGGTCTGAACCCCATCACCAGTATTAAATAAACCTTTTAAAATTACCATCTTGGCTCCTCCTTTTCTATCCACATTTATGTTCGTCCCTTCAACCCCCTAGACTAGCCAGGGGACGTAACATAAATTGGGGGCTCGTCCGGGATAAAAGTCCTGGTTAATCCATTTGTGGATGGTGAAGGTTTGGAGTTCTTTGTTTCTGCTGGTGTATTTGGCAGAGGTAGTTAGTATGGCAACTGGTGTTTTCACTTTGAGTGCATTTTTGAGTAATCCTTCTTGGGAGGAGCTAAACGTGTGTAGAAAACATGATTTGTTTGCTATAGCAGCACACTTTGAGTTAAATGTATCAAGGCAAATGGTGAAACAGGACTTGAAAACTGCTGTTTCAAACAAACTTGTAGAAGAAGGCCTGCTTCCTGCTTCTTAATCACCTCGTTTGCCAGTTCCTCTTGACAGGTCCCCTAATGGAGTGAAGCCTGCTGTGTTAAAGGAAGAAGGGCAAAACCCTGCTGCTGGGGAGCAACAAACGGTGGAAAAGTTAAGCACTAATGGCTCACCTTCTTTTGCTACTCCATCTTCTCCTCGTTCAAGACAAGAAGTATTACTCAAGGTACGTTTGGCTAAATTACAATTGGAGGCTCAGGATAAAGCCCAAGCTCGTCAGGCAGAGTTGGAACTTCGCAGGTTGGAGTTGGAAACAGAGACAGAAAAGGTGTTAAAGCTGAAAAGGTTGGAGCTGGAGTTGCAGATTGAAAGGGAGGTCAGACTGCGTCAGTTGGAGTTACAGGCACAGACTTCAAGAAGTACTACTCAACCTAGTTCTGCAAATTCGTCTGTTGATGAAACAACCTCCTCCCCTGTAAACCCAGGTGGTTTCAATGTGAGTAAAAACATTGTGTTGGTACCTTCATTTCGTGAATCAGAAGTTGATACATATTTCAATGTGTTTGAACGTGTTGCGGCGTCATTGCACTGGCCGGGAGAAGTTTGGCCATTGCTTCTTCAGTGCAAATTGGTAGGCAAAGCACAAGAAGTCTGTTCTGCTTTGTCTTTGGAAGAAAGTTTGAAATATGATGTAGTGAAGTCTGCTATCCTTGCTGCTTATGAACTTGTTCCCGAAGCGTATAGGCAACGCTTTCGCAATCACAAAAGAACAGCAAATCAGACTTTTGTAGAGTTTGCTCATGAAAAAGCTACTCTTTTTGATAGATGGATAACAGCAAGTAAAGTTCCTGACTACAACTCCTTACGTGAACTGATACTGCTGGAAGAGTTCAAAAATGGCCTGCCAGAATGCATTGTTGTACACCTTAATGAACAGAAGGTTTCCACTTTGAAAGAAGCAGCTGTGATAGCTGATGAATTTGTGCTGACTCGAAAAAATGTTTTTGTGCAGAAACGTGAAGTTACCACCAGAGAACCTCCCCCACGAAAGGATCTTTCAAGCCCACGACAGACTTTTGCTCCAAGGACTGAAAGGGAATGTTTCTATTGTCATAAACTTGGTCATGTTGTTGTTGAATGTCCCGCTTTGAAGCGCAAGAACCAGTCACCAAAAGGAGTAGGCTTAATTAAAACCATCTGTGCTGAGAGAAGGGATCAAAGTGAAGGAGTTGATCCCTGCTTCAAACCCTTCCTCTTAGATGGCACTGTGTCATTGACTGGGAAGCCTGAGGATGAAAAACCCATTCGAATACTCAGAGATACGGGAGGGTCACGATCTGTGATTTTATCTGATGTATTACCCCTGAGTGACCATTCCTCTTGTCATGGTAGTATTCTGATTCAAGGAGTTGAAATGGGCTATGTCGAAGCTCCTTTGCATTATGTACACATCAAATCAAAGTTGGTTAATGGCATCTTCTCTGTGGCAGTACGCCCCTCATTGCCCATAAAAGGGGTGCAGTTTATTTTGGGAAATTATATTGCTGGTGGAAAAGTGCAACCTGTTCCCGAAGTAACAAATGATCTAGAATCAAACTTGAAGAGCAACGACCTAGCAACATGTTTTCCATCTGTTTTTCCTGCTTGTGTTCTCACCAGGGCTCAAGCAAGACGTGAAGCTGCAGAAATTGATTCGTCAGACTCTTCGTTGGCTCAGGCTCTGGCTACAGATGATTTGCAAACCCTGATTGATCTTAAAAGTGGTTCAAAGGATACTACTGAGAAGTGGAAGGATCTCCATCTCCCACAGTTAGACTTGCCAGTCACACGTGAAAGCCTTGTTGCTGCTCAGAAGTCTGATCCCTCATTGACTAAATGCTTTACTTCTCTTTCTGAAACAGGAAATAAAAAGGCTTCTTATTTCTTGGAAGATGGGGTCTTGATGCGCAAGTGGACTGCCCACCCAAGTTTAACAGCGGACGTAGAGGGAAGCTGTTCTGATGACTGTGACTGGAGCACTACTTATCAGATTGTTGTGCCTCTTGAGTATCGTCACTACGTAGTCTCCCTTGCACATGAGCACCCCCTGTCTGGTCATTTGGGAGTTACAAAAACGTACAACAAGATACTCAACCATTTCTTTTGGCCAGGATTGAAGGCTGATGTAGTTGAGTTTTGCCGCACTTGTAAAACATGTCAGAATGCAGGAAAGCCAAACCAGACAGTTCCTATAGCTCCTCTTCATCCTATACCAGTACTTGGTGAACCTTTTGAACGTGTCATTGTGGACTGTGTTGGTCCATTGCCCAAGACAAAGAATGGTAATCAGTTTTTACTGACTGCAATGTGTACTTCGACTCGTTTTCCAGAAGCTGTCCCACTCAGGAGAATAACTGCACCTTTGGTGATTAAAGTTTTGACAAAGTTCTTCACTACTTTTGGTTTACCAAAAGTAGTCCAGACAGACCAAGAACTAACTTTCTGTCTAAACTTTTCAAGCAGGTCATGCAGACTCTGGGGATTAAGCATGTTGTGTCAAGTGCATACCATCCTGAGTCTCAAGGAGCATTAGAGCGCTGGCATCAGACACTCAAGGCAACTTTGCAGAAATACTGCTTGGATACTGGAAAAGAGTGGGATGAGGGAGTACCCCTGATGGTGTTTGCCATGCGTGAAGCTAAGCAAGAGTCCCTTGGGTTTAGCCCAAATGAACTAGTGTTTGGTCATTCTGTTCGGGGACCTTTGAAGTTGTTGAAATCAGAATCAGAATGGGGTTTATTGCCAAATGTTGAGCAGGTTTACACCATTAGGAAATTGCTGCGGTGCTTCAGTGCAAACATAGTGTCATAAATAGAACTTAAATAGACATGGAAAAAAATAAAAGTAGGGATAAGAATTAAAAGTGCTACGTGGAAAGATATGTGCATGAGTGCAGGTGGTGATCAGTGCCAAACATGGAATGATGCAGTCAACACAGCGTAGGGTCATGTGTTAGTGGTGGGAACAGTCATATGGTTATTGTTCATGTGTCCAACAGCAGAGGGGAAGAAACTGTTCTTGTGGCGAGAGGTTCTGGTGCGAATGGACCGGAGCCTCCTGCCTGAGGGGAGCAGGTCAAACAGACTGTGTCCAGGGTGAGAAGGGTCAGCTGAGATCCGAGCTGCACGCCGCAATGTCCTGGAGGTGTACAGGTCCTGCAAAGATGGGAGTCTGCAGCCAATCACCTTCTCAGCAGAGCGCACAACACGCTGCAGTCTCTGTTTGTCCCTGATAGTGGCTCCAGCGTACCACACGGTGATGGAGGAGGTGAGGATGGACTCAATGATTGCAGTGTAGAACTGCATCATCGTCCGTGTTGGCAGGTTGAATTTCTTCAGCTGCCTCAGGAAGTACATCCTCTGCTGGGCTTTCTTGATGACGGAGGTGATGGTGGGCTCCCACTTCAGGTCCTGGGTGATGGTGGTACCCAGGAAGCGGAATGAGTCCACAGAGGTGATGGGGGTGTCAGTCAGGATGATGGGGGGGAGTGGAGCTGTGTGCTTCCTGAAGTCCACAATAATCTCCACTGTCTTCTGGGCATTCAGCACCAGGTTGTTGTGGCTGCACCAAGACACCAGACGTTCAACCTCCCTCCTCTAGGCAGACTCATCCCCGTCCGAGATGAGCCCAATAACGGTGGTGTCATCTGCAAACTTGATTAGCTTGACAGACTGGTGGGTGGAGGTGCAGCAGTTGGTGTACAGGGAGAAGAGCAGAGGAGAAAGAACACAGCCCTGAGGGGAAAGAACAGATCTTGTCAACAGATCATGTTGTGAAAACTAATGTTCTGGATTATGTTTCACGGTTCAGAGAGCGCCTCCATAAGGCCAGGTTGGCAGCTGCAGAAGCCCTCTCCTCTGCTCAGGGGAAGATGAAGAGTTGGTATGATAAGAAAGCCGTTCCTCGATCTTTCAATCCAGGTGACAAGGTTTTGGTTCTTCTACCAACTGCTAGCTCTGCATTGTCTGCCCGCTTCTGTGGACCATATCAGGTGGATAAGAAAGTAAATGACACTGACTATGTGATTAAAACACCAGATAGGAAGCGTAAAACACGCTTGTGCCATCTCAATATGCTCAAATCCTTTCATTCTAGAGCTGACTCTTTCTGTGGCACCGCAGATAAGCCTGTGGCATCTCCGTCAGAGCAAGTCTCATCTCCAGAAACTCTCTTGTTGAACTCTTCCTCAGGATTGAGGTCAAGTTTAGATAAAGACGGGCTCAAACTTTGTGATGCCAGCTATCAGAATGCCAGAATGCTTAATTCTGAGGTACTGTCCCAGTTGTCTATATAGCTGTCCCACTTGACCCGTGAGCAACAGTTGGACATTGAAAGGCTCGTCACCATTCATTTAAAACTCTTTGGGGACATGCCTTCCCGTACTACTGTAATAGAGCACGACATTGATGTTGGGAATGCTGTGCCTATTAAGCAGCATGCTTACCATGTGAATATGGCAAAAAGGGAAATGATGAACACAGAAGTAGACTACCTTCTGAAGCATGGATTGGCTATCCCAAGCTATAGTCCATGGAGCTCTCTGTGCCTGGTTACGCCAAAATCAGATGGAACACCTCGCTTTTGCACAGATTTCCGCAAGGTAAATGCAGTAACAGTACCTGATTCCTTCCCACTGCCCCGTATTGAGGACTGTGTTGACAGCGTCGGATCTGCTGCTTATGTGAGTAAGCTTGATCTTCTTAAAGGTTATTGGCAAGTACCTCTGACAGAAAGAGCATCAGAAATCTCAGCTTTCGTAACACCTGATCACTTTTTACAATATACAGTCATGGCATTTGGAATGAGAAATGCTCCTGCTACCTTTCAGAGGTTAATGTCAACTGTATTATCTGGTGTGGCGAACTGTAATGTTTATCTTGATGATGTGGTCATCTATTCCTCCAACTGGTCAGAGCATGTCGACACTTTAACCACTGTGTTCAAGCGTTTAGCTGATGCTTCCTTGACCCTCAACTTGGCTAAATGCGAGTTTGGTAAGGCTACAGTGACCTACCTTGGAAAGGAAGTTGGGCAGGGCAAGGTTCGCCCTATCAGTGCAAAGGTTAATGCCATTCTTAACTTTCCTGTGCCAACAACACGCCGTGAGCTGCGCAGATTTCTGGGGATGGTTGGTTACTACAGGTGTTTCTGTAGGAATTTTTCTGAAGTCGTAACACCACTGACAAACCTGTGCAGCCCGAAGGTACCATTCATTTGGAGTCCTGAGTGTCAACATGCTTTTGAATGTGCAAAAGGTCTTCTGTCGAGTTCACCTGTTCTTGTTGCTCCAGACTTTTCGAAACCTTTCAAGCTTGAAGTGGATGCCAGTGAGGTGGGGGCTGGAGCTGTTCTTCTTCAGGATGATGGACAAGGAGTGAGTCATCCTGTCTGCTTCTTTGGCAAGAAGTTCGATACTCATCAAAGGCGGTACTTGACAATTGAAAAGGAGACTCTGGCCATGCTTCTGGCTCTTCAGCATTTTGACGTGTATGTGGGATCTACTTCCCAACCTGTGGAGGTCTTCACTGATCACAATCCTCTCGTGTTCCTCTCTCGTATGTATAACAACAATCAACGATTGATGAGGTGGGCTTTAATTTCACAAAACTACAACATTGAAATAAAGCATAAGAGAGGATGTGAAAATATTGTGGCCGATGCCCTCTCAAGAATGTGATGGTGTAAGGTTAACAATCTTATACGTTTGTTTTTCTGGGTGGGGGTGTTACATCCCCCAGGAGGATGTCTCTTCTCCCTATTAACCCTTTGTTTTGTCCAGGCTCCACCTCCTCTGTCCTGATTGGATGTTGTGCAGAGTCCGGCTAATTGGTAATCAGCAGAGCACTACTTAAGGCCTGTGGAGCTGTGCTTCTGTGCCCTCTGGCCATTTTGGTTGCCATACTTGTGCAGGCTTGCATGCCTTTGTATTTTGTGTGAGCATTGTTGTTTCATGTTCAGACTGCTTGTAGGGGAGAGCTGCCTTTTGTTTTGACACCCTGTTTTCTCCTGTTTATGTGTTGTTAGGTAGGTTATGGTTATAGGTTGTATATTTTGTTTCTTTGGAGTTAGGTAAGTTTCTTTTATTTCTACGTCAGGGATGTTTTGTTTGTTATGTTGGCCTTGGCTCTCCCTGACGTTACACCTCGGTCTGAACCCCATCACCAGTATTAAATAAACCTTTTAAAATTACCATCTTGGCTCCTCCTTTTCTATCCACATTTATGTTCGTCCCTTCAACCCCCTAGACTAGCCAGGGGACGTAACATATATATATATATATATATATATATATATATATATATATATATTTATTTATATATATATATATATATATATATATATATATATATATATATATATATATATATATAAATAAATAAGTGCTAGATTGTTCCTGTTACTTTGTGGTAGATTCAGGTTTTTCGTTATATTAACTGTCTTGCACCAAGTTGGTGTAGAAATGAGAACGATGTAAGCGTAGGTTAATTTTCCTCTTTTGCCCTTCTGTTATTTTTCGACTTTTCCTGTTCCTGTCTCAGTTGCTGAGATTTTTCTGACCTGTTACAATGTAGTATCTCAGTGGAGTCTTTTTGTTTTTTTCTTTCTTTGCTCCCGAGTGTCACTGGATGTTTTTTCTAACAGGGTTGTGGTGCAGATATTTTGATCTGTTCTGTAACTTTAAAAATTGCATCAAATGCTGCTTGTATAGCTCTACAAGAATAGTGCATTCCTCTGGATAGCAGTGGCAGCAGTTTAAGTACAAGCATCTAGACCTCCTCCCCAGCCATTGCCTCTAGCTCTTCTCATGGGACACTGAGGCATTCCCAAGCTAGCCACACATAATCTCTTCAGCCTGTCCTGAGTTCGCCCCGGGGTCTACTTCTGGTCAGACATGCGAGAAAGCCTCACCCGAGAGGTGACAGGGAGGTATCCCTGCCAGATGCCCTAGCCACCTCCATGGGCTGAGGCAGTTTTTGGCCACTATAAGTGACTGAGCTCTAACGTGCAATAGTCTAACCTTGTTTGGCCCAAAGGGAAGAAGTTATGCTACGTTTAATTCCAACCAAGAGAAGATCATAAATCATTTTTTTACTATTGAAATCTTGACCTTTTTAATTTAACTGCGACTCAGATGCGACGCTAAATTGGATCTTGATTTTAATCACATTGGAAACAAGAATGTCTGGTCTCCTTTGTCACTGTAACTGGCAAAACTACAGTGGCAGTATTCAATGTTTAAGCATTATAATTGTGTATGAAAATAACAAAAAAACAGCATTTAACAAAAATATTCAATTTGCAACAAGATGATTGTTACTTGTGGTTTTCTACCATTTTCACAGTATCCACGCGATGTGATGAAAAATCAAAAGGAAAAGAAAAGAAAGGATTTTTTTGTTGCTAAGGTTTCAGCAACCTGACCTAGATTGATTAATAAGATTGTTAAGAAACAGAAGACCCCTCTCTCCCTGTTTCATAAGTCTCTCATATTCTAAGTGTCAGTTTCTAGCAGACTGCTGTGCCTGTTGTTGGCAGTATGTCACGCCAATTAAGTCAGTAGAATGCAGATTGCAGTATCCATGAGATATTTCTACTTGGCCTTTATCCTTCAGCCTTTTGTCTTTTTTTTTCTCCTCTCATCCTCCTTTCTCTCTCCATCAGTGAAACACATGAATAATGGAATAAACTGGAAGACTAAGTATTCCTCTCGCTGATGAAGTGACACTTGAGTTGTTGCATGAAAACAAACTGGATTACTGGTGATTTATTGAGGACACTTTATTCTCGAAGCATATCGAGGCCCTCTTTATTTCTCTGTATGTGAGTGAGTGCAACTGTGTGTATGTGTGTGTTTGTCAGGTTCCTGCTATACTACCACCCATCACTGCTTTTATCTCATTTTCATTCTTTCTCTGGACTTGCTCCCCCCCCCCCACACTTTGGTTGGGGTGTGTGTGTGTGTGTGTGTGTGTGTGTGTGTGTGTACTACAATTGTAAGGGCAGAAATACAGACAGATGGAGAAAGAGAAGAACGTGACATGTCAGAAAATATGTTCACAAATATTTTACAGCAATAAGTGAGCCTGCTCATAGCAGCCAGTGCCCTGAAGCCTGTGAGAAAAGACTGAAATGAGAGTAAATGAAACATTTACTCAAACATTATAAAACAAGAAGACACAGCACTCAGAATGTTGAACATTAATCAATGGGAGGATTAGCAAAGATACCACAGCACTGTTTCTGGTCCACGTGTGTTCGAAGAGGCTTTGTTGTTGGTGTCCCGCAAGAAAAATATTAATGACTAAACTAGTGTTCTGAGTGAGCTTATTACAGATGTTCAATTGACTGAAGTGTTGATTGTTTTCGGTCATGGGGGAACCTCTTGGACAGGTCACCAGTCCTGCTGTTAACGTCCATCAGAACATTTGAAGTGCTAACTTTGAACCTTTCATGGATGTCTGAACATTAGTCTGTAAAGCATGAAAGAACAGCTGCGGTGGTTTTATTGAAGCTGAGAGAAATTGCGTCACAGTAAAAGTTGACAATGTTATTTGTTATTCCTTGTGCTTATTTGACAGGACAATAACAAGGTGAAAAAAAACTTATTTGGGCACACACTCATCAACTCATCAACTCAAATGCCACATTCAGAAGTTTGCAGATGACACAGCCATCATGGGGTGTATCTGGGATGATCAGGAAGAGGAGTACAGAAGTCTGGTGAGGAACTTTGTCGCATGGAGTCACACAAACCACCTGCAACTCAACACCTCAAAGACTAAGGAACTGGTTGTGGACTTCGGGAGGTCCAGAGAAGGTCCACTGCTGGTTCAGATAGAGGGGGACGAGGTGGAGGTGGTCAACAAGTACAAGTACCTCGGGCTGTGGGTGGACAATAAACTGGACTGGTCATGCAACACAGAGCACCTGTATAAAAAAGCCCAAAGCCGACTGTACTTCCTCAGGAGGCTGAGGTCTTTTAACATCTGCAGGAAGCTCCTGAGGAATTTTTTACCAGTCAGTGGTTGCTGGAGTACTTTTCTATGCTGTGGTGTGCTGGGGGAGCAGCACAGCAAAGAATGACTCATGCAGGCTGGAGAAACTGATCAGGAAGGCTAGCTCTGTGGTCGGCATGAAGCTGGACACTCTGGTGACAGTGGCAGAGAAAAGGACACTAAAGAAACTGCTGGACATTATGGACAATGCTGGGCATCCTCTGCACACGGCCATTAACAACCAGAAGAGTCTGTTCAGTGACAGGTTGCTTCTCCCCAAGACAAGAACTAACAGACTTAAAAACTCCTTTGTCCCACACGCCATCAGACTGTTTAATCATCTTCAGAACCCACCCGAGGGATTAATAAAGTTTTATCTTATCTTATCTGTTATCAAAGTATCTTTACTGTATTTAACTTTACAATATATATGTGTCCATAAACACTGACATTAAACATATAATTCCTCTTCCATTTATTGGCGTAGATAAATAAATGGATTCAATCCAAGATGGTTGGCAAGCTGCTAAAAAGACTTCCTAAGTATCCACTGTTTTCTCTGAGTAGAACACAATAGAAATGATTTGTTGTTCTGTTTAATGTCTTAGCTTAACTATGAAAGTGAGAGATGGGGCCTCTGCACATGTTGCAGCACAAAAGATGCAGAAAGAGAGAATAACAACATGAGCAACATACTGACTGATCTGCACATATATTTTTTATAGCAAGTGTGTCTGTGTGTGTGTGTGTGTGTGTGTGTGTGTGCGTGTGTGCGTGCGTGTGTGTGTGCACTTGTGGCCTTGTCCTGAGTTCATAAAATAACAATTGTGCATGCTCTGTAAGACACAGCGGTTTGCTTCTTCTGATCTCTCTGGCACCACTGATCACATTTAGAAAAGACAGTATCCTGTGGCTGACGTTGGCTTTGCAGGCTGCCCAGCCAGTTGCAACTTAGAAACCATACTAATGCTGCATTTTTTTCCACTGGCTGAATAAAACCAAAAAAAATAGTTTTCTTAACTTTTAATTGGATGGGCAAGATACACATTTGGTTGAGCTGAACCCTGTCCTCACCACAGCTGAAACCGTTGTAACAGACGCTTGTTGGCACTTTATTCTGTTCTAGTTTTTTTTCTGTTAGTTTGTCTCTTTGCTGACTGAACTGTGCCCAAGTTTCAACTCTGCCTCATTGCTCATTTCAGCCTGCCTGCCCACTCTGACCTGCCATGCACATTCTAAACCTCAACAGCATACTTCACACCATTACCTCTCCCCGAGCAGAACTCCTCTGCTTCCTCCTAACAAGTCTCCAGTTGGTCCAGCTCCTCCTAACCACAGCCACACCAACAGCATTGTTGTAATAAAACCTTTGAACAGATTCTACCGAATCCTCTGAATCCTCAACTTTAGCTGAAAGCTCACACTCTGACATACTCCTGCCTTTTTCAGTTACTAAAATACTCAATTTTCTCCCTGCAGTCTCTCTATAGCAGTCTCTCACTGTAACTATAGAATATTCACTATACTTATAACTTCTTTTTCTTTGTAACAAATGTGTGTATGTACGAGTGAGACAGGTAAGTTTAGCTACAGAGTGCTTGCATAAGTGTAACCATAATGTATCAAAAAACCTCCTAAAAAAGGAAGCCAGTGTAGACGTGCCATTTCCAGCTTTCCTAGCTGTCATAAGCAAGCTACTCCCTGCACAGCTCACCAGTCTGTCACTGGGCTAACATTCACAGACAACCACAGTGGATTTCAAGTCACCAGTTAACCTGACGCCACAGTTATCTCTGCATGTTCGCTGTGAGTTCTCCACCACAGTGTTGGCTGTAGAGAAAAACAATCAGCATTTCACAAGTTTCACAGGAGAAAAAAAAAGAAGCAGCACATAGCTGTAGCAGTATATGAAAAATTGCTACTGCCAAATTTTTGACTCAACTATAACCCTCAGATTGGAAAATGGGTTCTCTGAAATAGACCAATGTATTTGTATTGTTGGTGCATTTTGGTGTTTTTCAAAGTTGAGTTATCGGTTGAATTACTTTGGCTGCTGTGTTGTAGAGCTCTTCAAGAAGTAGTGAGATTGAGATAAACAGGTTACATAAAGTCAGGTTAACCTCAGCTGATACCAGAACACATCTTCTGGAGAGGAGCAGGACTCTGCTCCAGTCTGGACTTGCCTCCTTAACCCTTTAAGACCTAGCATAGAACCAAGTCCGCCAGAGCTTATAGTATACTTTTACATGCTGTAGTGCCATTTTTGGGAGCATTTCAAGTTGCTATACATCAATACAACCATTATAGCCCAGATTTTAATAATATGTCTGCATTAAGTGCATAGTAATTACATAAATTGCAAAAAAGTGCAATAAACTACAAAAAAATTGAAAATTTTTTGTTTTTTTAACATGTATTTCTAGTTAGAGAAATTTAAGAGGTTTATCCCTCAAAACTGTAAATACAAAAAAGTTGCACAAAGTAGTTTCCCACCACAGGAAATTTATTTTGAGTGTCTTCATAGTTTTATTTTTGAAATACACCAATTTTTATATACTGCAGGAAAAACGAAAATAAATATTATAGTGCAAATTTGCAAAAAAGCAGCATATGCATCAAAATAAACTATTTCCAGCAGTGCAATATGAGTCCTAAGCATCCCAGAAATGACACAGAAAGTCATAAAGTCAAAGATAACTTTTAAAAACATCAGTATAAGCTAATGATGGTAAAAAACTACATTTCCGGGAAATGACGTCACTTCTGGTTTCGGGCAGGTCATGGCGGACATGTTTCCTAGCGGAGTTATACATATCAACATAGTCATAAATTACAGTTTGTTAAATCACACACTTAATTTTTTAAATAAAATTGTTTGACAGACTAGTTACACAATATGGGATCAACAAGAAACGATTTTTGGAATATCAACAAATTAAATCCATAGTAAAAAAGAAATTTAATCCCAGTGAAGCTGAATTACAAACACCACCAAGTGTGGTACAATTTTTTAGTCTAAAACCCCCCAAATTATTGTCTAAAATATACAGAACACTTTCTAAAATAGATGAATCAATATCCCTTCCTATTGCAAAATGGGAAGCAGATTTATCAATCAACTTAGACCCAATCCTTTGGTCTCAGATATGCTTAAAAGCCTTTCAATGGATCAGACATCCCAGTTTGCAATTAATACAATACAAAATATTACACAGAGTGCACTATACTGGTCATAGGATGTTCAAGATGGGCTATACACCTTCCAACAACTGCTCACACTGCACAGCAAATACACCGGACAATTACATCCACGCTCTTTGATTCTGTCCACCAGTCCAGAAATTGTGGCGTGAGATATGTGAAGACTTATCAAAGTGTCTGAAATGTAACATTCCAGCCTCCCCTTTAGTATGCTTGCTGGGCAACTTGGATGAGGTCACTGCAGAAATAAACACAGTCCACGTTGTTTTTACGGCCCTATGCATTGCCAAGAAAATGGTCCTTATTAACTGGAAAAATAAAAATAATCTTAATTCTAACCAATATAGAAACCATCTAATAGATCACATTAGTCTTGATACAACATCTGCCATCACATTTGATCAATCCCTTTGGGCTCCTTTGATCAGCTTCATCACCTAGTGGGGGTGGGGGGTCATGGTTTGGTCCTGCCTTCACTATTGTGGTTGATATGGGGGTAGGGACGGCCTTGGGGCGTCTGGGGAGTCCCTACGGACGTTTCCCTAGAGGGACTAACCTGGGGGATGTGGCCATGACCTGGTTAGGAGCTCTGGGGCTCTTGGATGGTGTTTTCCTTGTGGCTGCGTACAGCGGAGATGGGGGAGGGTCTGTGCTGGCGGACGTTGGTTACTGGCCTGGTAGCCTGGCTGCCCCTGGGAGGGTCCGGCACGGGCGTGGAGGCTTGGGGGTGCTCCGCCCCCCGGTCTGGGGTGCTGGCCGGGCCTTGGGGGCTTGGGTCCTGGCTGTTGTGTCACCGGAGCAGTGGGCGGGTGGGTGCAGGGGGGCTCAGCCCCAGTGCAGGGGACCTCTGGTGCATCGGCCCTAGGGGGCTCTCTAACTGGTGGGGAGGTTGTTATATCTTTGCAGGTGGTCTCCTCACTACAGGAGCTCACTCTGCAGGTGGGGGGAGAGATATAGGAGAGGTGGAGAATGAACTCAACCTGGGTGTCTATTGTCTTGTGTAGTTTGGAAGATGATTGGATGATGGGGTGGGTGCAGTTTTCTCTGGGGTGGAGTCGGGTGGGCTGCCCCGGACTCTGTGGGGCTGGGCGGTGCTGCTGCTGCGGGCGCCGGTCCGGATGGGCCTGGGCCCCCTTGCCCTGGTGGGTTCCAGAGTGTGGGGGTGCCTACTGGGGTCAGCGGGGGAGCTGGCCCCAGGGAGGGGCCGCTTGCCCCTCCCTTTCTTCCCTCCCCATCCTCAGCTGCCTCCCTATTCCCACTCTACCACACCCACCCACACACGCAGGGCTTGGGGTGCAGGTATGTCACCAGGGTACAGGGGAGGCACTCCCCCTCTGTCCCCTTCTTGCCGCCTGTGCCTCAATTTTATTCTGCAACCTAGACATCCACATTACTCACACACTCTCACATAACACATACATATAGGGCCTTGGGGGTGGGCACGTTTTACAGCATCCAGAGGATGGTCGGTGTACTCCAACCCACCTCTGGCGCTGGTGCCCTACCCTCAATTTTAAATGCATTTGCTGTTGGTCTTCCTTGGTCTCTTGTGTTCTGGGGGCCTCTGGATGTCTGGAGTTTTGATCTCCTCCATACCTGCTTCATGCCCTGGAGGACGGGGCTGTGGCCCCCCCACACCCTCTAGCAGATCATTACATGAAGGAACCTTTTAAAACAAACGCGTCCATGCTCACAGGTGTACACACGGGTGATCACACCCACAAACTACACCCTTTTTGGCTCCTACCTCAAAGAACACTGTGTTCTGTTGATCTTATGTGCTCCACAATAATGTTTAATATTTAGTATTTACTGTCATATTCCCATATATCACTGTGATGTTGTTTATTCTATTATTCTTGTTCTCTTGTGCGTGTTTTCTTTTTTCTTTCTCAGCAGGTGATCCAGGTGATTGATATATGCATTTTTTTTTCTTTTTCTGCTGTTCTGTTCTGTTGGTTTTTGTCTTTTGCCCTTCTCCCCCGTCCCTCTTCTCAGCTGTTTCTCTTTCCCTCTTTCTTTCTCCCCTTCTTTCCCCCAGTCAAGTCTGTCCCGTATTCAGTAAGTGAAAATAAAATAAACAATAAAAGGTGAATCAAATGGACCATTATGGCAAGGCTGGGATGGTCAATTTGGTAAAGTAAATCCGTTGGGCATCTTTCTTTGCCTTTAGACAACAATTCTGATGGCAAAAGAGCCAAACGGGACAGGCAAAAATAAATAAATTAATTAAAAAAAATAAATAAATAAATAAATGCATTTAGACACTAAGGGTTTTCGGGAAGAGCCGTGCTGCTCTCTGAGAGGAAGCTAGTACCATGCTCTCCTGAGTTTTAAATGCACTTTAGAACAGCACACAGCAACACTACATATGAGCGGGTGTAGGGAGGTTTGAGGTCTTCACTCACCCCAGTTCTGTTAGCCGTCAGGGCTGGGGGGCTGGGAGGAGGTGCTGGCCGTCAGACTGGGGTCTGGGATGCGGGGCCTCCCTGCTACTGCAGATAAGGAGGTGGTCCGCTTGCCTCCACCCCAGAGAGAAGGGTTACATCTCCTGGGTCTAGGTGCGGCTTGCCCCTCTGAGGGCGGGGGTACTGGGGAGTGTGACTGTCTGTGCAGTGTCTATTTGTGTCTGTCTACACGTTGGGTGAGTGCCGAGTATTTGGTTGTGCATATGGGGTGGGAATGCACGTCTGTGTCAGCGTGTGCCTGTTCGTCTGTGTCTATATGTCAGGTTGGGTCTTAGACTCAACCTCTCTGGGTACATCTCAGGCCCTCTAAAGTACGGAGGCCTATCTCCCCTCACCACACTCCCTGCCGGTGGCTGATGCCCTCAGACGTTGGTGTGTTGGTGGTCCTTGTCGTCTGGGGCTGGGCGCTCATGTATGTACCGGCTCACTCCTGGTGGCCGATTGGCGGGGCCGGGCGCCTGTGGCCCGGCTGGGCTCCTTCCGGGGGTTGGGATGCCCTCAGACCTCTGGCCTCTGGGCCTGAAGCTCGGTCCTCTCTGGCACAGCTGGCTGCCGGCAGAGCCCGCGGGCACGCCACTGCAACCCCCTCTGGCCTCTACTCCGTAGCTGCGGGGTGACCTCTCCTTTGGGGCTCTACTCAGCTCTTCCCAGGAGGGTGGCATGGTTCTCCCCCCTTTGGTGGTCTTCCTCGGGTCCTTGTACTCTGGGGCCTCTGGATATCCGAGGCCTGGATCTCCTCCATACCTGCTTCATACCCTGGTGGACGGGGCTATGGCTCCCCACACTCCCTAGCAGATCGTTACATGGAGAAACCTTTGGAATACAAGCATGCTGATCCACACAGGTATGCACACAGGTGTACACACGGGTGTACACACGGGTGTTCACAGACGCGGACTACACCTTTCTTGGCTGCTGCCTCAAAGCACATTGTGCACTGTCTATCTTGCGTGCTGCACAATATCGTTTATTATTTAGTATCTACTGTTATCTACTGCTAGCTAGTTTATTGCGATGGTGCTGTTTTTTTTATTATGTTGCTCTTTGTTGTTTGCTTTCTCTTCTGTTTTTTTTTTCTTCATACAGGTGATCCAGGTGTTTTGTTTGGTTTTTTTTTGTTTTTGTTTTTTCTTTCTTCCCCCCCTTCTCACCGTCTCTTCTCCCCTTTGGTTTTCTTTCTCTCCCTCTCTTTCTTTCATTCTTTCTCCCTGTCCTATCCCCCAGTCATGTCTGTCCCGTTTGTAGCAACTGAAAATAAAATAAATTCATAATTATAATAAAGGTCAATCAAATGGACCAATATGGCAAGGCCATGATGATCCACTTGGTAAAATAAATCCGCTTGGCATCTTTCTTGGCCTTAAGACAACAATTCTGATGGCTAAAGATCCAAACGGGACACAAAAAAAAAAAAAAAAAAAAAAAAAAAAAAGGGGAGGGAGTGTGTCCTCAGGGCATTACCTTTTTACCTGAATGAAGACCCAAGCATCCTCTTCAAAGAATAATTGGTTGATAATTTTAGTTTAGTTTTTTATCTGTATTAAACCAAATTTTGAATAACTAATGTTGTTGCATGTTGTAATGTTGTTGTTGTTGTAATTTGCATGGAACCTGTTTAAATGTTTTGGGAAATCTTCTTGTATACCCAAACTATTTATATTTATTGTTGAATCTGTAGTCTAAAATAGTGGCTCACTGGGGTGCATGTTCCTAATATTGAGTTTACTTAAACTGGACGCCATTTTTCTATCTTTTTGTGTCTAAGCTACAGCTACAGCTGTTCAGAGGGAGCTGGAACAAATTACCCTTGCTATCTTCACCATCGAAAGAGTTGATGCCAGCACTCCTCCAGCCGATGTGGGTATAACCATCTCGGGTGTTCTGCATGACCTGGAAGACCTGGCCTCTACATGTGCACTCTTAATGGGTGGGACATATGCACTGAATCTCAGTTAACCTCAAGACTGAAAGCTTTCTTTGAAGTACTTCAGAAGCTCTTCCTTCATCTGTATGTCAGCAGACTCTTGACCAAGGTACAGATGCTCAAGAATAAACTGAATGAATAAGCCAACCCTTAATTTGGACGATGAATGCTCTGTCAGATGGACAGAAGTTTTTCGGAGGCTGAATGGGAATAAAATGGTAATTTGTTGAAAATGACAGATAAAGGGAAAATTACATTTAAGAGAAATTTAGAAAAGTTTGTAAACTACTACAATTTGAGAGATTTTACTCTTGTGGGGGGGGGGGGGGGGGGGGGGGATTTAATTGAGATTCAAAGGATTTAATTGAGAGATGATACTGCACCAGAAATTTTGAAGGGTGGTGTGTATATTAGCGTTCAGGGCATATTGTTATGAGGTGGAAATATGTTCATATTCTGTTTGTGCTACATTGTGTGCATTGTAAAGGTAATTGCAATACATACTAAGAATAAGGGTAAGTTAGGAATACAGGATGAATGT
The DNA here is from genome assembly GCF_963969265.1 of Rhamphochromis sp. 'chilingali'. Classification (NCBI taxonomy): domain Eukaryota; kingdom Metazoa; phylum Chordata; class Actinopteri; order Cichliformes; family Cichlidae; genus Rhamphochromis; species Rhamphochromis sp. 'chilingali'. The sequence goes on along the minus strand of NC_137940.1, from coordinate 19,164,391 downwards.
ATATTTTGCGGACTTTTAAAGACAAACAATTGTTTCCATGTTAAAATGTTTACAACTCAAGCTTTTTGTCCAAACACTGGTAAAATAAATGTTGACAGTGGCAAGTGTTAAATGGTTACTGCTGTCCTGTTGCAAAAAAACTGAACGCTGACAAGCTGTTTTATTGTTAGACCATAATGTTGGCATGTTTTATTAAAGTTTTATTTGGGATGGTGATATAATTTTCTTTCATTGCTAATATCAGTGGACTATTTATTATTATTATTATTATTATTATTATTATTATTATTATTATTATTATTACATTAATGTTTTTAATTGTGGGTGTTGAGGTGGACACTTCACTTTGCATTGTTAAAGGAAAGCACTTCATTGGCGTTGTGTTACTGGACTGACCCTAAGCAATCATTGCAAATAGCAACTTTGCTATCCATTTTAGACACTAAAAGAAAAAAACACTCCACAGACCTTACTAGCATCACATGTGCATAACTCAAGTGTCATCTTATCAACATGTTATGTGGTCTTCAATGTTTTTTTTCTTCTATTTCTGGCAGATACAGACATTTAATTTAAAGTCGTGGTGTTGCATCTGTCTACATACTGTTAGTTACTAACCCTAATGAGCTGTCGTGTTTTGTTTCGGACCGGTTTTACACAAATGCTCACTGAATGTGTTGGCAATAAAAGAAATTTTAAAAAACAAGTTGGATGTACTTAATTCATTTGTGTGGAACCTGTTGACAAAATAGATTTATGTAAAACTAATTAGTAAAGCACAAGGTGGCTGAAAATATAATATTTGAATTAATCTAACTTAAATTTAACATTTTACTGCCACAAATAAGAAATGTGTTGAAGTAACTAATCTAAACTATCTAACCTGTAAATATATCATCTATGTTCATACAACATAACTTGATTTAGGTAGTCTTAAATATCTCTTGTTAATCTTAAGTAGTTTTTTAAAATTAGATGAACTAAAGATTTTTTGCTTTAAACTAACACAATGCAATTTCGTGGAACCTGTTGACAAAATAATTTTAATTAAAGTCAACGTTTCATTTTTTTGAGTGTTGGAAGTGTTACAAACAGCTGATTGGATCTGCAAAGCATGTTTCTGGAATATTATGTTTGTGTTGCTGCAAGCGCTTTTTATGCAGTTTTTGCAAAGCTATATGTGGAAGGAAACCGTGACCTAGGACAAGCTGATGGCATAAGATGTAAGTACAACTCCTCCGGTTTCATATGCAAAAAAAAAAAAAAAATTGCGCTAGCTTACGTGGTTGCAGTGCTACCGGGATTTAAAAATAGTTACGCAAAACAGAGCGTGCCCACTCCGATTGGTTTTAAAGGGTTAAAGGTACAGTGCCGGAGGTTGGCCCACATGGTCACTCCATCGTACTACTGGGAGACTTATATGGGCAGTGAAGTAAGACCTGGAGGGGTGAGGTGGATGTTACTACCACCTACCAAACCATTGTTGCAGACCATGTACCACCTTTTCCCTGATGCCTGTGGCCTCTTTCAGCAGGATAAAGGGCCCTGCCACAAAGCAAAAATGGTTCAAATTCGCCAGATCTCAGTCCAATCAAGCATTTGTGGGATGTGCTGCACAAACAAGTGTGATCCATGGAGGCCCCACCTCACAGTTTACAGGACTTAAAGGATCTGCTGCTAACAAGTCTAGTGGAGCACATGCTTGGACAGGTCAGGGCTGTTTTGGCAGCAAAAGGATGACCAACACAATATGCAGGTGGCCATAATGTTATGACTAACTGATGTATATGAGGAATGCATAAAACAAAATTGATGGATACTCATTTTGGTTAAGCTCATCTACAGAGCATGTAGTTCTCACTGCTAGTGCACTTGTGATGATGATGCATAAGAGAGACTGACAGCCCTGGATAAAACAGCCAGGGGTCTCACTCCTCACTTTCCTTTTCCTCCCCCTGCCCTTTGAAGCATTTCGCTCTCTCCATCCTTTCTGTGACTACTCTCATTTACTTTAGAAAGAAAATGGAGTCGCTGGCCCGATGCCACACCTGACACCCCAGCCTTAATCTGATTAATGTTTTTAATTTATATAAGTGGAGGCTGCTGCCTTTACGGATCACACACACACACACACACACACAATTTGCAAGCTTTGTGACGGGTGTCATATAGGCCGAGTCGTGAAAGGGCAGAAAGTGCATGGCTGTGTGTGTGTGTGTGTGTGTGTGTGTGTGTGTGTGTGTGTGTGTGTGTGTGTGTGTGTAAACAGAAAGATAGAAACTGAGTGACGTAAACAAGAAGGCACAGATGGAAAACATGAGAGCAAGAAGTACTTACTGAGGGTGAAGTGAGGAGAAAGTAAATTGAGAGAGAGAGCAGAAAAAGAAGCTGGACAAACTGGGTAAAGAGGAGCTCTGGGGCAGCAGGGTCGAAAAGAAAAAAAGAGGGATGTGGAGAAGATAAAAAAAAATAAAGAGAAAGAAGGATTCAGAGGGCTGGTAATTATGAGAGGCCAGTTTTGGACAATCTAAGTGGATTTCCCCAGAAAGATGAATAAATCATGTCTAGAATCTCCGCTCCCTAAATCCAAAATAGATGCCTTAAGCAAATTTCTTAGGTTCAGCTGGTATTTTTTTTTTTCATTATGTGTCCTGATTAATATTTTTATAAAGTTTTCAATGTAAAACACACAGACTGCCTCTGTCTTCAGTCCTGATTTCAAATACACACCTTACCATCCCTGTTTTATCCAATCAATAAAGCCACTGATTGCAAAACAAACTCACTCTCATGCTCAATGAAACAAGAAAAGCAGCTGTTCTTTTTTCATCACAGGCAGCTGTGAGAGGAAATAGTTCTAGAGGTAGAAGTGACAGAAAAAACTGAAAAATGAGGATGAAAAAATGGAGCAATGGGACAAAAATATTTTTTTCCCAGTTCTGCTTTTAATAGGAGCCAGCAAAGACATATTTTCCTGAAACCTTCCACCTTTCCAACCTTTATGTGTTTTTAAAACTGGTCATATGCATGATCTGAAAATTGCACCACTACAATGCACCACTGAGCCATACAGTACTCAGTGTGCAGCTCAAGTCTTTACAACCTTGTGTGGCAACAAGTTTGAACACATATTTAACTAATATCTCCTGTAGATGCATCAGCAGTGAATCACTGTTCAAAAAACGTGTTTATGGCATGATAGGCTGTGTGGTAGGCAGGCCGAAAAGGTGGAACCAAGAGGAGGACTCAAAACTGGGAGGTTAAACTCAAAAAGCAGGTTTATTGCTGGAAAAATCTCCTCATAAATAAAACTTACAAAAACAAAACTCTGAACAGAGAAACTAAACAGGAAAACAAGACAAACATACAGATTACAGAGGGTAGGAAACATTAACGGAGGGCACAGGGCTTATAAAGAGTGGAGTATTCAGGGAATAAGAAACAGGAGGGAGACACAGCTGGGAGAAATTAGAGCTAACAAGAGGGGGGAAAGTAAAACTAAATACACTGACATAGGGCTGGGACTATCAAAATAAAACAGGAAATGAGAAACAAATCACAAAGATGCAAACTTGACACTGAACTAAACCTAGAATAATAATCAGAACAGCACAAGTAAAGAATTAGAACATAAATGAATAAAATGACCCAGATCCGTGACAGTTTATGGTTTTTAAGAAACAGTGAAAGACAGTTTGCTGGTCTTATTAAAATAAGCTGATTGGCCAAAAATAGTTTGGCCAGAACAGTGACTCATTAAATAAACTGGGTTATGAGACTGAGAATTTAGGAGAGTAAAACATAAAATCGGATGTTAGTAGAAAAAGCATCAGGGTGCAGAGCACGGGGTGCGTTTGTAACCATAAACAGCACAGATCACTGTGGAGAAGAACAGGAGAATAATAATAGCTAATTATTAAATGCAGACTGGTGTATCTGATATCTCTGTATTGGTTATATCATTATCTATCATAATAATGATAGATTGTCTGATGGAGTTGGAACATGAGAGATAATGAGAAAAGCTGAGAAGATCATTGGAGCCTCTCTTCCCTCCATCATGGACACTCATAGCTTTCGGAAGAACTCTGTCTCATTCCACTGTACATGGCTGAAATGACAATAAAAGCCATTTGACTTGACAATATCATTTACTGGACCTCATATCACAGGTTATACCCAGGGGGCGCTACACCAATCTGTAAGTTTTACCAAAGATACATAAACAGGGTGTACCTTTAAGACTGATTGTCTGTATGATTAACTCAGTCACCTGTAACATCTCAAAGTCTCTGGCTTTGGTCCTCAACCCGCTGGTAGGCAGCTCTGAACACCACATCCAGAACAGCTTGGATTTTGTTAAGAAGGTGAGAGATGTCAGTTCCCTCTTTGGCTCTCGGAGGAGGTGGACACATCTTTCACCCTCTCCCTCCCTTATCTTCCCAGCTGCAGCTTCTATGTCTTTGTCTAGTCTCGTCTAACTCTAACCCTTAAAGAGTTTCTCAGTCTTGTTCTCTAAAACCAAAATAATTATCGATTTGATCAACTGGTCCCGTGAAGGAATTGACACCTTCCTGGGCTTGTGAGAGTCCGATTGTCCTGCGGAGATGTTTGCTGACAGATACTGGATGGTCGGTTGCATCTTGTGTCTGGTGACACTCTCGATGGAGGACACTGAATGACATCTACCAATTCGGAACCACGATAACAGAGTTCTGGCTGATTGGACACAATGACCTAAAATTTACAGTCAAGGCACTTTTTAAAAATAAACATTTCACACTATTTACAGAACAATCAGCTGTTCTGCATCAAATCTGATGCCACACAAATTATTTGTACCACTCCAGAAATAATTTCTGTCCACTATGAGATAAAGGAGAACAGCAGCCTGATACTTGCAGGCCTGACAACAGGAGATGTATCACTCCTGTAACTCCTGTAACATTCAGCAGTCGCCTCATTGTTCTGACACACACAACAAAACCATTGACTACACTACACACTAACTACACAAGATTTGCACTAAATGTTGCAAATCTCTCACATCTTTTTTTTGTGCACAACTCAGATTTTCTGTGCGCAGAGACCGTGCCAGCAGTGCGCAATTGCGCACGCGCACAGCTTAGGGGAACATTGATTGCATGTACGGTCTGCAAGGTTTGTCATCTTAGTTGTGGGCAACTGCAACTGACAAATAAAGGCTATCTCAGCTCATCTCATCATCATCATGTCATCATGGAGGCAGATGAAACCATGGTCTCGTACGATTTACACCTCTCTTCACTTGTGTTCCAGTCACCAAAGCAGTGAAGGTAGTTTGTAAGAGATTACAAGATGACCCCAACCTCAGCAACAGGACCACTCTCAGCACTGACCAAGTGTGTTTGCTCTTGGATCTGTGTCTTCATTCCATATATTTCACATACAAGAGACAAATACTACAGGCAGAAACATTGTGGCCAATTTGTATTTTTTTTTGTTGTTGTTTATAGTGGACATGAAAAAGAGGGCTCTGTAATCCTACCCTGGAACACCACCACATTGCTCCACATATGTGGATAAACCCAGGTGAAAATGAAATCTCACCTTTCATATCCTCAGAGGGAGGATATGAAAAGTGGCAGGTTAGCCTTCTTAGACTATGAGATTTCCATCACTAATGGGGGACATTTAGAAGTTGATGTGTACCGGAAACCAACACATACAGATCAGTATTTAAGGTTTGACTCTCATCATCCACTGGAGCACAAACTGGGTGTCATCAGGACTTTACAACCAGTGTTGCCACAGTTACTTTGAAAAAGTAATATATTACGGACTACTGATTACTCCTTCCAAAAGTAACTTAGTTACTTTACTGATTACTTAATTTTTCAAGTAACTAAGTTAGATTACTAGTTACTTTATTAGTTACATTCAGAAGCTGCCAATAACACTCCCCACTGCCTCAACATAAAAACATCAACCGATTTTGCCAATACTCACTTTATTGGAAGTGTATTTTAACAGTAATGTCAACAATATATCTCCTGACATTTGAAGTTGAACTTAAAACTTTCTTCCTGACAGAAATACTTGTTTGTATGAAAATAAAGACAGTCTTGTTACTTCACTTAACATAAATACTTTTTATAAAAAAAACAAACAAACAAACAAAGAAACAGAGTCTTTCTTGACTTCCCTTAAGATACTTTTTATACCATCCACATTTAAGCACTATTGTCCGCTTTTGTAACTTTGGACTAATCTTATGAAAAAAAATTACTTGTAAATAGTTATTTAAATTGGATTCCCCATTCTCTTTTTTCAGTATATGTTGTCATCGCATGTTATGGGGGAAACAGTAGAGTGGAGCGAGTAAACCAGTGGTTGTACCTCATTAACAGAAGCTTCTCAAACCTTTTGTCAGAAAGTCGATTTCTTTTAGGCGTGAGCACCAAACCTCCCAGACTAAAAAGTCGCTCCACAGGAGCACTTGATGGGGTTGGAGTGTTATACTTTAAAAAAATTGTCTTTATGCTTGAAAACTTGTGCAGAATCTGAAGGTCGTAGCCTGACATCAGGTAGTCCATGACTTCTTTTTCTGCAGAATAGGTCTCCTCCTCTGGCTCTGCCTCAAAAGTGAAAAAGTCCATCTCACCTTGGCTACTAGATGTAGTAGCACTGGGCACACTGGCAGGGTTTTTTGCCAGAGGAGCAGTGGTGCAACACTCTGCTATCAGAAGCTGTTTTACTCGCTCCCTCCTTCCTGCATCTCTCAGCCATCGGAGTTTGAATTTTGGACAACTGGCAGCTGCAAGAAGGGCATCTTTGTCGTCCATCTTTGTCGAAACGAGTCTGAATAGCCTAAAAAACATAATCGATATTTTTATGCCTACAATTTATTATGTTATTGAATTATTTGCAAACCATGCCTAATATGAGATCAGTATTATGGATTTGTTTTAGGTTACTTGTAAACATTTTAATTGTTTTAATCTTATTTTTCAATGATAATTAATATTCTGTTCCATGTTTGTGAATTGTATGAAGCAAAAAATCTGACTAATTTCAAGATGGAGCGTACCTGTACAATGGCATCTGGAAGGCATGCAGTCATCCTGGAGAGGTCATCTTTCACAGCCTGGGTCTTCTGCATCAGAACTTCAGGTGTTGGTAGTAAAGTTCCATATGGACAGTCGCCTTGTAAAATGTCCAGTGCTGCAGTCAGAGGTTTCATGGCCATGCAGTACTCATGCAGGAACTGGTATTCTTGATCTTTGAAGCACTTCAGTCCTAACTTTGTGCCCAGAGTATTCAGCTCACCCATGGGGATTTCTGCAATTCTCTTTACAGCATCAACAAAGGAATTCCACCTTGTGGATGTTGGTATTAGGAGCTTTCTTTTGCTGATTTCTTCCACTGTTTCTGATGCAAGTGTAGATCTACTCGATTTGGTCCAAAGAGCTGTGCATTTTGCTGTGCTGCTCCTATACACAGCCCTGCTCTCTGCATTGGTTGTTAAATGTTTCTCCACATCACGTGTGCAAATTATGTTGATGGTGTGCGAAGCACACCTGCGGTGCGGGGGAAGAGACAGCTGACCATCACTTTCATTCTCAGCCGAGAGGATTTCTGACAGATCAGAAAAAGTGACATCATCGTCTTTGGGGCTGGACTCTTCCTCCTCTGTCTCATCATCGGACTCTGTGACAGGATGATAAACTTGAAACGCCTTAACAAAGTTGGATCCATTATCAGTAACTGTTGCAACTACTTTGTTGAGTAATCCATAAGAGGAGTGGATGTTTTTTCGATTTCTGTACCAATGACATCATACGTGTGTCTACCACGAATTCGCCTACATGCTAATGCAACCTTGTGACGCTCTAATGTGGTTCTACTGATCCAGTGGAGCGTTACTCCCATATAGCTTCTGTTGTTAGCAGTCCAAATATCTGCGGTAGTTGAAACAAAGTCAATCTCATTCAGTGTGGCCTTCAAATTTCTCTCCATTTCTGTAAACTCCGTCTCCAAGTAAGAAGTAAAAATCGTTCGGTGAGGCAGCTCGGCATTAACAGAAGTAGGGATCTTTTTTATTATGGCACGAAACGAGGGCGAGTCAACAGTGTTTATAGGTAGCATTTCTTCTACAATATACTGCGCGACCAACTTCTTCAATTCTTCATCACTTACTGGTTTTGCACCAAAGTCCAACTTTTGTTGTTTGGGGGGTGTAGGACCTTCTGCGGAAGTCACGGCTCTCTGCTTCGGACCACTTGGTGGGACTCTCTCTGTGAGTTTGACTGTGCTGTGCTGCGACTCCAAATGTTTCTTTAAGTTTGACGTAGTGTTTTTGAAGGTAGATAACACTTTTTCGCCAACACAGAGTGTACAACGAACCTTAATATTTAAATCTTTAGTTGACAGAAACTCAAAATAGTGACCATATTTCCAGCTAAAGAACGAACATCTCTCTCCCTCCATTGTTGTTTACACTTTTTTACGTCGCTGGCTGCTTGTGAGCGGGAAACGTGACCTGTCGCTTATGTGACGTTTCACGACACGTATGCGTTTGTCATCCGCTGAGACGAAAAGAAGAAACCAAATCTTTTTGCTTAAAAAATAGTAACGCACAGTGGTTTGGACAAGTAACTTTAATCTGACTACTGTTATGGAAATAGTAACGCGTTAGATTAGTCGTTACTGAAAAAGTGGTCATATTCGGAGTAACGCGTTACTAAGCAACGCGTTACCGGCATCACTGTTTACAACACAGAGCAAACACCATCCCCACTGACACAGCGGCCAGGGAGGTAGAAGAACATCACATCAAGAAGGCCCTGAGTAAATGTGGTTATCCCAGCAGGACATTTTTAAGGCGCCTGAAGAACCCTCCAGCCGATCCTGGAGAGAAGAAGGACAACTGCTGCCTAAGCAGAAAACTTTAGTGTGATCCCTTATGTGTCAGGAGTATCACAACAGCTGAGATGCATTTTCTCTAAACACTGTGACGCTGTGGCTTTCACACCCCAAAACACTCTATGTCAAGAATTGGTGCACCCCAAAGATCAGGTGTCACCAGCATAATATAGTGTGCACTCCTAAGAGCTAGGTCAATTGCTGTGATTGATACATTGGAAAAATCAAACCGAAAACTGGCAAACTTGTCAGGCCAGGACTTCAGTCTGCTTACACCTACAGGCCAGTGGCCACTGTTCCAGTTATAAGGAGTCCACATCCTGGACAGGGAGGAACGCTGGTTTGAGCAAAGAATCAAAGGGACATTTTTGTGAAACGGGAAAGACCATCTCTGAGCCGGGAAGGAGGAATAATTCTATCTACAATGCTGTGATTGCACCAGTTCTCTGTGAATGGTAAATAATAAATGCATTTATTAATATAAATTAATGATCATGACACTGTCCTCACACCCCATTGTAAGTACATTTACATAATGACTGGCACCACTGACTGTTTATAAGGTTGGGAAGCCACTTGTTCTTGTGATGTGATTGAGTCACAGCAGCTGCTGTGACCCTGTTTTAGTTTAGGTACATGTTGCTTTTGCCAAGTACTTAAAAAAAAAGTAACAGTTGGAGCATGAAGTTGTCCAAAAAAGTTGTCATTGCATGCTGACACATTTAAGTTCCTTTCACTGGAACTAAGGGACTGAGCCCATCTCCTGAAGAACAACCCACACCACAATCTACCCTCCACCAATGTTTACACTTGGCACAATGTAGTCAGACAAGTCCCGTCCTCCTGGCAACCACCAAACCCAGACTCACCCAGTGCCAGACAGAGAGAGGCATAATTTGTCACTCCAGAGAACACATCTCCACTGCAGAGTCCAGTGATGGCGTGGCTTGCATCTGACACTTTGCATTGCACTTGGTGATGTAAGGCTTGGATCCAGGTGCTTGGCCATGCAGACCCATTCCATGGAGCTCTGTAGCCACTGTTCTTGAGCTAATCTGAAGCCCACATGAAGTTTGAAGTTGTGCAGCAAATGACTCTGTAGAAAGTTGGTGACCTCTGTGCACCTCAGCATCCTTTCACTTCACTTTTTATGTCATTCCGCTTCATTGTTGAGTTGCTGTTGTTCCCAATCCCTTCCACTTTGTTATAATACCCCTAGCAGTGTGCTGTGAAGTATTTAGAGGTGACTGGACTTGTTGCACAGGTGACATCCTATCACGGTACCATGCTGGACTTCACTGCGCTCCTGAGAGCGACCCATTCTTTCACAAATGTTTGTAGAAGCAGTCTGCTTGATTTTATACACCTGTGGTTATTGAAATGATTGGAACACCTGAATTTAATTATTTGGATGGTTAAGTGAAAATATTTGAGCAAATTTTAACAATACAGTATAAATCTCTATATTGGAAACCCGGATATATGAATTCACAGTAGTTCCCTAAAGATAATTTCAACAGCTCACAGTCAGACAATGTGATGGAAAATATTGTCACCTTATATGAACATTATAGTAAATGTTGGTGTTTTTTATATGTAAGCTATTGTCTGTCTTATATAATGTTTATATGTACTATAGTTCTTCACCATTTAGTCATCAACATGACCACTTTCACATCTGTCTCATAATAAACAGCACATGTGTAAGATAAGGAACAATGAAGGGAAATAAAAAAAAAAATAGTCATATTGTCTCCAATATCAAATGTTTATTTTTTTCCCCTCTTTTTTCCATTTCCACATGGCAAATGTATTTAAACCTTTTTTTTTTTTTTTGTGGTGATTTGTCTGAAACATGAATCCTTCCTTACTTAACCTTCGGCTAACCACTGAAATACCAAAGTGCATGCATAATTTGGCAGACTAAATTTAACAATCAGTGAGATGTAAGTTGTATGTTGTGGCATTCTACACAGTTGGTGCATGACTCGCACTCCCAGGACTGATATGTGGACTCCCTGGTGAGACTGAAACACTGATGTCTTTAGGTGCTGTGCTTTTTGATTTATTTTATAATGTGGAAAAAATGTAATACTGTTGTTCTGATGTTTATCACCCTTAAAGGATAAGGTGCTCATTATCTTCACTGCTGTGGGTTAAATGTCACCATCATGACAAACTGTCAGTGAGTTGTGAAGGTTATGCCAACAGTGCCATCAATCTCTCAAGTCACAAAGTCAAGAGAGGACTGCAGCTACAAACTGAAACAGTGATATTAACAGTATGAGTAGCATGATGTTATTGTTTTTATACTAACTTTGTTATCAAGTATATACATCATGGAAACTGTGAATTTGTGTTGAAAATTGACCCTTTTTTGATGTTTTTCTATTATTTTGCATATGAGAATCTGGATGATGATGCAAGATATGAGATGTAATTTAACTAAAATCCTGGTAAGTCCAAATTTGCTCTCTGTGATAATTAATGTTGGTTTATCAAAGCTCCTGTCACATTTACTCACAAGGTGTCCATTGCCAGTGGTGCAACTGAGTATGGCAATAATTAAAGGTGTCTGTCATTTTCAACTCTTCATTTTTCAGCCTGCAGTACTGTTGTGAATAATTTTAGGTGAAAATAAAGTGTTTTCCTAAACCTGAGCAAATAGTTGTTTTTGCCTAAACCTAACACAAACCCTAAAATCTGCTACCCCTTGAAACCCTCACAGCACTAAATCATCATAGGTGGAAATCACAAGCATGTATTTTGGTTTGGGCCATTTTATTTTTTCAGGGGGGCATTAAGAGATGAAGGTTTATGTTTTTTTCCATCCCACTACCTGCAAAAGGAGGTTTTTTGCAATCAAAAGAACACAAACTTTGTTGTCTTGGTTTTTCATTCCCTCTCCTTTCTTATATGGCATAAAATGTGCTGTGCTATTAAGCCTCCATGTTTTGCTTCTGGTGAAATCAGAAAACATCCAACCTCTTGTGCCTGTTACAGACACTCCTGTCTTCTGGGATGCATGTTGTAGTTTAATCAAAAATACAAATGAAAAAGTCATAAAAGGCTGTTGAACACCAGCTAACAACGCTCCTTCTACCAAAAACATATCTGACAAAAAAAGTGCAATACTTATGTTTTATGTAGGACTGCGTTCGTTGTTCTCTGTCCTCATTCTCTTAGTCCTGATATGTCTGCTTGTATTTGCTCCTCACATACATCTTGACCTTCTCTGTTCTGGTATCGTCTTGTTTCTAACCCCTTGTATTAATCTATTTAACAAGACAACACACCTCCTATGTGAAACATCTATCCTTAAACCTCTGACACTTTTTGCTAGAAAACTCAATGATAACAAAAATCTCATATTGGTGTCTTTCACCTCTGCTTCTGCAAAGCGCTCTGTGTGGTACATAACAGACTGCTCTCCCTCTAACTTGACTATCTGCACTTCTAATCATGTAAAAAACACCTCCTGACAGATTTAACAATCCATGTGTCACAAAGGCCATACAGGCTACAAAATCTGGCCTTGAGCAGGATGCTGCAAGAGTTTGACATGAAGATTTTAAGATGTAGTTAAATTTTTCTGTGAATTACTGTTTTCTAAACTGAACTCTGTTACACAAAAACACAGGGAATGATCAATATGTCAGGTACAACCAAAGTTCAAAATGTGGGGGAAAGCCAGTCCAGTTCAGTTAGAAAGCAGGTATATGTTACCTCATACTACTAGAGCTTTCACAAACCTTCTCTTTTGTATCTGATGAATGGTGCATGCTAGGTTACATCCAAATCTATCAAAATATGGATGTCATGGTAACCAATCCACAATAATGAACAGAAAATTGAACAAACTTGGCAAAAACTAAGGGAGAGGATACAGAGGAAAGTCCAGTTCCAGTGTGTTTGATTACACACACACTTTACCTTAGCTGTCACTGAGTTTTTGCCACATTCCAACAAAAAACGTAATGTGGAAGTGGGTTATAAAGTCCTCATCACTAACCACAATCTGTGAACAGACAGCAACTGTACCTATCTGATATGGAGAAAACTTTCCACTCAGGAGAATCTGGACATGCAGTTTATAATTGGAGATAAATTTCAGGAGCAAGACCACGCCTCCAAACACGCCCCTTCTAGTTCTTATCCATCTATATATCTCAGTAGTTCTACAAGCTGTTCGTTCTTGTTTTTAGCCTAGGGATAAGCTGGGTATAAGAAATGTGACCCCAAGTTATCTAATTTACAGAAAAATTTACAACTATTTACAAAGGTTTCATCTAGCACTCATATCCACAGACACTCACTAACAAACTGTTTGACTAAGATTTCTTCCACAGAACCACTGAGAGCAACCATCAGACCCACAGGCTGTTTGTTGGGTGGTGGGGGCCTGGCGGGAGGTGAGGTGCCTGTCATCTGGTTGTTAAGGGCTTGCTTTCCAACCATTTATCCAATGGGAACAGGAATGAATTCAACCCAGCCACTCAGCAGGCACTTGTCTCCATCAAGACACACCTATGCACACACCTGGAAGGGAGGCAAGAGAAAAACCTGCAACCACATCCTCTAGTGGGAGGAGTCGCATATTATCACACACACACACACATATGACACATGTGATCTTGGGTCATAACACTGAGACAGATGGAGGGTTCCTTTTTCGTGCCATGGTTGAAAGCAGAGCTGATGTTGCAAGTCCCAATCCAAGGAAGTCTACCTGCAGATGTAAGTGTCCGATGCTCGACTGGAAAATCTACTAGAAACAGCTGCTGCCTTTCCTTCCAAAACAAAGACAAGAAGGTAGCAAGTTTCTACAGTCAGAGCTCGGTTCACACTGCAAAAGCATAAACCTTGCAAAAATAGTTATCTTTTTTCTTTAAATAACATACATATAAAACATACACAGTATGCACACCTGTAATAACATGCATTTATGGTTGTTATGACTTTTGTTTACCCTCATCCTACCAACATACTTAACATACCCCCACTTGGGTCCCAGGGGACCCCAAGAACAATTTACTGTAAGAAGCAATCAGGATAATAATAATTGCTAAACTTATTTCTTCTCAGAGCATTTTTATTTACAGAATCAAACTTTATAATTATTGTAGGATTGCAGGCAGATTGAGAAAATTAACACGTTAGCTAATCGTTGTATTCTGGAAAAGCTGTTGGTCCATTCTGAAGTATAGGCTGTTGGATAACCCATTAAATCCAGTATAAGTTCAGGACACATTATGCAGCCCATAAACCCCCTCCTGGCTTTCATGAACCTTCTTATACACAGAATCAGCAGCTTTACCAACTTTTACTGATTTTGGACCTAAGTAAGGCTTTCGGATGGTTTTCCCTCTTAGAGGTTATTCATCTACTATCATCTTTGCTTTTGTTGAATTTGCACCAATGTGTTTTAGTTAATAATTCCCATAAAAGCTTAATATCTATGTGTTTAGTATAAAAAAAAAAGACACTATTTTATTTCTTCGTTTTCTTCTTATTGTAGACTTGTCTGTTATAAACTAGGCTGAGCTGGCTACTTTATGGAGTTCAGTAAAGGCATTCAGAACTCTTACATAATGTTGCATATTTTTAGAGATAAAGTAAGAATTTCATTGGGCTTATGTAACGTTACAGTTGAAAGTGAAACTGAGTAGAGACACCGATTTCCAAACAACACTAGTGATAACCAGAATAATGCAAACTGGAAAGGAGAGGTAGCGATGGCTGGAGTTAAAGTATGTTCAGAACAGGCAAGTTGATTTTTCTCCTTGTCGTTACTTCTCTTCTGTGTCCCCGTTTTCATCCTGCAGCTTCCTTCTTCTAGCTTTCTCTTCTCCCACCAGGTCCTCTACATACACTCAAAAATACTTTTTTCAGTTGTTTGGAGTTTGAATTGAGCAACAGAGAGCCAGCAACATCTATGTGAAATAACAATGAGAGTTACTGCAAGCATACACAGCCAGTTTAAATCCACCTCTGAGTCGGCCAGGGCAACACAGACTTATGAGGCATCAACAGTTATATTTAGCTCCAACTGGAATTATTTTAAGTCATATTTAAATAATATTGAATGAAAAAAACAATTATTTTTCACACTTGATTAATTTTCTCCCAATTACTGGAATAAGCTGTTTTGCATTGGTAACAAAGTTACATTTTCACACAGTTTTTTTGTTGCCAAAATCAGTTCTTGAGGCTACAAAATGGAATAAAAGGCTCAGTGAGAATAATATGTTTTGCTGTGAAAGCTTCAAGGGGTTTAAAGCCATTGTTTCCTTTGTGTCTCACTGACTCTGCCTCTCAGAACAATAAAAAAATGTTAACAAAAACTTGTGTTGTTGCTGCCAGCTGTAGAGAAATGGCTGGAATACATGCAAACGTTCCCCGAGCTCCCCTCTGTTGTAGCTTTGCACTAATGGCAAGGTCTGCTGCCTCGTTTCTTCTTCTCATCTTCCCTTGAATCGACTGGCTTCATATCAAAGTGATAAAGTTTGTTGTTGCTCCTACAGGGGTCTGGGAGGAGGTTTCCATTCTCTCTCTCTATTGCTGAGGCATGAGATGTGGTTTGTGTGTCCTCCAAAGGCTGTGCAATGATGTTTCCTCTCCTTCCCTACTCTTTCTCCATCCCCTTCTCATGTTTCTCCCCTCCCTCTCTCCTCCTCTTGACTTCCAGCTGATGCTGTTACGAATGCTGTGGGGAGTCTGCTGTGCATTGTTGTGCCGCTGCCTCTTCTTCGCAAATATTGTGGCCTTTGAGCTGAAAGGCAAAAAACCCTAGGGTGAGCAGATGAGGAGGAGTGAGAAAGAAGCAGAGAGGCAAGATGGGTGGTCGTTTGGAGATGATGGAACTGATGAAAAGAAAGAAACAAGATTATTTGTAGAAGTGAACGATTAAAAAATATTGTTAATATTTAATTGTTTAACTTTTCTCTGGTGTATATCATATATCACAAAATGACCCTTGTCATGTTCAAATGTTCCAGAGAACAGAAAAGAGAGACGGATAGAAGACATCCTGAGAAATCAGAAATGAGCATGCAGAGTCAAACCAGCCTGTCAGCGGTCTGTGCAATGGGCTGTTCATAGGCATCAAAGACTGTCAGATCAAGAACCATGAAAAATACATTTAAAAGGTTCATTTATGCAGCCCACTACCCTCACTTACATGGGCCTTCAAAGTAGGGCTGAAATTCCAGAAAACATCTCTGGTATAACTCAGGGACATCTCTTACATTGCAGGCTTTTGGACAGAGTCATGCAAAAAAGTAAATTAAGAAAGGAAAGTACTATAGTACACTGAACACATTGTCTATGATATACTGAAATCATTTCTCTACGTCATATATATGTTTATCACCCGTGTGCTTGTAATTGACAAAGACTGGCAGATGTTTGTTTTTTTTTGTCAACTGGAAAACCATGAAGAGTAAAGTCCAGGAAAACAAGCTTCCTCTGTCATTTGGGAATGTTTTTTTTTTTCAGTGGATCAGATGTGAGACCAATATCTGCTTCCTTGAGCGTGGCGTATAGGTGAGGAGAAACAGGTGTGCATGATATCAGAGAGTGGAGGTAATATAGGGAAAGCAATCACCCTGAAGTGGACGAGCTTGTTACGCTGTTTTTACATACTAGACAAATTCACTCTTTGCACCTGTTTCTCTCTTCTTGTAGCCATCATCAGTCATCTACTTTAATAAAGTGTCTGTATATTATTATGTAAGTAGGAATTACTTTAGAAAGTGTACGTTTTCAACCTGTAATTTGTTTTATAATTTATTCAGGGCCATATCCAACAAGAACCCACTGTTACTCTTTACTTTACAACTTTATGCACTTCTTATTTATGTTCCAGTAAACATTTTAATGTTAAATAAAAGGTTTTTTCTTGGCCTATTGTTACTGAAAAACGCTTCCAAAATGAAAGCTGTGCTGATACTAACCCCATGTTTGCCTACTGGTGGTGGTCAGAGGGACCGGTGGCGCCAGTGTCCGGGAGCCTCGCCTCTGTCAGTGCGCCCCAGGGCAGCTGTGGCTACAATGTAGCTTGCCATTGCCAGTGTGTGAATGTGTGTGTGAATGGGTGAATGACTGAATGTAGTGTAAAGTGCTTTGGGGTCCTTAGGGACTGAGTAAAGCGCTATACAAATGCAGGCCATTTACCATTTACCATGATGTTGGAGACATCAGTTCACAGTTGGCTGAACGTATTTCTTGAATGCTGCCTTGGCATCTTTGTTAAAAAGAAAATGCTTGTGTTCAAAAATGCTAGATTAACTGAACAAAATATTATATAAGTAGGAACATCAAAAAAAAGAGAGTTCTGACCTCCTGTTACCTCACACACAGAAGCAGGTTATAGGTAGATCCATGGTAATTGGACAATGATGTAATTTTGCCCCAGTACACCACCTCAGTATGTTTCAAATCAAGTTTAACAAAGATATTGCATTAACTTCTTAGTTATTTTAGCCATTTTTATACATATGAATTAGCAAAAAAGGTAAAGAATTTTGTCTTTGGTTGATTATATCTTTGTAGTAAAAATCTTCCTTAGATTCTTCTTGTTGTACCACTGGACAGCCTGTTTGTCCCTCTGAAATAGTGCGTTATTTGTAAGGAAAATGTATTTGTGGGTTTAGCAGTAGAGTTGAGTATGTGGTTTGTGTCCATTAATAAAACCTGTCAAATCTTCTCTGTTGATGCCAAACTGCTTATTCTCCTATTTAAGCCTGGTGTCATTCATACTCCGCTGTAGTCAATGACTGCCTACAGCCTAGAAGCCATGGACGCCATGGAAGCCATCACCAATGGATCAATAGGTGATTATCATTTGTACTGTGAAGCTGTCCAATCAGCTGTGCAGTGTTTGCCTGAATCTCAGCTGAGAGTACAGTATGTTGTATGCAGCCACATCATCAATAAACACTAGTGACCCCCTGGCAGTCATACATGCTCATGAAATAATATTAATTCCACCATGGTAAATGGCCTGCATTTGTATAGTGCTTTTACTCAGTCCCTAAGGACCTCAAAGCGCTTTACACTACATTCAGTCATTCACACACAGGCAATGGCAAGCTACGTTGTAGCCTCAGCTGCCCTGGGGCACACTGACAGAGGCGAGGCTGTCGGACACTGGCGCCACCGGTCCCTCTGACCACCACCAGTAGGCAAACATGGGGTTAGTATCTTGCCCAAGGATATTTGGCACGCAGCCAGGAGGCAGCCTGGGATCGAACCATCAATCTTCTGATTAGTGGCTGACCTGCTCTGCCACCTGAGCTACAGCCACCCCACCATGTCTGACCAATTAAGCGTGTGTTGAGCTCATAAGCATGATGGATACTACATCATCTGTTAGGTTTAGGCACTAAAAACTACTTGGAAATGTCATGGTCTCTTCTCCTCTTTGTGCTGACCCAGCCAGTCTCTGGATCGCCTCTGTTTGCTCGGTCTCTCCCTGGAATGGAGGGCTTGTTAGTTGGCGATCTTGACTGATCTCCCTCCCAGAAGTATGGCTGGCTGCCTGGGCTCCAGTTTGATGCACCTGTTCCTCTCCATACTCACCTGCAGCATTTAACCTCAGCCCTCCTTGTCACCCCTCACCAGATTGTTGAACTACTCAGTTGATCATTTGGCTGCCTACTCTGGAAACCTGCCTACCTAATTCACCCTTTTGGAAATACTTAACTGACATCACAGCATAACCAATCGGTGAGTGAACCTGTGGAACTTTCAAGAAACTCCTTTCAAAGCAGAATATTAGAGAAAATTAGAGAATGACCCTCGGTGTTGAGCCTAAAGACTCTCGGAGAGCAGATCTCAGTCTTGGCTGCAGTGACTAAACCTTAAATTTAAGAGTGAAATTCCAGTTTAATTGAAATATTCCCATCTCTTTTACTTACCTAACCCGACTGTTAAACATTTCCAGTGCATACAATATTGAATATTTTGGGTGGTCCAGGTAAAAAGCTCACAACAGTAAGGGGACACATGGAAGTGACTGCATGCTGTTCTGGCTACATTATGGGCCAAATTCAGCTTCTCAAAACAATGTTTTTATTTAGCCAGACTTAAAAAATGGAGGCTAATAAATTCACCACAGACCAGCATAGAGAATCAGGTTTGTTTTCAGTAAAAGAAAAACAAAGTCAGGGACACAGACCTGCTGTAAATGTGATACACCAGCTGAAACATGGCTTTGAATATAATGATATAGTCTTTAGTCTAGATTGTGTGCCTTTACTGTTGTAGATCAGAGGCTTGTAGAGCCCAGGCTAATACAGACACTGTCTCAGATGAAAGTCTGTGGCATGTTCTTAACTGCATAGATAGTTGTTGTTGTTTGTGATGCATGATGTATTTTTGATGCATCAATCAATTCAGTCATCAGCCTGAGCGGCTCAGTGGCCCTGAAACACAGCTGTTGGAAGCACTTGGGGTACGTAAAACTTTTTAGCATTTCCCATCAATGATCACACTCATTACTCGAGCTCGTACTTAGTTAATTATAAAGCCTAACAGAATCCACACATTCTTATTCTAATTCACTGTAATTTCCTCTGATGTTATTATCTTACATGTTTTTTACATGATTCAGTTTTCACTCATCATCATAATAAATACCAACTATTCCTACAGAACTTTCCTGTCAGTCATCAAATTGTGTCAAAGTAATGCAGTGATAGCTATCCATACATCTATGTGTAACTTTAAATATGAGCTATTTCAGCGTGCTTTCTGCTGTGCCACAAAATAAAGTGGCCAGCAGTGCAGCTACATTTACAGCAGCAAAGCGCTCACAGTGCTGGACTCTGGAATCCCCGACATTGTTTGTAAAAAGACGGAGATGTAGAGACGCTTGAGTGTTGTTGCTTTGACTCTGCAAAGTTCCTGATTTTCTAAATATAAATATTCACTTGGAAATTTTACTTTAGCAATTGGAGATTATGGCCATGAACATTATAAATTTTTAAAACTTTGAGCCCACATTTGTCAAAACTTCCATCATTATAATATCTCCATGCATGGGGGATCCAACCTGCTTCTGTCTAATTATGGGACTGTCTCCCTAACCACCAGGCTAATCTGATGCCTGATGCATTAAACATGGCCAGCAAGTCTAGAAATTAATATAGCAGAGCCAGTGAAAGAAAGTTGTAGCACTCACTTTTAGAACCATTTTGACTCTTTTCCCCCTTGTCTGTAAATGTGTGTGTGTGTGTGTGTGTGTGTGTGTGTGTGTGTGTGTGTGTGTGTGTGTGTGTATATGAGAGCAAGCATGTCTGGACCAATAAAGGTTATATTTACCATTTGTCTGGACCGTGACAGAGGCAAGGGGGCAGTGGCATGAACTACTAGAATTCTGATGACGAACATAGGTGATCACGTACAGTCTCTCTCTCTCTCTCTCTCTCTCTCTCACACACACACACACACACACACACACACATGCACACATGCACACACAACAAAAAGTGTGGTTATTGCGAATTTAATCAAATGTCAGAGCAGCACCCATTATGGTGAATATCCAAAGTCTAAGATGCCTGGAAAGAATGGGAATGATTAGGAATCAACAGGAGTTCAAGGTGGATCAATAGGAATAACTAAGGAGGGACAGATGAGATATGCGTGAGAATAGCTGGACGCCTGCAGAAAGAATAATAGTCAGAGGAATATATTAACAACCTATGCAAACCCAATTACACATTCAGTTTTCTTCTCCTTATACTTGGTGGTGACTTTGTAAGCAAGAGGAGACTTAGGAACAGATTCATCAGCAGCTGGAAACATAACTGATGAGTCATGGGTACTAATCAGCAGTCCAATCCCGAGCTGCAGATTTAGGATTCAGTTTGTTCTATGATGTAGTAAATAACTTATTTTCAGTTTGCATTAATCATTTTAAAGACTTAAAATCTTAACTGAATAATTTTAAAGTTAGCCTTTAAGTTTGCAATGATTAGACCACAGAGAATTTTAACCCAATGTCTACAAATCATTTGAGTAGCCCTCAGTCCAAAAGTCTGTGACCTCAAATGTTTCCTGGAAAAGGAAGTCCATGCATTTATACTCAACTATCACTGTATTAAACATTTATAATGTTAAACTTTAATTCCTGCACTAGATTCAGATTCCCTTGCAAAGCGTGAGGTTGCATCCAGCTAAACTGTAATTCATCTCTATGATAATATTAAATTATATTAACTTTATTCAAATGCAAACTCAACATTTCTTGTTACTGGCAAACAATGCTGCTGGGGTATTAATAGAGCATTATCACCTCATATTACCACATACTGCGTGTGGTAGTTCAGAGAACTTTATACTACAGGCTTTTTGTTCTTTGTGGTCTTGAAGCTCAGACTTCAAATACAGTGGAAAAAATAATTCACCCTTAAATAATTAGGGAACATAACTGGACATATTACATAAATATGCATCATCTTGAGCTGTGTTTAAACAAGTCATCCAATACGATTTTTGCCTAATTTGATGTTGTAGTCAAGTTTGTCGCCAGGTTATGCTAATGATGACCATCAAATTGATCAAGATGCAGCTATACAGAAAAACTGCAACCTATGGAATGAGCATGAAATACATACACAGTAGTAACCGGTTATCCGGACAGGTGAAGCTAACTGTTTCTACAAGAACATGTTCTGCTGCCCCCACATGGTCAAAAGCCTTGGACACACCTTCTCATTCCATGTTTTTTCTTTATTTTTGCTATTTTCTACATTGTAGATACATTATCTACAATGTAGATACATACAATGTATCTACATTGTAGATACATACAATGTATCTACAATGTAGATACAGAATTTAGAATTTAGATTTGATGTTATTTATCCCTATTTATTGTTGCAATTTATTACTGCCTTTTTACTGCTCTTTTTAAAATTATTCTTTTTTAAACTACATTGTTTATTGCACTGTAGAGGCTGGTGAGAAACAGTATTTCGTTTCAGGCTAGGTACGATACGACACGACAATAAACTTGTCGAGTCTTAAATCTTAAATCTTACTGTAGACATATATAAAACAAGATATATGGGATTATGTAGCAAAGAAAACATTGAGGAATCTTAAATATAAAACTTATATAGAGTTATTTATCAAAGCAGCCACCCTTTGCTTTGTTGACTTGTTTCCTTCTCTCAATGAGCTACATGATGTAGTCAATTTCTTGCATTCTTAATGGGGTTGGCACTGTCAGTTATGTTGTACAGAAGTCAGGTTGGTACAGAGCTGACAGCTGACTGCTAGCTGATTGGTTCCTGCCATAATATGAGTTCTAAGTAAAGATAAATGACAGTCCATCATTACTTTAAAA
Source organism: Rhamphochromis sp. 'chilingali' (assembly GCF_963969265.1). Lineage (NCBI taxonomy): Eukaryota > Metazoa > Chordata > Actinopteri > Cichliformes > Cichlidae > Rhamphochromis > Rhamphochromis sp. 'chilingali'. The sequence goes on along the minus strand of NC_137940.1, from coordinate 19,142,130 downwards.
ACTGAAGGTCAGTCAGTCTGGAAAATTACAAACACTTTGAATGTGTCCCCAACTGCTGTTGGAAAAACCATGACAAAGAAACTGGCTCACATGTGGAAAAGAAGACCGAGACTCACCTCTGCTGCTGAGGATACATTCATCTGAGTCAGCTGTGTAAGGGCAATTTGACCAAGAAGTAGAGTGATGGAATGCTGTGGCAAATGGGCTGGTCTCCACAGTCACCTGACCTAAACCCTATGGAGATGGTTTGAGATTAGATGGGAGCGAGCGCAGAGTGAAGGAAAAAGGGCCAACAGGTGGGAACTCCTTCAAGACTGTTGGAAAACCATTTCAGGTGACGACATCATGAAGCTCATGGAGAGAATGCTAAGAGTGCAAAGGAGTAATCAAACAAAGGGTGGATATTACAAATAATCTAAAATATAAAACATGTTTTGAGTTATTTCACGCGTGTTATTTGCGACATAATTCCATATGTGTTCATTCATGATTTTGACGCCTTCAGTGAGAATCTACAATGTAAACAGTCATGAAAACAAAGAAAAAACATTAAATGAGAAGGTGCGACCAAACTTTTTACTGGTAATGTATTTTCATTAGTCATGACTTGAATGAATTCGCACTCATCTTCAGACTAGGAGGATCACTGGGATCAAGTAATGAACCATATCGCTATGCAAAGATACGAAATATTGTCTTTCATGGTCTGTTCTTACATCATGATTCAGGTAACTCTGTCTAAATGCCACAGTAACCCTGCTTACTGTACTGGGGTTTGGATGACTTCAGTGACATGGCTGTAATTGCCACATTTATGATGATTAATCGCTACATAATCAGATTTGCATATTTAATGGCTTGGGGTCAATCAGTTGTGACCACATGTGTTATCCAAAAATATTCAGAGATCCAGAGAAACATGCTGAGTGTTAATGATCATCTGTCTGCACTGGGCGGTCTACAGAAGTATCTTCTCGATGATTAATGTGTCAGCCAAGATGTCCACTGAAGGAGAAGAAACATTCTCGTAACTGAAGCTGACCACAAGCTTGTAATCAGTGAAGACAAACGTAGGGAGGTCATAAAGGATAGTGAGCTTTTATGAATATGCATAGTTAAAAGATCAGAAAGGTACTAAACAATTTAATGACTTATAAACAATTAAATCTTCAAACAGATTCTTAAATGCACTGAGAAGCATTTAACAACAGCATTTCTTTGCTTAACAAATGTGAAGTCAAGAAGTTAGAGGAGCACAACTTCTGATTTTGCTCATGTTGAGAATGTTTAATGTGCCCCAGAGCACACTGTAGGATAAAGAATAAAGATAAATGAGATAAAATTATTTGTCATATTAATTTTTTTTACATAACAGAAGATCATGTTGGCTTAAAAGGTTAAATTTCCATAAAAAGTTTCAATATATCCTAGTAATTGTTCTCACTTTTGCTTTAATGGCAGCAGCTACATGGACTTCACAAGTTATTGACGGTTTTTCAGTACTGAAGTCATTACTGGGGTCCATTTTTTATATAAGCACTTTATTCCTCACCCGTACCAATTTCCTCTCATCTGAGTTTGGGTCTTCTTCTGCATCTGAGCAAAAAGAAACCAAACGGTTGTAACATATAGTTGTGTTAACACAACTATATGTTACAACAAGCACAATGTTGACTTTAGGATTTATGGTCTTTTCAGTCTCACGTTCCTTTACCAGTCTCACGTATCCATGTGCAGCTTTATGCTCACGGCTCCTTCTTCTTATACTGAAATATGGGAGGCATGATTACACAGCAAAATCTCCAGTGTTAAATTAACACTAGAGAGTGTCTATATGGGTCCACTCCTCTGAGTGTTAAACACAACACTGTTTAGTGTTAAATTAACACTTTTGACAGTGTTATATGTTTAAAAGTAGTCAGTTTTGAAGATTAACAAAGACTAACTGATTTTCTAGCTGATTTTCTAACACTGGAAAATAACTCAAAATGTTAGAAATATTCCAGTATTAGAAAATCAGCACTGCTCAGTGTTAGTCTTTGTTAATCTTCAAATCTGACTAGGTTACTTTTAAACATATAACACTGTCAAAAGTGTTAATTTAACACTCAACAGTGTTGTATTTAACACTCAGAGGAGTGGACCCATATAGACACTCTCTAGCTGTGCTTGACAGCCTCCCCCTGGCACCACCTCCTAAATGCACTGCACCACCCCTCCCGTGCAGCCAATCGACATACAACATCCCACCACACCTGTACTTATGTACAATTAAACCGATCATCTTGAAATTTGCATTTGTTTAGAAATGGCTAGAGAGTGTCCATAAGTGCACGTGGCACCAGGACGCTCTAGGCCGTAGGTCGATGATCGATTTTGTAATCGTATCACCAGACCTGCGACCATATGTTCTGGACACTCGGGTAAAGAGAGGGGCTGAGCTGTCAACTGATCACCACCTGGTGGTGAGTTGGATCAGGTGGCGGGGGAGGACGCTGGACAGACCTGGTGCACCTAAACGTGTAGTGAGGGTGTGCTGGGAACGTCTAGCAGAGGCCCCAGTCCGCGAGATCTTCAACGCACACCTCCGGCAGAGCTTCAACAGCATTCCGAGGGAGACTGGGTACATTGAGTCCGAATGGACCATGTTCAGCGTCTCCATTGCCGAAGCTGCTGCATTGAGCTGCGGCCGCAAGGTGGTTGGTGCCTACCGTGGTGGTAATCCCCGAACCAAATGGTGGACACCAGAGGTAAAGGGAGCCACCAGGCTGAAGAAGGAGTCCTATCGGGCTTGGTTAGCCTGTGGGACTCCGGAGGCAGCCGACAGGTATCGACAGGCCAAGCGGAATGCGGCTCGGGCAGTGGCTGAAGCAAAAACTCGGGTGTGGGAGGAGTTCGGAGAGGACATGGAAAAAGACTTTCGGACTGCCTCGAAGAGATTCTGGCAAACCGTCAGGCGTCTCAGGAGGGGAAAGCGGTGCTCTACCTGCACTGTGTATAGTGCTGGTGGAGCGCTGCTGACGTCGACTGAGAAAATTGTCAGGCGGTGGAAGGAATACTTCGAGGACCTCCTTAATCCCACTGACACGTCTTCCGAGGAGGAAGCAGAGTCTGGGGATGAGGGGAATGACCCGCCAATTTCCGGGGGCGAGGTCACTGAGGCAGTTAAACAACTCCTTGGTGGCAGAGCCCCTGGTGTTGATGAGGTCCGCCCCGAGTTCCTGAAGGCTCTGGACGTTGTAGGGCTGTCCTGGTTGACACGCCTCTGCAATGTTGCGTGGAGATCAGGGGCAGTACCTGTGGACTGGCAGACCGGGGTGGTGGTCCCCATCTTTAAGAAGGGGGACCGGAGGGTGTGTTCCAACTACAGGGGGATCACACTCCTCAGCCTCCCTGGGAAAGTCTATGCCAGGGTGCTGGAAAGGAGAGTTCGTCCGCTAGTCGAACCTCGGATACAGGAGGAACAATGCGGTTTTCGTCCTGGTCGCGGAACACTGGACCAGCTCTTTATCCTCTCGAGGATACTTGAGGGTGCATGGGAGTTTGCCCAACCAGTCTACATGTGTTTTGTGGACTTGGAGAAGGCATTCGACCGTGTCCCTCGGGGTGTCCTGTGGGAGGTGTTGCGGGAGTATGGGGTGTCTGGCCCATTGCTACGGGCCATTCGATCCCTATACAACCGTTGCAAGAGCTTGGTTCGCATTGCCAGCAATAAGTCAGACTCGTTCCCGGTGGGTGATGGGCTCCGCCAGGGCTGCCCTTTGTCTCCGGTTCTGTTCATAATTTTTATGGACAGGATTTCTAGGCGCAGCCAAGTGGCGGAGGGCTTTCGCTTTGGTGGCCTCAGGATCTCATCTCTGATTTTTGCGGATGATGTGGTTCTGTTGGCTTCATCGGGTGAGGGCCTCCAGCTCGCACTGAAACGGTTTGCAGCCGAGTGTGAAGCAGCGGGAATGAGGATCAGCACCTCCAAATCTGAGGCCAGGGTTCTCAGCCGGAAAAGGGTGGAGTGCCCACTTCTGGTTGGGGATGAGTTCCTGCCCCAAGTGGAGGAGTTCAAGTATCTCTGGGTCTTGTTCGCGAGTGATGGGAGAAGGGAGCCGGAGATCGACAGACGGACCGGTGCAGCTGCAGTAATGCGGACGCTGCACCGGTCCGTCATGGTGAAGAGGGAGCTGAGTGTAAAAGCGAAGCTCTCAATTTACCGGTCGATCTACGTCCCTACCCTCACCTATGGCCACGAGCTGTGGGTAGTGACCGAAAGAACGAGATCGCGGATACAAGCGGCAGAAATGAGCTTCCTCCGAAGGGTGGCTGGCCTCTCCCTTAGAGATAGGGTGAGAAGTTCAGCCATCCGGGAGGGGCTCAGAGTAGAGCCGCTGCTCCTCCACATCGAAAGGAGCCAGCTGAGGTGGTTCGGGCATCTGACAAGGATGCCCCCTGGGCGCCTCCTGGGTGAGGTGTTCCAGGCATGTCCCACCGGGAGGAGGCCCCGGGGCAGACCCAGGACACGCTGGAGAGATTATATCTCTCGGCTGGCCTGGGAACGCCTTGGTATTCCCCCGGATAAGCTGGAGGAGGTGGCTGGGGAGAGGGAGGTCTGGGCCTCTTTGCTTAGGCTGCTGCCCCCGCGACCCGGCCTCGGATGACGATGCATCCATCGTCATCCGCTTTATCTGAGGCCGGGTCGCGGGGGCAGCAGCCTAAGCAAAGAGCCTAAGCAAAGAGGCCCAGACCTCCCTCTCCCCAGCCAGGGAGGTCTGGATGGATGGATCTTAAAGCTGTTCCACCTTGAGAACCTACTTTCTCCATCACACCATTGTCACTGGAGATAAATCAGATCTCGCATAATGAAGTCACATTAGTTCAGAGGCAGTGTTTTATTTGACGTGGTTATATTGTGACTGACTGTTGTTAAATGTTTATTCTCTTCAACAATGGTGGTCTCATTCTGGTTGAGGTGTTAAAACAACGTGACACTACTATCCACTGCAAAATACTCTGCCCTCCCCTCAGAAAAAGTGGGTGCTAATCATCCTCTTAAATTACTGCTTTATAGCATTTTTTTCACAACTGTTCTCTGACAGTGTTCTTGATTTAGTGGATTCCATGAAATTGCTTTTCGTGTTTCAGTGAACAAAGCTCGATGGATTGACTTTGTGATGCTGTTGTATACTTTACTGTTTCTAATTGTGCTTTGGAGAATGGACCACTTTAATTTCTCAGCCCCAGCATATGTGTTAAAATGCTGAGCAATGCTCTCTGCACCATACAAACTCACCTCACTCCTAAAGGAAACTAAAAATATGTGAAAATATTTATTTAAGTCATTACTTCCTGTTTTTGTATTAGGCAGGCTTGCAGTCATGTCAGCAGGGTCTGGTGTTTAAAAGCTGCGGCTGTCTAACAGTTATGTCACTTATCAGCTTTTCTATAGACTTTCTTATTAAGATTCCTTTATCAATTAATATATCCCAGTATCTCCTTATTGATCCCATCCTGTCAAAGTGTGATAAAATGGTCTTTGAATGTGTGCGTGTGTGTGTGATGAGTGTCTGAAGCAGTACAATACAGTCACAGATATGCAGAGTATAGTGTTAGGCTGTGAACATGTCTTAATGCAGATCATATCTTGACAGAATTCAATTTCCCACCTGAAATTAAAACCCTTTGCAAGACCTAATTGCTCTGAAATTGATAGCAGGAAGTGAGGTGAGAGCTGATGCGCTGTGTGCTTTCCCTCACTCATGTGGTTCTCTTATTTTTAATATGAATTTGATTGATATTTTTTTTAAAAACAGAGTGAGAGCACAGAGAGAGAAGTGGGGGAGGTAAAGACTTATTAGTTTTCTGTTGAGGTTACCAAAAGAAAACCCAAAATATTTGACTGAAGGAGTGTTCAGTCTGTTTTAGTTACCTCGAATGAAGATTGTGAAAACTTTCTTTCTTTCTCTGTTGAAAAAGTTAGTAATGTCAGGAACAATATCTCTCCTTCTGTGTCACTCTTGTCTGCTAGGCCTATTATTTTAGAAATATTTTTACCTGTGTCCTTATCTGAGCTGCTCAAATTAGTTAATTTGATGAAAGCGTCCTGCTGCTCTCTTGATATTTTCCCTGGATCTTTGTTTAAAAATGTCTTTCAGTCAATCAGTCCCTGTATGCTTACAATTATCAATACTTCATTGGTTTCTGGTCAGGTCCCTGGTTATTGTAAGAATGCTGATTGATCTAACCCAGCTGGCGGCGCGGCAGTAGCACGCAGCGGCCGCTCCGGAGCCAAAATTTGGTGCTACATCGTTTTTGTGTGTAACGTGTTTATTTATTTATTTTTTTGTTTTTTTTAAAAAAAGCCCTAGCCGGCCGGCTCTCCCGTCCATCATCTTATCCAACGCCTGTTCCCTGGATAATAAACTGGATTACATCCGACTCCAGCAGGCTACACAGCGTGAGGTTAGAGACTGCTGTGTCTTTGTTTTAACGGAGACATGGCTCAGCGACAGAGTACCGGACGCCGCTATTCAGCTAAACGGGCTGGCCTCGTTTCGCGCCGACAGAAACTCAGCTCTGTGTGGTAAGACTCGCGGTGGCGGCTTGTGTGTTTACATCAACGCGAAATGGTGCAAGAACTCTGTGCTAGTTTCTAGTTATTGCTCATCGCTGGTGGAGTTTGTGATTGTTAGATGCAGACCTTTTTATTTACCACGGGAATTCACCACTGTTTTTTTTATTATCGGCGTGTACATTCCACCTGGCGCTAATGCTAAGGAAGCACTAGGGGAATTGTATACAAAGATCAGTGAACTGCAAAATACACACCCGGATGGACTGTTTATTGTTGCTGGAGATTTCAACCATGCAAATCTCAAGTCAGTGCTTCCTAGATTCCATCAGTATGTGGACTTTGCAATGAGAGGGGAAAACACCCTGGATCTTGTTTACACAAACATGCCCGGCGCATAAAGCGCAGAGCCCCGCCCCCACCTTGGCTACTCAGACCACATCTCTGTTATGCTAATTCCAGCATACAGACCACTCGTCAGGTGATCAAAACCGGTTCTGAAGCAGGTGAAAACCTGGCCACCAGGAGCCACGGCTCCCTCCCAGTTGCGCTGAACAGCTTCTACGCTCGGTTCGACAGGCAGAACGACGTGGCGGTGAGGAAGTCCACCTCTCCTCCAAACGACCAGGTGCTGTGTCTCACCACCTGGAGAAGGACCTCGGCTGGTCCCTCAACACCAGCTCCCTGCACAAGAAAGCCCAACAGCGTCTCTTCTTTCTGAGAAGACTGAGAAGGGCCCAGCTTCCACCACCGATCCTGACCACTTTCTATAGAGGAACTATCGAGAGTATCCTGAGTGGCTGTATCACTGTCTGGTTTGGGAACTGTGCCATATCGGACCGCAAGACCCTACAGCGGATAGTGGGAACAGCAGACAAGATCATCGGGGTCTCTCTCCCCTCTATTGAGGACATCTACACTACACGCTGCATTTGCAAAGCCACCAGCATTGTGGCTGATCGGACACACCCCTCTCACACACTCTTCACACTCCTACCATCTGGATAAAGGTACCAAAGCATTCGGGCACACACATCCAGATTGTGCAACAGCTTTTTTCCACAAGCCATCCGTCTCCTCAACAAAAAGGGACTGGACTGATAAACACACACACACGCGCACACACACAACATTATCACTCAGCTTAACTTAACTACCTCAAGCATTGAGTCTAGACTGACTAATCAACACAAGCACAAACACACCGACCCAGACCGACCTACACCACCAAACTATCGTACACACCAACCTGTAAATGCTCTTTTGCACAATATTATTACTGGATTTTTGCACTAACTTCTTTACTTCCTAGTCTTCCTTAGATAGTTAGATAGTTAGTTTTTTGTTAATTTATGTTGTAATTATGTTAGGTCAGTCCATCTTGTCTCTGCTAGCCAGCTAACTAGGCCTCTTAGTTAGCTAGTTTAGTGTTAACTTATGTTGTAAATTTATGTTGCATGTAGCACCTTGGTCCTGGAGGAACGTTGTTTCGTTTCACTGTGAACTAAATGTATATGGTTGAAGTGACAATAAAGCCAACTTGAACTTGAACTTGAACTGTTATTCACCCACTGTTAAAAAAACCTAACCTTGACGGTTGTCTTCTTACAGTTTACTTAGACTTAGACTTAGTTCCTCCTTTGGGAGGCAAGGGATTGCCAACGGGCTCAGTTTGCAGCCACATCTCCATCCTCGTCCAATGAAAGATCGACCGCTTTCAGGTCCTCAATGAATGACCGTCTCCACGTCTGTTTTGGTCGTCCGCGGCTCCGTGACCCCCGGGCGGGTCTCCACGACATGGCTATCTTCGGTAGTCGTTCCGGATTTTGGCGAAGAACATGACCGGCAAAACAAAATCATCGCTCCAATACCACGTCCGCTAGTGGTCCGCTGCCTCTTAGCAGCTACAGACCAATTTCAAAATTACCATTCATTGCTAAGATTTTAGAAAAAGGTTGTTGCTAAGCAGCTTATGACATCTTGATGAACTGTGATGCAGGGTACTGTTCTGTCTTGCTGATGTTGGACCTGACCTCTGCCTTTGATACTGTTGACCATCACATTTTGCTAGATAGGCTGAGACACTGGGTGGGTATATCGGGGTCTGCTTTGGACTGGTTGGCATGCTATCTGTGTGAACGATCTTTTTCTGTGGCTAACTCTAAATACAGGTCCTCTTCGACTTCTCTTGAATATGGTGTGCCACAGGGCTCTGTTTTGGGGCCTTCATTGTTTTTGCAGTATATACTCCCTATTCAGCACTTATTGAGCACTTTTAAAGATATTTCTTATCACTGCTATGCAGATGATATTCAGTTGTATGTCTCCTTTAAGCCCCAAGATGTTTTCAAACTACAGATTTTGCATAGGTGCTTAGATTCCATTAGGGGATGGATGGCTGATAACTTTCTTCAGCTAAATGAGCAGAAAACTGAAGTCCGTGTTTGTGCTCCCAAAAATTGGTACTTATGGTTATGGATAGCTTAGGCCCTCTCAGTACATTTGCCAAACCTTCTGTCAGGAACCTTGGTGTAACTTTTGATTCAGCTGTGACTTTGGACACTCATGCTAATTTATTGGTTCGCTCCGGTTTTTATCATTTAAAAAATATTGCTAAGCTGAGTCCCATTATATCACGCTCAGAACTAGAAATGGTCATCCATGCATTTGTCTCATCTCGTTTGACTTATTGTAATTCTTTGTTCACGTGTTTATGTAAAGCCTCCGTGGATCGTCTCCAAGTCTGCCGCAAAACTTCTGACCAAGTCTTCTAAGTACTCCCACGTTACACCTCTGCTGATCCAGTTGCACTGGCTCCCCATAAAATTCAGAATCCACTTCAAGAGTTTGACTTTGACATTCAGGGATCTACATGGACAAGCACCAACCTGTATCAGAGATCTTTTACATCTGTACATCCCCAGCAGGTCCCTGAGGTCATGTGATCAGGGTCTGCTGGTCGTCCAACATACGAGGCTGAAAACAAAAGGCGACAGAGCGTTTGTACCTGTGTCCCCCAGACTCTGGAACTCCCTTCCTTTGAGCCTGAGATCTGTAGACTTGATTTCTGTTTCTATGTTTTATCTTTTCTGTGAGGCACTTTGTGATTTTTATCTTGAAAGGTGCTATACAAATAAAATTTTTGCTCTTTATTTTTCTGCCTCCATGGAGGCGGAAAATGGAACAAGGCAGAGCAAATCAGACTAGAAAGGATTAGGCGAAATGTTAAAGGACAGCCAGATTTAAATTGGGCATCTTGCCCATGACAAGAGACAGCAGTTAGTATCACCAACACCTCTAAAGTCTTACGGTATCTGACAGAAAGTCATGATTTGATTTTAATGGTTGCATTAGACTGGGAAACTGTATGAGGGGTTAGTGGTGGGATGCCCACTCCCTGAGATCCCAAAGACTCTTCCATTCAGGCAGTAATCAAGAATAATCAGCTGCAGTAATTAGTTGCCTATTCAGTCTTAAATCGTCATTTACTTAATTAAACAACAGATGGATAAGTGTGCCAGTGAGGTAAGGAAAATATGTGCTTGTTTCTAATACAAATCAGGTTGTTTAAGCAATTTGTTGACATAATGTGTTATTTTATCATCTCGATACTGAAGTGATGAGCAGTGTTCTGCCTTGTTTCCCCAGAGATGGTGGAACGACATCAGGAACAAATAATGTTTTTTTTATCCTAACAAGTCAATTTTGCTCTACATAAGATATATTGAATGTATTTCTGAGTTTTCCAAAAGTAATTTAAAAATAAATTCAACAATCCTGAATATTTGAATGGTAGTTTACAGGACCTAAACAGTTCTATGAAAATTATTGGCTAATTTTAAAGATTTGAGGAAAGTTTTTCTGTTTGCTGGTGTTTTCATAAGTTGCAGTTTGACCTCTGAGGGCCACCGTAGACCATGCTTTATTTTAGTGTCTTTATCTTACAGTATAAATCTTTGAGGTGACTGATGTTGTGTTTTGGCAGTATGTAAACAAATATCAATTGATCTAAAGAAATAAATAATAGATAATATATTCTTCTTAGGGAAAATAGTAAGAACATGCTTTGTACTAGTATCCACCATTGCTCTGTTGAACAGAAGAAGCCTCTTGAAGATGTTTTGTATGCAGTCCTCATGTCACTTACATCCACTGGCTGTAATTTTTGACCATTCGTAGATGCAAAATTCCTCCAGATGCAAAATGTTTCAGTGTCCATTTACTGCCCTTTACAAATCCTCCCACAGTGTTTCAGTTGGTGTCAAATCTAAGCTTTTACTAGCCCACTCCATAACCTGAGAATGAAGAGAACAGAGGTGCACCATAAATTAAAATTGCCAGGTTGTTACACAGAGACGGTGTAATAAAGACTGATTTACTGTAGCTTGCTGCTGTTTCTTCCAGCGTACTTGCCTCTGGCCATTTTACACTGACTATTTATGAAATCATTACATAGTCATTTTACAGTGCTGAATGACACATGAAGTAGTGTACAGGTTAGTGTAAAGTCAGGTGGGTGTTCTGGGAAAGACTACACAGCATAAAATGCTGCGCAGAAAGCAAAGAGAAATCATCTGTTTTCTTAAACGCTCATCTAGTTCAGAATCACAGGAAGGTTTGAGCCTAACCCTGATAACAGAGACTGACTGGCAAACATAACGTAGAGCCATTCATGTAATATGCATTTCACTACACCAGGCCTTTGGTATGACACACATTCTGATCAAAGAATTTACTCAAGTATTTATTTATTTCTTTTTTGTAGCCTCAGAATTTTTGTCTGAAGGCCAAAACATGCTTTACTTTGCTAAGTGGACCATTTGCCATAATGGTCTACTTAACAGTCATATTTTATTCAAACTTTATTTGGATTTTTGAGTTATTACAATCACTACGGACAGAAAAGAAAAAGAGGAAAGAAAGAGAAGTTGAGGAGAGAGTTCACAGAAGGAGAGAAAGAGGGGAGAGCAAACACTGGAAATCTGCTTCAACACCGGCTGAAGAAAAAACAACAACAAAAACACAGCAGAGAAAGCACGACAACAACCAACATGTGCATATGCAGCGCTCCTAATGCAAGATATGTTTAAAGGCCCCAGCCGAACAAGATAGATGTGCACACAAGCAGGCACTCAGACACACACTGTGTTCTTTAGGTTTCTCCATGAAGTGTCTGATAGTGTGTTATTCTGCATACTTCTGGGAATAATTAGTGTGCACTTACAATTAATTGTGTGTATCACTGCGCTGCTAGTTTCCAAACATGGTTGGTCTATTTGTATTACCATTACTACACTTCTACATGGGTTTTTATATAAAGATGCCAACAGTTTAATAAGGGTGAGGGGATAAATGTGTGTCACCCTCGGGCTCTGCTGTTGGGCCTTTCAAGAATGCAGCTGTAACCAGCATCATACTGTCACCTGAAAAAATCGTATTTGTCAAGAAGAGTCTTCTTGTGCCAAAGGTAGGCAAAATATTTCATTCTCTTCTATCTTCTGTGTAATTTGATACGCAGTGCGCATTTAATCTGTTACTGATATTTACTGGCTTCCATGGTCAGGAACCATTATATGCTCTTGGGGGACACTAATGAGGTAGATACGATATTGGAGACTCGTCTTTTTAGCTAAAAAAGACATTTAAAATGCTGCCTTTGGCTCTTCAGTAGGTAATGCTCAACTTTTCCTAACATGTAAGCAGAAATAAATCCTGCTGATTCAGAGATGATGTTTCTGTGTGTTTGTGAGAGAGTTATATGGTTTCTGCACATGTGTGTGTGTGTGTGTGTGTGTGTGTGTGTGTGTGTGTGTGTGTGTGTGTGTGTGTGTGTGTGTGTGTGTGTGAGTGAGAGAGAGAGAGAGAGAGAGAGAGAGTTGTAGCGGCTTTACAATGCTGATCTCCACCTGAGTAATGACTTTCTTAATGTATGTGTAAGCGACAGGTTTCCAACAAATTATCCATAGTAGGCACAAACACAAACAATGGCTGAACAAGTCAGCAGCAGAATGGATATAAATCATCTATTTCCTGTGCAGAGCATTTTAGGAGCTGCTTATAATTTCAAAACACCACCCGGACAAAACCACCAATCTTCTCCACTAGATCTCAGCCATCTGTGGACTTATTACCATATTAGTATTGAAGGTGAATTTCAAAATAAAAGGCTGTTTATAAATCAGAATCTTCAGGTTCCTAACTCGATGTCCTTCCTTTCTGCATTCATCTTCTTTGCCCCTGAAAATAAAATGTTCATTTCTAATACTTTTTGAAAGCCTTTTGCTGGCAATGACGGCCTGAAGTCTTGAACTCATGGACATCACCAGATTCTGGGTTTCCTCCTTTTAATGCTCTGTCAGCTTTCAGTTTTTCCGCAGCTTAAGGATGGCTTGTTTCACCTGCCGCATGTTATTGAGGCAACTGTCCGATTACCTTTGGTTTCTTTAAAAACAGGGTGGCACATGTTAGCTGAAACTCCTAAACCCTTCATCTGATTTGTGGACACTGTCAAATGAAAGCTGACAGTCTACACATTATGTCCATGTCCATGATATATAACTATAATTGGAATATGTTTCAGTAAACAGGTGAAAAAAACTTGTTTCATTGTTCAAATAAATATATATGTATATATTTCCAGATCTACAGGATCTGTAGACTGCACAGGTAAGAATGTAGGAACTGAGCAGAATATAAGACAATGTCAAATAAAGTACTACAGGAGGCTAAGATATTACCTCTAATTATACCTGTATTAGAAACTTTGGAAGAAAGCATCAAATTTGTTACATTTATTTGTGGATTGAAACTCTGTTGACACAGTTTTGGAAGAATTAAGTCATTTTTGAATGGATGAGAATAAAACAGCAGAATTATATTATTGTTAGTCAGCAGGGAAATGTAGGCTTGTTTGGCTAATTTTATTTCATTGTTGTAGCAATTATATACATTTCTATAAATTTCAAAGCCAGTTTGTAGTTTATCTATATTTTCTCTCAGCTCTCCAGCAGATTCTTTATCATCGTCTTCTCCAAGCTGGTTGACTATGTATATTAGCAGTTCTGATAGGAGTGTTATGATCAATAATTTGATAGATGGCATTCGAGAAATTGTTCATCATTTCATCACATGTTCACAGTACTGCAATGAGCACATTGAAAATTCACTGATAAATGACATTAGTGATTTTGAACCCACATGGCCTCATTAGTAGTACGACTGGTCAGACTGAGTGGACCGTGATGAACTGGTTTCACCAGCTGTGACAAAAGTAGCTGAACAGATAAAACAATATGATAAAGTGGGAGAAATGATTATTTGATCCCCTGTGGAATTTTTAATAAGTAACACAGACAGAATTCGGTCTCACACAGATTGATGGGTTTCGGCACACAGATTAAAAGGTTACCTATAAATCAAAGTTCAAACATCATGTTTGGGACTTCATGGCAATGGCAATGGCAATGAGGAACCATGTAGCCTATCGTAACATCTTGGTAGAAAATTGCCTTCTCTCTGCCAGAACACTGAAAATGTGTCATTGATGTGGAGGGAGCTGAAGCTTTGAGTTTCCAAGCGGCAGCCAAGAAACATGAAGGATATAGAGAGTTTCTAAAGCGGACTGGGACAAAATCTCTCCTGACAAACCAGGTCACCAGCTACAAAACGACCTTACCACTTGCCAACATGGGTTTTTTCACCAGGTACTGAGTCATGTTTTCTTTGTGGATCAAATACTTATCAAATACTAATTTAAACCTTTATTTAATCTGTTTTCTTTTTTCTTGTTTTTTTTTCAGGGGTGGGGTGATATTCTTCTCTCCTTTAAATCAAAGTACCATAACAAGTAGAGACGGATCATTTCTTTGTAACTGAGCAAAATTATAAATTCAGCCATCGATCAAATAGTTATTTCTCCCACTGTATGTTTGAGAAAAAAAGTTTTGCTCCAACTTTCTTTGGATGTCTACCATCATTTCTGAATAATTAATTACTTTCCCAGAGGACACCGATATTTTCATAGGAGACATTGTGAGTAGAGCAGGCTGATGAGGCCAAGCTACGCAGTGACAGTAACCTACTAAACACCCAGGCCACAGGTGGGGATGGGACAAGACAACATTATGGTTTGTTATAGATACAGATGATCTGGAGAAAGGAAAGAGAGACTTTTCTTTTAAGAATTAGTTTTAGTATGACTAGTTTAGGAAATATTGTTTTACAATTACTGTTTCCTTTGCTCTCTCAACGCGAACTCAAATGAGTTAGTGTTTGGACATTAATAATGAGAACTCATACCTCAGGGTTAAGAAGCGCATGGCTGACGTTTGGTTATATTCTATAAGCATAATATTCCTGCTTATCTTAATATACATAAGAGCTGCCTTTATTTCCATTTCATGTGAATCGGTTGCTGCACAACTTTTACTTTCTGAGGTCTAAGTTCTCATCAACAAGGGCCTCACCCTCATTTTAGCCCCAGTCTGTTGGCAAACAGGAAATGTAATTTTTCCTCTAATTACATTGCTTTCCATTTTTTTGACATTGACAAAACAAAATAAGAACAATTTTCTGTTGGAAAACATAAGTCTAGAATAGGGTTCGGAGCTCGTTGGTTCAAACAGAACAGAAACATGTTGCGTATTTTGAGATAACATAAAAACAAAGTCAGCGTACTGGGAAGCATCAGTTTTGATTTTATTTACTTTTTGTTCATTCACATTATAAAGACTTTTTTCTCTCATCTGTGGACACAAGCTTCCTGCGGATTTTCTGCATTACTCAGACCATAACTGAGGCGATCTTTGTTTGTTTGACACTCGGGTTTCTGAAGCAGCAAATGGAATAGAAAGTTAACTGCATTTTTTTTTAGGTTTTAACAAAATTAGACCAATTAATTTTATTCTCATGTTTAATATTTTATAACATCTATTTTTGTTTTATTTTTTACTTTTCTCATTGTTCATGTTTCAGAGCTTTTATTCTTAAGTTTGCCTTAAAACTTTAGCTCCCTTGCCAAACAGCATATTAATAGACAGTGTAACGAACTGATTTAATTTGAAGTGCACTCATAATTAATTGACCACATGATAATACCTCTGCCAGGACAGCAAGTTCTAAAATGCCTGGTCTTTTGTTTTTGCCTGACTGCTTCCAGAAGGTTCCTTTGTATTGTGGATTGTTTTAGGACCCCTTGATTTGCATAGCCTACAGTCACTATTTAATTCAGAGAGCTCAAATGAGCTATATATGTGAATCACAATTACAGGTACATATTCGAGGACACCCTTTGAAGTTTTAAGACCACACTGTCACAGAACCGCCTCATTTATGATGCCTCTTGAAGTAAAACTTCTACAGAACTACAGAAATGACATATTCCACAGAAGCTCTGAGCTAACAAATGTAAAATCACAGGGGTGAAGAAAGCATTCTTTATTTAAAAATAATAATAACAAAAATGTTGTTTTATCATGTAAAAGAAGCACATCTTACACACACATTTATATTGTATCAATGTGGAATTATTGCTGTATTTAATTGCGCTTAAAATATCCAAAATGAGGCATTTAGCCACAAACAATAATCTGCTGGAGTTTATTATACGATGTTATATTAGCAATAATGTGCAGGTGTTATGTGCAATGTATTGTTGGGTAGTTACATTTGTAAATTTATACAAAACATACATTTATTGATATTGTATCTCATTGTAAATGGCCTGTATTTGTATAGCGCTTTACTAGTCCCTAAGGATCCCAAAGCGCTTTACACATCCAGTCATTCACACATTCACACACATTCACACACTGGTGATGGCAGCTACATTGTAGCCACAACCACCCTGGGGCGCACTGACAGAGGTCAGGCTGCCGGACACTGGCGCCACCGGGCCCTCTGACCACCACCAGTAGGCAATGGGTGAAGCGTCTTGCCCAAGGACACAATGACCGAGAATGTCAGAGCCGGGGCTCGAACCGGCAACCTTCCGATTACAAGAAGAACTGCCAACTCTTGAGCCATGATCGCCTCATATATAAAATCTATTTTTAACTGTAAAGTCTCAGCACATTCTGAGAAGATATCGTAAGTCTGAGTATTTTTTAGGTATTATGTGGTTTCTAAGGATTCAGACCAGCAGCCTTTAAAGACATAAAAAGCCTTGGAACCTTTCTATCCTGTTTTATCTTTTGTTGTCAAGTCTGACAATTTAACCAACTTCATTTTCAACTTAAAACATCTGTATTTGGAGTGTATGTGACTTTGCAGTACAGTGTAAATGCAGTGGTGTTGCAACAAAACCACAGTCCAAAACACGTTAACAGCATTAACAGATCACATTAGTTGCAGTTCAAATGGGGCTTCTTCATTTTCTTCTTCATTTTTCGTATTTGCCTTCTTCCTAATTTCTTGTTTTTTTTTTCATATTTGTTTCAGATGAAGCAGACCTACTAGGCGTCAGCTACCATCAAACAGGCCATTTTAGCTCCTACTAACAATCAACAGGTGAGCGGATTTCAGATGTAAGTGGGAAAGAATAAATAAATACATAGACTATATGCATTAAAAGGGTTAAGTTTAACCCTAATTCTAAACCCAAGGCTCACAAGCCACACGCAGCTCTCCTGAGCCACAGGTTGCCGGCCTTTGTACAAGACCATGGCCATTTCTAAGTCTTTGGGAATCCAGTCAATGAGGGACACCGATTATCCCCAAAAGGAGTACGTTTTTTTTCTCTTGGAGAAAAAACTGTTCCAAATTTTCTCTAGAGCTAATACCACAGCTGACCGCTCATCCAGGAGGTCATCTAAAGCACCTCACTTAACTCTGTTAGGGTCACTGTTCATAATTCAACAAAGCGACTAGGCAAAAATGACATGTTCACAGAGTGCATAGAGGTGAACTCAGATGTTGAACTCTTATGAAATGACATGGTATCAGCAAGGTGTGCCTAATAATGTGAATGTAAAACAAACAGTTTAAATAATCTGAATAGTGTGTAGCTCAGGAAAACAGAATACAGTATGACCAAATGAATCAAATAAATACAATAAAGCCAAAATAATAAATATAAATATTAAATTATAATCTATAAAATAATGAATCAATAGGTGGAACTATGCCAAACAAAGCAAAAATACAACAGTAGAGATAATGTCAGATGGCATTAAAGTGGCTGAACGCAAGAGTGTAAACTGTAATGAAAGGTGCAGTGTAAAACAGTGTATCAGTATAAATGTGACATTGCATGGTTGAAAAAAAATGTTAATATAATGAATACATTTGAATAACTGACCCTGACCCTTGAAAAACACCAGATCTGACCACGCCACATTGATGGCGTTCCACTCCAGACTGCATCTAACCAGGAAACTTTGCATCTAAAGGTTTTCATAGAATTTGTAACCAACCAACCAAAATAACAAAGAAATTGTTCTGCCTCACAACAGCAGGGTTACAAAGTTTCTCTATAAAGAAAATAAAAATAAAAATAAAAGAAAATCAGTAGAAAGGAGTCCTGGTGGTTTGGCAGTCGGGTGCTGCTATTGCTCGGAAAGTGACCAACCCTGATGCTATATTCTGCTCTTTCTTTGATGGTTGTATAAGATCTACATAACAAGGGGGCTACTTTGTGCTGTTCAGGGCAATGTGACAGGGTCTCAATCTTTGAACCCTGACTTACAAATTCATTTGTAGCAGCGCCCTGTGAAGTGAACATGCTCAGAGCCAGCGAAGTGCTACATCTGTAAAGAACGCCTTTGAAGAGTCAGCAAGTGATTGAAGACCACTGAAGGTCAGGGGTTCAACCTCCCAAATTGCCTGCACAAAACAATTCTTTCTCTCCTTTTGCCCATCTGTCTCTTATTATGGTGAATCTAGCATTGTCTAAAATCATCAACAACAGCCTGTTTGAAATTTTCTCTGATCTCATACTGACTAACTAATGTCTGTTTGAATCCATGCTGTTTTTCCTCATTAAATGTACATTTACTGCATCACCAGAGGTAGTAATGGAGGTGTTTTATTTATCTATTCAGCCTTTTAAAGTCTCAAAAAGAATTAAAAGCATATAGAATGTGTAAACTGAGCATATACAGTGGCTTGCAAAAGTATTCGGCCCCCTTGAACTTTTCCACATTTTGTCACATTACAGCCACAAACATGAATCAATTTTATTGGAATTTGATGTGAAAGACCAACACAAAGCGGTGTACATGTGAGAAGTGGAACGAAAATCATACATGATTCCAAACATTTTTTACAAATAAATAACTGCAAAGTGGGGTGTGTGTAATTATTCAGCCCCCTGAGTCAATACTTTGTAGAAGCACCTTTTCCTGCAATTACAGCTGCCAGTCTTTTAGGGTTTGTCTCTACCAGCTTTGCACATCTACAGTAGAGACTGAAATTCTTGCCCATTCTTCTTTGCAAAACAGCTCCAGCTCAGTCACATTAGATGGACAGCGTTATTTAACAGCAGTTTTCAGATCTTGCCACAGATTCTCGATTGGATTTAGATCTGGACTTTGACTGGGTCATTCTAACACATGGACATGTTTTGTTTTAAACCATTCCATTGTTGCCCTGGCTTTATGTTTAGGGTCATTGTCCTACTGGAAGGTGAACCTCCGCCCCAGTCTCAAGTCTTTTGCCGACTCCAAGAGGTTTTCTTCCAAGATCTCCCTGTATTTGGCTCCATCCATCTTCCCATCAACTCTGACCAGCTTCCCTGTCCCTGCTGAAGAGAAGCACCCCCAGAGCATGATGCTGCCACCACCATATTTGACAGTGGGGATGGTGTGTTCAGAGTGATGTGCAAGCCTAAGCCTGCTTTAAATTTCTCAGTAACTTTATCCCTGACCTGTCTGGTGTGTTCTTTGGACTTCATGGTGTTGTTGCTCCCAATATTCTCTTAGACAACCTCTGAGGCCGTCACAGAGCAGCTGTATTTGTACTGACATTACATTACACACAGGTGCACTCTGTTTAGTCATTAGCACTCATCAGGCAATGTCTATGGGCAACTGACTGCACTCAGACCAAAGGGGGCTGAATAATTACGCACACCCCACTTTGCAGTTATTTATTTGTAAAAAATGTTTGGAATCATGTATGATTTTCGTTCCACTTCTCACGTGTACACCGCTTTGTGTTGGTCTTTCACATGGAATTCCAATAAAATTGATTCATGTTTGTGGCTGTAATGTGACAAAATGTGGAAAAGTTCAAGGGGGCCGAATAATTTTGCAAGCCACTGTATTAAGATACATTTAAAACTGTAAAGTACAACAAATGTACATGCAAGCAATGCAAGTCTTCTCAGAGAAATCCTTTGCCCTATGTGGCCATTCAAAGTTCTTTAAAGGTAGTGTGCAAATTATTACAACTAGATTTCAGTAGATGATGGACTGCAACTGAATTTTGTTTTCTTAACCCTACCAAAAAACAGAAGTGCATAATCCTTCAAGTATCTTGGTGTCCACATCTCCTCAGACTTGACATGGTCTGCCCACATTCAGGTCCAGACCAAAAAGGCGAGGCAGCGCCTGGAGAGACCCTGAGGAAGTTCAGGGTCTCTCCAGAGATTCTCAGGATTTTCTATACAGGCGCTGTGGAGAGCATTCTCACACAGAACATCACATTCTGGTTTGGGAACAGCTGTGTGAAGGACCAAAAAGCTCTCCAGAGAGTGATCCATTCAGCAGAACGCTGCTGCAGGATTGCTCTCCCCCCGCTTCAGGACACCTACACCAGGAGATGCCAGACTAGAGCAGTGCAGATACTGAAGGACCCGTCCCATCCTGGCAACAAACTGTTCCAACTTCTGCAATCAAAAAAATTTCCTTCGGACTTGATATCGGCAAACGTCGGCGTTAGTATTGCTGCATTCAAACCACCAACTGGTTTTCTGAGACAGTAACAGGTTCCGCATCATCCGGGCAAGGACAAAGAGACTCAAGAGGAGCTTCTATCCCCAAGTCATCCGGGCCCTAATGTGAGAATGTAATCAAACTTTTATTAGAGGGAAAGTGTGGATTTTAAGGTACTCGAGCCACACATTAGCTGTTATAAGATTAGCTTATAACCAGCCGTTGTTGTTGTTTTGCCGGCTTTTTGTCAGCTGACAAGAAACCGGAGGGTCACATGTCTGCTAACAATAACTAGCTGTGACAATATCGAGAATGAATAAGTATGTGTATGCAAGATTTTGTGTGATAGAGCCCTGATTTCAGTTCAGGAGATGAGAAGATGATGAAGGGGAAATGACGCTATATAAATGTGACAGAATAATACTGAACTGAAATGGAGAAAGGAGATGGAGTAAATTGTCATATATAGTTTGAAAGCACTATTAGTGATCCAAGTATGTGGCCGCTCTCTGAAGTAAAACAAAATGTTCAGCATGCCCATGTGTTGAAGATGGCCGTGCCCACTCTCATGGACTTTGAATTCATAAATTCTAGGGTTTGTAAAAATTATTCTTTTTTTTTGGAAGATGTTATTTTTCCTTTCCTTACTCCTTACCTTTCAACTCCTTACATTTCCTTTCTCCCTGTTCCCTGTGATCCAGCAGTCAGAGATTTGACCTAATATTTGGTTCAATCATATTCTGCCTTAGGCTTGAACTTAAAGACTGACTGGATAATACATTCAAGAAACATCAGTATTTGGTAGCCCCCTTCAGAATTGGCAAAGGTTGTATTGGCTGCATTGCCTATAAAGCGAAACGACAGTAGTTCTCACCACTGTACGCTCGTGTTCTCACAAGAAGAGGATTCCAGTATTCCAGATTTCTGTTAGTGAGGAAATGAGAAAGTCTAAGCAAAATAGGTAAAGCTTATGTCTTTCAAACTATCCATCTTATTGTTTTTGAAGCTGGTATATCTTATGTGTTGCTGTTTGTAGTAGCAGTTACTAAAGAAGCACCTAGAGCGGAGAGGCATGAGCTAATATTTTCAAGTCCCACTGGTGGTAGTAGTATGGTATTACATAGAATTAAGTATTACATAGTAATACATAGTATTAAGCAACCTTAAGAAATTTTTATTTATTTGAATGCAAAAGGGCTAAAATACAGAAAATAGCTTATTTGTCCACTTTTGTTTAAGCCAAGCTAACAGCTTCAGAAGTAGTAATACTAATTTGATGACTCATCCAACACTTCCATTTACAGTTTTCTAATTTTAGACATATATTCATGGTCCCCAAGGATGAATCAACAATTGTTACCCAGGTGCAGCAGATTTTACCTTTTAGCTACATATTTTGCCAGATGATTTGTGTTGTATAGAGAAATAGCTACATTTCTGAATGTCAGAATTTATGTGAGTTTCCAGTGTCATAGTTTTAAAAGTGCATTTTTCTGTGAAATGGTGTGTTAAAAGCAGTGTATAAAATATATAGAATAAAGTACAGGAATAAGCATTTTAGTGTAATGAAGAACCTTTCCTGTAGCTCCTTGGCTGTACTGTTGTGACTTTGGCAATATCCTCACTATTAACAGGCCAAAAATTAAACCCCTCAAATCTCCTCATTAGCACTGGCATCAGTGTCAGCTTGTTTTTCTGTGAGGTGTTAAAATTAACTTTAGCTGCTAAACATCATCTTATTATGGATGTAAGTTTGCTTATGTCAGGATTTCGTAAAGTACTGCCCAGCTTACAAGTAAGAAAAGTTGATGTTGACTTGTTTGACATATTCATGTGTTGATGGTTTTTAGCTCTTAGTGCTCATTTTTATTAAAAATGAAAATAAACCAAAATAACTTTTCACTCCAGTCTACCAATTAGCATCCACTGAGATGAAACAGTTTGTAAGAAAAAAAAATGCAGAATGAAGACAAAAATAATAAAGAGCTTTAATCATTCTTACAAATAAGGATGAAGTCCAGGTTCGACCTTGAGCAAACATCAAAACAACAAACACACGTGAATAAACAAACAATTGTTCATGTTGCTTTTATTACCTGCAGTAAACAAGGTAGAAGTCAGAGAAAATAATGTAAGTGAGGTTTATGAACCCTTGTTTATGCAGATGAGCTATCATTTGCAGGATGTCAGTTTTCTTCAAAGGGAGAAAAAAACTTCAAAGAGAACGTGCAGATACTGAATGGGTCATTTCACTAACAAGAGACAAGCGGGGAGTTTGAGCCTCATGCCAAAGGCTTTAAAAACAAATCCTCATCTCAATGGTAAGTGTGAAAAGTAGGATAAAACCACACGTGCTACTTTATGATATTATCCTAGTGCTGCTTTGATGAATCGCTATAGCAACTACGTTTTCTATTGTAACAGTTTTAATAGGACATATTGTTACTAGACTATACCATGAACATAATTCAGTGTAATTACTGCCTCCACTAATTTAAGGCTGTTGGAGGGCTGTAGCTTATCCCAGCCGTCATAGGCCGACAGGCAGTGTACACCCTGGAGAGGTCTCCAGTTTGTTGAAGGGCTAACAAAGAGAGAGACAGACTACGGGCAATTTAAAATCACTAATTAACCTAAACCCACTAACTGCATGTCTGTGGACTGGAGGAGGAAACCGGATTACCTGAGAGAGCCCACAGAGACATGGGCAGGACTCCACACAGAAAGGCTCCAGCCAGACGTTGGATTCAAACCCATGACAGGTGGTGCTGCAGATAAAAATTACTCCTCATCTCCATAAATTTGTAAATATAAGACTGACTTATAGCCACCTTGATGTCACTCATTGGTTTGTATGCTCCCACTCTGAAGCTTTCTATTCTGGCTGCATGGTTTGTTGAAATAAGTGAAGGGTGGATGTGGCTAAGAAGACACTGCCTGCTTATGTTTGATACAGTTTGTGAAAACCAGGTCAAAGTCCAAGTCTTTATGGTCGAATACTGTCTAAATGAGAGCATAATTTACAAAATGATCATGTTAGCTAGACCATCACAAGGAAAATACTTACCAAGGTCATAAATCAAGTGATCAGCAGGGTCATCGTCTCATGGGCTTCACTTTATTGCAGTTGCAGAGGATTTACCACTGAGTGGCCATTAGAAAGAATGTTTATGACACTTTCACACTTTTCACACAAGCCGCATAATATCCAGTTTATAGAACACTTATGTACTTTTTATTTATTGCAAAATTAGAATCATTTACAAGCTTTGACCTGATCTTTGATGCACCATAAAAACTGTGTATCTTTGAAACAGGTCTGTTTTGGTGACAGTTCATATTTTAAGATTATTCTTTTTTCATGCGTCCTAAGAAGATTAATGTTGTTATGCATGAATGAATACTTGTAAATTTTGTAACAAATAAACACAATCAATCAAAAACTACAGATAACAAAACAAGTACAGCTTCTTAAGACAAATAATCCTCTTAACATCAACGGGGATTTTCTGTTTGAAAATTTTAGGGACATTGTTAGAGTGGAAAGCACAAAGCTTTATTACTTAGAACAAGTCAGTGTGAGTAACTGTCCATGAGCATCAAAGATTAAGGGGTCCAAAAACTATTTGGTTCATTCATCCTCATTGCTGTTGACAATAAATTAGTCACATTTTCAAGTTATTAATACAGATGAGATTATACCTAATTTATTATCTAATTTCTGCCCGGCCCTGGACTGTAGACAGGTAAGATCTAAAGTTAGCACAAACAAAAGTAAGGAAATTTGTGTTTGGTTGTTTATTTTTTTATTGTCACAATACTTCTTTCACATTAAATCTTCTGCCATTGGAAAGACTGTTTATTCCCCTTAAATGGAGGCATGTTTGGGTTGAGCAGCAGAGTTGAGTATGTGGGTTGGGATCATGGAAAACCGTGACAAATCTTCTCTTAACAGACATTCTGTCTACAGTATAAAGAAAGATATGAAGTAATAATTTACTTAATAATTATATAATTGCTATGTTTATTTATAAGACCTTTTCTGTTGTTCTTAGGTGATGTATACAACCAAAAATAAAGCTTTGCTTAATAAAACTTCTACAAACTAAAATATGAAATATTGTTTCAACAAAGGAAGACACATGGAGTTCCTTTACACACTGGTAAAAATAGCCATTCCAGTTAGCCAGACTGTTAAAGTTTTGCATTTATAAAAAAGTTCTTTTTGGAAAGTTGCAAGAAGCTTAAATATTTTGTCTTGATATACAATCCATGTGCCTGTTTTGTAATGCCTTTATCTTTACAATAAATATCATTGAGCTGCCAACATGTTCTCAGTAGCCACACTGATGGGAAATATGTTGAAATGAAGTGAAATTATTTTCTTTGTGGGAACTTGCTGACAGAAGCTACATGTTCTTTTAGCAAAAGTAGAGCTATTGACTAAGTATGTACTGTGCTACATATATGCTGTTAAAAACTGGTAATGTAGACCTCTGGCATAATGACACTAAACAAATTAGTAGTGAGTGAAGAAGGTGCTTCCTGATTGACTTCACTGTTTGAAAGTGTGGTGTTAACAAGTATTTCATGCAGCACACTGTCAAAATGTTTGTGTTTTTGGAGGTCAAAGCTCTAAATCAGACCTCCTGGGATATGCCTCATGTCCAACACCACCATTGAAATGACATATTCTGCCATGTTTCTTGTCTCCAGGCGAGCCAGTTTTCACAGTGAAGGCCTCTGTATGCTGACTAATTCTGGGCTGTTCCAGGCTTTGAAATAGGGTAAAATGTTTTGATTTGACTTCCAATACATTGCTTCCTCAAGGTCTCTTAAACTGACCATTACTGGTACAGAAAACCCTGAAAGAGACAAAGTGAGGGTGACTGATTTTTTTTTTTGTTTCTTATTTTTTGCCAAATAACAAATTTTCATCAGTTTACTACACATTGATCTGTTCCTGTTTATCTGCAAGAGATACAACCTCCAGTCCAACGGTAGTGTTGGCTGTTCTCTGCTATGTTCTGGGCAGAGTGGGCATAATGACGAGGGAAGAGGAGGGCGCAATGCCAAGCAAGAAATCAATACCTCAGGAAAATAAGATGCTAACGCAGCAGCTGCTGCGAAGAACTGATTTGGTGTGTGGGTGAGTCAGTGGAAGAGAGCGTGTGTGATTCTGCACGTGAAGTGCAACTCAACAGTCCTGTCAGAAAGGGCGAACTGAAACAAATTACATTTCCAAACAAGGTCACTGTTTAAACATCTTCTAAAGTTTGTATTGCTCCACCTGATTTAGCTATGAAGTCTACAACATGTAACAGATGTGTATAAAGCTCCACTGGTAGTGGGCTCTGGTTTCTTTGTCATAATGTGTCACTGAAGGGCTGTGCGTCCAGATTATTTCATTACTCTTTAATGAATTTAAAGCTGTTAATTGTATTGACAGCTCTGACAGCTCTCCCACTGCAGCTGTTGTACTTACTGAACTAAGCCTCTGTACCTTTTCACTCACTGCCGGTCATTAAAGCTTTTCAGATCTTAGTTTTAATAAGCATGTAATTGTGCCAAATGGTCTGGATGGATTTTATAAAGCAAAAACTGATGAATGACTGATAAAATGTTGCTCGGTGTATAAGGTCAACCCTTCTGACATACAGAGGCTCACTTATCCATATTTGTTTGTATTTTATTTTTTAAAGCCATCTAGTTTCACAATTCCTTTTTTTCTTTAAAGCAGAGGAGGCAACATTTTGTGTGCAATTCCAGTTACATCTGCAGTTTTCACTTGCACAATTTCTATTGAATCTAATTTACAACTCGGCTGCTCTAAAATGACCAACAGACCTTTTAATACAGAGACTAACATGTCAGCTACTCTCATTTATTTTTTGTCTTGTAAATCCACTGGAGGATGTGTACATTAGTAAGGATTTTAGACACAGCAATAAACTGGTCAAACAGTTTGAGCTCTAATTAGCTGGGAAATACAGGATGCTCATTTTGTGAGAGACTCAGCCATCACAGCCTCTGTGGCCCTGTGAATATACAGTGAGCCAAACACTCCTTACTATTTTATAGCTTTGTTTTTGTTTTTTTGGTAACTTAAATTAATCATATTTAAAAAAATGAATAAATAAAGATCTATTTCTGAAACAGCACGAAATTACAAAACAGCCAAAAATGTTATTTGAAACCTCACAGTGATCTTGTTCAGAAGATCAGACACTGGAACGAAATAAGGTAATTTATTTAATTTCATATTCAAAGTCATATTTTCATTCACTGTGTTGTCTGTCATTAATTGTGCAGCAATTTTATTTATCTCACATGACTATCCCAGCTGTCATAGGGCGAGAGGCAGGGTACACCCTGGCCAGGTCGCCAGTCTGTCGCAGGCCAACACACAGGGACAGACAACCATTCGCACTCACATTCATTCGAACATTCACACCTAGTGACAATTTGGATTATCCAATTAACCTATCCCCACAAGCTGCATGTCTTTGGATGGCGGGAGGAAGCCGGAGTACCCGGAGGGAACCCACGCAAACACGGGGAGAACATGCAAACTCCACACAGAAAGACCCCGGCCTGGTGTTGGAATTGAACTCAGGACCTTCTTGCTGTGCGGCAACAGTGCTAACCACCGTGCCACCGTGCTGCCATATAATAGGTTCAAGGTTCAAGGTTCTTTACTTGTCACATGCATAGTTATACAAGTATAACACACAGTGAAATGTAGCCTGACACGCTCCTCGACATGTGCAAAAATTGGGGGGGGTGTAGAGGAAGAACATTATATATATATATACAGACATATAGTATATACACTGGGTGAATGTGCAGTAGTAGCAGCAAGCAGGTGAATTCTGTACATTAATATGAATAGACATCTGACTATTTTACAGGATAGACAATATAAACATATTTAAAATTAAAGGAATTGAAATGTACATTGTGCCTTGGTTTAGAGTGTCTGGAAGAGAGTCCTGTCTCAGTCAATTATAGATGATGTGAGAGGGCGGGTGTGTGTGTTTAGGGCACGGATGGCTTGGGGATAGAAGCTCTTCTTGAGTCTCTCTGTCCTTGCCCGGAAGATGCGGAACCTTCTACCAGATTGCAGAAGTTGGAACAGTTTGTTGCCAGGATGGGACGGGTCCTTCAGTATCTGCGCTGCTCTAGTCCGGCATCTCCTGGTGTAGGTGTCCTGAAGCGGGGGGAGAGCAATCCTGCAGCAGCGTTCTGCTGTACGGATCACTCTCTGGAGAGCTTTTTGGTCCTTCACACAGATGTTCCCAAACCACGATGTCATGTTCTGTGTGAGGATGCTCTCCACAGCGCCTGTATAGAAAATCCTGAGGATCTTTGGAGAGACCCTGAACTTCCTCAGTTGTCATAGGTGATACAGGCGCTGCCTAGCCTTTTTGGTCTGGACCTGAATGTGGGCAGCCCATGTCAATACTTATTTAATATAATTTATAGCTTTAGATTTACTTTCAGGGTAAATAAAAAAAATCTCCCACAAATAGAAATCCTCTTGACAAATTGTTAAACAGTCAGTGAGAGTGGACTGATCTCCCTCCATAAACATGCATTAAAAGATGTGACTGCAATATGGCAACTGCACTGAAGTACATGATTTAGGATTTAAATTATTTAAATTAAGATATACAGGACCTGTGTTATCTTCATTAGCATGAACCACACGGGGGCATTCTTACAAAACGATAGTAAAAGAAAAGTTTTGGAGCTGATAGGACTTTGCTGTCACTTTTTTTCCTAATTAGATGTAACCCAGTATCTACAGTAGCCACACAATAAGTCACAGTGAAGTCATGGACATGAATATGACAGCCATGTTTGCTGTGTGATTCACGCTGGGATGAACACAGAAGTCTCTGGCCTGCCCTGCATCTGTCCGCCCACCCAGCACTTCCTTCCCTCATGCTGGGTGCTGTCCAGGCTGTACATGAGTCTTTGCCAGCTGGCAGCCACTTGATGCTCAGGGCACAATCTCTACATGCACATGGACTCCATCTACAACTGGCTGTGAACAGAATAAAGTTCGATGATCAATTAATCATACATACCACACTTTGCCTTGTGCCTGTGGGATCATAAATTATATCCCAATAATTAAAAAAGCAGAATTATTTTGAAAGGGTTTTGTGTTTTATATTCAGAAAAAAAATATTTTTTTGTGTGTTTGTTTTACCGTAAAATATTGACTTTGAAATATATTTTACATATTAGAAGAAACTGAGATAATTGGGTTTAGGTTGCTTCAGGACTCCAGTGATGACTCCTGTTGTCGTGCTGGTTTTCCTCTGTAGTGTGAATTTGCTTTGTAGTGCATGCTCTGTGTGTGTGTGTGTGTGTGTGTGTGTGTGTGTGTGTGTGTGTGTGTGTGTGTGTGTGTGTGTGTGTGTGTGTGTGTGTGTGTACATTTACTGCATATGGGGCAAGCTGTACTGTGTGTTCTGCTTTAAAACAACAACAATAATAATAATAGTAATAATAATAATAATAATACATTTTATTTATAGGCGCCTTTCAGACACTCAAGGTCACCTTACAATAACACGTGAACAATAGCATAAAAAAAGGTTAAAAAAATTAATTAATATAATAAACATGGTAAAATAAAATGTAGACATAAACAGTCATAAAAGTATAAAGGCAAGTATAAAAACTGAGCAGGTAAAAATGGACTAAGATCAGCTGTATGCAATTCTAAATAGATGAGTTTTGAGATGTGATTTAAAAGTGGTGAGACAGTCTGTAGTCCAGAGAACAAGTGGAAGTGCATCCAAAGTCTCGGGGCAGAACAACTAAAGGCTCTGAGTCCCATGGTAGTCAGGCGAGCAGGTGGAACAGACAGAAGGGAACCTGAAGTAGAGCGGAGTGTACGAGGGGGTGAGTATGTATGGAGAAGATCGGATAGATAAGGAGGAGAAAAGTTATGAAGCACTTTGAAAGTGAGAAGTAGGATCTTAAAATTGACAAGGAGGTGAATTGTGAGCCAATGGAGCTGTTTAAGAACAGGTGTTATATGGCAAATGGTAAATGGCCTGTAGAGCGCTTTACTATTCCCTAAGGACCCCAAAGCGCTTTACACATCCAGTGATCCACCCATTCACGCACACATTCACACGCTCTTCACATGCTATGTTCACTGGATCTAGTTCAGGAAATAATACAAGCAGCTGTATTTTGAACTAACTGCAATTTATGGGGGGATTTATGAGGTAGACCATAGAGAAGAGAATTACAGTAATCCAGACGGGATGTGACAAGAGCATCGACAAGTATGGCGGTACTGTGTGGAGTGAGTGAGGGACGAAGACGGTTAATATTACGGAGATAAAAGTAGGAAAACATAATGCAAGCCGTCTGTCTTCTCCTTTGCACCTTTCTTGTCCAAAAACTCATCTTCTACATCCAAAGGGCTGATTACTCTACAAATGTATAAGCAAACTAAGAACAAGGCCTGGGAAATCAAACAATATGAATCTTAATTATTTCTTAAAATCCTGAACCACTGAACCCACGGAGGTTTTCTTAGAAACTGGGCATGGGGCGTCACTTTAACAACACAACAGTGATCTTCCCTAGCAGGACAACAAACCCACCACACTGCACAGCTGCTCAGGAATGTCCATACAATACCCCTGCAAGCCAAACAAGCCCCAACATATATCCCCAACTCCACAGCAGCAGAGGACACACAGCTGCTGTCTTAGCAGCAGTGTGTGATGTCTGGCAACTTCCCAGTGAGGGACATTACACACTCTTACAGATAGGAATATAGTAAAAGTCCATTTCTGAAAGTGTAAATATGTATAATTTAACTATGTAAAACTATAAGAGTCAAAAAAGTATACTCACTGAACGTGTTGTTAGGTACACCTTGTTACTACTGGATTAGTGCTAATTAATAAAGTTACTGGTGAGTATACAATCGGTGGTGCAATCCCCAAATCATGCCACAGTAATAACAAGTACCCAAAGGTAAAGAGGGAACATTTAGACAAAAACGTGAGGAAACTGCCTTATTTGTTGGATAGCCAACACAGGAGGTACATGTATGCCCCTATGCAGTAGAAGGTACACATTTGTACTTCCTGTCAATGAAATTCTAATCTAGAAGAAGTGATGCAAGTCCAACATCTAAAACCTGTCCAGTTGCTGCTCAAGCAGCATGCAGCAAGGGGACAGGCACAGGTCAGAGTCCAAAAACCATTCAAAGCCATTCTAGCAACACCAAGATCGAACGAACTACTTAGAAACTAAAATGTCCCTTAGGGATAACGTCATGCTCCATCTATTACATTTTGTGGGTCCATGCTTGCATTCTTTGTAAAGCTTTAGTCATTCAGTTGAAAAAAACTTTAACCAAAGTAGAGATGGTAAAATATCCTTCAATTCGAAGGAGCCAAATAAAAGAAGAAGAAGAAAGGTTGGGCTGTTGCCGGCCTCATGATTCTGTTGTGGCTGTATCAGAATGAAAAGCTAAAAAAAGAACGAGGCTAAAAGCTCCAGAGTTCAATTAGAGGGATGTTTCTTTTATGTTTCTTGACTGTTTCTCAGTGTATATTTTGACTCTATTGTGATATACGCCTTGCCTCGAACCACATCTCCCATTAGGGACAATTACAATTTCTTTTGAAGCATGAAGGAACAGCATCTAAAACATCCTGAAAAAGGTCTAAAGACTGAAAGACTGCCAGTACAGAGAAGAAGAAGAAAAAAGAAAAGAAAAACATCTGACTTCCTGCCTCCCACGCGCTCTTTACTTGTCAGAGAGTTTGAATGTTAAGCCTGTGGCGGTGGCAGATTATCTTTTTTCAGCTCTTTGGGAGGTGTTTTTGCCTTCATTAGACCTGTGCTGTTATTCCTTTAGGTGGTGCATCTTAGCAGTAGGTGGAAGCCTGGGAATACCTCTGAAACAGGTACGACTGCAACAACAAATCGGAGACTGCGTCCTAAGTGCTTGTTTAACTACAAGATGCGTTCTCTGTTCTCAGGAATAGAGACAGTTTCCGTCTCCGATACAAGTTCATTATCCAACAGCTGGCATTTGAAACGTTTATGTATGCAATATATATATGTGTGTGTGTGTGGAATACACATGATCAGAGGGATGTACTGGGTTAAAGTTTGACATCTGACAGTGCAAACGGACCCATGCTCAGAATATACCGACTGCAGGGGAAAAATGGCCCCTCCAGGTCAGCTGTCAAACATTGGTAGGTGTTAAATCACAGGAGGACAGGCAGAATATAGGCTTGTTTCTGTAGATGATACAATTTGGGGGTTTCTATTTATAGAAGGATAGGAAGGTGGGAGGAGAGAGGAGTGAGACGCAAATGACCTCAGCATATTGACAGCCCAGATCTTACAAGCATGTATAGCAGAAAAGCAGAGGCTGATGGGAAATTAGCACATTGCCACTCCAAAGTGAAGCCCTGGTTGGGACTACTCTTAGTTAACACAAAGCAAGAGGAGGAACTAACTTGTAACTCTGCTAAAGGTTGTAAATCCTCTTTTTCACCTGGTCGCCTGGACATTAAACTAACACCTGGGACAGCAGCCATTTGTAAATCTCTACGGTGCCTCAGCAGTTTTTAGATCCAGATGCTTTTCAAGCACTAAAGATGTCAGAACTAAAATACAGATTACAAGACATTTAAAAAAATAAAATGTTACTATATTTAGTAGTAAATATAATAATAATAAAGCATAAAAGGAAAATTGTACCAGAAAAAGTAGCTGACTCCCCCTTGAGTGACACATTTGATTCCATTTCAGTGCACTTTGTTTTTAATGAGTCGGTAACTACCTCCAGTGGTAATCTTGGGAGAATCCGCAGAGCATCTTGGGTGCACTCGCATGCGTATTTGATGTGTCTCTGCTTTGTCTGAACACAGCGCGAGAACCCAGGATGCTTGTTAATGCCAGATGCCAGCATGTAGACAGAGGGTCTATTCCTCCCAGTAGGTCTGGGACATAAAGACACACAGACATGCTTCTTCCAAGCCATGTAGTAAAACACTGGCACAGGCAGATGTTTGCAGTTTTGTACTCACTTTAATAACTCCTGTGATGCAAATCAGGTCAGCATGATCCAGACACTCTTTGAGATGACGACATAAAGGAAAGGAAATAAAATAGAAATCAAACAGATCATTGTCATTGTTTGTAGTCAGACAGTTTTAATGTTTCCCTTCTTTCTTTACCTATTTAGTAACAAAGTGATACTGGTTTTGAAACATTGTCTGAGGCTGTGAACATTGGCTATGATCAATTAGGTTTTAAAATTAAATCATCTTATTTAAAAACTCCTAAAGGCTTGCACAGTTGTACTAAGGTACAACAGCAAATTAAGTGGAACATCTCTGTTTGTCCCACTTACACTTGAGTTTTGAATATTTTATTTAATTTTTCATGGAAGAAATCCTAAATATTTTTTCCTCTTTCTTCCTTTTTCAAATGAGACCTTTAAAGAAAAAGTGGACCATACATTCCCCGGAGCGTGAATTTGTCTGTGAATGGCTGAATTTTTCTTGCAGCCGAAAAGTTATATAATAGCATTGGTGTTCATACAGGTATATGTGCCTTTTTCTTATATTACACACTTGATTACACATGATGGCCAAAACATAAAGCGATGAAATATCGAAATATTCTTGAAGCAGACTGTTTATAGGCTAAATGAAGCTTAGCAGGTGTGTCATCAGGAAAACTAGTCATTTGTTGTTCAATCATTGTTACCGCAGTTGAACTCATTACCTGCTTCAGGCTGGGCTGCAGGAGTCTGACAAAAAGAAAGCAAAGAAACATCCTCCAGCTGCAAACTATACAGTTTTCAACCCTGCTGCCTCTTTTCAAACTGTTGTCGTAAAAATAATTCATTTTTGTAAAGTTACATTAAGATTTGAAATATTTTTCCCATAAAATGTAAACAGTATCTTGGCTTTATTTTTCCCCTTAACACGTTGTAATATGACAGAGAAGACAGAGAAAACACTGTCGTCTGCATGCAGAAGCCACTGCTCGGGAGGCACCTCGTTGTTGGAAATTCATAGAGCTGTATATATGACTTCCACAATAAGCTGTAGTTTTATCATACCTTCTTATTTTGTTGGGTTTTTGAGGATCGTGTTCTCAAGTGAGTCTTCACAGCAAAGAGAGCTGAGCTGGTAGCAGGAATCTAATACGTAAGTCTGAGCACTACTACAAGTTATCATGTGTCAGACAAATTACGCAATTGAGATGAAATCATCTGACAAATGTTTACTGAGGTCATCAGGGAAGGGAGCGTTTTTTTTTTCCATAGACTTCTATTTAAAAAGTTACGTGAGCAACCACTGGTGTCGCCTCCTGCTGTGCATTAAAGAGAATGGCAATAAGGCACATCCTCATTGGCTGTACTTTGCTATGTCAGTGTTTATATCTATGTTCCCTTTTTTAATGGGAGCAAGGAGACATGTTTAAACAAGAGTGTCTCCATGGAAGTCAGTGTTGTTCATGATAAACGTTGCGGTTATTAAATTTGAAATTATTGAAATTAATTTGAAATTCACAGCATACTGACCAAAGAATATTTGGACTTTTACACATGTTTACTACAAAATCAAAGGCAAAACTAACTGTTAAAAGCTTCCCACAAAACTAAAAATTCATCCTGAGCGTACGGCCCAGTTGCTGGTAAATATTAGAAACATATTAGTGTATGCACACTGTGTGACTTGCACAAAGGACTTTGAAACACAAGGCAGACAGTGTGTCTGAGTTGTTTGCAGACAGAAGCCTTTTAGATCAACAGATCAAAGACCAGCCAGCTCCATAATAAATACATCCAAGTCCTCTACAGGGTCAGTCAACTGACAAAACGAGAGAGAGGGAGAGAATGAAAGAGGTTGTGTTTGCGCTGAAGAGAAACTTGCATAATGCTGTAAATTCAAGTGAGTTTTAATTAAAAAATAATAACCCTGTTTGATGTGTGGTGTTAGATAAATCTCACAGAAACTAAAAGAAACTGACATTTTCAATCTTAATCTCTGTTGCTGTCTAAGAATATGATCTAAAACTGTCAGTCGCTTTTCAGAATCTGAGCCTTGGTGTATAGCTGGGAGGTGAAACAAATGTGGTAAGATTACCACAATGGTTACAATGATTAATGACAAACTGACAAGTCATTAGCCAGTTTGATTAAGGGTTGACAATTAAGACTGGCTACATTTGGGTGTTATACTATGGTATGCTAGTATTAATGTATCTGCTGTGATGAGGAGCAGAAACCTCTGACTGAAAAGATCAGCCCTACCTGACTATCACTCCAGATAGAGTTTTTTAAGATGCTTCACAAAACATTACAGAGCAGTTACATTACTGTGCAGACCTCATTTCTTTATATCTTGCCAGGAAAATGGGAAATGAAGACATTGTGTGCATGCTAGCATTACCTGGAGTCTGATTAGCAACATTTAAATTTTTCAGCATCACAAAACAGACGGTAAACACACTCCTCTCGCACCTTTAATGTAACAACTGCTCAAAAACAATTAATGGAACGCCTGAATAATCTTTGATTGTTTTGGTGCTAAATGGTTAGTAGCAGATCAATGTTACATCGCTTTGTTCTCAAGAAATAACAGAATGCTTGTCAGTGAAGATTTTTCACTGATGTTTCTTTCATCCAAATCGGATGTGTTGTTTTTTAATGTGTGTTGCCTTTTTTTTTTTTTTTTGGTCAATATCCAGGAAATTAAGTATTTAAGTTCAACTGAGCTGCAGATTAAACATTTTCAGATTTTTTTTGCTCTTTCGATTATTCCCGTAGTTAATTGTGTTTTTATTTAGAAATCCTTTGAAGAACTCTTAAATCTGCTATCCGTCTTTGTTGTATGCTTCATTAATTCACAGTGTATTCTCTTTTTTACCACTAGGTGCAACATTGAGGATTTTGTTTAGCATTTTGTTTTTGCTCTGCTGCAGTCTTTTTAAAATAATTCTAAGCACAAACATACCAGCCTTGCATCTATTAACTACTTTTCTTCTGGGTCCAAGCACCTGGCATTTATATTCCATGGTTACTTCAATGCCTACTTTTTTGCTGGACAATATTATTTGTTATTGAATTCCAGGGACCAAGCACATGTGCTGAAAATAGACTTCTCTGTAAGCATTTTTATAGATGGCAATATTCAGGAGCAATAAACGTGGCAATTAGCAGGGATTTGTGTCCATTCATTTTGCTGTTATTCCTTAAAAACCCTGGTTTGTCGTGTAAATAGATTCTTCTGGTAGTCTCCATTATTCGTGAGGACTAAATTACCTTTTCCCACTTTCAGCTTTCTGTAGTCATACCTGGGAAATTAATGGACAATTTACAAAGCAAAATGGCACAGAGGTTATTGCTGTTACTCTTAATCTCAGATGCAGCCCCATAAGCTCACTCGTGCTCACGTTTGACAAAGTTAATATAGGAATGCATTATGACTGCAACCCAAGGAAAATAAATTAGTAAAGAAAACAGCCATGAGAGTTCACCCTACGTTTACATGTTAAAATAGATCACAAGAAATTAGATTGCAGTAATCTTATTACAACGATGGAAAAGAATTTGTTACTTCATTGATTAGGAATTAATGCGGAGAATAAGTAATTTGGAAAGGAGTGTTATTCAGCCTGATGTTTTATTCTGCAGAACGCTGAGATCAGAGTCGAGAAATGTCTCTACTGCTCCAACTTTGAGTATGTGCGCATGAGTGTGTATGGCATGTTCAAAATGTAGAGTTCATCCTCCCAGCTGTTATTTGCTACTAAAATTAGCTGGATGGTTCCAACAAGAGCAAACACTAAGAATTAAAGGGAAACAGGATCAGAGAGCCAAGTAAAGAAAAAGGGAAACGGAAGAAATTAGAGGAAATCTGGGTAGTAGCAGACAGAGAGGGAAAGACTGACGAGAGAGTTAGCGGGAAGCACGTGATGCAAAAGTCTGCTTTCCAGCCTCAAGTTGCCTGGAGTTATTCACGAGACCACCAGCTGAGCATGGGACACACACGCACGCACACACACACACACACACACACACACACACACACACACACACACACACACACACACACACACACACTCTGCATAAATATATATAGAAATGTTCCAAATGATCACATTTCCAATTCAAAAGTGCCAAAGAATCGTATAGACAAAATGTGCTGGTTAGAGGATTCCTCTTTTCACAAGAGGCCCTGAAGGCAGTCACATAAAAGACAAAGAATAAAAATCATCTTGTTCATTTTGCAGGCTCACTGAAATCATTTGTATCAATCAATGAGAACATTTTTGAAAAAGAAAAGAAAATTTTCCGTTTTTTTTCACTTTTTTACAAGCCTGTAAAAAATAAAGAAAGAAACATGCATAAGTGAACTGCTGTACACGGGCAGCTTTTGGATCTGCCTCTCAAGATGATTTCCACATGTTTTATTTGTAGATTTATTGATAGGTGTAATTCAGCGAAGAGAACATCATGTTTTTGTTGTCAGATGTACATTTTTATCACAGGTAACGTCACTCAGTGGAATCTAATGTGGCATGAAAGGCTCATCTGTTGTCAGCTCTATCCTTTACAGCAAAGCATTTAAGTCATTTAACTGTATTTAAATGACTTGTGATAGTACAGAATAAATTAAATCTTTCTGCTATTTTGATTTTTTTATTTACATATTTAGGCATGTGCGAGCGACTGCAGCTTCACTGTAAGTCTGTTAGAACACACATGTATGATATTTGAGGTTGCTTGCCCTGAACCCTATGGCATTATTTTTTTACGTGCGCTCAGAATAGTGACACAAAAATAACGCCATAGAACCCTGAACGTTCAATTATTTACACACTGAATTTAGAGCTTGTTACAGTCCTTAAGTCCAAGGTTCAAAAGGAACCCAACATATAAGATGGGTGACAACATATAAGGGAGGGCAAGCTGTTTGCTTAGAGCCGACTGTTCTGTTTAAGCTTAAAATTAGAAGCATAAGGACTGGAAAGGACTGGAAAGGACTGGAAAGTGGACATCGGAACATTTCCTACCAAATCACCAATTTACCACAAAACAAAAACAATGTTTGGTGGATTCCCTCATGCTAATACGCCATGTGAGATTAAAACGCATATGAAAATATTCCCCTCTCCAGGTGATCCATAAAAAGATGGACTGGAGACATTTGGAAATCTGGAGCTCTAAAAACCAAAGCAGACAATTGTCATTTTTATATTTTTTGGCTCTAGACAAGAGAAGTCATGTTTGTGGCAGGTGTTCCATCAGGTGAAAGAGAGACAAAAATGTAGATACAAGATAAAATGACTGAGATGAACGCAGAAATGAAACTGATACCTTTTATTTTTTACCATTTTGGAGTAGCTGTTGTAAAAGCATTCACATTGCCGGCAATAAGTCGGACTCGTTCCCGGTGGGCGATGGGCTCCTCCAGGGCTGCCCTTTGTCACCGGTTCTGTTCATAATTTTTATGGACAGGATTTCTAGGCGCAGCCAAGTGGCGGAGGGCTTTCACTTCGGTGGCCTCAGAATCTCGTCTCTGCTTTTTGCGGATGATGTGGTTCTGTTGGCTTCATCGGGTGAAGGCCTCCAGCTTGCACTGGAACGGTTCGCAGCCGAGTGTGAAGCAGCGGGAATGAGGATCAGCACCTCAGATTTGGAGGTTTTTGGATTTTGGAGGTTCTCAGCCGGAAAAGGGTGGAGTGCCCACTCCGGGTCGGGGATGAGTTCCTGCTCCAAGTGGAGGAGTTCAAGTATCTCGGGGTCTTGTTCGCGAGTGATTGTAAATGGTCTGTATTTGTATAGCGCTTTACTTAGTCCCTAAGGACCCCAAAGCGCTTTAGACTACATTCAGGCATCCATCCATTCACACACACATTCACACACTGGTGATAGCAGCTACATTGTAGCCACAGCTGCCCTGGAGCACACTGACAGAGGCGAGGCGCCGGAGATCGACAGATGGATTGGTGCTATGGCCGCAGTGATGCAGACGCTGCACCGGTCCATTATGGTGAAGAGAGAGCTGAGTGTAAAAGCGAAGCTCTCAATTTACTGGTCGATCTACGTCCCTACCCTCACCTGTGGCCACGAGCTGTGGGACCGAAAGAACCAGATCGCAGATACAAGCGGTGGAAATGAGCTTCCTCCAAAGGGTGGCTGGCCTCTCCCTTAGAGATAGGGTGAGAGGTTCAGCCATCCGGGAGGGGCTCAGAGTAGAGCCACTGCTCCTCCACATCGAAAGGAGCCAGTTGAGGTGGTTCGGGCATCTGACAAAGATGCCCGAACCACCTCGCCTCCTGGCCTCCTGGGTGAGGTGTTCCGGGCATCTCCCACCGGGAGGAGGCCCCGGGGCAGACCCAGGACAAGCTGGAGAGATTACCATACTTTCTGGACAATAGAGCGCACCTGTATATAAGCCGCATCCGCTCTATTTTTAAAAATTAAAAATTAAAAAAAAGATATATAAGCCGCACCCGGCTATAAGCCGCAGATATCTATGATGAAAAAATAGATATTTCCTGAAGTCTGTGGACATCAGGAAGCACACAGCCCCACTCCCCCCCATCATCCTGACTGACACCCCCATCACCTCTGTGGACTCTGCTTCCTGGGTACCACCATCACCCAGGACCTGAAGTGTGAGCCCACCATCACCTCCGTCATTAAGAAAGCCCAGCAGAGGATGTACTTCCTGAGGCAGCTGAAGAAATGATGCAATTCTACATTGCAATCATCGAGTCCATCCTCACCTCCTCCATCACCGTGTGGTACGCTGGAGCCACTATCAGGGACAAACAGAGACTGCAGCGTGTTGTGCGCTCTGCTGAGAAGGTGATTGGCTGCAGACTCCCATCTCTGCAGGACCTGTACACCTCCAGGACACTGGGGCGTGCAGCTCGGATCTCAGCTGACCCTTCTCACCCTGGACACAGTCTGTTTGACCTGCTCCCCTCAGGCAGGAGGCTCCGGTCCATTCGCACCAGAACCTCTCGCCATAAGAACAGTTTCTTCCCCTCTTCTGTTGAACACATGAACAATAACCGTATGACTGTTCCCACCACTAACACATGACCCTACGCTGTGTTGACTGCGTCATTCCATGTTTGGCACTGATCACCACCTGCACTCATGTATATATCTATCTACTTAGCACTTTTAATTCTTATTCTTATTTTTATTTTAATGTCTATTTTAGCGTAATTTATGACAGTATGTTTGCACTGAAGCACCGCAGCAATTTCCTAATGTTGTAAACCTACTCAACATTTGGCAATAAAACCCTTTCTGATTCTGATTCTGATATTTACTGCATGTACAGAACAATCTTGTACTGCAAATGTACAAGTATGTACCTGAACAGATTCTTTCCGAACAATGCCTTTTAACACGGCAGCAACTTTGCTGATTAAAACGGAACAGGATCCTCCAGGACATTTTCAAGTTCAGGCCACCTGCTTTTATGTCCTCTGAAAGCTTTTCTCGACTTTTGGCATTACATGAGCTCTTCCCGCTGTCTCCTCCAACGTCTCACCATAGACTCATTGACGCTAAGCTTGCGTGCAGCAGCTCGGTTTCCCTCCTGGATAGCAAGATCGATGGCCTTCAACTTAAAACTTGCATCATACGAACTTCTTCGTGTGGTTTCCATGATGAAGGGGTGAGGATTTGAAAATAATTACCAGTTGGTAATTTGTTGTGCGTGTTCTATCTGCTAAAGAAAAAGTAGCGTATTCTTCTTTGCATTGATTTTTCATCTATCTTGTTTTTATTCTAATTCTGGTTAGAGTCCCCCTGGTGGACGAAAAATCCACAGAGGAGCCGCACCTTTGTATAAGCCTCATGGCTCAAAACCTAGGAAAAAAGTAGCGGCTTATAGTCCAGAAAGTACGGTATATCTCTCAGCTGGCCTGGGAACGCCTTGGTGTTCCCCCGGAGGAGGTGGCTGGGGAGAGGGAGGTCTGGGCTTCTCTGCTTAGGCTGCTGCCCCCACGACCCGGCCTCGGATAAGAGGAAGAAAATGGACGGATGTGGCTGTAGCTCAGGTGGTAGAGCAGGTCAGCCACTAATCAGAAGGTCGGTGGTCCGATCCCAGGCTACCTCCGGACTGCATGTCAAATATCCTTGGGCAAGGATATTTTTGCCATGTTTGCCTACTGGTGGTGGTCAGAGGCCCGGTGGCGCCTGTGTCCGGCAGCCTCGCCTCTGTCAGTGCGCCCCAGGGCAGCTGTGGCTACAATGTAGCTTGCCATCGCCAGTGTGTGAATGTGTGTGTGAATGGGTGAATGACTGAATGTAGTGTAAAGCGCTTTGGGGTCCTATGGACTAGAAAAGCGCTATACAAATGCAGGCCATTACCATGTTGTTAAAGTCAGTTAGAAAATTAAAGGTTTAGCGTGATGTTAATGTTGTGACTAAAATACTTAAAATGATCAAAGAAGGTGTACAGTATCACATGCATGTACATTTGATTCAATACTGGCAGGGCTCACTTTATGTCACTGTAACTGCTGGAATTAGATTTTTCTCTCAAAGAGAAGACCTTTCTACACATAAGGAGACATGCTCAGAAGCTGTTGGTTCTCTTTGGATCTGCCACTTATGGATCGTAGAAGAACAAATATATGAACAATTCTGGATCATGAAGTTTAAGAAATCCAGGTGCCGATTCTCTCCTAAGTGACAAAACGAAACCTGATTTTAAAGCTCAAAACAGAAAACTCATGTAGTTAAACTACAAGCAAACAAAGCAAAATAGCAACAGCACTTTGTGTCGAGGGGCAGCATGGTGGAGCAGTGGTTAGTAATGTTGCCTTACA
Source organism: Rhamphochromis sp. 'chilingali' (assembly GCF_963969265.1). Taxonomy (NCBI): domain Eukaryota; kingdom Metazoa; phylum Chordata; class Actinopteri; order Cichliformes; family Cichlidae; genus Rhamphochromis; species Rhamphochromis sp. 'chilingali'. The sequence goes on along the minus strand of NC_137940.1, from coordinate 19,100,817 downwards.
GTAATAGGGTGCTGAGTTCAATCCTGCTGTCTATGTGGAGTTTGCATGTTCTCCCTGTCTTTGGGTCCAGTGTCCTCCAACAGTCCAAAGACATGCAGTCAGTGGGGGTGGTGATTCTAAATGTTGCGTAGGTGTGAATGCTTGTTTGTCTCTCTGTGTTAGCCCTGCAAAAGACTAGCAGGGTGTACCCTGGCTCTTGCCCTATGGCTACTGGGAGAGGCTCCACCACCACACCACTGATAAGTGGAAGAGAATGGATGGACTTTCACCAAAGCTTACACAGAAAATGTTGGTGTTTTTTCTGTGCCTATTTAACATTTTCCCTGTCTGATTACAACATCTACTCTTACCAATAGCAGTTTATAAAAACGATTAAATTGCAAATTCTTGGTGCGGTCCTCCACAATAGTCTTCATCTCTGCTTTGTGTAAAAATCCTCACATGTCACTGCCCCTGGCAAATAATAACAATAATCAAAATGATTAAAATTAATTCTCAACAAGCGCAGACTAAACTGACAAAGCAAATCTAGTCTGAAAGTTAACCAAAACAAAACTGAAACAAAGTAAAAATGTGAAAAAATTAAAAAAATTACAAAAGTATAAAAACGCCATCTGTAGGAGGCGGCACGGGTGCAATGCAGCTGAGAAGTGTGTTAGAATGGAGTGCCTTACTCTGAGCTGTAATAGCAGATGTGAACAAACCGAGTAACTAGTCATTAGTCCGATTTAACAACTTTCTGACATTTTTACCAAACAAAGCTGTAGTAAAAATAACTGGCAGGCAGTGGAAGAAAGTCTAATTTTCCCCTCCAGTCAGGCGTTCTCGTAATGATTCGCCATCACTTGAAAACTATGAATAGACGTGCCCTAAACCTTCACAGCTATTTCAGTGTTTTCTCCAGTTTCAGACTTTTAATTCCTAGTTTTATTGGCCGATGTTTAATCAGAACACTGCATCTGTAACTGCTGTTTTCTTTAGCTGCCTGAGAAAAGTGATGGCAAAGGTGTATGAGAACGACATGCTGTGCTCTTTAAACAACAAAAGTACGAACAGTAACAAGTTAACCCAAACCCTACACTTTGACTCATTTTTGTTACATAACTCAGTAATACAAAGTTTGTCTTGAGCTGAAGTTTTATTGTATTATGCTCTGCGTCAAAACCAATTGAGAATCTAAATGTAAAAAAGAAAAACAAATACAATCCATGACCGCAGAGAGAGAAACACGGTCACGGGAATAAAGAAAGACGGCTGGATAAGGAAATGGAGGAATAAAAAGAAAGGAGCTGGAAGGGGAAGAATGTCGCTAAGAGTATATATCAGCAGGAACTCACAGGTACACACTCCAGGGCTAAACACATAGTCTCGTACACACACACACACACACACACACACCGTGCCTCAGGCCAGCGCAAACACACGCAGGCAAGCAAAAAATATATTCAGGTTTTGACAAACACACGAAGAGGCTCCAGGTAGACAGTTACAGGTATACGCTGAAGGGGTAAAAGAACACATGGCTATACATCCACTTCTGTTCATACATAATGCAAACCAAACACGTTGAAAGGATAACAGTAAAAGAGGAAAAGTGTTGAGTTTTTGAAACGTTGACTAGTCCTGACCTGGATTCCCCACAGGACAAATTACACAACACAGCTGGTTTTAAGTACACACCTACACAAACACACACAGGGAAGCATGGACGTGTACTTGTTAGATACCTCATTTTCCTCACACATGTACAAAAGCTCACAGTGAAAATAAGAGTTTTTATCTCCTACTGCTTCACTGATAGACTATTACTGTACATGAAAGCATTACCCCTAAACTCAAGTGACTGTAAAATAACCAAATCACGCTTCCATCTAAATAACGTCTCCTCTCATCCTGTTTTTCCACTTGGCACCCTCAGGTAATACTGACAGGCTTTGACATCTGATAGTTAGATTTCCCTAAAAGTTCCTTTGAGTTTTGCGCACAGTGGAAAGACTAAATTTACCCAGTGTGAAACCAGACACGACACCATCACCATGCCTGCATCTGAGGGCAAGACGGAATTTACTCAATTACTTACTTATTGCTCTCTGCTTCTTTTCCATTTCCCCTTTCAGAACTATTGTGTAGTTCAAGCCAGTAGTGTCTGTAATGGAAAATCTGCTGATGAATCTGCAAAGCCTCCTCTTCCCAGTATCCTGATACATCATTTAATAAGCTGATATGCCCCACAAATACAATTCTGGCCAATGTGAAGTTGGCTTCCTGCCTTACAATCTTTTCTAAGTTAAAACCATTCAGCCTAGAGTCATGCTGGTAGAGGAGAGGACAGATGCTTGGACCCCAAGTCTATTGAGATGGCTAATACACTAATTATCACTTTGTAGAATTGTCTAATACTGGCAGGTTGTCAACAGCTGCTTATCCATATGACAAGACCGAGAACTTCATTGAAAAATGGTACATTACACAAAAATCGGTGTTTGTACTCTAAGAACAAGTTAGTCAAGGCTAGTCTTTTTCTTGCCTTGAACATTGCCTGATGGGATGCAAATTGTTGGGGTCCAAAGTGAGATGACGTCTACAAAGGTGTCACTCCTTCAAATAATTCACAACAATAAGATCTTGGACATCAAAAGAGGCATTTTAGCTGGAAATCAGACAAAGACATCAGCATTGATGAACCAGTGGTATCTACCGTGTTTTCCTCTATAAGGGGATTCATGCTGAGCAAACAATTCAGACTAAGCATCACATCAGAATGACCTTTTGGACCACCAACTCCCCTCCCCTGTAAATACTTTTGAATACACCATGTTTTATGCCTTTTTGTTGTGGCAAATGTTTCTGTGAAGAATCAACACAAATAACTGGCACAGAATTTATACCTGTGCAGACTGTTCCAACAGTAGCACAGCTTGCCTTTCACTTAGCCACAGTCTAGATGCTGCACTAATCCATTGGTCTATGTCACACTCCACATTCCCATTAAGGATGAAAAAGATCCCCAGAGACATAAACTTCGTTTCTTGGGTAAACAGCTCTCCCTTAACCCACAGAGAGCTTCTATATTTCCTCCTTTTTTCATTTTCTTGGTAGACTGCTCATATAAGCTGTATGACATGTTGTGACAATGCTGCACTTCTCATTGGCCATGTTTGAAGAGGTAAAAGCACCATTGCTAATATACACCTAGCTAGAAATTATACACAGCTTGTTGTTGCTTTTGGTTTAAGAAATGTTGAGATTATATTGAGAGTGTATATCTCTGAAGACCAAATATGTGAGTACATCTAAAAAAGTCTCTGCACTTCATTTGCTCGGAAAAAACATTACTCTGCCATAAAAACAGCTTAAATTATTTCCTGCCAAATCCAACCTGATGGGTGGATGACAGTACTGCATGTAGTCCAACAACAGAGGCTGTCCATCTACCTGGGGACTAGTCTGTACCAAAGATTGCTAAAACACATGCTAATGATTTACTGGTTTTACAAAGCAATAATAGCCCTTTCAAAATTGAAGGAGTTCATCCAAAATGAGCCCTGCCTGTTGTACCCACATGACATTGACATAGAAGGCAAAATGTTTTAATGAGGCCTGGCCTCTGGCTGAGAGGATACTTCTGTCTTTTAGGTCTGTGAATGAGAAGTTTGAGCCCTTTTGCATTGCCTTTGTTTCTTTCCTTTTTTTTCCACTGTAGTTTGCAGTTATAGCCAGGGCACAACTCCCTTGTGCTTCAGCAATAACACAATCGTGCATAGCTTATCGTTTACTTTGTTTTTCTGCTGACCTTGGGCTGTTTTGCTGATATTGTTACATTTTATTCAGTTCTGCGGAAAAGAAGTAAAACAAATAAAACAGCGGCATCCAGTACTGGACTGATAAATATGCATGTCCCTGTTTCCTCTTGTCTGCTGCAGAAAAAAAGCAGCAATGGGACAAACAAAGCACAATGAGTTGCCAGCTCATTTAATTAGCACAGACTTAACACACTGAGGTGCAGCAGTGTTGCCAAACTATGAGATGCTGAAGGATCAACGGTCATGACAAAACATGAGACTTATTTACACACGGCACATAACATAATCTGCACCCCTGTATTACTCCAAATATCCAGTTAATCAGTCAATAGTAATGTGTGTAAATGCTGCCAAAACAACAAGCAGTGTAGTTTCAAAAGAAAATGAGGTTTGCATATTTAAATTACCTGAAAAAGTGGAGCAAAACATTGCACATGTGCTCTCAAATAAGCTGCAGATGTAATTAAAGGTAGAATCTGCCATATTTGTTTAAAATTAATCACAGGCTAGAGAGTAGTTCAGATCTAAAGTATAAAGCTACTTTCAGTTGCTCCCTTTTACAAGCGGTTACCATAGCAGGAAGCTCCACCTACTTGATTTGCTTGGTTTGTATCAGATCCATACACCCAATTTGTCTCTCCAGCAGCAATCTTTTGCTTGTCAAGGAAATATATAAATGACTACACTATGGAACCACCAATTCATATATATAATATACCTTTTTGAAAGAGATTGTTGGATTGATAGAGCTGGTTAGATCAGTTTCAGACCAGTTATGGAATGCAAACATGCTTTCTAACTATGAGTGTTGTTTGGCTGATATCTAATTATGTTCAAAGGTTTTTGGACAAAGATAAATTTGCTTCTTGTCAAGCTGGGATGTGTTCCCTCATCATTCTATGGCAAATCAGATAAAAAATATCTGGAGTTCAATTCTGCATCATTAGCTGTTTCTGGGTCCAAAACTCCATCTTCTTCAGGTCCCAAAGTCAAACGAACACTGCAGCATCACTGAGAGTTACAAACTGTCTAAATTCTTTCATCTTTAATAAAATGATCAGTGTTGCTGCTTTACCAGGTGTAACAATTAAGTTTAACATCCAGGCATCCATGAAAACAGAATATATTAAATTAACAGAGTTAGAAGTTAACAGGAAGTTAGCTCGCTAGCTTCCACCTAAACAGGATATAGCATGTCCTGACTGAGAGATTTCTGAAACAAATTAAAACGTACAGCTCTGCTATCACTTCCAACATAAATGAAGACAGAAAACTAAACAGCAGTGACGTTTGTAGGGTTACTGAAGTTGGGCTAGCTGGTATATAATGGTGTGCTACGTGATCGCTAGCGACACAGCTATGTTAGCATAGCATAAACACAGTGAAGCTGGAGGATGAACGCTAACTTTTTTCCACTCGATAAAAAATGGTAAATGGCCTGTATTTGTATAGCGCTTTACTAGTCCCTAAGGATCCCAAAGCACTTTACACATCCAGTCATCCACCCATTCACATATACATTCACACACTGGTGATGGCAAGCTACATTATAGCCACAGCTGCCCTGGGGCGCACTGACAGAGGAGAGGCTGCCGGACACTGGCGCCCCCGGGCCCTCTGACCACCACCAGTAGGCAACGGATGAAGTGTCGTGCCCAAGGACACAACGACCGAGACTCTCCAAGCCGGCGCTCAAACCGGCAACCTTCCGATTACAAGACGAACTCCTAACTCTTGAGCCACGATCACTCTATTGGGAACCCTCACATTAAAAGTTAATGTGAGGGTTCCCGATGGTTAGGGACAAATGCAATCGCATGGCAGGATGCTGTAAATTATGAGGTGCCGTAAGGGACATTATTACTGAAACGCTCTCACACACACTACTGAAACGCTCTCACACACACTACTGAAACGCTCTCACACACACTACTGAAATTTTAGCTCTCACACACACTACTGAAACGCTCTCACACACACTACTGAAATTTTAGCTCTCACACACACTACTGAAACGCTCTCACACACACTACTGAAACGCTCTCACACACACTACTGAAATTTTAGCTCTCACACACACTACTGAAACGCTCTCACACACACAACTGAAACGCTCTCACACACACTACTGAAATTTTAGCTCTCACACACACAACTGAAACGCTCTCACACACACTACTGAAATGCTCTCACACACACTACTGAAACGCTCTCACACACACTACTGAAATGCTCTCACACACACTACTGAAACGCTCTCACACACACTACTGAAACGCTCTCACACACACCACTGAAACCAGAGGCATTTCCGCTGGACAGGAAGTTGTTTCCTGACAAGGAAACTGATGGAAAAAGTGTTATATTTCAAAACACTACAAGGATTTCTACTCAGCAACCTGCTAGTACAGCAGTCCCCAACCTTTTTTGCGCCACGTAAATGATATAAAAAAAAAAAACGATAAATACCATGAAAACCATGAATAGAAATGTGTTCGAATTTTTGTGGAGGAATAAAACCCATTACATAGAAAGATCTCAGCTTGTGAAGGGATACAATAAAGGTGGTATCAAAACTCCAGAATTGGAATTTATGGTTGGCACCCTTAGAATTAAATGGTTAAAATCTTGTCTGTCACAGCCAGACTCTACTTAGCTCCACATCCCATGATTCTTGTTTAATAAAATAGTATACAGAATTAGACTTTATTTTGAAATGTGATTTTGCGGCAAATAAAATCCCCATAAAGATATCAAACTTTCCAAAACAGACGTTGCATTTTTGGGAAAATGAGATTTACCCACAACTTCTCCCCATAATTCAACCTTATGGAATAATAGGGTAATAACACTTAATCAAAAATCAATTTTCAAGAGTGACTGGTTTGAACAAAAATATTATATTCATAACAGATTTGTTGGATGATAACGGTGTCATTCTAAGTTACACAGACTTTTCAGAAAAATATTGTCTAAACTGTTCTCAAAGAGAATATAACAAATTTTGTGAACTGGTCCCACTGCCTCTGCTTCATTTGATTAAAATTTTTATGATATACAATAATTTCTCATCAGTGCTCCCAAATTTATTGCTAGGGCAATGTCAGCTGTTTGATAAAAATGCAATAAGAAATTTGTTAGTAGTTTCTTCAAAGACAAAATATTTCATAGTTACAACATGGTTACATGGCATGGTTCTAATTTAGTTATTTCATATACACTGGATAAAGCATACTAAAAATTTATGAAAGAGCCTATTCTACCTAAAGTTAAAGAAACACACTTTAAACAAAACTAATACTGTGGCAGAATTTCTAAAAAAAGAGATTTGGCTTTGAGGTGGATCAGTGTTCTTTTTGTACTGATGAAAATGAAACCCTAGAACATCTTTTTTTCCCCTATGCCCTATCACACAATGTATTTGGTGCAACTTAAAAAAATTGGATTTCCCTAAATATTAATGATGTGCCACTGTTTGAATTACATCATAATTTTTTTTATATGGATCATCTAGCATTGGATGTCTCAGACATTATTAACATCATCATACTTTTGAGTAAATATCATATCCATTGTGCTAAATGGAGGAATGCTAAGCCTTCTCTCCCTGGTTTTATTGATGATTTTAAGATATTTTTCTTTGCTAAAAAAGACAAAAAGCACATATGCCAAAAAAATAACCAGGATAATGCACGTCTCCCGCTATTCTAAATTTTGACTTATGCTGAGGCTAATATATTGTTAAGTAATGCAGCTGTCTCACTAAGGTCCAGAATCGATTTGTTCCACGATTCGATTCAATTCAATTCGATTTGATTATGGGGAATTTTGACAGTCAGAAATATTATAATTCAGATCAGTACATTTACATATTTTTGTATTTAAAAAAAGGAAGCTAACACACGCAAGACTTTATCAAAGGTGTGAGCATCACAGCAGATGCCTTTGTGTCAAAGTAGCTGAAGATAAAACACATAAAAACATGAAGGTGGTTTTCCTGGCCTGGGATTTTATAAAAAATATTCTGCAGTACATCAAAAACGAAAGAAAACCATTAATCAACATATGAACGTTACCTCTGACGTTACAGCGGTTTTATTAGAGACACGGCTAACGTTTTGCATTTTGCATAATTTTAAAAAGTTTAAATTTATTCAGTATTGAACGGCAGAAATTAGGTTTTCTTTTCGGAAGTATGTAAAATGAAAAAAAAAAAAAAAACAGCGGCCGACTGCGCTGTAAACAACAGTAGACTTGTGCCTAACAAGCAAGCGAATAATGCAGAAAACAGATTTTTAGACGGGAAACTGTTCTTGAAGTACAGAGAGAGAGAAAGAGAGAGAGAGGGCTGTGCATGACGTGCGATTTTATCGTGGTGGAAGCAAAACAGTGAGGGAATTCATGACGATGTTTATGTGAAGCGCAGTTTGGATCTTCTTTTGCTGCTGGTTCAGTCAATATTGTTTGGAGAGAGATAAAACTAACAGCTTTAGAATCGGCGCAAAAACGGCGTGAAAACAAAGTGCGGACCTGCCGACAGATCAGAGTCAGCGAGCTGTCGGCTTTCAGCCCCGACCGTGTCCGTGCTGTCGGGTGAGAAAGGCGACATCTCACTGATTCTGATCCGCGGGTCCGCGCTGTGTGTTTACGTCTTTGTGCAGAAGCGTGTACCTGCTCTCATTTACTGTCTTAGCTGTTTGGTGGTTGTTGAAATTTTGTGAGGTTTCACCAGAGATTCTGGCATTTCGGGCAAAATAAATTTATATTAAAAAATCGATTCAGGATTTTAATGAATCGATTTCACGTTATCCAAGCCAGAATCGATTTTAATCAATAAATCGATTATAAAAACCCACCCCTAACTAACAGGTTGCTGAGTAGACATCTGTGTAGTGGTTTGTTTGAAATCTAACACTTTTTCCTTCAGTTTCCTTGTCAAGAATTAACTTCCTGTTTAACTGAAATGCCTTCCTGTTCAACTGAAATGCCTTCCTGTTTAACTGAAATGCCTTCCTGTTCAACTGAAACGCCTTCCTGTTCAACTGAAATGCCTTCCTGTTCAACTGAAATGCCTTCCTGTTCAACTGAAACACCTTCCTGTTTAAATGAAATGCCTTCCCGTTCAACTCAAATGACTTGGTTTTTCAGTAGTGTGTGTGAGAGCGTTTCAGTAGTGTGTGTGAGAGCTAAAATTTCAGTAGTGTGTGTGAGAGCGTTTCAGTTGTGTGTGTGAGAGCGTTTCAGTTGTGTGTGCGAGAGCGTTTCAGTTGTGTGTGTGAGAGCGTTTCAGTAGTGTGTGTGAGAGCTAAAATTTCAGTAGTGTGTGTGAGAGCGTTTCAGTAGTGTGTGTGAGAGCGTTTCAGTAGTGTGTGTGAGAGCTAAAATTTCAGTAGTGTGTGTGAGAGCGTTTCAGTAGTGTGTGTGAGAGCGTTTCAGTTGTGTGTGTGAGAGCGTTTCAGTAGTGTGTGTGAGAGCTAAAATTTCAGTAGTGTGTGTGAGAGTGTTTCAGTAGTGTGTGTGAGAGCGTTTCAGTTGTGTGTGTGAGAGCGTTTCAGTTGTGTGCGTGAGAGCGTTTCAGTAGTGTGTGTGAGAGCTAAAATTTCAGTAGTGTGTGAGAGCGTTTCAGTTGTGTGTGTGAGAGCGTTTCAGTTGTGTGTGTGAGAGCGTTTCAGTAGTGTGTGTGAGAGCTAAAATTTCAGTAGTGTGTGTGAGAGCGTTTCAGTAGTGTGTGTGAGAGCGTTTCAGTTGTGTGTGTGAGAGCGTTTCAGTTGTGTGTGTGAGAGCGTTTCAGTAGTGTGTGTGAGAGCGTTTCAGTTGTGTGTGTGAGAGCGTTTCAGTTGTGTGTGTGAGAGCGTTTCAGTTGTGTGTGTGAGAGCGTTTCAGTAGTGTGTGTGAGAGCTAAAATTTCAGTAGTGTGTGTGAGAGCGTTTCAGTAGTGTGTGTGAGAGCGTTTCAGTAGTGTGTGTGAGAGCTAAAATTTCAGTAGTGTGTGTGAGAGCGTTTCAGTAGTGTGTGTGAGAGCGTTTCAGTTGTGTGTGTGAGAGCTAAAATTTCAGTAGTGTGTGTGAGAGCGTTTCAGTTGTGTGTGTGAGAGCGTTTCAGTAATAATGTCCCTTACGGCACCTCATAGTAAATGGACCAAACTTCAGTAAGGAGAACAACTGGGATAATCCATCCACAATACAAGGTTAGTTATTAATATACTGCTGCATGGGCTGGGCTGTAGTTACATTGTAAGGTTTTAAAAAACTGAGCTTTAAAATGAACATTGGTAATAAAAACTGAGAGAGGCAGTGATCACTGACTAATTAAACAGAGCAGGACACAAAAAATTAAAACATGTTAAAAACACAACAGCCTTTATAAACGCAGGGTTCATACATCATCACTTAATCCTTTAAGACCTACCATAGAACAAAGTCCGCCAGAGCTTATATTATATTTTTAAATGTTGTACAGCCATTTTTGGGAGCATTTCAAGTTGCTATACATCAATACAACCATTGCAGCCTAAATTTTAATAATATGCATGCATTGAGTGCATAGTAATTACATAAATTGCAAAAAAGTGCAATAAACTACAAAAAAATTGAAAATCGTTTTTGTTTTTTAACATATATTTCTAGTTAGAGAAATTTAAGTGGCTTATCCCTCAAAACTGTAAATACAAAAAAGTTGCACAAAATAGTTGCCCACCACAGGAAATTTATTTTGAGTGTCTTCATAGTTTTATTTTTTAAATACACCAATTTCTATACACTGCAGGAAAAATGAAAATAAATATTATAGTGCAAATTTGCAAAAAAGCAGCATATGCATCAAAATAAACTATTTCCAGCCGTGCGATATTAGTCCTAAGCATCCCAGAAACGACACAGAAAGTCATAAAGTCAAACATAACTTTTTAAAAAAAACTGTATAAGCTCATGAGGCCTTGATGGTAAAAAACTACATTTCCGCGAAAATGACGTCACTTCCGGTTTCGGGCAGGTCATGGCAGACATGCGATAGTTTGTGCTGATGGACGTAGGAAGTGTTATGAACAGCTGATCGGATCAGCAAAGTGTGTTTTTGGAATATTATGTTTTTGTTGCTGCAAGCGCTTTTTATGCAGTTTTTGCAAAGCTATATGTGGAAGGAAACTGTGACCTAGGACAAGCTGATGGCATAAGATGTAAGTACAACTCCTCCGGTTTCATATGCAAAAAAAATTATTGCGCTAGCTCACGTGGTTGCAGTGCTATCGGGATTTAAAAATACAGTGGGGCAAAAAAGTATTTAGTCAGCCACCGATTGTGCAAGTTCCCCCACCTAAAATGATGACAGAGGTCAGTAATTTGCACCAGAGATACACTTCAACTGTGAGAGACAGAATGTGAAAAAAAAAATCCATGAATCCACATGGTAGGATTTGTAAAGGATTTATTCGTAAATCAGGGTGGAAAATAAGTATTTGGTCAATAACAAAAATACAACTCAATACTTTGTAACATAAGCTTTGTTGGCAATAACAGAGGTCAAACGTTTACTATAGGTCTTTACCAGGTTTGCACACACAGTAGCTGGTATTTTGGCCCATTCCTCCATGCAGATCTTCTCGAGAGCAGTGATGTTTTGGGGCTGTCGCCGAGCAACACGGACTTTCAACTCCCGCCACAGATTTTCTATGGGGTTGAGGTCTGGAGACTGGCTAGGCCACTCCAGGACTTTCAAATGCTTCTTACGGAGCCACTCCTTTGTTGCCCGGGCGGTGTGTTTTGGATCATTGTCATGTTGGAAGACCCAGCCTCGTTTTTGGCTCAAAATCTCACGATACATGGCCCCATTCATTCTGTCCTTAACATGGATCAGTCGTCCTGTCCCCTTGGCAGAAAAACAGCCCCATAGCATGATGTTTCCACCCCATGCTTCATAGTAGGTATGGTGTTCTTGGGATGCAACTCAGTATTCTTCTTCCTCCAAACACGACGAGTTGAGTTTATACCAAAAAGTTCTACTTTGGTTTCATCTGACCACATGACATTCTCCCACTCCTCTGCTGTATCATCCATGTGCTCTCTGGCAAACTTCAGACGGGCCTGGACATGCACTGGCTTCAGCAGCGGAACACGTCTGGCACTGCGGGATTTGATTCCCTGCCGTTGTAGTGTGTTACTGATGGTGACCTTTGTTACTTTGGTCCCAGCTCTCTGCAGGTCATTCACCAGGTCCCCCCGTGTGGTTCTGGGATCTTTGCTCACCATTCTCATGATCATTTTGACCCCACAGGATGAGATCTTGCGTGGAGCCCCAGATCGAGGGAGATTATCAGTGGTCTTGTATGTCTTCCATTTTCTGATGATTGCTCCCACAGTTGATTTTTTCACACCAAGCTGCTTGCCTATTGTAGATTCACTCTTCCCAGTCTGGTGCAGGTCTACAATACTTTTCCTGGTGTCCTTCGAAAGCTCTTTGGTCTTGGCCATGGCGGAGTTTAGAGTCTGACTGTTTGAGGCTGTGGACAGGTGTCTTTTATACAGATGATGAGTTCAAACAGGTGCCATTCATACAGGTAACAAGTGGGGGACAGAAAAGCTTCTTACAGAAGACGTTACAGGTCTGTGAGAGCCAGAGATTTTCCTTGTTTGAGGTGACCAAATACTTATTTTCCACCCTAATTTACGAATAAATTCTTTACAAATCCTACCATGTGAATTCATGGATTTTCTTTTCACATTCTGTCTCTCACAGTTGAAGTGTACCTCTGGTGCAAATTACTGACCTCTGTCATCATTTTAAGTGGGGGAACTTGCACAATCGGTGGCTGACTAAATACTTTTTTGCCCCACTGTACATGCCCATTGGCTCCAGTGTGTTTGAAAGGTGATGCAGTACCTTTTGGATCTTGACCTGTTCCTATGCTTCTCCATGTTTTTCTCCAGTTATCTTGGGTTCACCTGTCCAAAGATTTCTTGTTCTTCAGTGTAACCAATGCTTCTTGGTGGGTTTGTTGTAAAACCTTTGCATTTATATTCATGAAAGCATCTCTTGATTGACGACTTTGACAACAATATGTCTACCTCTTCAACGTTAGATTTTAGATGTTTCTTCTTTTTTTATAACCAAGAAAAATATTCTGTGAATTCGGTATCATAATCTTCATAACATAAACTTGTCTTCTGTGGTGTTCTGGGTTTATTGGGGTTTCTGAGCTGGTCTGGTTCATTCCTTTTCTTAGGAAAGTATCAGATGTTGCTTTCACCACTCCTTGCTATCTGTATGATAAGTTTATTTTGTGTCTCAACCTGATGACAGCATCTTTACATCAGCATATCTTTGGACTTTAACCGGTCTTTAACCCTTTAAAACCGGTCAGAGCAGGCACGCGCCGTTTTGCGTAACTACTGTATGTCTATGTCTGCCCATGCCAATGGAAGTGTGCCAGTAAGGTTAGCTGATGATGTGACTGCTGATAGAAGTAACAGAATGAATCCTGAAGCATACAGGGCTGTAGTCCCTGCTCAGATTCAGCCAGATGCTCCAAAACTGATCGGACTTCACAGTGCAAATGGCTAATGACCCAAAACGTACCACAAAAGCAACCCAAGAGATTCTCAGGAGAAATCAGTGCAGTATTCGTCAATGACCAAGTAAGTCACCTGATCTCAACCCATTTCATGCAGACAAAGGGCCAATGAGCAAGTCTCTATAACACAGTCCACCAGCCTTTCAATGGAACAAACTTCTGCTTTGACATTAACACTCTTTTTATTTATTTATTCATGTTTTAAGCCAAGGAAGTTGCTGGTTGGTATTAATATAACACAAGTGCATTTATATAATTACACTTTTCAGTCTTGCTGGGCACTGAAAAAGCACTTTAGACTACAAATGACATTTTAAGTACTCCACTAAGCTGGACTACTTGAAACCCAAGGAGGATATGCAAATTCCACCCAAGCAAGCCAGAAGATTTGAACAAGGAGCCTTCTTGGTCCAAGACGACAGTGCTGCCCACTACATCAGCATGCTTCAGGTTATTATGGGCTATGACTATAACTTACTCAAAATGCAAATACAACACCTTGTGACTTTCAAATTCAACTCCATTGGTTCTTACATCTTCTCACTTTCCTGGATTTTAGTTAAAGTAACTTGTTTGATATTAATTAGCTCTAAGTGTAACTCATAGCTCATTTTAATGGCAAAGCAATGCAAACATATAAGTGTAAAAAAAGAAAAATGCAAAGGGAGTAACAGCATCTTGGCTTAGCACAGCAACAGCAACTGTAATAAACATATTAAACTGTCAGTTTTGCTTAGTCAAGAGGTGGGTTTTTTTAATTTTTTTTTCCAAAGCAATGATTTGTTTGTAGAATGAAAAAACCCTCATGAATAAGGACTCTCTTGCTTGACTCCCAAATGAATTTTTAATTTACGCATCACTGATAAAGAGTCGGGGACTAAGTAATCTCTAAATGGTGACTTTATTGTGCTCGGAGTACACCACAGATTTGGTTTCAGTTGGTGAGGGGAACGATGGAAGAAAACAGACACAGCTGAAGTGTGTTGATGAAAAGCAACAGGTAGTAAAATAGAAAGCACTGCTGCTGTGTCAGCATTCAGTATGCACACTGATGTATCACATTCATGCAGCGAGAGCAAATTTGTGCCATTATAATTGATCAGGAGGTGGATTTAAAAATAAAAGTTCACACATGCAGATATTAAGACTGCAAACTGCTTTTTTCTATATATGGCACATCGTGTTTTTCTTTCATTCTTTTCTTCAGGTGAACAGCTCTCCAGTGACGTTTTCAGATTATTTCACAGAGCTTATCTCTGTATGCAGTGCTGTGCCTTCTGGCTGTTAAGCCTGAAGCTGCTAGACCTCCACGGAAATCTCCCCTGTCAACACTAATGAGTTTATTTGCAGCAATCGCCTTTGAACAATGCTCACTAACAAGTTTGTTATCAGGCTGACGCGGCAGTCCAGATCAGTCATCCCTATATGTGAGGTCCACAGCAGTTTCTTGTAGTTTCCTGCAACCCCAGAAAAATCACATATATGGATAAAGGAAAAATGACTTAAGTAGAAAATGGAATATGCTGTACTTTCTATTGAATATGAGGCAGAGTCCAAGATTCTCCTGCAAATGCTGATTTATAAAAACATTGTTTTTTCTTTTGAGAACTCTTTTGAGAAGTGAAAGTAATAAAGTGCTAAATCCTTGTTTCCTTCTAAAGATATTCTTTTACTGTAACAAAGCTTGTCCAATTCAAAACCGAAAACATCCTTTGAGACAGCAGCAAGACGCCGTTTCCATTTATTGATTTGTGTTTGCAGGTTTTCATTCATCTGTTTATTTCCATTCATTTTTTAATAATGTATTTTTATTAGTTTTTCTGTTTTCACAAATAATACATGATTACATAACATAATAAAGTGTACGATTCAGAACCAAAAATAAATATATAAATAAAAAACAAAAACAAACAAATAAACAAATAAACAAAACAAACAGACTGATAACTAAGCACAGAACACCAGCTCAGTTCCATCTAATAAATAAATAAATAAATAAAGAGAGAATACAATGCAGTACAATACCTGTGGTCCCAGTAGTACGTTGCAGTTTGAACACTCAAGAGAATCCTTGTAACATAATATTAGAAACGTCAGGTTCCAGATAATTCAAGTATGGTTCCAACACCTTAAAGAATTGATCTGTTTTTGAGTGCAGTACACATGTAAGATATTCCAATGGCACTAGATCCAATAATATGAAGATATCAAACTGTGCAAGTCTTTGAATTATTATAGTGTTTAGTAACAACACAAACAGATAAACTTTGAGTTGCAGCATGCATGCAGATGATTTAGGTGGTGATAAAGCCTCTACTGGGTTCACTAGATACCATCCACCAATGACAATCGATACACTGGGGTGGCTGTAGCTCAGGAGGTAGAGCACGTTGGTGGTTCGATCCCTGGCTCCTCCAGTCTACATGCCAAGTATCCTTGGGCAAGATACTAACCCAAACTGCTCTCTGATGCGTTCATCGGAGTATGAATGGTAGTTAGGAAGCACTAAGAAACGTAGAAGACAGTGCATGTGTGAATGGCTGTGATTGGGTGAATATAGCATGTTATTTAGAGCGCCCTGAGCACTCCGGGAGAGTAGAAAAGCGCTATATAAGAATCAGTCCATTTACCACAGGTCAAAGATGGTAATGGGGCCAAACTATTTTAATTAGACATTAAAACAGTGTAGCACTATCCCTGCTCTTCTCTAGCAAAGACCTACAGTTGTAAAACAAGTAAAGGATAAAGAAATGGGAATAGAGAGTTTTCCTTATTAGGCATACTTGAGCTATAAACTATACCACCGTGAATTCTGTCAGCTGGCTGCTGATTCATATCAAAACTTTATTAGAGAATGAAAACAAAGGCTTTCAGTATCTTTGCTGAAGAGAAAATTCTTCCCAATTTGTCTGATTAGACTGAGTGTGGAATCGGCTTTCCTGGGTTTGCATCTGTGTTCTCTCTGGTTTCTCCTTCTCTCAGCCCTAACCACCAGCTGAGTTTGTGGATCAGAGGTCACAATACAATCTAACTGATAGTCCTGCCTGCTGTTCTCTTATCTACCTGAATGTGCATCCACTTTCACAAGCAGACCCATTTGTGTGCATTTGCCCCTGTTATTATCCTGTATTTTCCTACATGTGCATGTGAGCGTGCTGGCGTTGTATTTGTTTCTGTGTTTTCCTGTATTTGTTTCTCTGTGTGCCGCAAGCATGTTTTTCCTCCCTGTGTGTTTAACAGAAACTGTTCTGGCAGCATCCTTCCTCTCCCTCTTATGCGCTTTCTCTCTCTTTCTACCTTTTCTTTCTCTTTCCCTTTTCTTTTCTCCCTAGAGGCGATACCGGATAGAAAACAATTCTAAATAAATAATCCCTCTCTTGCTTCCTGTACCAGCACTCCACTACAGTATTTTGCCTCTTCCCTCTTATCCTTCATTTCTCCTGTATATATACTGTATATATATATTAGGGGTGCAACGATACACAAAATTCACGGTTCGGTTTGGTTCAATACTTTGGTGTCACGGTTCAATATTTTTTCGATACAAAAAAAATGTTCATGCCTTTTTAATTTGTCATTTATTAAATTTTCACGGCACATTCCGCACCACATCTCTGTGCGTTCATCATTTGTTTGAAGCCAGCTCACCTCCTGCAACTACTTTTCCGAGAATACGTGCTTCTTTTGTGGTTCGGACTCCTGACATTTCTTTGGAGGTGGAGGAAAACCAAAGTAATTGCTTAAAGGAGCTTCTTCAACATCTTTAAGAGTTCTAAACAAATGTCTGTCCTCCTCCTGAAAATCTTATGTACACAAACACGCGTTGCAACTTCTTATCTTGTGCGCGTTTTTTATTTTGACAGCGAATGCGCACCTGCGGACCACTTATGTGCAGCCCTGGTTATTTAGCTCGTCATATTGCAGCCACAGAAATTCTTTTGTCCATGAAACCATAAGGCTGCACTTTCTTTTTGCCTTATAGTCTGATTTGTCATAACTTTTCCGTTTTGTGGTAAGCTTTTCTTTGGCTGTCACTTCTTCACCCTGACCTGTCTTATTTGGCTCAGCAGAACTAAAATATATATCCTGCTGCTTTTACACACGCACTCACATAACGCTCAGCGATTCTCTGCGCGATCAACCTCTCACATGTTTAAGCTTGCTGCGGGAGATTTCACTTGTCATGTTTGCATAGTAAGCTAACGATTGATAAGACGATGTCAGAGGAATTGGTGCACAAATTATCATCACTCACCAATCAGTGCTGTCGCTCTCTATACACAGTTCGCGCGATTGCAAAGTGAAAGCAAAAAACAAGCGCAAATTCAAACGCGATTTCAATATGTCACATATTGACAGTGGCTCACCGATGCCAATGACATAATTACCCAGCTACATTTCCGAAAGAATGCAAAAGCATTGACATATATTTTTCCTTCCTACGATAGGCCGACGGGCAGGGAAGAGATAGATTTTGGTAGCCTGGAAAAATCGCTAGCCCAACATCCTGGGGCTAGCGATTTTGCGAGCCCTGTATCTGATTGAGGAATCACTCATCTTTGGAAAAGAGAGTTTATTACAGAGAAATGGCTCTTTCCAAAATAAAAGCTATACTATACGCTTCTTCTGGGCTATATTCTCAGCAGCATATTAAACATATCAGGTCCCCATAAGGAGAATCATGTGCTAACGGCTGTCTAAATGACTCGGGTAAAGTTTGTAGCATGCGTGCTTGTTGTTTTTGTCTGCTTCCACTTGTCTTTGCACTAGGATGATGTCGGTGTAAATGTGCAGTCATATTCGTTGTGTTCCCACTAGTGCTGTCAGCATAAATCTCGTTGAAATGACGTTAACGCCACAACACGGATCCACTGAGCGCTCAACACAGACAGCATCGTCAGAAGAAAAGTTGATAAAATACATTAAAAATTTTGTATTGTTCGATACATATGTGTACCGAACCGAAAGCACTGTATCGAACGGTTCAATAGCGATACGAGTATCGTTGCACCCCTAATATATATACATATATAAATTCCCCTCCTGCTCCTGCGGGTGGTCTATCCTTGAGCTTGAGGGAGCTGCAGCATCTTAGCTGTTCCTAGGACTGCGCTCTTCTGGATGTTGTTCCTGGGATCTACTGGAGCCATTCGCCTAGCTCTTCTCTGAGCCCTTGGTCCTTTTCAAGTGTCTCCTGTTCCTTCTCTCTGATGTTGTTGTCATTCAGTATACATGTGTATGTATATATGTCCCACTGGCCTTGACTTCATCATCTCGTCTTTCATTGTTTATTGGCATTATTATGGCTTCTCAGTAGTTGCTTCTTTTCTATCTCTGCCACTTCTCTTCCTCACTGTTCTCTAATTATTCGAGTCTTTCGTCACTTCAAAGTGGTTTGTTAGCTGAAGCTTGTTAAGTAGAGGGAACTACAAGCAGGCACATTTTATAATGGCTGCCGCCATTTGTTAGTGGAAGATCTTGAGGATGATGATGATGCTGATGATGTGTGTGTGTGTGTGTGTGTGTGTGTGTGTGTGTGTGTGTGTGTGTGTGTGTGTGTGTGTGTGTGTGTGTGTGTGTGTGTGTGTGTGTGTACACATGTTTAGACATTTTTGTGAGGACAGATAATTGGCATGGTATTATGCTTGTGGGGACCAACCGTCACTTATGAGGACCAAATGCGAGTTTGAAGACATTTTTGAGGCTCGAAATGTGGTTTTAGTGTCATATCCTCACTAAGATTTGACACACACTGTCTTGTTGGTGAGATGGATCAGCGAGTGTGCTTGTGGGACTTGAAGTAAAGAGCGATGGATGGATGACTCGATGGACGTAACAGAGTGTTTCTTTGAGTCCACAGTGCATGCTTGTTTCCAAACAAGCCCACACTGTCAGGGCTGACGTAAAGAACTCACACACAGATTCAGAAATCAGCCAAAACAATCTTTATGTACAAAGCACCACGTTAACTATGTACAAAGTCAGGTGGGAAGGTCAGTGCTCCAGGGATCCACAGCATGTGGAGGAAAACACACACTCTACACTCGCTCCACAATCCTCGTTCCACTCCTTCCTACACTGGCTCCACTCCTGTTCTCCAATACACTCTACGCAAACTGGTTACACTTCTCAGCTCACATTCACGCTACGGCAAGAAAAACCTCAGGAACACGTTCAGGGAAGTCTAGAAAGACGGAATAATTACAACTAGGAAATCACTGGGAACTCAAGAGATTACTACGGCCAGGGTTACAATAACGTGAGTCAATACAACGTCCAGCAACAAGAAGCTCTGAGCCACCATCTTAAATGGCGGCCAGTAGACTGCCGCATAATGAGCCTCAGGTGTGTGATTAACAGCAGGAGCGCGGGCCAAAGGCGGGAGCACATGTAGCCTTACTGAGGCGGTCGGGTAGACACAGGGACCGTGATACACACACAGTAGGGGTAGGTTTGAAAATCAATTACCATCAAAAATCTCTGTTTTCTACATTATTTGCTTGCTTTTTCTGCACCAGTCTACCATTGTGTTCAGTGCTGTCGGCCACTGTTTTTTTGTTTTTGATTTCAAAAATGACCTCCGACAAGAAAGCCTAGTTTCTTCTGTTCAATACCAAAGAAATTTAAACTTTTACAAATGATGCCACATTTCAAAACTCTCAGCTGTGTCTCTAATCAAACCTTTGTAACTTTGATTAACTTCAGCAGCATCAGGTAATTTTCATATGATGATTCATAGTTTTTCATCTACTGCAGAATATTTTTAAGGCAGTTACCTGCTATAAAAGGCCAGGAAAGTCTCCTTCATGTTTTTCAGCTTTATCCTCAGTTTCTTTGACACTAAGACATCTGCTGTGACGCTTACACCTCTGATGAAGTCTCACAGTGTCAGCTTTTGTACAGTGGGGCAAAAAAGTATTTAGTCAGCCACCGATTGTGCAAGTTCCCCCACCTAAAATGATGACAGAGGTCAGTAATTTGCACCAGAGGTACACTTCAACTGTGAGAGACAGAATGTGAAAAAAAAATCCATGAATCCACATGGTAGGATTTGTAAAGAATTTATTCGTAAATCAGGGTGGAAAATAAGTATTTGGTCAATAACAAAAATACAACTCAATATTTTGTAACATAACCTTTGTTGGCAATAACAGAGGTCAAACGTTTACTATAGGTCTTTACCAGGTTTGCACACACAGTAGCTGGTATTTTGGCCCATTCCTCCATGCAGATCTTCTCGAGAGCAGTGATGTTTTGGGGCTGTCGCCGAGCAACACGGACTTTCAACTCCCGCCACAGATTTTCTATGGGGTTGAGGTCTGGAGACTGGCTAGGCCACTCCAGGACTTTCAAATGCTTCTTACGGAGCCACTCCTTTGTTGCCCGGGCGGTGTGTTTTGGATCACTGTCATGTTGGAAGACCCAGCCTCGTTTCATCTTCAAAGTTCTCACTGATGGAAGGAGGTTTTGGCTCAAAATCTCACGATACATGGCCCCATTCATTCTGTCCTTAACACGGATCAGTCGTCCTGTCCCCTTGGCAGAAAAACAGCCCCATAGCATGATGTTTCCACCCCCATGCTTCACAGTAGGTATGGTGTTCTTGGGATGCAACTCAGTATTCTTCTTCCTCCAAACACGACGAGTTGAGTTTATACCAAAAAGTTCTACTTTGGTTTCATCTGACCACATGACATTCTCCCACTCCTCTGATGTATCATCCATGTGCTCTCTGGCAAACTTCAGACGGGCCTGGACATGCACTGGCTTCAGCAGCGGAACACGTCTGGCACTGCGGGATTTGATTCCCTGCCGTTGTAGTGTGTTTCTGATGGTGACCTTTGTTACTTTGGTCCCAGCTCTCTGCAGGTCATTCACCAGGTCCCCCCGTGTGGTTCTGGGATCTTTGCTCACCGTTCTCATGATCATTTTGACCCCACGGGATGAGATCTTGCGTGGAGCCCCAGATCGAGGGAGATTATCAGTGGTCTTGTATGTCTTCCATTTTCTGATGATTGCTCCCACAGTTGATTTTTTCACACCAAGCTGCTTGCCTATTGTAGATTCACTCTTCCCAGTCTGGTACAGGTCTACAATACTTTTCCTGGTGTCCTTCGAAAGCTCTTTGGTCTTGGCCATGGCGGAGTTTAGAGTCTGACTGTTTGAGGCTTTGGACAGGTGTCTTTTATACAGATGATGAGTTCAAACAGGTGCCATTCATACAGGTAACGAGTGGGGGACAGAAAAGCTTCTTACAGAAGACGTTACAGGTCTGTGAGAGCCAGAGATTTTCCTTGTTTGAGGTGACCAAATACTTATTTTCCACCCTAATTTACGAATATATTCTTTACAAATCCTACCATGTGAATTCATGGTTTTTTTTTTACATTCTGTCTTTCACAGTTGAAGTGTACCTCTGGTGCAAATTACTGACCTCTGTCATCATTTTAAGTGGGGGAACTTGCACAATCGGTGGCTGACTAAATACTTTTTTGCCCCACTGTAAATATAAAAATATGGGTATGTACTGATAAATGATCATAACTATAATATTTTTGAGCCAAAATTTAAATCGAATCGAATCAGGGATCAAATCAAAGCGGGACCTTGTGAAACAGAATATCTGTTATAGATGAGTGACGATACCCAGCCCTACTAAATAGTGTCACTGTTTACTGTATGGTGTGTGTGTGTATGTGTGTGTGTGCCCTTTTGATTACCTTTGAAATATGAAGGAGCTTCAACTCAAAGGTCAAAAACTCCCTGTGCAGTGAAGATGTGGAAATCCCCACAAAAGTACCAAGTGCTCAAGTGTTCAAATGTAATGAGTCCCAATCCAGTCATTTCAGTGCGGGTGAGCAGCAGATCATTTCACACTACTTACAACCAGCTGGCGAACGATGCTTCAGTTTAAGATGCATCACAGGAAACAGCATTAACAGGGACATTACTGTGAAAAACACACACACACAAAAAACATGCCTATTTTATCTTTTAGCTGTTGATCGACTTCTAAACAATTCTTAAATTCCTAAATGTGAAATTCTTGAACTGAACTCCTAAAAAAGTCAAACAAACCCTGAGTAAAATGAGCTGCTGAAATAAACTGTAGACTCACTGCTCTTTGGCAGTGCTAGCCTGTAACTGATTTTTTTTTTTTTAAGAAATTACATTTAAAACCAGGTAACTCCGCCCTAAGGGCAAGGACTGCACTAACACTATGATGTTTCATGCTGATGTCATCATTGGTAATCCCCAATAATGACATCTCCAGTGTTTTCATAGATCATTTGTGCTGATGACATCATTGTCACAATCTGACAATGATGTAGATTTTTCCACCAATAGGAAAGGCTGAGGTTTTTTGGTGTTGTTTTTGTTCACAGGCTTTCGAGCGTTTTCCTTATAAAATGCCGTTTTTACCATTTCTTCCCGCAGTAAATATAAACAACGACAGTATTCAGGAAGAAAAACAAAAATTGCAGATATTTTTATCATAACTCTGGTTTTACGTGGCCGGTCAACACAATTTAAAAACTGGTATGAAGTCCACACTTGTTCCGTCAGTTGTTCCGTCTGTCCTGCTCACATCTCCAATGGTTGTACACGTTGTCATTAACGTGGCTTCACTCCACATCAGCCGCTTTGCTCGCTAAAACACCGGTGTCGGCCCATAAGGATGCTGTCAGAGCCTGTCAGCGACGTTGATTAGCTGCGTATATACGAGTGTGAATTGCATCATTGGCTGGACTATTGGATAAGGTGGCATCGTTCTAATCCCATACGGGAGCAGCCAGTCACTTACTGACTAACACTGCAAAACTGAATTGTTAACGTTTTTATTTTAATTTCATTTCAGGTTAGATTTTTCTTTTTTTGTGCGCAACACAGATTTTCTGTGCGCAGAGAGCGTGCCAGCAGTGCACAATTGCGCACATGCACAGCTTAGAGGGAACATTCATCACAAATGTGTGAAAATCAGAGTTTATGTGAATTCCCACCGGACATTTTGTAGGGCTGGGGTAGAAGAAACTTTATATTCTTTTTCTACACTTGTGTACTAAAGTTACTTCCTGTATTTACTCTGATTTCTATAGTTTATGCTGCTCTTTGAACTGCTCTTTGATCATATTTGTTATTTGAGAATGTAATTCTATATATTTGATTTCCTGTGTTCTTTTTTGTGTTTTGGCTAATGATTTGTGACTGTCATTAATCAGTGCTTCATTAAATAACTTGTATTTCTTGTGACTAATGCTATCTTATTTGTTAAGGAAGAGAAATTGCTTGATATACAAAGCAGCAGCTTGATTGTTGCATTACCTCGCTTGCTCACAAAAGTAGCTACTAGCTAAGCACGCACATTAGTTTGTGATGCAATCTGATATTTAAGCAACCAAGAGTGTTACTTCTCTTTTTCATAACTAAGTCTTTTATTGGAGCAACCGAGAGAGTCAGGAAACTTCTATTTCTTATAAATTGTCTATCAGTTCAGACTTTGGCAATAAGAACAGTTGAGTTTATGAAGAAAGCTGCATAACTCATAAGGTCTCTGAGGGCTGAGTCATCATCGCTGATGACTCTAACAGTAAGTCATCCAGGTGTCATTTTTGTTATTTTTAAAAATAGAGTTCCTTAGTCTCCTCTGTCAGGAGACAAAGAAAATAATCATTCTTAAGCCTGTTTACTTTTTTTCTGCTTGTCTTCAAAATACACAGAATGAGTGTTAAAAGAGTCCCAGATCTCAAATTAGCTATGACCACACTTTGAAGATGACTGTTGGTCACCATTGGTCATTTCAGGTTTCGGACACCTAGACACCTAACCCTCTAACATATTTATGTCATATGTCAATCATTGGTGTCCTGCTTCAATCACTCATCTTAGCCCACCCACATCAGTCAAAATGTATTTTTTCCACTGATGAGGGAATGTCATTGACTTTCTATAGTCCCTGGTTATAAAACTGCTGTAAACCACCTCCTCTGTGGATGCAGCTTTATGATTAAAAATGCAGTATGTTTTCACCACATGTATTTTCTGAGATAGAATACAAATTATTTCTATAGCAATATAAAAATATTTCTAGACTATTTGACTTTCCTGAAAATATCACACAAAGCTCACAATCAGATAAAAAATCATCATCATGAAATGAGAACTTCTATAAACTCTGTTAAATGCACCGGACTGGCTCTGTAAGACCTTACTCATGATTAAAACTGAGTTACAGCTCAGTGAATGGCATTTGTAAAAAAGAAAGACTGGAGCTTAAAACACTGTTATAAAGAACTATCATGTCATCTTAATTAGACATGATCTATCCCAGCTATAATGTGAAATGTGGGGTACAGTGTGGACAGATCAACACTGAGGCAGAATCAACCCATAGAGACATATTAGTCCATTTAGAATCACCACTGATTACTTATTAACTGAACCAGCACACAGAGATCAAGTAAGGAAGCTGGGACGAGCACAGAGAGACTCCGGGCCTGGATTCAAACCCAGAAACTTCTTGCTCTGCGGAAATAGGTTTAACCACCACACCGTGCCTCCTCATCAAACACTTTGCTCTAAATAGTTTGAAACAAAACCTGTTGGAAATGGGATTCTTTACAGGTCTATTCATGTGCAAACAACAGCACCATGTGTTTACGGCAGCAGGCATCAACATCAGCAATGCAGAGATGTCTGAGGGAAGATGCAAACAGAGGATACAGTAGATTTGTGTTGTGGGTGACTCAGCCTGAAACAACATGTCCCAGAATATGCTCTGCTCAGAGTTTGCAGCTGAATACCAGCTCATTCAGCTAAGAAACAGCTGAATACAATATAGAAAGTAAAGTTAGGAGCAAAAAGTCGGACTTTTTCGGCACTGTGAAATTCTAAGGCCTGACTCATTATGACAGAAAGTTTTCAACTCTAAAAGAAATCTGCAGATTTATTACAAAGCCTGGTCATTAGAGTCAAAAGCTGATATTTATAATCCATGTTAGAATATAGATAACTTTTTAAGGGTAGGTGTACTTAAGCTGGCCTTTCAGTGGCTACTTTTTACATACTTACGGGACTTGTTCTAAGTAAGTAAGTCTAGACCTCTGTTCTTTCAAGTGATGGAGTGAACATAGGAATAGTTACACTCAGGTTTTAAACAATTTTTGGGATCATTTATGATTACATACTGTCTACATACCACTGTAAAAAATGAAAAGCAAGGCAAAATAAATATTCTATCTAAATAAACATTAAAAACCACATGCAGAACTGCAGTTGGTGCCTTTGAGTCAGCAGGGATGCCTCATGGTTTGCAACAGTTTTGATGGATGATCTTGCTGAGGAGTCACTTCCATGTCTACAACATTACATTAATCAGTTCAAAGCTATCGATTTCACTCGAGACATTACTGTTCATGCACTATTAGAACAGACCTGTCTAAGATACCGAGTCATGAATGAACTCAACAAACCGAGTCATGGATCTCTGTCGGGTACAGTGACTCAGCTGACGTAGGTTGTGTACATTTGCTTATATGACATTTAAACCCCTTGGGTTCTAATTTGAATGCTTAGGCTACCAGTGAAAGAGCACAGAGTGTGAGTAATGCTTTCCTTTATGCAGTCAAGGTGACTTTGAATGAGCTGTTCTGCTGGACGACTGTCAAATCCTGCTTGGGACTATAATGAACTGATGGAAGCTATTTCTGAGTGTAGCCACAGACAATAAAAGCTTTTTGAAAAACACTTGAAATTTGCATCAAAGCTTTCTGCTGAAACTTCAAGAACATCATTCAACAATGATGTAGTTCTCACTAAACCCTATTTAAGCACAGTTGGAGTACCCTCTAACTCTCACACTTAGAGTACCCTAAAGGTAGATCGAGACAGCTCTAGAGAACTCCAAGTAGCTCTAAACTGAACTGACTTGTGATAGGTTTGTCTAGCACAGACCTATTTCTGGAATGACAAGACAAGTATCAGAAATCCTATCAATATGCAATCAATTACATAATTGTATGAATATATGAGTATATGTTTATAAGCATAAATGACAATCCAACAATATAAACCTAAACACTTGTCTGGCTGTAGTACTGCCATTTTTAAAGTTTAACTAATGCTCATACGTTTACCTTTTTTTCTTTTTTTTGCCTGTCCCGTTTGGCTCTTTTGCCATCAGAATTGTTGTCTAAAGGCAAACAAAGATGCCCAACGGATTTACTTTACCAAATTGACCATCCCAGCCTTGCCGTAATGGTCCATTTGATTCACCTTTTATTGTTTATTTTATTTTCACTTACTGAATACGGGACAGACTTGACTGGGGGAAAGAAGGGGAGAAAGAAAGAGGGAAAGAGAAACAGCTGAGAAGAGGGACGGGGGAGAAGGGCAAAAAACATAAACCAACAGAACGGGCAGAGAAAAAAAAATGCATATATCGATCACCTGGATCACCTGCTGAGAAAGAAAAAAGAAAACAAGCAGAAGAGAACAAGAGTACTAGAATAAACAACATCACAATGATATATGGGAATATGACAGTAAATACTAAATATTAAACATTATTGTGCAGCACATACGATCAACAGAACAGAGTGTGCTTTGAAATAGGAGCCAAAAAGGGTGTAGTTTGTGGGTGTGATCACCCGTGTGTACACCTGTGAGCATGGACGCGCTTGTTTTTTTTTTTTTTTTTAAAGGTTCCTTCATGTAATAATCTGCTAGAGGGTGTGGGGGGGCCACAGCCTCCTCCAGGGCATGAAGCAGGTATGGAGGAGATCAAAACTCCAGACATCCAGAGGCCCCCAGAACACAAGAGACCAAGGAAGACCAACAGAGGGGCAGCCGTGCCACTGTCCCAGAAAGAGCTGAGGAGAGTCCCAGATGAGGGCTCACTCAGCAGCCGCGGAGCAGAAGCCAGGGGGAGTTGCAGTGACGCGCCCGTGAGCTCCGCCGGCAGCCAGCCGTGCCTGAGTGACCGAGCCCCAGGCCGAGAGGCCGGGGGCACCCCACCTCCGAAGTGGCCCGAGCGAGCCCCAGGCTCCAGGCCCGGATAAGCGGTCGCCAAGGAGTGAGCCGGTGTGTACCTGGACGCCCATCCCCGGACACAAAGAACCACCAACGCACCGATGTCTGAGGGAGTCCGCCACTGGCAGGGGAAGTGGTGGTAGGGGGAGATAGGCCTCCAAACCTTGGAGGGCCTGAGATGTCCCCAGAGAGGTGGCACCTGACACCCAACCTGACATATAGACACAGACATACAGGCACACACAGATACAAACATCCATTCCCACCCTCATGCTCTCATATGCACTTACTCCACACTCAACCAACGTGGAGACAGACATAAAGAGACGCTGTACACACGATCACACTCCCCAAGCGTACTCTACAAACCGGGTCTAGGTGCTCCCGCCCCTGGAGGGGGGAACTGCACCCAGACCCAGGTGGTGTTACCCTTTTCCCTGCGGTGGGGGGAGGCAGACCGCCCCGACTCCGCAGCAGCAGGGAGGCCCCACACTCCAGACCGCAGTCGGACGGCCAACTCCTCCTCCTAGCCCCCCCGCTCCAGCAGGTCGCAGAGAATGGGGGTGAGAGAAGACTCCAAACCTCCCTCCACCCGCTCATTGTAGTGTTGATGCATGTGTGTTCTAAGGTGCATTTAAACCCAGGAGGGCATGGAGCTACCTGCCAGAGAGCAGCAGGTAAGCACATAGTCCCTCCTGATAGCCCTCAATGTCTACGTGTATTTAAAATTGAGAGGTGGGCAATGACGCCAGGGGTGGGGTGTACACCCTGATGGTACTTTGGATTCCGTGTATCGTGCCCACCCCCAAGATCCTATATGTATGTGTAATGAGAGTGTGAGTAATGTGAATGTCTAAGTTGTGGGATAAAATTGAGGCAGAGGCAGCCAGAAGGGGACAGGGGGGGGTAGCCTCCTCTGCACCCTGGTGACATACCCCTACTCCAAGGTCCTGCATGTGTGGGTGGTTGTGGTGGAGCGGGAAGAGGGAGGCAGCTGGAGATGGGGAGGGAAGGAAGGGAGGGGCAAGTGACCCCTCCCTGGGGCCAGCTCCCCCGCTGACCCCAGTAGGCACCCCCATACTCTGCGACCCGCCAGGGAAAGGGGGCCCAGGCCCATCCAGACCGGGGCCCAGTGCAGCAGCGCCTCCCGGCCCCACAGAGCCCGGGACAGTCCACCCAACCCCACCACAGAGAAAACTGCACCCACCCCACCATCCACTCATCTTCCAGACTACATAAGACAATAAACACCCAGGCTGAGATCTTCCTCCACCTCTCCTGTATCTCCCCCTCCTGCAGAGGGAGCTCCTGAGGAGAGGAAAGCTCCTGCAAGATGTGACAATCTCCCCCACCAGTTGAAGAGCCCCCCAGGTGGCTCGATGCACTGGCGGCACCCTGCTCCAGGGCTGGGCCCCCATGCACCCACCCGCCCACAACCCCGGCAACACACCAACCAGGACCCAAGCCCCCGAGGCCCGGTCCGGGTCCCAGCCCAGAGACGGAGCGCCCCCAGAACCTCACGCCCATCCCGGACCCACCCAGGGGCAGCCAGGCTACCATGTCAGTAACCCACGTCCATCAGCACAGACCCTCCCCTATCCCCGCTGCACGCAGCCGTGAGGAAACAGTCACCTGAGAGCCAACAGAGCCCCTAACCGGACATGACCGCTACCCCGGGTTGAGCCCCCCAAGGAAGATGCCTCCGGGGAACCTCCCGACGCCCTAAGCCTGTCCCTACCCCCACACCAATCACAACAGTGAAGGCGGGACCAAACTATGACCCCCCCACCCCCACTAGGTGATGGAGCTGATCAAAGGAGCCCAGAGCAATTGATCTGATGTGGTGGCAGAGGCTGTATCAAGACTAATGTAATCTAATAGATAATTTCTATATTGGTTAGAATTAAGATTATTTTTATTTTTCCAGTTCATGAGGACTGTTTTCTTGGCTATGCATAGGGCAGTGAAAACCATATGGGCGATATTCTTTTCTGAAGTGACATTATCTAAGCTGCCCAACAAACACACTAAGGGGGAAGTTGGAATGTTACATTTCAGACACTTCGATAAGTCTTCACATATCTCACGCCAAAACTTCTGAACTGGTGGACAGAACCAAAGAGCGTGGATATAATTGTCCGGTGAATTGGTTTGGCAGTGTGAGCAGTTGTTGGTAGACGTAAAGCCCATCTTGAACATCCGATGACCTGTATAGTGCACTCTATGTAATATTAATATAGCTCATAAGTTTACCAATTTAACCAAATTCCTGAATTTGCAAATTGCTATTTGCTTCCAGCTAAATCACAAAGAAGACCCAACTAATAAGCTCCATGAGGGCCTTGAGATATGAAACATATATATGTTTTGGGGGGGTTTATTGTTATTTTTTTATTGTTGTTATCGTTAACTCTTTCCCTGGGTCTTTTCCCGTGTGTTATGAATAAATCTTCTTTTTTTGGTACTGGTGCTGGTTTTATTTAGTTGTATTTATCCGCTACACCTTAAAAGCCGGTCTGTGAAAATATTGTTGGACATAAACCGGCCCGTGGAGCAAAAAAGGTTGGGGAGCGCTGCTATACAGGACAAAGTTCAATTTAAGAAGTAGATGTTATCCCAACCCTGTATGAGGGATATCGTCATGTCGTCAATCCTAAATCTCAGCTTCAAACCACAAAGGGTTTTCTTTGCAACTTCCCAACTGAAAGTAACCATGATGCAGAAGTTTCAAAAGATGTGAATATGTGGCTGACTTCACAGAGGTAGCTTCTTTCAGCCACAGATCACAAAAGGTTTTCTCTAACTGGAAGTCAAGCTGCTTTAAATTCTAGTTCTGATGAAAATAGAATGTGATGTTAATCTGCTGTCCTTTTGCTGTGAAGTTTAGAGTGAGTCAGCGTGCCAGTCACTGGTCTGTGTACTGAGCCAATGCCTCGCCCTCAGAGACAAATCAGTCATACTCATTTTACCCTCAAAGAGCTTAACCAAATATGCAACTTTGAATCTGTCCATCCTCTGCTTCCAGAGCATCAGGGGCTATGATACATTCCTGAAATTCTACATCGGCGTCATTCTGACCAGCAGCGTCTCCAAGGCAGCTGCATGCCATGAGCGTCCAGCAGCACATTTGCACTGGACTCAAACATGTTGTTCATCTCAGCCTACTGAGTCTGCTCTGTTAAATGCCAGCTGTGCTCACCCCTAAGTCCTCGTGTGGGCGAATGTTTCGACTTGATAAATAAAGAGACGCCATATTCCTCTTGGAAATGTTTGACCTTGTTTTTTCTTCATCTCTTAGATATGTGATTATGCAATGAACACAAGACAAGAGGTGATAATTAAACCTTGTTTTTGTGATATTGCTGCACTGACCTGCAACACTGACTCAACAAGAGGCAATAGGTGCTGCAAAATATTGTGTTTCCTGCCGTCTGAGCAGCATTTATAATTAGGTTTAAGCTGTTTTTGCTCTGGTGCCTTGCTAATGGTTCCCATGCTGATGATTCTCTTTCATATCTCTCTGCCTTCTTGCTATTTTAGTGGTTATGTGCATCCTGTTTAATTTTCAAGAGCCACTATTTTTACTTACCCATAATCCCTCTGCCTCACCTGTGAAAAACAGGAAATTAGCAAAACAAAATACCAATCGTGTCCTATTTTTACCTGTAGTGATCTCATTATTTCTCTGACTTTGTTTTTCTTGGGTTTTTTGCCACCTATAAAAATCCATTTCCCCCTCCCCCATCTGTCCTCTCTGTACACCTATGCACCGGGAGGAAATTAGTCCAAACAAAATATTGTTAAAGCCTCAAATCTACCTCCAATTAGCATGAACTGGTGTTTCTCCTTTGATGTTCCATGTAAAGGTAAAAGAGGATACTTTAATTAAAATACAGGGAGGGGGAAGAAAGATGATTGGAGACAAATGGAAGCTCATTAGGCATCTGAGAGAAGTGATAAGTGGGACTTCTAAAAGGAAGATCTAATCCTACTGAATGCTAACTGAACCCACAAGACACAATACAACAAGTCCAGGATGAATTATGTATTTTCTTTTTAATGTTGCTCCACATATTTTCTTCATTTTTTTATCAACTTGTTGTAATATTGTTGATTTATTTCTGTTGAATCTTCAACAGTACTGAAAGATACGATATGCTGATTCAGTCTCTGAGCACTTAAGTCACCCAAACAAGCATAGTTTCAGAAGGTAATTCAAATCGGCTCTTTTACGTACATTTTGTCTTGACAGATTTGACATTATATGGCATAAAAGAAGCAATCTAGGACCTGTACAGGTAAGAGCTGTAGTTTGAGATGGTGGCTATCGAGTATGCTCTGTTGCCCCAGGCCTTGATTAGTCTAGACTGGAGCTTGGCATCAGAGGAGCAGAGGTTGTGGTCATGCGGTTGGTCAGTGAGGTGGGACTGGTCCTTCTGAATTAACCTTCTTATTATGTTAAGGGTCAATTTGACCCATTCCAGTTTTTGTGTTGACCAAAGTACTGGTCATCCTTTCTTTTTCTTCATGAAAGCTTATGACTTTTCCTTATCTGGGGTCATGAACTGGTGTGTAAAATATGGACACTTTGATGTGTCCTGGAATGTCTCTGCAGTGTTTGTATACAAAGATGATGTTGCGGGTCATTTTGACCCGCACACTTTTATGTAAGTAAAAAGTTGTTCAGATCCAAAATAAACATTTCTCTTTGATGTACTTTGTTTTGACTGCTTCTGAATATACATTCAGACCCAGGTGTGCATGCAAGAAACTTTCTCTCCCCTATTCTTTTCACTGTTCTCATGTCATTTCAACACACCAAAAATGAGCTCCAGAAGGTTGACGACTGAAGAAGCTTTATCACTGCTTTTCAACTGGGATAGTGATGAAGAAGAAGATGTTTCAGAGACTGAGGACAATGTTATTGATGATCCAGACTGACAATTTTCAGACGAGGAGGAGAGTGTGCCGCCATCTCTACATCAAATGAAAACCAAGGAATGCAGCAATCATCATCCACAGAGGAGACATGGACATCTAAAGATGGTAATATAAAATGGTCATTATCACCACACCGAAGTCAAGGCAGGCTGTCATCTTCTAATATCATCAAAATGACTCCTGGTCCTACAAGATTTGCCATCACACGAGTTGATGATATTCAATCAGCATTTCAACTCTTCATATCCCCTCCAATAGAGAGGATTATACTGGACATGACTAACCTGGAAGGGAGGCGTGTATTTCAAGAGAAATGGAAGCCACTGGATCAGACTGACTTGCATGCTTATATTGGAATTCTGATATTAGCTGGAGTATACAGGTCCAAGGGAGAAGCAACTGCAAGTCTATGGAATGAAGAGAATGGAAGGCCAATCTTTCGAGCAACAATGTCTTTGGAGACATTTCTCAAGATATCTCGTGTGATCAGATTTGACAACCGTGAAACCAGAGCTGGTCGACGTGAAAGAGACAAACTTGCTGCAATCAGAGATGTATGGGATAAATGGGTGGAAATTCTACCTTTGTTGTACAACCCTGGTCCCCACGTTACTGTTGATGAGCGCCTTGTCCCATTCAGGGATCGCTGTCCTTTCCGACAGTATATGCCCAACAAGCCGGCCAAGTATGGCATCAAAATATGGGCAGCCTGTGATGCAAAATCTAGCTATGCATGGAATATGCAAGTGTACACTGGAAAGCTACCTGGAGGAGCATCTGAGAAGAATCAGGGGATGCGTGTGGTGCTGCAGATGAGTGAAGGGCTGCAAGGGCATAACATCACCTGTGACAATTTCTTTACATCCTACTGGCTTGGAGAGGAACTTCAGAAGAGAAAGCTGACTATGTTGGGAACAATCAGAAGAAATAAGCCAGAACTTCCCAGTGAAATTTTGAAGATGCAGGGAAGATCTCTGCATTCCTCAATATTTGTTTTCACTGAGAAAGCAACAGTTGTTTTATATTGCCCAAAGAAAAACAAGAATGTTCTTGTCATGAGCACAATGCACACAGATGCATCTCTGAGCACAAGAGAAGACAAAAAACCACAAATGATCCTAGACTACAACTCCACCAAAGGAGGAGTGGACAATCTTGACAAAGTCACAGCGACATACAGCTGCCAGCGCAAGACAGCTCGTTGGCCCTTGGTAATTTTCTACAACATTTTGGATGTGTCTGCTTACAATGCCTATGTCCTGTGGACTGAAATCAACCAACATTGGAATGCGGGTAAATTGTACCGACGTCGCCTTTTCCTGGAAGAACTGGGAAAAAGTCTTGTCACTCCCAAGATCCAGATGCGAGTCAGACCAGCTCGATCCCCAGCAGCAGCAGCTGTCATTGAAAAGGTCAAGTGTGCACCATCCAACCAATCTGCAGTGGATCCAGTGGATACAGGTGTAAAGAAACGAAAAAGATGCCAGGTCTGTCCCTCACGAGAAGACATTAAAACAAGCACTGTTTGTGAGAAATGCAAAAAGTACATCTGCAGAAAGCACACAGTCACATTCTGTCCATCATGTGGACAAAATTGAAAATGTTGAACACTGAAAAACTGAGAAAATCGAGCAAGTTCAAAAGAAATGTGTTTGTAAAGAAGGAAAAACTTTTACTAAATTGTTCTTAAAAAGAGTTATGGTAATTCAAACTGTATTGTATGTCTGTGTTCTAAATGTTTTTTCTAATGGAAAATAAAGTTGCTATTGTTTTATTGTACTTTTTTGACAATTCTGAGTGGATTTACACAGTACGGGTCAAAATGACCCGCAACATAATCAATGTGATTTTTTTTTTCAACATAATACAAGGGTTAAAAGAAGGGCTTGCAAGTGGATCTGTTGTGGGACAGTAATGATGCATGTGTGGGAGTGAGTGAGTAGACCAGCAGCACAGCTCTGGATGTACTAAGGTTTATTCAGTGGTATGGTAGTAAATTCTGGGTACCATGGATCAAAGTGTAGCAATGCTCCCCTTCTCTCTTCCAAATTAACATATTTACAGCCCAGAAAAAAGAACAAAAAATCCCCAAAACACACTACAAAGTAAAACACGTTTTGATCTCCACAGTTAATTTCCCCTTTTATAAAATTTTTATAGCATAAAATTCAGGGCATGATAACTTTCATTGTGACTGTGTGTAAGGCTTCACTTACAAAAAGAGAAGTTTTAAAGTTAACCAAGTTATTTGACTTCGCTAGTAACTAAACCAGCTAGTTGAAATTGGATCACTTTTTGTGAGCTCCAAGGGGGAAAAAATACATCCTTCATGGTTTCCTGGAGTATGACAGATGTTTTTTTTTTAATTTAAAAAAATATAGTATTGATTGAGATGACTGTGGTATCCCCACCCTAAAACCTATTGTACTGTAATTAGTACATTTGTGCTTTGTCAACTACACATTGTTACATTGTTGAACATAAAACATAGTGGAGAGGATGTTGTAAGAGAACCTTTCAGAGCAAAGTTATTTGTACACTGCTTCTTTTCAAGGATAAGAATTACGAAAGAAGTCCATCGAAGAATAGAAAAATATTACAGGCAGGGTGGTGCATAAAAAGATAACAAGGTAGAAACATATTCAAGGGGGAAGAAAATGAAAGAAATAGAGAGGTGCTGCATCAGGGGAGTGTTATTACTTGTGATGTTTCATATCCAGTGTAGCGCTGAGCACTCTGGCTGCAGGCCTACAGGCCAGGCTTTATCACACGGAGAATACAGGCCACCCCCACAAGTGCAGAGGTCAGGTTAGCAATGCCAGCTCAAATCTTGTTTTCTCACCTCGAGAGTTGTGATGCATTCTGGAAGTGGAGCAAGGGTATATCTGCTCTCAGAAGTTCAAAATAACATTCTCTAAAAATGTTGTTTTGAGAGCATCTCTGTGGTAGGAAATATTCCCACTGAAGGACGCAAGGTCTTTGGGTGAGAACCCTGGCCATTGTTTCTAAAAGTGTAAAGTATGCAGGATATGATATTCTAATTTACATCAGCTGTGATATAAAATACAGAAATAATGTACAGATTACAGCAAACTGTAAAAATATTTTGTTGGCAATTTTAAATTGGAAACAGCATTAATGTTGTTAATAATAATAATAATAATAATAATAATAATAATAATAATAATACATTTTATTTAAAAAAGCCTTTCAAAACACCCAAGGATACTGTTAGTGTGAAATGATTTGTATTTTTAGCAGGCCGGCAGTTGGCTCCAACACACTGGTTCAGTCTAAAATAACAGAAATTCACAGGAAACAGAATCACACTTAATGACCTCCTGAGAACTCATGTAGCTCGACAACTATTAATACCAGGCCTGTGTGATATGACAAAATATACTGGATGACAAAATGAAAACATCATCATATCATTTCACATTTCACGCTATCGTTTGTTTCGATATAAATTCATTATCGGGTTTCACTGTGCCACTGGTCTCTAGTTACCAGAGGATATATATATATATATATATATATATATATATATATATTGCAATATTTTACATTTTTACCACAGATTCAGTTCAAACACTTTGACCAGCACGCTGTAAGTTTAGGCTGACATGACTTTTTACCTCCAGTGTCAAAGTGCGAGGTGTGAAACACTGACATCTGTTTACGCTTGAGGAGACTTTAAAGTTAGCATTAGCTTGTTTAACATTAGCTACGATAATGTTAGCTTGTAGTAGCAGGCTCATTATCAGCTGTCCGGCAATAGGACAGTCACATCACTTGTCTGGTAACAATAACTAATTGTAAAAAGTATCAGCTATAGATTCTCGTATTTTACATGTTTCCCTACTATATGTTACAGCCCTGACTTCAGGAGATGAGGAGTAAGAGGATGAATGTGATACGATAGGATAGAGAAGTGAAGAGGAAGAGGAAGATATGATGAAAATGTACTTTTCTCAGGCATCTGGAAAATTCAGACAGAATTCTATCTGGGTGTAGTGTTGAAGGAGTTCTTCTTTCCCACCATCATTTAATTCCTGGGGTTTTCTCTCTAACGTTGCACCTTTACCTTACAGTATGGGATGATATTACATTATGGTGATTATTCTCACTATACCTGATCAAAAACTGGGCTCAGCCTTTAGACCACATAGTATCATTGGGGTTAAAATATGATGACTGAGGACAGCTTGTAGCAGAGGCACCCATGTCCACATTTTGTTCCCTCTTCTTCCTGCACTGTATGGAAGCTCTGGAAGCTCTTCCTCAACCGTGGGTCCTCATTTCATCCCATTCTAAGATAGCGTGTTGCCAGTGTAACTCTTTGTGCTGATCCACCACTGTGAAGTTGGACCCTTTACTTGCGTAAACACACGGATGTCTTTATTTTGACATTCGATTTACTGTGGTTTCACAGTGGGACACAGACACTCCCGCTCTGCTGTCCCGTCCACTCTCCTTCCTCTCGGACTGTCACTGTGAACATAAAGAGTCACAATCACATTCACGTCCCAGCACACCTGTTCACCCCTCCCCTGCACCGCCCCGGGAGCTCGCTGCGTCACCCCTCCTCTGCAGCCAGCCAGAGACCACACCCATGCCACAACCACCTTTCTCATAACCATCCTCACCGCATGTGGCATGGTCTTGCATGGAGCTCCATACAGATGGTTGTGATGATCATTTTATATTTGCTCTATTTCAACAGTTGACACCTTCTCACCAATCTTCTTGCTGGTGATCCTGTGGACCAATCCAACCTTGTGCAGGTCTACAGTCTTATCTGTGACCTCTTTTGGCAGCTCTTTGGTCTCGACTATGTGGCTCATACACATACTGATCTGAGATCAGCAGTATCAGCTTTATCTGTAACTGATTATTGCCACATGTGTTGATTGTCACGTGTGTGCCACAGGGGCCAGCAACCGATCCATGGGAGCCAGAGTTAAGGCCGAGTTTGCTCTGGGCAAATATATAAAGCTCTATTTTGGAGAGCAGGCAGGCACATATTCTGCACATAAAGTCATAAAACACAGCAAAGCAACAAGTGTGTACAAGAACCTCTGTGCACACAAAGAAGACACAATAGTACCAAAGCTTACAGTAGATTACTGTGGCCTGAGAGTACCATCCAGAGAGAATCAACTGTGTCATTTAGACTCTCATTTACCAGTTTGTGTGTGTCGGGATGTGTTTATGTCAGTGTCTCTTTTTTTACCCACGTTCACACAGAGCGTGCTGTGTATAAATGAATCACAGCTCTAGCAGCATGTTGTGAGTTAGCACCTGCATAAATGTCTTCCATTAATATAGTGTTTGTATCTGAGCGTGAATGGGGAATGTTATCTGTGTGGGAATAAGTATCAGAGTGCTAAAGGACTCAGTAAGAATAATGAGCTACGCAGCCAGTGAGGGTGAGACGGAGTTAAACACACACACACAGTAGACACAGCTACACCTACAGCTGAGCAGAAAGCCAATTCATCTTCTCTCTCATTTTGATCTTCACTCATTTCTTATCTCTCTCTCTCTCAAATGCTCTCTAAATATTTGCAGTATTATAACACTTTGATGCCACTTTATTTAGCAGAGAGCCTTCCTGGAAATGCAATCACCCATTAGATTCTGTGTGTGTGTGTGTGTGTGTGTGTGTGTGTGTGTGTGTGTGTGTGTGTGTGTGTGTGTGTGTGTGTGTGTGTGTGTGTTGGGGGGTGAGAAAGCATTACCTTCTCAGCTTTTCTTCCATGCGCCAACAACCATATTATATTACTGGCATAAGTGAATCAAGCCCAGGAACCTCGGATGTGCTAGTGCCAACAGTGTTTCTGGAGGGAAGGATATTCCCTTAACCCCAGGTGACCTTGAAATAAATAACTCAAGAGCTAGATCCACCTGCTCTGCAACGATTCTGGCTACAGGCTGGATGTAATTGGCTGTCAAAACAGCATGTCGACTGCTGGAGCTGGTTGTCACAACGCAGAGTTTAATGTCATCACACATGCAGGAGTAAAGCAGTCCTAGTGGATTTCAGTGACAGGCAGGTATATTTTACTTCAAAGCCTCCCTTTGGTCATGAGACCAGTTCGAGCTGGTACTTACATGAAGGCACTGTGGGAGTCATGTAGAAATCAGCACAGTTTTTCCCTCTTATTGTGTTTTTAAACACTGATTAACAGACAGTCAGGGACAGACATTCATATTTCAGGCAAGCACCACATTCCAATTCATTATTATTATTATTATTATTATTATTATTATTATTATTATTATTATTATTATTATTTTTATTATTATTATTATTATTATTATTCTCAAAACATTGCCAACAGTTAACTTTCCAGTTGAGCAGATATGAGGAGGGGAGAAAACATTATGACTGAGAAGAGAGGGA
The DNA here is from genome assembly GCF_963969265.1 of Rhamphochromis sp. 'chilingali'. Classification (NCBI taxonomy): domain Eukaryota; kingdom Metazoa; phylum Chordata; class Actinopteri; order Cichliformes; family Cichlidae; genus Rhamphochromis; species Rhamphochromis sp. 'chilingali'. The sequence goes on along the minus strand of NC_137940.1, from coordinate 19,062,071 downwards.
GTGAAGAGCAGTTTCTCCTGTTTCATATGGCGATGGGTCCCCGGTGAGAGGAAAATACCATCATGATGTCTGAAACACAGAGAGACAGCAGCTGGTAGAAAGGTCACACACTCACACACACACATGACACACATGCACACATGGTCACACGTGAGCGACACATACACTTACAGCTGTATATGGATGAATGCGCTGAGAGCTGTGCGCTCACACACAAAGGTCAGTGTTTCCCTGATGGGTATTGATGCTGGAACTGTTCTTTTTTCCCCAGTGTGTGTGTGTGTGTGTGTGGGAGGGGGGTGACAGAGAGAGAGAAACTGATTCACTGATTCTGCACAATCCTAACTGAGAATCTGCATTACCACGTATTGTTTTGAAGCATGGCTACACAACCCTGATTTTTTCCAATCACATTTACCATTTTTAGCTCATCCAGCTAAAGGCCCGATGACCTTATGCCATGGGAAGACATCTGTTATCCATCCATCTGTCCAGAATTCACAAGAATCACCAGCTCTCGTGGAGTATTGGTCAGAATTTCATCAAGCTCACACAGTTACCATCTGAAACTGAACTCAAGGTCTAATGGCAAGTAACCTGTAAACTGTGCTAGAGTTGAATGACTTACATGATTCGTTTCCTGGTTTTATATTGGTCTCAGCAAAGTAATCTTTAATTAATTCACTTTTTAATTGTGTTTCTTTCACATGTCACATGCAACGCCTGCAAGTAACTTTGAAATTTGTATTTGAGTGAATTTTGCTTGAGTCGCCACTAAGTGCCAGCGACAGTCGTGCCCCCTGTCAGAGTCACTCAGATCGTATCTGCTTTACCTGTCCTATATCTGCAGGACTTAAGCCACTCTATTGCTGCTTCATGATTGGCTGATTGGATAACTGTATGAATAAGCATGTGCATTGTGTTCCTGATAAACTGCTTGCCGAGCTTCTTTAGTGCTGAGCTACAGCTTGTTTTTGACCAGCGTTCACTTTTTACAAACAACGGTCACACAATCATCTCTTTTCTTCTGCTGGGTTCTGTAAGTTTGTAGTTTTCTATCCAGAGTGCTGATCAAACAGCCAAGAGCGGTGCAGCAGCTGTCCGTGGTCCTTAGTGTCATCTGTCCCAGGGAGCAGAAGATCTGCTGCTGTGAGCTGATGGCCGAGAGGGAAAGCATCTGATTGTCACTGTTGCACCTGTGTGTGCATGTGTGTGTGTGTGTGTTTTCTGGAATATACACTAGTGACTTTAGTTTGTCGTCAGTCGTGGTTTCGTGTTGCTTTGTATCATGTCTCCTGCTGAGCTTTGTGCAAAAAGCCTTTTGCCTCAGTCCAGCCTCTGAGTCATCTCTCTGCCAGGGTCCACACACAACGCACAACAAAACTTATTTTGGGCAGAAATACATGAAGATTAGCACCAACTCTACAACTGAAGCCAACCCCAAGTGAGATAAAGCTGTCCAATGTGCTTTTATTGGGTGCACTTTGTTTTATAGAATTCTTAAAGGGCACCTATTGTGTAATTATTTATTTATTTATTATTTTTCTCTGATATGCTGTTACAACATTTTATAGCCACGTGAAACATGTGGTGGTGAATGTGAGAGTGCTTTGCATTAGTTCAGTATTTCAGATGGGACACATCTATGTGGCAGCTTGAGTTAAGATGTCCTTAACATCTTAATCATCGTATCATTATATCCCTGCATTTTCTTAACCAACAGCCCAGCCTATCCCAGCTTTCACAGGGAGTGTTGTAAAATATTATAATTAAATTCCATCCATCCAAGTTCTTCTGCTTATCCAAATCAGGACAGCTGGTAACCCTGCCCCAGCTGTCACAGGGAAAGTATTGTATACATATGGTATTTATGTATGTATTTATGTATTTATTATTAGTATTATTAGTAATATTAGGGCTGTCAGTACTGTGGAAATTGATTATAATTCACCTTGCATTTACAGACAACAAGACTGTGCAACATTCAGGATACTTTTTTTCTTCTTCTAGACAAACGTTCAGATTGTGGCTGTGTTTTACCCAAACATTTCTACACAGTCTTTGTCCTATGCTAGTATCCACCATGTTTTTGCCCTGTTCAGCAGTACAATAGTAGCTATGCAGAATTCACACCACTATGAATCCTATTTTCTTTACACTGGGCCTAAGAACAGCCCTTCACTTTATCCTCTCTCTGAAACAAGCTGTTTTAGCTACCTTCCTGCTGCTATTGATCTATAGATCCAACTTTCTTCTCATTGGCTGTCAGTTGTAACCAGCAGGTTCAACCAGCAGGTGGGTGTGGCTTCAGCTCCCTAAGAGAGGATATTAGGGTTACCCATGTCATTGATATCATACAGAGGCAAAAGTTTCATGTTTGAACCTTCAACAAACATGAAGCAACAGTTCAGAGTAAAATCCATAAAAATAAGAAAAAAGAACATATTAGTGGTCAGTCTCTGTAATGGTCACAGTAATTATTGTCCGCAGTGCTGCATTCACATCAGCTAGACCTTCAGAGGGTACCTCACATAATCTTGGTAACTGCTATGGAGGGTCCAGGTTTAAGTTTCACCATGATCTTATCTTTCAGGTCAGTTCCTCTCGCACTCAACAAGACTTCTTCTATTGCACTTGAGGATTGGTACTCAATCTCGGGTGGTCATGATGATATCTCCCCCCTGACCTGTTGTTCTGGCTAGTTGCCATAGGATTTATGTAGTAGCTCATCAATCTCTAGCCATGAGAGCAGTTCTTTCTTCCGATTGTTGGAACACCGAGCTACTAGTTGTTTCGCCATCAATCTGGATGTTGGGTATCGATGATTCCATAGGGCCTTCATCTTATTCATGTAACCTCTCCCACTGGGGTTACTTGCATAGTAGCATCCCAACAGCACCCTATTTTAATCTCTTGCCCACTCGTGCCTTCTGGTTCCAGTAACCCACTTCTCATCAGTGTGTCCTGGTTCCTCAACACCTGATGTGGACCTTGTTAATCCGGGCGATGTCCAAGTCGGCATGGCTTCATTTTAATGTAATATTAGGCTTGGTGAGCATGGGGGATCTAGCCTAGGGACCTTTACTGGATACAGATGCCCCGGCCCAAAGGTGTGTAGTCTTACCACTAAGCTATCCAGCTGCTTATCCATTTTGTAAACTTTGATTATTGTAAGCTTCTGAAAGGAGGATCATACAGGGTATGTTCATTGGCTGCCTGATTGTGACTAACAAGCACGTAGTTTTAGAGTCAGCTCCACCCATTACTCATCACATGCACTTTTACACGGAGATAGCAACAGCCAAAATACCCATGTTAAAGCTTTATAACAGAACTTACTGCAAACTGCTTCTAAAACAGCCTGTTGAGATGAACAATTTCCAACAGATTTCGAACCAACAGACATAGTTGAGACATGGTTCATTTACATGCAGCCCCTGAGGCTCTGACCTATGTCTGAATTTTTTATTTAATATGTTCATTTATTTTCTTATGATCTTCAGATAAATCATATTATTTTGTGTATGGAAGTGATGATTTCTCCATACCGTACCAGTACCCTAACAAAGCTACAGAGACAGTTATACAGCCACACACAGCATCTTTATCATGACGCTGTTCATTATTTTGTAGTCTTTGTCAGCCCGATCGGCTACATCGCGCTGCTTGTCATGTGATTGCTATCGTGGTCTTGGTCCGTTTTTGAGTTTTCTTGTATTTTCTGTCAATTTTTATTTTGTTAAGTCACGTTGTTATTCTAAAGGTTTTTTCTACTGTGCCTGGGTTTGTCTGTTTAGTTTGGTTCGGTTTGTTCGATTCCCCCCTGTGTTGTATCCCTCTGTGTGTTAGTGTTTATATAGTTGTGAGTTTCTTGTGCCTTGTTACCCCCACGTGTGTTATTCCATCATATTTCCTCCAGCCAGTCATGTCTGTGCTCTCCATCATGTTCTCTCCCTCCCTCTCGTCTGCCTCTCCTCCACTTCCGTATCATCTTTCCTGTGTTATTATGAAGGTCCCGTGTTTCCATGTTCAGTCCAGCTTCCCCAGTCTCGTTATGGTTATTCGTGTCAGCTGTGTTCCTCCTGTGTGCTCACTTCCTCGTTATTCCTCTGTGTATTTAGGCCAACGTCTCCTTCCCGTCCTTTGTACCATCTTCCCTCATTGTTGTGTGTGTTTTGCAGTTTAGTTTACTTTGTACCATCTCTTTTGTGTCAGCAAATAAAGCTGCATTTTGAGTTCATCCCTGTGTGCTGTTAGTTCTGCATTTGTGTCCAATCACCTGCCTGCCACGCAGCGTTGACAACTGCAGAGGTCAAATGAAAGTGATTCCATTCTCAGACTTTGTTTCCTTGTCTAAGAAAACTGATTTGCAAGTCTTAACCCTTTGCAATCAAGTTAGTAATAAAATGAAAAGAGTTTATCACCTTTTGTGGATTTTTTCCTTTAATTTTATCCTGACAATTGGCTTGTGCCAGATACGTCTCCTGATGAGAGCCCAAAACAATTTATGTGTGTGTTTAACTAAATGCTTGAGGCAGATTAGGGAGGGAACCACTCAGAGAGCAGGAAATCTAAATTAAAAAAATCGAAATTATATAAAAAAATGACTAAAATAAAAAGTAAAGTTGAAGTTGTTGCAAAATTACCACTTTGATTTGCAATTTTAAAATTACCTCAGAGATTTTCCAGCTGGTAATTGCTTGGTATTATTATCTGTGTGTGTGTGTTCAATACACTTGTGCGGTGCATGTGTCTTTGTGCATCTGTGTGCATGTGGTCACCTCAGTGTCCAGCGTTCTCCAGAGGCTCTAATTGCATGTGTGACTCTGTGTGTCTGTGTGTGTCTGTGTGAACTTAATTGAATAGGAGGTAAAGGCTGTGGTGTTCCCCTATGGTGCAGCCTCTAAATGCGGCCTCGCTGGAGAGGAACCGAGGGGAAATGAAGCTTAGAGGCACACAGGGAGCAAGAGCAAGAAAGAGGGCGAGATGACAATAAATTTGACATTCCTCCGAGATTTTGAATAGAAAGACTGACAAAGAAAGAGAGCGTGGCTAAATGTGGGCTCCCCGATGAGATGGAAAGAGCTTGGGAGACAGGGAAACGGGAGCGGGAAAGAGAGAGAGAGTTTTTATCTAAATATGTCCCTCCCCAGTGAGCGGGCTCCGAGACCGGGGGAGCTGTCCTTGGTTCAGAATAAGCCTCTGGCAGAAAACCAAGTCAAGCAGTTAGCATTGAGCACATCACACAGGGCTGAAGCCTCGCACACTACCTCTCTGTCACTGTCTCCCTGTTCATCCTTCTCCCTCCCTTTCTTTTAACCCCCCGTCACCCCATCTGTGTTTGTCGTCGAGATGTGACACAAGCAGTTAGTGCACTGAACAGGACGTGGCCGAAGGCAACAAACTACAACACCTCCCTGTCTGGCTTTTTTTTGTGTTTGTTTCCTTTGGTTTTACCATCTTCTGGTGTTTTCGTCACTGGATTTTTCTCCATTTCTTCTTCTTCTTCTTCTTCTTCTTCTTCTTCTTCTTCTTCTTCTTCTTCTTCTCCCTTTTTGTTTGGAGTCTGAGATGCATCACAGCCTTGACAGCATATTGCTCCATATTGAGCTTGTGATCTTTAATATGCGGGTCTAGCCTTGAGAATTTATGTGTCAGAGTCATTGTTTAGCATTAAAACATTATATAAGTAACCGTAACGATAAAAGTGGAGGGACACTTTTATCAGATTTCCACAGAGAGTCATATGCCTCAATGTCATATCACATACATCCACACTAGCATTACTCAGTCCTGGAGTCAGTTCTCAGACGTAGTTGGGCAGACAATGGTAGCCCGCACACCTGTTTGTCTTCATCTCATCATCAGCTTCTGGGAAGAAAAAAGTCTCCACTCCATACAGGTTGTTGTTATTCTTAAGGTGATAATCAGGTGCTTAACTTGTGAATGTTGTTTTTGTTGTGCGTGTGTGCGTCTCCTGTTCCTCGACCTTATTCTCTCATCTCTGCTCCCAGTTAAACACCAGTGTGTGCTTTGGCTGGACTTCAGTTCCCTGTAACCTGAAGAATTGCCTCATTGCTCCCATGTTTGCAAAAGAGCTGAAAATCAAAACTCATTGCTCTGTTATGTTAGTACTCACCTGACTCACCTGTCCTCTCTGGTGTCCACCTGCAGAAAAGCCTCTTACCTGAACTCACTTGGCTTCTTGCCTTTGAATTTGACGAAAATAAAAGATCTTAAAAATAAACTATCCTAAAACCACTGCAGTCTGCGGTTGAGTACCTTTGAAGCTCACTTTTAAACATATTTTTTGCTTAATAGCCTAAGAACACTGATGACCAGGTACGGTCGGATTCATTCAGCTCCCAGAGAAATAAAAGCCGTACTCGTGTTTCGGGCAGCAAAGTAAATAAGTGTGAACTTCCACACAGCTGCACAAGTTTTCAGGTTTCCCAATTAAAGAACCAAAACCAACAATTCTTTGCTTTTCTCTCAGATGTCCCAGTGCTGGTCACGCAGTTCAACATTTGGTATTAAAGCCTCATTTTAACTGCACTTACTGAGATAAACTACATCAATATTCAACAGCAATAAAATGACTATTTGGTGAAAACTGCTTCATGGGTGTCATGGATGAGGCCAACTGGAGCAGGAGTAAATATTTTTCTGTACTTTTTATCAAATAAATATCTTTCATAATTTTATTTTATTTTTAAAATGTGTTAGTAAACATGCTGTGTGTGTTTGTTTTCTTTGATGTTGTATTTTTTAATATGTTCAAAACAAAGCCACACAACACAATGTGATTGGACTAAATATTAGGAAAGGATTTGGGAAAATTGTTAACATTTTGCTTCATTGTTTCACATCTTTGACCAGAATATCATAAAACCTACAAAAAAGTCCCACCTAATAAATGTTCAGGTGGACGAGTCCCACGGAGAGCTCCTTTTACTCTTGCACACACCAAAACACTGTTCTTGAAACATTTGAATTAGAATTAGAATTAGAATTCAACTTTATTGTCATTGCACATGCACAGGTACAGGGCAACGAAATGCAGTTTGCATCCATCCAGAAGTGCTTTAGTGATATAGATATATTACAATATATATTAGCAATAGTATAGATATGTAAGTATACTACAGAAATGGGTCTATTATGGTATGTTATAATGTACACGGTATGAAGTATGTTGTGAATATTCTATAACTAAGTATGTAAAGGCTGTAGTGAGTACAAGCTATGTACAGGATATGAACAGGATATAAATATGAAAAACTATACAGAATATGAAATAAATAACTTTACAGAAATCTGAGATATACAGCTATACAGAAATGGGAACTATGCAAGTTGTAAACAGTTGTAGGATTAAAGATTATTGAATGTACAGAATGATTATTTACACAGAGCTATACAGTAGTGCAGTTAAGATAAGTGAGGGTGTAGATAGTTTCTACAGAGGCTATATAAAGTGCTAGTGGTTGTGAGTGGTGGTTCACTCCATGTTATTATTGTGTGTTTGAGGGTACAGTTGTCCATTGTGGGTGTGTGTATGTTCAGTCCATGAGTTTAACGTGGGTCAGATGTCAGGAGGCAGAGTTCAGGAGTCTGACAGCTGTGGGGAAGAAGCTGTTCCGGTACCTGGTGGTCTTAGTCCGGAGGCTCCTGTGGCGCCTCCCAGAGGGCAGGAGGGTGAAGAGTCCATGTGATGGGTGACTGGGGTCTTTGATGATTTTCCCAGCCCTTTTCAGACACCGCTTCCTGTAGATGTCTTTTATGGCAGGAAGTGGTGCTCCGGCGATGCGCTGGGCAGTTTTCACGACCCTCTGCAACGCCTTCCGGTCCGAGGCAGAGCAGTTCCCGTACCAGACTGTTATACAGTTGGTCAGGATGCTCTCGATGGTGCAACGATAGAAGTTCACCAGGATGTCTGAGGACAGGTGGTTCTTCCTCAGGGTCCTCAAGAAGAAGAGGCGCTGGTGAGCCTTCTTGACCAGCTTGGAGCAGTTGGTCGTCCAGGTGAGATCCTCGGAGATGTGGACTCCCAGGAACTTGAAGCTGCTCACACGCTCCACAGCCGTCCCCTTAATGTGGATGGGTGGATGTGGGTCAGCATTCCTCCTGTAGTCCACGATGAGCTCCTTGGTCTTCTCGGTGTTAAGCAGCAGGTTGTTTGTGTCGCACCACTCAGCCAGACGATCCACCTCCTCCCTGTAGGTGGCCTCATCGTTGTCACTGATGAGGCCAATCACCGTGGTGTCATCTGCAAACTTAATGATGGTGTTGGAACCATCAGCAGGTCTGCAGTCGTGGGTGAAGAGGGAGTAGAGGAAAGGGCTCATCACACAGCCTTGTGGTACACCGGTGTTCATTGTGATGGTAGATGAGCAGTGGTTATCCAGCCGGACATGTTGGGGGCGGTTGGTCAGGAAGTCCAGTAACCATTTGCAGATGAGGGAGCTGATGCCCAGGTCTGTCAGTTTCCTGATGAGTTGTGAGGGGTGGATTGTGTTGAATGCTGAACTGAAGTCTATAAACAGCATTCTGGCGTAGGTGTTGTTGTTGTCCAGGTGTGAGAGGACAGAGTGCAGTGCGATGGAGACTGCATCCTCTGTGCTCCTGTTCTGGCGGTATGCGAATTGGTGGGGGTCCAGGGTGGGGGGGAGACAGGATTTGAAGTGTGCTAGGACCAGCTGCTCTAAGCACTTAGTGATGATGGGGGTGAGTGCTACTGGGCGGTAGTCATTGAGGCAAGATGGGTTGGAGTTTTTGGGTATTGGGACGATGGAGGTGGATTTGAAGCAGGCCGGTACCACAGCGTGGGCCAAGGACAGATTGAATATGTCTGTGAGCACTCCTGCAAGCTCCCCAGAACACGCTCTGAGAACACGCCCGGGGATGCCATCTGGACCTGCAGCCTTGTGGACATTGATCCTGCTCAGCACCGCTCCTACATCGGTGGGGGAGAGAGTCAGAGGTTGGTGGTCTGGCGTCATGTCTGCTTTGGTTGTGGTTGTGGGGTTCCCTCGCTCAAAACGAGCATAAAAGTTGTTGAGCTCGTTGAGGAAGGAGACATCAGAGGATGCGGGGGAGGGTTTGGTGGTCCTGTAGTCTGTAATGGTCTGGAGTCCTTGCCACATGCGTCGGGGGTTGGAGTTGGAGAAGTGTTCTTCTACCTTCTACCTTTGTTGTATTTCTGCATAATTGTGATGGATTACATTCATTTCTTCACCTCTACACATAGAACCCCATAAAGAGAAAGTGAAAAATGTTTGTTTGAAACTCAAATTTATTAAAAATGAAATACAAAAATATAACACATAAGTGTTCACAGCCTCAGCCATGATGGTGAAAACTGAGCTGAGGTGCATCCTGCTCCCACTGATTATCTGTCAGATGTTTTGTTCTGTTGACTGGACATGAGTTAGAAAGGCACACACATCTGTCTGCATAAGGTTAGCAGTGCCTGTCTGAGCTCAAACCAAGCTGTGAATTTCAAAGAATTATGTGTGGACCCCTGACACAGGACTGTATGAAGGCACAGACCTGGGGAAGATGACAAAGATTTCCGCTGTATTGCAGGTCACAATGGGCAGCGTCACCTCCATCATTCGTAAAAAGAAGAAGAACCAGAACTCTTCCTAGAGCTGGCTGCCCAGCCAATCTGAGCAGTCAGTGTAGACGGGCCTCAGTCAGGGAAGTGACCAAACTCTTGATGGTTTCTTTGACAGAGCTCCAACATAGAGAGGAGAACCACTTCTGCAGCACTGCACTAATCAGGCCTGTGTGGGGGCAGACAGAATGACCCGTCAGGAAAATGCACACAACAGCCTGCTTGGAAAAGGAAACTGAAGGACTCTCAGGAAAGAAATTAAATTCTCTGGTCTGATGAAACCAAGATTGAACTCTTTGGCCTGAATAACAAGAATCATGTCATCCCTACATTGAAGCACGGTGGCAGCATCATACTGTCGGGATGTTTTTCACCAGCAGGAACTGGAAGACTAGTCAGGGTCGAGGGAAAGATGAATGCAGCAATATAATAATAATAATAATAATAATAATAATAATAATAATAACTTTATTTATAAAGCCCGTTTCAAGCAAAGTGCTGAACAGTTATTTGAAGATAAAAAGAGAAATAAAAGAAAATAAAACCAGTACAGAAAAAAGTATAATTTAAAACCTGGTAGACAGAACTAAGACCAGGTCTGGGTTTAGGAACTTTTAGGAACCCAGTATCCTGAGATCGGAGAGCACAGGAAGGAACATAGAAATATGAAGGCGCCAAACCATTTAAAGCCTTGTAGGTGAGCAACAGGACCTTAAAATCTGCTCAAACCTGACAAGGCGACCAGTGAAGCGACTTCAGCACTGCAGGTAATGTGCTCAAATTTCCCAGTTTTGGCTAAAATGTGAGCAGCTGCATTTTGTACCATCTGTAAACCTCTAAAACCTTTCTTCGGTAGTGCAACGCACTTCCCAGAAAGAAGAACAATGCAATAGCCAATGTGTGAAGACACAAATGCATGGATAAGAATCTCTGCAATGTCAAGTGGTAAAACTTGCCTGATTTTAGCGATGTTCTTTAGGTGATAAAACCCAATTCTTGTTGTCTCTTTCACTCAAGTAGAGCACCGTGTCAAACCACACGCCCAAGTTCTTTACCTTGTTCCTGCAATTTATGACATAGTCATCAATTTTTGCGGACAAATTTTGGAAGCAGGAAATTATCAGATAACCAGCCCCAATTGCAGATACACAAGCTTCTAAGTGAGACAAGTCAGCACAGTTTCCAATGGTTAAAGGAGCAAAAAAAAAGCTGCAAGTCATCAGCGTAACAATTAAAGGTTACATTAAAAGAACGCAGAAGAACACCAAGAGGCAGCAGATACAGAGAAAACAGCAATGGGCCAAGTACAGAGCCCTGAGGGACCCCATGCCTCCCTGCACAGGTCTCAGAGAGATCATTTTTAAACTAACAGTCTGAGATCTCCCGCACAGGTAGGATCTGAGCCATGACAAAACATTTCCCATAACTCTGATAAAATGTTCAAGCCTATCCAATAAAATACAGTGATCCACAGTGTCAAAGGCAGTGCTTGGATCTAGCAGTAATAAAACTGAGGTCTGATCATTATCTGCATTTACCAACAGATCGTTGATCCCTTTGATTAAAGCTGTTTCTGTGCAGTGGTTTGGTCTAAAAGCAGATGTTGGCACTAATTAGTAGAATACTATTAGTGCTAATAAGCTCCTTCAGGGTGCTCTGGAGCTTGACTGGGGTGACAGTTTATATATGGCTGTCTTAAAGTTAGCATAATTCCAAATTCAGAGCAGTACTGTGGTTAGGACTTTAAAGGTCCTCCCTGGGTTTTCTCTGGAAGCTCCAACTTCCTGCCACATAATGAAAGCCATGTGTCTCGTGTTAATTGTTAATCCAAGTAATTCCAGGATGACACTTGTTTGTGGTTTGTCTGCTTCTCACCCAATGACGTCTGAGACCCTGACTGTGTAAGTGTAGCAGAGTAATAGTTAGTGGATGTTCACTGCCTTTTTTTTAATGTTATGCTTACCGTTTGTGTTGTGGAGGGCTGTAAGTTGGACAGTAGAATTAAAGATCCAAGACCTGTATGTGTAAATCTTTGTCTACCATTACTGAACTGAGGCCTAAATGGTAAAAAAAAAAAAAAAAATCCCTTCCTAATATGGTACTAACTGCTAATTAAGGAAAGAGGAAAATAGTCTTAATTTATGATAAAAACAGACACAACACATGATTAAGACTATTACATAAGCAGTTAAGAAAATGGATGGACATCAGAAGTCACCGGCTCAGCAATTCAAAGCCGAGCTCTGATTCCATGACTTGCAGATTCAGGGGTGTAAAATTTGGAACCTTAACTACACAAAAATGTAACTTGTCCAGAGAAAACTGCCCCACATGCTAGAAAATGATTATGCATATCAACAAAATAAAGCTGACAGCTGACATCTCCCTTCTTCAGGATAAGATGATGAAACAGCTAATTTGCTAAAATGACTGTGTTGTACAAGTGTAGGTGAAACGGGAACGATCCCAGGTTAACAGTCATCTGAATCAGCATATTTTTGATTTCTCATTTTATGATGTTGAAAAGCCTCCAAGCAGATTGACATCTAATTAAGATTCAGACGAGTGTTTGGGGCTCTTAGCCTCTAAATGGACCTGGGAGATGTGAGGAGATGAGGGCGGCTGGCTCAGTTTGTCCGTGTTCACAGAGCAAGGGAGGAGTAAGAGAGGGTGAAAAATATAAAGGAAGTTTGTGGCCAGGGTAATCTAACTTGTTTATTTAGACCCTTCTGCTTCCTGGTTATACATGGATTCACATTTTTGTTTTCGCCTGTGCTGCTGTTATGTTACTAGCGTAGGGAAAAAAGGAAGACAAAGCTCAAGCGTATGTAGGCCTATTAAAAATGAAACAGCATGGTAAAAAGAAAAAGCAAAGCAGCTGCATGTTATTTTCTGAGTGCCTGCTACTATCTGCACCTCTCACATTCAGTTTCCTCTCATAAGTGTCCGTCCACCCAAATGAAGATGAAATGCTCCGAAATAACCACGGTGATGGAAAAGCACAGGCGGAAAAACAAAGACGCATCCTGGCCTGTGTTTCCTGTGACATTCACAGTCACTTCAGCTGCAGCTGTGCTGGTATTTCACAGTTAATATTTCAGCGTGATTCATAAAAGCCCACCCCTCCAATATTTTAGCCATCATATTAACCTTGCCAGCCAGCGTTGCAGCATTTATTTTATTCTCCAAAGATGATTTTTAAGCATTACATCAGCTATGTTGCATCTGTTAAATGTACTAACATTTGATTTCCTGTCTGCCCTACCCTCCTTTATCAATTCCCCTTTCAGCACTCTAAGCTGGCCAAGGAGGCATTGTTTTATGGCCAGGGACAGTAAATTACCAGAATTATACCTGTTTCATTTTAGTGAGCATTTATTTTAGAAGTTGGAAAAGAAGAAAGGAAAGGCGTGTCTTTGGAAAGCCATCCAGCTGTGTGTTGTGTTTAAAACCTGAAAAATTAACATCACAAAATCATGTTTTTGTGACTAAAACATTCTTTTAAAGAACTAGAATTAAAAAAAAAAAGAAGAACTAAATAGTTCTTTGGTAATACCAGTTTGTTCAATGTAAACTTTATTAACAAGGCTAGTTTTTAAAAACACATTTTTGTTTACAAACCTGGGAAAAGCCAAAGAAATCCCAAAAGTTAAAAACAAAGTGGGTCGCATCGGAAACGTCACACGACAAAATGGAGTGGAGAAAGCTTCTTTGTAAATCTGATGTAGTACCTGAATGATTGGGGTTTTTTTGAACAAAGCTCTTAAACCTCTGTTAAATGATCACTGTTTGAAATCATGTGAGAAAAGAACATATTTTGTTTTTTTATTCATATCCCTCACCTGCATATTTTTACTACTGAAAAGCCACTGTGGAGATCTGGTGTACTGCCTTTTTATCTGTGATGATTCTTGGTTTCATGTACTGATTTTCAACAGCAACTAATTTCATCTTTTCCTCACAGGCAGACAGTAAATTTGCCATCATGTTACACCATGAGGTGAAAATCTCCATTAATATTTTGGTAAACTATAAAAATGATGACTTCAGGTCCAAGGCTAATTTTCCTCAGCAGGTGGGCTCAAGCAATTTTGGTTAAATGTTGATGCAGGGCTGCAGGAAAGACCACTTAAGATGTTGATCTCACCCCACTGCATGTCCATTATGATCACAGTCATTCGGTGTCCACGGGTACAATAAGAAAAAGAGGGGGGAGGAGTGTGTGACATTTCACCATTTTATGTGGATTTGAATTTTGATCTGAGCAAATTATAGCTTCATAGTTAGCATGAAGGTAATTATTAAAGCATTTTGTAAAAAAGTGTCAGCTTGCTTGTAAATGCCTGTGTTTGTCTGTTTGTCTGTGATAGAGACTGAACCTGCTGTGTCACAAACCTTCCTGTTAGATATGAATGGCATCGTGGCATAATAGATATCAACATAAAATATAACATTTACTTTTACAGGGAGTGCAGACTTATTAGGGAAATGAGTATTTTGTCCACATCATCCTCTTCATGCATGTTGTCTTACTCCAAGCTGTATAGGCTCGAAAGCCTACTACGAATTAAGCATATTAGGTGATGTGCATCTCTGTAACGAGAAGGGGTGTGGTCTAATGACATCAACACCCTATATCAGGTGTGCATAATTATTAGGCAACTTCCTTTCCTTTGGCAAAATGGGTCAAAAGAAGGACTTGACAGGCTCAGAAAAGTCAAAAATAGTGAGATATCTTGCAGAGGGATGCAGCAGTCTCAAAATTGCAAAGCTTCTGAAGTGTGATCATCAAACAATCAAGCGTTTCATTCAAAATAGTCAACAGGGTCGCAAGAAGCGTGTGGAAAAACCAAGGCGCAAAATAACTGCCCATGAACTGAGAAAAGTCGAGCGTGCAGCTGCCAAGATGCCACTTGCCACCAGTTTGGCCATATTTCAGAGCTGCAACATCACTGGAGTGCCCAAGAGCACAAGGTGTGCAATACTCAGAGACATGGCCAAGGTAAGAAAGGCTGAAAGACGACCACCACTGAACAAGACTCACAAGCTGAAACGTCAAGACTGGGCCAAGAAATATCTCAAGACTGATTTTTCTAAGGTTTTATGGACTGATGAAATGAGAGTGAGTCTTGATGGGCCAGATGGATGGGCCCGTGGCTGGATTGGTAAAGGGCAGAGAGCTCCAGTCCGACTCAGACGCCAGCAAGGTGGAGGTGGAGTACTGGTTTGGGCTGGTATCATCAAAGATGAGCTTGTGGGGCCTTTTCGGGTTGAGGATGGAGTCAAGCTCAACTCCCAGTCCTACTGCCAGTTTCTGGAAGACACCTTCTTCGAGCAGTGGTACAGGAAGAAGTCTGCATCCTTCAAGAAAAACATGATTTTCATGCAGGACAATGCTCCATCACACACGTCCAAGTACTCCACAGCGTGGCTGGCAAGAAAGGGTATAAAAGAAGAAAAACTAATGACATGGCCACCTTGTTCACCTGATCTGAACCCCATTGAGAACCTGTGGTCCATCATCAAATGTGAGATTTACAAGGAGGGAAAACAGTACACCTCTCTGAACAGTGTCTGGGAGGCTGTGGTTGCTGCTGCACGCAATGTTGATGGTGAACAGATCAAAACACTGACAGAATCCATGGATGGCAGGCTTTTGAGTGTCCTTGCAAAGAAAGGTGGCTATATTGGTCGCTGATTTGTTGTTTTGTTTTTGAATGTCAGAAATGTATATTTGTGAATGTGGAGATGTTATATTGGTTTCACTGGTAAAAATAAATAATTGAAATGGGTATATATTTGTTTTTGGTTAAGTTGCCTAATAATTATGCAGAGTAATAGTCACCTGCACACACAGATATCCCCCTAAAATAGCTAAAACTAAAAACAAACTAAAAACTACATCCAAAAACATTCAGCTTTGATATTAATGAGTTTTTTGGGTTCTAATAATTCTGCACTCCCTGTATATAAGACACATTAGAAAATATAAATACAAGTAATGCTTGAGATCAGTGTTGGTCAAGTTACTTGAAAAAAGTAATTAGTAACTAATTGCTGATTACTTCTCCAAAAAGGTAATTCTGTTACTTTAGTGATAACTTATTTTCAAAAGTAATTAGTTACTTAGTTACTTTTAAAAAACATGATCCGCAACCTGAATACAGAATAAAGCAACAGACCTTTCAGCCCAATTCTAGTTTTTCTGCATAATCAATCATAAAAAATCTAATCAAATGGAAACGTCTCTTTTTAAAAATTGTTTCATGAGTTTTAATCTTTTAATTTTATGCACATTGCATCAAGCAAAAATTAAATTATATGCAACAGTCTTTGACTTGAAGAAATTGTTTAACATTTAAATCAATTTCCTGCATATTCCACCAAATAAAATAAAATAATGTTTTGTGTTTACACTCTTTCAAATAGATGCAAGTAAAACACATAAAATAAATAGAATCAAAGACTCAGCAGCTCTTAAATCTATTGTCACCTGTTTAGCAGGAGTGGGGCGGGTGGAGGTTTGCCCACAGCACTCATGTCAGTGGAGGGATCCGGGGGTTTCTCTGTGAATATCACGTTCCCGTGGCAGCGTGCTCGCTGCTCGCTCAGATTAGAAGTTTAATTTTTTGCTGTAGAAAGAAGTTTTCTTCCCACGCAGGTTGAACATCTGACACTAATATTTTTGTCACTTTTTATGGAATCAAACTCAAAGTAATGTGAGTACTTCCACACTTTAAACGCTGCATGGTCGTGCTCTCTCCATCACTCCATATTATCCATTGTTGATCTGCACACGTCTGTTGCTGCCACGAACGTCGCACGGTCGTACATCATTGTCATGAGATGCTCTCAGAAACAAAATCACAGTTTAGTAACACAGTAACGCAGCATGCTGACGGGAAACTAGCAGTAATCTGATTACTTTTTACAATAGTAATCCATTACATCACTCATTACTTGAAAAAAAGTAATTGGATTACAGTAACATATTACTTGTAACGTGTTACTGCCCATCTCTGCTTGAGATATGCTCCAAAAGTGAGATATGTAGAGTTTTCGTTAATGACACTTGGCTGTTCAGACTTTACTGACAGTTTGTTCTAATGCAGTCTGCCCCTGTGTGGCCCCCCACAGTCCCCTTATGACTGATATTGTCCATACCACCATCAGTCCACTATATTCTAATATATTTAAAAAAATCTCCTTTTGATTATCCTTTTGTTTGTCTCACAGTATAACTATAGGAAACCTGTTTCCATGGCTACTCAGGTGTAAAACAAGTGCACCCTTCCCGGCTCTCACAACGTATTTGTAGGTTTCCCATCTTTAGTCAAATCTATGTTGGTTTTAAGCCAGGCTAAATCAGCCCTCGAGCCCTCTGTGGCACGTGAGGTCCTGTTTAAGGATGAGCCCTTCTTAATTGATCATAGAAACAGGCACTGCTATTGTGGTGCTGGGGTGGATCTTCTCCCATAGTGAGTATTCTGCAGTGTCTGTAACCTGCTGGGGAGACCAGACATCATTTATAGTCCGGGCAAACCAGCCACACAGGCTCTGTTGCCAAAAGCACCATCCGTTTAATAGAGACAAGCCAGAGAGAGGGCAACCTGCATACCACCACACAGCCAGCTCTGCACTGCAGGGGGAGTGTTAATAGTACCCATTTACTTGCAGTGATTATTTTTTTTTTTTTTTTTTTTTTTTATCTTTGAAGGGCTCAAACACTTTAAGAAGAAGTCAGAGTCTTTTATTGAATGAGATCAAAGCCAAGTAAATAAAGTCAAAAAAATCTAGTAAAACATAATAATGGAAAAGTTGTTGTAGCTCGTGGGTCATTTTGGAAAATAGATGTTTTAGTAATGTTTTCATATTTTGGGTTTTATGAGATTTAGTTTTCTTTAACCGTACTACTCTGTAATGGAGACCAGGGGTTCCATTACCTGGTTGGTATTGTTAATAATAAATTGTTGGATTGGGAATTTAAAATAGGGTATTAAAGAAAACACATTAGTTCTTATGGAGTCTTTTATTAGGTTATTTGACATACGATTAAATTGACAGCTTGTAACAGAAAAGAGACAGTGGGACTGGCCATCCTACCTGTGTCGGAGAAGAGCCAAAGTTAGAGCTGTTTGCAGTTAATCATTTATCAATAACCTAAACATATGTGAAATGAGAACTTGTAAAGGTACTCACCTGTCCTAGTTGCTTCTTGCAGGATGTGGAGCAAAAGAGTGAAAGCGGCTCAATCACCTGTTTAAGAGCTCTTGGAGCAGACCAGTGTGCCGGGTTAGGGAGTATGGTTAAAGAGGGTTTTAATTTAGATAGAAATGAGTGAAGCTTATGTTATTGGTTTGTTTATAGTATGTGTTGGAAATATGTATATGTTTGTGATGTGCTTTAATGTTATTGTATGTTTGTTTGTGTGGAGGGTTATGTTTCATGTTGATTAGTTAACCCCCATACTTGGGCTATTCCGGATACTCACCTGAAAAGGTAGAATATAAAAGGAAGCCATTTTGTTTAGTTGTAGTTAGTGTTTGTGCTGTTATCGTGCTCCTTCTTTAATAAAGTGCCAATCCATGGATGTCTTTTACTCCAGTCTCGCGTCATATTATTGGACAGAACCTATGACCGCCGGCCAAAACTGACATACTCTGACATATATTTGGTCTGTTTATCAGATATAAAGGACATCTATTCATTTTGAATTTGTTTCTTAAGCTTGCACCTCACATGTTCAGCCTCTGTTGTGTCTCATAGCCGCTGTGTATAATGTCTGTAAGAATACTTTCAAGTTTGCTGTGGTTGCTGCTCTAATTATGAAGCCAGTTATGAAATCATGTGTATAATGACCTTGTTTCTATCTAACTGTGTAGTCAAAACTTACGTACACCTAAAAACACACCCATCATTACTACAAGAAACATTCACCAAGTGTTTCTGCTTAGTGTAGTAAACTCATAGTTATACAAGTGACAGAGGAGAGAACAGTTTGACTGTTTGTGCACAGGCCAACAGTGTCAGTATAGATATTAAATAGGCCAATACCCATGTTGAAAATTTCAATGCAAAAGAAAATCATTTCATAGAACTTATTATTGTTTAAAAAGAAGGTATAACACGCCTTCCCTGAAAAAGGACAAAAAAAATTCTAATAAAAGCAGGAAGTCAGGTGGTATTGTGATTGGATGTGTAGTCCATGACAGGAGGAGGCTGGGGTCGATGGATGTGTCATAAAAACATTGCATCTGAAATTAAAATGGAAAGAAGAAATAAACAACAGCCCAAATACACTCAACAAAAATATAAACGCAACACCTTTGTTACTGCTCCCATTCCCCATGGGATGGACGTAGAGACCTAAAATTCATTCCAGATACACAATATAACCATCCCTCCCAAACAGTGGTCACAAATCAGTCCAAATGTGCGGTAGTGGGCACATGTGCTATATTGAGATAATCCATCCCACCTCACAGGTGTGCCACATCAGGATGCTGATCTGACATCATGAGTAGTGCACAGGTGTACCTCAGACTGCCCACAACAGAAGGCCACCCTGGAATGTGCAGTTTTTTGCGCTATTGGGGGTCTGGGGACCCAGAACCGGTCAGTATCTGGTGTGACCACCATTTGCCTCATGCAGTGCAATACATCGTCGCATGGAGTCTATCAGATTGTCAATTGTGGCCTGTGGAATGTTGGTCCACTCCACTTCAATGGCTGTGCGAGGTTGTTGGATATTCGTGGGAACTGGTACACGCTGTCGTATACGCCGATCAAGCACATCCCGAACATGCTCAATGGGTGACATGTCCGGTGAGTATGCTGGCCATGCAAGAACTGGGACATTCTCAGCTGCCATCTGCCCTGAACAATGTGAACCATGATTCATCCGTGAAGCGCACACCTCTCCAACATGCCAGACGCCATCGAATGTGAGCATTTGCCCACACAAGTCTGTTACAGCGACGAGCTGGAGTCAGGTCAAGACCCCGATGAGGACGACGGGCATGCAGTTGAGCGTCCCTGAGACGGTTTCTGACAGTTTGTGCAGAAATTGTTTGGTTGTGCAAACCAATTGTTCCAGCAGCTGTCTGGGTGGCTGGTCTCAGACGATCTTGGAGGTGAACCTGCTGGATGTGGAGGTCCTGGGCTGGTGTGGTTACACGAGGTCTGCGGTTGTGAGGCTGGTTGCTCTGAAACGCCTGTGGAGACGGCTTATGGTTGAGAAATGAACATTTAATGCACGGGCGACAGATCTGGTTGACATTCCTGCTGTCAGCATGCCAATTGCACCCTCCCTCATTGCTTGTGGCATCTGTGGCATTTTGCTGTGAGACAAAACTGCACATTCCAGGGTGGCCTTTTGTTGTGGGCAGTCTGAGGTACACCTGTGCACTACTCATGATGTCAGATCAGCATCCTGATGTGGCACACCTGTGAGGTGGGATGGATTATCTCAATATAGCAGATGTGCCCACTACCACACATTTGGACTGATTTGTGACCACTGTTTGGGAGGGATGGTTATATTGTGTATCTGGAATGAATTTTAGGTCTCTACGTCCATCCCATGGGGAATGGGAGCAGTAACAAAGGTGTTGCGTTTATATTTTTGTTGAGTGTAGTATTTCATTCCAGACCTTTGTCGGTGCCATGTTGTCTAATATGGAGCTTGTGTGTAAGTTCAACAAGGAAAATCTGTAATCAGTCCTCTGCCTGCTGTTAAGCTGCTTTCCCTGCTGTCAGGCTCAATGCTGTCTTCATTACTTTAGTCCAATCCTGTTCTTGCCCACCTTCTTTGAGCCAACAGGCCTCTGCTTTGCAGAGTTTAAATCTGCGCTCTCCATGATTCTCCCTTTCAGAATATATTTCACGCAACCCACCTCCTCCCCATTTCCCCTATCCAAACCTCAGTCTTCATTGACACCACCACGAGCATCTAGACTCCGGTGGGTCCCGTCTTAAACCCTATCACGACTGGGATTCTGTTCCATGATGGGCCATTGGAGTCTAACTTTGTTATCTCAGTAAATCATATTCAGTTTCTCCAACAGATCTCTCCTTATTGAACTGTCATCCTATAAAAACTGCTAGCATTCCACAATGTGCCCTTTGTGTCAGTGTGCCAGGCTTAGGTTTACCTTCCAAATTGTTAGAAATGGAAACCGATGTCATCTTAATTGTACATTACCTTTCAGCTTTTTTGAAGTGAGATATTTTAACCTAAAACGAGTTTTAGTGTCTAACCCTAAGCTAGTCGTGAGAGAGAGCAAAAATAAGAAGTGAAAAGACGCACAGCACTGAAATGAAAAATCCTATGACTATTTCTTCAAACATGGACCCCACCCCCTCCCAAATTAACTTAAGGAAACCCTAGCTTTTTCCTAGGCAACTCCTGTGTGAAACTGAAGGGCAACGCGTGGTCAGCAAACATTTCCAACTAAATAACTTTTGCAGAAAAAAAGCACCATCTGTTTAAAAGTGTGAGATCAGGGTGAAACTCATTTCCTCCATGTTGCCCCTCAGTGTTTTGGCTTGGTGCTTGGCCAAGAAATCCAAAGGGACGACAAGGTGAATGGCTTGACCTGCTGACTACCTTTAGTTCCTTATTTCTTTATTTCCCAGATTGTTTCTCTAATATCCGTGTGGGGTTTCAGGGTTGTGGCCCGGTGCAGTGGCTGCCAATCTTGTAAGAGCAGCAGATCAGTTGCCTCAAGCACAAAAAGTCTGCAGCTCCAGTTACTGATTGGAAATGTCACAGAAGGCTCTCTATATTAGAAAGGGCCAGTATCAAAGTAAGCAAATTCTGCTCACAAATCCCCAAATTCACTTTCTACAGGAAACAATAGCAGCCAAAAAGTTAACTAAATGAGATCTGTGCTCCCTGCCTGTAATCTTTTAAGTGCAGTTTGGATAAAATCCCAAGTTATTTCACTGGTATCATTTACAGCTGACAGAAGAAAGACTGTTTCTTTAAATGGCAATTAACAGAATTCAACACATGAAGAAGCTGTCTGAGAGAATTATTTTCTATTATTTTTTGGGTGTTAATAAGAAAAGCAGCAAGCAGCAGCCAAAAACAAAAAAAGCCTTTGATAGCAACACAGGTAAAGCAGACTGTAAAGAGTGTAGATGCTAAATTTTTTGGAGATAAGATAAATTTAAAAAAAATCTAATTTCAGCAGCAGTGTCTGTGCAGTTTTATCAATACTCACAGTAAGACGCCTCAATTCGCTGACTTTCCCCATTTACCACACAACCATCATAATAATTACGCTGCCACTTTAAAATGTTATGTTTGATTCATTAGCTTACTTGCGGGCGGTTCAAGAGTTTATGCATGTGTGAGGCTTCGACTTTCATTCACAGTAACCGTGCTTTGCCCTCACGTTGACAGATAAGGATCTCTCTTGTGTAACCTCACCGTCTGATCTGGATTAAGAGAATTATCATTTCTGCCCGTGCCTCCCTGTGCTACTTCCAGTTGTTGAAAGTTGGCTTTTCATAAACTTCTTTATGTTAAAATTCAGAGGATGGAATGTCTTCTGTACAGATCTTGCCTTCCTACAGCAGTAACACTGAATAATTCCAACAAATCATTTAATCTCATTATCTTAAATGTATTCCCTCAAAGGCATTTCCCGCCTCTTAAATATCCTTTGAAATGGTCGACAACTGTTTAATTCAATTCAATTCAATTCAGTTTTATTTACACAGTACCAAATCACAACAACAGTCACCTCAAGGTGATTTATATTGTAAGGTAGACCCTACAATAATACATACAGAGAAAACCCAACAATCATATGACCCCCTATGAGCAAGCACTTTGGCGACAGTGGGAAGGAAAAACTTCCTTTTAACAGGAAGAACCAGGCTCAGGGAGGGGCAGGGCCATCTGCTGTGATTGGTTGGGAGAGAGAAGGAAGACAGGATAAAGACATGCTGTGGAAGAGAGACAGAGATTAATAACAGATATGATTCTGTGCATCATCATCCCTTTGAGATGGTGGCACTTGATATAAAATGGGCCAGTCTGCTACTGGGAGATCCCCTGAACTTCAGTGGGTGTGGTGGTATGAGGGCCAGTAGTATTATTTTTAGAGACCTTTTAAAATCTTTGCCTTTGCAATCTAAGCACAAATAAGAAACTTGGATTCTTAGGAGCAACTATATCCCTTTTTTTTCTTTGTGTTGGCTGCAGGCTATTCTAAATATATTTTATTGATCTATAAGCCTTAACATTTGAGTATAACTCTAAAACAGGGAGAACTGCAGCATTGCACTTGTTAACCTTGTATAAATTTATTTGCAAGGAAGTATACGTACCCATTTACATTATGTCTATAGATTTGTTCTTTATTTGCCTACAGACTCTTTACCAATGGGTCTGCTTAACCCTTTAAAGCCGTTAGGAGCGGACACGCTCCATTTTGCGTAACTATTTTTAAATCCCGGTAGCACTGCAACCACCTAAGCTAGCGCAATAATTTTTTTTGCATATGAAACTGGAGGAGTTGTACTTACATCTTATGCCATCAGCTTGTCCTCGGTCACAGTTTCCTTCCACATATAGCTTTGCAAAAACTGAATAAAAAGCGCTTGCAGCAACAAAAACATAATATTCCAGAAACAGCTTTGCCGATCTGATACGCTGTTTGTAACACTTCGTACGTCCATTAGCGTGAACTATCGCATGTCCGGCATGACCTGCCCGAAACCGGAAGTGACGTCATTTTGCGGAAATGTAGTTTTTTACCATCGTGGCCTTATGAGCCTATACTTGTGTTTTTAAAAGTTATGTTTGACTTTATGACTTTCTGTGTCGTTTCTGGGATGCTGAGGACTCATATTGCACTGCTGGAAATAGTTTATTTTTATGCATATGCTGTTATTTTGCAAATTTGCACTATAATATATTTTTTCGTTTTTCCTGCAGTATATGAAAATTGGTGTATCTCAAAAATAAAACTATGAAGACACTTAAAATAAATTTCCTTTGGTGGGAAACTAGTTTGTGCAACTTTTTTGTATTTACAGTTTTGAGGGATATGATAGGTTCGTAGCTTGAACCCATCGGCTGGAACGTTGAAGACAATATAATTACACTGCAAAGCAAGACACAAGTAGGCAAGGTTCTTCATGTTTCTCGTGCACGGGAGAGAACCGGACAGGCGCCGTTCCTTCGCTTGACCCCAGTTGCTCTCGTCCGTTCTCCACTGTCCTTTTATTGAGGTTACATGAATATGCATAGGTTCATTAACATATGACGTCTACATACACACAAAGAGTACCTTGCCTGTGTGTGTGTGGTGGATGTGTGTGTGTGTGTGTGTGTGTGGGGGGGGGGGGTACTGCTGATCAAAGGGTCATAAAAGCAAACAAGCAAACATCCTTGGTCAGGAAGAGGGTAGACCCCCCCTCATCCTAGATAACACAGTAAGGAAGTCCAGCAGTTCATTTATACACAAAAAGCACTTAGACTAGAACAGACGTAACTACGTTAATCCTACCATAACACAATTAAACAAGGTACGAACTTTCCCATGCTCCCAGGATATAGGTGTGCATTCTAGTGTGGAATGCACACCAAGCCTCTGTAGCCTGTTAAAGATCACACAACTTATCACTACACAATTGATTATACACCTCTAAGCATCTATGGTTAAATATTTCTAAGCATAAATGACAATCAACAATACAAACTCTAACAGGATAAGCCTCTTAAATTTCTCTAACTAGAAATATATGTTAAAAAACAAAAACGATTTTCAATTTTTTTGTAGTTTATTGCACTTTTTTGCAATTTATGTAATTACTATGCACTTAATGCAGACATATTATTAAAATTTGGGCTATAACGGTTGTATTGATGTATAGCAACTTGAAATGCTCCAAAAAATGGCTCCACAGCATGTAAAAATATACTATAAGCTCTGGTGGACTTGGTTCTATGGTAGGTCTTAAAGGGTTAAAGAAAAAGACTAAATTTGTTATGTTTTGTTTTGTTTTGTAATTTAATACAATCCACCACTGTGATTTTAGTCAGATCTTCTCTGGTCTCAAAGATAGAGCTGTTATACTTACACTACACAACTATTATCTTTAAATAGTTGGGTAGTGTTATTCCAGTCCTACAGAGTACTCACACATGCCTAAAGTACACACAAATTAATGCAGTGCTATTTAACACTATATACTATACAGCAATTATGTTCTTTCACATCCTCCTTATTTGCTGCAACAGATGTGTTGCTGTATAGTGTGACTTATGTGCTTATCCATTGTTAATATAGTTTGCTCTTCATTTGTAAACAACTCTGCTCTCAGTGGTTCTGTGATTATGATTGGTCAGATGCTGACAATGCCACCCATCTCATTTGAATGTGCTCATTGCGTTCAACTGTTAAGCACTTTTGTGCAACAGTAAGCCTGATCGTTAATGCTCCAGTATGTGAAGCTAGATAAGAGCACATTATTGTGAATATGACGGTACATGCCCCGATGTTCTGCACTACAAAACATGCAGTAAAGACTTGCATCAATTAACCTTTATCAGTTACATTTGTATTTTTTGTGGAGGGTCGCTTAGCTTAACAGCATGCTACAGAACTGAAGCAGTAATCATGAAAATGTTAGCAAACATTTGCATTTTAGTTATTTAAGCTCGGAATTGTAGCCATGTGAAAAACCATGTACATCCTTACTGATCCCACTGAAATTAAGAGGGTGAGTAGCTTAAATGTGCTGCTAATCAAATTCACTTGATTAATTGAGTTTGAATGTGAGTTAACACAATGCAACAATCTTCCCAGGGGGTGAACATTGCAGCAAATTCACTCCAAACACTGTGCAATGCTCAGAGAACTTGCAAAAGACCAATAGCTACATCTCAGACTCTAATATTTAATATGTTAAGCAAAGCCTGTAAAGTTCATGACAGTACAATTAGAAAAAAGTAGTCAAGTATGACTTGTTTGGAAAGGTTGCTGGGAGAAAGTCTCTTCTCTCTAAAAACAACATGACAGCAGGTTTAGGTTTGTTTCTGAACAAACCACATGTCTTATGAATCAGTGTCCTTTGGAAAGTTGAGACCACAATGAAGATGTTTGGCTATACAAAGCACCAAATTTGATAAAAAACCACAAGCAGCATATCAGCCCAAACATCTCATACCGCAGTTGTGGAGGAGTAATCATGATCTTGTTCTGCAGCCAAGTGAACTGGACGCCTTGTAGTCGTGAAATCCTCGGCATAAAGTATTCTGAAGTGAAATATGGGACCGTAAGAGGGCAGTAATCCAGCCACACCAGCAGCTCTGGAACAGAATGGCTGAAAAAGAAAAGAATTAAGGGGGCCCAGTCAAAGTCCAGACATCAGCCAAATTGAAATGCTATAGCATGGCACAAATGTCTACAAGCATCAATGAACAGGAGGCAAAAATTCCCCAAAAACATTACTTAAAATTATTGCTGCTAAAAGTTGTTCTACAAGATACTGAATCATATTGTCTAGTCAATTTTTCACAGGACTGCTGGTAATGTTGTCTGTTTATTATTGCATGGTGAGGTCATCATTGTTTGGGTGTTTCCACCTGGAAAAACATGAGTCCAACAGTGATGCTGGCTCATTCCAGAGTCAAATCAATTAGCTAAAGAACAAAAAATCTATGGTTGAGCAGAACTGCCATCACAGTACTTTATTATGAGTTTTTCAATAAGGCCGATGTGATAGTCATCTGTCCTTCAGTGAATTTAAAAACATCAACAACTGCAGCTTTTTACATGTAAATTATTCATATTTAGTGGTGTATGCTTTAACAGCAGAAGGCAGAACTCATCTCCAACCATTGGGACAAAAAAAAAAAGAATTAATATTCACGTTTTTTTCTCCAAGCCATGAGCTCATGTGATTTCTACCCACATGCTTTAACAACTTCCCACCAACTGGACATGTTTCTATCTCTATAGGAATGTTACCTGTTCCAAATCACAAAGTGGGTGGTTGATAGCCGGAGCAGAGCCAAGTAATGTTGGCGTGCTAGCAGGATGTGTTGATGATTAGCGCCTCTCCACCACGGTTTTACTACTGGATATACCTCAGTTTAATGAACAGAAAAAATGAGCAGCAGAAAGACGATTAATAATAATAATAATAATGGATACTTTATTGATCCCCATGGGGAAATTACTTGTTTTTCTCTGCATTTGACCCATTCACTCAGTGAAGCAGTGGGCAGCCCACTAAGCAGGCGCCCGGGGAGCAGTATGTAGGGACGGTACCTTGCTCAGGGGTACCTCAGGGTAGCCGTTAAGTGGATTCGAACCGCCGACCTTCCGATCATGGGGCGACCACTTTACCTACTGAGCTATCCCTGACTCACAATGCTGTCTACGAGTCTAGAAATTGTCCAATATCATGTTTGTCCCCAGAAGAAACAAACAAAGTCTTATATACATTTATTTTTAAAATTTTATTCACAGTTCTTCAGCTGCTTGTTTTAAACTCTGATGTGAGCAGGGTGGGGCTGCAGGTGTTTCATGGGGTAAACCTGGCTTAGCTCAGACCAGGACATCTGCCAGATCCTGCTGCATTGTGACCTCCACAACTTCTGTGACAGTTGGTTCAAGTTATTGGCAATGATGCAGCACAACACAACATTTCCTGTGCAGTTGTCATAAATCACTGGTGAACAGAGGTCAAACAGAGGCTGATAAATGCTCGATTAGAGGTCTTAGGAACTGTTGAGTAACAACAACAACAACTAATTTAAGTTATTTCCTTTCAGTTCTAACTGACAGAAGGCGTCAAATACGAGACGGTCCAGGATTTGTTAAAGGCCGAGGTTTAAAGGTTTGAGGCTGAGGCCAATCAGATTGCTGTGTGCTAAAGAGACCACAGGTGCTCATAAGCCTAATGTGATGAACTGTGAATGAGAAACTCTTTGGGGGGAGGTTTTAACATTAATTAGAAAGTGAAAGCTTGTTCTATCATTCTAGTAGAGTACAAGAGTACTAGTGTTTCTGTACTCAAATTAGCAGAAAGTAACGACTTTTTATGAATGCACACATCTGTCATGATATCACACTCAGTGATGATTGTTTTTTTAAAACAATAACGTACCCTGTTAGCTGCATTGATTTGGGTAAACACTGTAGACACGGTAACCTTCAACCGTTCATTTAAACAATGAGAAATATCTGTCTTGTCTCACCAAGATGTCACTGCATTTTTACAATATTGCAAAACCTGGATTTCTTCAAACGTTGAAAATAATTACTGCAGGCCTTTTTTTGCAGACATACATTTTGATGTTTGACATGTAAATAATAAAAAGCCAAATTCCAATTTGTTTCATCAGCTGCTGCCCACTCATTTTCACACAGCCTTAACCTGCATAGAACAGAGCCATTGTTAATGTTATTACTAACCATTATCCCTGATTTGACAACATCAAGTGCCTGCTGTAAAGAAAAGAAGTAAACATTTTTAATGCAAAACTACCCTTTGTGCTTCCACCAAGTAGACGAATAAATACATAGAGAAATACTCTCTCTCTCTCTCTCTATATATATATATATATATATATATATATATATATATATATATGTATATATATATATATATATATATATATATATATATATATATATATATATGTATATGTGTGGCGAGACGAGGTTGGGATATAAGGTAAATACTCTTCAGTTTTAAAGAACGACAACGCCACCCTGGGAATTTCACCCAGAGAATACTGGAAATAACACTAAATCACCAAAAAGGCACTTAGGTTCGCTATACTCAATCCAGAGACGAGGTTCAATGATCAACAAATTGACAATTTATTAATAATTATTTAAAACACCATATAAAAACACAATCATAAATATTCAAGTACAAATATGCTTAAAAAGGTATTCAGAGCTGAGGCTTACCAGTGGAGGGGCAGGGATGCCACACACACAAACTAAAAAAAGAAAACACACCCAAAACACAAGTGCAGCACACTATCACACACTCACACTAATAAACTAAACAAGGCAGGTGTGTACACTCAAGGGATCCCACCACCAAGGCACCCTAGTCTCCTCCACGTCGGCACTCCGCATCTGAATAAAAGAAACAAAGAAAATTTTAATATATTACAACAAACTAATGTGTAGCACCGGGGGATAACCCAACTGCAAGACCACACTGGTGATCTACAGCTAGAAAAAGGGCCTCCCACCAGTGGTGTAACAAAAATCCAAACTACAAATCAAAAGCAATAAAACAACATACAATCTGGATAAAACTCTAAAATCTGGAGCAAACGGAATCGCCGTACTGCTCCAACTTGCCGTCACACAACGACAAGTTAACAGTCAATCAATATGCACGCCAGCTGACTCCGATAACCGGCATGCATATGGCCGTTGTCCACGCCGACGTCCACTGTAAAAGCTGACAGCAGCAGGGAAAGAAATCTCACAACGGGAACAGACGATAAAAGCACAGCAAGGCAAAACAGCAGCACTTCAGTTCGCGTAGCTTGGTGCAAAACTAAGGCCCACACTTCCAAGTAAGCCGTGTCATAGAATGTAAGCAGAATAGCTCAGGAGGCTTCTATAGCTACGACCAGCCGCGATGGAGACTTCAGAGGAGTAACCCACAAACGATCTCTACCACACCGAGGAAGTCAGGTGACCAAAAAGGAGATCACAGGCAAGCGATGCAGAGACACTCGAATGGCCACTATTTATACCAGCGCCCCCTAATGGGCCAGGCTGAAAGTGGGTTGGACCGAGGGATAACATTCATCCTGCCACATTCATTCATATATATATATATATATATATATATATATATATATAAAAAAAAACACCCAGCACGCCCCTGCGGGCGGTTTATCCTTCAAGCTCGGGTCCTCTACCAGAGGCCTGGGAGCTTGAGGGTCCTGCGCAGTATCTTAGCTGTTCCCAGGACTGCGCTCTTCTGGACAGAGATCTCCGATGTTGTTCCTGGGATCTGCTGGAGCCACTCGCCTAGCTTGGGAGTCACCGCACCTAGTGCTCCGATTACCACGGGGACCACCGTTACCTTCACCCTCCACATCCTCTCGAGCTCTTCTCTGAGCCCTTGGTATTTCTCCAGCTTCTCGTGTTCCTTCTTCCTGATATTGCTGTCATTCGGAACCGCTACATCGATCACTACGGCCATCTTCTTCTGTTTGTCTACCACCACTATGTCCGGTTGGTTAGCCACCACCATTTTGTCCGTCTGTATCTGGAAGTCCCACAGGATCTTAGCTCGGTCATTCTCCACCACCCTTGGGGGCATCTCCCATTTTGACCTCGGGACTTCCAGGTTATACTCGGCACAGATGTTCCTGTACACTATGCCGGCCACTTGGTTATGGCGTTCCATGTATGCCTTGCCTGCTAGCATCTTGCACCCTGCTGTTATGTGCTGGATTGTCTCTGGGGCATCTTTACACAGCCTGCACCTGGGGTCTTGCCTGGTGTGATAGACCCCAGCCTCTATGGATCTTGTGCTCAGAGCTTGTTCTTGTGCTGCCATGATTAGTGCCTCTGTGCTGTCTTTCAGTCCAGCTTTGTCCAGCCACTGGTAGGATTTCTGGATATCAGCCACCTCCTCTATCTGCCGGTGGTACATACCGTGCAGGGGCCTGTCCTTCCATGATGGTTCCTCGTCTCCCTCCTCTTTCTTGGGTTTCTGCTGCCTGAGGTATTCACTGAGCACTCGGTCAGTTGGGGCCATCTTCCTAATGTATTCTTGGATGTTCGTTGTCTCATCCTGGACTGTGGTGCTGACACTCACCAGTCCCCGGCCCCCTTCCTTCCGCTTAGCGTACAGCCTCAGGGTGCTGGATTTGGGGTGAAACCCTCCATGCATGGTAAGGAGCTTTCTTGTCTTTATGTCAGTGGCTTCTATCTCCTCCTTTGGCCAGCCTATTACCCCAGCAGGGTACCTGATCACGGGCAGGGCGTACGTGTTGATGGCCCGGATCTTGTTCTTACCATTCAGCTGACTCCTCAGGACTTGCCTGACCCTCTGCAGGTACTTGGTGGTTGCAGCTTTTCTAGCGGCCTCTTCATGGTTCCCATTCGCCTGTGGGATCCCCAAGTACTTGTAACTGTCCTCTATGTCTGCAATGTTGCCTTCTGGTAGTTCAATCCCCTCAGTTCTGACTACCTTCCCTCTCTTTGTTACCATCCGACTACACTTCTCCAGTCCGAACGACATTCCAATGTCATTGCTGTATAGCCTGGTAGTGTGGATCAGTGAATCGATGTCTCGTTCACTCTTGGCATACAGCTTGATGTCATCCATGTACAGGAGG
This sequence comes from Rhamphochromis sp. 'chilingali', assembly GCF_963969265.1. Classification (NCBI taxonomy): domain Eukaryota; kingdom Metazoa; phylum Chordata; class Actinopteri; order Cichliformes; family Cichlidae; genus Rhamphochromis; species Rhamphochromis sp. 'chilingali'. Next base: position 19,031,097 of record NC_137940.1, on the reverse strand, counting down.
TGGCTGACAACTGCTCCGTTCTGTAGTCGGTATCCGTAGCCAGTCTTGTTAATGATCTCACTGAGGGGGTTCAGGCCTATGCAGAACAGCAGTGGGGACAGAGCATCTCCTTGGTAGATCCCGCACTTGATGGTGACTTGTGCTATGGGCTTGGAGTTGGCCTCTAGTGTTGTACGCCACATCCCCATTGAGTTCCTGATGAAGGCTCTTAGGGTCCCATTGATCTTGTACAATTCTAGGCATTCCAGTATCCAGCTGTGGGGCATTGAGTCATAGGCCTTCTTGTAATCAATCCAGGCAGTGCACAGGTTGGTCAGTCTGGTCTTGCAGTCTCGGCTGATTGTTCTGTCTACCAGTAGCTGGTGTTTTGCGCCTCTGGTATTCTTGCCAATTCCTTTCTGTGTCCCGCTCATGTATTGACCCATGTGCCTGTTCATCTTAGCCGATATGATGCCTGACAGGAGCTTCCATGTAGTACTGAGGCAGGTTATTGGTCGGTAGTTGGAGGGGACCGGTCCCTTCTTGGGGTCCTTGGGGATCAGGACCGTCCGGCCTTCAGTTAGCCATTCCGGGTGTCTCTCGTTAACTAGCAGCTGGTTCATTTGTGCTGCCAGACGCTCGTGGAGTGCAGTCAGCTTCTTCAGCCAGTAGGCGTGAACCATGTCGGGCCCTGGTGCTGTCCAACTCTTCATACTGGAGACCCTTTCTTGGATATCTGCCACTGTGATGGTTACTGGACCCTGTTCAGGGAGGTCGCTGTGGTCAGCCCTCAGATCCTCTAGCCACTGAGCATTGCCGTTATGGGTTGCATCCTTCTCCCATATGCTCTTCCAGTATTGCTCCGTCTCCAGCCTTGGTGGTGCTGTTCTCTTATTGTTCCCTTGCCACTGAGAGTACACCTTTGCTGGTTCTGTGGAGAACAGCTGGTTTATTCTCCTGCCTTCTATCTCTCTGGTGTACCTCCTCAAGCGGCTGGCCAAGGCTGTGAGTCTTTGCTTGGCAGTTTCCAAGGCCTCAGGTATGGACAGCTTGCTGTATTTCTTAGGCACCTTATTTGTCGCACCTTTCTGCAACTCCGTTAGTTGGCTAACCTCCCTCCGTGCTACTTTGATCTCGGCGTACATACACACACACATATATATATATATATATATATATATATATATATATATATATATATATATATATATATACACATATATATATATATATATATATATATATATATATATATACACATATATATACACATACATATACATACATATATATATATATATATATATACATAGGGAGAGAGAGGTACAGTGGGGCAAAAAAGTATTTAGTCAGCCACCGATTGTCCAAGTTCCCCCACTTAAAATGATGACAGAGGTCAGTAATTTGCACCAGAGGTACACTTCAACTGTGAGAGACAGAATGTGAAGTCGTCCTGTCCCCTTGGCAGAAAAACAGCCCCATAGCATGATGTTTCCACCCCCATGCTTCACAGTAGGTATGGTGTTCTTGGGATGCAACTCAGTATTCTTCTTCCTCCAAACACGACGAGTTGAGTTTATACCAAAAAGTTCTACTTTGGTTTCATCTGACCACATGACATTCTCCCAATCCTCTGCTGTATCATCCATGTGCTCTCTGGCAAACTTCAGACGGGCCTGGACATGCACTGGCTTCAGCAGCGGAATACGTCTGGCACTGCGGGATTTGATTCCCTGCCGTTGTAGTGTGTTACTGATGGTGACCTTTGTTACTTTGGTCCCAGCTCTCTGCAGGTCATTCACCAGGTCCCCCCGTGTGGTTCTGGGATCTTTGCTCACCGTTCTCATGATCATTTTGACCCCACGGGATGAGATCTTGCGTGGAGCCCCAGATCGAGGGAGATTATCAGTGGTCTTGTATGTCTTCCATTTTCTGATGATTGCTCCCACAGTTGATTTTTTCACACCCAGCTGCTTGCCTATTGTAGATTCACTCTTCCCAGTCTGGTGCAGGTCTACAATACTTTTCCTGGTGTCCTTTGAAAGCTCTCTGGTCTTGGCCATGGCGGAGTTTGGAGTCTGATTGTTTGAGGCTGTGGACAGGTGTCTTTTATACAGATGATGAGTTCAAACAGGTGCCATTCATACAGGTAACGAGTGGGGGACAGAAAAGCTTCTTACAGAAGACGTTACAGGTCTGTGAGAGCCAGAGATTTTCCTTGTTTGAGGTGACCAAATACTTATTTTCCACCCTAATTTACGAATAAATTCTTTACAAATCCTACTATGTGAATTCATGGATTTTTTTTTCACATTCTGTCTCTCACAGTTGAAGTGTACCTCTGGTGCAAATTACTGACCTCTGTCATCATTTTAAGCGGGGGAACTTGCACAATCGGTGGCTGACTAAATACTTTTTTGCCCCACTGTAGATTTTTTTGATGGAGTTTATTGTTAAATGTTTTCTTGCACGAGTGGTCACTGAAAGAAATCACAAGGGCATTGGATGACATTAATGACATCTTTGTTTCATTTAGGTGTGCCAGTGAGCACCGACAGTGAGCCAGCAGGCACAATGCAGTGTTCTGGATTTTACACGCTGAAGTGGAATAAAGCCACCAGCGTAAGTGTCATTTATTGCACCTGTGTTTTTCCAGCTGGCCTGTCAGCCAGTAAAAATACCTCCCTGGATTTTGTTGGTTTCATTATGGCAAGTATGCCTGCTTTGTTCTGACAAAAGGTTCACACAATGACCAGATCCTCTTGACGAAGCTATTTATCCAAAAGGAGAATGTGATGTTACGCTGTGTTGCCTATGATAGAGCCAGGTGTGCAGTGGAATTTAGTTCATTTTTTCCCTCAAAAATGAAAATAGCAAAAGTTACTCCAATCCATAAAAACAGAGAGAGATATCAATTTACTAATTACTCACCAATATCTCTACTCCCACAGTTCTCAAAAATCTTAGAAAAATTATTTGTTACTAGACTTGACTTGACTAGACTTACTAGACTAGACTTGGCTTTAGAGTGAAAAGGTGCACTTCAATGGCAGTGATGGAACTTGTCGAAGGGATATCCAATGCTATAGATAATAAGGAATATACTGTTGGTGTTTCTATAGACTTAAAAAAGGCGTTTGATACAATACAACTAGAGAGATGTGGTATAAGAGGGATGGCATACAAGTGGATGAAAAGTTATCTGGATGACAGATATCAATATGTCGTAATCAATAATGTAAAATCTAATCAGTTGAAGGTAACTTGTGGTGTTCCTCAGGGCTCTGTGCTGGGCCCTAAATTTTTCATATTATATATAAATGACATATGTAGTGTTTCCAAACTCTTAAAATGTGTATTGTTTGCTGATGATACCACTCTGTATTGCTCAGGTGAAAAACCTAGAACACCTTCTGACTGCAGTGGAAAATGGGTTAAATATATTAAAAAATTGGTTTGCTCTAAATAAGTTGTTGTTGTTAAATATAAACAAAACAAAATGTATTAATTTTGGCAATAGACAAATGAAAAGTTAATTTAAAATCAAGGTTAGTTTAATTGAAATTGAAAGAGTGCACAAAAATACATTTCTTGGAGTGATAATTGATGATCAGCTGCTTCCAAATATGACTTATTGTCTAGAGATATGGGCTAATGCATATAAAACCAATACTCTTCCTGTTTTCAAATTACAAAAAAGAGCTGTAAGAATTATGAATCAAACTATATAGAACCAACTAACATTTTGTTTATTAATTTGAATACACTGAAATTTTATGATTTTGTTGAAAATGGCACAGATAATAACACAAAATAATTTGTTTTGCCACAGTACTCAGAAGCTGTCTGAAGTCAGAGAGAGTCAATATGACTTAAGGGGAACAGACTTAAAGATAAGGACAAACATAAAGCAGAGATGTGTTTCTGTTAGAGGAGTTAACTTGTGGAATAGTGGAGTGTAAAAGGTGGAGTTCATTTTCCTTCCATGTTTAAAACTAGAGTATTAGAAAAAATATATAAATCAAGAATGAAAAGAGCAAAAATAATAATACTGAAACTCTTGGTTGTTTTGCTTTGATTATTGTTATAAAATTTAATTTAATGTATTTACTTATCTAAGGTGGAAAGGTTTTTGTTTGTTTTGTTTCACTCATTTGCTTCGAGCCCTTTGTACATGAGCTGCACGCTAAATGATCTTTTGTTAAAAGTGTTGGCGCAATAAGCAAATGCTTCAGCCAATACCTTTTGATTAGCCTTGTCTCGTCCTTTCTTGCTTTGTTGTAGATCTTTGTTCTGTATTCATTGAGATATTTTAATGCTAATCAAAATAAAGACATTTAAAAAAAAAAAAAAAAAACATAAACCTGCACAAAAACTTTTCATTGCCATCTTACTCTGTTAGGACTTTGTGAGCATTTCATGCCCATCGTTGAAGTCTGTTTATGAAACCTTCACTAACAGTGAATATTGGGAAAACTGATCACTTTGTTGTGAGTGGCACATCAAAATTAACCACCAATATATGATCATCAGCTGCAGAAAGAAAAATAAAACACAAAAAAAGCCTGTTTTTTGTGCCAGGATATGCCAGGATGTCAGCAGTCCTCAGCCTATGTGGGTCATGTGTTGGTAGATGTTAGCTAATGCTAACAACTGAGACAAACTCCGCCTACTTTGGGACATCGTTTGTAACCACCCCAACTCGAGCTCCAGACTCAAACCCTGATCGAGACGAAAAGGACTTGCAATAAAAAAAGGAAATGATTTGTGACGTGTTATCAGTTAGAATGATTACCTTCATTGTCCTCTGACTTCCAGGACAAACTAACTAATAAACAAGAAAAACCCTTGTTTACTTTGTCAGTGAGGAAGGGTAAAGTGTTTTCTTGATTCAACATGTAATACAACATAGATGGGACTTGTGAAATTGAACTCAGGCCCCAAAAACCTGGGTTTAATCACAGTTAATTCATGATTTAAAAACAGGACCAAAGACGTTTTCAGACAGGGCCAGGAGGGCTTGGAGAACTTTTTTTCTCTAATAAATTATTCCAATTTGTTTTTATCTATCTTTGTCTAAAATTGAAATTTATTTGTTGATCTGAAACATTTAGGTGTGAGAAATATGCAACAAAAAACAAAAAAACAGTCAGTGTATACAGTGAAAGGACCTGACCTTCAGAGGGAAATTTTAGCACTTGACTAAATATCTTAAAAAGTTCTTGGTGCAGACAGCTGTGTTGTCTCCTAGACCCAGGCTTTGGATACTCTGCCCATTTCAAACATACAAGAGGAAAAGGAAGTACTAGCAGAGTGGCAGGGTCATGGTAGAAATGTCTAAAAGTACTTTACCTCCCCTCCAGAGCACAGCGCACTCAACAGCTGTGACACTGTCACTGAGAATAAAGCTTTGGCATTGGGCACACATCAGTTCATACATCCAAATGCATAACAGTTGGTCATTCTGGCACTGAACCTCAGAATTCTTTGAATGTCCTTATTGCTTTTCATAGTGGTGTATGCTTGAACATTTCCCTGCATTGTTCTGTGTGCTAACCTTCCATCTCCACCATGCAGGTGTAGCTGTGCTCCAGCACTCCAAGCACAGAGCTAAAAGCTGTGCTCCACTTCAGTTAAACCTGTCAGTCACTCGATTCCTTCAGTCCTTTCTCCATAAGGCAACAGCAGCAGAGGTACATTTAAAACCTCTTTGCTCAGAACTTTGACTCCCATGGGCACATAGCACATTTCCACTCTTTGCTTTTTTTTCTGTGTTGTTGATATACAGGGTGGGCCATTTATATGGATACACCGTAATAACATGGGAATGGTTGGTGATATTAAAGTCCTGTTTGTGGCACATTAGTATATGTGAGGGGCCAAACTCCTCAAGATGGGTGGTGACCATGGTGGCCACTTCCTATTGTTTTTTCAATAGGAAGAGGGCCATGTGACACATCAAACTTAGTGGTAATGTAACAAGAAAAACAATGGTGTGCTTGGTTTCAACGTAGCTTTATTCTTTCATGAGTAATTTACAAGTTTCTGACCACTTATAACATGTGTTCAATGTGCTGCCCATTGTGTTGGATTGTCAATACAACCCTCTTCTCCCACTCTTCACACACTTGCTGAATGAAGCTAGGACAGCCACTGATGTTTTTTTGCGTCCACATTTTGGCAAATCCAACACTGAACCAGTTTCATGAAACTTAGCAAGCAGTTTGCTAACTGTAGCATGGGAGATGGGTGGTCTCGTAGGGTGTCTTGCATTGAAATCTGCTGCAATGACCTTGTTACTGCGTTCCCCAGATATCAACACAATTTCGATCCGCTCCTCACGTGTTAACCTCTTCAACATGTCAATGGCTGTGAACAAAGAGAAACTTGTAAATAACTCATGAAAGAATAAAGTTACGTTGAAACCAAGCACACCATTGTTTTTCTTGTGACATTACCACTAAGTTTGATGTGTCACATGGCCCTCTTCCTATTGAAAAAACAAAAGTTGTATCCAAGATGGCCGAATTCTAAATGGCCACCATGGTCACCACCCTTCTTGAGGAGTTTGCCCCCTCACATATACTAATGTGCCACAAACAGGACTTTAATATCACCAACCATTCCCATGTTATGGGTATGGTCCCAGTGCGCATGCGCCATTAGCGTGCTGCCTGCTGTAACCCTAATTTCCTTCGGGATTAATAAAGTATTCTGATTCTGATTCTGATTATTACGGTGTATCCATATAAATGGCCCACCCTGTAGAACTAAATGGTACCTCATTCATCAGTGCTGTGCCTGAAGACAGGAGTCTTTTCATTGGTTATTCAAACACCTGAGAGGAAAACTTATTTGATTTGATTTGTTTGAATGTTTCCAAACTCCTGGACTTTTTTTGTATTAAAATCTGCCAGTCAGTGAATCATCTCAGTATCTCAAACAATAAATAAAAAACTGCAAGGAAATTGAATGAATAAACCTCAGAATTTAAACTCCTATCACCACCCAGCTTAGAGTTGCTCCTTATGTTTATTTATTCAGGTTACAAAGTAAGTTTGGAGTGAAATTATGTGACTTTAGAGAGTAACTGATAATATTGTTGTGATATCTTCCAAGCTTCTCTTGAAGCCCAGTTGTGTATTATTCCCAAACTCTCCCACAGAAACAAATAATGTAAGTTTGAATATTTTCTATGCCAGGCTGCCCACAACATTCATGCAAGAACTTTTAAAGTTTAAGGTCTGAACTTGATTAAATTTATAACCATGGATCACCAATTCTTGTGGTTGGTACAATTAAAAACAAGATATAAAAAAAAAATGTCTTCAATATCGTATGCTATATTTCAATGTAAAGGTTTCAGGCCCTACTAATGTGCAAGGATCTTTTCATCTTTTCAGAACTGTATGATTTATTTTGTTAATGTTTTCCAAAGAAATACAGTAGTTTTGTTTTTACCACTTTTGTCCAGATTGAAAAATCTCCGCTTTTCGCTCAGTGTGTCACTTCATTGAAATTTCAGCTAAAGCAATAAAACCATTAAATCCTAATATTATCTTGCCCCTCTTTGTGTTCTTACCAAACATGTCAGGACATGGAGATGGGACCTCTGGGGGTAATCTGCCTGGCACCTGGATTCTGGCAGCGGATCTTATAGATTCTGTACGTTAGGCCCAAAATAAATATTTTTCAGTGAGGCATGGGCATATTGGGAAGTAGTGAGGCTAGAGGCTGGAGCCACGCCTTAAGCTCTTTGTCACACTCTTTGAGCAGTGATTTCCACTTTATAGAGTGCATAGTTATGCTGCAGGCAGGATGCTTCCATCAACAAGTGCTGAAGCCACTGCGGTGTGTGTAACCTTTAGGTGTGATGTCTTCTCTTTCTTTAATGAAGAATCTGGAACAGGTTATATTTGTAATAACATCTTTTTTAATCAGCACCTGCATTTGTGACAGTGGATAACAAAGCAGAAAGGTTATCTCTCGTGGACAACGACCTTGGTACAGAAATCCTCCATTAATCTGAAAATTACCCACAATCCTTTGCTTACAGTAAGAAACCCTTTTATAAAATTTTTTCTGTACAATATGCTGAATCCAGATGTCTGTGAAGGTTCTCAGTCACCCAGGGCATTGTAGTCTAAGGAGCTTGGAAAGAAAAGTGTCTGGACTTCTTCTTCGAGAAATGTAAGAAGTCCAGACGCTTTTCTTTCCAAGCTCCTCGGACACTGAATACAGAGTTTGACATCTTACAAAACAGAGAGGATTGATTTGTACAAAATACAAAATCGCAATTTCTGCATTGCTTTCCTTTATCTTTCCTTCATAAGGTCAATGTGGAAAAAACGGCATCACATCAATATTAGCTAGCTATACTAGAGACCTACATCAGAGTTAGCTAGTTATACTTGGGACGCTATTTATTGGCAAGGAAGAAATCTCATGGAAACATTCAGAAGCATGTTACCTCAACATGAATCCTCCATTACTGTTCCCTGTCTTAGAACAAGAAGGTCTATTTGAATGTTTCCAGGCTCGTTTAATGCTTCAGTGGTAATCAGCTCCTCTCGGTTCCCTTTGTAATGCCTGCCAAACACCAGTGTTGCATCTTTAAATGCCAGATAAGTCAGAGAACAGTCAAAACAGATGGTTGGAGCGCTCAATGGAAAAAACAGATTTTCTGTTCTAGTGTTGAACATTTACAGTTGAGCTGAAGCAGAGGGCAGATTGTGGAGTACCATCAGGAAAGAAATGCAAGTAATCTTTTATGATTTCCTCAATGAGAGGGTAATTACCATCCACAATACGTTAACACAAGGCAATTAGAGACAGAAATGCATGTTGGTTTATGTATCACAAGCTAAACCTACAGTTGTGCATCTTTTCCACATTGTCACTGACACTAGTGATTAAAGTATTTTTTCAAACCTATTTTTTTCAATCAAACTCCCAAACTCTAACTAACACCCACTCTCATGGAGTGTCTCCTGTTCTCTTTCCATCTGTCCTTCTATTTTCTTATTCATCCTGGATCACAGGAGCAGCAGCCTAAACAGAGAAGCCCTGACCCCCTCTCCCGAGACACCTCCTCCGACTCATGTGGGGTAGCCACCCTTTGGAGAAAGCTCATTTCTTGTGTCCGTGAGCTCAGACTTTCAGTCATTATCCAAAACTCGTAACCACTGGTAAATTAACAGCTTTGCTTTTGCTCAGCTCTCTCTTTGCCACAGCTCTCTCTTCATCACAACAGATGCATCTGTATCACTGCTGATGCTGCACCAATCTGTCCATCTATCTCCTGAGCCTGAGATACTTCAGCTTGTCCCTGACCCAGAGTTTCCACCCTTCCTGCTTCCACTTGATGCTAGTGTGTAACACTACACAGGGTGACTACTTTGAAAAGAATAGTGGGTAAATTTAAATTAGATATAGTTTTAAAATATTATAGACACAGTCGTGGTATAAGCTTCAGTGTGGTCCTTTCTTCTTCTTTGCTGTGTCGCTCAGCTGGTTTGCATTTCTGTCATGGACCCCTGATAAGTTTTTCTTTTATGGACACGTCTTTGTCTTTGGTCACATTTTCCTGTATTTGTTCCACTAAAGACAAAACTTGCCTTATAGCAACATGTGAACTCTGTAGTCTTCAGACACTGACAGCTAGTGCTGGTCTAATCCATGTTAAGATTATGCTCTAAAAAGCTGCTTAAAACTTATTATTCTTGCAATTTTAACCATGGACTGGAACAGCATTACAAGTCTGTTTGGCAGTCAAGAACTATCACAGTACCTTTGGGCAAACAGTCAGGCACCATAGAGAGATGAGTCGTATTGATGTTTGCAGTTCTCCGAGGTGAATATTGGTCTTTTGGGGAAATCTCAGCAATGTTGTGTGGATTGCATATAAATAAATTATCTTCATTTTAACCTTAGGGCTTCTGGAACACCTTTCAGCTTGTGTTCATCAGTGACCTATTCACACCCATAATGCCTTGTCATTGGGAGTAATTTCCACTTAGTCACATGGTGACTTTCAACATTATGCACTCCACACTGTATATAAATGCCACTTGTTTTGCACATATTCAACTCTGTATATTTTATATATTTTATTATTATTATTTTTTTTTTCTTTATTTTATTTTGTTTTTTATTTTTTTTTTTTTATTTTTTTTTTTTTACTATTTAATTTGTAAAAATGTGTATACACACACACACACACACACACACACACACACACACACACACACACACACACACACGTAGGAAAATATTTAGTATACACATCCAGAAATGCATACACTATTATATATTGTACATATATTTATTAGTTTCAGGTTGGCCATTCTTGTATTTTGCTCGTTTGTGTTGTTGTGTTTGCACATCTCTGTTGCTTGTGGGGCTCGCACACAAGAATTTCACTCGCATGTGCTGTGCCAGTGTGCCTGCACATGTGATGTGACAATAAAAGTGATTTGATTTGATTTGATTTTGATTTGGTGGGGCTTTTAAGTGCTTAATTTTGGGACATCCCACTCTTAAGCCACAGCAACCCTTGTACAGCTAGCAAGAGAATCCAAAAGAAACCTTCTGATTTTGCTGGCACAAATTTTAAGTCATGGAATCAGTTTTTAGTTATTTAATACTTGTGTTTATGTTCCAATGTCTTTAGGTTATACAGGCTCAGAACATCTAGTTTATTCTCCTTGCTTGTGGAAGAATGGAGGAGCAGCTGGCTGATTGTGTCTTCAGATCATGTTAGTTTAGAGCACTCATTTTACACCCTGCAGCAATTCCACCTTTGGCCCACAGTTTCACCACAGCCAGAGGGCATCAGTCTCCATTAAACCAATGAAAGCTTCGTCTCTCTATTCACATTGCATCATGTGTGAAGGAAGAAAGTTTTACTTTGCTGACTGTTTTTTTTTTAATCATCCTCAAATAAATTTTAAATAAATTGAGAAATAAAGTTGATATTGTTTTCCGCATATGTAAAATTGTATTATATTATTTAATTTTTTTTACTTTAAAATATTTTACTTGCATTTTTAATCACTCTTATATTTAAATGTTCATTTTCTATTTTATCTAGGGATTGAGAGTAACGAAGTTTCTATTCTCTGTATGTCCTGTACATGTGGCAGAATTGACAATAAAGTTGACTTTGACTTTGACTTTGACTTATGACTCAGGCCACGAGCTTGTTGAGTGGATGGATTCTCATTAGCCAACAATGCACCTTTGTTTACACTAAGTATTAATTCACACTGTTCCACAGCCTAATGCTGAATGCTTATTTTCTTCTCCATATTAAAAAAATGCTGAGCAAAGAAAGAAAATGCTGAGTAATAAAGGTAGTGGCTGCTCCTGTTCTGCAGATTACTGTGAAATTATAGACAGATTTCTTTTTTAAAAACTGATGGTACGGACATATTCACAGGGCAAAAACTGTGTGAGCCAGCTGGAGAAGCTTCGTAAAAGTTGTTAAAAAACTTTTCAGAAGTTATCGGCCAACATCTCAACAGTGAGATGAATTTTAGGCTGATCTGCTGAAGTCAGCAGAAGTGGTGGCTAAATGAATGGTGTTCCACGTGTCTCTGTAAGCTAACTAACCTCTATGTTCAGTGATAGCAACAAGAGTAATTACATATTGCACTCATGTTACTTTTGATGATGCTAATTATAGCAATTGACACATAAAATGCTATTTTCTGCTGTATCTGTCATATCAATGAGCAATGTTACTGTTATGAGCAAGCATACGTACTTTGATAACTTTTTGGGCAGAATTTAGTTGTAATGTATGAAACTTTAAGCTTTAACATTCATATTTCGGTTTGTCTAATGATTGTGTTACATGTATGTTTATCACAACTATGTCGGTTAGGCTGAAGAAGTCCTAACAACAGTTACAATTTAATCCGTTAACTACCGAGTACCACACATTCTCATGATGTTATATTATTGCCAATTGCAGTTATTTTTTAATTGTTAAATTCATGATTCACTTGAATGCTCTAAAACAGAATGTACAGTAGAACTCTTTGAAAATGAAATGACAGATTAGAGACTATAAACCTGTTTCTAAATACTGGTCAGGTCTTGTATTGAGCTATGAGCTCATGATGAAATTCCACTGATTCCATTGGATGCGATCCTCCCAGTGTGACCTCCAGGATCCAGATCTGCACAACCAGTCAGACAGCGAATGATTTATCTGATTTTTGGTAGGATTCCACCAGTCATCCCAAATGGCAACAGTGGACAGACGAAAAGACTGAACTCCAGACTGTTAATGCACCCAGTGTGAAGCTGCTCCAGACTGTAAAATCTCGAGACTTTGATTCTTATATATTTTTGCGCTGCAGGGCCTGAGTTTCTGACTGACAGATCATTACAGATCATTCCCTCATCTGATCTGTTCTGACTTGACTGACCATCGACTCTGCATAACTCTGAGGAACAAACTGAAAGATGAGGTTGCAACCTAACCAGATACTTTTTAAAGGGACAATTCAAATAATTACCATTTGCATTCATATCCAGCCCCTCCTCCCACCTAGAGTGAGGTGCTCCTACCCATTGCATTGGTAACCAATCACAAAGCTGTAATGAATGTGGAGTTTGCGTTTGTTTCTGACTGACTTACATTCAATTCTCATTTCTGGGCGAGCTTTCTGTTTTTTATTTCCATACTAAAATAACTTTACAGATCATGACATTATGGGGAGTCACTTTACGTATAGTCCTTAAATGTCTTAATGAAACTGCCTCTTCTGTTTGTCCTCTTATTTGACAATATTAGGAGTGTGGTAGCAGCATTTGTGTCAGTAAGCTAACTTCAGCTATTGATAACTTTGTGTCAAAACCATTATTAGGCCACATTCAATGATAATGGTCATAATGGTCACGGACATAATGGTCAGTGTAACTGTTCTGTTTTATTTAGGACTGTATCTGTAGTCATGGGAAAAAGACAGCCTTACACATGACAACTATAAAACAAATGACATTCCCACCAATCCTACAGGCGCTACCTGAACATGTGACTCAGTAAATGTTAGCGTGCTAGCCCGTGACACTATGATGCTCATACTTGCCTTTTTCTACCCTTGGCTTGTGAATGACGCTGCCTGTGTCCTAGAACCTTTTCCCACCCTTTGTCTTTGTTCTCCTGTAGAGCTGTTCTCCTTTTCTCTCATAATCTTCAGTTGCTCTGTCTTTTTTTACTTCCTCTTTCTTCCGACCAGTGTCTGCTATCTCTTGCCCCGATCTCTCCTTTTCTATCTCTCCCCCCTGACTTCAGAGGAGTTTATTTCCTCCCCAAGAGATTCGCCACCCACCCACAGTTCTCTCTGATTGAACTCGGGAGCCTCTAAACTTCTGTGTTATGATTCAGTTTTTTCTGACCTGAGCAAGGGGCGTGCCCCCCACCATTACATCATTATATCGGGGGAACAAGACGATGAAATCATAGTGGAAGAGAGACTGGATGGTGAATGTAATCATCCTAATGCCCCCCAGCATTGAGAAGAAAGTATCAAACAGGATCAGGGTAATGGAGTGGAAGGCTGATTGAGATTTCAGTAAATTAATTAGGCCCCAGGAGAGGGCTGGGTTAAGGAGGTGTGCTGGATTGCAGAGTTTCATGAGAGACAGATGGATGGGTGGGAAGCAGAGGTTGAGGACTGGGTCGGTGTATGAACGGGAAAGAATGAAAGAAGAAAAAGACCAGCAGAGGAGGGTCTATGTATAGATGAGTGTGGCAGACTCTAATAGTGTGCAGGCTGAGGGTGGATGTGGCTGCAAAGTAGAGACGACGATGAGAGGATGAATGAAGGGTGCATGCATGCAAAACACAAAGCATGGGATTGCAAGGGCAAGCTGACATGACTAGTTGTATTTAACAAAGGTTACATAGCTGGCATAGATAGCTATGTAAAAGAGAAAGAAAAGACATACACTGTATAATTGAATTTCTGCTTTTACACACACACACACACACACACACACACACACACACACACACACACACACACACACACACACACACACACACATACAGATAGAGATGGACAAGGGAGCATTAAGTTCAAACCCCAGAGCTTCTGGTCTCTGTGTAAATGTCAAGATCTCACTCACCATAATGACCCTTGAATCACCGAGAATTCAGCCCAGAGCATGAGGTACATCGTGTTGACTCCATTATCCATGAGACGGTTAGCTCATGGCACTGGCACTACAAAGACTCGAGGCCCAAAGGTGCTGCAGTCACAAGATTAAAATCTCATCATAAAGGTGTCCTTGAGAAGAGTTGGGATGATTCATCCCCAAGCTGATTGTTGCACAAACCCATCACCAGTATTGGAGAAGTGTTAGAGTTAGTTTTTATAATGACATGACTGGGGAACATATAAAAGTAATGGAGACTTGTGCATGAATGTAGGATACTCTGGCTCCAGTTTGTCCAGCTGTTCACTCGGGACAGTGCCTGGGATTTCACTATGAAATACATTTTCAAAATAAAAGACCAGATGGAGACTGGTCTCCACTGAACACTGAAAACGCCTGGTGTTGAAGGAGGGAACAAAATTGTCATGCACCAGAGCCTCCACGATCAGCTGCTCTCTTATTCACACTGGGTTGCCACAACAGATAACTCCACATATTTGCTTTGTTAGATTTTTTTATGCCGTCCTTGAAAAGGAACTCGAGGATTTGTGTTTTCTCCTAGTCTCAAACCAGGGACCTTCCACATGTTAGGGAAATGTCCAAACCACTCATCCAACTGTATGACGCTGCATGTTTGTTCTACACTTTTTCAGAGGCAACATTGGTCGTGCTTCCTTAGAGAGGGGTAAGGGATTATTGTAACCAGATGTGAATCTGAAAAATCACCATGAGCTGAATGTCTGAGGGTGTAGTGAGCCACCTCGCTTTTAAAGTGTTGCATGGAAAGTCATCCTTGAGTTGCGTGAAATTTCAAATGGAGGAAGTCAGATTGATACATGGCTGAAGCAGCTGCCTTGACACTAAACAATGAAACACACACACACACACACACACCTATACTTCATTATTAATAAACAGTGTTTGCCACAAGATCCAAAATGTCAAGAAAAACATTTTTACTTGCAAACTTACTGATGTAAAACTTACTTTCACTGACCACAAAATCTTTGACATGCATCCTTCTATCAAGGCACTTCAAACAACAGCTCAGATCTAACCTACACATCAGGGGCTTGATCCACTAAATCAGCTTAGAGCCACTGCTCACTTCTTAGAAAAATAACACTGATATGTTGTTTTGTGATAGTTCTCGTGCAAAGACACTAAACAAAAGCAGGGCTTTGTCAATGTCAAATTATGACTTGCACTCTAAGACGCTGTATAAAATGGATCATATTAGCACTGGGAGGACCAAAGAGAACTGATAGAAGTGATAGAAAACTAAGCGAATTTAAAAAAAAAACAAGACTTATTTAAAACAAAAGTCCAAAGGTTTCCTCGTAATAATCTGAGAGAATGAGCAGCAAACTCAAAACCATTTCTCAGGAAGTGGAATGAAGCTGGACTTTTGGGGTGGTCTAAAACATGCCAGCATTTCACAGTGGGTGATAAAATCCACCCTGACTGAAGTCAAACACGAGTCAAAGCTTTAGGAGAACTACTTGAACACCAAGTTGCTCTCTTGAACTTGTCTCCACAGTCATCTGACCTCAGCTTCTTTCAGGGGGATACAGTTTGTAGGCTGAGATGAGTGAGGTACTCTAAATATCACAAGAAGCTCACTGTAACATTTTTAGCTCTGAAAAATGGTGGTACCCTCTGTGTGCCCTTTAGTGACGGCTGTAAGACTGGCACTGATGCTACATGTTTGGGCAAAAGCTGAGAACTTGAGGTACCCGACCCTTTTTTCAAAAGGCAAAAACAAGAGTTTAAAAAACAACAAAAAACACGTTTTTATTAGAATTCTCAATGAAGACTTCTATTTATAATAATCATAGATTTTTAATGTTATTAGAAGCTAAATTCCTCATGAATTTATTAATTTACAATCCACTCTAATAACACCTTGTTTGCTTACTTTTAAAGAGCTTTGGCTAAGAAATAAAAACAGTTCTTCCAAGCTCAGTGCAAACTTTGCAAACTTTGCAGTCACTTTAATACAATGGCACTTTCCCAAAGAGAGACATACAGAAAGCTACTATAGGGTTATCACAGCTTTCAGACAGTGAAGGCCATCCAACTTCTTCATAAAAGACTCCATGTTTATTATTATTCAGAAAACTGTCTTCAGGTTTATTAGTGGACCAAAAAAATGTGGATTCACCACCAAAAACAGAGAAAAAGTTGCTTCAACTATCTCTTTTCAGTAAAAACTAGGAAAGTTTTTGTTGTAATCTCTCTATCTAATCTGTCATAAGCGAAGTTTGACAAAAAGGCTTTTGAACGTATCCTTGTATGTTAGAAAAGTGAAAATGGTTGCAGCCATCCGCTTCCGCTCTAAAGAACAACATCCACATAGAGAAGAAAACACTACTGGTCAAAGCAAACCCTCCAGTATTCAGCCAAAAGCATGATGTTAAATCTACCGCATATTAGCATTGCATGAGCATATTTGCATATGACAGGGTTGATGTGGCAAATTCGCAACCAGACAGAATGTAGGGAATGATATTACAGTTGCATATGCTCACAGCAACGGCTGTGCATGTCCTTCTGAATATTCTTTCCAGGCTGCAGCCTAAAAAAATGTACATTGTCATCTTTAGATATGCTTCACAGGGTTTTTTTTTATACAGGCACGGGAGCACATTCTTCCGGGGGCCCTACAAACTGAACTTAGTGATTCTATCATATTTGACTCTTACTTGGAGGTGTGCCATAAAGGATAAAACCCAATCTGACACTTTTTACAACTCTTGCCATGTCATCTTTCACTTGTACTTTGGATATTTGTGCAATCCCTCTAAACTATTCCTGTCCTTGAGCATTCAGTGTTTGACTCTGATCACATGCATCCAATAGTTGGAGATTGTTAAAGACGAACCGCTGTGGCCAAGGATATATCAAGCATAGCAATGTAAAAATGGCTAAAAAAGGGGGAAAAAACAAGGATTGCCAGATGAATACTGCACAATGTTCATTTTTAACACTACTTTCACTCACTGGGTCCACGTCCTCATTTTAGGTTTGACAGCGTTTTAGTACACTGTTCCAAAAAATAGTAATGTCAAATGATTTTACTGTGTATTTTACAGATGTGTACTGTTTCTCTAGAATATCATTACATTTACATAAGTAGACTGTGATCTGACACGTCAAATGTAAAATAACATAACATCACTGTAAATGTAATAAAACACAATTTACTTGTTTGTTAAATATATTTTGTTGTACATATGCATATTTAGATCGTAAAAATACATCCAGAAATGTCTCCCATCATGCCTTGGGACATGTGCTGCTGTTTAGATGTTCTTGTTCTATTGTTTATGGCTACGTTACTTTAAACTGTTATCTTGAATGTTGTGTTTACGCCGTGGTGCAGCGTCACTGACAGTTGTTGTTTTGTAGAGAGAGTGCTGGGTACCACTTTACAATAAGGCTCCCCTTATAGATGCTAATAAATAGTTTATAGCTATATTATTAATTAATCTGTAAATGCTTTATAAACCATTATTAATGGTTTATTATGCATTAGTTAAGGGTGAGAAAGAGGAAAAAACTGACCGGTTTCTTGCCAAATAGTGAGCCAAATGTGTTCACCTATATATTTCATCTAGAGTTGCTATATTAAACATTTCAGACTAAGTTACTATCCTGTAAGCACAATCAGCATTTGTAAACATATTTTTTATCATAGAAAATTGTACTTCAGAAATGCATTATAAATATCCACAACTATCAATCGGAGCTTTGTTGTAAAGTGTAAAGCATAAAACCATTTATTAATGAATAATAAATATTTATAAATGCCAAATGGGAGCCTTATTGTAAAGTGTAAAGCATGACACCATTTATTTATGACTACTAAACATTTATAAATGACAAAAGATAGCTTTGTCGTAAAGTTTAAAACATGTCAACATTTATTAAGGACTAATAAACATTTATAATTGCCAAATGGGAGCCTTATTGTAAAGTGTAAAGCATAACACCATTTATTAATCACTAATAAACATTTATAAATGACAAAAGATAGCTTTGTCGTAAAGTTTAAAACATGTCAACATTTATTAATCACTAATAAACATTTATAAATGCCAAATGGGAGCCTTATTGTAAAGTGTAAAGCATAACACCATTTATTAATCACTAATAAACATTTATAAATGACAAAAGATAGCTTTGTCGTAAAGTTTAAAACATGTCAACATTTATTAATCACTAATAAACATTTATAATTGCCTAAAGTGAGTCTTAAATGTATAATGTCACCATTTATAACACTTAGACCTAAATTACAATCAGTGCTTGAAATAACATTTAACTACTGTCAAAAATGGCAATGTATTGTAAGAGTAACACATGTAACATTAAATGTGTTTTTTAAAACACCAAACAGTCACCCACTCCAAAAAAAGTTCATGCCAGACTGGTTCAAACTGGAAATATTTTTTGTATGTCCTTAAATAAGCGTCCCAGTGGTCCATCAGGGTGTCGCGAACCAAGCCAAGATGACCACTCAAGAACCATCAGGTGTTCCTCCAGCAACTTCTCAGTGCGATTTCCTTAATCTACGGACATGTCCTTTGATGGTCATCCAAGCCCTTTCGATATGCTGTGTATGACTGCCAGATTGAGGATCTACAAACCACCTGCTGTGATTTACAGTGTAATGTCTGTACCCTATGTTTGTCAAAACATTCTTGTAGGCTCTCCACTCATCACTGATAATGGCACTACCCAACTTAGCATGCTGTCTGATCAGAGGAACAAGGTGGCGCCTTGATCGTTTTTCAACAAGTTTTAACACGAGCCTTCGCCTTTTGTCTTTAATTCCCATCATTCCAAATACCCATTTCTTCCTTTTCCATGCATTTCCAAAGCGTCCACGTGCATACTGAAAACAAAAAGAATAAAATTAAACAGAATATCTACAAAGAAACATTCAAAAAGATGGTTGCTTCTACTAATTTTTTTTTACTTATGGTAAAGGTTTCCATGTTTAGAGGACACATTCAGATCTGCATTGATTCTAACAAACCTGTCTGAGAGTTTACCAACCTTTCGCTGATGACGGAGACATCTTTCATCTATAACCACAAATTCTCTGTCACCACCAAGACGGTGTCCATTGTTTATTCTGTGTCTTTTAATTGCACGTATACAAACATGTCGAATGTGTCTTGCCATGCTACTTAGTGTTCTGGAGCTGCCAGCCACTTCATCATCGATCATATCTATTTGTCTGAGCCTGAGCCCTTGTGAAAATCTGTGATAGAAATTGAGGCAATTATTACTTACTGAGGCCCTAATTTTATTTCACAAGTCTCGTATTGGTGTTCAATTATGAAAGGTGCATTGCTATTAATGTCTACATCTACATATACCTGTAAATGAACTCCATCCAACTGAAAAGAGATGTTTTTGATTTCTCAAAGAGGGAGCTAGTTCTAATTGTTCTGGAAACTTTCCTATGACTTGCTCTTTTGCAGCACCTGAGAACATACAAATGAGTTAAGTAAAGAAATGGACCCTTAAACAAGAGCATTAATTGAAAAGATAATCACAAAATTAAGTATGAAGAAAATAATAATGAAAAGAGGTTAATGCTCCCTCTTGCATTGATAACCGAAATATTTTGTTATATTTACTACATGCACTACATTATCATGCATTATACATACCACATATATTGGTCTTTCTTCACCACGGAAATCATTTTCATCTTATGGTGACAAACAGGACATCTAAGCTTCTTTTTTAGCAGGTGTTTCTTCTGCAGCCATTTAATGAGCCTTAGTGCCTTATATTTAGTTTGTTTTCCTTCTATTCTGGCGCGCAATCTCATTCCCAGAGACATTCTGGTGGGAAAAAATGAGTAATTTATTTTATTATCACCTCGAAACACCGTAAAATACTCTATGGGAGTCTAGTGCAAATCGGTTCAGAGTTAAAGAACTTCACATGCTATATAAAACAAGCCCTATAATCAAAAATAGTCCCACGCAAAAAAGAGGATTGTCTCACCTGTTATAATGTATCTCCGACTTTGTTATGTAGATCTAACCCGCTGGATTCATGCTAAAGAAATATGTTCTGCCGCCAAAGGGAGGGAAAACAAATTTAATTTAAACGCAGAGGAGCTTATACAACCATCCAATCACAGTTAACTTTATTAAGGAAAGCCCCTCCTCTCAGAGCGCGACAGGCAGTGGAGCGCTCTGGAAGGTCAAGCCAAAGGGGCACGAACAGACACACTGAAGGCGCTCGTTCAAGTTGCTGCACCATGGATGGAGCAGAAGATAAAAATTTGTGTGCGTCTGCGACTTACACAGTTAGCACACGTTCGAAGAGATACAAAAAGCAGAGACTGGATGATCTAGATTGCACTAAGCCAACGACGTCAGCAGTTAGACATGAAGGTGAGTATAATGCTAGCTAGCTAGCTAGCTACCGAGCCATTTGGCTGCTAGCTACAGTGGCTAACTAACATCACATAACATGTGAATAGCTCTATTACTATTGGTTATTCCAAACGATTGATATCACTTAGTTGTATATTTTTAGTTTTGTTTATGTGCATCATTAAATTTATATTAAACACCCTGGTAAGGCAGTACACATAAGAATTATTTGCCTTGTTTTAGAAATGTCTGAACCACCACATGTGTATATAACATAATTTTTACAAAGTGGCTTTTTATAAATTCAAGTTGTAACCGTTTTTAATCAATATTTTATTTGAGTTTCCCAAGTTTAGATTATAAATTATTTTAGTATTGTAATTTAATAATTGTTTGTTCTTTAGATTCTTCTTCTAATCCTGCCCCTACTGCAACTGCCCTTCTTAACAAGGAGCGAGAGAAACTGACTTTTCTTAAGGAGGAACTGGAGCGCGACACCCTGATGGACCACTGGGACGCTTATTTAAGGACATACAAAAAATATTTCCAGTTTGAACCAGTCTGGCATGAACTTTTTTTGGAGTGGGTGACTGTTTGGTGTTTTAAAAAACACATTTAATGTTACATGTGTTACTCTTACAATACATTGCCATTTTTGACAGTAGTTAAATGTTATTTCAAGCACTGATTGTAATTTAGGTCTAAGTGTTATAAATGGTGACATTATACATTTAAGACTCACTTTTGGCAATTAAAAATGTTTATTAGTGATTAATAAATGTTGACATGTTTTAAACTTTACGACAAAGCTATCTTTTGTCATTTATAAATGTTTATTAGTGATTAATAAATGGTGTTATGCTTTACACTTTACAATAAGGCTCCCATTTGGCATTTATAAATGTTTATTAGTCCTTAATAAATGTTGACATGTTTTAAACTTTACAACAAAACTCTCTTTTGTCATTTATAATGTTTAGTAGTCATTAATAAATGGTGTTATGCTTTACACTTTACAATAAGGCTCCCATTTGGCATTTATAAATGTTTATTAGTCCTTAATAAATGTTGACATGTTTTAAACTTTACAACAAAACTCTCTTTTGTCATTTATGTTTAGTAGTCATTAATAAATGGTGTTATGCTTTACACTTTACAATAAGGCTCCCATTTGGCATTTATAAATGTTTATTAGTCATAAATAAATGGTGTCATGCTTTACACTTTACAATAAGGCTCCCATTTGGCATTTATAAATATTTATTATTCATTAAGAAATGGTTTTATGCTTTACACTTTACAACAAAGCTCCGATTGATAGTTGTGGATATTTATAATGCATTTCTGAAGTACAATTTTATATGATAAAAAATATGTTTACAAATGCTGATTGTGCTTACAGGATAGTAACTTAGTCTGAAATGTTTAATATAGCAACTCTAGATGAAATATATAGGTGAACACATTTGGCTCACTATTTGGCAAGAAACCGGTCAGTTTTTTTCCTCTTTCTCACCCTTAACTAATGCATAATAAACCATTAATAATGGTTTATAAAGCATTTACAAATTAATTAATAATATAGCTATAAACTATTTATTAGCATCTATAAGGGGAGCCTTATTGTAAAGTGGTACCGAGTGCTGTACCATGAGTGACTTCTGTTGTGCTGTTGTTGAACCTTGAGGCATATTGTAGCACCACAAGTGTTTTATTAAGGAGCTCCCCCTACCAGTTTGGGGTTAAATAACAAGCTCAATCTCTCTCTGTGAGCTTCTTTGTTAAGATTTCTCTGCATGCCACAATGTAAGACATTGCACGGACACGCTGTGCTAATTATATATTTTGAAAAAGAAATGTAGAGGTAGGAATTGCAATTAATATAAATAACATGACGCTAACCATCGGCCAATGAATGTGAACTAACAACAAGGTCGCGGGTATGGCTGCGACCGTAGGAAAAAAACCTAATATGAAGGTATTTTACTGTGCATTTTACAGTAATGTTCTGTTCTTCTAGAATATCATTAAAGTTACGTAAATAGACTTTGACTTCACATTTTGAATGTAAATTAACGTTAAATCACTGTAATGTAATACAACATAATTGTCATGATTATTAAATGTATCTGTCTGTACATATGCATATTTAGATTGTTAAAATACATTCACAAATGTATCATGATTTCACAAATACCTGTCCATTATTTGAAAGATTGAACTGTTGAATTCAAATGTAATGCTATGGAAAAGTATATAACATGATCCCTATAAGCTTGTGTTACATCACATAAGTATTATTATCATTGCTAGTTAGGCCGTTCGTGGCTCAAGAGTTGGCAGTTTGCCTTGTGATCACAAGATTGCCGGTTCGCGCCCTGGCTCAGACACTCCCCGTCGTTGTGTCTGTGGTCAAGACTCTTCACCTACCGCCTACTAGTGATAGCCAAAGGGGCCGATGGTGCGATATGGCAGCCTCGCCTCTGTCAGTCTGTCCCAGGGCATGCAATCAATTATTACTTAAACCAACTGTTAACTGTATATTTCTGTACATTTACGTATTATGATTCATATTTCCACATTCAGTGACCTTGTTTATAGGTAATTTCATTGTTTGATCGCGTAAAAATGTTCCTAATTTAATGTCTAAAAGCACTTGGAAAAGGCAGAATCCCATGTCAAATTAGCGCAACAAACTCTATTTTCATTACTGAAAATAACCGTATTTTTATGGGACAGTTATTTTCTGTTATTTTACGGTCGTATTTTTGGTGCCCCAGCTGCCGGAATATTACCATTTTTTTAAGATGTTTTTTTTTTCCTATTTATAGATGGTTTCATTGTTTAATCACATTAACATGTTCCTGATTTAACGTTTAGCGGCACTTGAAGAAGGCGAGATCCCATGTCAAATTAGCGCAATTAATTGTATTTTCATTACTGGAAATAACTGTATTTTTATGGGACAGTTATTTTCTGTTATTTTACGGTCGTATTTTTGGCGCCCCAGCTGCCGGAATATTACCGTTGTTTTAGGATGGTTTTTTTAACAGTGTAGGTAAAGGTGAACGGCTTGGACATGAGTTGAGCTGCGGTTTGGTGAAGGCCTTGAAGGGGACTGGCGACGGCTCCCGGGCCTGGCAGATCCCCATGTACTGAATAGGAGTGAAGAAGTTAAAGAACTGGAAAGTGGAGCGATGGTGGGGCACGTAAACGAGAATGAACAGCTTGTAGAACTGGGGGAACACATGTAGATAAGAACCGGAAGGAGTGTGCCTGGAGCCATGATCCCACTCCCATAGTTAATCTCCAAATAAAAGAGTCTTGACATATGTAGAAAGAGTCGAGGTTTCCACCACAACATCCCTTTCTTCTAACATGCACACAGAAAAGGTTAAAGTTTAAAACTAAAGTATTTAGAAAAACGTCCCTGACCATATCTTTGGGCTTGTCGCCTTGGTCAGGCTGATGATGACCCTAATGAAGGCCACAAACTGAAAGCATGCTAATGAAGGCTGCAAGTCAAAACATGTCAGTCAAAAAAGTCAAGTTGTTCACAAGTGTTGTTGGAACTTTAACCTTTGCAGAGTCTTGACAGATCACAGCCCCGCTAACTCTAAAGAATCAAAAGGAATATTAGCTGGGATTGCATCAACTCACAGAACAACCATTTGTTCTGCTTGAAGATCCTTTTATAGCCAGCGGGACTTCTTGGCCTGTCCCTGGGCAGTTTTTTCTTTTATCTTTGAAAGTTTCTTTCTCTGATTTTGGGAAATGTTCCAAAAGTTCAACATGACAAATGCAACTGCACCGCCACAAAATCAAACAGCAGCCAGCACTGAGGGAGAGCTACTTTTTGCCTTTTCTCAAAATCCCATTTTTTACTTTTTAACAGACTCGAGAGTTTTCTTAAGGTGACAAAGCGCAAGAAAACTGTCACATTAAACAACTCTTTAAGCAATACAGACTGCAAAGCAATAAGTCAAACTGTCTCACCTAAATGATGCTTCCACCTCTTTAAAATGTTTACAGATATTTCTCAAGGCATCATTGAATCCTTTGTTAAGAGTCACTGTGGTTTGTAGCTGCTCTTGGGATTCTAAGTAACCTACTATGATTTGTTTAAAACACAATATATCTTTTCTTGCAAGTACCACTCCTGCCCGAGGGAGTTTTTCAAGTACCTAGCAGTATAAATCAACTGCACCTTCAGTAAATCAAACAGAGTACAGTGCAGGGCTGTGTTTCTCCTGCCTTAGCACTTAACCCTTGCATGATTAAGGGCAGCACCTTAGTAATGGTTACTAGCTGGAAGGTAAGGTTTGGTTGTTTGTTGGTGTAAACACAAGAGGATGAGGCAACGCGACATGTCAGTCACCCTAAAAAACAAAGACCAAAAGCTGAGCAGCCCGACCTGTGCCATGCCTCAGCTGTCTTATCTTTGAAGCTGCTGTCTGAGTTATCTCAGTGGACTTAAAAAGTGATTTCAGAGTGCAAACACATATCAACTAAATCAAACGTGGCACAACTCCCCAGAGAAACTATTATATTTGGGGAACATTGGCTTCTGGCAAAGCGTCTAACCTTAAGGTGAACTCAGAGCAGTTGACTGGACACGTGAACCTTTTCAGTTTGATCTCGCTGCTGTTAAAGTTTCCCCTTTCAAGTGAAAGGTGTGTGGCAGTATGATATGCTCATACTGAGCCAGCCTCAGGTGGAGCTCAAACTTCCTTTTTGTGAACACTTGCTGTTGTATTTATTAACATTAAGACCTGATTGTCCCCATTACTTCCGAGACACCCTCTTGAATGACTTATAATTACATCTGGATCTGTGATGAAACTCTCTAAGAATCCAAGTAGCACTGAGGACTCTTAAATAATTGCTTCCTCCTCTTGCAAACATGCATAATATTAAATATTAATCAAATCAATGCAAAAATTTCATTTTTTATAAGACAAGTCTGGGGTAGGGCATTGGCAAATAGTGGTGTTAGTGTATAAACCTTTTTCTTCTGCTCATGATCGTGGAAACAAAGAACTGTGTGAGAATCTTCTTGCAAATAGAACAACTTTGGGTTTGAACCTGTGTTTGACGTAGCCAGAGGGCAGATTGGAACCCAAACCATCATATAAGGTGCAACTTTTACTCTTAAGCCAAAAACATTCTGTCTTCCTGTTTTGTTTCACTTTCAAGTTTCACTACGGCTTGGAAAGTAAAACAGCTGGCGGTTGGAAAGATCATCCACGTCACCCATGAGAAGGTTTTTGGTGCAGCAATATCTTTGCTGTGTGATTTTATCAATCAGCAACCACTCACAATCAATCAGGTAAGATTCATATCATGAATCCATGTTTGCAGGGTTCTTGTGGGGCTGGTTAATCAGAAAATAACTAACGAAACCTTTTCTGGGGGATATGATCACTGCTTAATAAAACAAAAAGCTCTCTGCTCACTCT
Source organism: Rhamphochromis sp. 'chilingali' (assembly GCF_963969265.1). Taxonomy (NCBI): domain Eukaryota; kingdom Metazoa; phylum Chordata; class Actinopteri; order Cichliformes; family Cichlidae; genus Rhamphochromis; species Rhamphochromis sp. 'chilingali'. The sequence goes on along the minus strand of NC_137940.1, from coordinate 19,005,080 downwards.
CTGGGCAGTATTTGCTGTTAAATGAATAGTATTATATTTTGCATATATTCATTGTGTGCACTTTGTTCTTTTTAAACATACTTTAAGAAGTTTGTAATGCAGTAGACACATATAAGCCTATATGTTATCATTTTGACCTTAAGATAATTCTACCAACCTTGAAGGAAAGGTCAGAGGTCAAATGTGACATGATATTTTAAATCTTCATACAGCACTTTCTATGTATTGACAATGCAAACGACACAAGTTAAAAGGCTTTTTGTCAATTTTAGACCAATAAGTCATTGAGCTGACGTTAAAGACCATGGTGGATGTAAGACAATTTTGAACGGATTGTTAACATGAGTCAAAGTTTTATTAGAAATGATTTAAATCTTTTTCAAGCTATTGTGTTTACAGCCAGAATGATAACACACACAGATACACAGACAGACACACACATGCAAATCCAACTGAATCCTGGCATTGTGGCTTTGCGGTATAAGGACAGGAGACTTGACTTCATGTTATAAGAAACATAAAGCGGGGTTCCAGCATCATGATATTAAATATTAAAAATCCATGAGATCAGATCTTGCAACCTTATGAGACTTTCAAAATTCCTGGTCAGTTCTTAGCTCAGTCCCATCAGTACCACTCACAGTATTACCAGCATCTTTGTCTTGTAGATGGTTGCTGGTGGAAGGGTCACCAACTTATTGTTTCCAGATCTACCTCTTAAGCTTCACAGACTGGATTCGCGTTCATCGGTAACTTGAACAATGTGTTGCTGCACTATGAATACCTGACAAATTACAACAGGGGTGTCGAACTCCAGGTCTCGAGGGCCGGTGTCCTGCAGGTTTTAGATCTCGCCCTAGGTCAACACACCTAAATCACGGGATCAAGTTCAAGCCAATTAAATCAGCACTGTTCGATCAAGGACACACCTAAAACCTGCAGGTAACCGGCCCTCGAGACCTGGAGTTCCCCACCCCTGAATTACAATGTAAGACATTCAAAAGAACAGAGCAGAGTAAGTCCCCCTTCTAATCCTTAGCATGGATCAACTTTTAAAAACATTTCTCATAATGGAAATCATCCTTTTTTTCCCTTAGACTATCCCTGTTTGGTGAATTTTAATGCATTTCAAATCCCATCGTTCTGAGAGTAGAGCTCTAACTTGTAAACTTCAAGCACAACCAGACAATACTTCTCCAGAGCCAACGAAAACATTAACCAGCTGCTTCCGTAGGCTAAACAGCACTGCTATTAGCTTATGTGTGAAATCTTTGGAGTTCCCCTTTAATAAATGCCATGATCAAAATAATCAAGCAGGTTCCATCTTCCACAGTAGTTGAGAGACTGTGGGAGTGTGTGCTGCGTTAGATAAGAAAGTCTACCACCAAAAAAGAGGACTGTCTGCAAAACAAAAGCAGTTTGTTGTGTTTCAGATGTCTTTAATGTCATGTACGTTGTGCGCCGTACACAATCTTGTGTTACTTGTTTGCCCTCCTCCTAGTACAACACAAATCCATTATTTTGAGCCATTAATCACTTCATACCTCCTACATAACACAGATTCACCGAGTGGTGTTCAGTGAATGACTCAGTGAGAAACTAAATGGATGAAGTGGAATATAATGTCTTCCACCGTAAAGCAGCCAGATGGAACATAACTTAACCACTTTTTCCTAAAACATCCATACTACAATGGAAATGTGTTTCTTCATCTTAGTGGAGTTTAAAAACTTATTTTTGAGTTTTTAAAATCAGGGTAGAGGTTGTTCATATTCATGAATATTAATTGACTAGGATAAGAGAAAATGATGTGATTCACTTTTAAAAACACTTGCCTTCGGTTTGCAAAGTCTCTGTATGTCTCTGTCTGTAGATGTCCTACACAGACACGCATTAAATAGCTGAGAGTCACTTGGTCAATAAAGAATGACTTATTGATGTTTCACCAATAACTGCAGAATTCTCTGTAGTTCTATAATGTACATGCAGAACTCATAAGAGAACTTTGACTGAACCAGCTAGACAAGCTAGATTGGACTAATGCAGGGGAGCTGCTGTAGACCAGCTCCCCAAAAGGGCACAGCCTTTTCCTCCAAAACTGTAAAACTTTTTCCAATAAATTATTCTTTCCTTGACATGAGCAGCTGTGTCTGAACTTCTTCACTGAAATCCTTCATTTGGCATACAACCTACACAGCTAAGATGCTGTTCCAAGACACATTGAGGGAATGGAAAATTCAATTCAATTCAATTCAATTCAATTTTATTTATATAGCGCCAAATCACAACAAAAGTCGCCTCAAGGCGCTTCATGCTTTATAGCTGGCCAGTATTACTCAATATATCACTGACAGTGGTGCTTGGACCAAGTTTAAAAGTGGGGCCTGCCCTGTCTGTATCATACTCTATAATATGTCTGAACATAAAGTGTGTGTCGTGCAACTCTTAGAAATCCAATTATACAATAAAGCACAAAAAACATCCTGTCTTACTGAAAGCAGTTACTATACGTGTAGAGCCACCGCTCTCTTCTGCAGTGGTTTGTTGATACATGTACATATGCACAGAATAAAGGCATATACTTGGCTACCGCTATTCTTTAGCACACCCTGGGCTCTCTTAGGCAAACGTCAGTGCAGTTTCTTACAGTGTTCAGCAATAGCTGTCCAGGCTTCCTGAAGGACACTCTAAAGCTCTCTTTGGATGTTGACTGTCTTTGTCTGTGAAATGATCTCTTGCTGCTCCATTAATCTTGAGGTCTGAGCTCCTTGGAGGCCACTCCATGACTCATAGTGACTCATAGTGTTCTGTTGTGTGTTTCTTTTGACACATGTATGTTCTTAATGCTGGGACAGTGCATTTTTGGTCACTGACTTCATTTTTCAGAATGACATCCAAGCAATCCAGATGAACATGACCGACCAAAATCTGACCATATTTTATGCATTCATAATTTCATGTATTTTGACAAAATGTCCAAAACCACTGACTGGAATACCACCAAACCAACATCTGCAAGATGTTTCTGATAATGCTTTGGTGAGGTCAGGTGCATCTCTTTATCTGCTGTATATGCCAGCTCTTCTTTTGTCCTTCATTTGTCCAATTTTTTCACTTTTTTTAAGGACATATAGCATACCAAGCTATGCCATTTTATTAGTTAATAGCTCTTTGGTACCTTGTTGGTGCAGAAATACTCTTTTATGCCTGTGAAGTTATCATCACTGGTATAACTTTCAGTCGACTCGACTTCTGAGACAGGCTCTACTCTGGTGTTACCTCGTCATCAACTGGCCGACTTGCCAATTGACTTGCATGCACAGGCGAGAGCACATATTCCCTATACTTGTTTTGCTACAGTGGCTGCAGGTTAGTTTTCAAATTGATTAATTAATATCTTGACACTTGTTTTTAAAACATTGCATGGACTAGCTCCTATATATTTTTCTGATCTTCCAAATTGGTATACTCCACCGAGATCTTTGAGGTCTGCGGACCAAATGTTTCTTGTTGTCTGTAGGTCCAGATTAAAACACAGAGGAGATCGGGCTTTTGCTGTGACTGCTCCGAAACTGTGGAATAAACTGACTTAACATATCAGGACCTCTCCAACACTGGATACTTTTAAAACTCGTTTAAAGACCCATTTTTACTCTGTCACAGTTCTCGGTCACTATGACCCAGCATTATGAGTTTCTTATGTTCTGGTTTGATTTTGGTATTTTTGGTTATTTTCTTGATCTCTTGTCAGGCCATGATGATGATGATGATTTAGTATGTTCCAGTTTATTCTGGTTTTAGGTTTTTGTGTCTTGTGCCCTCATATTTAGTGTAGGTTTAGTTCTGTGCCAAGTCTGCGTCTTCGTGAATTGTTTCCTGCTTTATTTTGAAGGTTTATGTTTCATGTTAGTGTTTCTAGTCCCCCCCCCCCCCCCCCCCCCCGCTGTCTCATTAGCCCTAATCTCTCCCAGCTGTGTCTCCCCCCTGTTTTCCATTCTCTGATTTCGCCCCAGTGTATTTAATCCCCGTGTTTCTCTGTGTCAGTGTTGTGTTGCACCCTCACACTTGCCTGTGTGTTTCTGTGTATCATTGCTCAGTTCATGGTTTAGTTTTTGGCCAGTAATAAAGCTGAGTCCTGTGTTTGGATCCTCATCTCCGCCTGCCCGCACACACAGCCCTGACATACTCCTTGGCTTTTAATTCTGAGTGAGTTTGTCATCATTTTATTCTTATTATTTTCTTATCTTTTATTTTACTTTCCTTTTAAATTTTATCTTATTATTCTATTGTACAGTACTTTGGTCAACAGTTGTTGTTTTAAAAGTGCTATATAAATAAAATTGATTAGATTTTTTCTAAACGGCCACAGCTGCAACTTTTCAAGATCATAACTTTAATAACAACAACAAAGCAAAATATAAAGAAATGAGAGGTGGCTCAAGACTTTTGCACAGTGATGCATTTGATTATTCTGGGTAGTCTTACTAAAATGTTAGCTGTAGAGTCATTTTATGGTCGTATCTACCTCAAGTGGTGTCTATGTGCCTTTACACTACGTGCCCATTGTCTGATCTATTTTCCCACAAAGCAGTACAGCCTCTTTAAAGGTCTCAGTTTCTTTGTCGTAGACAGTGTGGCGACAGTTCAGCTGCAGTCAGGACAGTAAAAATCTCGACACAATATAAGTAATTGTGATCTTTTCTTTTAATGCTTATCCAGCCTTGTCAAAATGCATTTAGAAGGGTTGGGATAATTGAAGTGTCCGTTTTCTCCTGGACACATACCAGTGAAGAAACATAATTTCTACACATTAAGACACCATAGCAGTAGTTCCTTTTGGCACCTTTACAGTGGGAGCCATTAATCGCCCATTGTCCACTGGCTCAGCAGAGCAGTATTACAAAATAAATGAGGATGTACAGTACCTGCTTTGAATGTAAAGTAAGTCAATTAGTTCATATATTTGCTTCAGTCCACACGTCCCTAAAGAATGAAAGAGTATACACATTTGATTTCTGCTCTGCTACTTCCCGGCCATCTGCCACTTCTAGTCTCTGTGTTTCCTTTACTCCCATTCCTTGTCTTGGGATCTCTTCTATCAACACATTTCAGCCTTTTTGTAGTTGTTGAAATTTCCATTTATTAGATTTTATGACCATTCAATGGCATCTCACATTTTTTTAATAAATGTAAGTGACTCTAATTTCATGACAGTTTTTCCAAACATATGACAGCTTTATATACCCGTCTCAGTTTCTTGACCAGTCTATAGATGTGTAACAGTTTCCAATAACCACTGCTTGATTTGTATCTTTATTTTGGGCAATGGTTGGTGATAATGATTGGATCATGAAATTGAATTCTTTAATAGAATATATGTTTATTAACCAATTTTGAGTTAGCAATGCTAAGAATTATAGTATGTGGTCAGCAAAACTGTATAAGAGACCATACACAACAGTAAGAAGTGAGGACATTTAAACACTCGAGGAAACGATAAATAAAGAGAATATGTAAGGAGAAAAGGAAAATACCAGAGAGAGTGGCTAATTACACTCAGGTGTGGCAAAGAAGTGAAATGAGAAAGAAAAACAACAGAGTCTAGAAAGAAAACTAGAATGACGTGACAACGAACGAATGAATGAAAATAGGTGGGTGCTGAACAATCATCCCTATTAAGAGTGACTGTATAGGGCATAGCTTTTTCTCAATCCTGTGGCCTTACTGTTGAACATACAACAGAGTCAGCATCAATCATCACCGGTGCTGATGTTCATTTGAAAGGAGATGCACTTATCTAGGAAACTGAACGAGCTTTCTATGCAGTTTGGACAGAAATAATGTTATCTAGTTACTTTTTGAGTTGCCTCAAGTCTGAAGGGTGATGCATCTGAAGCTGGAGGTAACTGCCAAGATTGCTCAAAGAAGATAAACATTATTTTAGCAGCCTGTCATAAAAAAGTCATCTCCAATGATTCTGGTCCCCCACTAATAAGCTTACCTACCTGTTTAATGATCACATGATTTTCCAGTCATTTATTATCAGACAGAACTGACACTGTAAGTGGGAACAGGCCACTCAGTCCGAGGAAACACAAAATGACTTCACTGCGTTTCAAGATTTCAACACATCTGTGCAGATTGCACATCTATAATCCTTCACTCTACGCAGGCAGATACCTACATAACACAACTGCAGTACTATCAATCTTCCATAAGCTTTTGCAACTACGTTTTGCAAGGTCAAGCACATCCTGTCAATCAATCTGGAATCAGACTGTTCTGGATTTACAAAGAAAATCTATAACCTGGCAACGTCCTCCTGTTTCCTCTTTTTTGTTGTCTTGACAAAGACAACCCTCCTCTCTCACCTCATGTCCCTTGGTAATAGCACATTAGTCTGTAGGACATTAGTCAGTAAAAATGAAAGCATATGGCGCGTAATATTTACTTGTAATGAGCCTGAGAATCATCATGCACGGAAACCAAATTATGAGTGCCTCATTTTGTGGCAGCCCAATAAATATTTTACCCTGTAAAAGTATGGATGACATCGGAGGATGAGAGAGCCACCTGTTCTTGTCTGCTAAATGATTTACCAGATGTCTTGTCTTCTTTCTATTCTGTCTTCTGCTCCTTCACTCATTTCGCTATTTTTTAGGTCCACAGAAGAGGAGGCGAGAATTTCTAATAAAAACAGAGAGAAAATGGAGACGATGTAGGGAGTCTCCAGCTAATGTAGGGGCATCAACAGTGAGCATGGAGGACATTTACAAACCTTCTTGAGCATCCTTCACACTACTGCACAACCCAGGCTTGGATACCAAATATTTCTGCCCATTCACTTAAGTGCTACAATCCACCACTGCTGCTAAACATCATGCATCACTGATGCTAACGCACTTTCACTGTCACACCTTTTGTTGCTTCTGTGCATTTTCTATCTCAGTGCAATTTTTATGTACTGTAGAAATTTCATATTTTGCAAATTCTCCAAATATGGCTTAAATAAACAAGTATTGCACCAGTTAGGAGACAAGTAGAAAACATCATTTAGTGCAGTTATAAGCACGTGCATAGTGAGTTATCGGCTTTAATTTGAGAATGTCAAAAAGTTTAAAACTGCCCTTTAAAGTTTAATGACAAGTGGTTTTAAAGCTTCTTTGAAAGAAGGGTTTCTAAAATCACTCATTAACTTCATTAATACTCTCATTACACCAAATTTAACAAGCAGGAACTTTATCAATAATGAGAAATTGAGCAATTGAGCTGCTGCTTTAGGTAAGCCTCAAAGTCAAGCTCAGAGGCATCTTCTGGGAGATCAGCTGATATAAATGGACAGTGATCAATAACAGCTGATTGTTCAGCAGATATACTTGGAAACATGCAACTATCAAATCTTTTATCGACACGCTTTTAGGATGCTTTAGCATCAGAGCTACAGGTACAGGCCCATCTGGCAGCCAAAACAGAACTACATCTCATTAACATGTTTGAGCAACGCAGATAGTTGCTGTGGTATCGGAGGCAATAATCAACTTTTTTTGACAGCTGCCAGAAAGACACAGAGTGTGGCATCAACATGTGAGCACACCTAACCCTGCCTTTCTCCACAGCTAACCGGGCTAACCGAGTTCACTTTGAGAAGCAAGGCAAATAAACTTGCCTTGCTTGGACAGTATAACGCACTTGTTTCTGTCTGTTTCTGTTCTGGTTTGGACTTCACCATCGTGCTCTTGTCCTTTTGTGCAATAAAAAAAAATATTGTCTATAACATGAACACGAGCTGAAATCAGCTGATTGTAGCAAGTGGAAGTGAACCAGGAAGCAGGATCGATTGGCAAGCAGACTAAGAATTACAAGACTAAGAAGTACAAGGAATTGGGCTCGATCCCCATTCCTAATACTCGGTCAACTTTACTGTGATGACATGACGATTATGTGACAAATTAATACTACTGGAACTTTTCTGGCCCCACACCATTCAAGTCCAGGTCAACAAAACGTACTTTTTGCGATAAACAATGAACAATTTCTTAGATATCGTTCACCTCCCACACAGTGGCATTATTAACCAATCCAGATTGGAAATCATGTAGATGTGCATAGTTTGAAAGCTCTAATCAAATGTGTTGAAGTGAATGAAACCAAATGTAAGCTGTATTAACATGGCTCCTTTTGGACTGCAGGATGCATCTCATGAAAAACAAGCCTGATGTTACACAATGACCACTGAAACGAACAAAAATATATATTAGTAAGAGACCCAAGTTTGACCAGTTGTCTTTTTCACTTTCTTCAATATTATTACTTTTTTTTTTTTTAAGTTATGTTTTAATTTACCAATGTGCCTTCAGTTTTAATTGCTGTCTGGTCAGTTTTTAAAAATGATAGAAAGTTAAGTTTAAACGTTTCCCATATTCACAAGAAGGAAAACTGTGGACATTGTGTACATTATATGACAGGATAGGAAGGATATCAATAATTACCAGTGTACTGTTGAACATATAGAGTCTGTCTTTTCCCACCTCTGCAGCAGCCTTTGTTTAAAAATAAGACATTGTTACAGCGCTGTTAGCTTATAACATATTGTTTATCACTGTTGTTACATTGTACCTTTACATTTCTGTATGTGATGTGGACACATAGTACCATCTCTTTTACTTTACACAGGAAAACATACACAGTCAGCCCTCACACACAAATCTACAGAGGTACTCAAAGAAACAATGGCATCTCAAAAAATAAGTAAAAGTCATGAGCTTGCATACTCACACACACACACACACACACACACACACACACACACACACACACACACACACACACACACACACACACACACAGTTGTTCACACATGTAGATCACTTTTAAACAAATGGAGAGATGGCATTTTGACATTAAGAGTAAGAGAAATACACAAATCCCTCCCACTATACCTGGGATTTCAGCCAACACACACAAACACACTCTGTCTCTGTGACTCTTGGGAGTACAGGAGCTCAGATGATGTGTGTGTGTGTGTGTGTGTGTGTGTGTGTGTGTGTGTGTGTGTGTGTGTGTGTGTGTGTGTGTGTCCACCTCCTCATGTCCTGAAAAGCTGTCTTTTCTGTTTTTCCTGTTCCTTTCTCTTCCTGTCGCTTGTTCTTTCTCGTCTTTGTCTCCTTTCCTTCCTTTGAGTCTCCTTTACATTCTTTGCACTTGGCCACGCGTCTTTCTGCCTCCTCCTGCCAGCAGCAGCTGCACTCTTCTCCTGGATGAAGCGAATAAAACAGTCACAACTGCAACAGGACTAAGTGTTATTGCATTCACCGGCCTGACACTAAATGCTGTGTTTTGTTTGAACTGAAAACGGGACGAGATTTTGAGATTTCATCCTGTAAAATGAAAATCAGTAAAAGCAAGGAGTATGCACGTGTGAATGAGAGAGGGGCAGGTAGAAAGTTGGACATGCAAGGAGGAGAGAAGGCAGATCATCTGGGCTTAGCCATCCAAAGTAGGAGACAGTGGAGAAGAGAGTGAGGCAGGATGGAGTGGGTGGAGACAAGCGTCGGGGTGATTTGTGATACAAGGATAGCAGCAAGAGTGAAGGGGAAGGTTTACAAGCCTGTAGTGAGAGCTTCTATGATAAATGGTTTGGAGGTGATGGCAAAACTGTAAGCAAAGTTGAAGATGTTCACTTGAGTGATCAGGATGGACAGGATTAGAAAGGGGTACATCAGAGGGACGGCTCAGGTGGAGCGGTTTGGAGACAAAAGAGGTAAGGATAAGATGCTTTTGACACTGGAGGGATATGCTGGATTTTGAATATGGAGCGGCGAGGAAGGTGGAAAGAGGAAGAACACAGAGACGATTCATGGATGTACTGAAGGAGACATGCAGAGTGCTGCTGTGACAGGTAGACACAGCAGCAGGTGAGCCTCTGTGGGTAAAAGAAGAGGCAGCAGATTAAAATGCCTGTATTAGTCAAAAAAGTCTACAAACTGAACAACATTAAATCAATTTCCGAAGCACATTTGTAAGCCCTTCTCTTGTCTCTCATGTCTTTTTTTCTTGTCTCACAAAAAATGTAATTTGACCAAATTAAGATTCAGTATTTTGCACAAGGAGACTTTAACATGCAGACCTGACTGTCCACAGGTATTATTAAAGATGGAGGTCATTACTGTGGCCTCATCTACTGTCTTCTCAAGTCTAGATATGAGTTTTCCACTCTACCCAGCTTGGTTGCAAAAAAAACCTCTTATTAGCCAGTGAGCTTTCATACCACATATAATCCTCTATTTCGAAATATAGTATGACTAAGATTTGCAAAGTGGATTTAATTTTTTATTCAATATGACCCAAAATGAGCGAGTGAACCCAAACCCAGCAGGAAAGCATTTACAGAGGTCAAGACAGAAAGCACATAAACTTCTCATGAACCATAGTTTTCACCATCTAGTGACCAAGATCTGTCAGACTACAGGTTTATGGTGATAACACACTGGCTTCATTTTACCAGGAAGCTCGTTCCATGTTTCATCTGTCTGAGTATACCTGAGTTCTCCACTTGTAGCTTTCACCATGCACATAGCTTTGGTGTTTGTTTGATTGCAATTAGGGAGGTGAGGTGTTGTTTTTATTCTGATTTTGTGTCAGTTATCTTCGGTATGTTTCTTGGTTTCTTGGTTCATGAAGTTGAATCCTAAATCTTACATTTTAATAGGCATTCAAAAACTTTACTCAAATATTGTTTCCAACTCAAAAGACTTTTAACAGTCAATATCTGTTTTCTAACTCTGATAATCTCATTGAGCGCTCAGTATGCTAACTCACCTCTTTCTGTGTTTCTCTTCCTCTGAAAGGTATTCTCACGGTTTTTCTCATTTCACTTCTCATCCTTTTCTTCACCCCACTCCATCTCAGTCTCCTTCTCTCCTTTTATGAAAAAAGGTATCACCTCTTCTCAAGGATGTCCTGGATTTGCAGCTACGCTATCACCATGGGGACTGTTACCAGGGAGATAATGAGCGAGAGCGATACAGAGCGACCAATGGTTGATGTGGAGGTGGCAGCGAAGGGGTGACTCCAGTTTGATGTGGCCTTCTTTGGCTCAGTGGGACATCAGTGTTGAATAATTACAGAGAAACAAACAGTGTATGAACTGGTATAAAGATGATCTAATGAAAATAAGAGAAAGAAATCAGGGGGCATTCCTGTTAAACAAAGGTAATAACAAAGGGAATGGCAGGTGGATAATAGTGCCTGATGTATATTTTAAAGGCTATGCAGTTAGTGGCTCAAAGATGTGAAGAGACAGAAAGATGAGACCGGCTGAGGAAGGGAGGAAAACTGTGGCAGAGATGACTCAGGGAATAGAGTGAGGATGCTATGATAAGAGGAGAAATGATGAAAAGGAAATACAAAAACTGAGGGGGGTATAAGTCTGTGGTGGTAGAGAGGAGAGAAGAAATACTGCTGTAGGTGTGTATTTATTTTATTTTATTATTTATTTATTTATTGTCATTGTCAAGAACAATGAAATTGCGTTTGGGGCTTCCATACAACCCAAAAAAAAAAAAGAAGAAAATAATAAATACCTGTGCTGTAGGTGTGTAACAACAATAAGGTTGTTACATACAGCGCACACACAGTCCTCCACACAGAGCAATGGCAGAGATTTTATTTTATTTTACTCTACCCTGTCAGCAAAGAGAAAGAGACTTTAATTTTTAAAGAAAAGTTTGTTTAGGAAGGTTTGAACATACAGCTGCTTAGATGATAGCTACATCTCTAAAGATGACTTCTAAACGTGTTTTTAAGTCTAATGTGTAATAACTGATAATAGTGAAAGAAAAACTAATATCTCTTTTATGAACATATTAATATGGAAATGTAGAACCTTCATTAATGAGTAATTGAATCTGATAGGCAAGTTAATGCAATATTACTTCATGCACTGCGGCCGGGTGTTGCTTCAAGGTGACAGCAGGAGAGACTTGCTCAGTACTAAGAAAATATTGTCTCCCCATGGCTCACTTAAACCCTCAGTGCATCATTTTTAGCTTCTGATTGCTGTGATGTGTTCATACTGCAGGTGTCAATAAAGTTGAGGGAACCTTAGCATCTAAGTACTCTGGCAGGTACTACAGAGGATAAACAAGCATCAACAGAGTAATGTTTGCAACTGATGGGTGATTTCAAATATTTCCACCAAACACAAACTGTTTATGTGCAGTTTGGACTGCAATGTGTCTGCAAGCTAAGCATGCAGGGGCTGTACTGCACACACACACACACACACACACACACACACACACACACACACACACACACACACACACACGCATATGTATGTATGTGTGTATATATATTTAATATACATATATATACACACACACATATATATATATATATATATATATATATATATATATATATATATATATATAAAAAAACACCCAGCACGCCCCTGCGGGCGGTTTATCCTTCAAGCTCGGGTCCTCTACCAGAGGCCTGGGAGCTTGAGGGTCCTGCGCAGTATCTTAGCTGTTCCCAGGACTGCGCTCTTCTGGACAGAGATCTCCGATGTTATTCCCGGGATCTGCTGGAGCCACTTGCCTAGCTTGGGAGTCACCGCACCTAGTGCTCCGATTACCACGGGGACCACCGTTACCTTCACCCTCCACATCCTCTCGAGCTCTTCTCTGAGCCCTTGGTATTTCTCCAGCTTCTCGTGTTCCTTCTTCCTGATATTGCTGTCATTCGGAACCGCTACATCGATCACTACGGCCGTCTTCTTCTGTTTGTCTACCACCACTATGTCCGGTTGGTTAGCCACCACCATTTTGTCCGTCTGTATCTGGAAGTCCCACAGGATCTTAGCTCGGTCATTCTCCACCACCCTTGGGGGCATCTCCCATTTTGACCTCGGGACTTCTAGGTTATACTCGGCACAGATGTTCCTGTACACTATGCCGGCCACTTGGTTATGGCGTTCCATGTATGCCTTGCCTGCTAGCATCTTGCACCCTGCTGTTATGTGCTGGATTGTCTCTGGGGCATCTTTACACAGCCTGCACCTGGGGTCTTGCCTGGTGTGATAGACCCCAGCCTCTATGGATCTTGTACTCAGAGCTTGTTCTTGTGCTGCCATGATTAGTGCCTCTGTGCTGTCTTTCAGTCCAGCTTTGTCCAGCCACTGGTAGGATTTCTGGATATCAGCCACCTCCTCTATCTGCCGGTGGTACATACCGTGCAGGGGCCTGTCCTTCCATGATGGTTCCTCGTCTCCCTCCTCTTTCTTGGGTTTCTGCTGCCTGAGGTATTCACTGAGCACTCGGTCAGTTGGGGCCATCTTCCCAATGTATTCTTGGATGTTCCTTGTCTCATCCTGGACTGTGGTGCTGACACTCACCAGTCCCCGGCCCCCTTCCTTCCGCTTAGCGTACAGCCTCAGGGTGCTGGACTTGGGGTGAAACCCTCCATGCATGGTCAGGAGCTTTCTTGTCTTTATGTCAGTGGCTTCTATCTCCTCCTTTGGCCAGCCTATTACCCCAGCAGGGTACCTGATCACGGGCAGGGCGTATGTGTTGATGGCCCGGATCTTGTTCTTACCATTCAGCTGACTCCTCAGGACTTGCCTGACCCTCTGCAGGTACTTGGTGGTTGCAGCCTTTCTAGCGGCCTCTTCATGGTTCCCATTTGCCTGCGGGATCCCCAGGTACTTGTAACTGTCCTCTATGTCTGCAATGTTGCCTTCTGGTAGTTCAATCCCCTCAGTTCTGACTACCTTCCCTCTCTTTGTTACCATCCGACTACACTTCTCCAGTCCGAACGACATTCCAATGTCATTGCTGTATAGCCTGGTAGTGTGGATCAGTGAATCGATGTCTCGTTCACTCTTGGCATACAGCTTGATGTCATCCATGTACAGGAGGTGGCTGACAACTGCTCCGTTCCATAGTCGGTATCCGTAGCCAGTCTTGTTAATGATCTCACTGAGGGGGTTCAGGCCTATGCAGAACAGCAGTGGGGACAGAGCATCTCCTTGGTAGATCCCGCACTTGATGGTAACTTGTGCTATGGGCTTGGAGTTGGCCTCTAGTGTTGTACGCCACATCCCCATTGAGTTCCTGATGAAGGCTCTTAGGGTCCCATTGATCTTGTACAATTCTAGGCATTCCAGTATCCAGCTGTGGGGCATTGAGTCATAGGCCTTCTTGTAATCAATCCAGGCAGTGCACAGGTTGGTCAGTCTGGTCTTGCAGTCTCGGCTGATTGTTCTGTCTACCAGTAGCTGGTGTTTTGCGCCTCTGGTATTCTTGCCAATTCCTTTCTGTGTCCCGCTCATGTATTGACCCATGTGCCTGTTCATCTTAGCCGATATGATGCCTGACAGGAGCTTCCATGTAGTACTGAGGCAGGTTATTGGTCGGTAGTTGGAGGGGACCGGTCCCTTCTTGGGGTCCTTGGGGATCAGGACCGTCCGGCCTTCAGTTAGCCATTCCGGGTGTCTCTCGTTAACTAGCAGCTGGTTCATTTGTGCTGCCAGACGCTCGTGGAGTGCAGTCAGCTTCTTCAGCCAGTAGGCGTGAACCATGTCGGGCCCTGGTGCTGTCCAACTCTTCATACTGGAGACCCTTTCTTGGATATCTGCCACTGTGATGGTTACTGGACCCTGTTCAGGGAGGTCGCTGTGGTCTGCCCTCAGATCCACTAGCCACTGAGCATTGCCGTTATGGGTTGCGTCCTTCTCCCATATGCTCTTCCAGTATTGCTCCGTCTCCAGCCTTGGTGGTGCTGTTCTCTTATTGTTCCCTTGCCACTGAGAGTACACCTTTGCTGGTTCTGTGGAGAACAGCTGGTTTATTCTCCTGCCTTCTATCTCTCTGGTGTACCTCCTCAAGCGGCTGGCCAAGGCTGTGAGTCTTTGCTTGGCAGTTTCCAAGGCCTCAGGTATGGACAGCTTGCTGTATTTCTTAGGCACCTTATTTGTCACACCTTTCTGCAACTCTGTTAGTTGGCTAACCTCCCTCCGTGCTACTTTGATCTTGCCCTCTAGCCTCCTTCTCCATGGAGGGTACTGCCCCTTGTGGCTGTTCAACTTGTAGCCAAGCATCTCACTGATCACTGCTGCCGTATTGTAGATCAGCTTGTTAGTGTCGGTAATCGTGGTTGTAGGTATTGCCCGTAGTGCTGCATTAACATCATCTAGCAGACCTTCTGAGGGTACTTCACGTAATCTTGGTAACCGGCTACGGGGGATCCAGGTTTCAAGCTTGGCCATGATCCTATTTTTCAGGTCAGTTCCTCTCGCACTCAACGATCCTTCTCCTATCGCACTTGGGGCTATGTACCCAATCTCGGGTGGGGGTGATGATATCTCCCCCCTGACCTGGCGTCCTGACTCCTCCTTGCCGTAGCATTTGTGTTGTACCTCGTCAATCTCTAGCTGTGAGAGCAGTCCCTTCTTTCGAATGTTGGAACACTGAGCTACTAGTTGTTTCGCCGTCATTGTGGATGTTGGGTATCGAAGAATCCATAGGTCCCTCATCCTATTCATGTAGCCCCTTCCGCCGGGGTTACTTGCGTAGTAGCATTCCAACAACGCCCTGTTTTCGTCCCTTGCCCACCGATGCCTTCTTGTTCCAGTAGCCCACTTTTCGTCAGGGTGCCCTGGTTCCTCAACACCTGACGCGGACCTTGTTGATCCGGGCGACGTCCGAGCCGGCATGCCTTCATATTTATCTGTCTCGCTCATGTCTGCGGTAGGCTTGCTTAGCATAGGGGGTCTAGCCTTAGGACCCTTACTGGATACAGACGCCCCAGGCAGGAATCGAATATATATATATATATATATATATATATAAGATCTCATCCCATGGGGTCAAAATGATCATGAGAACGGTGAGCAAAGATCCCAGAACCACACGGGGGGACCTGGTGAATGACCTGCAGAGAGCTGGGACCAAAGTAACAAAGGTCACCATCAGTAACACACTACAACGGCAGGGAATCAAATCCCGCAGTGCCAGACGTGTTCCGCTGCTGAAGCCAGTGCATGTCCAGGCCCGTCTGAAGTTTGCCAGAGAGCACATGGATGATACAGCAGAGGATTGGGAGAATGTCATGTGGTCAGATGAAACCAAAGTAGAACTTTTTGGTATAAACTCAATTCGTCGTGTTTGGAGGAAGAAGAATACTGAGTTGCATCCCAAGAACACCATACCTACTGTGAAGCATGGGGGTGGAAACATCATGCTATGGGGCTGTTTTTCTGCCAAGGGGACAGGACGACTGATCCGTGTTAAGGACAGAATGAATGGGGCCATGTATCGTGAGATTTTGAGCCAAAACCTCCTTCCATCAGTGAGAACTTTGAAGATGAAACGAGGCTGGGTCTTCCAACATGACAATGATCCAAAACACACCGCCCGGGCAACAAAGGAGTGGCTCCGTAAGAAGCATTTGAAAGTCCTGGAGTGGCCTAGCCAGTCTCCAGACCTCAACCCCATAGAAAATCTGTGACGGGAGTTGAAAGTCCGTGTTGCTCGGTGATAGCCCCAAAACATCACTGCTCTCGAGAAGATCTGCATGGAGGAATGGGCCAAAATACCAGCTACTGTGTGTGCAAACCTGGTAAAGACCTATAGTAAACGTTTGACCTCTGTTATTGCCAACAAAGCTTATGTTACAAAGTATTGAGTTGTATTTTTGTTATTGACCAAATACTTATTTTCCACCCTGATTTACGAATAAATTCTTTACAAATCCTACCATGTGAATTCATGGATTTTTTTTTTCACATTCTGTCTCTCACAGTTGAAGTGTACCTCTGGTGCAAATTACTGACCTCTGTCATCATTTTAGGTGGGGGAACTTGCACAATCGGTGACTGACTAAATACTTTTTTGCCCCACTGTATATATATATGCATTTGTATATATACATATGCATTTGTATATAAGAGTATGCTTGTGTATATATGGATGTCTTTTAAACATGCTATACAAATAAAGCTGACTTGTCTCGACTTCTAACATCCTTACTAACCTGCTCTCTCCTCTCTGATTCATCCCAAGTCCTGACTGTCTATAGAACAGACAGAGAAAGAAGCCACAGAAACAATAGGTCAGAAAGTTAGAAACAGGACTTCATCATATACAAGCAGGAATGTTTCTCTTCCCCTGCCAGTGGTGGACTCCCTCAGGTATCGGTGCGTTGGTGGTTCTTTGTGACTGAGGATGGGCGTTCGGGTACACACCGGCTCACTCCTTGGCGGCCGCTTATCGGGGCCTGGAGCCTGGGGCTCGTTCGGGCCACTTCGGAGGTGGGGTGCCCCCGGCCTCTCGGCCTAGGGCTCGGTCACTCAGGCACAGCTGGCTGCCGGCGGAGCTCACGGGCGCGTCACTGCAACTCCCCCTGGCTTCTGCTCCGCGGCTGCTGAGTGAGCCCTCATCTGGGACTCTCCTCAGCTCTTACTGGGACAGTGGCGCGGCTGCCCCTCTGTTGGTCTTCCTTGGTCTCTTGTGTTCTGGGGGCCTCTGGATGTCTGGAGTTTTGATCTCCTCCATACCTGCTTCATGCCCTGGAGGACGGGGCTGTGGCTCCCCACACTCCCTAGCAGATCGTTACATGGAGAAACCTTTGGAATGCAAGCATGCTGATCCACACAGGTATGCACACAGGTGTACACACGGGTATTCACAGACGCGGACTACAGCTTTCTTGGCTGCTGCCTCAAAGCACATTGTGCGCTGTCTATCTTGCGTGCTGCACAATATCGTTTATTATTTAGTATCTACTGCTAGCTAGTTTATTGTGATGGTGCCGTTTTTTTTTATTATGTTGCTCTTTGTTGTTTGCTTTCTCTTCTGTTTTTTTTCTCCATACAGGTGACCCAGGTGTTTTGTTTTTTTTGTTTTTTTGTTTTTCTTTCTTCCCCCCCTTCTCACCGTCTCTTCTCCCCTTTGGTTTTCTTTCTCTCCCTCTCTTTCTTTCATTCTTTCTCCCTGTCCTATCCCCCAGTCATGTCTGTCCCGTTTGTAGCAACTGAAAATAAAATAAATTCATAATTATAATAAAGGTCAATCAAATGGACCAATATGGCAAGGCCATGATGATCCACTTGGTAAAATAAATCCGCTTGGCATCTTTCTTGGCCAACAATTGGACAACAATTCTGATGGCTAAAGATCCAAACGGGACACAAAAAAAAAACAAAAAACAAAAAACAAAAAAAAAGGAATATTTCTTGTCTGTCAGCTGTGATTTGTTTTTTTTTTTTGTTTTTTTTGTTTTCTTTCCGCCTGTCCCATTTGGTTCTTTAGCCATCAGAATTGTTGTCTGAAGACCAACAAGGATACCCAATGGATTTACTTTGCCAAATGGATCATTGTGGCATTGCCGTATTGGTCCATTTGGTCGATCTTTGTTTTTATTATTTATTATATTTTATTTTCAGATGTTACAGACGGGACAGACATGAGTGAGAGATAGGAAAGGGAGAAAGAAAGAGGAAGGAAAGGAAAAACAGAAGGGGAGAGGGACAGTGAGAAAGGGGGGGAGAAAAAAATAAAAATCTCCTGGATCACCTGTTGAGAGAAGAATAGAAAACAAGCAAAAAAAGACAAAAAAAACCAAAAAAAACAAAGCAACATACTAAACACAACACCATCGCATTAATCTAGCTAAGTGTAAACAGCAGTAAATACTAAATATTCAATGTTGTTGTGCAGCACGCAGGACAGATGTGCTTCGAAGTAGCAGCCAAGAAAGGTGTAATTTGGGTCTACAAGCAGTGAACACCCGTGTGCATACCTGTGTGGATCAGCGCGCTTGTATTCCAAAGGTTTCTCCATGTAACGATCTGCTAGGGAGTGTGGGGGGGCCACAGCCCCGTCCTCCAGGGTGTGAAGCAGGTATGGAGGAGATCAAAACTCCAGACATCCAGAGGCCCCCAGAACACAAGAAACCATGGAAGACCAACAGAGGGGCAGCCGCGCCACTGTTCCAGTAAGAGCTGAGGAGAGTCCCAGATGAGGGCTCACTCAGCAGCCGCGGAGCAGAAGCCAGGGGGAGTTGCAGTGACGCGCCCGTGAGCTCCGCCGGCCGCCAGCTGTGCCTGAGTGACCGAGCCCCAGGCCAAGAGGCCGGGGGCATCCCACCCCCGAAGGGGCCCGAGCGAGCCCCAGGCTCCAGGCCCCGGTAAGCGGCCGCCAAGGAGTGAGCCGGTGTGTACCTGGACGCCCACCCCCAGACACAAGGAACCACCAACGCACCGACACCTGAGGGAGTCCGCCACCGGCAGGGGAAGTGGTGGTAGGTGGAGATAGGCCTCCAAACCTTGGAGGGCCTGAGGTGTCAGCTGTGATTTGTACTAGTAACACCAACAAATACTAAGACAAACCTACAGAATATGAAAATAAGTAATGGCAGATAAAAGCTAGAAGTGGTTGTAAAGATAGGGAGGCTACAGAGAATGGGATTTAAAGAGTAGCGTGTATCTGTGAGAGAAGATGAGATGATAGAAGGAGGATGGAAAATGAATGAAAGAGTGTAACGGTGAGCATATTAGTTTTGAATCATTTAACAGCATATATTCTCAGCATGGCTCCCACTTGATTTGACAGACGGTTATGTCAGCGCCACAGATAAGAAGTGCGATGATAACGCCAATGAGAATGATTAGTTGTTGAAGAGGGACATGAACGGAGAATAACAGTGATGGTAGCGTAGCAGAAAATAGAAGTTATGAGATAAAAGAGAGACTGTGAGGAGGAAAAGAGTCACGAGGATCATGGCAGAAAGTAACAGAAAGGGAGAAGAAAAAGACTGAAGAGTGGGACGAGCAAGGTAATCGAAGAGAGAGAGAAACGCCGCTGTGTGCCTCAGCTGAGACGCACACACTGTAAAACTGAACTAAGTCAAAACTAAACTATAAAAAATATATTTGCAGGTTTTAAACAACATCCTTCAGACAATTTTTGATTTGTTTTTCTGTGTACTTCACCAAATACCTCTAAAAACGAGCATTTCCCATATACGTTACAACTTTTCGCTCCTTTAAGCTGTCATTAGGTTCTGTTTGTGCCAGTGATTACGTTGATCCAGACTGAACTACAGGGTTCATGATAGTCCAAATTTGACCTTTTACCTTAATACAAAGTGCAGTGTATTTGTTTTTAAAGAAACAAATGTTTTTAAAGTAACCAACAGAACAGAGTCTCCAGGGATTTCTAACAGACATCTCGAAGATTTCTTGACATCTCTTGTTAGGAGCAAAAAGAAAAACTAAATAGAACCAAGACAAAGTGAAACACCTTCTAACAAAAACATGTATGCAATCCTAGAACAAGTATGAACTTGCAGAAGTAAGAAAAGAGTGTTTTTAACCCTTTTTTTTGCCTGATACTATATTACTCTAGTTAATACTTTGAATTCTCAGAGAACTGTCAATATCTCAAGTAACTGTAGTTTATAGTTTAGCTGCTCATCCGTTTGTTACCTGTTGAAGTTCAGGGTCTAGCTGCTGGATGAGGTCTGCATTCACTCAGTCCCTCAGCTTCTTCTGTCTATGAAGGTGATTGTAAAGAGCCAAAGTTGTGTTTGCAGCATTATGTGGTTGTTTCTGTCCTGGGCACAGTTTGCAGTTTACCTTCAGGTAAATCCTTTTATTGTAAAAATGAAAGTAGTTTTTAGACTCTTTCTTCTTTAGGCCATCCACTTTAATTGAGACTGTAAAAGAATACACTTTTGTAAACACATGATTTAAAGGTACATAATAAAAGATAACTCTTGAAATAGAATATCCTTTTGAAACCAAATATATGGGTGAAAAAAGGTTACATTTATCTAGACTTGGCATCGTGCTTGTGCACCTTAGAAGAAAATGACATTGTGCCCCAGATCTAAACTCTACTTTTAAAATGTAATAACTGTGTAATAACAGTCATGAATCACACCAGAGTGGATACAAGAACACATAGTAGCACAGTGTTCTGATTCAGTGCTGGAACGTCTTTCAAATGTTTGTTGGCCTTGTGATGGAGCTTTCATATAATCAGGTTATGTGCAGTCAGGACAATCCTGAAAATTACTGTGATGTATTAAAGTAACTGGCAATATGTGCAAATGGTTGAGGGAAAACTGCCTACATAAGAATGACATGTAATGTACATTATCATTAGCAATAAAATATGCTGAATATTTATGTTGAATGTGTTCAAGACTAAAACATAATAAATAAAATCTCAGGCACACAAAGAAAAAAATCCTCCTCTAACTGTAGCTGCTGCTCATCCAGCAGCCTGTCCATGCTGCAGAGGCCGGAGCCAGAACTTGAAGCTGTTTCCTCCACAAATGAGTCCTCTCGTTCATCTTAAACTCTGCCAGGCCAAATCAGAGTGTAGTGCAGCTTTACACCCACACCTGAACCTGTACAAACACCCACATCCACCTTAACCTGCACACGGAGGCTTCTCTGAAAGAAGATACTTTCAGGATGTTTTTACTTTCTCAATCTTATTTCAAAATGGAAATAACACATAACTCAGGGCTGGATGTAATAACTGCATGATGATGGGAATCACGTGAGCACATGAGGTGATAAAGTAAATGCAAAAAAATGAAAATTAATATTTGATAAGAGACAAATAGAATGCAGAAAATAACTACATAATAACTAAATTTAACTACAAATTTAAAATAAATGGTGTGACAAAATGCAATATCTCACCAATCATATTTCACTTCAAGGTGATTAGTTTGCCTTTACTTTGGTGTAAAGATGCAGTAGACAGAATATGAAAGGAACTGTTGCAGGTAAAGCAAAGATGGCATAGTGCATGTACATTTGTTTGTTGGTGTATAAATAATAATAACCTGAAGACGTTCAGCCTGTGCAGGAGTGATTAGCACAGCAATAAAAGCAAAGTCAAAAATGCTTAGTGCTGTAGTGTGGAGTTCACCAGGTCAGAGCTTCAGGGAAGACGTTTCTCCTGAACCTGCTGGACGAAAGAAAAAAGTCAAATAATTCATCTTGGCCTGCCCAGGCAGCATTTATGCTGATTGTAATCAGAGTATCACTTCCAACAGCATATTTCTATTGTGTGTTTCTTTCAGTGCAGATAACGAAACTCTGAGTTGATGAAAGTTTTGCTTCTTTATAATGAGCAGCATTGCTTTCTGCACTAAGCAATTAAATTAAAATGAAAAAGTAAAAATCAATACAATCAATCAATCAATCAATTAATCAATTGACCTTACACACATAACACAGACATCACATGGGCTTACAAGTCGGAGATCGGTAGCGTTGCCAAAATTTAATCAAACAGATCACTGGTCAAAGAACATTATACCAAATCTTATTTTAAAACACTGAAATGTACATAACAACGGGAAGGTACAAGAGGAAAAAAAAAAGAGACCTCCACTCATGCTGTGCTTCCATGGTAGGACAGCACGAGAACAGGAAACAAAAAACTCCTCTGCACAAAAAAGCACATGAATGTCCACAGCACAACATTGTGAAGACATGACAAGCCACAGGGTTGGGTAGGGGATGAGGAGTAATCCCAGGCAACACATGTTGCCTGGCTGCAGCAGCCATCCTAGCAACGGCGCCGACTCCAGCGCGGGCCCAGACCCGCCTCGTGTTCCCAGGGGGCAACAAGCATCGAAGGCGTTGGAAAGGGAGGGGGGATGAGTGAGTGCTTATCAGTGTAAGTGTATGTGTGTGCGTGTCCATAGTTCAGCTGAGACAGTGTCCTTCGCCCTATCAGGCTAAGTAAACAGTCCTCCAGCCAATCCAGATGGCCTTGCATGGGATGGGAAGAATAGTCATCACACAGTCGTTATCAGGGAGTGATTGTTCGGCTCCAGCCTTGGGCCTGCAGCTGGCGCCGTGGTGGTGTCCGCATTACGATGTTGATTTTGTTGATTTTTCATGCGAGCAGCTCAGGAGAATTTCAAGCTGCTCTTTAACACTCTGACGCTGGTCTCTCAATCTCCCGTTGGAGAGCCGCGAGCCTCTCCATGATGGTATCAAACTTCTGTTCCATGGTGTTGTCATTCTTTTGATTCTGAGACCTCACAACTGCAGTGATCCGTTCCGCGATGTGATCCAACTTTCGCTCAAGGGTCTCATTCTGAGCAGACCTCTCTCTGATGTATCCCCCCATACACTCAATGGTGTTGTTTTGAGCCTTCACAGCAGCTGTAAGCGTCTCCAAGGTGTTAACCATGCAGCATTCGTTGTGAGAGGTCGCGCCTCGTCCCATCGCTTCGATTCCAGCAGGCAGCCTTGGGGGGGTTTGAACAGCCGGTTCCGCTCTCTTATTTCTCCGATAAACCAGGGCCAAGCCAGCTCCGATCAGCAAGAACCCTGTTATCATGGTTCCGAATAGATAGATATCTTCAGCGTCCTCGATCGACAGTCCCGCCAGGCACATGACCCTCCAGTTCTGCCACCCGTCCATCGTGTATCCGGCAGGGAAAGTCCCTCCAGGGCACTCGGGCTCTCCCGAGCCCAGACTTCTCGTTGAGAAAAGGGTGTCAATAGCATTCAAAGACCAGTTGATCAAATCCACAATTCTCTTTTAGGTTTTAGAGAACAACAGTGAGAGACTGTTCCAGGGAAAGTAATGCACACGAGACAAGACAAGGACACAGAGGCTAAGCAGGGAAGATAAGGGTAAGGAGGAGAGGAGAAAAAGTGCGACCGCCTTCGCTGAGAGCCAAACGAAGGCGGTCGCACTTTTTTTTTCCCGTTAGCAGTTCTCCCGTTAACAGGAGAACTGCTAACGGGAGACTTTATCAGAACACATGGGGAACAGAGGGTGGGCAGGATACAGTGAAACAAGGAATAAATGTGAACTATAGCTTTAACCATAAAGAAAACTAAAGCTAGGAAAACCTCTCGACTCCAGCGTCTCTAAAAACAGTAGCGAGCTCGTCAGTGTCATCACCACCACCTGTCCACTCACCTGCCTGGCACCACCCCTTGAGCTCAGTGCGGCATCCCTCCCCTGCAGCTGAGCCCCGCCACATAACCCTGACTGAAGCTGCGGCTACATCCAGCCGAACCTACTTCTTCTCCCCCAAGCGGGAGAGAAAACTGCGCCCCCGGCCTGTGGATCTCCTGAAATTTACAGGGCTGTAAAGCCAGATACCACCGGGTGATCCGGGTGTTTGCATCTTTCATGCAGTGGAGCCATTGCAGCGGGGTGTGGTCTGAGCAGCTGAGCCATGGACCACACCTCCGACTGCTTATATAAAGGACGGAAAAGTCAAAACTCAACAAACCCAGGAAAAGCAAGGCCTCAACCTTTTTTATATCGCTGATTATATTCATACTGTATGCAGTCTGTAAAAACTTCCCTATTCTGGGATTCTGTATAGAAATGTTTAGATTAGATGTGTGGAAATGTCCCTAAATATTGATTAAAAAACATGAAACAAACTAAGATAATAAAGCAGAGTGGATGATCTGAGTCTACAAAACAGGACCTACATTGGAGTTCTGTCCCTCTTAGTTTATATGGCACTTTGATGATGGATATTCCAAACAATTTAATTGTTTAATTAAATTAGTACAAACCCTCTGAGATCCAGTAAGCTTTTGCTTTCTTGAGGCTTTGAGCCACAAGGATGTTTGTGTTTAATAATCCAGCCTTTCTCACAAGATGTTACATTTGACTAAAATAGAACCTGGTGCCAAGTGTTACTTCCTGTGCCTTGATTGCCATGTAGTTGATGGACCCCGCTCTGTGCCGTCACATCCCAGAGTTATAATGTCCTCAGTAATAAAATAGAGCAGCAGGGAAGGTTAAAGTTAAGACTTTAAACTGAACAGGGAAATTAAGGTGGTTCCCTGATGACATGGTTTTATTTCAGATTTTCATTACCTCAACAAGGCACGCCCTGAGGTCAAATACATTTCAGCAGCTCATATTTGCCACATGTGCAGTCAGTGTCACCTGTGATATCAGTATCCTGCAATATGTTACACCAGGCTTCCATATATGCCATGTTTTAAAAAAAAGTTCAAGACTATTTTCTTTTATCTTGAGTCATTTTCTCTGAGTCAGGGTTTAGCCTGAAGGGCTAACAAACACTTAAGGTTTCCATGCTCCGGCTGTCAGATTTCAAACAGTCCTGCTCAGATGAGCTCATTAAGACTGCGACATTTCTGTTTTATTCTTTATAGGGTGTCACATTTCAGGCAACTGAGCCGAATTTTCTCCAGGGAAGGCGACTTACAGATACAATTGGAGTTTATCAAAATTTGCTCCCTGAGGGTTTTTTTTGAAAAAGTTCCCTTTGTGCAGGTGGACATATCAAATTCAATAATGCTCAGCAAAAGTGTGCAATAATCATCTGACTGTGCTTGTGTCTCTCTGCAATGTGTTGCTCTCAGAAAAAGAGAAAAAAAGGCAGAAAGTGTCGAAACTGCTAACTCTGAGATTGTGCCTCAGCTATTCTGACATTGAGTGGAGTCATTTAATTTCCATATCAAAGGGACTTCAGGAAAATCAGAAAAACCTGCAAAAGCCGAGAGGCAGTGCTCTATTGCTCGCAACCAAGCATCTGAAGAAAGAGAGGGGGGTGGGGGTGGCGAGAGAGTGGCAAAGCGTGATTAGAGAAGCTGGCAAAGCAACGAGGGGGGAGACAGACAGACGAGCAGGAAAATGAAGCGTTTTCTGTCTCATATCTAAAACGTGTCTCATCCTCACAAAAGTTGGTTTCTCTGGTAAAAAGGGCTTTTTTGTGGTGGGGGGGGGGCGTCGGGTGAATTAACCACAGGGAAGTGGGGTCTCCAGAAGGCACGGGGGGGTAACAGGAATTCTTGCTCATTTTGGTGAATAACAGGGGAATATTGTCCATGTCACTTCCCTGTGGTCCTGACTGCTCTGTGAAGAAAAGTGGGCTAATCCCAACGCTGTTGCCAAATCAACCACCTCAGAGGTTTTGACCTTAAACACTCTGGTATTATAACTGCAGCACATTAGTGCATTCACAGATATGCATGGTGGTGTTTTATTTTTTTAGCCTCTGTCACTAAATCCATCGCGGCATTATAAATGATTCAAAAGCTAAACAGGCTGTCCTTGTGTAGCTGCAGGGAATGAGCCTTCAATGTATCATTTTAGATGTTCAATCAATAATCCTTTAATGTTGACCTTGTGTCAAAATGTAATAACTGGATAGTTTCCAGATAAATTCATGAAAGAACGTGTTTTTAAAGAGTGGTGTTTATATGGGCGGTTAATACAAACCTCACAGAGCAGAACACTCGTTTGTTCACACTGTGCCAGTTCACACTGTGCCAGTTCACACTCCTGTTACAGTCACTCATTTTGGAGCAAGTTTAAATTCATAAATGAATTTATGACTGAATTCATTTCATTAAGTGCTTTTAAATCTAAACTACGAATCCTTGAGGCCATAACATGCAACTGTTTCAATTAGACTAATTGTCATTTTAACCGATTTTTTATATTTATGTGAATTTTATTGAATTTTACTGAATTTAATTTAATTTGATTTTATTTTTTTTGCATGTGTGTTGTTGCTGCCTGTGTTTAACCGAGTAATTTCTGTAACTGTGAGACACTTGCTGCTGCCTGTCTTGACGAGGTCCCCCTTGGAAAAGAGGTTTTTAATCTCAGTGGGATCTTCCTGGTTAAATAAAGGTTAAAAAAAAGATGATTTTTGAAGATTTCCTGCTTTATTGAATTGTACTTTAATGTAATGTTCAAACTCACTGCACAGAATCAGCCATTCACCAACAGCTATGTGCAAACACCTAGAGGTGTTCTGGTGTTTTGCAGCCAGACTTTCATTGTGAAAACAATCTAAACCCTAATCCTTAAAATATCTGAACCAAATGCAAAAAGAAACTTACATACTAGTTTTGCCTGTTTATAGCATCAACCACATGTTGATGTTTTGCAATCATTTTTAACTGGCCTCAACACCATATTCACAAGTCCTGTAGAAGTCCTGCAGTTTCCAGTCTTGCAGTGTACGAGTGTCATTCTTACACATGAAGGCTTTTGGGGGAAGATTTGACTCTCCTTGTAAACTTGTATAAATACTAGAACTGATCCAGAAAGACTGTGAAAATATCCAAATGCATTCCTGTCATTGTCTGTTTCCT
Source organism: Rhamphochromis sp. 'chilingali' (assembly GCF_963969265.1). Lineage (NCBI taxonomy): Eukaryota > Metazoa > Chordata > Actinopteri > Cichliformes > Cichlidae > Rhamphochromis > Rhamphochromis sp. 'chilingali'. Next base: position 18,977,932 of record NC_137940.1, on the reverse strand, counting down.
TTTATTGTCTAAATAAGAAGAGATTTTAAAGTGCAGAGGTCAGTCCAGCTCACACTCCAGTACAGAGTCTGGTGGGTCCGACTGTCACATTGCTGTGACTTTACTACATGATGCAAAGTGGGTTCATCTGTGCACTGTAAAGAGTCACATGACACTTTGACTCGAGTTTAGCAGACGGGTGAAATCTCGGTGTTGGTCCAACTTTCAGAGAGATTTTGGAGTAAAGGTTGCCCAACAGCGACAATGAGATCGATTTTACTCGTAATAATTAAAGTCGTGGATGTGTCACTTTGATATCAGAAGCTGGGCTGTATGAAGTAGCTGCTTCACTCGTCCCTGTTGTCAAATCTCCATGTTAAAGAAAGGCGATGTCAGCACTTGAGAAACAGCTGATCGTATTCACAGACGCATTAATGTTCATGCTCCATTGGAGAGACTCTGGGGGGTATTCCTGCTGCCACATTTAGCTGGGTTTACCCCCGTGTGATGGCTAATTCTACAAGAGTAACTGACAGTCCAGTGTGTGACTTGTAAAACGTAAACGTATGTGTCAGTGCTGTCAGAAGGAGCCATGATGAACACTTTTGACATTCACACGTTTTAAGTAAGATAGTCAATTATCTTCCCAAGTGCAGGCCAAGGAATGTGCCGAGGCTTAAACACACAGTAATTGTGTAAAGTCCTAAAATGTAGTACTACAAATCACCACAGGCAATGTTCTCCCAGTGACACTTACTGAAAAGGTCATGTGAAATGTCACTGTAGGGGCAGCTGCAGCTTGAGGCCATAGTCTCACATTGGAAGCATTTTCAAAAAGATCTTTTTTCTTTTTTTGAGTGTTTTCATTGCCTGTGTGCATCCCCTCTAAAAGATACCTCCATAGTCTTTGTGTGAGCTTGTATGTGAGGAGAAGGATTTAAAATTAGATTCTGGATTTAACAGGAAGCTAATGAAGAGGAGCCAAACTAGGAGCAATACGATTGTCTAGACTCTATCAGCACGCTAGCATTTTGGATCAACTGAAAGCTTTCCAGGGAGCTTTTAAAAGAACCCAATAATAATGATGTAAAGTATGAACTAATTTTTCAGCTTCACTCTGAAAAAGGATGTTTCTAATTTTAGACATATTGTACATATTGCAATAAATCAGTCTTATATATTTGCTTAATGAAGGACATATTATGGTCAAAAACAGTGTTACTGGAGACCAGGGTATACACTCTGTTGCCAATACTTTTATGGCCGAGTACGATGATCTCAGTTTTATCTAAATTTAGAAGCAGGAAATTACAGGTCATCTGCATTTTTGGTCTTTAAAATATTCCTGCAGTTTAACTAACTAGTCTGTGTCATCTGGCCTATTGGATAGATAAAGTTGGATATCATCTGCATAGCAATCAAAAGTACAATAATAATAATGTATACTTTATTAATCCCATAGGAAACTGCTTAGTCCTCTGCATTAACCCATTCACTCAGTGAAGCAGTGTGTAGAAACAGTACCTCAACCACTGACTGTCCAATCACTGACTGTCCAATCATGGGGCGAACACTCTACCTGCTGAGCTACCCCTCCTCTAAAAGATTCAAACGCACACCACCCACTCCAAGAACAGCTGCTTACCTCAGTGTGTGCTAGTATGTTATGCCTTCTGATGATACTGCCTAATGGAAGCATGTATAATGTAAACAGAACCACCCTGTGGAACTCCATAATTCACCTTAGTGTGCTGACATTTTTGAGTATTTGTGAGTGCACGAAGAAATGACAAGATCACAACTACAGCTCAGCCACGTTCTCTCCTGTAAAATCTGAAGTCTGGAAGAATATACTGATCAGTCAAGTGAAGGACCTTTTTTATTCTTTCTTTTGGTTGTGGCTTCAGAAATGTAGTGACACCTGCACCGAATGAAACAGGACGTATAATCACCAGCTACTAAATGAATCAGTAATTAGTAATAACACTGTTGATCATGTTTTCATTCAGGTCAGGTTCTCACCTGATTCTCATCATACCTGTACGGTAAAGATGTGTTATTAGTTGCTTTAGAGCTGCACAAACAAAAAATCAGTCTGGGGTTCCTCAAGGGTCAGTTCTTGGTACATTACTCTTTAACCTTTACGTGCTCCTACTTAGTGCCATCATAAAGAATCATAATATAACCATGTAATCGTTCATATGCAAACACAGAGCTTGGTCCAAAAAGTTAAGGACAGAAAATCTGCTCAAATTTATCATCCCTGTCTCTGAAATGCAGTGTCAGAAACCGTGACAGTTTTGATAATCACATTAAAAAGGTCAATAGCACTGATTTGTATCACTTCAATGGTCAATGGTAACTTTATTGTGCCCAATGGGACATTGATTTGCAGAATGTCCATAGAGACATATGAAAAAAACACACAAACAAACACAAGACATACACACATAAAATAAAAAATAAGCCCTGAGAAAACAATCTAAATTTTATCATCAACAAAAGTGCAGTGTGCAATGGCAACAACACTTATGGTTTAGTGTTATTAACCATGATAATAGCAGTAGGTGTTCTTTGTCTTCACTGCAGGCACTTTATAACGACAACCTGATGGAAGCAGTTGAAAATCATTAAAGAGAGGATGAACTGAACAAAACAGGACAGAGTTCGCCTTCCTCAGCACCTGCCTGTTATAAAAGTCCACGAGCTGGACCTGAGATCTCCCTGAAATCTGACCAGCCACTATAACCAGGTTACTAAGTCTGGTCTTATTATTCAGGGACATATTACCACACCAGGCAATGATACAGAAGGTTAAAACAGATTCAATAAAACTTTTGTAAAAAAGAGTCATTTCAGTTGAAAAATTAAAACCTCTCAACCTCCTTAAACAGTCTTTGTTGAACCTTTTTCACTGTAGCAGCACGATGAGACTCAAAGGACAGAGTCTTATCAAGAACAACCCCCAAATACTTGATCTTATGTAATACTTATGTAAATATATGAAGCTCAGATTGCCTTTTTTTATTTTCTTGTTTGCTTGTTCATTTTTCTTCTTCCAGGGATTGGCGCTGTATTCCATACTGTGTGTCCCTCTGTGGTGCTGCTAAGTTACTAACACTTTGCGACATGACTGCTGCTTGTAGCTCCCCAGAGAAAGTGATTTTGTAAATATATGATGCACCGCTTGGAAACAGAGTGCACGGTCAGCATTATTCCCAGAATAAAATCAAGATCTAAATAATGCATTTACTTTAATAAAAAAAGAGCAAAAAATTGAATTCACAATAATAAAAACTGGGCAAATCCATCAACAGAGACCTGCAACTTGACTTCAAAGATGCAAGATATCAATACTATCACACTGTGTCAGTATTAAAGTGCAGAGAAATATTGCTTTAATGGAAAACAAATGAAGCAGCGCCGGGCAGGTACTTTTGATTGGGTCGGATAAACTTCTCTGGATTGTCTGGGGAGTGTTGCAACAGCTGGCTGATGAAAACAAGGCTAATCTTATCAAGAAGTCGGTCGAACATTGGTTTCATTAAACTCTGGAAGGCTGAATCAGAGAAAAATATACTTTGTGTTGATTAACCTGTGCAATAAGCCTGTGATCAGCTGGTATCAAATCAATGCGGTTCTCAGTGTTTCGTGCAGAATCGTACTGCCACAGAGACTTTAAAGTGCAGATGTGGACAAGAGTCAGTAAAAGCAATCCTGTTCATTGCTGTTGTTTTCATCCACAACATCTTTTTAAATTTAGCTGGCGAATCTTGTCCTGACATTGTGTTTAGAGCCCGAGGCTTTCAACTAAACACAGAGCAAATGTATCAGCAAAGCCCAAACCGTGGCATTTCCCAGTACGCTAATGAGAAACAGGTTATTTCTACACAATATAGTGCGTGTATAACGAGACACTGTGGCAGACTTGCTGGTGGAAAAATGATTACATTGCACAATGAGAGTTTCTTATTACGCATAGCCCCTGGTGAAACAACTCATATTTTCTGTGAAACCTATGCAGTAGAAAGGCTTTCACAGAATGTGTCAGGATCTTCATGGAAATGCTTTCCCTTGGTTACAAACATGAATGACCTTTGGAGTTCTCTTTGTGGAAAGCATGGAATCAAATCATGTCCAATTTGACAGGGGGAATGGGTTTGCCTTGTTCCCGCTCGTCGGTTTTATTACTTCAAACTTTTCTGCCATCTGCGATCGTGCATCTTGCCGGGTCTGCCTGTGCTTGGATCTTGTTCTCAGTTGATTAAAATGGCGAATGCTGGAGATCAGAGCTGGATTTTTCTTTCCAACTTGGCTGAAAGTAGTTGGATTTTTAAAGTTCAGCCTCAGACATGCAGACACTTACAACCCACACACTGTCTGTCTCTCATCAAGATGGTGTGAAGATGTTCAAACAGTGGAGCATATTACAGGAAAGAGCCCTGTCTTGGAATTAAGGGAAGAGCTGTTTCCAGTGTAACCAGTCAAACACATATCTATCAGTCAGGGAGCAACATGTCTGTTAGGTTGTTGTAGGTCAAACTTGACCTCTTTTCAAGTTTGAATATCAGCTTAAAAGGGGACCTGTTACGCTCATTTCATGCTCCTGATGTCTATTTTCAGACTCGACTGGAGGAGCTTTGCATGACTCACCATTTAAAATAATCCTTATTTATCTCAAACCGGAATTGGTTCAAGATGAAACTGGAGCTGAAGCAACAGAATCTGAGATCCAGAACTCACAATCGTCTTATGAGGTGATGAACTACATGATAGACAAAGCTCTACAATCAATTTATTATTTCTTTTAAAACAATGAGTCTGAGATAGTTTAGGGTTAAATATACTACTTTGATATCTTTTATTTAGATTGCGACAACTTTGAATTCAGTATATATATATATATTTTTTTTTTATATAGCGCTAATCACAACTCAAGACACTCACAATATAAAGAGAAAACCCAAACGACCAGATAATGGGCAAGAACGTGACGACAGTAGGAAGAAAAAACTCCCTTTTAACAGGAAGAAACTTCTGGCAGAACCAGGCTCATTTTGACAGTAAGTCAGCTGGAGACATAAAGACCTGAGTCTAAAGCGACACATTAAGCTTCCTCAGTTGTAGAAAACCTTTTCTCTTTTCTCTTTTTTCTTTTTTTTTCTTTTTTTTTTTTTGGCCTGTCCCGTTTGGCTCTTTTGCCCTCAGAATTGTTGTCTAAAGGCAAAGAAAGATGCCCAACGGATTTACTTTACCAAACTGACCATCCCAGCCTTGCCGTAATGGTCCATTTGATTCACCTTTTATTGTTTATTTTATTTTCACTTACTGAATACGGGACAGACTTGACTGGGGGAAAGAAGGGGAGAAAGAAAGAGGGAAAGAGAAACAGCTGAGAAGAGGGACGGGGGAGAAGGGCAAAAGACAAAAACCAACAGAACGGGCAGAGAAAAAAAAATGCATATATCAATCACCTGGGTCACCTGCTGAGAAAGAAAAAAGAAAGCAAGCAGAAGAGAACAAGAGTAATAGAATAAACAACATCACAATGATATATGGGAATATGACAGTAAATACTAAATGTTAAACATTATTGTGCAGCACATAAGATCAACAGAACACAGTGTGCTTTGAGGTAGGAGCCAAAAAGGGTGTAGTTTGTGGGTGTGATCACCCGTGTGTACACCTGTGAGCATGGACGCGCTTGTTTTTTGTTTTTTAAAAGGTTCCTTCATGTAATAATCTGCTAGAGGGTGTGGGGGGGCCACAGCCCCGTCCTCCAGGGCATGAAGCAGGTGTGGAGGAGATCAAAACTCCAGACATCCAGAGGCCCCCAGAACACAAGAGACCAAGGAAGACCAACAGAGGGGCAGCTGCGCCACTGTCCCGGAAAGAGCTGAGGAGAGTCCCAGATGAGGGCTCACTCAGCAGCCGCGGAGCAGAAGCCAGGGGGAGTTGCAGTGACGCGCCCGTGAGCTCCGCTGGCAGCCAGCTGCGCCTGAGTGACCGAGCCCCAGGCCGAGAGGCCGGGGGCACCCCACCTCCGAGGTGGCCCGAGCGAGCCCCAGGCTCCAGGCCCCGATAAGCGGCCGCCAAGGAGTGAGCCGGTGTGTACCTGGACGCCCACCCCCGGACACAAAGAACCACCAACGCACCGATGTCTGAGGGGGTCCGCCACTGGCAGGGGAAGTGGTGGTAGGGGGAGATAGGCCTCCAAACCTTGGAGGTCCTGAGATGTCCCCAGAAAGGTGGCGCCTGACACCCAACCTGACATATAGACACAGACATACAGGCACACACAGATACAAACATCCATTCCCACCCTCATGCTCTCATATGCACTTACTCCACACTCAACCAACGTGGAGACAGACATAAAGAGACGTTGTACACACGATCACACTCCCCAAGCGTACTCTACAAACCGGGTCTAGGTGCCCCCGCCCCTGGAGGGGGGAACTGCACCCAGACCCAGGTGGTGTTTCCCTTTTCCCTGCGGTGGGGGGAGGTAGACCGCCCCGACTCCACAGCAGCAGGAAGGCTCCACACTCCAGACCGCAGTCGGACGGCCAACTCCTCCTCCTAGCCCCCCCGCTCCAGCAGGTCGCAGAGAATGGGGGTGAGAGAAGACTCCAAACCTCCCTCCAGCCGCTCATTGTAGTGTTGATGCATGTGTGTTTTAAGGTGCATTTAAAACCCAGGAGGGCTTGGAGCTACCTGCCAGAGAGCAGCAGGTAAGCGCATGGTCCCTCCTGCTAGCCCTCAATGTCTATGTGTATTTAAAATTGAGAGGTGGGCAACGATGCCAGGGGTGGGGTGTACACCCTGATGGTACTTTGGACTCCGTGTATCGTGCCCACCCCCAAGATCCTATATGTATGTGTAATGAGAGTGTGAGTAATGTGAATGTCTAAGTTGTGGGATAAAATTGAGGCAGAGGCAGCCAGAAGGGGACGGGGGGGGGGGGGGGGGGGGGTAGCCTCCTCTGCACCCTGGTGACATACCCCTACTCCAAGGCCCTGCATGTGTGGGTGGTTGTGGTGGAGCGGGAAGAGGGAGGCAGCTGGAGATGGGGAGGGAAGGAAGGGAGGGGCAAGTGACCCCTCCCTGGGGCCAGCTCCCCCGCTGACCCCAGTAGGCACCCCCACACTCCGGGACCCGCCAGGGAAAGGGGGCCCAGGCCCATCCAGACCGGGGCCCAGTGCAGCAGCGCCGCCCGGCCCCACAGAGCCCGGGACAGTCCACCCAACCCCACCACAGAGAAAACTGCACCCACCCCACCATCCACTCATCTTCCAGACTACATAAGACAATAAACACCCAGGCTGAGATCTTCCTCCACCTCTCCTGTATCTCCCCCTCCTGCAGAGGGAGCTCCTGAGGAGAGGAAAGCTCCTGCAAGATGTGACAATCTCCCCCACCAGTTGAAGAGCCCCCCAGGTGGCTCGATGCACCGGCGGCACCCTGCTCCAGGGCCGGGCCCCCATGCACCCACCCGCCCACAACCCCAGCAAAACACACCAACCAGGACCCAAGCCCCCGAGGCCCGGTCCGGGTCCCAGCCCAGAGACGGAGCGCCCCCAGAACCTCACGCCCATCCCGGACCCACCCAGGGGCAGCCAGGCTACCAGGTCAGTAACCCACGTCCGTCAGCACAGACCCTCCCCTAGCCCCGCTGCACGCAGCCGCGAGGAAACAGTCACCTGAGAGCCAACAGAGCCCCTAACCGGACATGACCGCTACCCCGGGTTGAGCCCCCCAAGGAAGATGCCTCCGGGGAACCCCCCGACGCCCTAAGCCTGTCCCTACCCCCACACCAATCACAACAGTGAAGGCGGGACCAAACTATGACCCCCCACCCCCACTAGGTGATGGAGCTGATCAAAGGAGCCCAGAGCAATTGATCTGATGTGGTGGCAGAGGCTGTATCAAGACTAATGTAATCTAATAGATAATTTCTATATTGGTTAGAATTAAGATTATTTTTATTTTTCCAGTTCATGAGGACTGTTTTCTTGGCTATGCATAGGGCAGTGAAAACCATATGGGCTATATTCTTTTCTGAAGTGACATTATCTAAGCTGCCCAACAAACACACTAAGGGGGAAGTTGGAATGTTACATTTCAGACACTTCGATAAGTCTTCACATATCTCGCGCCAAAACTTCTGAACTGGTGGACCGAACCAAAGAGCGTGGATATAATTGTCCGGTGAATTGGTTTGGCAGTGTGAGCAGTTGTTGGTAGACGTAAAGCCCATCTTGAACATCCGATGACCTGTATAGTGCACTCTATGTAATATTTTGTATTGAATTAATTGAAGACTGGGATTTCTAATTAGATGAAAGGTTTTTAAGCAAATCTGAGACCAGAAGTTTAGGTCTAAGTTAACTGATAAATCCGCTTCCCATTTTGCAATAGGAAGTGATATTGATTCATCTGTTTTAGAAAGCATTCTGTATATTTTGGATAGTAATTTGGGGGGTTTAAGAGTAAGAAATTGAACCACACTTGGTGGTGTTTGTAGTTCAACTTGACCCGGTTTAAATGTCTTTTTTACTATGGATTTAATTTGTTGATATTCTAAAAATCTTTTCTTATTGATCCCATATTGTGTAACTAGTCCATCAAATGAAATAAATTCTGTTCCTTCTAGTATATGTTCTAAATATTTGATTCCTTTATCACTCCAATCTGAAAAGTTTATCATATTATTGTTTTGTAATATGTCAGGGTTGTTCCAGATAGGTGTACGTTTGCATGGGATTAATGAAGACGCCGTCAATTTTAGAAACTCCCACCATGCTGTCAGAGAAGAGCTGATGTTGATGCTTTTAAAGCATTCATGTCGTTGGATGTTTGAGCTGATAAATGGTAGGTCTGAGATCTCTAGATTATTGCAGAGTGCTTGTTCTACATCTAGCCAAGGTTCATCTAAGAGGGTGTGTTTTAGCCATCCTGAGATAAACTGAAGCCTGTTGGCTAAGAAGTAGTGCTGAAAGTTAGGCAGTTCTAGTCCTCCTTTATCCTTGGTCTTTTGTAGTGTTTTTAAGCTTATACGTGGGGGTTTATTTTTCCAAAGGAATTTGGACATACATGAATCTAGAGATCTGAACCAATCTTGTGGCGGTTTAGTTGGGATCATTGAGAATAAATAATTTATTTTTGGTAAGACCATCATTTTTATAGTGGCAACCCTTCCCATGAGTGATATGGGTAGACATTTCCATCTAGCCAGATCATCTTCTACCTTCTTTAAAAGTGGGATATGGTTTAATTTAGTTAGATCTGCAAGCTTGGGAGAAACATTAATACCTAAATATTTTATATTTCCCGATTGCAGTGGTGTAGAAGAGGAATTATGGAGGGAGCAATTAATCGGTAGAACTGTAGATTTTGACCAGTTAATTGAGTAATCTGTAGAAAACCTTTTCAACTTTTATGCAAAGCTTCTTCAGATGTTTCGCGATATCCTGACATGTTGTGGAAAGGGTTATCAATTAATTCAAAAAGAGCTGGAACTATAAATCAAAGGCGGGAGAAAACAGCCTTGGGCCAGGTGTTACAATAAAGTCTAAATTGTTTTTCGGGGTAAGGTTGGAGCTGTAGTTTCACTTCCCAATTGAAAAAGCTTCAGGGTATTCCACAAAAGGCAGTCGATATCAGTGTTTTCTCAAACCTGGAGACATTTTGAAAGCTTTTCTCTCTCTTTTTTATGACAAACAGTCTCTTGCTCTCATGTCTACCTCTTCTTACACCCGTCACCTCTTCCTCTCCTGTGATTGCCTTAAAAATAGTGTCGAGATATTGAGTCAAATCAAAGACGAAATGGATTTACTTATCTTCATTCTCAGCCTCTCTCTTCTGTCCTCATCACTCACTTTTTTTTCCTTTGTATCTTTGCTCTGTAATTCACTCTTTCATTATTTTTCTCACATTCACAAGTACTCTCGTTTTCTCTCTCTCCCACTTTCTTCGAGTTTTTTCTTCTTTAAATCTCTTCTTTTTCTTAGCGCGTGCTCTCTGCTCTCCCCCTTTCTTCCCCTTCCCTGTGGATCTAGTTTAAACCAGGCTATACAAAAAGAAGAGAGCATGTCTTTAAACAGACTACCTCTTCTTTTGAAAAGAAGAGGTAGTCTTCTGAAAAAAGAGCGTTTTCTCTTTGTTACAGATGAGCATGACTCTTCCACTGATATTATTCTGCTTCCCAGTCCCTCCTAAGCTGTCTTCTTTGGGAAGATGAAAAGACAAAGTAAAGTGGAGCAAAAGATATCCGGCTGAGCTACACTTAAAAGGACCTATTTGTTGAAAATCCTGTGATCAAATTATTGAAGTGCATACATCTTCCTGTGGATTTAGAGAACCTCGTCTCTGTTTAGTTGTTGCAGATAATTTAAAAAGTATCCCACTGAATATAAACATTAAACATAATTAAAGTTATGAAAAACTTGCTGTTAAAACACATGTTCACCTCTTCTTTAGGACTTTGTAGTCTCGAATTATTAGGGACTGTTTGTTTGATGGATACTAATAATAAGTCGCAGAAAGTCTTCCTCCATTTTTCTTTTAAATTGTTAACTTTTCATCTACGACCCGTCTAGGGCCAGGCAATAACATGAGTGAGACACTCGCTTCCCCCCCAAGACCCAAGCAGCCACAGGAAACAAATCCGTTCGTTATAATGTGATTTATTTACAATGTGGAAGAAAGGAAGAACAAAACGGGAGTGTCAACACTTCAGGGTGAGCCAAGGCCAAAACAATAAACAAAACAAATCTACACAAATCCCGCACCCCTGACCTTACCAAAACAAAGTCAAAAATAAAGACAGAGTCTGACCTCCTCAACCAATTCAAAACAGGAGAAAACGGGTGATCAAAAGAAACGGCAGCTCACCCCTACCCACTCCACTTCCACAACTTTTAAGCCGCACTGCAGCCAGCGGCTGCCACAGGAACACTGCTGGGTCATGAGGAGAAACACGAGGACCTCTCCCGCCGTAGCGCTCCAGTCTCCTTTTAATGGGCGGGTCCTCCAGCTGGAACCAGTCACGTCGGGGCGGTGTATCCACGCACCAATCGGAGCAGGGCCCTGGCACAGCTGAATTAACATAAAAAGATATATCACCAGCACAAGACAAACACATGAACATGCAATTTCATAACAATATTAAAAAGTCTACATTTGTTGTGGTGTGTAAGGGTGGGTGGGGACTGACGTCAATCACAGGAACTTATCATTTTCACACTGTCTTTTGTGTGATTTGTTCTCTGTTTTGAAATGTTTTACTATTTAAACTCCCCCTGACACATGTCCCTCACTGCCTGAAATTAGCAACAATAGCCTCAGACCCCAAGTCCACCACCATCAGTGGCCTCAGTGACTACAGACCCATCACACTGGCACCAAGGGTTGCAAAGTGCTGTGAGAAGCTGGTTCTAAAGCACATAAAGGACTGCGTCCCACCCAGCTTCGACCCCCACCAGTTTGCCTATCCACAGAGGATGCAGTTTCCACCACCCTCCACTCTGCTCTGCATCACCTGGAGAATCCTGGGACTTCAGTAAGGATGCTCTTCATTGATTTCAGGTTGGCTTTTAATACCAGCATCCCAGACATCCTTATAGACAAGCTGGTAAACTTGGACTCCCCCCACATGTGCATGGATCAAAAACTTTCTCACAGACCGTTCACAATCAGTCAAGGTTGGCAACCAGAGATCATCCACCCTGTCACTCAGCACCCCTACCCCTGCAACATCATCATCAAATTTGCAGATGACAGCACTCTGATGGGGCTCATATCCAACGATGACGACACCGCCTACAGAGATGAGGTTACAGAGACTGTCAGAATGGTGTACCTACAATAACCTCACCCTAAACACCCAGAAAACAAAGGAAGTGGTCATGGACTTCCACAAGACAAGAACTGATCCCCCCTCCCCTCTCTATAAAAGGTGACTATGTGGCGAGGGTCCCTCCTTTAAGTTCCTCGGTACTCACATTTCCGAGGAAGTATCTTGGACCACAAACACATGAGCCCTGGTGAATAAAGCCCAGCAGCGCCTCCATTTCCTGTGGATGGAACAGGCTGCAGACTGACCTCCTAGTGTTCTTCTATCGAGCAACAATCGAGAGTGTGCTGGTGCTCGCCATCCCTGGTGAGAGATAAGAACAGACTCCAGAGGGTCATCAGAACTGCAGAGAAGGTGACCGGCTGTCCACTCTCCTCCCTGGACTCCATTGCCAGCTGTAGATGTCTCTCCAGAGCCGGAGCAATTATAAAAGGCCGCCTCCATCCTAACCACCACCTATTCAACATCCTGCCCTCTGGAAAAAGGTTCAGATCCATCAGGTTTAAAACCAACAGACTAAAGATCAGCTTCTACCCGTGGGCTGTCAGAACTCTTAATGCAAACTGAGAGTTTCTTACAATCATTCTGTTGCTGCTACTTGCTATTTATTATTATTATTACTATTTTTTGTGCATGTGTTTCTTTTTGTTTCCGGACAGTATTCTGCCCTTCCTGTGCAATATTTCGGCACAATTTCCTGAACGACCATATCCACCCTTATTCATTATTTATTATATTTTATTATGACACCTACATCATGTATGGTCTACATAGTGTTCTTATAATTTTTGTTCTTCTTCTTTCTTGTATATTGTTTTCTTTAGTTTCACACCTTTGTGGTCTTGCTTCCAAATTTCAGTGTGCAAGCAACTGTACATTGACAATCTAAGTTTATTTGGTTTGCCTTGGGCACCACAACTCATTTAGAATTGAGAAATATAAATACTTGCTTAGGTTTAAAAACAAAAACCACCCAGTCACTCTAGGTTTTTCAGTTGAAGCTTATATCAATATTATTAGGTCACAGGCAGTATATCATGCCTGTTGTCACCCTTGTGCATGAGAAAGAAGAAACACTGCAAGAATTAAGTTTGCTGATTCTCTGATCACCAACCAATCACAGCAGATGGCCCCGCCCCTCCCTGCGCCTGGTTCTGCAGGAGGTTTCTTCCTGTTAAAAGGGAGTTTTTCCTTCCCACTGTCGCCAAAGTGCTTGCTCATAGGGGGTCATATGATTGTTGGGTTTTTCTCTGTATGTATTATTATATGATCTACTGTACAATATAAAGCGCCTTGGGGTGACTGTTGTTGTGATTTGGCGCTGTATAAATAAAATTGAATTGAATTGAATTGATTTCCACAAGCTTTAACTCGTTGGACAAGTGGTCACCAGTTGTAAACATGGAAAGGGAGAATGTTATACAGGAGTGTGATATGGTCTTTTATCAGCAAATAACTACACTCATCTATCCCAAAACTGCAGTTCAGAGTCAGCTTGTCATGGACCATTTGGTTGACGATACAGTGTAAGTGAGCTAATTTGCAAATTCAGCAGGAGAATTAATTCTCTCAGAATCTTAGAATAGTCTCTAATTGTTATGGCAGTTTAATTTTAATAGAGAGAGACAGAATCAACCTAAAAAAAAAGCACATTGCATAAAAGTTATGAATTGATTTGCATGTCATTGTCCTCCTGGCAAGTATTCTGATTCCCACAGACTGGATGTGTGCCCGTGTGTCGCACAGACTACAATAAATCAATCAATTACACATACTCCTGATCTCAGCTCAGAATCAGTTTCTTTCATTTCAGTCTATCCGCCACAGTGGGAAAGACCACAGAGCTGTCAAAGCATGTCACGGACAAGATTGTAGACTTTTACAAATGGGCTACAACACCATCAGCAAGAAGCTTGGTCAGGAGATTATTCTGACATGTTAGAAATATAAAATGACCATCAATTGCCCTCAGACTGGAGCTCCACGCAAGATCTCATTTCAGTCACAATGACATGCAAATCAATATACAACGTATATAAAGTCTTTTTGTTTGTTTGTTTTGTTTGTTTGTTTTGTGGTTGTTGGGGTTTTTTTTAGATTTTGGGTTGATATCCATTCTATTCTTTTGCAAGATGGTGACATCCATAAACACTCTCTGTGCTTTCTTCACTGTGTGTAAACGTGTGGTTGTGGTGTTTTTGCTTGGACCTACAACTGTATGTTTGGTAGAATCTACGTACAGTCACCAGGATCTTCTGAGTTTGGGATTATGCAGTGAAAGGATTATTATGGTGGACTATCACCACTTGCATGGCATTCCAGAGTTCATACATAAAACAAAGGATGCAGGGCTGGTCCACTACCACAGAAAAATGGATAACTATTCAAGCCACTCCTCCCAAGCCTTTTCTTCTCCAGCGCCAGATTCATAGTAAACAAAATCAACAAACTGAGGTTACAGAATGCAGCCAACAAATGTTTCTGTGATTGTTGCATTGTGCTGCAGCCATCCATATCAGATTCTGCTATTGAGTTAGCAGGCCTCATGATGGGAACAGCAACTCCTGTGAGAGCATCTATATAAATGATAGCTGCTGCAAAAATGCAGTGACTGTAGACCGCCACTGTTCTGGGAACTTTGAATATATTGAACATCTTGTTTTCTAAACTAATAAAGTTGTGAGGATACTCTTGAAGAATACTCTCTGTCTTTAAGTGCTGTATAATATTACACGTCTGTGGTTACATTTTAATGTCCATTGTTTAAAAGGGAAAAAACAATGACCTACATTTATCTAATAAAAATATAAACCATCCTCAATACCAGTACAATGACCTGGAACAGGATAGAATCCATCAATTGAGTTACAAAGAAGTGTTTGCCTGCTCATTTACTAATCTTTCTACTATAATTGAATTTTTTCTGTGCTTTTCTACGCAATACATTTGCTTCCAATTCAAATAGCATGCCATATTAGCAGATTGTTGATGTAAGACAGCTACAGTCACCCTGTTTATGGTGTCTTGTTCTGGTATGTTGTTTTCCTTTCCTTTCTGCTTTCTTGTCTTTCATCCTCTTTCTATGTTTTCTTCACCTTGTAAATATATGCCAGCCCAACATTAAAATGACTTCCTGGAGGCTATCTGAATATTCTGTGGGCCTCATAGGAAGCTACAATACTGTCTCTGTGAGCTACTGATATGCAATTCTCATGCAGATATGAAGCGCAGAGGTAATGAGAGAAAGAGAGAGGGACATAGGAAGAGAGAAGAGGGAAGAAAGAGAGAATCTGCCCTCCATACAAAAATGAATCACCACTTTAAATTTCTGTATGCTATCTTGGTTTTTATGTGCCTTCCTTAGAGGCTCATGAATAATGTGATGGAGTCAATATTCTGCCAAAGTTCTGAAATGCAAAGAAAAGCTGCAAAACAGGACTGAGGGTGATGATTGTAGTCTTTTGAATATCATATTTTTGTAATGAGCAGCCGGCGAGACCTTAGAAGTATCTCAAATTCTGTGCATCCTTAAATATTACAGAGTGAAATGCAAAGAAAACTCTTTTAACAACAACTTTTAACAACTGCTCCAGTGACACAAATGAAGGCCTGTTTTTTTAAATGATCAGGCATGTTTAATAACATTTATTTTTTGCGTCTTTAAAAAATTAAAACCTTGGTAAGGAGGAAAATACTATTTTAATGAGGTTTTGTACGGCTTACTGAGCACATGGCAAAACAGGAAGAAACTCAGCCAATACTTAAAACCCTGACAGGTGAGGTAGCTGTTATTTTCAAAGATCTGTCTGTTTGTGAACAATTTTTATTTGATACGTACCATTAATTTAATGATCCTTTAAATGCTATTGGGTTCACCTGGTCATGCAGGAAATACTGAAACATCCTTGTTATCCTTGTCATTTAATTGCAGGGAATCTGCAGAAAATGTGTTTAAACTGCTCATGGTCATTATCAGAGATGGGTAGTAACTGTAATCAGATTACTTTTTTCAAGTAACGAGTAAAGTAAGGGATTACTATTGCAAAAACGGTAATTAGATTACCGTTACTTTCCCGTAGGAACGCTGCATTACTGCGTTACTAAAACCGTGATTTTTTTGCAAGAATGTCTCATGACAGTGTGCAGATCAACAATGGATAATATATCGATTGTGGGAGAGAGTATGAGCATGCAGCGTTTAAAGCGTGGAAGTACTCCCCTTCAGTGGGGAGCAACCAGTCTCACACTCTTGACTTCATCATATCACCAGATAGGAAATGCTTGTGATGAGTGCCGTGTCTGGCCAGGTTTTCTATCACCAACTTCACTCTATTGTGCTGTTCAAGGGGAAAAATACTTCATGCGGCGGCAGGCTGGAGCATGCACAAAGAAAGATTAACCTACTATAAAAAAAAAAAACTGTAACAGAATGTTGAATATTGACTGTCCTAGCTCACGACTGTTGTGCTGTATTCTGTAAAAGATATTAACTTGAAACAGTTAATGTTTTAACAGTTTGTTTTAATCTGCATGTTGTTTTGTTCACATATTTACTTGGCATAAAAATATTTAAATATAAAAAGCAAGTGATGAAAACTGAATTACTGTATTTCTGAATGTGTTTGTCAGCTTTTCTTGTCTGTCATGTTATTTTGAAGATGTCCTCATGTCACCTTTTATATGCAGGGTGCAAAGAATTGTAGAGCTGCTCTCTGACTCAAGTGGGCATTCCTGCAAAATTGAAATTCATGAAGCAACTGAACAAAAGGTGATCACTCAGACCTCTTAGAAACTAAAATAACTTAATGTACGTTTGAAAGTACTGCTTGTTAAAGGATGCCTGTTTGTGCTCTCATGGTTTGTACCTGAAAAATAGCAATCTTAAAACTCAAACCTGTAACAATACAAAAGGAATCTAAACATTGTTTAACATTGGGTACATTCTTGTTTTTACACTGTACATTCTCCTGGGAATAGGTCTGTCACTCTTAACTGATACATGGAAACAAAAAGCCCTTGGAGTTTTTATCTGAGAGACAAAACAACAACAACCCAGAATCTTCTTGCTGTGTGGCAGCAGTGCCAACAGAAATCACAGGATGAATTCAGAAATGTACGGGGCTATGCTCTCTGCTCAGGCTGAATGATTGGATAATGACCATATGCATATCACCAAGGCAACCAAAAGTTTCTCAAAACAAAGAAATGGGATATTCTACTATGAATTCTGCTGTTTGCAACCCAATAGAACATGTTTTTCAGTCATGGAAGCCAAAACTGAAGGCAGAGTGACCCTCAAACAAGCAACAAGTGAAGCTGGCTACAGTACAGGCCTGCTAAAGCATCTCAAGGGACAAAACAGCATTTGAGGATGTGGATGGATAGAAGTCTGCTGACAGTCATTGACTGCAAAAGATTTTTATCCACATCTGAGGGTGGGAGGATGCGGATGTGTGTCTTTGTACATTTATCTTTGTCTGTCTTTGTGTGGGTTAACATGTGTGTGTGTAACTGTACGGTATAAAGAATGAAGAGTACAGATATCTGTCAATCAAACATTTTGAAATATCTGACTTTTATTGAGCCACTTCAAATGCTCTGACAAGCATAGATCACTGTTTACCTCACAGCTGTCCAAGATGCCCTGTGTGAAGCTCTCTTTCAAGTTGAGCTAATGTCATTAGAGTCAGTCTGTTGCTAATGAATTCTCATGATGTGTGAATGTTTATCACAGGAGAAGAGTGTTTACTCTAGTCTGAATTGTGGTTCTGAATGCTAGTTTATAACCAGCTCTCTTTGTTGTTGTTGTTACTTGGAGAGTTTATTTTCTCTACAGCGGAGAATCGGAAACCTGCTGACATCAACTTAACTGCAACAATATTGTGACTAAATAATTTATAAATCCCTGTGCACATTTTCTTGACTTCAGCCCAGGAGATGAAGCTTCAAGTGAGAAGGAAGAGGATGAAGTGGAGATGAGTGAGAATAAAGCAGTGGCAGAGGAGGCTGAGGAAGAACAGCAGTTAGAAGCAGATGGAGATGATGGAAAGGGTGAGCAGGGAGTATAAGATTCAAAGAATAGCCAGAGGGAGGGGATCAGCAACCGTATAGATGAGAGACTTCGAACCATCATGGATGGAGCTCATCCAAAGCCTCATCCACATGGGACTGTCCAAATAAGGGACTTAACATTTAGCCCTGGGAGAGTTTATGAAGTAAAGATTTCAGAAATATTTACACGTAATTCACAATTATTCTGAATGAGAGAAATAAAATGAATAGGAAGTCGGCTGGGTCACAGTATACACACAGTTTAAAACAGGATGTACAGTAAGTGTTGTGCAGCTGGGGAGTAGAGTTTGTAAAAGAATATAAAAAGTGTTTGTTAATAATAAACGTCTTGATGCATGCTCAATCATCCAGGTAAGTAGTATGCAAATGTACTATTTATAAGATTGGGGAAACCTGCAACCAGCTGAAACTGAAGAAGTCACTTGGATGAGTGAAGAAACGTTTCTCCCAGAAAATGCTATGTCCAGATGAACAGAATAAACCTTTGGAGTTGCTTTTGTGGAGCTTGCTATGAGAATACAGATCACCTGGAAGAAAGGATTATACCAAAGGTTTGCAGGTGAATTATAAAACAAGGAGTAGCAGAGGATTACTGATGGTTAAACAACATCTATAAATTGCAGTCTTTCCCTGCTTGAGCATGGACAATTGACCAGAAGAGTTTGGAATCCCTACTTCCTCATCTGATCCATATCCATAGCAGCTAGAGGAGGAATGTTGTTTCTGGCCAGGGAATATAATTCACTCCTCTTGCTTTCTCCAAAATGAGTGGAAGTTATTGCAGACATTTACTTTTTGCATTCTTTGTCTAACAGTTAAGGTTGAAACCAGCTTAATTAGTTTGTAGTGATTCCTGTTAAGGTCTGATGCCAGGAATCACACTACAGGAAGTCTGCAGCAGCTCTCTGTCTACAGGGTCCAACAACAGCCACTCACTTCTCCTTGCATCCAGCCTTGTGTGTTTTGCACGTTCCTAATGTCTTGTGGTGCTTCCTGAAAGAATTTTTTGTTTTTGTTTTATCGACTGACACACAGACAAAAGTATTACTTATGTAAAACACAGAGGGGTCAGATTGAACTTGTTATATATTTTTGTATTAAAAATATTTCTCAGTGGGAGGTAGCTACTGAAGCTGGAGATCTGCTGGACTGCTTTGAAAATTGTGAAGGAGGGCATAAATTTGAGGCTTTTAACTGTATTTTCTTAATTTTTGCAGGTTTTCTTACTGATGACGATCTCTCCCACAGTCACCCACACTGAAATATTTAATTAATGGATAAACAATTCAATTACAGAAAAGTGTTTTTTATTGTATAATATGATTTTTTTTTAATAAAATAGGTCCATCCAGGTCTATCCCTTCAGGGTCATGGGGAGGGGGCTGGGGCCTATCCCAGCCGTCTAAGGGTCTCACCCAGTGAGAGGCAGGGTAAACCCTGGACAGGTCACTCATCTGTCGCAGGGCACAATGGTAAATGGTATGGTCAATTAAAAAAAATGTACATTTTCTGTTAATTAATAAAAAGTTTCATTTTCATAATTCAAGGACAGTCTACCTGTCAGAACGTTTCCTATAATTTTCAGCTTTATGTCTTTTTACGCCCAAAGAGTGCACCTGACAGATTTCTTTCATTTCCTACAGCAGTGTTCCTCTGTAGTGTAGAAAGATGACACGCTGCTGTAATTGTACTTCTTCTTACACTAAGAGATCTCCAGGATTAAATGTGCAGTTAAACTTGTGTATCCTGACAGAAAAGAGAGTTTCACTGGTCTGGCCCACTTAAGATTAAAATGGTCTGTATGTGGGCCACGATGTGAAATGAGTCTGACATCCCTGCTTTAGAAACTGTCAAGCACAGGCTCACAACTATGGCCACTAGGCTAAAGAGATATTCCAGAGAAGCAGAGGCCAAAAGAATGAAATGGCATGTCCTTCAGTTCAACCTGACCCCTCTTGAACTGAATGGTCTTGTGTTTTACTTAAATACTACTAATGGGTCATTGTTACGGCCCCTGGCCTCAGAAGAAGTGAGCCAGCTTCCTACAAGCAAATTCAAGCATGCCAGCACCTACAGACGATTGGCTGGCTGGGAACCCGTGCCAGCCCTCCTGCATGTAAATGTGACAATCCACACAGACAATTGGCTGCCTGAGGACCAGTGGTTTACACCTCCAGGGAAAGGGACCAGTCAGCTTAAGGTGGCCCACAATTTGCAGCAAATCACACTTGCGGCAACTATTAACCCTTTAGAGCCGATCGGAGCGGGCACGCTCTGTTTTGCATAACTATTTTTAAATCCCGGTAGCACTGCAACCACGTAAGCTAGCGCAAAAATTTTTTTTGCATATGAAACCGGAGGAGTTGTACTTACATCTTATGCCATCAGCTTGTCCTAGGTCACGGTTTCCTTCCACATAAAGCTTTGCAAAAACTGCATAAAAAGCGCTTGCAGGAACAAAAACATAATATTCCAGAAACACGCTTTGCCGATCCGATCAGCTGTTCATAACACTTCCTACGTTGGAATAGACGTCAGCGCGAACTTTTGCATTTCCGCCATTACCTGCCCGAAACCGGAAGTGACGTCATTTTCGCGGAAATGTAGTCTTTTTTACCATCAGGGCCTAAGGGCCTATACTGGTCTTTTTAAAAGTTATCTTTGACTTTATGACTTTCTGTGTCGTTTCTGGGATGCTTAGGACTCATATTGCACTGCTGGAAATAGTTTATTTTTATGCATATGCTGCTTTTTTGCAAATTTGCACTATAATATTTATTTTCGTTTTTCCTGCAGTGTATAAAAATTGGTGTATTTCAAAAATAAAACTATGAAGACACTCAAAATAAATTTCCTGTGGTGGGAAACTATTTTGTGCAACTTTTTTGTATTTACAGTTTTGAGGGATAAGCCTCTTAAATTTCTCTAACTACAAATATATGTTAAAAAAAGCAAAAACGATTTTCAATTTTTTTGTAGTCTATTGCAATTTTTTTGCAATTTATGTAATTACTATGCACTTAATGAATACATATTATTAAAATCTGGGCTATAATGGTTGTATTGATGTATAGCAACTTGAAATGCTCCCAAAAATGGCTCCACAGCATGTAAAAATATAATATAAGCTCTGGCGGACTTGGTTCTATGGTAGGTCTTAAAGGGTTAATGAGCTCAATAGATGGGGCTTCTAAAAAGTGCTCCAAACAAAATGCAGCCAACATAGCACTTAGGCTCTGCCGCAAAAGGCTACTCTAAAGCAAACACGCTTTCACATTTCTGGAAACTGGGAATCACTTTGCGAAAAGGATCCTGGACAAGCTCCCACTTATGTTACGACCCAGCTCTGCTAGGGGACAGGGGAGGTAACGTAAACGAGACCCCCAGAGGGGAGATCACTTAAGGCAAAGTTTTATTTACAGAAAAAAACTCAGAACTGAAAAACCGATAGCAAACCACAAGGCAAATAACCAATATAAAAAGAACTTGCTCATGTACGAATAAAAATTAAAGCTAGCCTCACGGGCAGTAACACGATCCAAACCAATTCCACACATTAGACAGAGTTTCACGACAAGGCTCAGACAGAAGCATGTGGGTCGAACTGCACATTGAGTCCAAAGCAGCAGCTCCTGAATGAATGTTCATCAGCTTTTTGTAGAACAATCAGTTGCTGACTGGTCCTTTTCCCTGGAGGTGTAAACCACTGGTCCTCAGGCAGCCAATTGTCTGTGTGGATTGTCACATTTACATGCAGGAGGGCTGGCACGGGTTCCCAGCCCGCCAATCGTCTGTGGGTGCTGGCACGCTTGAATTTGCTTGTAGGAAGCTGGCTCACTTCTTCTGAGGCCAGGGGCCATATACTTATTCGGGGGTGGCTGTAGCTCAGGTGGCAGAGCAGGTCAGCCACTAATAAGAAGGTTGGTGGTTCGATCCCAGGCTGCATGCCAAATATCCTTGGGCAAGATACTAACCCCATGTTTGCCTACTGGTGGTGGTCAGAGGGCCTGGTAGTGCCAGTGTCCGGCAGCCTCACCTCTGTCAGTGCGCCTACAATGTAGCTGCCATCACCAGTGTGTGAATGACTGAAGGTAGTGTAAAGCGCTATACAAATGCAGGCCATTTACCATACATGTGAGCTTTAAATTAAATCAGCAATTAACCTACTTATAAATGACACTTTTCAATAATCTATGTTTAAGTATTCTGTGTTCATCAGATTTCTTCTTTAGAAATTAGTGAGACTGCATTTAGAGAGTTACTGTACACTAATGGTTCCAACCATGTACACTGCATCAATAATTGACTCCTACTGCACCTCTATTCCAAAGGGTATAACTCCTTAAAATTTTCAGTCTTGGTTCAAAGAATGAATTTAAGTCATATAAGTTTGTATTGATTAAATGCTGAGGAACCAGAATCACCTCAACACAAAATGGTCCTGAAGTGAGCAAACAGAGCACTGTCGAGAGCTGCTGAGACCCAATCATTCTTCTTTTTCCTCTCTTCCTCTGAGCCACACAGTATTGATGGACACAATAGTCTAATCGCTAAGTGAAAAAGGATTGGACTGCGGGGAAAAGAGCAGTGTTGAGAGGGATGGGGAAAACCCTTTTTGTCTCCAATTGGATCAAAGCCCTTGAGGAAATCTTTTTAATTTCTTATCTCATTTTGTTCCTTTTCTCACACTGATAGTTATCTTCTGTACTCGGTCTTTGCTTTACCCCAATTTAATTCCATTCAAGTCAAAGCACTATTTTCTCATGAAAGAGAAAATCTAGTTATTTGTCTATCCAAATTTAGTGGGGACAATGTAGATAACACATCTTGTTAAAGCCTCTCTTGAACCAGATTGATGTAGGGGGGATGGAATGAAAATGGTATCAGGCTGCTCAACAAATACAAACTGCTAAAATGGAATTAATATGCTATTTGTATGTGTGGGATAGCAGACTCCTATCGTTTTCTGGGTCTATTCTACTCCATTGCATTTCTCAATAGAACTCCAGAACTCTTCCAGTTGTGGAAGCTCACAGCTTGCATAAACCACCAATCCTTTCATCCTTTAACAAGATTGGAGGTTCTTATGTAGCCTTGTCTTTCTCAAAACAGAGGTGTGTGAACAAGATACCTCTGGGTTTGTTCAGTGGTGTCTGGCATCAGATTCTCTGGCAGCATCATGTACATTATGCACCACATCCCATGGATGTGCGATGCATCAACATGAAGTCAAGTCAATGGAAGTGAGTGCTCTTTGAGATGTCTGTAGAGCCCATAGATAAAAGATGGACGTAGCTTGCAGGTCGGAAAACTGTATCCAGCCAGCATTTTACAGTGACCAAGAGACATCGAGCGGACATCGCAACAATGCCTTTAATGTTCACCAGTGGGTGATATCTGTGGACATAAGTGTGTAGAAGTCCCCTTCTGATCAGGATAGGCTTTACTGAGCTCAGAGAAACGTATAGGTTTGACATTATCCTGTTTTTTTGGAGACCACTGCCATCAGGCCATGCAGGGCAAGGTGTGCTTAGTTTGAAATGTATCACCCTCTTAAATGTTTTTTTTACAAAGTGACATCAACAATGAATATCAGGAGGATTTCCTAGAGAAACATTTTAGTTTTTCATTTCAGCTGTTGAGGCTGATTTCTGCACTTTGGTTGTTCCACATATCCTTGTGAAATTCATGGTTAGAAGGATTTTCTCCTTCTAAGGTTTTATTCACATCACAGATCAAGACTTATAGATCAACACTTAGACCTCACGGGATTAATTAAAGATTAAAGTAAAGAAATTATTTTTCTGTCTTCTGAGAACAAAGCTTTGGATTTTTGTTTCAGTTGTTGGAGCTGTTATGTTGCCAGTCAATTGCATCACCACCCTTTGTCCCTTTCTCTTTGCCTCTCTTCTTGTCTATTTTGCACCCCCTCCCACACACATAAACACACAATCTGCTGTGTGCTTAACTTCATATTAATGACCTCAGCATAATGACAGAGGTGACACGGTTGACCTGTGTCTGATAATTATCCTTGGGCTTATTACTGGCAGGTGGTGATTATATGGACAGTGTTCACTGATGGTGTGTGGTGGGTAAATGTACCAATTAATATTTAAGCTTGTGTGCAAACTCACATACAAATATTTCAGTATATGCTTGTTTGTGGGCGTCTGCAGATATACCTGAAAAGGCTAATGGTAATTAGCAGCATTATTGACAATTAGCTAATGTGCCCTGAAGAGTACTAAACACTGAAGCAATGGACGGGGGAGCTATTAGTCTTCCCAAGGCCAAGCTAGCTAGCAAGCACTAACAAATAGCTACAGTACAAGAAAAACATATGATACACACACAAATGAAAGCAGACATGCATATGAGTACAGACAAGTATGTTCTATAAATCCAGTAAGCATCTTTTAAGCTAAACCTCCTATTGATTAAGTGCACTCTACCTCCCCCTTTCCTAATTTAAATTCAAATTCAAATTCAAATTTTATTTGTCACGTACACAGTCATACACAGTACGATATGTAGTGAAATGCTTGGACAACTGCTCGTGACCTAAAGAAAACAAAAAGGAAAAGGCTATGAATAAGATAGGAAATAAATATGAAAAATTAAAAAGGGTAAATTTAACTAGGAAGGAATAAAATATAAATTAAGGTTAAAAATGAAATAACTGTACAACACAAATTAGAATGAAGGGTAAATTTAACTGGGAAAGAATAAGATAAAATATATAAATTAAAGTTGAAAATAAAATAACTGTACAACAGAATACACAATATAGAACTATATAAGAATGTATGAAGAAATCTAAATATAAATAAATATATACACAATAACAGCAGCTGTACAAGTATTAACCGGAAATGAAGAATATAGTGACCAGTGTTGTGCAAAAACAATGTCCAGAAAGTCCAATGTGTGTGTAAGAACCATGTGTGGGTCAGTACTGTGTGGTGGTGTGATTGAGAGACCGTATCGCCTGCGGGAAGAAGCTCCTCCTCAGTCTCTCTGTGTTGGTCTTCAGGGAGCGGAATCGCTTTCCTGACCTCAGCAGAGAGAACAGTCTGTTGTTGGGATGGCTGAGGTCCTTCACGATCTTCCTGGCCTTGGTCCAGCACCGCCTGCTGTAGATTGAGTGCAGGTCAGGGAGCTCGGAGCGGATGGTGCGCTCAGCTGACCGCACAACCCTCTGTAGAGCTCGTCTGTCCTGCATGGTGCTGTTCCCGAACCAGGTTAAGATGTTTCCCGTCAGGATGCTCTCTATGGTGCACGAGTAAAAGTTCCTGAGCACCTTGGAGGGCAGTTGGAAGTCTCTCAAGCGTCTGAGGTGGTAGAGACGCTGTCGGGCCTTTTTCACCACGGTGTTGATGTGACAGGACCATGACAGGTCCTGCGTGATGTGAACTCCGAGGTATTTGAAGCTGTCCACTCTCTCCACTGGGCACTCGTTGATGACGGGGGTCTGGTAGTTCCTCTCCTGCTTAGTGCTGAAGTCCACTATCAGCTCCTTTGTTTTACTGACGTTTAGAAGGAGGTTGTTCCTCTGGCACCAGTTCTCCAGATTCCTAATCTCCTTCAGGTAGGCCGTCTCGTTGTTATCAGAGATCAGGCCCACCACGACGGTGTCGTCAGCAAACTTGATGATGGTGGTGGAGCTGGTAGTGGCCACACAGTCATATGTGTACAAAGAGTACAGCAGGGGGCTCAGAACACACCCCTGGGGGGCTCCAGTGCTGAGAGTGGTGGAGGCTGAGACATGTCCGCCCATCCTTACTGCCTGTGGTCTGCCAGTTAGGAAGTTGGAGATCCACAGACACATAGATGAGCTGAGTCCCAGATGCTCCAGCTTGGTGGTGAGTGTGGAGGGAATTATGGTGTTAAATGCAGAGCTGTAGTCTATGAAGAGCATTTTAACATAATTCCCCCTTCTAGTGTCCAAGTGAGTGAGTGATGTGTGGAGGAGATGAGAGATGGCATCGTCTGTGGAACGATTTGGACGGTAAGCGAACTGTAGTGGGTCCAGTGTGTCTGGTAGTGAAGAAATGATGAAGTCTCTGACCAGGCGTTCAAAACACTTCATCACTACTGAGGTGAGGGCTACAGGGCGATAGTCATTGAGAGAAGCAGGGTGGGGTTTCTTCGGGACAGGAACAATGATGGACTCTTTGAAGCATGTGGGGATCACCGACTGAGATAGAGAGATGTTGAATATCTCAGTGAACACAGGAGCTAGCTGGTATGCGCAGTCTCTGAGGATACGACCTGGGATGCCGTCTGGTCCTGCTGCTTTCCTGGTGTTCACTCTTTTGAAGGCTCTCCTTACTTCATGCTCGGAGATGATGAGCACGTTTCCGGTGCTGGCAGTATCTTCCTGTCTGCAGCCGTTAGCGCCGCTAACACTAGCATTGTTGGAGACCTTAGCTGCAGCCTCGAAGCGAGCATAGAAAGTGTTCAGCTCGTCTGCCAGAGTCACGGCCGCGTTCGTCATACCGGTTGTTGGTGCTTTATAGTCCGTTATTGTCCTTAGTCCCCGCCACAGGCTCCTAGAGTCACTCTGTTGGAGTTGTGACTCTAGTTTCCTCCCGTAGCGCTGCTTCGCCTCTTTCACCGCCCTCCGCACGTTATATGACGCGGCTTTGTACGGGTCCATGTCCCCCGTTGTGAGTCCCGTGTTGTAGGCAGCGGTGCGGGATCTCAGAGCGTCGCGGATGGTTTTATCCACCCACGGCTTCTGGTTGGGAAACGTTGTGATAGTCTTTGTCTCCACGGTATCATCCGCTAGTTTCCCGATGAATCCCACAACCGCTTCCGTAAACACGTTGACGTCATCGTCGGAGCTGTTTCTGAACATGCCCCAGTCTGCGTCATCGAGTGCGTCCTGTAACGCGGCCACCGATTGATCCGTCCAGCGCGCGACCTTCCTCTGAACCGGAACTTCCTGTTTCAGCCTTTGTTTGTATTTTGGCAAGAGGAAGATGGCGGCGTGATCAGATTTGCCAAACGGAGGGCGGGACTGTGCCTTGTAGCCGTCCTTGACCGTAGTGTAGCAGTGGTCCAGTGTCCTTTCACCCCTGGTGGGGCAGGTGATGTGTTGATAAAAGTTCGGCGCTGCGCGTTTGAGGTTGGCGCTATTAAAGTCCCCCGTCACAATAAGCGCAGCGTCCCGGTGTTTTGTCTGGTGCTGTGTGAGTGCCTCATGCAGCTCGCATAAGGCGGTGACCGTGTCCGCTTGTGGTGGAATATAAACGGCACTTACAATGACCGATGTAAATTCCCGAGGTAGATAAAAAGGACGACACATGATGGACAGTAGTTCCAGATTTGGTGTGCAGGAGCGTGTGAGAGGAACAACGTTCGCACTGTTGCACCAGTTGTTGTTCACCATTAAACACACGCCGCCTCCCCTTGACTTCCCCGAGTCCCGTGTCCTGTCCATGCGGTGAACCGAGAAGAACTCGGCCGGCTGGATGGCGTGGTCCGGCACCGCTGGGTTCAGCCATGTCTCGGTGAAGCAGAGGAGATTGCAGTCCCGAATGTCTCTCTGGAACTTTATCCTGGCCCTGAGGTCGTCAAGCTTGTTCTCCAGTGACTGGACGTTGGCGAGCAGGATGCTAGGCAGAGGTGTGCGGTGTGCACGAGCTCTCAGCCTGTTCCTGACGCCGGCTCGCTTCCCTCTAGGCCGCCGCCGCTTCCCTTTGTTCTCCCTCGAGATCTCACTCGGCCAGCTCGGATCCGGAGTTAAGAACTTCGAATTGTGAGTACATTGTATACCAATAGAAACAAGAGTGTCACTATCATACCTAATGTACCCAATGGTGATGATTTTGCCGATTTAGAAACGCTGAAAACTAACTTAAAAAACAAAGACAAAGAAAAAGTGGTCGGAGCAGTCGTGACGGCAGCCGACCTCACCGGCGCCATCTTATTTAGTTGTCATGGTGATGAAGAGAAGGCAAAAACCATGGCTTGAGGACAATCCATGAAATAAAGAATGGGAAAAAAGGCACAGAAAGTTTACACACTGTTAAAAAGCAGCAAATGGAACAAATGAGTACAAAAAAATGAATTGAAGGTGAGGAAGAAACCAGCCGGAGTTGTCTAAATCAAGTTTAGTGTGATTTCAGGTCTTGGAGGTGCACTTTTATATATCCATGTCCTGCCTTGCAAATGACAGCATTTTCAAATGTCAGCCATAGTTTTTCTCCAAACTTTTATCTGTCAAACAAAGCTGGCTGTACACACCTGTGAATTCATATTTCTGGGGATGTTCTTTGTGTGCACATAACACCATCTGTGTGTGTGCGTGATTTTAAAGGCCAATTTGACAGTGGGTTTTTCCAGGGAGAGCTAACCTTTGCTTGTATAGAAGATAGAAACTCAGTCCGACAGCCCGAGGTGGAGCTCCCTATGGAAACGTACACACGGATGCTCACACTCACACAAAACACACATATGGAATCTGAAACTGTACCCAAAGAGAAATACATGGTAGACACTCGTGCTGCATGGGCTGCCAAAGAAAATCTGTTTAAATCTGTTTTAAAATGGGCAAAAAAGCAGAAGCTTGCATTGTTCTGTTAATTCCAACAGGAACACTACACCCATTCATACACGTACAATAAGTGTATGAATGGGTGAATGAGGCATGTTGTATAAAGTGCTTTAAATCACCAGTTCCCAACCTTTTCTGCACCACAGACGGTTTAATGTCCAACAATATTTTCATGGACCAGCTTTAAGGTGTCTCGGATAAATAGAACAAAATAAAATGATACGACCAAGACAAAAACTGTGGTATTTGTAAACATAATAATAAATGTAAATTCACTGTTTAATTGTGTAACTTTATTAGCAGCATCCTCCTGAAATGCACCAACAACACTGAGAGTGACATCCTCCTCTCTGCCCCTTAATGCTCTCTGGTTGCTATGGTAACATGTAAATATTTCTTTCAAAATAAGACACACAACTACAACATGTTTAATTGTGTAACTTTATTAGCAGCATCCTCCTGAAATGCACCAACAACACTGAGAGTAACATCCTCCTCTCTGCCCCTTAATGCTCTCTGGTCGCTATGGTAACATGTAAATATTTCTTTCAAAGTAAGACACACAACTACAAAATGAGAAAGACCCAGGGAAACCGAGATAACAATAAAAACCGTGGTATGCTCTTCTGCATACCACGGTTATACTGAGTGGTTATTTGGGATTCTGTTCCCTTCCTATCAGTTTAAAACAGTCTGACATGTCTGCAGTTTTTGAAACACAAACACATACAAAGCTGTGACATATCAAAAGTCTCTTAAATCACTAAATGAATGATGCTCAGTTTGGACTTCAGCAGGATGTTTTGTCCATGTTTACATGCTTAAAAACACGGAGTCACTGCCATGTGTTGGATTAGACATTTAACTTAATGAAAAATTGAACTGGTCCACCTAATAAAATGGCCCACGCGTGTAATTTCTCTTTCAGAAAGAGAGTCACTGGATTTCTGTGTGAAAAATTCATGTGTGCTTTGGAATGGATCAAAACAATTACTATTATTTTTATTGCATCATCTCACCTGGGTGCCTCTGAAAAAGAAAAAAAAAAGAAAAAATCCATATGGGACTAAAGTGTGTATGAAAATGAAACTTCAGCACTCACAATACCTACATTTAAACGCATACACTCACACACATGTATGAAAAACCACTCATAAACAGAACTGCATTTTCTCACAAATAACATTCATACACTCACTGGGATTAACTCCCCCTCATGCACGGCTGCTTTCATGCAGGTGTGTGTGCATGCAGGCTCGCATACCTGCAGGTGAACAGCCACTCACATATTGCACACACTCATATAATGTTATGCAGAGATCTGCACATTTCAAAACACTTAAACAGAGTCGCACACTTTCATAAACACACACACACACAAACTTGAGGCTCCTGCCAGAGTGTGACTGATGAATTTCAACCCTCTCCATGTCTGCAGGCCAAAGGCAACTGCAACCGCTGAGCAATGCACTTTTTTCCTCCCTCTGCCTATATCAGTCTGCTTGTAAGTGCATCTGCAATGTATGTAATTATTATTTTGCTTTTATTTATTTATTTAAACTGTAAGTTGCGTTTTTACATGTCTGTGTTAAAGTCAAGAAGCATATTTCCTTCATTTCTTTTGTGTGCACGTGTGTGAAATGTTCATTTCGTTTGCAGTAATTTCCACAAAGCTCATTTGCTTCAAGTTTCATGTATTATCTGCAACTTTTTAAACTGCTGTCAATTGTAACGAACTCTGCTTTTCAAATTGGTTTTGATGGATATAAATTAAACTTTTGATTGAAGTAGGCTCGTCAGCACATGAGATAACGAGTAATCAAGAGTCTCAGCTGAAAGTGCCAAAACAGGATGGAAAACCTTTAAAGTAGTATTTAAATAATCAGACACTAAACTCTTCTTTGACAAGTAATCAAATGAAATCAGTTCGTAAAATCCATCCCAGCAAGCAATCACCACAATAGCACTTGGGAGATTCATGAATAGCAGAAAATACATGCACGTGACTGACCACACAACAAAACAAAAACTCTGGTTATGTTATTACAAGGATCTTTTCACTTAAATATTTTGTGCCCTCTATTTGTGAACAGTTAAAGGTAAATGAATCCTACCCAAACACGTGGCTGGTATCTCCGTTTTTCAATTTGCTGTCAACTAGCAGACTAAATACTGTAACGTATGAACTATGAGGTTACTGAACAAAGTCTAATTCTTACACAAACAGTGAGAAACACAGAATTAAATTGTAAAGGTCAATATGAGCCTCCATTGCAAAGTAATCTATGACTGGGGAAGTAGGACCACTGACTGACGTCCTATTTCTCAAAACAAAACCTCGTTTCATTTAAGTGCCATTATTGTAAAGCTGCTCGTATCTATCAGAGAAGCAGCGAGCCCTTTGTCTTCAGTGCCATGACCCACCACATTACCTCTGTACAGAAATGGACTGTGCTTCCAACTGTTCACGTATGGATGCATATAAGAGAGATTGCTTGGTACAAACTTTTTTCTGTCTTTTTTTTTTTTTTTTTTTAAAGGCACATTTGAACTCAAACGTAAATCTAACCAAGTGGTTTTTGGTACCTCAGCTTAAACATTCAGTAAGTGAAATAAAATAAAGTTTAAAAAGGAGACAAAAAGTGTTAATAAACATTTCCTCTATTTCTGATTTCATGGCATCAGAAGACATTCCTAAGTCTGTGGGAGAATCCCACCTTATTGGTTTGTTATTTTAATCTGGGTTTCATAGATTCACTTGTATTTGTGTGATAACATGTGCATTTGCCTTAATTTGCCTCATTACATAAATGACTTTACGTAATTGTGCAGCACCAAACCTGCGATTTGCATTCGGTGTTAAAGCACCATAATGAAAACCACACTGCACATGTGAAGAAACTAATTATTGAACCAATTAAGAGCTTAATTAGAAGAATGAGAGCTTGGTGTATTTTACCCACTCAGGTAAATAAGTGACTACATAACAAGACTGAAGTTATAGAAGGAAAGAGGATAGATCCTTCAACCACTTTATTTATAACACTCTGCAGGCTTCAGTAACACAAACAGTGATTTATGACGACATGTTTTGTGAAACCTCATTTACAGGACTGCTGGCCACTTTTGCCTTCACTGCCTAAGTCAACTGATGAGCCAGAGGAAGACCCTAAACAAATGAGTACTCCATCTTTTTCCTTATCATGACCTCAGCTTGTTTTCAGATTGAGTCCATTAAAGATATATGCATGCTCACATTTACCAATACCAACTGCTATTGAAGGCAATACTGACCACTGACCACTTCCAGCTGTAAATCGATTTGCAAAGCACTCGGGGGACACAAAAGTCTCAAAAAGACTGATGACTCAATCTCCATAATAACCGTGACCCAATTTTCTTCCAATTCAATCAGCTTCTTACCTTCCAAGTCAGTCCAAAAAATAAAAATACCTTTTGTGCTTGAACAGGTTGTCACTTCTCAGCCAGTTTAGATTTAACTGTGACTCAGTGCTAAATACCAAACAAATTTCAAGGCAAAGCCAAGCAATTAGAATGAATGGATTATGTGCAAATGTTGCTTATTTTGACAAATACCTTTGTTTGAGAAAACCAACCCTGCTTGTTTTGGAGGTTTTTTCATGAAGGTTATTGTAGTTGAGAGGGCTAGTTATCATGAATTTATCCTCCGAAATCTAATTTGGGGAATGCCTGAGCGACAGAATTCACAACAGTAATTCAAAACAGAACCTCGAGATGGTCCTTTTCGTGACTATATTTTGGTATATTTTTAGTAAATTTTGTGTGACTATACCTCTAAAACCTCTATTACTGTTCTGCAGATGTCTACGAAACACTAACTTATAGTTGTTGTCTAAAAGAATTACAGAATTTAAAATATTAGAAACTTGCACCATTTGGTGCATTGGGCTACAAGCTGCTTCGGCCTCATCGCATGCGTAGATCATCGATGAAAGTCCTCTACCTCTGTTGTTTTCTGTTGTTCGGAGACTCCCTGGCGTCTTCCATGGAGTGGGTTCCACGTGATGGCGATCTTGGGCAGTCAGTGCAGGAGTTGCCGTAGAATGTGATCTCCAAAGCGCATACGCCATTGAGTCATAATGTCATGGAGGGGATTTTTGGCAGTCCAGTGGTGGATTTCGTCATTGGTGACATGGTCCAGGTAAGCAACCCACAGGATCAGTCTTAGCCATCGCTGTTAGGCCACACTGAGTGTTTTGGTGATTCTGGATGATGTTCTCCACGCATAGATGGCAGTGGGTATAATGATGGAGTTGAGCAGATGAATCTTCATCGCCAGGTCGATCTTTGGGCTCAACCAGATTGGCCAGGGCCGCTGGAATACCTCACCGGCTGTGTGTCACTGCAAACACGGCCCCAACCTGTCTGGACCAGCTCTTTATTAGAGGGAAGCAGGAGACTGACAGTGTTCCTCAACCAGGACAAAAACACCATTGTTCCTCATGAATCTGAGATTCAACTGATCATCACTCCTCCCCAGTACCCTAGCATAAACCTTCCCAGGGATACTGAGGACTGTGATTCACACCACCCCAGTCTGCCAGTCCAAATGCACAGCCCCAGATGTGATACTGCAGAGGCATGTCAACACAGCTCTACAACACTGAAGGGGTTATGGAACTCATCATCCAACCCAGCGGCCCTTCCACTAAGGAGTTGTTTAACTACTTCAGTGATCTTGCACCCGGTCGTTCCCTCGTCCCGAGATTATGCTTCCTGTACAGACTTCTCTGAGGATTAAGGAGGTCAGCAGCACCCATATCGCACTATACTATATAAATCTGAGTAGACCACCATGTTCCCCTCCTGAGTCACCTGACGGTTTGCCTGAATCACTTTGAGACAGATCAAAAGTCTTCATCCATGGCACGCCCAGATTTTTACTTCAGCCCGAGCAGCAGACCATAAAAGTTTTTATCTATTTATTTTAAATACAATCTTTGTCCAAATCTTTATCTAATAGTCTCATTGGACACTGGCTTAGATCAGAGGTTGATTACTTAATTGTTTTAGGTGTTCTTGGACATGAGTCTAAGTACATCTAATTTACTGTCTCAGCAGAAGCAGCCTATAGAATAAAATGCTACCGCAAATATTGATTTTTAAATAAGGTTTATTTGTATCTTTACATTATCTAAGAGGTGTAACAGCACTTAATATAAATGACACAAAGGTAAACCTGTCACCAGTCCTAGCATCAGATCATAATAATTTAATCAAAGGTCTTGTTTGCCCAAGAGTCAGGGTATTCCTTTAATCAACTACACATTAAGCATACTGGCTTTCATCCAAGGTCTCTAATGGACAGGCAGTTGGCACGGTTTCATTGATCTGTGACAACTGAGCTAATTTTTATTCCAGCAGAGGACAAGAATGGAAAAACAGATCTGAGCGCGAGGAAGCAATGTAAAGCTTTGGAAAAGTAAGCAGCAGGACTTGATATTGGCCAGCAAGACAAACGGACTCATAGTCAAAAAAGCTAACGATGGCAGTAATTTGTGCTCTTGAATGACAATAGAAATGACACTTTCGACCATCTAAACCTGACCAAAATGACCACACTGTTTGAAATCTGCCTTTTTCTGCCAAGCATATTGACAGAGACAGCTTTATTTACTAACCACACGATGGCCAAAGGTGTCCTTCCAACAGAATTAAAAAGCATCATGGCACACCATACTTCCTAGATGTCTGGTGTCAATTAAAAATGCTAAGCTACAGTTTTGCCTTGATATTTTTAGCACACTAGCAGTTTGGCACTGATGTTGCAGTATCAGTCTGCCAGTCCCAACATAACTATTGCAGTAATCACTGGACTGATTGCAGTATAACAACCTGAAACCAGGATCACTGTGATACAAATATCTGCAGTACAATTCCACAATTACATTTACTACTTGTTCATCATCTAATCATGATCCAGTGAGCCTATTGACAGCTGTCACAGGTGATAGGTAGGTAGTCTTAGCTTTTTAAGAAGGCATTTAAAACCACAGATTTATTTTTTTTTAATAATATGAGACAATGTTAGAGCTATATGAAGTATAGCACCAACAGACATTTAAGATAAGATAAGATAAGATAACCTTTATTAGTCCCACACGTGGGAAATTTGTTTTGTCACAGCAGGAAGTGGACAGTGCAAAAGTTATGACGCAAAAATTAGAATACAATAAGAATAAATACAGTACACAGCTGTACAGAATAGAATAAAATAATATACTATATACAGTAGAATAAAATAGAATAAAAATATACAATAAGATAAAAATAGAATACGAATGCTATATACAACTGAGTAAAAATACAACGATGCCAGAAAAGATTATTGCACTTAGTGTTATTGCACATGTGTGGATGTGTGTGTTTGTTCAGTTAAAGTCTTTGTTGTGGAGTCTGACAGCAGTGGGGAGGAAAGACCTGCGAAATCTCTCCGTCCCACACCGTGGGTGCCGCAGTCTCCCACTGAAGGAGCTGCTCAGTGCTGTCACAGTCTGCTGCATGGGGTGGGAGACGTTGTCCAACAGGGATGACAGCTTAGCCGCCATTCTCCTGTCACTCACCACCTCCACTGGGTCCAGAGGGCATCCTAGAACAGAGCTGGCCCTTCGGATCACCCTGTTCAGTCTCTTCCTGTCCCCAGCAGAGATGCTGCCGCCCCAGCAGACCACACCATAAAAGATAGCAGAAGCCACCACAGAGTCATAGAAGGTCTTCAGGAGTGGGCCCTCCACCCCAAACGACCTGAGTCTCTGCAGCAGGTACAGCCTGCTCTGCCCTTTCCTGTAGAGGGCGTCTGAGTTATGAGTCCAGTCCAGTCTGTTGTTCAGATGAACACCAAGGTACCTGTAGCTGTCCACAGCCTCAATGTCCATACCCTGGATGTTCAGTGGTTGCAGTGGAGAATGCTTGTGCCTGCGGAAGTCTACCACCAGCTCCTTGGTTTTACTGGCGTTGATCTGGAGGTAGTTCAGCTGGCACCAGTCCACAAAGTCTTGAGTCAGTCCTCTGTACTCCTTGTCGTCCCCATCAGTGATGAGGCCGACTATTGCGGAGTCATCAGAGAACTTCTGCAGGAAGCACTGGGTGGAATTGTGGGAGAAGTCTGCAGTGTAGATGGTGAAGAGGAACGGAGCCAGAACCGTTCCCTGTGGGGCCCCCGTACTGCAGACGACCCTGTCCGACACACAGCCCTGAGTCCTCACATACTGTGGTCGGTCGGTGAGGTAGTCCAAAATCCAGGTAGTGAGGTGATGGTCCACTCCAGAGTTCTCCAGCTTGTCCTTCAGAACCGAGGGAAGAATAGTGTTGAAGGCACTGGAGAAATCAAAGAACATGATTCTCACAGTGCTTCCAGCGGTCTCCAGGTGAGCGAGGGAACGATGTAGGAGGTGAATGACGGCATCATCCGCTCCAATGCCAGGCTGGTAGGCAAACTGAAGTGGGTCCAGTGATGAGCTTGTTAGGCGCTGAAGCTGAGCCAGGACCAACCGCTCCAGGGTCTTCATCAGGTGGGATGTCAGAGCCACCGGCCTGTAGCTGTTGAGGTCCTTGGGGCGTGAAGTCTTTGGCACTGGTACAACACAGGAGGTTTTCCAGAGCTGTGGGACTCTTCCCAACCTCAGGCTCAGGTTGAAGAGGTGCTCCATCACCCCACACAGTTGGTCCGCGCAGGACCTGACGACCCTCGAGCTGATGCCATCTGGGCCCGCTGCCTTCTTGCCATTAATCCTCCTCAGTTCCCTCCTAACCTGGGTGGTTGAGAGAGACAGGCTGGAGCCTTGTGTTGAGTGTGTATTGGATGCTGTTGTTGGGGGTGGGGAGGAGTGAGCAGGGTGAATAGAGGAGGTGTGAAGTGTCTGAGGTGTCAGAGGTGGAACAGCAGCAGTGGGGGTGGGTGAGTCTGCAGCCGATGTTGTAGACTGTCTCATGGTTGAATCAAATCTGTTGAAGAAATGATTCAGTTCATTTGCCCATCTCACATCCCTCCCAGGCAGAGAGTTCTGCTGTTTGTGGCCTGAGATGGTTCTGAGGCCTCTCCAGACTTCACCAACGTTGTTTTGCTGAAGCTGGTTCTCCATCTTCTGCCTGTAGCTGTCCTTCCCATTCCTTATCAGTCCCCTCAACTCTCTCTGCACCCTTTTCAACTCCTCTTTGTCTTTGGATTTGAAGGCCCTCCTCTTCTGCTTGAGGACAGCTTTAATTTCTGGGGTAATCCAAGGTTTGTTGTTGGAGAAACACCGTACAGTCCTGGTAGGTACGGTGTTATCCACACAGAAATTAATATAGTCAGTAATGCATGTAGTAAGGCTGTCGATGTCCTCTCCATGGTCGTCACAGATCACCTCCCACACAGTCGACTCAAAACAGTCCTTAAGAGCCTCCTCGCTCTCCTCTGACCATCTCTGCACTGTGCGGGTGGCTGGTGGCACCCTGCGCACTAAGGGCTCATACACAGGGACAAGGTGCACCAGGTTGTGGTCAGATTTGCCCAGTGGAGGGAGAGGTGATGAACTGTATGCCTCTTCAGCATTGGCATACAGTAAGTCCAGTGTTTTATTGTCTCTTGTTGAGCAGGTCACATACTGGGTGAAGGTGGGCAGTGTGGAGTCCAAAGAGGCATGATTGAAGTCCCCTGATATTATGAGAAGGGCTCTCGGAGATTGTGTTTGCAGTCTGCTGACCACTGAGTGGAGAGTGTCACAGGCTGCATCCGCGTTGGCCGAGGGGGGGACATACGCTGTTATTGCGATAACATGCGAGAATTCCCGGGGCAGATAGTACGGACGCATGCTAACGGCTAACAGCTCAATGTCTCTGCTGCAGAGTTGTTCTTTCACAGTGATGTGCCCAGGGTTACACCATCTGTCGTTCACAAAAACTGCCAGTCCCCCTCCTTTCCTCTTACCGCTCTCTCTCGTCCTGTCCGCTCGCAGCATCTGAAATCCCGGTAGTGTCACGCTTGTGTCCGGAGTTAGCGGTGTTAGCCACGACTCCGTTAGCATCATGATGCTACATTGCCGGTACTCCCTCTGTGACCAGGTTAGCGACGTGAGCTCATCCATCTTATTGGGCAAAGATCTTACGTTTCCAATGATTACAGAAGGAAGAGATGGTCGATAACGTCTCCTTCTCGGGCGACGGCGCTCCTTCCCAGCACGACACCCCCGTCTTTTCCTCCTCAGCTCGCTGGGAATGTCGGGTCTGTCCGCCGGCAGTACCGCTGCGGGACGCAGCGCTAACAGCTGATCCTTACTGTAAACAAAGGATCCCTGCTCTGGGTCCCCAGACACGCGTGAAAAAAGTATAAATAAACTAAGAAAAACGACCAGAACTAGCACAAAACGGTAGAACATGGTTGCAGAGTCTAATTACTGATACGTTAGTTATAAAAAATTACGAGAAGAAAAGATAAGAAAGAAAGAAACTCAGAATGAGCAGAGCTGCTGTAACAGGCTGCCGCACACGGGGGGCGCCGGAAGTCCCAAGTCCCAAATACATGAATAAATTGTCTTAATGTGTTACGCCTTCAAATTCACATCAAATCTTCTTCCTTTAGCACAATTTCCTTAATTTTTCTTGTCCTGACCCTTTACCTGTAACATAATGGCTAAGGTCACAACACCCTAGGATTGAACATTAAAGTATCTTAGATAAAGACTTTATTCGTGGCCCTTCAGTACGTATATGGCCCTACAAGCCCCTCGTTGATGACAGCAGATAGAGACATCTTGTCAATTCCCAGCTAGATTTCCACCTTTTCTTCCTTAACCCCAAACCAACCTGAGAACTCTCGCAATTGGTGCTCTCTGTATTTAGAGAATGACAGAGGGCAAACAATAAGCCAGCTGTCTCTCAATACATTATAAAAGGACAGAAGCCAGCACTAATTGGTTTTCATTTTGATCTCGGCGGCCTTTGAGTAAGTCTCCCACCCTCCGATAATGGAATGGCCCTGACCACTTTAATTACCATTGACTGTAGAGAGCTGGAGAGAGGGTGAGAGCTGGAATAAAAGATTGCATGATGGGACAAAAATCCAGTGGCTGGAGGCGCAGTAAAGGACAGAGAAAGAGAGTCAAGGAGGAGTTTATGCAGTAGGTGCCAGAACTGGTTTAGTGTGAGTGACCATGATCATTGTTTTCCAATGTCTACCATATTACGTACATTGGTTCCAAGGTTTCTATGATTGAAAATTCTAAACTGGCTATTTTTGATAAGGCCAAGTTCAACTTTTGATCCATGTTCAGACTGTTAACAGATTTGTTCAGTGAGCTCTGAATTTTGTGCTCTGTGATTTACTCAGTCAATTAAATAATCTAAAATAAAAAGTCCAGATTTCACATCCTGAGCAGGTGAGCTGGACTCAGACATGGGACCTATAAATAACAAAAACAACACAAATTTCAGTCAAATGTTAATCCAGAGGGAGGGACTGTGCATGGGCAGAAATCCATATATCCAACCTGAAAAATGACACAACTCACAACACAGGAGCACCCTTGGTCACCATTCACCAGGACTGAACACCAGGGAAGACCTGTGCATAGTGAAACACACTGCCAGAAATCACAAGAAACACGGTCAGATGTCACTGGGCTGAGCAGGCATTTCAACAAGGAAGGTCCAGCAATGATTGGCTGTCAACCACCGCCTTAAGAAGGAGATGGTGATTGCTTATCAGATGCATGTGGGTGATCATCCGCATCGTCCTGTCCACGATCATCTCACACATGCACACAGAGGGAAATCTTAGAAATATGGTATCTAACCAGATTCTTACTCTGGATGGCATTACCTTGGCCTCCAGTAACACTGTGAGGAACCTTGGAGTCATTTTTGACTAGGACAACTCCTTCAACGCACATATTAAACAAATATGTAAGACTGCTTTCTTCCATTTGTGCAACATCTTGAAAATTAAAAATATCCTGTCTCAGAGTGATGCTGAAAAACTAGTTCATGCATTTATTACTTCCAGGCTGGACTACTGTAATTCATTATTATCAGGAAGTCCTAAAAACTCCCTGAAAAGCCTGAGATACACTGTCTCTACTTTTAAGATTAGGCTTTCCTTTTTGCTAAAGCATATAGTTAGGGCTGGACCAGGTGACCCTGAATTCTCCCTTAGTTATGCTGCTGTAGGCTGCTGGGGGATTCCCATGATGCACTGGGTGTTTCTTCTTCTGAACAGCTGGCTCCCATCTTTACTCGCATCTTCAACAGATCTCTGGAGCTGTGTTAAGTTCCCTCCTGCTTCAAACGCTCCACCATCATCCCTGTTCCCAAGAAACCCACCATCACAGGACTGAATGACTACAGACCTGTCGCCTTGACGTCTGTGGTCATGAAATCCTTCGAACGACTGGTGTTAGCCCATCTGAAAGACATTACAGGCCACCAGCTGGACCCTCTGTAGTTTGCCTACCGGGCAAACAGGTCGGTGGATGATGCAGTGAACATGGGGCTGCATTACATCCTGCAACACCTTGACCGCCCGGGAACTTATGCCAGGGTCCTGTTTGTGGACTTTAGTTCGGCTTTTAACACCATTGTGCCTGAACTTCTTTCCTCCAAACTCTCCCAGCTCAGCGTGTCACCAGCTACCTGTCAGTGGATCACCAGCTTCCTGACAGACAGAAAGCAACAAGTGAGGCTGGGGGAGATCACCTCTGAAACCCGGTCCCTCAGTATTGGTGCCCCTCAAGGATGTGTCCTCTCACCACTACTGTTCACCCTCTACACTAACGACTGCACCTCCAAGAACTCGGCTGTCAAACTCCTAAAGTTTGCAGATGACACCACTGTCATTGGCCTCATTCAAGATGGTGATGAGTCTGCATACCGGCAAGAAGTTGAGCGGCTGGTACTCTGGTGCAGTCAGCACAATCTGGAGCTGAACACTCTTAAGACTGTAGAGATGACAGTGGACTTCCGGAGACATCCCTCAACTCTGCTCCCCCTCACCATATCAGACAGCCCTGTGTCAACTGTGAAGACCTTCAAGTTCCTGGGTACAACCATCTCCCAGGACCTGAAGTGGGAGACCAACATCAACTCCATCCTCAAAAAGACCCACCAGAGGATGTACTTCCTGAGACAACTGGGGAAGTACAGTCTTCCACAGGAGCTGCTGATCCAGTTCTACACTGCGGTCATTGAGTCTGTCCTGTGCTCCTCCATCACAGTCTGGTATGGAGCAGCCACTAAACAGGACAGGAGCAGACTGCAGCGGACTGTACGGGCAGCAGAAAGGATCATCGGCACCCCCCTGCCCTCCATCCAGGATCTGTACCTCTCAAGAACCAGGAAACGGGCAGGGAACATCATCACAGACCCCTCACACCCTGCACACAGACTTTTTGATCTGCTGCCCTCTGGCAGACGGTACAGAAGCCTGCAGACCAGGACCACCCGACACAGGAACAGTTTCCTTCCCCTCGCCATCTCCCTTCTTAACAGTTGACCTGTCACACTGCTCCCACTGCCAGACTGCAGCTGCACCTTATGTACATTTTGTAGTATTCATTCCACCTCATTCATTTCTGTATTTTATGTATATAAGTTTAGATTCGTTATTTATAGTTGGTTTACACAGCTTTGTGTATGTATGTGTAATGTGTATATATAGACACGTGTGTGTGTGTGTGTGTGTGTGTGTGTGTGTGTGTGTGTGTGTGTGTGTGTGTGTGTGTGTGTGATTTACATTGCTGTGCTTGAGAGCCACCATCTACCGGAACCAAATTCCCTGTATGTGTCTGCACATATACTTGGCCAATAAACACGATTCTGATTCTGACACACTATGTTTTAATAGACCTCTCTGCATTGAATCATATCTGTTATTAATCTCTGTCTCTCTTCCACAGCATGTCTTTATCCTGTCTTCCTTCTCTCACCCCCTCCCTGAGCCTGGTTCTTCTGGAGGTTTCTTCCTGTTAAAAGGGAGTTTTTCCTTCCCACTGTCACCAAAGAGCTTGCTTATATGGGGTCATATGATTGTTGGGTTTTTCTCTGTATCTATTATTGTAGGGTCTACCTTACAATGTAAAGCACTTTTCTCTCCTCTT
Source organism: Rhamphochromis sp. 'chilingali' (assembly GCF_963969265.1). Taxonomy (NCBI): domain Eukaryota; kingdom Metazoa; phylum Chordata; class Actinopteri; order Cichliformes; family Cichlidae; genus Rhamphochromis; species Rhamphochromis sp. 'chilingali'. The sequence goes on along the minus strand of NC_137940.1, from coordinate 18,936,348 downwards.
TTTTCCACCTTTGTCATTTTACCACAGTGACCAGTGAGATTATGCTGGAAGATGACAGTTCAGTGACGGACTTACCTCAGTCCAAATCACAAGGTCCCAAACGAAAGAACAGATGGCAATAAAAAATATTACAAAAATGAAAGCTTTCAAGTCAACTTTTTCCAGAACATCAGCACTTAATTCACACTGGTCATAGATGCTTACCAAGAGCTCGTAAAGGTTTTCTTGTCCCTGAGGTGACTTGAATGTGTTCAGCCTTTTAGTTCAAGTACAAACAAATCACCAGATTTTGAGTTACAGTAGACTAATTTGCATTTTTCAGCACCCTGTGTCAATCAGCAACATGCTGCTGTCATCTCCAATCGACCCCATGGTGATCTGAAGAAGAAAATAAACACAAGAGCTTGAAGTTGCTTAAATCCATCACAGTCACACCCACTCGTCTTATAAAAAACACTGAATAGGTAGATTCAGGTAAATGTTACAATCTATTTAATTTAATTCCTTTAAATCGTGACACGATGTTGTACACGGGAGTAAGAGGTCTGTACTATACATGGTCTAATTTGAACACTTATCCAAACTTTGAAAAGAGGCAAAGTACTCAACAAGTTTCAAGTCCATCACTGAGGTAAGCCAGAGTGATAAGTGCTTAAGAAAACAGATACATGCATTACATTTAACTGTTTCATTACTACAGCAACTAAATGCTTTCATATTTAAATGTTAAATTTATTATTGTCTTGGCATGCCACTTTTTTATTGTCTCATCGCTCACTAAAATAACTCTAGAAATACTGGAGGACAAGACCAAGCTGAAAGATAAACACAATTTGGGACCAAGGTGTAATGCCATCAAAGTTTTTATGGGAAGAGCTCACCTCTGGGTTTGGCCAATTCCCTTTAGCTCCCAAATGAGTGCCAATTAACAGTGGAAGTCCAAAGAAATGACCCCTAAACAAACCCTTCTTCAATTTTTGTCAACAAGGCTAGAGGAGTCAGCCTTAAACATTACTAACTGATGTTCTGCATTTCATTACCAACCCTCCAGTCAACTGGTCTACCAGTAGTCACAATAAAATTCACTACATGCTGAACATTTTACAAGGCAGTTATACATATTCCCACAGATATCTGAAAAAAATCATGTTATGAAATTCAAAGTCTGTAAACTGGTTGTTTGTCTCTTTCTGGCCACTTCCCCATTTCAGGTTTGCCTGACAGGCCTGATCGCACACACGCAGGTTTTTGTGTCTTAACCACTCAAACATCAGTGGTAACTCTCTGATAAAAGCTATTCTCTTGATCAGCCCTCATTACTTTCTTTGGTTAGAATTAAACATGTTCATTAATTTGTTTGCCTCTGGATGCTGAGCATGCAGAGACACTTGTCTTTTCATTCACCAATTTACTGTTTTGGGGAGTAAAACGATGAGATAATCAGGATAGCTCGTCTGACAAGCATGATAGCTTCATTATCAAATCCAATTTATTCCAGTTAGAATAATGGTGTTTTCACACACAGCACATTTGGTCTCTAAGTTATGTTTTCTTGTGATAGTCTTATGATGAATTTGTGCTAGTGGGGCAGTTAGCAAATGAAATGTGAAACAAACTAAACTCATGGACCAAGACTGTTTGAAAGCACTGTCAATGACCCCTTTGTTAGGTACACCAGTTCAATGGTTTGTGTTAACACGTATCTAATCAACCAGTCACATGACAGCAACTCAAAGCACTGGGGCACGTAGACAGTCAAGACAACTATTGAAGTTCAAATAAATCATCAAAATGTAAAAGAAAGGTGATTTATTCTGAACATGCCACAGTTGCTGGTTGGTCTGAGTCTGAGTATTTCCAAAATTGCTGATCTGTTGGGATTTTCCTGCATAACCATCTGTAGTTATGGAGAATGGTCAGAAAACAAGAAAATGCAGTAAATATCATTCACGTTCCAGTGAATCAGCAGTTCGGACTGGTGCTGGTGATGTAGGTGATATTTCCTTTGCACATTTTGGGCCCCTCAGTCTCAACTGAGCATGGTTTAAATGACACAATAAGATTGAGTATTCTTGCTTAGCATGTCCATCCCTTTATCACCACATTGTACCCATTTTCTGATGACTGCCTCCAGCAGACTAACACACTATGTCACAAAGCTGAAATCAAAATGACCTCAAAGTGGTGTCATGAACATGACAGTGAATTCACAGTAGCCTCCACAATCACAAGATCTCAATCCAATAGAGCATCTTTGTGATATGGCAGAAGGGAAGATTCAGATATTGCCTGGGCAGCTGACAAGTCTGCGTCAACTATGTAATGCTGTCATGTCAGTATGGACCAAATGTCTGAGGAATGTTTCCAGCACTCTTTTGCAGCTATGCCAAAAAAGAATTAAAGCAGTCCTTAATGCAAAAAGATTATCCAACCCAGTAACAGTAATGTGTAACAAACGAAGTCTCCTGTAAGTGTACAGTCATATTCTAAGTTGAAGCAACTTGTACTGCTCATGTGTAACATGTATGCATGTCTGCTCCTTGATCAACGCTGGTATTTGAAGTCTAAAATAAAATTTCAGTATTTACTCTTGCTTTCATGCAAGACACGCCCCCAAATTTTACAGGTCCTCGGTTTGGTCCTTGTATCCACCACACATTTGTGGCAATTGTTTTGCCACACAAATATTGCAGGACAGACTGTTCCCCCTGAGCTCCTGACCTATGAGTTCACAATAATGTAACTGATTAGCTGCAATGATGGTCCTGGAGCACTACAAATATGATGTTACAGGAACAACATGCTAATAGCACACATACACAATGTCAGGATTCCAATTAGAGACTGAAAACACTAATTTACCCATGTGAACAATCAGTTAAGAGAATTTTAAATGGATTTGTATTCATATAATGTTTTTTCTACTCTAACGAGCAAAACAAGCAAGAGAAGCCCCATTCACCCACACATTCATACAGTGCTTAATACTGTGATTTCAAGGGCTTTTTGTTATTCCACGCACACACACACACACCAGTTGAAATATAGTGCCCAAATGTGACACCAATACACCAACCTTTAGGAAAATCACCCTATCTTGTAAGTCACAGCCGACCCCACAATTATACATATTGCATTATGCTGTATGTATGATTATTCACCATTAAAAGCCATAATCTGCATTGAAAGTAAGATAAAAGCCTGTATGTTGGGTCAGAACTACCCAAACCGTTGGTTTTAACAGAGTTTGGGATTTTTTTTTCATGAGTGCAATGTATCATGGGACCATTGTTCACGAAAATCAATCTTGATAATGGACTATATAGATGTATATGTTGCTTTTGGGTTTGTTAGTCAAATTGTGGACATTAAAAATTCAGTAGAATGGTGAGCTGCTGTGTTGTAAAATGACAAAAAAAGTACATATGACCAAAATTGAGTAAGATTTTTCAGTTCTTGAAATGAAAGAAGGAAAAACATTACCTTCAACAACATCTTGGAAAATCTATATATTCTTTATTCATATAGTACCAAATCAGCAACAACAGTCGCCTTAAGGCATGTGATTATGACTGTGTCATACTGGTAAGTTATAATTGTAACAGATTTATATTATGCAATTGCATGCTGTAGGGCTGTTGCTACTGCCATGTAACTACAACTGAGACAACAAACATACCTGAAATTAAAAAATTCCCCTCTCACTCCTGGTGTACCTCCTAGGCAGTCTGTCCTCCAAGCTCGGGTCCTCTACCAGAGGCCTGGGAGCTTGAGGGTCCTGCGCAGTATCTTAGCTGTTCCCAGGACTGCGCTCTTCTGGACAGAGATCTCCGATGTTGTTCCCGGGATCTGCTGGAGCCACTCGCCTAGCTTGGGAATCACTGCACTGAATGCTCTGATGACCACTGGGACCACCGTCACCTTCACCCTCCACATCCCCTCGAGCTCTTCTCTGAGCCCTTGGTATCTCTTGAGTTTCTTGTCTTCCTTCTTCCTAATGTTGCTGTCATTCGGGACTGCTACATCTATCACTACGGCCGGCTTCCTCCACTTATTCACCACCATTATGTCCGGTTGGTTGCATATAACTCCCACAGGATCTTAGCTCGGTCATTCTCCACCACCCTTGGGGGCGTCTCCCATTTTGACCTCGGGACTTCCAGGTTATACTCGGCACAGATGTTCCTGTACACTATGCCGGCCACTTGGTTATGGCGTTCCATGTATGCCCTGCCTGCTAGCATCTTGCACCCTTCTGTTATGTGCTGGATTGTCTCTGGGGCATCTTTACACAGCCTGCACCTGGGGTCTTGCCTGGTGTGATAGACCCCAGCCTCTATGGATTTTGTGCTCAGACCTTGTTCCTGTGCTGCCATGATTAGTGCCTCTGTGCTGTCTTTCCATCCAGATTTCTCCATCAAGACAGGTACTTGTAGCTGCCCTCTATGTCTGCAGTGTCGCCTTCTGGTAGTTTGATCCCCTCAGTTCTGACTACCCTTCTCTTCGTTACCATCCGACTACACTTCTCCAATCCGAATGACATTCCAGTGTCCTTGCTGTATGTTCTGCTGGTGTGGATCAGTGTAATGTCTCGTTCACTTTTGGCATACAGCTTGATGTGCACTATAAGGTGCATATCTGATGTTTGTCCAGCTGCTGCCATCATTGTCGTTTTGTAGTGTTTTTTCCATTAACCCTTTAAGACCTACCTTAGAACCAAGTCCGCCAGAGCTTATATTATATTTTTACATGCTGTGGAGCCATTTTTGGGAGCATTTCAAGTTGCTATACATCAATACAACCATTATAGCCCAGATTTTAATAATATGTATTCATTAAGTGCATAGTAATTACATAAATTGCAACAAAGTGCAATAAACTACAAAAAAATTGAAAATCATTTTTGCTTTTTTAACATATATTTGTAGTTAGAGAAATTTAAGAGGCTTATCCCTCAAAACTGTAAATACAAAAAAGTTGCACAAAATAGGTTCCCACCACAGGAAATTTATTTTGAGTGTCTTCATAGTTTTATTTTTGAAATACACCAATTTTTATACACTGCAGGAAAAACGAAAATAAATATTATACTGCAAATTTGCAAAAAAGCAGCATATGCATAAAAATAAACTATTTCCAGCAGTGCAATATGAGTCCTAAGCATCCCAGAAACGACACAGAAAGTCATAAAGTCAAAGATAACTTTTAAAAAGACCCGTATAGGCCCTTAGGCCCTGATGGTAAAAAAGACTAAATTTCCGCGAAAATGACGTCACTTCCGGTTTCGGGCAGGTAATGGCGGAAATGCAAAAGTTCGCGCTGACGTCTATTCCAACATAGGAAGTGTTATGGACAGCTGATCGGATCGGCAAAGCGTGTTTCTGGAATATTATGTTTTTGTTCCTGCAAGCGCTTTTTATGCAGTTTTTGCAAAGCTTTATGTGGAAGGAAACCGTGACCTAGGACAAGCTGATGGCATAAGATGTAAGTACAACTCCTTCGGTTTCATATGCAAAAAAAATTTTTGCGCTAGCTTACGTGGTTGCAGTGCTACCGGGATTTAAAAATAGTTACGCAAAACAGAGCGTGTCCGCTCCGATCGGCTCTAAAGGGTTAAGCTGATGTTCTTACTTCCCCCACCAACACTTGAACTTTTTTCACCTTTCCATTCTTCCTTTTTTCTTCTCTGCTACCATTTCCTCTCCATTCATCTTTCCCTTTTCTTTTCTGAGTCCTATTTGCAGATGTCTGCTGGCTTAAACTACTTCTGAGACGTGTGTGTGTATGTGTGTGTGTTCTCTCAGGGGGGTGTCTTTAGTTTGAAGTGAAGTATTTCTTTAAGGCTTGTGACCTTAGAACCTCAATTGCACTCACAGCAGGTTCACGTGCGCACACACACACACACACACACACACACACACACACACACACACACTCTGCTCTGTCAAACAGAGTTAGTGTCCTGCTTTCATGCATGTGCTTCACTCCTCCGTGCATTTTGTGTGCTGGTTTTGTTTATGCCAGCAGCTCTTTTCATTGAAGAGTCGACCTATGTATGTTTGTGTTTCTGCATCCATTTTTATTTTAATGTGTGCCTTGGTGTGTGAATAACTTTTTCAATGATCTTGTGTTCTCCAAAGGATCTGTAAAACATGAGTGTGAAACCGAGCCACAGCACACAATGTGTTATTTTCGTAAATACAAGTGTGAGATGCATTTTAGCTTATTCTTTAGCATACGTACAGTTGTGGTAAGAAATTTACATACACTCATTATGTGCATGAAATCTGCCAAGGAGAGTGGACAAATACCTGGCTAGAATTATGCCAGAAGCTTGTCGATGACTACCAAAAGTGTCTCGTTAAGGTTCAATTTGCTTAGAAATGTTTAACCAAATATTAGTGCAGGTGTCTGCATATATTTAACTGCATAATTTTGACCCTGTGTGGATTAGAGATAATCCCAAAATAGGTTTAAATGTATTTGATTTCTAAAATGCATGATGACAAAATTTTTGCCACTCGGAGCTAGAGATGGGCAGTAACACATAATCTGATTACTTTTTTCAAATAACGGATAATGTAAGGGATTACCATTGCAAAAAAAGTAATTAGATTACTGTTACTTGTGTATTCAGGTTGTGGATCATGTGTCTAAAAAGTAAGCAACGAATTACTTTTGAAAATAAGTAATCGGTAAAGTGACAGGATTATTTCTTTGGAGAAGTAATCAGTAATTAGTTAAAATTAGTTAATTAGTTAGTTCAGAGGTTCCCAAAGTGTGGACAGAGCCATTGCAGGGGCGGTATGAAAAAAAAAAAAAAAAAAAAGAACTCTTGGACACTGCTAGCATAATTGACAGGTTTTTGACGGGGCTCCCACACAAACGCAAAGCAGGGGATGAAGCATTGCCAAATATTTTTCCTAACCAACTTCTTTCCAAGCCAAAGACTAGAAAATATGGTGAAGCAAATCTTCCCTTTGGCTTCACCTGCACAAGTGCCGAGGTAGGTCTCCCCTGCAGAATTGGCAGTGTTGGGAAGGTTACTTTTAAAATGTATTCCATTACAGAATACAGAATACATGCCCCAAAATGTATTCTGTAACGTATTCTGAATACTTTGGATTACTTAATATATTTATCATGCTTTTTACAACAACGTGAATGTACTATTGCCGTGTGATTTATTACTATTACTGAAGGTCCGCGACTCCGAACTGTAGTAAAGGGACCTCTGACTAATACGGCGGGGTCCCTATCGGCTCGTAGCCGAAAACTAGCTTTACTTTGTTGTGTGGGTCAACTTTTCTTGCGAGAGACAGAGAGAGGCGTTGAAAGGCTGCTCCAACGGAACTTATTGTTTTCGGAGGAAAACACGAACACGGTGTACAGTCGAGTCTTAATAGCTTGGCTGAAGTGGTTATTATTATATTTACATGCTTCCAGCTCCCGTTTTTCCTCGATGACAACTCCTACCTTTCCACTCCCCTTTTTCTCTCTCCCTCCTCGCGCTCACAGACCCATAACGTGTATGGCAGTCCATTCTCTCTGCAACATGGACTACACTGACTACACTACACTCCTAAACTCAAAAAGCTGTGGCTGGAAAAGAGAAAGGCGTTCAGAAGCGGAGACAGGGACTGCTACAGAGAGGCCAAGTACAGGTTCACTAAAGAAGTGGACATTGCTAAACATCAGCACTCTGAGAAGATGCAGCAGCAGATCTCAGAGAATGATTCGGCCTCTGTGTGGAAAGGTTTTAGGAATATCACAAACTACAAGCCTAAAACCCCCCACTCCACTGATGACTTGTTCTTGGCCAACACCCTTAACGACTTTTACTGCCGTTTTGACGAGCCATCGGGCAGCCTTCACACCTCCAACGGCCCCAACAATAGAGACACTTTAGACACTAATTCCCCCACCTCTCCCCCCTCCATAGACCCACCACCACCTTCAAACTGTTCACCTACAACACCCCCCTCCTCACCCCAGACAAAAGAGGATTTCACACCACCTCCTCCCACCACAACTCTTCATATTCATGAAGCAGATGTGAGGAAGCAGTTCAAGAGTCTGAATGCTCGAAAAGCTCCCGGCCCAGACGGTGTGTCTCCTGCCACCCTCAGACACTGTGCAAACGAGCTGGCCCCAGTGTTTTCTGGCATTTTCAACTCCTCACTGCAGGCATGTCATGTGCCTGCCTGCTTCAAGTCCTCTACCATAATCCCTGTCCCCAAGAAACCTAGGATCACTGGACTAAATGACTAAAGACCCGTGGCTCTGACATCTGTGGTCATGAAGTCATTTGAGCGCCTAGTTCTCTCCCATCTCAAGACCCTCACGGCCCCCCTCCTGGACCCCCTGCAGTTTGCATACAGAGCCAACAGGTCTGTAGATGACGCCATCAACATGGCCCTACACTTCATCCTGCAGCATCTGGACTCCCCAGGAACCTACGCCAGGATCCTGTTTGTGGACTTCAGCTCTGCCTTCAACACCATCCTTCCAGACCATCTCCGAGGCAAGCTTTCCCAGATGAATGTGCCTGATCCCATCTGCTGGTGGATCACTGACTTCCTGACGGACAGGAAGCAGCATGTGAGGCTCGGAAAGAATGTCTCGGACTCTCGGACCATCAGCACCGGCTCCCCTCAGGGCTGTGTTCTTTCTCCTCTGCTCTTCTCCCTGTACACCAACTCCTGCACCTCCACCCACCAGTCTGTCAAGCTAATCAAGTTTGCAGATGACACCACCGTTATTGGGCTCATCTCGGACGGGGATGAGTCTGCCTACAGGAGGGAGGTTGAACGTCTGGTGTCTTGGTGCAGCCACAACAACCTGGTGCTGAATGCCCAGAAGACAGTGGAGATTATTGTGGACTTCAGGAAGCACACAGCCCCACTCCCCCCCATCATCCTGACTGACACCCCCATCACCTCTGTGGACTCATTCCGCTTCCTGGGTACCACCATCACCCAGGACCTGAAGTGGGAGCCCACCATCACCTCCGTCATCAAGAAAGCCCAGCAGAGGATGTACTTCCTGAGGCAGCTGAAGAAATTCAACCTGCCAACACGGACGATGATGCAATTCTACACCGCAATCATCGAGTCCATCCTCACCTCCTCCATCACCGTGTGGTACGCTGGAGCCACTATCAGGGACAAACAGAGACTGCAGCGTGTTGTGCGCTCTGCTGAGAAGGTGATTGGCTGTAGACTCCCATCTCTGCAGGACCTGTACACCTCCAGGACACTGCGGCGTGCAGCTCGGATCTCAGCTGACCCTTCTCACCCTGGATACAGTCTGTTTGACCTGCTCCCCTCAGGCAGGAGGCTCCGGTCCATTCGCACCAGAACCTCTCGCCACAAGAACAGTTTCTTCCCCTCTGCTGTTGGACACATGAACAATAACCGTATGACTGTTCCCACCACTAACACATGACCCTACGCTGTGTTGACTGCATGATTCCATGTTTTGGCACTGATCACCACCTGCACTCATGTATATATCTATCTACTTAGCACTTTTAATTCTTATTCTTACTTTTATTTTTTCATGTCTATTTAAGCGCAATTTATGACAGCATGTTTGCACTGAAGCACCGCAGCAATTTCCTAATGTTGTAAACCTGCTCAACATTTGGCAATAAAACCCATTCTGATTCTGATTCTGATGATGCTACATTCTTTAGAGCTATGCTTGTAGCATTCTGCCTGTTAGCTTAGCACAACAACAACAACAACAACAACGAAAAGGCGCTCTCACCTAGGAAACACACAGTCGCAGAGAGAGAGAGAGAGCGTCGCCCTGTGACCATGGCAACCGTAGCGCTGCCGCCTGGAACAACAGAACGTAGCTGTCAAACAAAACCCAAACAGTCCTGACCCGCGACAAAATGAAACAGGAAAGTACCGCAGTGTAATCCATTTATTTCAACAAAGTAACTGTATTCTGAATACCACCTTTTTAAACGGTAACTGTAACGGAATACAGTTACTCATATTTTGTATTTTAAATATGTAACGGCGGTACATGTATTCCGTTACTCCCCAACACTGAGAATTGGTTTCCCCTTCATCGACAGCAGTGCTGGGTTGTTCAAATCACAGACAAACAGTATCCCACAGTTGTTTATGTTAAACCCATTTTGCACAGAGGCATTTTTTGAAAAATGTATTGATAGCAATGTTGAACATTATTACACAGGAAAAAAACATCTACAAGTAAAATAATCTCATCGTGACGCCTCTGTCTTTCTAAATGGAGAGACAGTACTGTGTGTGTATGTAAGCGTGTAAAACCTGCAGATACTCAGATTAACAGTATTTCGTCTCTATCTGCCATTCTGCAATTCATCTCATCTAAACAATAACGTGGCGCACAGCTTGACATGAAAAAAGGCACATACCTTTGACGTTCCGTGACGAACTCTGTATTCCTCGTCCACACGTAAACGCAAAAAAAGGAGTTTAAAAAAATCTCCATTTTCGGTGATTCCAAACGCCGTTTACGTGTGGACGAAACAGCTGCGTTTTCAAAAATACCCGTGTAGGTGTGGACGTAGCGTAAAAGAGTTAGTAGTGTATTTTATTACTACCTGTAATTTATTGCAGTGTACTCTTATTTGTTTAATTGTTTACTAAATGTTTGAGGTGTGAAATAAACCGCAACGGAGTTTAAAAACAAAATATGGGCGTGTGTGTTTTGAGGATGTGTTTGTGCGCGGGGGTTTTGGTGGTGGTGGTGGGGGGGGATTTTTCTTGTAAAACAAAGGGGGGGCCTAGCAAAAGAAGTTTGGAAACTGAGTTAGTTAGTTAAAATTAGAAAAAACTTAAACCTGAATTAAAACATACTAGTTTGCAACATTTCAAAGTTCCATTTCTATTCTGATAAACTGCCATGTGTCCAACCCCATACCTTCCACACAAAACTATAAAGGCATGTCATAGCTTTAACCTCCTAAGACCCGAACTCTTCCACGACATGCATTGTTAATTTCTCTTTGATATTTGGGCATATTGGGGACCAATAAATGTAAAAACAAAGAATTACCAGAATTTTTTTTTTTACCTTATTTTTGTTTTTAAGAAAAATAGGAGCCACATTTGAGGATATTCGTTTAAAATTTTGATAGAACAGTAGCAGTATAATGTCCTCCTAAGTGGATATCAGGCCCATGTAGAGCAAAATTGAGTATTTTAGTCTAAATAACCCAAAATATGATGTCCACACCAGGTCCTAAGAGGTTAAGCCTTTGCTTTAGAAATAAAGTAACCGGCTTGTGACCTAAAACTCCTGTCACACATATTTCTGTGAGCCTAGGCTGTGGTTATATTTGGCATTCTCGCTGGATCGCCTTTCACTCATTAATTTTAAAACTGTCCTCTATCAGGATATTCTTCGGGTTCAGAGACACTCTTTTGCACTGGATGAAAGTCATAACTCAAAACTAAACTACAAATAACAGAAAAATGCCTCTCATGACTATTATATCTTAACATCATTACATCTTACATGTAACATCGTACATGTAACATCTTAACACGAGGACTCGGCTGCCTCCCCAAACTTATGCACGCTGTGTTGCTTTGGGGATAACTCGCCGTCCACGCTTCACCGGGGCTGCCATCATGATCTGCATGTGTATAATCATCCTGTAGGAAACGGACTTTCTCACCAAATACCATCGATCTGGACACCTTCCCGTCGTCTCCCAACTAGACTGGACAGGAAAAACAGAGGTGCCAACACCACCAATTTTCAGCATCTGGAATTTGTACCACTTGGTGCTGTCACACATTCAGTCTCGGATTCTTCACCACTTAAATTGGCATTAATCAATGCAAGGTCCATGGTGAACAAGACTTTCATATACCGTGACCTGTTTGTCTCTCATGGCTTGGACTTTCTTTTTATTACTGAAACTTGGCTACCTACTGATGATCTAGCTGCTTTTGTGGAATTCACTCCTGAAAACTATAACTTCCTTAACACACCTAGGACCTGCCGTCATGGAGGCGGCTTAGCAACAGTTTTCAGAGATCACTTTAAATGCAGAATGCTACCCAGAAGTGACTACACCAGTTTTGAATTGCAACTGTTTATGCTGGATCTGTGCTCTCCTGTACTCTGTGCTCTAGTTTATAGGCCTCCTCACCTTAACAAAGACTTCATTCATGAATTTTCTGATTTTCTATCTGTGACACTGCCAACCACTGATAGGCTTCTAATCCTTGGTGACTTCAATATCCATATGTGTTGCCCTCCAAACCTTTGGTTAGGGAATTTTCACAACTCTTGGACTCATTTAACCTGACCCAGTCTGCCCTACACACAAGCAGGGCCACACTCTAGACCTCATCTTGTCATCTGGGCTCTCAGTGTTCAGCGTTGAGGTGACTGATGTGTGTCCATCTGATCATAATTTTATTTTGTTTAATATTCCAATTCCTCACTCATCCTCTAAACAAACCCAGGCCCCCTCTCTTATATGCCCTATAACACCTGAAACTGCTCCCCAATTCTCAGCTGCCTTTGCTGCATCTTTAGCCACCTCTGATGAAAGTTCTCTTCATTGCAATAATCCTGATGAGCTACTTGCATGTTTTAATTCTGCTTGTACCAACATAATGGACTAAATTGCTCTAAAATATAGACGGCAAAAATGTAAAACTCAGCCTTGGCTAAATAAGGTCACTCGTGCCGTCAGGCAGGAAAGCAGAACAAAAATGGAAGAAAGATAAGCTCCACGTTTCTTACCAAGTGTTTAGAGATTGTTTAAATAACTATCAGCGCACCATCAAGGTAGAAAGAGTAAATTATTTCTCCAAGATCATTACTAAGAAGTCTGGTAATCCTAAAGTTCTATTCAACACAATCAACTCTATCCTGCATCGCACCACTTCAGCCATATCTGAGACTGCCTCACACAAAAGTTCTTTACTGAAAACATTGATAATATCAGAGCACATATCCCGCTCCCATCCCAAGACCCTTATGAACCACCTAGATGTTCATTCTTTTTCAAATTTAAACCAGTTTCATTATCCCATCTTACTGATATAATAATGCACATGAAACCAACTATGTGCCCCTTGGATGTGTTGCCTACACCATTTCTCAGAGATGTGCTGAAGACAGTCGGCCCTAACATCCTCGCTATTGTAAATAGCAGCATCTCAAATGGAACTGTTCCTCATTCGTTTAAACAAACTGTTGTTCAGCCACTTCTAAAAAACCTGGTTTAGACCCGTCAGTTCTTGGCAATTTTCGACAAATCTCTAAGCTGCTATTGTTGTCTAAGGTTCTTGAGAAAGTCGTCCTCCACCAACTTTCCTCATTCTTAGACACACATAATATTCTGGATAAATATCAGTCTGGTTTCAGAGTCTTCCACAGCACAGGGTCTCTACTGAAGGTGTTCAATGATGTGCTTTTAACTGGTGACTCTGGAAAAAGTACAGTTTTAATTCTTTTACACCTGAGTGCAGCATTTGACACTGTCGACCACACAATCCTATTAAACCGTCTAAAGACGTGTCGGCATTCAAGGCTCTGCTCTAAAATGGTTTGCCTCTTACCTGGAGAGCAGATCCGCCTCTGTGATGCTGGGTAACAAATACTCTTCCCCAGCTACACTCACTTGTGGAATACCTCAGGGCTCTATTCTGGGCCCTGTCTTGTTCTCCTTATACATGCTCGCATTAGGCTCCATTTTTCAGAAACACCAGATTTCCTGTCACACTTATGCAGATGATACACAGGTCTACCTCTCTCTAAAACCAGGTGCTGATAGTACGCTGCAGAAAGTCTCAGATTGTCTTAGCGACATACATTGCTGGATGTCTCTGAACTTTCTCAAATTAAATCACGACAAAACCGACATGATAATTTTCGGTAAGCAGGACTCTGTTAGTCTTATAAGAAACAATTTGGGCCCATTATCAGCTAATGTACATCCCCACATAAAAAACCTTGGTTTCATCTTTGATTCTACCCTCAAGCTGGACAAGCAAATAAATCCAGTTGTTCGTGGCAGTTTTTTCCAACTCAGGAGCGTTTCTAAACTCAAAAATATCCTGTAATCTGAAGACCTGGAAACTGTTATCCAAGATTTCCTATCATCACATCTTGACTACTGTAACTCTCTCTACTTAGGCATCTGTCACTCAAGCCTGACCACCTGCAACTTGTTCAAAATGCAGCCGCAAGGCTCCTGATGGGTACCAGAAAGAGAGAGACTATTACTGCAATACTCACATCTCTACTTTGATTGCCAGTTAAATATAGAATTGATTTTAAGGTTTTATTATTTGTTTTTAAAGCTCTCCATGGTTTGGCTCCAGGTTACATTTCAGATCTTCTTAGCCCACACCGACCCACTCAAACTCTGCGCTCCTCCAGTCAGATGCTGTTATTAGTTCCATGCTCCTAGTTCAAATCTAGAGGTGACAGGGCTTTCTCCATTGGCGCCCCAAAACTCTGGAACAACCTTCCCCCTTTAATAAAATCCTCTTCATCCTTGGAAGTCTTCAAATCGAATCTGAAGCCCTTCCTATTTTCTAAGGCTTTCGGATTTCTCTGACACCTCTTTTATTCTGTTTTAGCTATTCTGGTCTTTTATCTCATTGGATGACGTTTGCATGTGTAGACACGTGTGCATGTATTTTATGTTCACGTATGTGTGCTTGTGTGTGAATGTGTACATTTTTGTATATGTATTTGCATATTTGCATGTAAACATATTTTTTACAAACATACATGAATGTCTTACAATGTTTCTATAATATTTTCATCTTATCTATTTTAATTATTTTTATTATATCATCCCTCTGTTCAGCACTTTGGCCGACACTTGATGTCTTTTAAATGTGCTATATAAATAAAGATGACTTGACTATAATATTAACATTTCTTGAACAGACTAAAATAATAATCTCCTTGTTTCAGCATGGCATAGTACCCATTAATAAGGCTGCTGTTTCCCTACAGGTCGCGCTCCTCCTGCACTCTTGACAAAACTCACAAAAACAGCTGATTTAATCACCTTGTATTAGGTCACTGCAGAAACTGAAACAACCAAAAATGTCTTCCACTTAGTGATGGGTCGGTCGCGAACGAAATGGCTCTTAGAGCCGGGTCTTTGACGTGAACGACACGAGCTGGCTTCTTATCGCGAGCCGTGGGTTTTTTTTTTCTTCTTTCTCTCACCCTCTCTCTCGCACTTTTTTTCCGCTTCACTCAGCACGCGAGCCTTGTGCTTTACGCTGGGAAGAGGGGGAAGGGGCGGTAGTTACACTCAGTAGCACAGGAACAGAGCAGGAGGCAGAGAAAGAGAGCCAGGGACAACAACGTCACATTAGAAAGGTATAGTAATCATCCACAACTATTTTCAGTTGCAGATGATAAAGGATTCAGAAAGTTTATTCATGCAGATTCATATGACAGAGAATATGCATGTTCTTTTTGTTTTCATATTTTAATTTATATTTAATTGTGTTGTGGTTTGCAGTGTTTTGTGTTGTTTCACTTTAAATTTGTAAAAGGAAAAAGCTAAAAATTTAAATAGTTAAAAGTTGAAATGTGACTAATAGATTTTTGTATTATATGATTTATTTATTACATTTTATGTGGAGTGAATAAATAAAAGTATATTTACGGTGGCCCCTACAGACAAAGCACATACAAACTTCAAGTCACGTACGAACTCTGAAGCACGTACAATCTCCAAAACACGTACAAACTCCAAAACACGTAAAAACTCAAACCACATACAAAGGACAACAGAAGTGCTCCAGGATGCTAGGGGCAGTGTTGAGCTTTTTGTTACCTAGTGGCTACACAAGCCAGCAAGTACCAACGACCGGATTTGGTGTGTGGTAAATGAACTTTTTTTTAAATTATTTGAATATATATGAGTGCCTGTGTATAAATACACACAATACACACATTCTTTCATGCTTTCAATTGTGTAATTTGAGTGATCTAGGTAGCTCTGTTTTGGAAGTTCAGTTAACTCTAGAAATGTGTTTTGGAAGTTTGTACGTGTTTTGTCTCTAGGCGCCACCTCATATATTTATGTATAAACATATATAAATAAAACCACTTTTTTTTAAATTAGTAATTGCTTTTGTGCATAATTTTATATTATTGTTAATAATAAATTAATTAAAGCAACAAAACAACCTGAAGTGCCGGTTCGGAGCCGAAAGAGCCGACTCTCTTTAGTGAGCCGAACTGAAAGAGCCGGTTCTCTAAAAACAGCCAGAAATCCCATCATACTTCCACTATTGTTGATCCAAGCAACTTGCATCTTGTGGTTCACCATCAAAACTTGTTGAACTAGAAAACAAATGTAAAGATTAAAGAGCCAAGAGAATGGGCAGGCCACTGGACAGAAATAAGCAAAGTCTTCATTCCCTCTCTTGTCAAAGTACCAACAAAAATGGAATCTACTAAAAAACAGATTGCAATGTATCCAGTTTGACTTTCAGGAGCTTCTATAAACAGACATTTGTGAAGACAAAACAAAGATATACAAAAGATGAACTGATGACCTGTAAACCCAGAATTTTATGTACTATAGCATTACTATGTATTACATCATTTCCATAGGGATTAATAAAGTATTCTGATTCTGACACCAACAGAATTTTGTTAACATAAAGATCTTGAATGAAAGTATCTGCCTCTCACTTCTGCACAGTATTATTGGTGGCACACAGCAGTTCAAGGGACCACGTCCTTCACTCTTTCACTTTATTGCCTTGAGAATGGGCAACACAGGGTGCAGACAGGTCACAGCCATGTCATTCAATGAGAAATAATGCAAACAGTGAAGTCTCAAATACCAAGTTTTATTCAGTTCTTCTTTTCAATATCCAGGGATCTGTGTCTTGGTCTTTTCAGGGTAGTGGTATGAAACATGATGACCTGTGAGAGTAAAGAACTGGTCAAAAGCAAAAGCAGTTCTAATAAACTGATGCAAGACAGCTATTTCTTTGAACCATGCCTACTCATGTTAGGAGCCTATAACTCGAGTTTTAATAAAGACTTAAATCACTGGTCATAATTTTGCAGAAATGAGCTGTGGTGGCTTGACTACCAACAAACCTACATAAAAGCCCAAACTCATCACAATGCGTTTAAAACTGCAGTACATATATGCTTCTGTTTTGTGCTTATAATAAAGTATGATGTAAGCAAGAAGCCAGCGATTTCAGATAAGAAAAATCATTCCCATCTGAGAGGGAAAAAGAGGCCATTTAGAATGTTTTAAAGTATAAATGACCTACGATGCAAAGGATAAATGAGAATTTGTCTCATTTAATTTCAGGGAACCTGAACCTCAATCGCTCACAGAAGGATTTAAACGGCTTTTTCACTCCTTCCATTCTGCAGCAACAAAGCCACAAATTTGTACAAGTGATAGAATAGGATTTAAAAAAAAGTTTAATTGATTTTATTTGACACAAAAGGCACCAAATACAGCTCCTAGAATGTAGCTCACAGTGGTTTGTGGTTTGCTAACTGGGTAACATAATAATGCATCTATTTTAAATTGGAATAGTGAGACCTTTTTAAGCAATAGGGATTGTGCATTTACATTATATCAGGATCTCTGTGGAGTAGCTTCTGCTGTTAGTGTAGACGCAGTGGTTTTACAGGAAATGATGCAGGACTAATATCAGTAATCTCAGCCTCACTATTGACTGTTCTTTGAAAGCTGTCACGGGTTAGTGGGAGAGCTAACCCAACATTTCCTCCTGCTGCTAGATCAAATTAAAATCATCAACTGGAAACACACAATGGTTTCTTATGAAGTAGCCACAGAAAGCACAATGTATTACTGCCTTTTTTTTTGTTGCCTATGATCTTAGCGATAGGTTTCTTAAGGTATGGTTTCGGGACCATCACATGCTACAAACAACAGCCAGGAGGTCCTCAAGATGCAGGCACAGGTGGGAAACAGGCAAATCGTGTCCATCAGAAACGGACACATCATGTCAAGCTGCCATGAAACCACTCGTAGCTCTTTAGGTGCAATGGAAACTTACCGTAATTGTCGGGCTATAAGCCGCTACTTTTTGCACAAGCTTTGAACCCTGCGGCTTTTAGTCAGGTGCGACTTTTCTATGGATTGTCCATGATTTTCGTGATATCGTAAGAGGATTTGTTTTGTTTGTTCCGCTGTTGTACGGCACTACGTTGCCTGGCGGAAGGATCGGGGTTCAAGAGTGGTATGTTGGTCACATGTCCATCCGCCAGGTAACATAGTGCCGTATAAGTAGCGCGAAAAACAAACTTCAAAGTAGCGCTACGCATTCAGCGGGAGGCGTGGATGACCAGCGGCGATAAACTTGCGAAAAGCAAGTTATGCTCAACTCCACCAGTGGATTCTGACAGCATGGAAAAGTGTGAAAACATCCACCATCACCAGCGGATTTCGAAGGGCTGGACTGCTGCATGATGAAGAGGAGGACACCGCCACGGCCCTTCAGAGGGTGTTCGACTCTGACACTGACAACGAGGATTTCTTTGGTTTTGAAAGTGACAACGAAGGAAAGAAGCTGAGAGTGGATGACTTAGACATCCTGAGCCTGTTCGTATCCGACACTGGAGAAGAGGACTTTGGTGGTTTTAGTGCGCAGGAAGATGGTGGTGAATGACTGACTTTTCTTCTTTTTGAAGTTGTGTCACTGCACCTGAGCCTAAAAGGTAGTCCGAATCTATTTTTCTGGTGTGCTGTAGGTTATTGTTATGTACTTCATTTGTTACTCATTTATGAAGCACAGTACATGTGCAATATGTACCCATAACTTGTTTTTCAAAATATTAATAAAAGGGGTGTGTCTCCAAACAGCCATCTCTTTCCTGACAATTCGCTTTGTGCATATTCTATTACATATGATAAGTCAACATTGAAACACCTGCGGCTTTTAGTCAGGTGCGGCTAATGTATGTACAAAACAGGATTTTCCCCTGATTTTAGCTTGTGCGGCTAATATTCAGGTGCGCTTTGTAGTCCGGGAAATACGGTACTACAGTCAGGTAAATCCATGTCAGGATTATGAGAAGGTCCTTTGAAGTTTCAGGTGTCCCTGGTCCAAAAAAGATTGAAAAGCCTCATTTTATACATGTAAACATATAAGATGAGGTGTTCTGCTCACTGTTTTCAGAAGCAAAAGTCATAGAAACTTTAGATTTCAGGTGCTCTTTAATTCTGCGTTAAAATGTTGGGTTACTCACAGCTGTAACATTTCCAGGGCTGCAAAATGATCTGATTAAAAACAATTTAATAATTAATAATTGAATAATTTGTTCTTTTTTATTTAATAATTTCTCACTCTTCTCTTTCCGTTTACCTCCCAACCATTCTCAGTTAAAGGCTCGTCTCGCTGATTTGGGTTTTTTCGGTGCTTTCCTTCTGACAAAGGCTGTTCTTCCTGCCCACAGTTGCAAACAGTTTCTCTAAAATGTTGTAGGGCTTTACAGTATAAGGCACAATATAATGTAACTGTTGTTGTGAACTGAACTATACAAACAGATCTGAAAAGAATTCAACTGAATTGAACTGGAAATTTTAAAATGAACACAGACACAATAAGAGAACACCGTGTTAGTCACACTGGTGGTTGAGTTAAGGTCGAGCACATTTTTACCCTTTAAGCTTATACAAGTACTGAAATACAGTTCCCACTGTTCTGGTAAATCACAAGTGAGAGTAGGAGAGAACTGAAAGTGTAACAAACGTCCCTGTGTACTGCTGTCTTTTACTATCCAAATGGCCCAGTGACCTTGTTTTACAGGTATCATCATTCACATATCTGCAAATCGGTTTAACGATTGCATTATATTGTCTGTTTGTCTTTGTGAGAAAAAAAACAACTATTCACGTAGGCACACTGCCTTTTATTAAAATAAAAGAAAGTAGATATTGACTTTTTTCGGACACCAGTATTCAGTGAGTGTGAATGGCAGGTAAATAGACATCGATTGTCGATAATTGTCACAGTCGACTGAGGCGACTGAGGTCCTTCAACATCTGCCAGAAAATGCTGAGGATTTTCTATGAGTCTGTGGTGGCCAGTGCGATCCTCTATGCTGTTGCATGCTGGGGGAGCAGGCTGAGGGTCGCAGATGCCAACAGACTTAATAAACTGATCCGTAAGGCCAGCAATGTTGTGGGGATGGAGCTGGACTCCCTCAAGGTGGTGTCGGAGAGGCGGATGCTGTCCAAGATAAAGACAATGTTGGATAACACCTCCCACCCACTCCATGACATGTTGGTCAGTCACAGGAGCTCGTTCAGTGAGAGACTGAGATTACCGAAAAGCACCACTGAACGACACAGGAAATCATTCCTGCCTGTGGCCATCTCCCTGTACAACGCATCCACTTAACACACCGTTTGCTGCTACAACTACACATGTTTCTTTTCCAAATATTTATTTATAAGTGACTTATGTATGTATGTATGTATATATATGTATATATTGTACTATTCTTAGTTAGCGTATTGTCTGTCTTGTCTTAATGTTGGTTTAAAATGGAGCACTGTAACAAAAAATAATTTCCCCCAGGGATCAATAAAGTATTCTGATTCTGATTCAGTCCTCTATGGATTTGCGCGGAGCTCTAGAAAGGGCAGATGATATCTTGGCTTTAACCATTGCCTAAGCTAAACGTAGAGACGCCAGTCTCTCAGTCTGCTGGTTCCAGAATGGCACAGATGGATGAATGTCTCAGGTGCTTTGTTTGTTTCAGGAGTGAGGTCGCTGGTGAATGCGTCCATCTCACTCAGCCAAACACAAAGTAAGTGAGATAAACTGGCCTTTGTTGACTTTTTTTGTCTCTAATTTTACATCACTCATATTTACAGTCAGTCTGTGTTTGGCTCCCTTAGTGTTTCCATTTATTGTCTTTACGGTTTCTCTTCTACTTAATACATCAAACAGCATTTATAAGAAACACAACTGACTGCCTGTTGGCAACAGGGCCAGATTCCTTTTTTAAAATAAAGGGCTGTTTTAATTTTTTATGTGTTATGTTTTTTTTATTTTTTACTGTTTTGTTTTATTCTATTGTTCTTAACTTATTTATTGTATAGCACTTTGGTCCTGTGCTGGGTATTTTAAAAAGAGATGGATTGGAAAATAGCACAGATAAGTATGGACTGAGTTATTCAGTCATATATGCAGTGTCATATATTATAAGCTGTACACTACTACTCAAAAGATTGGAGTCACTTTGAAATGGGTGGGTTTTTTGTTTTTTTAAAGATAAGCATATGCTTTGTAATATATTATAACATGAAGTTGAAGGAAATAATGAACACAAATAACTTAATAATGGGAACATTAATTATAAATCAGCAATGATTTTAATGGCGTATTGACACAGGTGGAATGAGGACTATTTACATAAAGAATCACTCCTGATTTCCAGTCTTCGACTGTATAGGAATGACTGTTTTCTAAAGCAGCGGTCTCCAACCTTTTTTGAACCACAGACCGGTTTATTTTAAATATTTTAAACTTTTAAAGTGTAAAATGATAAAAAAAAAAATAAAGCTAAAAACTGATGAAACCCCTGAAAACCATAAATTTCATGCCCGAGTCACAACTCTTGTGGCTCTGTACCAAACAACAAACGGACTGGTACCGGTCCGTGACCCGGAGGTTGGGGACCGCTGTTCTAAAACATCAAAGTTAACATTTTGACTGCCACCATGGTCATTTTTAAGAGCCAGTGGTGACCTCATTTAGCATAGAGAGTGGAGTGCTGAACTGTGATCTAATGCTAACAAACTGAGCTGACAAATGCCATTTATAAACTAAATACTTGCTTTTAGCTTCACATCATTGCTTTATATCCAGTAATCAGTTATTCTCCTGGGATCATCATGGTGGGAAAAGGCAAAATACCAACAAAAAGCAAAAAAGAATATTGCCAGCCATTCTGTTTATTTGATAACAGCAATGTTCTTAATTTTCTGCTTTTATAAAACAGAATTTTATGGGTTAATGATGTATTTTGTTGAATGACATTTTCTTATCGCCCCCCTGGTCTTCCTACAAAAAATAATTGATAAAATCCTTCCATGCATATATTTTCTCCAATTCTTATCCAATTCACAGTCATGGTGGGACTGGTGGGACCCAGATATCACAGGGTGAAAAGCTGTATATGCCCTCAACGTCCTCTGCTGTAAGAGCAGCATCCCCACTCATTGGTGACTGCTACACCACCTGCATAAGCGTAGGGTGGTGGTAAAGGATCTGGAGGAGGTGACAGTCCATAAATCTAGAATTTCAAATGTAATTATTACCCAACATGACCACTCTCTAAGCTGTCTGATGCATGTTGTCAGCATACTGAGAGGCAAAAAAACCCTACATACTGAAGCTGGGAAATTTAATTACTGCTGCGAATTAATGGAAAAGGGAAACAATACAGAAAAAAATATGACACTGCGTGTAGATAATCTGCACATAATTGATTGCCATTGTTCTGGTATGAGTGTAATTCATTCTGTCACCCTCTGCTAAGGAAGTTTATGGGACTGCTGTGTCATAATAACAATAATGCACCAAGTGAACTGAGCTGAACTTCATTATTTCAGCCTCAACTGACAGATAAATACAAAGCAACTCCAAACTATGAATATGTCACTGAAGCAAATAACATATCTGACTGGCCAGTATGCTGATAAATGTCACGGCCTGAGGGACAATGTGCAGCCAAGACACTTGACACACACACTCCATCTTCCATTTAGCCATTCATACCAAGATGGCATAAATATAAACTCTTATTTGTTGGTTTTGGTTTTGTCCATGGCTCCATCTCCCTTCACTGAGCCTGAAGAGAATAGCAAAATCACAGGACAAACTACACACCGTTATTGAGGGAGGCCTTGAGATTGATTTTGTTGTCTCACAGTGTAAAGGTGGGAAAGGCAGAAAGGCCAAGAGAAAGATATTGCCATGAAGAACACACAGCACTTTAGATAAAGATATGAAGTGACAGAAGAGGGCAAAAAATACTAAAAGGGAAGTCTTGAACAGAACTCAGGCGGTGCAATGATAACAGCAGTAAGTTAGAAAGTTTGAGTCACTTAAAAGGTAGAGACGGTGAAATAGAAGGTTGAAATTGGAAGGCAGGAAGATAACAGATGCTTCAGCAGCAACACGAAGCCAAAGCAAGCTGACCCTGAACAACCCTCGAATATGGATCTGTCATCGGTAGTTTAATACAGATGGTTTGTAACCAGGTCAGGAGAAAATTTTACCAATCAGAGGAATATTTTTATTTGTATTTAATATGTTAGTTTTATTGCTTATTGGTTTGAGTAATTCCCATCGGGATGACTATCACTGGTTAAGCCACAACATCAGACAAGCACATGCACCTGCTATAACAAAGGGTTTGCTGAACTACCAATAATTCAAAGGATGCAAACGTGCCCATGCATGAACAAAAACCAAAAGCTGTTAAACTAACTTTTTTCTTATTTTTTTCTTTTCAATTACAAGTTTAAAAATGTGAAAGCAAAGACAGTGTAACAAGCCATACTACTGTTATGTTCAATTGCTTTCTCAATAAAAGAGATAATGTTAAAAAACAAACAAAGACTGGATAAAGACGAAAGATGAACAAAGTTCAAGAGGCAGTGTCAGGGGCGGGGCCTATGGCCCAGCAGCCTTTGAGTTTATATTGTATTTTTGATGTTCTTAGGTTAAGTTTATGATAAGAGTTTTGTTGTGTTATTATTATTTAGGGTTTAGTTGCGTTTAGTTTAGGCCATATTGTTACCCATGGCCCCTGGTTGACGTGTCATATTTCCTCCCCAATCATGTGTTTCACAGCTTTGTGTTTCATGTTGGTCATGTCCAAATTCATGGGCTGCATCCTCCTGAGGCTGCATTTGTAGACCGATTACGTCACAGCGACACGCCGAAGGCTGTCCAAATTCGTAGACTCCTCCGAATGCAGCCGACAAATGCGTCCTCCTTTTCCCCGAATTTGAAGTATGGGTCGGGTGTGTCCTTCGTGGCCTACCATATCCCAGAATTCATAGCGCGGCCCAGCCAAACTCCAGTTTCCAACAATGGCGGTTTTAAAATTACTCTTACTAATCTTTCTGGGTCACAAAATAAACTTTTAACATATTTTCAGGCGAGAAAGTAGCTGTGTAAACATCAAATATCTGCTCGGTTTATCAAGATACCGCATATTTGCAAAAGTGCTTCGACGTTTTCGGAGCATCTGCTACCCAGCAGCTCGATAGCAAACCGGGAGCTCGAGGGTCACTGATGCGGCCGAGAACGGCACAACTCCCGGTACATCATTTTCAGATCACCGCGGAGTTTCGCTACTCAGGTTAAACGTAATATATAAGTCACTTAGACAAGCTAAAAATGTTATTGTTGGGCTTTTTTCAGTGTTTTATTTGTTCGTGAGTAAATCGGTTTGGCTGAGATTAAAGTTATTAGATTAGATTAGATAAAATAAAACTTTATTAATCCCCCGGGTGGGTTCCTCCGGGATTTTTACACAGCTGAATAAACGTCTAACAGAAAATTGATTAAACAGAAGTGTGAGACGGTCGAGAATTTACGCCAGTGTCCTGTTATATTTTAGATAGCAAGGAGCAGACGGCTGAGTTTATTAAACTCCTCCGAGACAGCGCTGACGCTAATCAGAAGGCTAGACCGTCCAATTTCCCCAGCCGTTTACTTCCAGCCTACCCGACCTTCTGAGGAGGATGCAGCCCATGAATTTGGACACGACCGTTGTCAAACTTGTCTGGTCATGTCGTGTTTCCTGTTTTATTTTGGAGGTCTTGTGTTTCTATGTTCAGTGTGTTTAGTTTTACTCTTCCCCTGTGACGTCTTAATGTTCATGTGTGTCAGCTGTTTCTCCAGGTGTTTCCACTTCCCTCATTATCCTCCTGTGTGTATTTAGTCTGTGTTTCTTCATTCAGTCTTTGTCTGGTTGTCTGCTGAGTCACACCATGTTGCATGGTCTCTTGTAGTCATATCCAGGTTTGTTAATATCAGGATTCTTCATGTTGAATGTTAGTTCACCCAGTTTAGGTTCATGTTTAGTTTTGCCCCTTGCTTGTGTCTTTTTATCAGCGTTATTAAACGGCTCGCCTTTGGGTAATACTCGTGTTTTGTTCCACATTTCTTTGTGTCCACTCTTCACAAATTCATACAGTCTGCTTGGGCACACTGTGACAGGTGGTGTGGTGATGTGTAAAAGTTCATCTCAACAACAAGAGAAAGTCTATCCTCACAGGATTTTACGCACTTGCTGCAAAGACCATTGGTTGAATACTTCATTGCAGTGGTAGTAATGTTGTAATGTTATTGTAACGGAGGCGGAAGGCTGGTTTTACTTCCACAGTGGGTTTTGTGCGAAGGAAGAAAATCTATCTCCAACCGGATTGAGCAGTGGAGCCGCCAAGGGAAAGCACACATTAAAAACTGTATAATTAAAATATAATTTATTATATTTAAATAGTTAAAAATGTAAAATGAATTAAAACAACCTTGGCCAAGGGGTAACACAATAAAAATCAATAAAACACAACATTAAAAGTCCAGTGGCCTGCGCCACGACCTAAAAGTCCCAGGGAGCTAAGAAATCCAGCGAAGTAGTATAAAAAGGGAAACCTAGCGGAGTCCTCTCCTTCCTTTCCGCATTCGCGTCCCGATATGCTGGAGAAAGGGAGGAGCGGCAGTCACTATTCTTCTAGACAGTTTTATTTCATAAAAAAGGGATAAGTCAGAGACTTACCTCGGGTGGGCAGAGCTCTCAACTCCGCCCGCCGCTTCTTTAAAACTGCAAATCGGCACAGCCGGCTGGTGCTGTCTCCGCTCTCCCCGCTGGTGTTGTCACTCCCCGCTGGCGATCTGCGCGCTGGTCCTCTGTGCACTGGCGCTCTGTGCGCTGGTCCTCTCCGGTCTCATCTGTCTCGAGCCTCCAGCCCGAAGCCGAGGCCCTCAGCCTCTAGCCTTCAAGCGCAGCCGTCAATCACAGCTCTACAGCCCAAGCCTTCTCTCCATATCTCTGGCTCGGCTTCTCAGTCACTCCGGTCACTCTCTCTCGAGCCTCCAGCCCGAAGCCGAGGCACTCAGCATCTAGCCTTCGATCGCAACTCCTCAAAGCAAAGCTTTTCTTCCTCACTCGTCTTCAAAAAGCGCTCCTTTCTGTCGTCTACCCAGCCCTCTTATTGGCCTCTCTGGTACCTCTCAGGTGAAATCAAGTTAGTAATCAGATAGGGGTGGAGTCTTTACAGGACAGTTGTTCAATTAAATAAGATAAAAACATGCAATAGAACTCATACAAACAAACCCAATATACAATATTAAAATATTAAACAGATAAAACATCGCAAAACATGCACAGTAAAACCTCCAAATAACTTGTCCCGTTTCACATTATCTTCATCTACTTCCTGGTTTTACTAGAATGTAGAAAGAGAGGACGAAACAAAAGTCAGCAGCATGAGAAACCGGCTGTTCTGAAAGCTGTGGATGAAGCCCTTTCACTACAGTCTGCATCTGCACTGTTTGTTCTCTCTTTTTAGTGCTAGCATTTTATTCAGTGCTATTCAAGCCTTGCTAAGCTGTGAGTGTCACTTCAAACCTTAGAAACTGAAGGTTCTCCACCCACTGCATCTTTGGCCTTGGCAGATAAGGTTTGAAAGCACATGAGAAATCCCTGTTTGTTGACTGCTGACTTTTTTCCTTGATGGATCTGCATCGATGGGGAAAGTGGATAAAAGTGAGAGGGTATTCCTCTTACATGAGGAAAGCTAAACAATTTACAGGTATTGCGTTGACATTGCAGGCTGGCTATTGGTCTGCAGTGTGCTAACTGTTTTACATAAGTTAATGATAAATGCAGCTGTTTTCTGCTCCACAACAACTCTCTCAGGCGTTATGTGTTTGTAACTGCTGGCCAGAGGCAAGTCCTGTGACAGCTGTGTAATATAGAGTCAGAGTGGTGCATGGCCGAATGGGCCTGTTTAGAACGTGTTATCTATCTGCAGTCTAAAGATGTGCTTTGTGATAGGCAGTACTTTGAAACGCCATCCAAAGGTACAAAAAAAAACCTCTTCTTGACTGGATTTCTTTTCAGTCAAGAACAAAAAGCAAGAAAATGCAATGCTGGCTTTGCTGTCACACTCGTAGGTGATATCTGTGATTTCCAATTCAGCGGATAAGCAAGTCTTCCAGATATGAACCTTTATTGCACCTTGCACATAAAGCACAATAAACACATATTTATTGTGTTTTGTGATTTTTAAGTTGTAAAGTTTGTGTTATTAGAACTGTTTTTAATATTAGCCAGGTATCGTCTATCATCCAGGTAAGTAAATCTCCAACAGTTGATTCTGTTCATCTGGAGTCATGACGTAGCTACGAAAACGCTACGTCCAGATGAACAGAATCAACTGCTGAAGATTAGTCAGGTACATGAAATTGACTTGATTCTCAGCTCGGGTCATGATTATGAGATAAATTGTACCAGCTGACCTTTATTAGAATATGACTGATTGTGTGCATATGTCTGTGTATTTGGCCTATAAAGTCATTCAAAGATATTTCCTCATATAAAAATGAATTCATTTGTTAATTAAATTCTGTAAGGAGGTGAAATAAAAATTAAAAGAAAATTTAAGAGAATGTTTTTCTTGTACATTCTATACAGTCTACATCTATATGACACTTGCTCTGATGCCACAGTTATCCCCCTTAGGGAGCATGATAACACACAAGAGAGATTTCCCTAGTGGTGCATTCGTATTTCAGCACACATGCTGACACACACAGCTTGATGATGCTCATTATCAAAGTGCTGTTTTTTTAGCCCACCTAAAGCAGGTCTGTAGTATTGTATTGCACAACTGTTGGAGCAATTAGCATATGGTAACCACAAGTGTGCACACTCACACACATGCAAACAGACACAGGGTATATGCTCTCTAACGATCTGTTCCTACCTCACCCAGGAAATGTATTTAACTTGTGCATAAAACATGATGTTGAAGCCACAGGAGACAGACTCTCAGAGGACAGTTTTTAGGACTTTTACTACTTTGCACTGTTTACAGCAAAATAGAGCAAGACTCTCATAAAAGATCCTAAAAATCATGTTTGACACTGAATGATTTCCTTCAGTCTTTTGATGTCAAGTTAGCAATCGACCACTCGACAGGCTACAAGTTGACAAAAGACTGACGTGTGAAGAGATTACATAAGTGATGTGTAGAGAAAAGACTTTGTATTTGCTACAACAGCAGTGGAGTGAATGAACCATGCCTATTAAAACTCGATGGTTCAGTGCAGCTGAACTGCATTCAGATTTAGTTGGCGTTCTTAAATTTAAATATAATTGTTTTCTGTCCCATTCCTGCAGATGTATAAAATCACTTAGCCACACAGAAATCCAAAAGAATAAGCACTGGAAGTATTTCCTGGAGGATGAAGGACTCCATTGATACTGATTACTGACAATGTCACACTCTGACATTGTCAGGCATGCATACACAGGGCAAAGCCTGCTTTAAGTCTTTGAATTCACCACCCTGCAGATTCAGAATTTCAGTTTGCATCAAACTATGCAGCATCTTTTTGTTCCTAACATGTTACCCATTCCAACGTGATTTATTTTCCCCACACTGAGCTTTCACCTGTTTTCAAAATTTTCCTTTAATTTTTTTTAGCTCTGTAACATGAACAGTGATAGCTGTTATCAGCCCGCCCACCATTGCTGTCACTTTGCAAGCTGCCTTGCAACCCATCTCTACCCCAGTCCCTCCTCTCATGCTGTGTCTGACTTCATTAGTGTAATATCTGTTTTCATTGGTGCCGTCTGTGGTCGCAGTTGGTGCTGCTGTTCCCACCTTGTGCATCCCGTATAATGGATAGAGAGGTCGCAGAACAGCGCTGTGACACAAAATATCAATCTTTTTTTTACAGTGTAGCTGTTTTTTGCACCTTTTTTTTTCATTCAACTTTAAATTTTTAAAGCAAGTCAAAGTCTTACTGCAAGCCAAGAGTTCTGCAATGTATATCTATTATTGTAGCTTTGAATACACCAAACAGTGTTCCTGTTCCACATATAGACTCATATTCAGTTTTAGGTATTTTATATTTTGCATGAATTGACTTCATTCTCTCAAATATGAAGTTATCGAGAAAGTATACAAGAAAGACAGCATGTAATGTTTTAAGCCACAGTGTCATTAGAAAGAATCACATCAAGGGCTTAAGCTGCAAACATTGAAAAGTAATGAACAGAGATACCTGAGTCTATCAGTAATAAGAAAAGATTTTATTTTAAAAGCCAGTTATTATTAGAAGTTTTCCCCCATATTGGCAATGAAGACTTAAATACATCTTTTCAGCTACCAGAGCCTTGGTGTGATCATGCTGAGCCTGTTTGAAAATGACTATAAGCATTTCATAACCTTTGTAGGACACATTTTAAGCCTATGTTGGATTTTGTCCCAGTTTATTGTATAATAATAACTCCTAAGCCACAGGGACCATGAGAAAAAACAAGGTGCTGGCACATTATGATGAGCTACTCAGAAAGTATAGCTGGCAGTATTGTTGTAATGACAGATTTAGACCTTTATTTATTTATTTATCTATTTATTTTACTGAGCCACTACAGTCTCATTTGGGGGAGGCTGTGAAATTCTGCAAAACTGTTATTTTCAATTCAGGCATCTGACAGATAAAAATGTCCTGCTAGACGTGGCATGCCCACCATGGAACTTCACACACTGCATCTAAAGAAAAAGATATAATTTAACAGCTTAGGGGAATTCACAGCAAACAGATTTGAGCTCGCTGATGAATTTTCAGGTCAATTCAATTTAGTTTTATTTATATAGTATCAATCAGAACAACAACGAGGTGCTGTTTAGTTGGGGTTTCTTTCTAAGTTTGCAGGGTCTTTACAATACACTGTTAGCCTTTGCAGTAATTTCCATAGCTTAGTACTGCAAAATCAACAGTAAAAAACTCTAAAGGATGTTAGCAGTTTAGTACTGTAATTTGCATGTATTTGTAGGAAAGTTCCATGAGATTACATTATTTTTACGGTAACTCACCGTACTCATGGAAACAGCTGTAAAATACAGCAAATGTAACAATTGGTGATGTTACTGAGATTATACTATTACACCATCCGGATTTCTGTTGTTTTCTACTGTAGATCTAAGAGTAATTACTTAAATCCTCATTCAGAGTGTATTACTATAAAATGCGATTCACTGTGAAAGTAGTATAACATATAAACTACAATATACAGCACAATTTTTAACTTAAGGAGTAAGTTGCAGCCACACTAAAATTTAATTCCTTGAGCTGAATGGAACCTCATATATTAATAAATGTATTTGTTTATTCAAACAATGTGAAACATTATTAATATTATTAATTAATAGTATACTTGTAATATAGTACAATATAATATAGTCCCAAGAAGCATTATTAGTATACATACTAGGTAAGGTATACTTAGGAAATATAATTGAAGTATACTTGTTTTGTGTATGGCCAGCAACAAAAACTAATGGCTACATTTAGAGTAATGTTTAAAAATGACTTCATTTAGCAGGGTGTTCCTTTTTTCTCTTCTTATTCTTTCTTATACTGGACCTTCATTTGTTTTTTATAAGGTGGTACTTTTTAAGACACCTCTGCCTAACTACAGTCAACTGACCTAATAATATGCTCTGGTCGTCATTTTACACAAGTTAAGGTGTCACATCCATGAAACCTACACCACTAACCAGCATCAGTCCTACAACTTCACTCTCAAAATTAATAAATTCTGGGACAAGCAGAAACTGTATTTTTAGCGGTGCATTTTGTTGCAGGCCAGACTGCTATTAAATACGCTCTCCTAAAGAAATAATTCCTTTGTAGCACCACTTCGTCTTGGTTCAGAAGAGATGTCCTGGATATACGTGATAATGTAACACGGGTGTTTATGTTTGTTCATGTTTAGCGCGTTGGGTTGTTTTTTTAAAGCGATTGTTACGTTTTTAAAGCTTTGTAATGT
Organism: Rhamphochromis sp. 'chilingali'; assembly: GCF_963969265.1. Lineage (NCBI taxonomy): Eukaryota > Metazoa > Chordata > Actinopteri > Cichliformes > Cichlidae > Rhamphochromis > Rhamphochromis sp. 'chilingali'. The sequence continues at coordinate 18,905,247 of NC_137940.1, read as the reverse complement.
GACAGGCGCGATAGCCGACACCACACCTTCACCTGACGTACAACGTGACGTATGACGCACACGTCGGGTATTCACTTTCAAAACAACATGGGGATACAAAATATTGCTCGAGGTGGTTAATGCTCCTTTCGCTGGTTGCCAACCACCATTAAATAACAACAAGAAGAAAATATTGATCTGCTTCTCTTAGTTTTGCACGTTTAAGCCGCAATTCAGACTCAAACAAAGCTGCAAAGCAGGAGAACAACATGGCCATCAACTATTCTGTGCCACAGATCCAGTTTGCTGCAGCACAGAGTGATGATGAGACCGTTAACATGTGAAAAAGTAGTCAGAGGTAATATTGACAAAATGTCAATATCTATGAATGTGGAGACTCAAAAGGTTATAGTTGCCGGTGGATTTATGAGACTTGATAGAAACTTGGACGTTTGCAACAGGTGAATCGGTGAACTACCGAGGTTGCGGCCAAATGCTTAAAGCTGTTAGCTGGTCAGTGTTTTCAGTTGTGCTTGTACTACCTGTACGGTGCGGAGTGCTGACTAAGTCATGTTAAACCCATTAAAGCGTCGAGCTCAAATATCTTTTCATTTTTGTGCACTGTTCTATTGTCGGCACACATTTTCTGTTTATTGAAGCCTTTTGTGAATAATTTTGATCATGTAAAAACTGGGAATTGGTCCCTATTGACAATACTCTTATTTTTTGCCATTTAGGAAAGGTAATTGGTCACTGAACTTTTTGCAACTATGTGTATTTCTAAATTTTGTGGCTTCAGTGCACGCAAATTTATATTGTTCAGTTTGCATGTTAAAAGCCTGCCAAGCACCCCAAGGCTGATTATGTTTGGTAAGAAGTCATTTATGAAATAGAGCTGATTAGACCATATTAAAATTTCTGTTTGGCACAGGAGCTTTTCATGGACACAGGTAACCAGTCTCTGTTTTGTTAGCTCAAATTTCTGTAATTTCCTTTATAAACCAAAGTTGTTGGACATGTGTCTCAGTGAATCCAGCAAAGTAACAATATCAAATTCCACATTACATATTACTGATCAACATAGTAGTCTAGCTACACCAACAGCAGAAATACTGAAGTCAATACTGTAAAGTTTAACAGCAGCACAAACTATAAACTCCAAAATAACCATACAGTTGATTCATCTCCGGTAACTTAACTGGGTTGACTCTTTGTTAGGTGTGTTTAATGGGCAGAATAATTCCCAATTATGTACAATTATAATATGGTAAAACGGACTTATGTACATAAGGCCATTAATAATTAACTGTATGTAGCTATTTGCTTTATGACTATCTAGACAGTGTGCAGAAGTGAAGTATTGAAATTATTTTATGTTGCATAATGACAACATGTTGCCCCTGTACATTTAAGGTCAAAGTTCAATGACCGCCACCTGCTGGATGGTGAGTGCAGAGGGGCGTGTAATTGTTGAGCTGGACAAAGAGAACACCTTTGCTGATGCAATGTCAGTCTTCTTTGGTAATACCAAGAGTCAGCGTGTGCAAGGTTTTTTGTAAGGATAAACCCTGAAGAGGGAACAAAATGTACCTCCAAGGTTGGGACAAGCAGAAAGACTGGGACCACTGTGAAGCGAAAGGTTGTTCACATTAACCCTTGTGTCACAACTTTCCTCCAGCGGCCTACTGAATTTGAGTGGAGAACTTCAAATTAGGTAACTGTTTTTGCCATTTTAGTGAATTTCTTGTATAATTTAAGTGACCAATGTGTTGTTACCCATGTCTCCACAGATGATCCATGGCCCATGCTTTCTGGACATTTACACAAGACGAGCAACAATGAAGACAAGCTCTCTTGCCACTCTTGCAAGACGCTGTCTCTGTCCAATAGGTTTTTTGAGTGCAACAGTGTTGATGTTTTTTTTCCTGCTTTTACCTGTTTGTTAAAAATTATTTCAGCTACTTACACTTTAATTGACACATGTATTGGCTCACCCTACAAATCAATGAACTCAGTCCACAAAGCAAGATCAGGGTTCAGTGTAGGTCAGTCAAGTTCCTTCACACCACACACGCTCATCCATGTCGTTGTGGACCCTGTTTTGTGCAATGATTTGGTGGTGTGAGCCAGTATTTTGGACAAAGTGTATATAAAGGCAGAAGTGTGGGGCTTGATATTATATTCATTACAATTCAGTTTATTTGTATGGTGCCAACAAAATGAATGCCAAGGCACTTCACATTGTAGGTTTAAGACCCTACAAAATATGAATAAGAAAACCCAAAACCTTGAGCATATGTTGTCTGCCATGATATGGATATGACATAATATTTTTATTGTTTGTACAACCATCAGAGAAAATAATGGATTACATGGTTTAGTAAAAACAAGTGCTTCCTCAATGAAAATATGTTTTCAGTTCTTTTCAGTTTTTGATTTTGGAAATGTGTATTTCAGCAGGGAAAAATCAGAATTGAAATAAAATGGTGTAAAGCACATGAATTATATTTTGTGTGTGCGTGTGTATCTATCTATCTATCCATCCATCCATCCAATTTTTTTGGAACCCTCCAGTCTCTTACAGTATGTTACTGTTAACTGAAATTACGGTAAATTACGACCTGTTAAACATTAAACGACCGCCTGTTGGGACACGGTGTCCTCTAGCAGAGATGAATATTTTTGGTACTGATGATGCGTGATAACGGTAAGTTACTGGTTAATATATTGCAGTTTATTACCTTGAAGCGGGCTTACAGTGACATACCGTGAATAAACGGTAGTATACCAATTTCTTAATCACAGTATGATGTTACTCTGTTGACGTAATTTACGACATAACGGTATCTTACTAAAAGGCTACGGTGCGTTACCATAATTTGTCCAAGAGTATTATACCACACCAGCAAAAAACGGTATCATCCTGCAGAACGGTAAGCTACCGTAACACGACGTCACGGTATGACGCTGGCAACAGTGACGCCAGTATGTTACCGTAAAGTAGCGATGAAAAGTCTAACAGTGTAATTACATGGCCTACTATGAGCAAGCACTTTGTGACAGTGGGATGGAAAAACTCCCTTTCAACAGGAAGAATCCTCTGATAAACCGGGGGAGGGGGGGGGGGTGTCATCTGCTGTTACTGGTTGGGGGTGAGGGGACAGAGAAGAGAACAGAGACAAAACTATATGAAAGAATGAGAGAGTTTAATAATTGCTAATTATGGAGTATAGTACTAGTGTATAAAAACACAGGGTGACAAGATGAGTAAAAGGATGAAAGTCTCGGTGTCTCCTGAATCCAAACTGGAAGCTGGTTCCTGAAAACTGAAGGCTCTGCCTCCCATTCTGCTTTTAAATACTTTAAGAACAACAAGTAAGCCTGCAGTGTGAGAGTGCAGTGCTCTTTTAGGATTACAGGGTTCTATGAGGTCTTAAAATATACCAATGCTTACAACATATAACAGGAAAAGCAAGGATGCGCTCTGATGAATGAGGATTTCACAATGTTTAGAAGCTGCTACAACAGCTAATCAGTACTGTGTATAAAAAAGACAAAGGAACAAGATAATAAATGAAGTAAAAAATCACTGAGCTCACCTCTGCTGTGCGGTGCCAGATTGAGTTAAATATTTGTCGTCTTTTATTACATGTTAATTAGTTGAAGGTGTGAAGACTGCATCGCAGGACCAATACTGTGCGTTAACCTCTGCCTTTGCTCTTGTGAAAACTGAAAACTACCTTCTCCCACTCAATATAAACGAATAGACCTCAATACATCAATACCATTAGACTTGTGCAGGTCAGGGCGTAGCACATTGCATTTGTAATCCGATGCAGTTACAAATACAGATGAAAGGAGAAGCAGAGTGCACATTCAAGAGAAACAAATGACCAAAACACTTTTTTGCGACTGACAAACAGGACATAGGGTTGAATCTTTTGAAAGTAGTTGGTGTGCAGTCACAAAGCAATCTTGAACACTTCCCACAAGGTTTAGGAGTGTGTTAATAGGAATTTAGGAGAATTCTTCCAGAAGCTCATTTGTGAGGTCAGCCAATAAAGGCTTGCTCTGTCATGGTTCGGGTGAGTGTTGGGATTTCCTGCGTGCCAGTAAATCCATCACTGGGCAGAGTCACTACACCCCTCGTTTGTGGCACCTGTGTGTAATTTGCTGGGAGGCTCTTAAGACCAGCGTTCTCAAACATTCCTTGCTGGAACGTCAGCTAACCCACCTTCACAGTGGATTGGATCTTGCTGCCTGTAACCACTCAGCTCCCCGTTGCTGGACTGCTACTATTCTCGGCGCTATTCACCTGCCTGCCTCCAAGCCCTACACTTCACAGTGAGTGTACAGGAACTGGTTTAGCCTCACTCGGACCACTAATCCCCTCTTAGCCTCGCCGTCAACCCAGACAATGACTCAGAGAAACCCTGTTACCCTGTACCTTGTATGCTGCTCCGGAAAATCCCAAATAACGTGCCCAGCCCAATAAAGAGACTATTTCCTTTTGGCTGTGCTGCTGCACACGCAGTGTGATTCTTGTTTATTTGGTTTAACAATTATTTTGAAAATGGTCTAGCCAAGACTTGTTTACTTTCTCAGCATTCCTGGTAACAGCTTATCTGCTAGCACTTGCTAATCACAGTGTGTTTGTAGCTACAGATTCTTAGTACCATAATCAGAAACTTTATGTTAGTAGGTAGCCAATGTTCAGAGGTTTATGTTTTCCCTCTCGCCCTTAGTTCATGATTAACATTTTTGTTTCTTTTACCTCCTCCATGGTGTGCCATTTTTTGAGTGCCAAATAAATTGTTCGTTTGCACTATACCTCCGAGCCTCCGTGTGGTGTCTGCATTTGAGTCCACTTACCTGTGTCTGGCCACCCAGTCGTGACATGCTCACAGTCTCAGCTCTAATTCCTCACAGAGGTGTTCTACCAAATTGATATCAGGACTCTGTTCAGGCCAGTCAAGCTCGTCCACACCTTTATAGACCTTGGTTTGGGCAATGGTGCACACTCATTTTGGATCAGGTTGGGGCCATGTCCAAAATGTTCCCACAAAGCTGGGAAGATGAAATTGTTGAGGATGCCTGAAGCACTGAGAGTTCCTTTCACTGGAACTAAGGGGTTGAGCCCAACTCCTGACAGTGCAGTCAGACAAGTGCCGTTGTCCTGGCAACCACCGAACCCAGACTCGTCCATTGGATTGCCAAATGGAGAAGCGTGATGTGTTACACCGGAGAACATCTCCATTGCTCTAGAGCCCAGTGATGGTGTGCCTTGCACCACTGCATGCATTGGTTGGCATTGTACTCGGTGATGAAAGGTTTGGATGCAGCTGCTCAGCTATGGGAACCCATTCAGTGAAGCTCTCTTGAACTGTTCTTGAGCTAATCTGAAGACCACATAAAGTTTGGATGTCTGTATCAACTGTCTCTGTAGAATGTTGTTGACCTCTGCGCACTGTGCTTCATTATTTAATAGTGAGGAAATTTTATGACTATCATGGTACCGCTGAGCTCCTGAGAACAACACACTTTTTCCCAAATGTCTGTTAAAGCAGTCTGCATGCCCAGGTGCATCGCTTCCTGTTGTCATGGAAGTGACTCGAACACCTGAAATACTTTTGGCAAGATAGTGTTTAGTAACAGTTTATGAAAAGCAGAAACCTGAAGATAATCTAAGGAGTCGTTAACAAAAGCAGTGCTGTGGAGGGTTTTTTTTTCACAAAGTTAAGAGTGGACACATGGAAATAAAGTCGTTTGGTAATTACATTTATATTCATTGATTTTTATATTTTGTTACGTTTCGGTGTTGTCAGTTTTTTGTTTTTTTGCGTGACTGTCATGTATTTCCTGCTTTACTTTGAAAGTCTGTGTTATCTTAGTGTGTTCAGTTTACGTTTCCTTGTCTCGTCAGGTCTAATTTGCCCCAGCTGTGTTTCCCTCCTGTGGTCCATTCCCTGATTGCTCCTTCTATGTATTTAAGCCTTGTGTTTCAGTATGTCATGGTTGCGATCCCCCCCCGTGTTGTAAATAAATAGTTTGTTGTAAATAGCTGTAAATGGGTTTTGTCAATACTTTCGTTTTGAGACACTTCCGTTTTGGGAATTTGGTGGAGAGCCTTAGTGGGTTTTTTTGTCGTGTGTTTTTTCCTTATTTTTATTTTCCTGCGTTGCACGCCAGTTGCTTAGGCTAGGGTGTAACATATGGGGACTCGTCCGGGATTGCCTTCGCTGGGGGGTCCGGGGACCGCCCTAGCCTTTGTCGTCTGCTGGAGGGTCCGAGGGACCGCTCCAGCCTTCATCCGCCTTCGCTGGAGGGTCTGTGGGACCGCTCCAGCCTTCGTCGTCTGCTGGAGGGTCGGTGGGGCCGCTCCAGCCTTCATCAGCTTCGTCTGCCTTCGCTTCAGCCATCCGCCTTCGCTGGAGGGTCCGAGGGACCGCTCCAGCCTTCATCCGCCTTTGCTGGAGGGTCCGGGGGACCGCACCAGTCTTCGTCGTCTGCTGGAGGGTCCGTGGGACCGCTCCAGCCTCCATCAGCTTTGTCTGTTTTCATCCGCCGTCGCTGGAGGGTCCGTGGGACCGCCCCAGCCTTTGTCTTCTGCTGGAGGGTCCGTGGGACCGCTCCAGCCTTCATCCGCCTTCGCTGGAGGGTCCGAGGGACCGCTCCAGCCTTCGTCGTCTGCTGGAGGGTCAGTGGGACCGCTCCAGCCTTCATCAGCTTCGTCTGCCTTCGCTTCCGCCGTCCGTCTCCGCTGGAGGGTCCGAGGGACCGCTCCAGCCTTCATCCGCCTTCGCTGGAGGGTCCGAGGGGCCGCTCCAGCCTTCATCGTCTGCTGGAGGGTCCGTGGGACCGCTCCAGCCTTCATCGGCTTCATCTGTCTGGATCAAACTTTTCACTTGGGGTTACATGTTTGATTTTTGGGTGGGGGGGAAATGTTACGTTTCGGTGTTGTCAGTTTTTTGTTTTTTTGCGTGACTGTCATGTATTTCCTGCTTTACTTTGAAAGTCTGTGTTATCTTAGTGTGTTCAGTTTACGTTTCCTTGTCTCGTCAGGTCTAATTTGCCCCAGCTGTGTTTCCCTCCTGTGGTCCATTCCCTGATTGCTCCTTCTATGTATTTAAGCCTTGTGTTTCAGTATGTCATGGTTGCGATCTTTCCCCGTGTTGTAAATAAATAGTTTGTTGTAAATAGCTGTAAATGGGTTTTGTCAATACTTTCGTTTTGAGACACTTCCTTTTTGGGAATTTGGTGGAGAGCCTTAGTGGGTTTTTTTGTCGTGTGTTTTTTTTCCTTATTTTTATTTTCCTGCGTTTCACGCCGGTTGCCTAGGCCGGGGTGTAACAATTTCCATAGCTATATTATATTATTTCTTATTCACGGAGGTTAGGGCATGCAGTTGTGGCATCTCTTTCCTCCTCTGGAGTTCTGTTTCACTTTGCCCCTCTCTCTTTCGCTCAGTCTCCACTGCTGTTGTTACCACTCAAAGAAGGTATAAATGAACAAACAGACAAGAAATACAACCACAGATACTACACAGGGTGGATTAGGGGTAGGCAGACATACTGCAAAGGTAAGCTATGATGATATGATCCCACGATGTCTGCGATGCAAAGACACTCACACGCACACCCCGACTGAAACACCTTCCCAACTGCCTTGAGGCGTTTTAATTATGCTCTCAGCCATCGTAATATTCTGTGTGTGTGTCTGTGTGTGTATGTGTTGGTGGACTGGTGGTGCGTAGGGGGGTTCAGAAGCACAGTTGGATTTAAAATAGTCCCTGTTGTCTCCTATTGTCTCTCGTGCTTTGATGTTTCTGGTAGTGAGTGGTTAGTAATTAGCACACCCACTCAATTTGGTACATCTTCTCCTCTTTGTCATTCTCCCTTCCATTTTCTTGTTCCAGATTAACAGCCAGCACCTGCCTTTCCTTTGTTTCTGTCCTCCCTACATCGCTTTTTTCCTTGATCTAGCGATAGAAGTAGGGTTCGAGCATCAAATAACAAGCCCAAATATGTCTACTTCCATCTGTATTATTCTTTCTTCTCATGCATCTTTTTCTCAGCCTCTTGCGCTTTCTCCCTCTTTTTAAAGTAGCATTTGCCTTTTCTCATAATAGTACAGCAGTGCGTTCTGCTTGCAGAGAGAGCCGTGTAATTTATCAACACTGGGGAAATTACCGCCTATTGTTGTTGGCGAATGAACAGGGTCGGCGGAGTAAAATAGGTTTAAACACACAAATGAATCATCAAGCCAAACACCTTATAACTCTTTCCTCCTCTGGATTTCTATTTCATTTGTCACTCTCTCTTTCTCTCAGTCTCTGCTGCTGTTGTTCCCTCTCTTCATTTCATTTCTTTCCCTCAAGCCTGATGTCTATTTTCAGTCTTGGTTTGTTTCGTTTCACGCAGGGAGCTGCACCCTGACCTTTTGCAGCCTTTGCTATTATTGGTTGTTATGCTGGATTCATGATTTTTCAGCTTACTGTAAACTCTCTCTCAACGCTGGCCTCAACTGCAGAGAGAACGAGAACCTTCATACGAGCCATTAGGATTTTTGTTCAGTCCAAATTGTGCAACATATCGTTGGATGCTGGATGCATTGATTTTGTTATTTTCTAAAAAGATGAGCCTATAATGAAACACTCTTCCTGGAGTGAGTTCTGACTTTTAAATACCATCAAAAAGTCTTAACGTTTAAACTTGGAGAGATCATAGAATGGTTCTAGTTTCCCTTCTTCATCTTTGCGAGTTATCACAAGCTAAAAGCTTTGCTGTTTTCTGATCTCCTCCCATTTTAATTTGCTGTTGACGCTGTGTGCCTACTTCATATCCACCTCCTGTCGTGAATTCGATTAGGACTTGAGATTCATTACAATGTACCTCAGCGCTTTGACACCTGATGTTGAATTAGTTTTAGTGTAATAGTTTCATTTTCACCGCTTCAGTTGTTTTCAATTTTATTCAAGAAAAGCTAAAAACATTTCAGTCTACTTCCATCACATGTTTGTGTTTCTCGTTTTTCTACTCCTTCCTTGGCTGTCATTATCTTTTGTCTACAGTTACAATGGTTACAGATGCTCTTAGTCTGTGGTAAGGTTAAGAAAAAAAGGTGTAATGTGAATGTCCCTCAACTCTACAGAGAGATAACAGTTTGACACCAATAATTCAATGCTGTTAACGTTCCAAACAGAACCACTCTGTCTTTGTTGACTCTTTCCTTTTCCACTAGCATCCGCTCGGCTCGACTTTGCTTTTAGGGTGTTCCATTAGTTGGTAGACCTGATAGCAGGTGCATTTTTAGTACCTGCTCGACCGGAGTTCCAAGCAAGCTGAGTCAATCCGAAAATGTTTAACAAAAAGGTGTACATATCCAAATATTTGTGTGTATGCTTCAGATTACAGAAAATCATTCATTAAAGATGGTTACTGTACAATCATTCAAGCCTGGGTTTGAGCAAATCACAGAAATCATTAACAGCCCAAAATGATCCATGATGCATGGTCTCAACATATACTTGACCTTTCAGCCTGATCCAGTTTTTTAAGTTTTGATCCAGACCTTTCTTCTAACATGGAGACATTTTGGAGAGTACTCATGTTGACCTTTCACAACAATTCTAAAGGTTACAAGGCTTCTTCAAGTTGCACAACTCATGATTTGGAAGCTAAAACAAGTACTTCCAAGAAATACTACTAGACTACTTTGAGTCTTTACATCTGAAATTAATTGCAGGAAGTCTTGTTGATATAATTTAACAGAAATTAAAAGATTTGTTATCATAGTTCACCAAACCACAAGGCTGACATCTACGAGTAACATCAAATGACCTTTTATTAAAACCTGGAGTAAAACAGTAAATATTAAACTCAGCTGGCACTAAACAAGAAAACTGAACCAAAAATTCAACTAGAATAACCAAAAGAGGGAAGTTTGAACTAATCTCAGTCTTTAAGAGTAATTTAGATAAAACATTCAAACAGTTCCTCTGAGAACATACTTACTTATTTGACATAAGGTACTTTTATCCCACATGCTGCTGGAATTGTACCGCTACAATTAGTTAATTTAAAACGAATAATAATATTTAATAATGTTGAGTGTAGTTCTGTTGTCTTTCCTCAGTTTCTTTTTGCGCCTTTACCTTTTGTTTGCTGTTTGTTAATACCTCTGTATCTTACTACTCCTATCTTTTATCTGTTTTAGAACAATAAATGTCACATTTATCACAGAAATGTAACATTTTGCATCTTTCTTTGCTACTGTTACAGCCCTGGTCATATTTTGGATCACAGTGGATGGATTCTGTCCCACATGTGAGTCCTGTACCTTTAAGAGTCTCTTGGTGGAGTTATGGCTTCGGGGACCAGGGCGGGGTCGCTTTCCTTTTAACCCTTATATTGGGCTCCTGTACCCCTAGACCGGGACATAACAGCTGCCTCTCCTGACCCGTCCACCCCACCCACCTTCTCTGCCTCATTTGGTAGCTCCCAGGAAAGATTTCTATGAGAACTGAGTCTTCAGCTATTCTTTCTTTCTCCTCAACCCGCTGACATCACCGAGATGACTAAAGTGTGCATATGTGCCTACAACAGATTAATGTGACGGTCTTCTTGCATCACAGTCAACTAGATTTAGATCCATAGGCATTATTCTTTTGGAAAAACAAACAAAAAACTGCTCCCTCATGTCTGTTAAATAGGAGGTTATTCAATCATCCAAGCACATATTTCTGAACAGAAGTCACTTTTGCTAAACAGTTCATCTAAAACCCAAAACTGTGCCTGTGCCAACATGACACATTTCTTCTGCATGATGCTGCAAGTTACTAAAAACAAGAATAATATGGCATGATATTACACAAACTAATACATAAAAGTGTCAACTTTGAAATCAATGACAGCTTTTGATAGTAATAAAACTACTGAATGCAACATTTATTGGACCAGTTATTTTACCACAATATAACTATGATTCTTATATGAGTGAACAAAAAGGCCTGGTGACTGAGCAAATCAAAACACTTGAACCTAGAATCTAAAAAGCCTGTAGCACTTCCCTTGTAGCCATAGACAGTATAAAAAATGGATGTACCTACCATGATGTCACCCATTCATTTGTCACGACCATTATTAAGATTCAAGAACAACATTATGCTGTAACCACCTCAGTGTTCAATATCCTTTGGGCTAAAAACAGACATGCTGTAAGTCTCAATGTTCTTGGTTAACAGGTTTCTGAGTTCAGCCACCAGTTTGCATATAGGCGATAGAGGACGCTTCAGTGATGTCACCAACTCTTTTCAGAAGTCTGAGTGGTCGAGTTCTGAAAACACCTAAGTTTGATTTTTGTTTTTTGGAGCCAAGTTATTATTGTTTTTGACCAATGGATGATAAGATAATAATCAGCTAATGCTATGCTTGGATAACGAGCTACATCCATCAGCTGTATAGGTGTAACACACAGACATATCAGCTAATTAGTGGTAAGTAAAATTTCTTTATACATATACATTGATTATAAAGGGCTATTCTATTATAGGTTGTGGACTAATAAAATGCTACAATTCCATTAAGTGGAAATGTAGCACAGACGTCTTTCTTCATCATATTTATCAGATAATTCCTTTAGAAATGTTCCAATAAGGAAACAATCAGTGAAACAAATTAGCAGAATTGAGGTCTAGCAGCCAGCTGTTAGCTACACCTGTCTGTAGCACACTAATATTGTGCTACAGACACTTCTACTTAAGCACATGCCTTATTGATACGAATGGGAAAAGTTCCATAGTCGCTAAAACAGATCTTAGGCTGCAAACACACTTTTCAATGCTGTTTAGTGGCATCTTAACATGGGAGACTCACTTTTGGAACCGGCCACAAGTGGCCATAAAAGGAACTGCAGTTTCAGTCACTTTCTAATATTTCTATAATATTTAACCCCAAAGGCTGCTTCGTCATTTATTTTTGTGTGCCATAGCCACTAGAGGTTTCTTGACAATAGACTAAATGGGAAGATAATGAGTAACAAACAATAACAAGAAGATCCATTCACACCATACTGTATAAAACTGTTTATATATTAATACATTTTTTTTAATATCAAACATTTTACTGGTTTATTAACATGCTGTCGAAGGTCTGACTTGACAACAAATAATAAAAACTCCTTTACATGGTGTTGCATTCTTGCTGTATGCAAGAAGAATAAACTGTGTGCAGTTATGAAAGGTCACTGATGGGTTTAGATTTTATTATTGTCATTTGTATTAGGAAATCAGAATCAGAATACTTTATTGATCCCTGGGGGAAATTATTTTTTGTTACAGTGCTCCATTTTAAACCAACATTAAGACAAGACAGACAATACGCTAACTAAGAATAGTACAATATATACATATATATATACATACATACATACATAAGTCACTTATAAATAAATATTTGGAAAAGAAACATGTGTAGTTGTAGCAGCAAACAGTGTGTTAAGTGGATGCGTTGTACAGGGAGATGGCCACAGGCAGGAATGATTTCCTGTGTCGTTCAGTGGTGCTTTTCGGTAATCTCAGTCTCTCACTGAACGAGCTCCTGTGACTGACCAACATGTCATGGAGTGGGTGGGAGGTGTTATCCAACATTGTCTTTATCTTGGACAGCATCCGCCTCTCCGACACCACCTTGAGGGAGTCCAGCTCCATCCCCACAACATTGCTGGCCTTACGGATCAGTTTATTAAGTCTGTTGGCATCTGCGACCCTCAGCCTGCTCCCCCAGCATGCAACAGCATAGAGGATCGCACTGGCCACCACAGACTCATAGAAAATCCTCAGCATTTTCTGGCAGATGTTGAAGGACCTCAGTCGCCTCAAAAAATAGAGACGACTCTGGCCCTTCCTGTAAAGTGCTGTGGTGTTTTTAGCCCAGTCCAGTTTATTGTCAATGTGTACTCCAAGGTATTTATAGTCCTCCACAATGTCAACACTGACCCCCTGGATTGAAACAGGGGTCAAGTGTTTCCTGGTCTTCCTGAAGTCCACGATCAGTTCCTTGGTCTTTGCCACGTTGAGCTGCAGATGATTCTGCTCACACCACGTGACAAAGGAGTCGACCACAGCCCGGTACTCTGTCTCATCATCCCTGCTGATGCATCCAACCACCGCAGAGTCATCAGAAAACTTCTGAAGATGGCAGGTCTCTGTGCAGTGGCTGAAGTCTGTGGTGTAGAGGGTGAAGAGGAAGGGGGAGAGGACAGTCCCCTGTGGTGCCCCTGTGTTGCTAATCACCTTGTCAGACACACACTGTGGGAGACGTACATATTGTGGTCTTCCTGTCAGGTAATCAACAATCCAGGACACCAGAGAAGCATCCACCTGCATCGCTGCTAACTTATCACCCAGGAGGGTCGGCCTGATGGTGTTGAAAGCACTGGAAAAGTCAAAAAACATGACCCTCACAGTGCTCGCCGGCTGGTCCAGATGGGTGTAGACACGATTGAGCAGGTAGATGATGGCGTCCTCTGTTCCGAGACGAGGCTGATAAGCGAACTGAAGGGGATCCAGATGTGGTCTTACTATGGGTCACAGCTGGTCCAGGATGAGCCTTTCCAGGGTCTTCATGATGTGGGAGGTCAGTGCCACGGGCCTGTAATCCTGGGGGCCACTGGGACGAGGCGTCTTTGGTACAGGGACGAGGCATGATGTCTTCCACATCACCGGGACCCTCTGCAGACTCAGACTCAGCATAAACAGTTTATGAAAGACTCCACACAGCTGGGGGGCACAGGCCTTGAGGACAAGGGGACTCACTCCGTCTGGTCCAGCAGACTTGCCTGAGTGAAGTCTCCTCATTTGCATCTCAACCTGGTATTGAGTGAAGGTGATGGGTGGGGGAGGGGTGTCAGGAATCTCACAGGAGGCAACATGTGAAGAGAGAGGCTGGCACAGTGGTGTGGCTCTGGATTCCAGGCTGACTGCAGGTGAGGTTGTGGGGGTGGGAGCAGACACTGTGGTGTCGAATCTATTGAAAAACAGATTCAACTCGTCGGCTCTATTCTCACCTCCCTCAGCTCCCCTGCTGTTGGTTGGCCTGAATCCAGTGATGGTCTTCATGCCCCTCCACACCTCTCTCATGCTGTTCTGCTGGAGTTTCCACTCCAGCTTCCTCCTGTAATTGTCCTTAGCCTCTCTGATCTTGTCCTTTAGTAACACCTGGACCTTCCTCACCTCCTCTTTGTTGCCCCCTCTGAAAGCCCTCTTCTTGTTGTTGAGGAGGGCTTTGATGTCCTTAGTCACCCACGGCTTGTTATTTGGGTAACAATGAACAGTCTGAGCTGGAACAATGGAGTCGGTGCAGAAAGTTATGTAGTCTGTGATACACTCAGTAAGCCCATTGATGTCCTCGGCGTGAGGCTCACAGAGTGTTTCCCAGTCGGTCACCTCGAAACAGCCCTGTAGTTCCGCTATTGCCTCCTCTGACCACCTCCTAACAGTCCTGGTGGTCACAGGTTCCCTCCTCACAATTGGCACATAGCGGGGGGTGAGGTGAATCAGGTTATGATCTGACCTACCAAGTGGGGGGAGGGAGGAGGAGCTGTATGCATCCTTGACATTAGCATACAGTAAGTCTAAAGTTTTCTCTCCCCTGGTGGGACAGTCCACATATTGTTTGAATGTTGGTAGTGTATTGTCCAGTGATACATGGTTGAAGTCACCCGAGATCACAATAAAGGCACTCGGGTGCTGAGTCTGTAGCCGAGCTATGGCAGAGTGGATAGTGTCACATGCAGCTGTGGGGTTAGCAGAGGGGGGAACATAAACAGCCACCAAGATGACGTGAGAGAATTCCCTGGGTAAATAATACGGCCTGAGTCCAACAGCACACAGTTCAGTGTCCGGGCAACAAATCCTTTCTTTGATTGTTATGTTGGCAGGGTTACACCACCGGTTGTTAACTAAAACAGCAAGCCCACCTCCTTTACGCTTACCGCTAGCGATGCTGTCCCTGTCCGCCCGAACAGTGTGGAAGCCTTCCACGGAAGCATTCTCATCGGGAATGACCTGGTGCAGCCATGATTCGGTGAAACACATCAGGCTACACTCTCGGTATTCCCTCTGACTCCGTACCAGTGCTGAGAGCTCGTCGATTTTACTTGCCAACGATCGCACATTTCCCATCACGATAGACGGCAGACACGGTTTAAACCTCCTCCTCGCTTCGAGCCTCCGCTGTCTCACCGTCACCTTTTTTCTTCTCTTCTGTCCTTGACCTCTGCATCCCCGATGTGTTTTCCTCCAAATTTCAGCTGGTACTTCTGCGGGCACTTCTGCGGGCCTGGCCAGCGAGCCGGCCGGCATCAGGGCGATCAGCTGATCTCTGGAGTAAACAGTCCGTGCGTGTAGGAGATGTGCCGCGGTCCCGTTCCATGATAAAAGTAACAGTTCCACGGCCACCAGAAGAACAAAAACTCTCTCAATCCACATGATTGAGTAAGAGATAGAAAACGGAGGAAAATACAAGTCAGAAAAAAAAAAGAATACGTAAGAAAAAAGAGCTAAACTAAGAGAAAAGCAGGAGCGACTGTAACAGGCTGCACGCTGGTTGGCGCATGCGCACTTAAATATTTAACCATATATGCTTAGAAGTGTATAATCAATTGTGTAGTGATAGGATGTGTGATCTTTAGCAGGCTGCAAAGGCTTGGTGTGCATTCCACAGTGTTCTGGCATTCACACCTACATCCTGGGAGCATGGGAAGCGGTCGTACCTTGTCTTATTGTTTTATGGTAGGATAAACATAGCTATATCTGTTTTAGGCTAAGTGCCTTTTGTTTAGATGAACTGCTGGACTTCCAGACCAGCAGGTTTAGGGAAGTCTTTATGGGGTCACACTCTGACCCCACACACACACACACAGTATTCTTTGTTCACATGTATACCTATGTAAGATGTTATATGTTAATGACCCTATGCATATTCATGTAACCACAATAAAAGGAGTGCTATGGGGAACCTGGCTGAGAGTCTCTGACGGAGGTCAAGTGGGTGGAACGACACTTGGCTCCAGGCAGGTCTCCCTCATGCATGAGTGACCCAAAGAACTTTGGTGACTTGTGTCTTGCTTTTTGCTGTGTAGCAAATTGTCCTTAACGTTCCAGCGAATAGGTTTACGTTACAAACCTAACAGTCACTTAAAGAATATGACCTTTCTTTCCTGTAAGTCTTGGCTGTTACTAACACCATCCTTGAAACACTAATCTACAAACAGTGAATGGACATAAAGGGAGAACGCTGAGACCTTTTACTCACCAAGACACAGTACTATAAATACATACTGTTGCATACAACAGACCTTGGCATATGACCTGCCTGCTTATAAGGGGTCACGTGATTGTTGGGCTTTTCTCTGTGTGTACTATCGTATGGTCTAACTTACAATATAAAGCGCCTTTAGGCGACTGCTGTTGTGATTTGGCGCTGTATAAATAAAGTTGAATTGAAATTGAATATGCTCTCTTACTTATTTGAATTGGTATCTGCATCTACACAACCTGACGTTGTTACAGAAAGCAGATGAGTCGTAGCAAAGGAAACATGATGGTTTATCATCATGATGCAGACATTCAACCTTCACCTGCATCAGTGGACATTTCAGTAGACTGCAAATGTGTGTAAAGCAATAAGTGATCTTTCACTTCAGCTTGGGTATGATATTTGTCTGCTAATAAGAAATCATTAATGAAGTATCTTGCGATCAATCTTTGAGCTCTACAATGCATTTTTCAATCAGCCACAGTGTGAATGGATCTCTTTGTGATTTATGACAGAGGCGAAAAAGTATGGAACTTTAATTAGTCCTGTGTTCTTAATTATAATAGCACCTTTAGTTTCACTATACATTGAACAGCCAGAACATTAAGACCACTGAGAGAAGAAGGCGACAAGGTTCAGATGAAACATTTGGTCATGTGAACCCTGCAAACACTGTAAATGGCTTGTAAAGCGATGGGGATCCACCAGCACATCCATTCAATCCTCCATGCATACAGTTTATCCTGGTCCAGAGTCCAGTTCTTCTTTATTGCTATATCAATCTCTCCTGCACAGACCTGATACTGTTTGGAGTAGGCTCGTTTCTTTATTTTTCCTTTCAGTTTTTGTGGAATTTACAGGATATGGAATCTTGACGATCACATACACTTTGACATCACAGGGTTAATAAATGCATTATTGGTGGACACTGGACTAGAGTTTAGGGAATTAATAAATACATTTGTAAGTGTTTTCATAAGTTTTGGCAACTGGCAATTTACTTTTTCCCCAAAACAAGTTTTGCCTTTCTTCATAATTGAAGGGTTCTGAGCGAAAACCTTTGGTTTTGCAGTCAGTTGTACTAACAGGTTTGTAGCAAATCTGTTCTCAAATGTACACTATGAAAGCCAGCATGTGGTCAGTGCATATTAAAGGTCTCTGAAGTTCTATTTTGGAAAGAATCAGTGTACAAACTATGCAAAGTGTAAGTGTGACAGGAAAACCTCAGGCTCTCAGCACTCGTATCTTGACAATGGAATGACCAGCAATGAGGTAATTGATTAAAGTTGGTGAACTTTGTTGTGGAAAAACAAAACAAACAAATTATTATTCCAAGCAGAGCATTTTCCCATGTCTGGGGAAATTAGGTTTGCAGCTTATTGTCAACCTGAAAGTAATCCAATGAAAGCCTGCGTGACTGAAATGTTAGATTTACTGTCATATAAGTCCACAGTATCTTTTTGTGTGCTGATTGCAATATCAAACTGCACTGCTAATGTAGCCATTATATTACTTACAAATGATATATGCACAAAGTCATGTCATAGGACATGTAGACCACCAGCAGTGGTTCAGATTCTTTTCTTTGTTCCCTGACTGCCAAAGAGAAAAAATATATGAACAATCTAAACAATGTATTCTGAGTATATGGTTAGAGTTAGTGTCATCAACACCATTGATAATTTGTGTGAGCGGGTAATATAAACTGTTCAGTTTCATAGACTCTACATATCAGTTGGTTTGTAATGTCCTACTCTGAAGGAAAAAAAGAAGGTGGCCATTAGTGAGAATGCAGGTTTGCATGTCATACTTTTCAGCACATCAAGCTACATGCATCTTTTCTGTTGTCTATTCACAGCATGCACTATGTTAGTGTCACAACCTTTAACCAAGACATGGAACTTGGCAAATACCCATCCAAACATCCATTTCTGTAGCCACTTAAACAAATTAGGAGTGGCTGTGTTAATGGGATATGCAGGGGTGTCACACTCCAGTCCTTGGGGGCTGCTGTCCTGGAGGTTTTGGATGCGTCCCTGCTGCAACAAACCTGAATACAATTATTAAGTCATTAGCAAGACTCTATAGAACTTGACTGTCTGCTGAGGTGGAAACCCCTAACTCCACTCAAGTACACTTAAATAAATGTAGGTACATCCACATTTTTGAAAAGTACGTTTATTCCACCGTATTCTTTCACTCATGAGCTGATGTAACATGAATTGAATGGCTAAATTGCCACCTCAGCATGCAGACAGGTTCTGTAGAGTCTTGCTAATGAGCTAATAATTGTATTCAGGTGTGTTGCAGCAGGGATACATGGACAAGTTTCAGGACACCGGCCCTCGAGGACTGCAGTTTGATACCTGTGGGTTAATGGGTGTTAGGGGCTGGGGAAGTTATATGAGTCCTTATAGGTGTCATGGTCCTCGGTCTTCGACCCAGTGCTTGAGTTGTGATTTCTTTTCTAAGTCAAGAGTGTTCTTAGTTTTGTATTCTTGTATTTGGCTTTTGTAAGGAATTCTATTTGCAGTCTTATAGTTTTCTATTTCTTCCTGCTCAGTTTCCCCAGTCATGTCCCAGTTTGTTCTCTTTTTTGTCAAGTTTGTGTGTCTTAGTCTTTGTCTACTGTCTCTCACTCTCTGTCCCTCCCTCTCGCTCTCTCCCTCGTTCTCTGTATTCAGTCAGTCTCATCACAGTGTTGGTTTCCCATGTCTTCCTGTGTCTGGGCCATCTGTTTCCTGTTTTATTCTGATAGTCACTTGCCCTGCATACATCATGTTCAGATGAGTTAGATTATGTCCAGCTGTGCTTCCCAGATGATTCTTCTCTGTCCTGATTCCCTCTTGTGTATATATTGTGTGTGACTTTTTCTCTCTGTTGTTGCGATCTCCCTCATGCCTCTTCAGCTGTGTGTTCTATTTGTTTGGTGTTTCATAGTCTAGTTGTTTCTGAGTATCTCCCTGGTTTAAGTTCTTGTTCATAATAAAGTGTTTTTGAGTCCAGCTCCACCTGAGACTCCTGCATATTGGGTGCAGGAGTCTCATTAGAGTTGTAGCCTTGCCTCACTCAGCTCATATGATGATAGGGTCTTAGAAAATATTAATAAATAAATAATAAAATAATAAAATTTCTCAAACACTATTAAAAAAACAAGAAAACTGGAAATGGTGTATTTGAAACCAATCCATTATTGTAAAATTGGCATGTATTGTGTCTAACCCTGCCTGAGCTTACACATATGTCACTTAAGGAACACTTACAGGGCCTGTTTCAGACAGAAAGAACAAATGACTTATATAATTGCTCAGTTGGAGTACTCAAGCTCATGCCTGCAGCCACAAGTGTACACTACATGTGCGTGAGTAAACCAGAAAACCAAAGAGAGGATGAGGGAGCTTACCTCATAAGAATGAGTTGCTTGTGTGTTTGCACATCGCTCAGCGAATGACTCCATGTCCTTGTACAAATGAAGGGGTGATAAATCCATTTATGTCACCCTCAGTGACAACTGGCTGGTGGGAGGGAAATTAAAAAGTACTGCATCAGGTAAACAGAGCTTCTGTGTGTGTGTGTGTGTGTGTGTGTGTGTGTGTGTGTGTGTGTGTGTGTGTGTGTGTGTGTGTGTGTGTGCGTGTAGTCAGGTTTTTCATATGTCAGTTTGTAGAAACATGATTTTGTTTGTGTATGTGAGAGAGAGAGTGCATATGTGTGCCCTAGAAAAATAAAAACTCCCCCGTGCCTGTAAAACAGATTAAAAATAAGCACAAGTAATTAGTATTTGGGGTACCAAAACAATAATTTAACAATATACACAAATACATAAATCTCTTCTGCTTAAGAGGATATTACATCTGGCCTTATAATTCCAGGAGAGCTAAAGACATTACCATAAAAAGTAATTATGTTGAGGTGATGTGTGTATTTTCCACAAACCAGTTCCAAGTCAGTTTCATTTCCAGATAAGATGTGATGAATTCATGCTTACGTGTCCTGAGACAAGGTTGCTGAATAACTGTGATCCCATTATATGGACAGAAATAATGCTGTAAAACACAATGTTAGTTACTTTATAAAATGTAACACTACACTGTTATGTTATTAATTAGGCATGTGGGAACATGTCAGCTTCAGTGTTGGCCTATAGACATTGCAGTTAGTTGCAGCTGTCTTTCATTGCCTGGAGCACATTGTACATATAGAGCGGACGAGAGGAGGAGGTCATGTGAAACTGCCTTTGCCTTATAGAATTAGTGATTGTTAGGTTATTAAAAAAGAAAAGGGAAGCAAAACACTGTCCAAGAAACAAACACAAGTGAAAGGACCATAACTCTAGCTCAGGATTTATATTATTTACTTGAACGAACACACACACACACACACACACACACACACACACACACACACACACACACATATGATACATTTGCCACAGGACACTAACTTCAGAAGCTTGAGGCTGTGGTCGTGTGAGGCGTGCAGGTGCAACAGCTGGAGTTGCTACCATTCTCCTAACTGTAGTTAGGGAATCTGGGACCCTGGGCACATGTTGTCTCCTCTGGATGTGCGGTGTCACCAGTTCCTTGCCTAGCTCCTCAAGGAAAAGTCATCTTCTTTGGAGCTTCCTTTGGTTTCAGTTGAGATTGACTGCCATCCAGAGTGTGAACCCATTACAGGCTGAGGTATCCAGCGTGCTGTAAAAGATTATGAGTGGCTACCGTAGCGTTCTTCTTTGACATCTGTAGCAGGCCAGCAGCTTGGTTGGTCAGTGTTGACTGTGAACATAAAAGCTGGAGACTGGACAGTCCTTTTCTTCACAGTGAGAACTGCAGATGGAGGCTCTTGCTTACTTTTCCTGATTGTTCCAACCACTGTCTGCTTTCTTTCAAGAGTCCCAATTGAAAACTGTAATGTTAATGTTGGCAATGCAGGTACAGTTCCAGTGGACTTTCCTCCTTACTTGTAGAAACCAACAAGGATTAGGATGAGGATACCAAAGTAGGCATGCAAATGCCTACTTTGCCAGCATCTCGCCAAGATACAAACATTCAGACCATCTGTAGAAAACAAATTCACATTAAGTGCTCAATCCATGATCAGATGTCCCTCTCTTTCCACTGGTCACCAAAAACACGTCTTCCCTCATATCCATTATTATTTTCTGAGCGGCTCGTGTTTGGCTGCTCTGCAGTGCTCCTTGTGGTGCATATTCCAAGTGAAGGCCACCTTCAAATTCACTTTCAGAAACTAAATACTCTGAATAGATTTCTAAATTATCCTCATATTCTGAGATATCTTCCTCTCCCAGACTGCTGTGTGCCCGGCTCTTCAAATTTGAGGTCTAAAGCCATCTGACAGCTAAATCTTTTAGTTATACTGGAGTAGAAGATTCTGCACTGTGATGTCGAAGTATTTATCTTTTGTCCCCAGTCCTTGATGTACAGGTGCAAGAAAGAAAGAAATATACCGTGAGAAAATATGGAATATGATGGGCACATGACAGAGGGTAAAGACCACGGGGTATAACAGCCTCTGTGCTCTTTTCTTTTATTTGGTAAAGGTCATACACAGAAAATACCCAAAGGAATATTATAAAAAACCTGGTGTGAAACATGACTTACTCTTCCACCACGACTTCACCGACATTCCAGCCTCCATCTGTTGACTTTTTGCCTTTTAATCAGTATATATTTGAGAGCACACTGATGAAAACACGTGTTCAGCAACACAAAGCAACACTGTAAAATTCATGTTGAGGAAGGAAAAAAAACAACTAAATATTTGTGTTCAGAAACTCCAAGAGTCTCAGACCCGAGGCTCCACAGCTGCAGCATCTCTAGCAGCTCCCAGTGGCTTTGACTAAAACTCATTATGAATAATGTACTGACATCTATATAGCACCCTTCCCAGTTTTACTGACCACTCGAAGTGCAGACCTGCATTGACCTCAAATCAAATTTTTAACCATATGTTCATACAGTACTTTATTCTACACACTAACAGCACTTCATCTTTGCTTTTTTTAACCTTACATAGAGGCAGGGCTGGACTGGAACAAAAAAAGCCCAGCCATTTGGACTAAAGACTGGCCCACCATTATAGGAAAAACCATAAAGCCTTTGAAAGAAAAAAAACGCTGTTGTGACAGTGATGTACACTGTCTCGTTGGTATATTTGTATCACTCTAACTTAAACCTACACCATCCTCCCTATCCTGGTATTCTAACTCGACCAAGCAGTTTTTTGGGTTTCTGCTAAGTACTGTTTAATCTCCTGAACTACCTACAACACATGGTGGAACCCTGACATTAAGACAGAGAAGACTGGAGGTGAGACATGATCATTACTGGATATTAAAAATAATCAATGACAGATTTAGTGATAAACAGTTTATTTACCACATTAATAAACAGCAGGCAGGGCAAAATATTTTTTTCTATCTTGGCAACCTTTAAAAAGTGAAAGGAGACAAAAAGATTTCCAGAGGAGTTATGACACCCCTCCACACCCTCTTTAATAATCAGGCCCAGCCAATATCCCCCCCCCCCCCCCCCCCAATAAAATTACGAATTATCTTACATAAATAGGCTGTTGATTGTCGTTACTCATTTCAGGTATTACCAGCAAAATATTTAAATGTTTAATCTGGGAATTCATCCAGATTTATTTATTTATTTAGACAGGGATCTTGACCCCCCCCCCCCCCCCCCCCCCCCCCCCAATGTTCAGCACAAAGTGACGCCCATGCATCAGCTGATACTAGAAAGTAATATTAAATAAATTCTAACAAAAGCTTATCAACCTTAAACGAGCTGCTGTTGTTTATCCGCTGGTTTCCTCTTTCTGGCGCAAAGTGGCCGATAAACAAACAGGAGAGAAAAGCTGATCAACTGATCATTGATCAGTTTCATGATCGAAGTGGCAACAGGAGAGGGAGGGGGAGAGAATGAGAGAAGTAATATTAATATTTTCTCTGAATACGGGACGATTCCATTTTTTACGGGACGGTTGGGAACTCTACTAACTAACCTTATTAATAAAATAAAGTTCACTATCAGTAACATCATAGCACCCACCCAGCTGTATCGGCATGAAGCTGGACACTATGGTGACAGTGGCAGAGAAGAGGACCTTAAAGAAACTGATGGACATTATGAACAATGCTGGGCCTCCTCTGCACACGGTCGTAAACAATCAGAGGAGCCTATTGAGCGACAGGCTGCTTCTCCCAAAGTCAAAAACCAACAGACTTAAAAACTCCTTTGTCCCACACGCCATCAGACTGTTTAACTCCTCACTGGAGGGGAGAGGGAGGAGAAACAGGGGGATAAGGGAGGCGGGAACAACTGAGCTGTAGGTGCTTTTCTACACTGTGCAATATTCGCAATATTTGTTTTTTGTTTTTGTTATGTCTTTTTTTCTTATATTTGACTGTGCAATAATCACTGTGCAATATACTCACTCAAATGAGCAATCCTATTTATCCATATTGTATATTCTGTATCTATATATGTGTATATGTGTATATATGGTGTATTTATGCTTATATCCTTACTCTCATTCCCCTTAATGTATCTGTAACATGCAACTTCTTTCGGTGCTTTGCTACTGGAAACTGAATTTCCCGGAGGAACCCACCTGAGGGATTAATAAAGTTTCATCTAATCTAATCTAGAAACTCCGTCATGCTAGCTAGTACACAGTACTAGTTATTGTAACTGACTATTAAAAGTCAGCACAATGAAAATAAACTCCACCTAAACATGGTTTTTAGCTGACACAGATAGACTGCAGGTCATAACTTCTCACCTGACACTCGGACCCGCGGCCGCCTCGGGTCTCTCCTCCTCCTGCCTCCCCTTTCCCTCATCCATGTGCTGGCCTCCACCACTTGCTAATGTTACTGAATCTGTGGAAGCTCCGTCATAGCCACCACCACACAATTGAGTTATTTTTACACATTTGCCAGCATCTCGCCAAACCACCACCTTTCATTATAAACAAAACAAAACATCAGCCCATAAAAAACGAAAAATCACCATCAGCCCACCGGGATGGTCCAGCTATGCATACAGGGACAATCTAGAATCAACAATTAACCTAACATCCATGTCTTTGAATTGCACCAAGACATAAGCAAAGGGTTCAAAAAATGTAATCTGGAAAGACATTATCAGAACGAGCACACTGCATGCGTTATAGATCGGTACAGAAATATTCAAATCTTTTTGTCACATACACACACGACCTTCAAAGTAAGCCTGTGGAACATCGTTTTCCTGGAGCCAAATTGGCTTTTGAAGTGACTATGCATGTAGTTGAGACAAGAGTATGCTTTACCTGTATTTATATAAATCTATATCAGTCTGTACTAGTCTGTTCATGTTCACATATATATGTGTTGTTAATAGAAAACACCTAACATGTAGAATGACTTTTTATGAGCCTATTCTAAAGAACTAAAATGGCCCAAAGTATGAAAAGGTCTTTAGAATTCTGAAGCAGCGTCAGAGAACTTTACTCTCAAAATATGTACTGAGGTCATGGAGGGTGAAATATGTCCAAAAACATTATATAACGCATGTTTAAAATGTTAGTTATATTTAGTTAGGAGTCTGTTCTTTACGTTTAATAATTACTTTTTATCTATACAATACCAGGAGTTCGGTTAACTGGTGATTCTGATCATAACTGGTTGTCTGTCTCTTTGTGTTAGCCCTGCATGAGACTGGCTCTGTCCAGGTTATACCCTATGGTAGCTGGGTAGTTGGCTCCAGGCCCCCCGTGACCCTGATCCTAAGGATAAGCGGAAGAGAAAGAATGGATGGATGTCTGGATACAGACTGTAGGTAATCACTTTGCTGTAGTAACAACTATTATGAATCCATTTCCCCATGTTCCTATATATCCTTACCCACTGTAATAATACAATAATGCACTATTTCCTTTGTGCTCATATTACCAACCCTTTTGACACCTCTTCCTGGACTTGTTGCTGTAAAACTTTATCTCTACCTACAGAGACCTCTCAGCTAATACTGTGTAGCTGTCAGGCTCAGGAGAGACTCGGAGGCAGACCGTCACTTAAGTTCACAATTTATTTACACACAGACACCAGGTGCGGATATATACAGGTGAGGGGGCACAGGAAGAGGGTCTCCGGGGAACACAGGCACGGGAAGGGGATGGCTATGTACACAATCCTTCACTGAAGCTCAGGTAGCTCGGACTCCGGCTTTTAGCTCACCAAACGGCGGTCCTCAGGCTGGCGAGAAATCTAACACAGGGAGGAAAAACAGGTAAGTTGTGGCACGAAAGAAACTCGGGAAAAAGCTCAGATTGGCGATGACACTGACGAGTGTTACACAATAATCCAGCGAAGAAGCACTCTCAGCAGCCGCCTTAAGAAGTGGATGAGATGATTGTTTGCAGGTGTCCGAGCCAGGGGCTGGAGCCGTCATGACTCCACCCCGGTAGAGCGCAGTGCGCGGGAGGTGAGAGAGATGCAGCACAACAAAAACACTTGTGCCCATACAGAGTCAGCCGAGAAGGCACAGGGTCATGACAGTAGCCACTTGATTGGCTCTGCAGTTCAGGTAAAGCTGTGTTCAGCTCAGGTGTGCAGGTGTTATTCTCTAGCATGCTAAAACATTTATAGACTTATAGACATGGTCTTCTGTCTCTGACTTAAATAAAACAAACTAGTGTTCAGTCAATCAAAGATAAATGAAATAACAAATAATGAATTAAAATGGCAACTATTTTATATTCTTTCTAATAATTTAAAAGGCATCAGTGACAAGTTTGCTATTGAACTGCTAGCTAATATATATTGACTGACACAGAAGAAGGTGGTACTTACATCCTCTTAGAGCGACCGTGGCTCAGGGGGTTGGGAATCGCATCTGTAACCGGAAGGTCGCCGGTTCGATCCCTGGGCTCTCTGTCCTGGTCGTTGTGTCCTTGGCCAAGACACTTTACCCTACTTGCCTACTGGTGTTGGCCAGAGGGGCCGATGGCGCGATATGGCAGCCTCGCTTCTGTCAGTCTGCCCCAGGGCAGCTGTGGCTACAACTGTAGCTGCCTCCACCAGTGAGTGAATGAATAGTGGTATTGTAAAGCGCTATATAAATCCAATCCATTATTATTATCCTCTTAGAGTTGTAGTAACTATATTTTAGTTGGAACGATTCCCAATAGATTTATTTCAGTTAAAACCAAACATGTTGGAAGGATTTCCTCTGAGGCTCCTGATGAGGTGAGCAGGCACCTCCCAGTGAACAGCACTGAAAATGGGAAGTTGGCACTATTTCACTAGAGTCCCCCCCCCGACACACACACTCTGTCTGTTCATAATAAAGCACTATTTGCTTGTTCAAGGTAATTTTTAGATCATATATTTCTCCTAAAACATTTTTCCCAAGATAAAAATGACGTGTTTTCTCTGCACTGTTGCCTTCTTTCTTTTAAATTAAATTGAATAATTCTATTAATTAGGAGGCTTTGGGCTAAACTGAACTCATATATATATATATATATATATATATATATATATATATATATATATATATATATATATATATATATATATATATATATATATATATATATATATATATATATATATTTATTTATTTATTTATTTATTTATTTTTCTGACAGCATATGTAACTGTTAGCCTGTTTGTGTTGTCTGTCAGTTTCCCACACAGCCAATAATTCAGATGTTAGATCAGGATGTTCATACTAAATGCATGTTTGAACTCTTGTGGGCTTTTGTTTATGCAGCCTAGAGCTGTTTTTGTTTGTTTGTTTCTTGTTTGGTAAGTTTCATTTGCATATTTCCACTGTCTTGCCTTTAGCTTTCAGTTTGCATGTAGTCTAGTCTACAAATCTACAAATTCATTTAACCCTTTAAGAAATTATTGTTTTTCAGTGTGTTACATAATCCAAACTGTTACCAATCTCAGACGACATTAAACCAAATATACTTTGGTCAGTTTACTTCGACACGTCCAGGTTGTCGTAGCAGATTTCTTCATTACTCCAGTTTCTTAAGCATTCTTATTGAATGTGTTTTGACTTTTGTACATTTCATGCTCTGGTTCTTAAAATATCGCACTGAGAAATGGCACTAAAACACTACTGACTACCACAGGGGACGCTGTTGTTTTGCCTTGATTTCTGGCACAACAAAGCTGCTACATAAAGATTGTGTTTTAAATATAAAAACACAGCAAAGCTTAGTGCCTAAACGATCAGTTCCTTACAGATCAGTACCTTATGAAAAATACAGATCAATGTTATTTAAACTTTGAGTAATTACAAGTTTTAGCAATCATTGGCAGAGCTTCCTGTAAGAGGCTATTGAGACTCACCAGTAAATATAGTCTAATCCCATGACTGATTGATTGTTAAGATTTCTTTAAGGGAAATCTTATTAAGGAATCTTATCTCAGAGGGTTAATAGTTGTTTGGCCAAAGACTGGGAGCAGAAGAGAGCAAGAAGAACACAAGTCCACAGTTATTACAGGATGTTACAGTGTTCTGTGTTCGGCCTATTCATCAAGAATATCTAAACAAAGGCTTTGCACCACCAAGAGGCCATTGAGACCCACCAGTGAATCTAATCCCACGATTGATTGATTGATTGATTGAGATTTTTTAAGGAAAATGTTATTAAAGTTGAATATTTTCAGCTTTTACTCGTGTAGCACAGTAGCAGAACTGGGATCACACCAAGATTTGTTGGGACCTGCAAAGACCAGTTAGCTGTCAGTTAGTAATAAGGTATGTGAACATGAGACTCTGGTGAAGCTAGTAAATCCTGCATGTCAATAAATCATGCAGCACGTAATCATTTATCATCATACTACATATAATGTAGGAACATTATATATGTGACATCAGTTCAGCGTTGAGCACATTCCACTCGGACAGTCCCGAGCTGCAGTGTCGCAGTCGTCACTGGTAGCAAAATGCTGCATAGGACGGCTTTTATTGTCTCCTGTAATTGAATAGTTTTTTCTATTCTTTTTTGTTGCTTTTCACCTTCATTGTTCATTATTATCCTCTAACGGTTGTTATGGAGTGTTTTTTTTAATAATATTCCCATGATAAATTATCCATGCAGGGTTAAACAATGCTAAATGATTTCTCTGAGCAAAACCCGAGGCTACCTTGACTTTGACTGGCAACTTAATGCCATACCATCCAGCAGCTGCAAAAACAAAAATAACTGAAAGATTTTCATTTGTCATGTCACTCGTTTGGATTTGGATTTCTCTCTGTGTCATTTTTTATGTTCACCTGCTGTTTGCATGTTTCTGTTGTTTTTCCTTTTAAACCCGTCTGGCCTGATTGCTGTGTTGCCAAACAGGTGATCATTATCATGAGCTCGGCCTACACTGTGTTGATAAAAGTGCCATTTAAGATCCTGCAGCACTGTTAGTCATCAGTCAGAGGGCAGTGAACATATTTACACCTAAATGATGGGTTTTGTAAACACCAAACAAATCTGTGGGTGTGTGTCTAATATACCTCAGACTCAAAGAGGTGTGCATGAATTATTTATGTCCCTGTTGGTTCCAAAGCTCTGTCAGCAGGTACATTTAAAATGATAAACTTTTAATTATGCATTTGAGGAGCATTTATTCATCATGCTGGCACTAGAGAAGTAGAGGAAGGAAAGATGACCTGTGTTGTGAAATATGAGTTGTTTTTTAATGAGCCAGCAGTAAACGCATAATGACTTCTCTGTGCTTTTATAATAGGATTGTTGTAAACCCTTGGTGCACGTGTTAACCCATCTTTAGTCTAAATGACGGTACTTCCTTTTCATTATTGCTTAAATTCAGGAAATAAAGTGAACAAGTCAAGAAGTACCAAAAGATTTCAGTTAAAGATGTGTTGTTGATGATGTGTGCGTTTGTGTGTTACATTTGCTGGGTTCGGTTTGGTGTAAGTGTGAAAATTCTCCATCTGTTGGCACACAAACAAAATTCTGTTGCCACCTGAGTCCAATTTTTACATAACTGCCCTCGACCTTTTCTATCACCCCTCCAAAATGTACACACAGTAACACTCTCAGTCTCTGCAGCCCTCTGAACACACAGTCTGATTGCATCTATAACTGTATTTTTATACCAAACTACCTCCCCTGGTAGGCGAAAGCAGAAAACAAGGAAAAACAAACGCATAACGAATGCAGCTTTCTATTCATTTCCGTGTGAAAACATCCCAGAGATAGGGAATTTCAATTAGGACCAAATATCAAACCAGAAGCCAGGGTTCAGAACAAACATCTATTTTGTAATTCCCTCAGTTAATCAGCTCATTTCTAGAATTTCCTGCTATGAAATATTTCTACAAAATCTAATCTTGTTGGCAATATCAGGAAGTACAGTTTAAACTTTGAATATCCACCAGGTCACCCAATGGCAGGGCCTACCATCCCAAATAGAAGCTTTTAAAAGAAAACCTATAAAGGCAAGGCAAGGCAAGGCAAGTTTATTTGTATAGCACAATTCAACAACAAGGTGATTCAAAGTGCTTTACAGAGACATTAGAAACAAAAACAAATAAAACGCATGATTTAAAATTGATTAAAACAAGCAAACAAACAAACTAATCAACAAACAAACAAAACAGTATATAAAATCAAAACAGATAAAATCAGAACAATAGATAAAATCAGTAGTTAAATGTAAGTTTTGAAATTTAAGCTTAAAAGTGTGGATTTGGTGCTTTATTCAAATGCAGCTGAGAATAGGTGAGTCTTCAACCTGGATTTAAATAAACTGAGTGTTTCAGCTGATCTGAGGCTTTCTGGGAGTTTGTTCCAGATATAAGGAGCATAAAAGCTGAATGCAGCTTCTCCGTGTATAAAGACAAAATGATCAGCTTCATTAGAAATGTATCTAGTTTAGTTCATTTGGCATGTGGCAGAACTAAACCCAGTCATAACCCCAATACTAGGGTCAGGTAGTCGTGGATGAATTTAATGCTAAAACATGATTATGGTCTGCATCCAGCTGGAACAAAATATTCTTCTCCCCACACCATAAAGTGTCAAGATTACCATTCACCAATGTTTCAATTATTATTATTCTTAAGCTGTTGAAAACCCCCACATGTTGAGTTCATCAAGTTATACAACACATTTTGAAGTTATCACTTACCTCACAATGCTCGATGCAAAGTGTAGGATGCAGTGGTGTTACATACGTCTCCAGTGGTCTCTTGAGGTCTGGAGACGTGTTCTCTGGATTGACATTTCAATTCAATTCAGTTCAATTCAATTTTATTTATACAGCGCCAAATCACAACGCCTCAGGGTGCTTTATAGTGTACAGTAGATCGTACAATAATAGATACAGAGAAAAACCCAACAATCATATGATCCCCTATGAGCAAGCACTTTGGCGACAGTGGGAAGGAAAAACTCCCTTTTAGCAGGAAGAAACCTCCAGCAGAACCAGGCTCAGGGAGGGGCGGGGCCATCTGCTGTGATTGGTTGGGGTGAGAGAAGGAAGACAGGATAAAGACATGCTGTGGAAGAGAGACAGGGATTAATGCTTAATTGTTGCTTAAGCATGCTTCTCTGCTGGCAATCAGACGAGTCTGGGTTTGGTGGTTGCTAGGATACTGCATTGTGCATTGTACCAAGTGTAAAGTTTGGTGGAGGAGGAGTTATGGTGTGGGGTTGTTTTTCAGGATTTGGGCTTACCACCTTAGCTCCAATGAAAGCAATTCATTTTGGAAAATGTCACGCTCCAACTTTGTGCAGGCCTGTCAAGAAGAGCCCATCACTAAACCTGCTTCCACAGAGTCCAGACCTCAGCCTAATAGAACAGCTTTGGGATGAATTAGAGCGAGGCCTGTGAGCCAAACCTTTTCATCCAACATCAGTGTCTGATCTCACAAAGGAACTTCTGGAAGAATGGTCAAAAACTCGCTCCTAAACTGTGTGCAAGTTCTCCCAGAAGAGTTGAAACTGTTATGGCTTAGAAGGGTGGGCCGACATCATCCAAGAAAATACTTTTGACATTAATTTAGTTCAAATATTGAGGCTAACTGACTATTGTCTGTATGACTTTGCCTGTACCTCTAGCAGCCATGTTGCTCATTTCCTGTCAGACCAGTCTTAATCAGGTTACTTTACCTTCACACATAAATCCGTACACTACACTGTTTTTCCCCTGTATGCTGTTTCATGCTGCACAATTTGAACACCAAGCACTGTTGGACAAAATCCTGAACAATAGTAACAGTAACACCTGGAAAATATCACTGGCTGACATGAAACCTGTGAGCTCTGTGTTTTCATTGGTGACAACCCCATCCATGTCTGACAGTAACTTTTTTCCATTGATTTGGAAGAAAAAATATACTTAAAAAGGCAAAAGTTAGTGTTAGAATTAGATTTAGCGTTGATCAAATCACTGATGAGCACTTAGAGCTCAGAGGGTTAATACTTGTTTGGCCAAAGACTCAGAGCAGAAGAGAGCGAGAAGAACACATGTCCACAGTTATTACATGGACAAGTGTTCTGTGTTCGGCCTATTCATCCAGAATATGTAAATAAAGTCTTTGCACCTTTTCTGGTCTTTACTATGCTAATACAGTTCATGAATGCAGCTTGCTAGTGTTGTTAAATTTAACACCGTCTCATCCAAATGTACATCAAGGTTTGACAAAATTGTTCATACTAATAGTTTTTACTGGGATGGGAGTATTGAGTCCAAGTGTGAACTGAACTTCAGGTAAGAAGTTATGACCTGCAGTCTCTCTGGGTCAGATATGAACCAAGTCTAGGTGGAGTTTATTTTCGTTATTCTGACTTTTTCCGTACTGCGTGCTAGCTAGCATGACGGAGTTTCTATACAGCTGGGTGGGTGCTATGAAGTTAATGATGTTGAACTTTATTTTGTTCATAAGTTATTAGAGTTGCCAACCGTCCCGCCTGGTATTCAGAGAAAATATTACGTGTTTCTTATTGAGGTGAAAAGGAACAGTTTGTCCCGTAATTCAGCTACAATGAAAAAGACACAAAGCTGGAGTTATTCTGTGTCTTTGCTGCACAGCTGCCTCTTCTTCTCTCATCCTCTCCCCCTCCCTCTCCCGTTTCTGCTTCAATCATGAAAACTGATCAATGATCAGCTGATCGGCTCTCTTGTTTGTTTATCGCTCACTTTGCACCGAAAGAGGAAACCAGCGGATGTCCCGGTAAACAACAGCAGCACGTTTAAGCTTGATCAGCTATTGTTAGAATTTATTTAATATTAATTTCTAGTATCAGCTGATGTTTGCTGGAGCCACAGCTGTAAAGCTGCTGGTCATGATATGGTTTGGTTATCTGGTGAGAGGGAAACATGAAGATGAAACCAGGAGATGTCCTTACTGAATCATCAGAGCTGAACAGGTGATGGAGAAACAGGTTTACCTTTTAGGTGACATGAATGAGTTGAAGGGAAGTTATGAACTGTTTCTGAGAGACAAATAACCCCAGGATCCTTTTTTAGGTAGCTGACAGCTGGTAACTGTGCAGGTGCAGATCTAGCAAAGTGTTGCCAGGGGGGCATGTAGGGCATTAACAGGGAAAGGGGGGCACAAAGAAATACTTTTCTTTCTTATTCTCATTTAAAATGTCTAGCTTTTAAAAAATAATTATCTGAATCTTACAACAAACGATTGATAGATTGATGCATATATACCATCAAAACAGTGAACATCACTGTCACAACAGTGTTTATTTTCATTCAAAGGCTTTATGATTTTTCCTATAATGGTGGGCCGGTCTCTAGTCAAAATGCCCGGGCCAATTTTCTGTCCCAGTCCAGCCCTGTATGCAGCTCATCTGCAGTCTGGTGTTGCCTACATCTTCCTATTCAGAAGGCAGAATTTCCGAGTTCTGAGTACAATCGAAAGCACCACGACTGCAGTTTTTGTGTTGGATGTAAAAGGCGCACATGACGCTGTGACGTAGGCTAGAATCATGGCAGTAGTCAAAGACGGTCCAGGCGTGGGATTTCTCTCATGGAAATATGCACATTATCTTTTCCTTTCTATTGGTAGGTGGCACAGTGCACTTGTGGCAAGTAAGCAAGCTAGAAGACTGGCAAAGTTATGGAAGCAACACATTAACAAGAGAATTCTGAGTAAAACCAAAGTTACTTTCCCTAGTAACTAGTTACTTTGAAAGTAACCAGTAACTTGAAGTAACTGAGTTACTTTTGAGAGAAGTAACTAGTAATGTAACTAAGTTACTATTTTAAAGTGACTTACCCAACACTGGACATAACACAATATAATTAACATAACCATTTATAGATCAGAACAATATAGAACACTTCAAACTGCTCACTCTATGTGTCAGTATCAACACAAACAAAGGCAAAATGCAACACAGGTTAATACTCACTCATCATTCACGCACACATAACATCCCACAGGAATCAGTGCACCCCCGCCAGACCAACACTGCTCATTCGACATTAAACTGCCCACCTTACTAACTGGATGATGTCACCAAACGGTGGGCTGGCCCAAAATACAGTGGGGCAAAAAAGTATTTAGTCAGCCACCGATTGTGCAAGTTCCCCCACCTAAAATGATGTCAGAGGTCAGTAATTTGCACCAGAGGTATACACCAAATTCAAAAGTGTTAAATGTTTTGGTGTTAATAGTCTTCTTGCAAAAGTAGAGTTAATTTTACTCTAAGCAGAGTCACATTCTTTTAATGTAACTCTGAGGTGTAAAATGATAGTAGTTAAAACCGAGTGTTAAAAATGAGTGTTTCTCTGTCAAATCTGGAGGTGTTACAATGGAAACATTAACTCTTGACCTCTTAACTCTGAACTCCTACAGGGGCTATGACACCAATAGAGTAAATTCACAGACTCCGCCCCCAGCACGGCTCCAATCGAAGCTGAAGTGAAGCCGTTTCAGAACATTTTGCTCTACATATTTGAGTTGTTTGCCATGCTTGGTAAGTCATTTTTTCAAAGATTATTTCCATTATTATTATGAGCTTTTACTTCTGTGGCTCTTTGGAGTTGAGACAAAGCTGTGTGAAAGGCATTAGCCATGTTGCTCGGTGATAGCATAATATTCTGTTTTAGCTAGCTGAAAGGTATTGTCTGCGGGCAAATACCACAGCCTTGAAAAAAAGCTTGCATGTGAATTTTCAGTCAAACTTTTGGTCAAATACACCTAAAACAATGTCTAGAATGTGAAATGTTGGTATAATGGTGCTACTTGAAGCCTGAAAACGATCGCCCATAAAAAATAAAAAATAAAAACGAGCAAACAGCAGTAGCTGACGTCCTGACTGGATTCTACGTTAGCATAGATCCCTCCAGAGTTTTGTGCACACGGTTTAGGTATCTTATCTTTATCTTTAACACTAATGCACAAGAATAACACTACGCCAAGAAAAAACTGGAGATTTAATATATCACTACTTAAAGATGAAGACTTTATTAAATATTTTAAAAAGGAATGGACTTCATATTTAGACTTTAATGACACTCCCGGAATATCTGCTTCTGTTCTATGGGAAGCAGGGAAAGCTGTGATGAGAGGTAAAATAATTTCTTTCTCATCACACAAAAAGAAAGAAGAAAACAAACATCAAATCACTAGAAGAAGCCTACGCGTGCAACCAAGATCAGGAAACATTGAACAAAATATGCAAAACAAAACTAGAATTAAATGAAATTATTAATAAAAAAACACAATTCCTTATACAAAGACTTCGCTTGCAGAATTTTGAACACAGTAACAAATCAGGTCGATTTCTAGCTAACCAGCTAAAAATAAATAAAGAAAAAACAACTATATGTGCTGCTAAAGATTTATCGGGGAACACAATATATGATCCTGGAAGAATAAACAACATTTTTAGGGATTTCTATGAAACTTTATACTCACCACAAATGAACCCATCTAAAAATGAAATTGATCTGTTTCTTGACAACGTAACTCTTCCAAAATTACTAGACAGTCAAGCAATGGAACTGGATTCGCCACTGACGCCAAGTGAACTCCAGGAAGCCCTGATAAGTATGCCCAATAATAAGGCTCCAGGTCCAGACGGCTTCCTTGCAGAATTCTACAAAGAATTCTGGATAATTTTGGCACCAGTATTCCACGGCATGTTGCAGGAAATCGAGGAAAATGGCAGACTACCACCAAATATGAATTCTGCCAACATTAGTCTCCTGCTAAAACCAGGCAAAGACCCTTTATTTCCCTCAAGCTATCGTCCAATTTCTCTTTTAAATGTAGACCTTAAAATAATCTGCAAAGCTCTCTCAAAGAGATTAGAGAAAATGACCCCCCTCTTAATTCATCCTGACCAAACTGGTTTCATAAAAGGTCGGCACTCCTCAACAAACACTCGTAGATTACTTAATTTAATAGACTACTCATACGATAAAAACATCGAAACCATAATATTATCTCTAGATGCAGAAAAAGCATTTGACAGAGTTAACTGGAAATTTTTATTCGCAACTTTACACAAATTTGGTTTTGGAAACTCTTTCATAAACTGGATAAGAATATTATACAATTCCCCAACAGCTCGTATCAGAACAAATGACCAGACATCCTCCAGCTTCTGTCTCCTGAGGGGCACCAGACAGGGATGCTCACTCTCCCCTTCACTTTTTGCAATTTTTATCGAACCTCTAGCAGCAGCATTTAGACAGGCTACAACAATTAAGGGCATAAAATGTAAGAACATAGAACATAAAATCAGTCTCTATGCGGATGATGTGTTGCTTTTTCTGCAAAACACACAAACCAACCTCTCTGAGGTAATTACTTTAATAAACTGGTTTTCAAGAGTTTCAGATTATTCAATTAACTGGCCAAAATCTACAGTTCTCCCCATTAACTGCTCCTTCCATAATTCTTCCTCTGCCCCACTGCAATCCGGAAATATTAAATATTTAGGTATTAATGTCTCTCCTAAGCTTTCAGACCAACTAAATTAAACCACATCCCACTTCTAAAGAAAGTAGAAGGCGATCTGACTAGATGGAAATCTTTACCCATATCACTCATGGGAAGGGTCGCCACTATAAAAATGATGATCTTGCCAAAAATAAATTACTTATTTTTGATGATCCCTAACAAACCATCACAAGATTGGTTCAGATCTCTGGATTCATATATTTCCAAATTCCTTTGGAAAGATAAACCCCCGCGTATCAGCTTAAAAACGCTACAAAGAACCAAGGATAGAGGAGGATTAGATCTGCCTAATTTTCACCAATACTTCTTAGCCAACAGGCTTCAGTTCATCTCAGAATGGTTAAAACATACCTTCTTAGTTGAGCCCTGGCTAGATGTTGAACAGGCACTATGCAAGGATCTAGAAATTTCAGACCTACCATTTATTAGCTCAAACATCAAAAGACATGAATGCTTTAAAAGTATCAACATCAGCTTTTCTCTGACAGCATGGTGGGAGTTTCTAAAAATAACAGAGTCTTCATTAATCCCATGCAAACGTACACCTATCTGGAATAACCCTGACATATTACAAAACAATAATATGATTAATTTCCCAGAATGGAGTTGTAAAGGAATTAAATACTTAGAACATATATTAGAGGGAACAGCATTTATTCCATTTGACAGACTAGTTGCACAATATGGGATCAACAAGACAAGATTTTTAGAATATCAACAAATTAAATCCATAGTAAAAAAGAAATTTAACCTCAGTCAAGTTGAATTACAAACACCACTAAGTGCGGCACATTTTCTTACTCTTAAATCCCCCAAATTATTATCTAAAATATACAGAACACTTTCTAAATTAGATGAATCAATATCCCTTCCTATTGCAAAGTGGGAAGCAGATTTATCAGTCAGCTTAGACCAAAACTTCTGGTCTCAGATTTGCTTAAAAACCTTTAAATTAATTAAAAATCCCAGTCTGCAATTAATACAATACAAAATACTACATAGAGTGCACTTTACAGGTCATCGGATGTTCAAGATGGGCTTTACATCTTCCAACAACTGCTCACACTGTCAAGGCAATACACCAGACAATTACATCCACGCTCTTTGGTTCTGTCTACCAGTGCAAAAGTTTTGGCGCGAGATATGTGAAGACTTATCAAAGTGTCTGAAATGTAACATTCCAACTTCCCCCTCAGTGTGTTTACTGGGCAGCTTAGATAATGTCACTTCAGAAAAGAATATAGCCCATATGATTTTCACTGCCCTATGCATAGCCAAGAAAACAGTCCTCATGAACTGGAAAAATAAAAATAATCTTAATTCTAACCAATATAGAAATTATCTATTAGATTACATTAGTCTTGACACAGCCTCTGCCACCACATCAGATCAATTGCTCTGGACTCCTTTTATCAGCTCCATCACCTAGTGGGGGTGGGGGGTCATAGTTTGGTCCCGCCTTCACTGTTGTGATTGGTGTGGGGGTAGGGACAGGCTTAGGGCGTCGGGGGGTTCCCCGGAGGCATCTTCCTTGGGGGGCTCAACCCGGGATAGCGGTCATGTCCGGTTGGGGGCTCTGTTGGCTCTCAGGTGACAGTTTCCTCGCGGCTGCGTGCAGCGGGGCTAGGGGAGGATCTGTGCTGACGGACGTGGGTTACTGACCTGGTAGCATGGCTGGCCCTGGGTGGGTCCGGGATGGGCGTGAGGTTCTGGGGGCGCTCCGTCTCTGGGCTGGGGCCCGGGCCGGGCCTCGGGGGCTTGGGTCCTGGTTGGTGTGTTGCCGGGGTTGTGGGCGGGTGGGTGCATGGGGGCCCGGCCCTGGAGCGGGGTGCCGCCGGTGTGTCGAACCGCCTGGGGGGCTCTTCAACTGGTGGGGGAGATGGTCACATCTTGCTGGAGCTTTCCTCTCTTCAGGAACTCTCTCTGCAGGAGGGGGAGATACAGGAGAGGTGGAGGAAGATCTCAGCCTGGGCGTTTACTGTCTTATGTAGTCTGGAAGATGAGTGGATGGTGGGGTGGGTGCAGTTTTCTCTGTGGTGGGGTTGGGTGGACTGTCCCGGGCTCTGTGGGGCCGGGAGGCGCTGCTGCACTGGGCCCCGGTCTGGATGGGCCTGGGCCCCCTTTCCCTGGCGGGTCGCGGAGTGTGGGAGTGCCTACTGGGGTCAGCGGGGGAGCTGGCCCCAGGGAGGGGTTACCTGCCCTTCCCTTCCTTCCCTCCCCATCTCCAGCTGCCTCCCTCTTCCCGCTCCACCACAACCACCCACACATGCAGGGCCTTGGAGTAGGGGTATGTCACCAGGGTGCAGAGGAGGCTACCCCCCCCCCCCCCCCCCTGTCCCCTTCTGGCTGCCTCTGCCTCAATTTTATCCCACAACTTAGACATTCACATTATTCACACTCTCATTACACATACATATAGGATCTTGGGGGTGGGCACAATCACGGAGTCCAAATTACCATTACCACCTCACCCCTGGCGTCGTTGCCCACCTCTCAATTTTAAATACACTTAGACATTGAGGGCTATCAGGAGGGACTATGTGCTTACCTGCTGCTCCTTGGCAGGTAGCTCCATGCCCTCCTGGGTTTTAATTGCACCTTAGAACACACATGCATCAACACTACAATGAGAGGGTGGAGGGAGGTTTGGAGTCTTCTCCCACCCCCATTCTCTGCGGCCTGCTGGAGCGGGAGGGCTAGGTGGAGTTGGCCGTCCGACTGCGGTCTGGGGTGTGGGGCCTCCCTGCTGCTACGGAGTCGGGGTGGTCTGCCTCTCCCCACCGCAGGGAAAAGGGTAACACCACCTGGGTCTGGGTGCAGTTCCCCCCTCCAGGGGCGGGGGCACCTAGACCCGGTTTGTAGAGTACGCTTGGGGAGTGTGATCGTGTGTACAGCGTCTCTTTATGTCTGTCTCCACGTTGGTTGAGTGTGGAGTGAGTGCATATGAGAGCATGAGGGGGGGAATGGATGTTTGTGTCTGTGTGTGCCTGTATGTCTGTGTCTATATGACCTCTGTCACTCAGGCACAGCTGGTGGCCGGCGGAGCTCATGGGCGCGTCACTGCAACTCCCCCTGGCTTCTGCTCCGCGGCTGCTGAGTGAACCCTCATCTGGGACTCTCCTCAGCTCTTACTGGAACAGTGGCGCGGCTGCCCCTCTGTTGGTCTTCCATGGTCTCTTGTGTTCTGGGGGCCTCTGGATGTCTGGAGTTTTGATCTCCTCCATACCTGCTTCACACCCTGGAGGACGGGGCTGTGGCCCCCCCACACTCCCTAGCAGATCGTTACATGGAGAAACCTTTGGAATACAAGCGCGCTGATTGGACAGAGGGCCCGGTGGCGCCTGTGTCCGGCAGCCTCGCCTCTGTCAGTGCGCCCCAGGGCAGCTGTGGCTACAATGTAGCTTGCCATCGCCAGTGTGTGAATGTGTGTGTGGATGGGTGAATGACTGAATGTAGTGTAAAGCGCTTTGGGGTCCTATGGACTAGAAAAGCGCTATACAAATGCAGGCCATTTACCATTTACCATTTACCACAGGTATGCACACGGGTGTTCACTGCTCGTAGACCCAAATTACACCTTTCTTGGCTGCTACTTCGAAGCACATCTGTCCTGCGTGCTGCACAACAACATTGAATATTTAGTATTTACTGCTGTTTACACTTAGCTAGATTAATGCGATGGTGTTGTGTTTAGTATGTTGCTTTGTTTTGTTTTTTTGTCTTTTTTTTGCTTGTTTTCTATTCTTCTCTCAACAGGTGATCCAGGAGATTTTTATTCTTTTTCTCCCCCCCTTTCTCACTGTCCCTCTC
Source organism: Rhamphochromis sp. 'chilingali' (assembly GCF_963969265.1). Lineage (NCBI taxonomy): Eukaryota > Metazoa > Chordata > Actinopteri > Cichliformes > Cichlidae > Rhamphochromis > Rhamphochromis sp. 'chilingali'. The sequence goes on along the minus strand of NC_137940.1, from coordinate 18,865,160 downwards.
CCCTTCTGTTTTTCCTTTCTTTCCTCTTTCTTTCTCCCTTTCCTATCCTTCACTCATGTCTGTCCCGTCTGTAACATCTGAAAATAAAATATAATAAATAATAAAAACAAAGATCGACCAAATGGACCAATACGGCAATGCCACGATGATCCATTTGGCAAAGTAAATCCATTGGATATCCTTGTTGGTCTTCAGACAACAATTCTGATGGCTAAAGAACCAAATGGGACAGGCGGAAAAAAAAAATGAAAAAGGTTGAGGTTTTACATTTAGTTCAGTATTACCTGTTGCCTGTGTCCTTGTCTTTTGGGAAAATACTTTACACAAGCAATGGCTCAGAGAGGATTCCTTTTTTTTTTTTCTTTTTTTTTTTTTACTGTGCTGCAATTGTTTACTGGATTATTTGTGCCATTAATTAGTGTCAACTAATTTTTATTCAATCTCCGCACAGGATATGCTTGTGAAGATGGAATATGGGGGAGAGCAGAAGTGCGTTGAAGTTCCACAAAGGGATGAATGAAGGACATGCATATTGTATTGAAGAAATAAGTGATGAGAATGCTGTTATTTGCATTTACCATGTCAGACCTTTTGATAAACAAAATTCTAATGAAAGTGAGAACATGTACACTGTTACATCTTTCAGAAAATGCTTTGAAATTGTCGTGCACAGTTCAGAATAAATGTTTTTCAAAAACCATTGCGTCTTTTTAGTAAATGTTTATTTCCAAAAGAAATTTCTAGAAGTTCAGAACAGTAAAATTCCCGCTTTTTAGAATGAATTAGAAGATAACTCTTACGTAGTTAAACTAAAATACTCTTTGAGAGTTAATATATAAACTCTTAACACCAAGTGTTAAATTATCAACTCCAGACAGATTTGGTGTTTAACACTAAATCAGAGTTAACGTACCAACTCTCCAAAAATAGTTAAATTAACACTCTCTGGTGTGGACCCATATAGACACTTTAATAGTGTTGAAATCAAATCCGACAGTGTTAATTTGGACATGCTGGATTTGCTGTGTACACTTCAACTGTGAGAGACAGAATGTGAAAAAAAAATCCATGAATCCACATGGTAGGATTTGTAAAGAATTTATTCGTAAATCAGGGTGGAAAATAAGTATTTGGTCAATAACAAAAATACAACGCAATACTTTGTAACATAACATTGTTGGCAATAACAGAGGTCCAACGTTTACTATAGGTCTTTACCAGGTTTGCACACACAGTAGCTGGTATTTTGGCCCATTCCTCCATGCAGATCTTCTCGAGAGCAGTGATGTTTTGGGGCTGTCGCCAAGCAACACGGACTTTCAACTCCCGCCACAGATTTTCTATGGGGTTGAGGTCTGGAGACTGGCTAGGCCACTCCAGGACTTTCAAATGCTTCTTACGGAGCCACTCCTTTGTTGCCCGGGCGGTGTGTTTTGGATCATTGTCATGTTGGAAGACCCAGCCTCGTTTCATCTTCAAAGTTCTCACTGATGGAAGGAGGTTTTGGCTCAAAATCTCACGATACATGGCCCCATTCATTCTGTTCTTAACACGGATCAGTCGTCCTGTCCCCTTGGCAGAAAAACAGCCCCATAGCATGATGTTTCCACCCCCATGCTTCACAGTAGGTATGGTGTTCTTGGGATGCAACTCAGTATTCTTCTTCCTCCAAACACGACGAGTTGAGTTTATATCAAAAGGTTCTACTTTGGTTTCATCTGACCACATGACATTCTCCCAATCCTCTGCTGTATCATCCATGTGCTCTCTGGCAAACTTCAGACGGGCCTGGACATGCACTGGCTTCAGCAGCGGAACACGTCTGGCACTGCGGGATTTGATTCCCTGCCGTTGTAGTGTGTTACTGATGGTGACCTTTGTTACTTTGGTCCCAGCTCTCTGCAGGTCATTCACCAGGTCCCCCCGTGTGGTTCTGGGATCTTTGCTCACCGTTCTCATGATCATTTTGACCCCACGGGATGAGATCTTGCGTGGAGCCCCAGATCGAGGGAGATTATCAGTGGTCTTGTATGTCTTCCATTTTCTGATGATTGCTCCCACAGTTGATTTTTTCACACCAAGCTGCTTGCCTATTGTAGATTCACTCTTCCCAGTCTGGTGCAGGTCTACAATACTTTTCCTGGTGTCCTTCGAAAGTTCTTTGGTCTTGGCCATGGCGGAGTTTGGAGTCTGACTGTTTGAGGCTGTGGACAGGTGTCTTTTATACAGATGATGAGTTCAAACAGGTGCCATTCATACAGGTAACGAGTGG